>NC_081845.1:83753073-84963906 GCF_963259705.1 Myotis daubentonii | reverse complement strand
CTTGCAGAAATATTGATGCCTGGAAGACGCTTGACATTGTCTTTCCCCAGACAGTATTAACTCGGGAAAAGAGTTCAGACTATGGCGGTTGGGGTAGCTGGTGAGTTGCAGTTGTATATTTTTATACATATTTTTATTTGACTTTTAACAAAGATTCATCACATTTGTCTTTCATGCAAAATTTTGTGACCAGATTAAAAAAAGATACTAAAAATGGAATTAATAAAATACCCAAACAAAAGCCAATGAAATTTCAATGATAAGCAAGAAGGTTTCTATTTAGCCTGAATGAGTTACCATTGTCCTCTTTGATTTAATAGATAAATATATTGAGCAGTAACTATTTGGAACACTGTACTAGTTATTTGCGTTTTAATATTTTCTTGCAAAAAAAAAAAAGGATAAAATTGCTTCCTGATTTTCTTAGGCGAGAGCATGAAATCCACAACCTAGTCTGGCAAGCCCTGTGTCCTGCGCCCTGCCTCTGCCCGCTTTATTCTCCAGCTCCTTGCCCAGTTTAATTCTCATCACAGCACTGTTTCTGTCTCATTTGCACATTTACTTCTCTGCCATTTTAAAACTTGTCATTCGCCCTGGCTGGTTTGGCTCAGTGGATAGAACCCTATGGACTGAAGGGTCCCGGGTTCGATTCTGGTCAAGGTTGTGGGCTCGATCCCCAGTAGGGGGTCTGTAGGAGGCAGCCGATCAATGATTCTCTCTCATCATTGATGTTTCTATCTCTCTCTCTCTCTTCCCCTTCCTCTCTAAAATCAATTAAAATATATATTTTTAAAAACATGTCATTGAAAGGTGCACTTAGGTGACTGCTGGAAGGGTTTTGGTGGTCAGGGACTTAAAATTTTTATTGTAAAAGATACATAACCTAATATTTACCATTTTATTCATTTTAAGTGTACAGTTCGTTGGCACTAAGTACAGTTACACTGCTGTGCAACCATCACCACCATCCATCTCCAGAACTTTCCCATCACCCCAAAACAAAACCTACCCATAAACTCCCCGTTCCTCCCTCCCCCAGCCCCTGGCAGTCATCATTCTGCTTTCCGTCTCTATGATTTTGACTACGCCAGGGACTTTTGATATGAAGTGGGCTGGCCCTGGCCCTGAGGCAACATGTGTCTTCCATTTCTTTTTATTTGGCTTAAATGCATTAGTGTCCGACTGTGTGGTGACAGTCCCCAGCCAGCACTGGTGCCTTGCAGACGTTCTTATGGATTTCTCTCTCATTTCCTGTCATGGCCACGAGAAACCGCTTAGCAGCTCAGGTTTCAGTGTCAGACCACTGTCTGCAGTGTGGGTAAAAGGCGCGGCCAAGCTCACAGTGAAGCTCCCTGGCCCACCCCGGGAATAAGAGGATCCTTCCCCTGCAGTGGTTTCAGTTTCGTGCTCATTGGTGGATGGCCGCCATCCCAGGGTAAATTGAAACATGTTGGAAGGACGCTGCTTCCAACAAGGATGATTTCCAATGCTGCTTCTTCCTCTGCTCTGAAAGACTTGCTTCCTAAACACGAAGGTTTCATACCCAAGAGTGTTTAGAAGGAAAATGTGTTAAGTGTGTAGGTCTGCCCCTTTCCTGCCCTGACCCCTTCCCTAAGCTGGAATCTGCTTAGCTGAGCTGGGAACATCTGGAACTCGGTTTTTAAAAAATATATAGATATTTTATTTATTTTTTTACAGAGAGGAAGGGAGAGGAATAGAGAGTCAGAAACATCAATGAGAGAGAAACATAAATGAGAGAGAAACATCCATCAGCTGCCTCCTGCACACCCCCTACTGGGGATGTGCCCACAACCAAGGTATGAGCCCTTGACCAGAATCGAACCTGGGACCCTTCAGTCCGCAGGCCGACGCTCTATCCACTGAGCCAAACCGGTTAGGCCCTAACTGTTAGGACCACCTGGAACTCTTCAAGGTCTGTTTCATCTGGGAGAAAGGCACATCTGGTTACTGTGTTTCTGGAAAATGAAAAGGCAGAATAGAAATGTGAAAAGATTGCAGCATATTGGAAGAACACGTCCGTGCCTTATTGCAGAGCGGGAGAACCATGGGGACATGATTGGAGGAAGTGGCAGTCCTGCCGCCGAGGTCTTAATCTCTCCAAAGCCCCACAGAGTGAACAAGTAAGCAAAGGGTCAGAAACGTTGACCACGTGTTTATCGTAGGAGTTGGAGAAGACTGGAGAGGGGGTTGTTTTCCCTCCACTTTAAAGTAATCAGTACCAATTGCCTCCTACACCCGGGGTGTTTTGGAGGAACTGCTGAGGATGGATGAAATTCATTGGATTAAATTCTTGTTCTCAGCTTATCACACCCTCCCTGTGTTAGAACTGTACACCCACACTGTGCCACGTGACTTTGAATTATCTCCCACTGGTGTGGATGGAGTCTATGTCCTCACTTTACTGATTCTGGGTTTTCCCACGTGACTGTTTTGGCCAACAGAATGTGGGTATAAGTGATGGTATGCCAGTTCACTCGCCCCTCTGGTGCTTATGCCACACAACATGAGCAGAATGCATTGGGGAGCTGCTGACCCCAGGAGCATGAGACACGTCTCAGGGAACAAACTTGAATCTATGTTGCACCCTTAAGCCAGGCTGACCTGCAGTAGATTGATGAGAGCTGACCTCCAGACCCATGAGAAATTAAAATATATGCTTATTGTAGACCACTGAGTTTTAGGGAAATTTGTTACAGAGCATTACTATAGCAATCGCTGACTAATGCAAAGACCAAAATGCAGAAGCAGAGAGTGAAAGGGTAAGTGAAGTAGATGGATCATGTAGGATTGAGGAAGGAAGCTATGGTGGGGTCTGAGCATAGAGAAAGTAGGGAAGGGCTTGAAGAAGACGACGAGGGGGAGATGAGTGGAGAGGAATACTGCAGTTGCATTCAGATGCTGGATGGACAGTGGTAGGAGAGCAACACACACACATACCCTTCCTCTGTGCCTCTGGTGAGCACTGGGCCTTCCTGGTGTCTTTGTTCAGTGTCGCCATTGTCTAGGACGGGGGTGGGGAACCTTTTTTCTGCCAAGGGCCATTTGGATATTTATAACATCATTCATGGGCCATACAAAATTATCAACTCAAAAATCAGCCTGCTATGTTTGATCACACATTTAATTAGCTCACTCCTAATGCCTTGGCCAGGCCTGATCAAATGATTTCACGGTCCTTATACAGCGTGCGGGCTGCACATTCCCCACCCCTGGTCTAGGAGGTAGAAACTTGATTCCTGCGGGGGGCGGTCTAGACTTTTAGTTTTGGGCTTATCTAGGCGTATATCTTTGGAGCAACAATAAAAAGATGGAGCATGTGAGATCGAAGGACAGAACTCTGTGAATGGGTACTGGCAACACTAGCCACTCACCGGCTGCTCCCTAACTTAAACAAGTTCTTAGCACAGGGAACCAGCCCTCCACAGCGCGGACACATGCTGTGAGCTGGGCTCTGTGAGGTCTTGTGACCTTGGAGCAGTTACTTAATCTCTCCAGATGAGATTTGGAGATGATGGAAATAACAGTACCCACCCCATAGCCTTGCCATGAGGAACTGAGCGTGAGATCCTGGCACAGAGTAAAGCCCTCCATACATTAATGTCAGTAACTGTGCTGCCACTTTGTAATAAGAATTGGTATCTGATGTTCAGAGAGAAATTGATATGTCTTGTTTTTTTTTCTGAGCCTGGATACCTAATGAAGGCAGGAGTCCCACCAAACGGAGTGGAACACCTGACCAAGGCCTGGACTCGCGTTGGTGACACTGAGCAGAAGCAGTCTCCACCGTCGGTTACCTTCTTCCTCAGCCCGCATCAGCCACCCTGCCGGCTTCTGTTTTTTCTCTTCCTCAGGAAGTCTGTGTGTTCTTAGGCTTGTGTGTGGGGAAAGGTGGTGGTGGACCTGAAGGAGCAGGGCTCAGTAGGACAGCCCGTCTTACCCCAGCTTGGCTGTGGCACTGCAGCGGTCTAATCGGCTCTGCCACCACAGTCTAGGCGACTCCTCTGTCACACTCATGGTTTGTAAAATGGATCAGGTGACCTTTGTCATGGCTTCAGCTGGGGTACTTTTAGGCAGACTGGTCTGTGAACCCTAAATTGCATTTATTTCTGAACCTGCTGTATACATTATTTTTATTGATTTCAGAGAGGAAGGGGCGGCGGGGGGGGGGGGGGGAGAGAGAAAGAGAGAAATGTCAATGATGAGAGAGAATCATTGATCAGCTACCTCCTGCTTGCTCCACACTGGGGATTGAGCCTGCAACCCGGGCATATGCAAGAATTGACCAGGAATTGAACCGTGACCTCCTGGTTCATAGGTTGATGCTCAACCACTGAGCCATGCCGGCTGGGCCTGTATACATTTTATACATTTGCTCCAGTTCTATCTTGTACACTTCTCAGGGGAGAATTTCCAGACCAATGGGCTCCCTGCCCAGCCTTTTGCCATTTTTCTTAGAGGGTTTCTTTTTTTGTTTGTTTGGTTTGAGAAAGATAAAGGAGAGGGAGAGGGAAAAGGAGAGGGAGAGGGAAAGGGAGGGAGGGAGGGAGAGAGAGAGAGAGAGAGAGAGAGAGAGAGAGAGATCAGTTGCCTCCTTTATGCACCCCAACCAGGAATTGAACTGGCTACTTTTCCATGCACAGGACAATGCTCAACCCACTGAGCCACACTGGCCAGGGCCGTTTTTTCTTAGAGTTTGTGTGGAGGAGCCCGTCGGCCCAGGAGGCAGTCCTCCTTATTTGCTTCCTAAAGCCAGCCTTTCTGGAGGCTCTTTGTCCTGGTTCTGGTTCAAACACCTGAGTGAGGATGCAAGGGGACTTAGCAGCCCTCCTCTCAGAGCGTGTGGTGGGCAGGGCCAGGTGGATGACCCAGCCCCTCCCCAAAGACCAACTCTTCAACAGCCTACAAGAAAGAACATTGCTTTTATTGTTTTCTCTCCTTGCCCATTCCCCAAGAGAACAGGCCAAATACTGTTCACTTCTCTTGCATCAGATTTGAGTTTGTTCTTCATGATGAGATGAATCAGTCATAGAAGGAAATGCTCTTAACGAAAGCACACACTTATTGGCTTCTTACCCTCTGCCTTTCATTCTAAGTGCTTTATACGTATTTACTCATTAATCTGCTCAGTCACCTTGGAAGGTGATAATGTCATCTTCCTTTGCAGACGAGGAAACTGGGTCTCACAGAGCCTCACTTGCCCAGGGTGTACAGCTGGTAAGTGGAAGTGGCAAGATCTACACCTAAGGAGTCTGGCTCAGAAGCCTGCACTGGTACTCACTATGTCACAATGCTCATCTTCGCAGTACTGGCTGGCTTGAAGGTCACCAACATTTATTTACTTTTTTCCTGGAAAAGTAAGAAATAGTCAGCAATGTTCAGAGATTTGGCAGACTTTTAATAGGCCCGAGGAAGAATCTGGCCCCCACTGGTATGTTCTACTTAGAATATGGATTACTTAATGCCTCTTTGTCCTCAGCGTTGAGCCCCAGGTACCGATTCCAGGAAACGGGAAAAGTGTATTCTATTTCCTATTATTATGCCAACATCTCAAGTTGGCTGAAACCAAGTTAACCATTTCCAGTCACCCCTCTTTCCTCTTTAGCTCACACGGGAACTAATGTACAGTGAGGCCTATCCCCCCCCTCCCCCCCGATGCCCTCGGGCTACAAGTGTCTTTGCCTCCTCCCTTTGGTTGGCTTCTCATATCCAGTGAGTCCCTTCTGGCCTGGCCCTCCTCCCCAGGCGGTGGCTTTCCCGTCTCATCAGACTAATCCACCTAGAGCACTAGGGCTCCGGCAGGAAAGACATGATCTTCTCAAGCTTGGTAGTTGCAACATGTAATAAACGTGTCGGTGAAAACAGCACCAAGTGTTAGACCGGTGGGGTCAGATCAGACCTTGGTTCAGCAGCCTCAGTACTTGAGTGCTGGCTAGGAAAGAATTCAGAGCCAAGACTCAAACTAAAGTTTATTTATTTCAAAATATATTTTTATTGATTTCAGAGAGAAAGGGAGAGAGAGAGAGAGAGAGAGAGAGAGAGAGAGACAGAAACATCAATGATGAGAGAGAATCATTGATTGGCTGCCTTCTGCATGCCCCCTACTGGGGATCAAGCCTGCAACCCGGGCATGTGCCCTTGACTGGAATCGAATCCGGGATCCTTTAGTCCACAGGCCGACACACTATCCGCTGAGCCAAACCGGCTAGGGTGAGAAAGTTTATTTAGAAAGTCACAGGGGTAGAAGCGATCCATAGAAGAAATGGGCTTGGGAAACACATTATAGAGGCAAAGGAGAGGGCCCTTGTTGCTTAGGAAGGAGGAGGGTAATGGTAATGCGTGTGCGTGTGTGTGTGTGTGTGTGTGTGGGGGGGGGGGCTGAGGGGGAGGGGGAAGGCTCTGGTACCGGGTAGGAGCCCAGGCTCTGAATCTAGAGAGACTCCGTTTAAACTCTGACTTTTCCAGTTACTAACCAGACTAGTACTTCACCCCTCTGAGCCTCTTTTGTCGCTTGCACGAGGGTGATTCTTACTGCCCTTTACTATTGTAGGATTAAATGAGATAATGAGTGTGAAGAGACTGGCATAGCATAGGTACTCAGTGGGAAGAGACTGAGTTTTACTCCCCTTAGGATCCCTGCCCCTGGCACCGTGCCTTGCACATAGGAGGTGCTGGGAACTTGCCTGCCCTGAACTGGTGGTGAGGACCTTTGAGGATTTGGGAGCTGGTGATGTGAGCAAGCTCTGTGGTACTAGTTGCTAATGCTTCCTCTCCAGATCTCTGCAAGACCCCCTCTGCCTGCCGCTGAAGGTTTTCAAAGGCGATCCTGAGTCACTAAGCCCCTCAACACCCATTTTCCCAGCGCCCTCTTTGTATGAATCCCTGTGATGCTTCAGTAGAATCTCCTGCCACAATTTCCTTCCCATGTCTTGGCTTACACTGCCCTCTGGTGTGTGCTTAAGGGACAAGCAGGTTAAATGAGGGTTTGTGGTGACTTTCTTGACATTGAGGAAGAGGCTCCCCTATAGCGGCTGTCTGTCTGCAGTACTGTTGAGGGGAGAGGAATGTTTAAGACCCCCCCTCCCCAATTTAGCTTGCAACTCCTATGGTTTGCCAAACACAAGGCCTTGTCCCTCACCACTCAGCCATCAAATAAGACTGTCCTCCCAGTCTCAAGTTTCTCTATGGCAGGCAATTTGTGTCTGGCCAAGACCCAAAAGGAACAGGGTGGTTTGATGTCATTCCCCATCTGCTGTCTGTTTTTCTCGGCTCCCTGGGCACCTAATTCTTAGAGCTGCCCCAGCTGCTTTCAAGGGTCTGGGGTAGCAGAAGACATCAGAGCTGACCCTCCCTGTCCCAAGCCTGCAACAGCCTGCCTGTCCGCCTGCTTCCACCACCTTGCCTCCTGTGGGATTGCCTTCTCAGAGGTGAGGTCAGTGGAGGTGAAGTGGGGTCCCACAGGCAGAGGGGGTCAATGGGTGCTTAAGTCCAACACACCTTCTGCTCACCTTGCCATGAAGCCTGTCACAACCATGTGCCTTTTACCAGTAGGCTGAATCACGAAATTGCCTGTGTGCAACCATTTTTGGCCTACAAAATCAGCAATTTTAAATGGCTCAGCGTAATACTTAGGCACATCAACCCGGTGTGTGCTAGTGTAACCGGACAACCAATGGGTCTGGGCTGCCTGTCGCTACTTGAGCCAATTAAGCAGAGACGGGATTGAATCATATATGTTTATTCCAATAATGGCGGCAGTATGGGAGAGCAGTAGGTCATCCATAAAAGTCTGCTCTACCCCTCTCTATAAGCCAGCTGCTTATATTGGCTAGAAGGGCAATGATTATGTGGGAAAGAAAGAATTACAGGCATGGGGAAGTAGGCAAGCTATAATGATTACAGGCAATAGGGCTGGGGGTTGCAACGTGCAGGCGCCTCCAGGACTACATTGTTTCAGCCCTGGGGTTGTAAATCTTTCCATAATGGTAGGCAGTTCTCGGAAAAGAGGATGGACTGCATTCCGATGTTAGCTCCCATGTCCCAGGGTGTACAGCTCTCGGCCTGGTTAGAATGTGCTTTCTCTAACCAGAACAGAACTGTCATGGTTAACAGAGCATGATTCATATTTCTTATGATTATAGCTGGTCCCCACTATCCTGTTTCTGCCCCGGACACTAGTAGTGGCCCTGGAGTCCAAAGTTCCATGTCCGGATCTCAGACTGTTGAGCTGCAAGGAGGGCCCTAAGGCCCCAGAGAAGGCCTGGTTGACCTCAGGGGCCCCAGACCCCCTGTTCCTGGGCGGGTTCCACGGTGACCTCCAGGCCAGGCTTGGTCGGGGTGCACAACAGAGGGAGGAGCTGCCATCGCTGAGCCACGTGGAAAGGAATCGTGGAGAAGGAAGGCCTTCTCGTCAGGTGAAGCTCACCCTCCCCGAGACCCACAGGGTTTCAGGAGGGGAGGAGGCTTTGGGCTTCTGGACACACCCAGCCCCTCCCACCTTCATCTCTGACGCCCAACCCAGCGAGCGGCCCAGCACGAGGTCCGAGGTCCTCACGTGGCTCCAGTCCCCGCCAAGCCGCCCGCGGCTGCCCAGCAGGCCTGGAGCAGGAGGCCTCTGACACTTGCCTAAGGGCTGAAGGCAAAGTGGCCCAGGAGGTTTTAAAGCTGCAGAGCCACGGGGAGGTTTATGAGTCGCAGTTCACAGGACTCGCAGAGCTTTTCCACTCAGGGATTCGCCCACCGGCCTGAAACCCCCGGACTAACAGATAGGCCTTGGTGTCTTGGAACCTGGTGATGCAGGCTAGGGACCTGGTCTCTTTCCTCCCAGGAGGATGCAAACCGGAGAGGGAGTATCTCAGTTCAGGCCATTTTAGCATCCGCCCACCCATCTACCCACCCACCCACCCACCCACCCACCCATTAATTTATTCATTCATTAAACAAATGGTTATTGAGTGCTTATATGTGCCAGGCACTGTGCTGAGTACTTGGTGTAAAACAGTGAACAAAACAGACATAAATCTCTGCCCTCCTGGCATTGCAGCATCTTGGATCATGCCATTAATAACAGCGCTGTTGCCCAGCTAAGATTCCTATTACAAAACTTACCACTTCTACCATGGGATAAGATCATTAAACAGACAAAATGTGTTCCTTTCTTAAAATTTAATGAGATGATGTCCTGAATATAATCTATATATGTAAAAGCCCAGCAACCGGAATGGCGGAACGACCGGAATGACCAGAACGACTGGTGGCACTGCTGCAGCTGACCAGCCTGATCCAGGCCCTGATTGGCCTCCTCTGCCCCCTGATCCAGCCTGGCCCCCAATCGGTCCCCAACACCCTGATCGGGGGCGGGGCTGGCTGGCCAACCACCCATGGCAGCCTGGCCCGATGGGCCCCCATCGGAGTGAGCCCGCTGGACCCCACCTGTACACAAATTTGTGCACTGGGCCTCTAGTGTTAAATAAAAAAGCATGAGAAGAAATTGTATCTGTAGTTTAGTTCCAATTATGTTAATATTTATATGCCCAGACAAAGGACAGGTGGGCAAGATCCCCTAAATGTTAGTAGTGGTGTGGCGGACTGTATTTCCTAAGATGGCCATAACAAGGTCCCCCATACCCTAGGCCAGTGGTCGGCAAACTGTGGCTCTCGAGCCACATGTGGCTTTTTGGCCCCTTGAGTGTGGCCATGAGGTTTCAATCGCACTGTACGTGCTCACCCGCACGTGGTATTTTGTGGAAGAGCCACACTCAAGGGGCTGCAGTTTGCCAACCACTGCCCTAGGCTCTTCATACAATGTGACCCTGATTCTCCCACTGAGACGTGTGGTCAAGTTTTCTCCCTGCATCCGTGACAATGCAGCTTCTGCCTGGTCCTCCTGGGATGCTCCTGTTTGGAATGCCGGACGCTGTGAGACAGCACATGCAAAAGCCATGTGTAGGTGATTTGGCAACAGCCCCAGCTGCGGTTCCAGCTGATGGCCAACGCAAGTCACCAGCCTGAATGAGGAAACTCAAACCACGTTCTGACTGCAACCACGTGAGAGGCCCAAGCACGAATTGCTTAGCTTACCAACTCCCAGGGTCAGGAGGTCAAATTGATAGCTTGGGGGTGATTTTTTATACAGCAACAGATATCCAGAAAAAGTGGCTTATCCAGACTGTGGGACTATGGTCTTAACATCACCCTTCCTTCCTTCCTTCCTTCCTTCCTTCCTTCCTTCCTTCCTTCCTTCCTTCCTTCCTTCCTTCCTTCCTCTTTCTTCCTTTCTTTCTTGTTAATCCTCACTGGGGGATATTTTCCCCACTGATATTTTAGAGAGAGTGGAAAGGGCCAAGGAGGAGAGAGACAGAGAGAAACATTGATGTGAGAGAGACACATCCATTGATTGCTTCCCACAGCAACCCGGGAAAGAACCTGAAACAAAGATATGTGCCCTTGACCAGGAATCAAACCCAAGACTCTCCAGTGGGTGGGCCGACGCTCTAACCCCTGAGCCACGCCGGCCAGGGCTTAACACTGCTTTTCTATGTTTTCCAAGATTACTACAACGACCACTTATTTGTAAAAAAATTGTTATTAAAAATAAAAACACGGTATCAGTTTTTTCACTGCACCTAGGGAGAAATAAGGTCTGAATTTGAGGGACTTAAACTAGACTTGGAGAAAAGCTTTCCATGCAAGACTGATTAGATGCTGGGAAGGATTAGTGAGATAAATTCAAGTTGGTATGCTGGAAAGAGCGGTAGAGCCCTGATCGGTTTGGCTCAGTGGATAGAGCATCAGCCTGCGGACTGAAGGGTCCCAGGTTTGATTCCGGTCAAGGGTATGTACCTTGGTTGCGGGCACATCCCTGGGGGGGGGGGGGGGGCGGGGGTGGTGGTGCAGGAGATCAGCTGATCGATGTTTCTCTCTTGTCCGTGTTTCTAACTCTCTAGCCCTCTCCCTTCCTCTCCGTAAAAATAGATCAATAAAATATATTAAAGAAAGAAAGAGCGGTAGATTTGGAGTGAGGAAACTTGGAAATGAAGCTGTTGTCTGGGTGACCTTGAGCAAGCCCTTGCTCAAATTCTGCTTTCTATTTTGAAAAATGCAGCTGGCTGCCCACGGACGATAACATTCACCAGGGCGCCTGGCCCAGAGAAGGCGCTTTGGAAGGGGTAGGCGATTCTGGCTAATCAACGCCAGTTATAAGCGGGCATCTGCAAGCTTGTGAAGGGCTCATCCTTCATTGCCACAGAGGCTACAGTTCCAATGAAATGGCCCGGAGAAGAGCCACAACTTTTTTTTTTTTTAAGTCCAGTGGCCCTGGAGCCCCGCCATGGCTGGAGCCTCTGGTTCTTCCCATTTCAGAGGACCAGCACATGACGAGGACCACTGAGCCCTGAGAGGTAGAGGGAGGAGGGCCGGGAAGCCCCGTAGTGCACACCCGCGCTGCCGCGCGCTGCTGGGGGTGGGGGGTGGGGTAGTGGTGGGGGGTAGGGGTGTCTAGGCAACCCCGGAACGCGCCTCCTTGAAGGTGCAGGCGGTGGCCTTGTCCCCTCCAGCCTTTGGCTCTCGGTTCCTCGGTTCCTCGCTAGGCGTCCGGCAGTTCGGCCGCCAGTTGGTGAGTTGATCTCACTGCATCTTCCCTGCGTAGAGCCCGGGGTGGCGGGTGGGGGGTGGGGGTAGAGGTGGGGGTGGGGGACATCCAAACCGAGGAACACCAGGGACGCTCTAATTAAGAGGCCAGCCCTGCCCTCTTGACTTTCAATGGCTCGCTGAGTTTGTTTGTTTTGATGGCTACCTTTCTTACAAAGGTATTTTCTTTGTCTCCTGGTTGCTTGCTTGCTCATTCATTCATTCACTCATTCATTCTTTTTGTTTGTTTGTTTTTCAGAGAGGAAGGGAGAGGGAGAGAGAAATAGAAACATCAGTTATGAGAGAGAATTCTAGATCGGTTGCCTCCTGCACACCCTCTACTGGGGATCAGCCCACAAACCAGCGGGGAATCAAGCCCTGACCTCCTGGTTCATAGGTCCATGCTCAACCACTGAGCCACACCCAGCCTGGCTCCCGGTTGCTTTAAATATTTAAAATCAACAGGTGCATAGATGAGTCCATATAGGGGAAACCGCTCACGGGGCTGTCATCTCCCCTCCAGCTCCACAGCGACCTACAGGGAGAAGGTTCAAAAGGAAGGAGACTTCGGCATGACCCCGGTGGAGAGGGGACACAGTTGAGTTTAGAAAATGGGGAGGACCGTGTGTGGATTTGATCGTCATATCCAAGTATATTAAAGCCAGGAGGCACCATTTCACGTTTTAAAGGAGGCTAGTTTGGGGGCATAGAAACCCCCGCCTACTTGTATAGTAGCTTATGTCTTTACTAGAGGCCTGGGGCATGAAATTCGTGCACGAAGGGGTGGTCCCCTCAACCCAGCCTGCACCCTCTCCAATCCGGGACCCCTCAGGGGATGTCTGACTGCCGGTTTAGGCCTGATCCCGGGGATCAGGCCTAAACCGGCAGTCAGACATCCCTCTCACAATCCTGGACTGCTGGCTTCGAATTGCTCACCTTCCTGCCTGCCTGGTTGCCCCTAACTGCCCTGCCCCCCTGCTGGCCTGATGGCCCCTAACTGCCCCCCCTGCCGGCCTGGTTGCCCCTCACGGTCCCCCCCCCCCCCCCCCCCCGCCGGCCTGGTGGCCCCACGCAGCCTGCTGTTCAGTCGTTTAGTCGTCCCTCCCTACACCCCCTGCCAGCCTGGTCATAGGCAGCCATCTTGTGAGGGTACGAGGGTTAATTTGCATATCATCTCTATTATATAGGATTAGCCCAACATCTGTAAGGCAGAGAACCGCATCAAAGCAGAGTCTCATCAATGACCTCTCTGGACCTCATAGCCCCTGGAGTTTATTACAAATGAGTAAAGGGTGCCAGGGATTGGCCTGCCCGGTGCTTCAGTCAATAAATGGTGAAGCTGGGATTTGACACGAGTCTTCTGGTCTCCAAAGTCCACAGTCCTCTTGGCTCAATTATTAGCAGATCCGTGGCGGTGGTTTTTTTTTTTTTTGGATGGGACAGAACAGGTAGAAATTATGACCACTCTAAGGAAAGGTTTACATTAAATAATGGATGGTAGTCCCACAATTGGTTCTTAAGACTGAGGAGGCTGTTTGGGGACACATTTGCCTTGAGAGAACAGTGTCATGGAGCAGAACAGCCACAGTTTCTCAGAAAACGTCAGAGTGAGTATTTGCCCAGGATGACATTTACTTGTTATCGGTGAGGGGCCTGTGTGCTGCAAAAAGGGATTGTAAAGCCCTGACCGGTTTGGCTCAGTGGATAGAGCGTTGGCCTGCGGACTCAAGGGTCCCGGGTTCGATTCCAGTCAAGGGCATGTACCCTGGCTGTGGGCACATCCCCAGTGTGGGGTGTGCAGGAGGCAGCTGATCGATGTTTCTCTCTCATCGATGTTTCTAACTCCCTATCCCTCTCCCTTCCTCTCTGTAAAAAAATCAATAAAATATATATTTTTAAAAAGGGATTGTAAAATATTCTGTCTTCCCCATCAGATCTTAGCTTGGTCCCTGGTCTTCTGTATCCAGGTCTGTGAGCTTTCTTTTGTTTTTAAAATATATTTTAATTGATTTCAGAGAGGAAGGGAGAGGGAGAGAGAGATAGAAACATCAATGATGAGAGAGAATCATTGATTGGCTGCCTCTGCATGCCCCCCACTGGGGATCGAGCCTACAACCCAGGCATGTGCCCTTCACCAGAATTGAACCCAAGACTCTTTGGTCCTCAGGCCAATGCTCTATCCACTGAGCCAAACGGGCCAGGGCCAGGTATGTGATCTCTTCGTTCTCTTTTATAAGGGCAGGGAGAGGAGGGAGCTAGGACTCACCACAACCACTTACACAAGGGGCCAGTGGGGCAGGAGGCAGTGGAATCATTAATTGCAATGTGCCTAGGGCAGCGAGGAGAAAAAGTTTCTGAAATTTTAACTTTAAGCTCCAGACTTCTCTATAGTTTCCAGGTGGATCTGAGTTAAGGAGGGAGCTATTATTTTAAGGTGGGATAGAGGGGGGGGCTCCATGTTTCTGAGTTAGGGGCACTAGCCCCTGAGATCTCCAAACCACAGATTCATGGCTTCCTTTTCTGCTCTGTAGGTATGTCCACTTAGGGGGCCACACCAGAGCTCATGGGGTTCAGGAATGAGTGGCTCCAAAAACCAGTTGAGGATGGATACACAACTGTGGGCGTAGATGCATTTTTCCAGCAGAGAGGGCCCATTGCTTTCATTACTTCTCAGGGGAGTCTGTGATTTAAAAAAAAGGGGGGGGGTGGTTAAAAACCACTGTCCTAGATCCTCGGGTTATTTTTTGAGCAGATAAGCAGGTGTGGACACTGAATATTTAGTTAAAGAGTCTCCACATTAAGCTAACTTGGTTTGATGTATCATTTTCTCCCTTCCAGACAGGGCTATTGTGCAAATCAGCTGAGGTGACAAGTGTGCGACAGAGCCTTGGTTATGTAAGGTGTTGTTCCTGCCTAAAGAAAGGGAAATAGTTATTCCGAATTCTACAGATGGTACCAGAGAAACAGAACTTCTTCCGAACTCCCCTTCCCCCCCGGAATTCCTTTCTAGTCACCAGAACCATCACTGGGTCCTTTAGCGACTTGTCCGAGTTCCCTGTCTTACGGCTTGCTGGATATTTATCGCAGCCGAGTAGCAGTTGTCGTGATAAATGGTGACCCTTTGAGGAAGGATGCACCCAAGCTTATTTGTTCTTCACCCCAGCCTCGTGAGCTGCATAGGAGGTGGGGCAGCCCTGGGAGCTGGGCACGGAGAGGTAACTGACCTGCTTAAAGTTACTGGATGTGCCTCTACACGCGGGAGCATGGGTATCGGAGTGGAAAGGCTCAGACCTTTCTACCAGAGCAGAGGTGGAGAGGCAGCTTGAGGCCACGTTCAAGTGTCTCCCGGTCGTGTTTGAGGCTGGGTTACTTCTGGAAAGATCCTGTAGTCAGTTCAATCTGGAGAACGTGCTGTTTGCCAGTTTAGCAAGGAGACTGCTCTTTTGTCCTTATCTGTCAGATGTCTTCCCTGTTATAGCAGCCACAGGCGTTATTTATTTATTCATTCATTCATTCATGGTGAAAAACATATACAATTTTCCATCTTTTTTTCAATTATAGTTCACATTCAATATTATTCTGTATTAGTTTCAGGTGTACAATATAGTGGTCAGACAATCATATACTTTACGGAGTGGTCCCCCTGATATTTCAAGTACCCCCCTGGCCCATACATAGCTATTACAATATAATTTTCCCCCATTGACCTCTCCCCGGCCATTCCCACCCCCCAGCACATGCCCTCACCCCCCTGGTGCCTGTGTCCGTTGGTCATGCTCATATGCATGCACACAAGTCCTTTGGTTGGTCTCTTATCCCCTTCTCACCCCCCACTCTTTCCCTCTGAGGTTTGACAGCCAGTTCAATGCTTCTCTGTCTCTGGATCTGGATCTGTTTTTGTACATCAGTTTATGTTGTTCACTATATTCCGCAAATGAGTGAGATCACGTGGTATTTATCTTTCTCCGACTGGCTTATTTCGTTTAGCATAATGCTCTCCAGGTCCACCCATGCCGCAGGCCACTTGTGTTGTCAAAACAAAACTTCTTAAACAAACAAGGAAATATGCCAAACCGGTAGATGTGATTTCACTGCTCACTGCTCAGGGTTATGTAATACATTCAAATTTCCTCCTAAAACAAAACAAAACAAAAATACTTGTGAAGGGACCCCTCTGATACCTTCTGTAGCAACCAATCCTTGCTTTGGTGAACTTTCAAGTCCTCTAGTGGCAAATATACAATTAAAATGTTTACATGCTATGAAAAGGCCACAGCTGTTAAAGCCTAGGGGCAAAATTATCGTAAGTCAAGGCTGTAATAAATAACCGAGAGCTTACATATGAGAATCAACCTAGATGACCTCTCTGCCCTGGATCTTATTTCTTCTCCACACGCGTCGGTTCTTTCTGCGTCTTAGACATAAACTCTGTGCCTTTCACATGCTGGCAGATATGTTTCTAGAAGTCGAATCATTGGGCCAAAAGCGCACTTCCCATTGGCTTCAGAGGACACTGATGGCCAAAGGCTCCTTAGTAAGGTGGAGACATTTCCACCAGCAATGTACAAGAATGCCATTTCTCCAAGCGGGAGCAACCTCGGGTATTTGCAAACTGATGGCAGATAATAGTACCTCATTTTAAATTCAGCTTTTTGATTATTAGGAAAGCTGAACCTTTCCCCAAATTTATGTATGTGTGTGTTTTATTTAATGAAACTAGGGGCCCAATGCACGGATTCGTGCATCTTGAAAGGAACTGTGGGCCACGAGGCTGCGGTGGACGCAGGGGCGGGTCTCGGCCCACCCTCAGCGCACCCACCCGGCCCCTCCCGCCATGGTCCCTGGTCCCCTGTCTGCTGGCAGCCCTGCCCCGCCGCCACTGCTCCCGCGCGCTGACGGCCTGGCCCTGCTCACACCCGCTGCCGGTGCGGAGCAATTGGGACCTGTGCCAGCAGCAGGTGCAAGCAGTGGCTGCTGCCCTGATCGCCCCTCAGGAGCAGGGGGAGGTGGAGAAGCCCTCAGGGGCGATTGGGGCTGGCAGCTGCCGCTTGCACCCACTGGTGGTGCCGAGCGATCGGGGCTGGTGCTGGGCGCCAGCAGCAGGTGCGAGCGGGGCTGTTGCTTGCAGCAGGTGCGAGAGGCGGCTGCCGGCCTCAATCACCCCTCAGGAGCAGGGGGAGGTGGAGAAGCCCTGAGGGGTGATCGGGGCCAGCAGCCGCTGCTCGCACCTGCTGATGGCGCCGAGTGATCGGAGCCAGCACCGGCACTAACAGCAGGTGTGAGCGGTAGCTCCGGTGCCAGCAGTGGGTGTGAGTGCTGGGCTGGACTGTGGCACATGGGAGCAGAGAATTTTCAGTAACCACCAGAGGCTCACCCCAATGACAGCAACTGACGCCCTGCCTTGGTCTGGCGCCCCCACTCACCTGCTCCACTACCCCACCACGGCCGGCGCCCGCCATGTTCTGCGCTCTGCAGCCTGCTGCTGATGTCCACCATGTTTCATGCGTGCCTCATGGTGGTCAGAGCATGTCATAGCAATGGGTGGTTTGGTTGTTTTGCAGTTCGATCTATTTGCATATTAGGGTTTTATATATAGATACCCAGTCATATCTTTTGCCTATTTTTTAATCTTTGGCTATTTATTTTAATATTATACATTCATAAAAACTCATAGGTTGTTTCTGGCCTGGTGGCTCAATTAATTGGA
Organism: Myotis daubentonii; assembly: GCF_963259705.1. Classification (NCBI taxonomy): domain Eukaryota; kingdom Metazoa; phylum Chordata; class Mammalia; order Chiroptera; family Vespertilionidae; genus Myotis; species Myotis daubentonii. Next base: position 84,946,553 of record NC_081845.1, on the reverse strand, counting down.
GCTTTGTCCCATACACCAAAAGGCTTCTGGCTTGATCCCTGGTCAAGGAGTGTACGATTGATGTTTCTCTCACATCGATGTTTCTCTCTCTCTCTCTCTCTCTCTCTCTCTCTCTCTCTCTCCCTCCCTTCCTCTCTCTCTAAAAATCAATAAAAACATATCCATGGGTGAGGATTAAAAAAAAACCCCTCATAATTTGTCATGACTATTAACTCTTGATTTCAGAGAGGAAGGGAGAGGGAGAGTTTCAAGCTTATGGATGCTTTTGGTTGTCTTTTATTATTGATCTCTAACTGTATTGCATTGTGGTCAGAGAGTGTGGAATATTTTATATTTCTTGCCATTATTTTGGAGGCTCAGTATATGGGTGGTTACTCCTTTAGCTTCTGGGGACCTGTGCTCTCCTTTTCACAGCTCTGCTCCTTTCTCAACCCTCCACTGGGCTCCATTCCATCCCAACTACTCACACCTTCACTGTCCTTGTGGCTGCTCTGGGCCCTACAGCATGTTCCAGAACAATATGTTCTTTCCACACTTGTCTGGCCCTGAGAATCAAACACCTGAGGTGCTTTCTTGTTTTAAAAAAAATACATTTTTATTGATTTCAGAGAGGAAGGGAGAGGGTGAGAGAGATAAAAACATCAATGATGAGAGAGAATCATTGATTGGCTGCCTCCTGCATGCCCCCTACTGGGGATTGAGCCTGCAACCAGGGCATGCGCCCTTCACTGGAATCGAACCCAGGACCCTTCAGTCCTCAGGCCAATGCTCTATCTACTGAGCCAAACTGGCCAGGGCCTGAGGTGCTTCTTAAACACACTGATTCCCAGGTCTTCCTTGGAAGGTCTGGGTCAAAGCCCTGGAATCTGCATGTTATTGAGCAAAGGCCCCAAGGTGGTTCTCATGACCGGCAAATGCGGGGCATACTGAGCAGCTGGGAATCAAGGCGTAGTAGGACAGGATGGAATGCAGTGCTGGGTAGGAGCACCTGTTTTGTGCCCGGCTGTGTTCTGAGCTACTAGGATGGCTAAGACACAGTCTGGTGGGAAAGTTGTGTATATAAATGAAAGATGACACGACCATGTGAGGGGTACCCATGGGAGTTTCTGAGGGCAGTTCTTTGGGTTCTGATCCCTAGCAATATTCATTAGTCTTTCCATGAACAAACCCTTCGGAAAATTGTAATGAGATGCTCAGTAAACGTACAGTGACATATAGCTCAAGTCAGATCTTCTCTCTCTCACTTAGTTCAGAGTAGACTATGAGGAGGTGCAAGCAATAAACATAATGGTTGGGATTTTAGACTGTGCTGTCATAAGAACTGTGATCAGATCTGGGCCAAGACGTTTACTTTCTATGTGGTTTTAGGCAAGTTGCTTAACCTTCTGAGCCTCAGTTTCCTCATCTGTAAAATGGAAGGATAATAATACCTATGTCTGTGCATAGTTATGAGAATTAAATGGGGAAAATGTGTGTAAGATGTCAACATAATATCCAGTACACAATATGTACTCAAAAAATGTTAATTAAAAAAAGAAGGCACTTTTACCCTTTGCAACAGCATGGATGGACCTGGAGTGTATTATGCTAAGTGAAATAAGCCAGTCAGAGAAAGACAAATACCATGTGATCTCACTGATATGTGGAATCTAATGAACAAAACAAACTGACAAACAAAATGGAACCAGAAGCATGGATACATGGAACAGACTGGCCGGTGCCCGAGGAGAGGGTGGTGGTGGTGACTGGATAAAGAAGGCGAGGGGATGAGTTCCAGAACATATATGCATACCCCATGGACACGGACAGTAGTTTGGTGAAGGCCAAGGGAATGAAAGGTGGGGGAGGGGGGGGGAGGTGGGCAAAAGGCATGGAAAAGGGGGACCCCTGCAATTATGTCAACATTAAACATTTTTTTCTTCTATATTTTATTGATTTTTTACAGAGAGAAAGGGAGAGAGACAGAGAGTCAGAAACATCGATGAGAGAGAAACATCGATCAGCTGCCTCCTGCACACCCCCTACTGGGGATGTGCCCGCAACCCAGGTACATGCCCCCAACCGGAATCGAACTGGGACCTTTCAGTCTGCAGGCCGACGCTCTATCCACTGAGCCAAACCGGTTTCGGCAACATTAAACATTTTTAATTAAAAATTATAATCTAGGGAACAAGAGAGAGTGGAAAGTATTGTCATTAATGTAACCCAATGGTGATATCTGTGTGTTGCAGGGACTAGACACAGGGATTCTCTGGAATCTAAGGGATGCTTTGCCAACACAACACAATGTCCTCTGGCCAAAGGGTCAGCCCCTCGTCTCCTGTTGTCACAGGTCCAAGTGTCAGTGAGCCTCCGGGCCCCAGCGGAGTGTCTGCTCACCCAGCGTAAGTAAGGATCCGGTGAGGAGCCACTGACAGTGGGGCAGACTCTGACCAGGGAGCCAACAGTCTGATGGGTAGCTCGACATCTTTGGGAAGAACATGGATTCTGGAGCCAGGCCAGGTTGAAATCCCAGCTCTCCCACTTAGCATCTGTGTGAATGTGGGCAAGTGATTAGCTGGCTCCCTGGCATATAGTAAGTGCTGTGCCAGTGCTTGCTATTATGAAGTTCAAAAGCAGGTGAAACGAAACTCTGTTTTTTAGGAATACATACATACACACATAGGTGGCAAATCTTAAAGAAAAGCAAAGAAATGATTACTAGGAGGGTCCGAGTCAGGATAGTGGTTACCTCTCTGGGAAAGGGAACACACTGATGGCTTCTGGGGAGCAGGCGGGAGGGCTGGCCTTGCTTTGTTTCTTATCCTGGATGTTGGCTCTATAATTATTTATAATAGTGTATTTATATTTTATGTTTTGTGTATTTTTCTCTGTGTATATATCTTTTACAGTAAAAATTTTGAAAACCGTATTTTAACAAATTTTGTTATAATGAAAGTAATTTCAATTCATTGTGAAAATTTTGAAAATATAAAACCAGCATTAAAAAAATCACAATAGCTCGGCCAGCATGGCTCAGTGGTTGAGCATTGACCTAGGAACCAGGAGGTCACGGTTTGATTCCTGGTCAGAGCACATGCCAGGGTTGCACGCTTGATCCCCAGCAGGGGGTGTGCAGGAGACAACTGATCAATGATTCTCATCATTGATATGTCTCTCTCTCTTTCTCTCCCTCCTTTCCTCCCTCTCTGATATCAATAATCCTATATAATAAAAGCCTAATATGTTAAGTGTCCAGTTGTCCATTCCATTCAACCAATCAAAGCATAATATGCTAATGATATGCTAAGGCTGCTCAACCGCTCACTATGATGGGCACTAACCACCAGGGTTCAGTCACTCCGACTGGTAGGTTAGCTTGCTGCTGGGGTCTGGCTGATTAGGACTGAGTGAGATGGGCCGGACATGCCCTGGAGCCCTCCCGTGGTCCCTCTCCAGCTGGCCAACCTCCCGCGTCCCTCCCTGACCGATCCCTGCAGGCCAGGCCAAGGGACCCCACTGGTGCACGAATCTGAGCACCGGGCCTCTACTATGCATATAAGATCTTTGGTTAATCTCTTCCTCCCCTTGCCCCTCTTAGATTCATCAGTCTGTTCCATGTTTCCATGCCTGTGCATTGATCGTCAGCCCCCTGGTCAGTGCACATCATAACTACGGGTGGAACAATTGGATGGTCACTTAGGCTTTTATATATATAGATAGTGATTTTTTTTATTAAATCTTTATTGTTCAGATTATTACATTTGTTCCTCTTTTTTTTCCCCCCCATAACTCCCCTCCTCCCAGTTCCCGCCCCACCCTCCGCCCTCACTCCCCACCCACTGTCCTCATCCATAGGTGCACGATTTTTGTTCAGTCTCTTCCCACATCTCCCACACCCCTTTCCCCCCCAAGAATAGTCAGTCCATTCCCTTTCTATGTCCCTGATTCTATTATAATCAACAGTTCATTCTGTTCATCAGATTATTTATTCACTTGATTCTTAGATTCACTTGATTCTTAGATTCACTTGTTGATAGATGCATATTTGTTGTTCATAATTTGTATCTTTACCTTTTTCTTCCTCTTCCTCTTCTTAAAGGATACCTTTCAGCATTTCATATAATCCTGGTTTGGTGGTGATGAACTCCTTTAGCTTTTCCTTATCTGTGAAGCTCTTTATCTGACCTTCAATTCTGAATGATAGCTTTGCTGGATAAAGTAATCTTGGTTGTAGGTTCTTGGTATTCATCACTTTGAATATTTCTTGCCACTCCCTTCTGGCCTGCAAAGTTTCTGTTGAGAAATCAGCTGACAGTCGTATGGGTATTCCCTTGTAGGTAACTGAGTTTCTTTCTCTTGCTGTTTTTAAGATTCTCTCTTTATCTTTTACTCTTGGCATTTTAATTATGATGTGTCTTGGTGTGGTCCTCTTTGGATTCCTTTTGTTTGGGGTTCTCCGTGCTTCTTGGACCTGTAAGTCCATTTCTTTCACCAGGTGGGGGAAGTTTTCTGTCATTATTTCTTCAAATAGGTTTTCAATATCTTGCTCTCTCTCATCTTCTGGCACCCCTATAATTCTGATGTTGGTACGCTTGAAGCTGTCCCAGAGGCTCCTTACACTATCCTCGCATTTTTGGATTCTTTTTTCATTTTGCTTTTCCGGTTGGATGTTTTTTGCTTCCTTGCATTTCAAATCATTGACTTGATTCTTGCGCTCCTCTGGTCTGCTGTCGGGCGTCTGTATAATATTTGTTATTTCAGTCCGTGTATGCTTAATTTCTAGTTGGTTCCCCAATATAAGATCGAGGGTCTTATTAGTTTTCGTGTAGATCTCATTAAGCTTATCGGCAGCTTCTAAACAGTTCTTGAGAGACCTTAAAAGTGTGGTTCTGAACTCTATTTCTTCCATTGACAATTTTGTCCTGTTTCTTTGTCTCCGCATTTTGTTATGCTTCCTTGGTGCACCCCCTAGTGGTCTTTGTTCGCAGTCTTATAGTGAAATCTTGATTGTTGTAGCTAATTCCAGGGAGGGTTTGACCTCCAGGCCAAGTGGCTATGAGAATCAGCTGTGTCAGCAGTGAGAGAACTTCTGTCCTCTAGGGAGGTGCTAATCTAGCCTTTGCCTGAGGCTATCCGGCAAATGCCTCTGTGCAGGGCTTGGGCGGGGCAGGTCGCACAGGATCAACAGGGTGGGCTGGAGAGAGCAGTTATGGCGGCTCTCAGTCCTGTCCCCAGGGGCTCTGCCTCTCTGAGTCCCAGCACCCGCTGCAAAGCTGGGAGAGAAAGCTGCACTCGCTCTGACCGAAGCCAGACAGTCCCGCTTCTCCCGTTTGAGTCTGGGTCCCTAAAGACTCGCCCGGATCTGGTGCTCAGAGTCTGTGACTCCCTCCCGATTGAAAACAACAACTGCGCCCTCCGCCGCCAGCCCGCTCCGCGCACTCCGCACCTCAGAATTTGACTTCACCACTGCGCCTCCTCTGAGTGTCCGTGTGCGTTTCTCTTTCCTCCTAGTTGTAGGACTTCCACTCAGCGAGCGTTCCTGTGGTTCTGGGTGATGTCCCTTCCGTTTTTTGGTTTCACTTTTCAAGTAGTTGTTCAAAGCAGCAAACTCCGGCGTTAACCTATGCTGCCATCTTGGTTCTCCGGTAGTGATGTTTTTAATATGCATAAGAATAAGACTTTGATTTCTTTCTTATTCATATAAATATGCATTTATTTGACACAATTAAGATCATATTATACTATTCTTTTTAAAACCTGTTTTTTTTCATGCTGTACTTACTCACTCTTCCACCATCGCCTGTTTATCTGTTCATGTCCTCTGCGCCTCGACTCTAAGCTCCTGGAGACCAGGGACTGTGTTTGGATCCCCAGTGTCTAGAACACTGCCCACCACAAAATGTATTCAGATAAATGTTTGTGCAGCAAACAAAGTAGGTGAATACTTGTAAAGTTCTTCTAGAAAGTTTCCTCTATCCTTGCAATCTTTTAATGCAGTTGGTTTAGCAAAGCCTTTTCAAAAATATTTAGAGGAGATTTATTTTATCCCAATGTCAAAATGACCATGTGTTCTGAACCGGGGGTTCTGAGTCATCGTATTTTTTATTTTTTGCTCTACTGCACACCACCAAAGTTCACAGATATGTTTATTTAAAACTTGTGAGTTATTGCACTAGGATTTGTTACGATTTTTGAGGCAACACAGTCTAGAGTGCGACTGCAGATCAAGCTCTGACCCTTCTTAGGTGTGTTTTATCCTTAACTTCTCTGAAGGTCCATTTTCCTTTTAGGTGGAAATGATTCTATTGGCCCAACCTGCATCACAAGATTGTTGGTAGGGAGCAAACACAAGCATATGAAGTTGCTTTGAAGCTATTCAAATATAAGGGTGATGTAATCTTATGAAAAAAGGGCCCACGACTTGATAGCAGATACTGAAAACATTGGCCAGGGCCATCCATCCCATGCAAAGCTGCTTACACCAGCTGCCTTTTCTGCTGACACCCACAGAACCTCGTTGTAGGTCCTTTCGACTGCCAAGAAGTTCAGTACCAAGCATACTGCTCCGTTATTACAGAACCATTTCAATCTAGGTTTGATTTTGATTATTTCCTCTTCTTCTCATAGTTATTGCTTTTTAATTTCCACTTAATGGTCTTATTGAACATGCGTCTTTTTTGTCTGCTACCCCCCAGCCTTAGGCAACCACTAATCTACTTTTTATCTCTACAGATTTGCCTATTCTGGACATTTCATATAAATGGAATCACCAATATGTGGGTTTTGGTGTCTAACTTTTTAAATCTAACACAATGTTTTCAAGGTTCATCAATGTAGTAACATGTATCAGTACATCATTTCTTTTTTTAAAAAAATGTGGTAAAATATTCATAGCTGAACATATACATTTTATCCATTTTTAATTTATTTTAAAATATGCTTTTATTGATTTCAGAGAGAGGAAGGGAGAGGGAGAGAGAGAGAGAGAGAAACATCAATGAGAATCATGGATTGGCTGCCTCCTGCACGCCCACTACTGGGATCAAGCCTGCAACCCCAAGCATATGTCCCAACCAGGAATTGAACTGTGACCTCCTGGTTCATAGGTTGACACTCAACCACTGAGCCACACCGGCTGGGCTATCTGTTTTAAGTGTACAGTTCAGTGTCATTAATTACACTTACAGTGTTGTGCAATTATCACTACTATTTTTAAAATACTTTCACTACCCCAAACAGAAACTCTGTATCGAATAAGCAACAGTTTCCAATTCTCCCCTCTCCTCAGCCCCTGGTACTCAATCTACCTTCTGTCTCTCTGAATTTACCTATTGTAGATATTTCATGTAAGTGGGATCATACAGTATTTGTCCTTTTGTGTTTTGGCTTATTTCACTTAACATAATGTTTTTAATGTTCATCTATGTGTAGTATATGTCAGAACTTCATTCCATGTTATGTCTGAATAATATTCCATTGTATGTCTACGCGACATTTTGTTTATCCATTCATCTGTTGATGGACATTTGAGTGTTTTCTATTTTTGGGTTGTTATGAATAATGCTGCAATTAATATTTATGTACATATATCTGTTTGAGTGTTTGTTTCCGTTCTTTTTTTTTTAAATCCTCACCTGAGGATATGTTGAGAGAGAGAGAGAGAGAGATCAATGCGAGAGAGAAACATTGATCAGTTGCCTCCCCTATGCACCCCAGTCGGAGATTGAACCTGTAACCTAGGTATGTGCCCTGATGGGGAATCTAACCTGCAACCTTTTGGTGTATGGGACGATGCTCAAACCCACCGAGCTTCTGTTTTCAATTCTTTTGGGTAAACCCTAAATGCCTAGGAGTGGAATTGCTGGGTTTTATGGTAATTCTATATTACATTTTTTGAGAACCCACCAAATGGTTTTTAAGCATGCGTCTTTTGAATATGTTTTAGTCTCTCAAATTGTGAATGAATGAATTACATGCTCATGGGTGTGTATGGAAGGGTAAGCCTAACCATCATAAGTGAGGCTAATTCTGGTGTAAGATGTGTAAGATCGGGTTCTAAATACCAGCCTGAGCACCTGGAAGACTCTAACCCTTCCGCTTCCTTGCCAGCCCTGCTGCAGATTTGGACCTGAAATCCTCCGGCTCGCATTCTGATCACTCCTCTGAAACCTCATTGCCTGAAATCCAAAAGGATAAATACCTCAAGGAGTGTAGCCTGCTAAAGCCGCAGACAAGTGAGTGAGTCCTAGATCCTCCTCCACGTGCCTCCAAGCCCAGGGTCCGTCCAGAAGTCCGCCATACTGTTGGGCACCATGCACCGAAGACCCACTAGGCGCCAGGCATTTGACACGCTTCATCTCCAACTCTCACAACAACTATGCTGGGGAAAACATCGTTACACGTTCTTCAAAAATAAAATGCCTTTATATAAAAAAAACATAAAAGAACGGTGTCGAAATGCTGAAATAATAAAGTAGATAGCCCTGGCTGGGTGGCTCAGTTGGTTGGGGCATTGTCCCATACACCAAAGGTTGCGAGTTTGATTCCCCATCAGGGCATATACCTAGGTTGTGGCCTCGATTTATAGTCAGGGCACATATGGGAGGCAGGCAATCAATGTTTCTTTCTCACATCAATGTTTCTCTCTCTTTCAAATCAATAAAACAAATCCTTGGGTAAGGATAAAAAAAAAAGAAATATATAAAGAAACCGCTTCCCCAGTGTTCTCCAACAATATCCCCATTCTGCCCAAAGCTGTGAAGAGTTTAATATATACACTATTCTTCCAAAAATGTGAAATGCATATGTCCGTATGCATAGATCAATGATGGCGAATCTTTTGAGCTCAGCGTGTCAGCATTTTGAAAAACCCTAACTTAACTCTGGTGCCGTGTCACATATAGAAATGTTTTGATATTTGCAACCATAGTAAAACAAAGACTTACATTTTTGACATTTATTTTATATATTTAAATGCCATTTAACAAAGAAAAATCAACCAAAAAAATGAGTTTGCGTGTCACCTCTGACATGCGTGTCATAGGTTCGCCATCACTGGCATAGATGGAGGGGTGGTATTTGACCATATTTTCACTAGTAGAAAATAGTATACAAACTATTTTCACTCAAAGTAAATAGATCCTGAAGCTCTTTCTGTGTCAATACATATAGATCCATGTGGCTAATAATTTCACACAGAAGGAGTCTGAGGCTGGGAGAGATGCAGTGACCCACAAGTACACATAGCGAGCGAGTAGAGTGATGGGATCAGAACCCAAACTTGCCTGCTTCCAAAGCCTTTGTTCTTTCTTGGCGACCACAGAGCCCAAGTGCTCAAGCAACCATAGAGCTTTCAGGGGATCTTTTATTGTGTAAAATCCCTTCAGCAATTTTATAGGGAAAGTATAGGATGAGGAGACAAAGGCACTGAGAGGTTCAGCAAGTTGCCTGAGGTCTCACAGCAGCCTTTCTCATTTGCACAATCACATGTACACACGTGCCAGTGTCACTGTCGTGCATGCATAGGCCACGGTTGCTGCCAACACCATATTCCACCCAGTTAAGTTGTCACGGCTGGCCCAGCCCTTCCCTGGTTGATGGGCATTTCCTTCTTCCTACCCGCTCATCAGCGTGAAGGTTGGACCATAGGTGCTTGTAAAACTGTCTCTGAGCTTCCCAACCCATACATCACTTCCAGCCATAAAAATTGGCTTCATTTTTGGAGGAGAGGGTAAAAAGAAAAAAAAAAAAAAGAGGCCTCTTAGCTTTCTCCCCACTTCCCTTCCTTTCGTGTCTAGTCCCCACAGTGGCCAACCTGCCCTGATGTAGGACCAAGGAATTCTGCGTGTGGATAACGGGTGTACAGCCGAGGGTGCCCGGGGAGTTTTCTAGACCTCTTGTTGTCCTGTTGCATTCTGGGGCTGGCAGCGGTGCTAACGGAAGGCTTTCTGATGTCCTGCAGAAGACGGGCAGCGTCCAGAGTGGACATTTTACCCGCGGCTTAGCGGCAACATCCACACCTACCACGTCGGGAAGCAGTGCTTCTTCCAGGGCGTCTTCCTCGGCAACAGGAGGTCTCTGGCAGAGAGGACGGTGGACAAGTGCCTCGGAAGGAAGAAATATGGTAATGTGGTCCCCCTGGGCCTTAACTGTGCAATGCCCGAAAACACCCTTGAGCCCTAACCGGTTTGGCTCAGTGGATAGAGCGTCGGCCTGCGGACTGAAGGGTCCCAGGTTCGATTCCCGTCAAGGGCATGTACTTGGTTGCCGGCACATCCCCCAGTAGGGCGTGTGCAGGAGGCAGCTGATCCATGTTTCTCTCTCATTGATGTTTCTAACTCTCTCTTCCTCTCCCTTCTCTTCCTCTCCCTTTCTCTCTGTAAAAAATCAATAATATATATATATATATATATATATATATATATATATATATATATATGAAAACACCCTTGAGTGGTGGTTCGGCAGGCCCAGCATTTCGTGGCCGGGGCAGCCCTGCGAGGCTACCGTGCCAGCCCAGTGCGGCCCGGATGATAGGCGAGTGAAGGGGATGGTTGGCAGGCTGCACTTTTCAGCAAAGAACTCACAGCAGACGCTGATCCACGTTTTTGTTTTCTCTGAATCTCATGAAATGCTAATGTGACATTTCAGCCAGCAGATAAGTTCTCTCAGATACTTATTAATAGAAACCTTCATGGGAGTTTGAAGGAAATCATGTATGTTTCAGTTAGATGCTGTCTGTCACATGCATGTACACTGTACTTGATATTTTTCACAAGGAAAACATCCCATACACCTTAGCCTGAAGTGTGTATTATTACATAGCTTATTTAATTAAAGGTCATTGTCATGAGCATATCTATCTATCGACCTATCTATCTAACTTGGTGGGTCCTGTGTCTCATAATTTATTAAAGACTCTAAAGTGTTGCTGAGTACCAGCAGACCTTTTATGGCACATTCTTCTACAAAAATACCAGTGTGGGAGGCAGCCACAGTTTCAGGGATGAATAGAATCGCTGTAGCAGGAATACAAAGAGAAAGAAATAGGAAGTTCTCATTTTTTGTTTTGTTTTAAAATAGGCTTTTAAAGTCATATCAGCAACAAATAGCTTTGGAAGCCAAGGGTTTTGTTTAGGTATAAAATACATCAAAAGCCAGACTAGAGGACGTAGGAGGGTAGTCACTGATAGGGGGACGCTGAGGAGCCCAACTCCTGAGACCAAAATCTAGTGGGCGATGGGACATGAAAATAGCGGGGGCTTCTGCCTCCGAGTGTGGCTGGGGGAGGACCTCGAGCCTCAGAGGGAGGTGGCCTCTGCCCTGACTCTGAGCTGGAGGCAGTGAAAGCTGTGGGCAATGGAAGGACAGAAAGCCAGCCTCGGGGCTCGCCCACCCAGGAGGTGGGGAAGAATAGCTGCCTTTCGGTGCCCTGTGAAGGCTGTGGAGGTTGGGACAGAGTGAAGGAATGAGGGAACGAGAGAAAGAGAGAGAACAAGCCAGGAGAGCTCACCCTGGGATGCGGGAGGCCACGGTGTAATGCACCATGAATCGCCAGGCCAGGGATCTTACGAGAATAAACTTATGCTTCACCTGATGCACTGTGGAGGGGATGGCTTCCTGAAGCTCAGACTGGATGTCACATTTCAGCAGACACAGAAATAAATGCCAACTCTCAGAGGAGCAGCAGATACCAGTGTGGTGTGCAGAGAGTAGCCCGGGACCCAAAGCCTGGACGTCATGTAAGCCTGCTGTGCACACCCCTACTTCCCACTCCCAACTGAGATGTAGCCATAGGGTAGAACAAGAAGGACAGATTTAACTGTTTTTCTAAAAAATATATTTCTTTATTGATCTCAGAGAGGAAGGGAGAAGGAGAGCGAAACACCAATAATGAGAGAGAATCACTGATTGGCTGCCTCCTGCACACCCCCCACTGGGGATTGAGCCCGCAACCCAGGCATGTGACCCTGGCTGGAATCGAACCTGGGACCCTTCAGTCTGCAGGCTGATGCTCCATCCATTGAGCCAAACTGGCCAGGGCAACTGGTTTAAATCTGAAACAACTGAGAAAAACCACGAAGGGACCAAGTTTAGGTGTGTATTACTTAGGAATGCTCTTGGCTGCAAGTAAGAGAAAAGCCAAATTATCAGAGGCTTAAATCGTAAGATATTTATTATGTATCTTACAAGAAGCTTTGACGTCTAGGTGGCCTGTATGGTGTAGTTGCCCAGTAATGTCATCAAAGATATGGGCTCATTCTGTCTTTAGGCACTGTCATTCTTAATAGTGTTGGAGTTGGCCTTATCAAAAATGCTTATCATTTATGGTCACAAGATAACTGTTGCCGTTCCAAGCACCGTGTCTATATTTACGACCAGAAAAAGAGGAAACTCTCTTGTTGCCTCCCTTTCAGGAGGAAGGAAACGTTTTACCATGTGGTCCTTAGGAGACCTTCTTCCACTCATGTCTCGCTGACCAGACTGGGCCAGTGACAGTGTGTAGCCAGTGAATGGGATGCCCTGGCCGGCATGGCTCAGTGGTAGAGCGTCTGACCGCGCACAGAAGGGTCGAGAGTTCGATTATCAGTCAAAGGCATGTACCTGGGTTGCAGGTTCATTTGCCCCAGGTGAGGGGGGGGGATGAGGGGGGCAGGGAGGCAACCAATTGATGTGTCTCTCTCACATCAGTCTCTCTTTCTCTTCCCCTAAAAATCAATGGGAAAAAAATCCTCTTCCTCTCTAAAATCAATAAAAATATATTTTTTAAAAAAGTGAAGGAGATTATCAGTATGATCCAAGTCCTAACTCCAACCCATCACTTTGCTCCTAACTCAACATTACCCTAAATTTTGTGATTGTTCCTTTTCCTTTCTTCCTTTTATGTTTAAAAATAAATAAATACTGAGTTATATTTATTGTCTATATAGAATAAAATTCCAAAACACGTATATGCTTCTCACTCCATTTAAGAACTGGCATATTATCTTTATATTTGAAGCCTCCAATAGGCCCCTCCCTAAATACAACACCTCTTATAAACAGATCTCTGATTTGTCTTAGTTGGATTACTTCTTCTTAGGTGATTGTGCAATGACTTCTTTTTTGGTTGCTAATCCTCACTCCAGGATATTTTTCCATTGATTTTTAGAGAGAGTGGAAAGGATGAGAGAGACACAGAGAGAGGAACATCGATGTGAGAGAGACACATCGATTAGTTGCCTCCTGCATGCACCCCCACCCCGGCCAGGGATCAAGCCTGCAACTTTGACCAGAATCAAACCCCAGGCCCTTCAGTCCGAGGGCCGATGCTCTATCCACTAAGTCAAACTGACCAAGGCCTTTTAAAAAATATATATTTTGTATTGATTTCAGTTTGCTCCTTGATATGGATCTTTAACTTAATGTGTATGTCAATTTCTACCTCCTGCACATCTTTCTCGCTAGGAGATTGGCTGGTTTACCCGAAAGCATAAACAAGCACGATGTGTTATGGATCCATCAGCTGTTGATACACAGTGGCCAGCACTTTGGGCTGATACCCGTTTTTGTGGAATACTCAGAAATTATATCAGGATCCCATAATATACCTAACCAGAGTCCCGATGCACCAAATTCCTGCGAGAGTAGGCCTTCCTTCCCCTGGCTGGGCTTCCCTCTGGCCCTGGCTTGGTCCGTCAGGTCTAATTAGCATATTACCCTTTTATTATTATACACTAGAGGCCCGGTGCACAAAAATTTGTGCACTCAGGGGGGAAAGGGGGATCCCTCAGCCCGGCCTGTGCCCTCTCGCAGTCTGGGACCCCTCGGGAGATAACGACCTGCTGGCTTAGGCCGGCTCCCGGGTGGCAGAGGATAGGCCCAATCCCTAGGTGCAGCCCCTGGTCGGGCTCAGAGCAGGGCTGATTGGGGAGTTGGGGCGCCGCCCGTCATGCACAGAGCAGGGCGGATCGGGAGGTTGCGTTGCCACCCTCAGTCACGCTCAGGGTAGGGCCGATTGGGGGGTTGGGGCACCGCAGCCTGTCACACTCAGAGCCGCAGGGCAATCAGGGGGTTGGGGAGCTCCCCCCTATCAGGCACAGAGCAGGGCTGATCAGGGGGTTGAGGCGCCTTCCCCTGTCACGAACAGAGCAGGGCCGATAGGGAGGTTGTGGCCCCGCCCCCTGTCACACACAGAGCCACAGGGCGATCAGGGGGTTGGGGCACCGCACCCTGTCACACTCAGGGCAGGGCTGATGGGGAGGTTATGGCTCTACCCCGTCACACACAGAGCAGGGCCCGTGGGGGGGGGGGTTGGGGCGCCGCACCCCATCACACACAGAGCAGGGCCCATGGGGGGGGGTTGTGGCGCCGGACCCTGTCACACACAGAGCAGGGCCGATCAGAGGGTTGGGGCACCGCAGCCTGTCACACACAGAGCCGCAGGGCAATCAGGGGGTTGGGGAGCTCCCCCCTATCAGGCACAGAGCAGGGCTGATCAGGGGGTTGAGGCGCCTTCCCCTGTCACGAACAGAGCAGGGCCGATAGGGAGGTTGTGGCCCCGCCCCCTATCACACACAGAGCCGCAGGGCCATCAAGGGGTTTGGGCACTGCCCCCTGTCACGCTGATCCCGGTGGCTGCCTGGAGGCCTCGCGGCTCCACTGATCCCGGTGCTGGGAGGCATATTACCCTTTTACTATATAGGATAAAGGCCTGGTGCACGAGTCGGGGCCGGCTGGTTTGCCCTGAAGGGTGTCCTGGATCAGGGTGGGGGTTTTTAACTGGGGTGCCTGGCCAGCCTGGGTGAGGGGCTGATGGCTGTTTGCAGCTGGTCACACACCCTTCAGGGTGGGGGTCCCCACTGGGTTGCCTGGCCAGTCTGGGTGAGGGCCTGAGGGCTGTTTTCAGGCTGGCGGGTGACTGAAGCTCCCAACTGCTCCTTTTTTTCTTTTCTTTTTTTTTAAATTCTGGGCCAGCTTTAGCTCTGAGGCTTGACTCCAGCTCTTAGGCCTTGGCTGCTGAAAGCAGGTTTCTGGCCTTTGTTTACCTTCTGTATTTGAAACAATGTTGCAATCCTGCTGGCTGAAGCCCGGCGACTAAAGCAGGCTTCTGGGGTTTTGTTTAGCTTCTATATTTGTAACATAGTTGCTTAGAGTTGCAGCTCAGAGGCCGGCAGCAGCAGGCGGGGAACGCTGGAGTCCTCCGTCACTGAAGCAAGCAAGCCTCATGTTCGCTTTAAGCTGCCTGGCTGCTGGCTGCCATCTTGGCTGGCAGTTAATTTGCATATTGCCCTGATTAGCCAATGGGAAGGGTAGCAGTCATATGCTAATTACCATGTTTCTCTTTTATTAGATAGGATAACTTAAACAAGTGTGTGCTCTCAGAGGTGTTGTTTGGGAGATTTTCCCTAAAAGTAACATCTTATACTTGGATACAAGCCATTGGTTCTTTTTCTGCTTGCTGACATTATCTTGTGAAATTTAGTAGATTTGAAGTTGTTCTCAGACCACCTGTATCATAATCAACTGAGAGTTTGTTTTAAAAAAATGCTGGTTCTGGCCCAGCCAGCTTGGCTCAGTGGTTGAGCATTGACCTATGAACCAGGAGGTCAGGGCTCGACTCCCAGTCAGGGCACATGCCCAGGTTGCGGGCTCGATCCCCAGTGGAGGGCGTGCAGGAGGCAGCCGATGACGGTTCTCTCTCATCATGGATGTTTCTATCTCTCCCTTCCTCTCCCTTCCTCTCTGAAATCAATACAAATATATTTTTTTAAAATGCTGGTTCTGGGAACAATTCCAGATCTTCTGAAACAGAATTTCTTAGGATCTAGGAGGTGGCATTTTTAACAAGTTCCGTAGGGGATGCTGAGGTGTGCTAAAATGTTAGGATTACTATCCTATAGTATATGGCATTTACCACCTAATATAATGTTCTTTAACTTCCTTATATACATGTCTTATTTCCCCATCTAGACAAGATTCCCTAGGCAAAGGTTTATACCTTTGCTAGATGGTAATCCCATTTTTCAAATTAAAAAACAGATTTGGAATGGGGGTGCTATTAGCCGCGTCCTGATTTCCAATGATAATAACAAATGCTACCTGAGTGCTTACTACGGGGCCAGGTTATTCTCATTAAGTATTCATGATGACTCTGCAAAGTGGACATTTGAAAGAAACAATTTATAAACAAGGCGTAGGGAAGTTACATAAGTAGCTGGAGGGCAGGGAACTAGCAACTGCAGAACTGAATTTGCACTCCTGCACGACTGACTCCAAAGTCCCAGCCCTTCTCACCACCCCTTGCTGTCGCCTCCTCTTTACTTCTCCGTGTCCTGGTTTGGGAGTCAAAAGATAGGGTCACTGCGCTCTCCCTGCTTGGAACCCTCTGCGCTCAGACCCAGCAGGCACTCCACACGGGGGTGTGGTTGATGCGATTGCATTACTCAGAGCTAATAAAAAATTTAGGTCAAGAGTCGTAGCAATTGAAAAGGCTTTTGAAAGAGAATGGTAAAATAATTAAACTCTCCAGTAATTCCACCTGTTGGGAGGTGGCTTTTCTGAGTTTGGAGGAGGAATTTGGGGAAGTTGGAAGCAGTTTATGAAAAACCTTCCCTAGCTCTTCCTTTGGCTTGCCTCATAGGTACAGTTGAATGGAGTGATATCCAAACCAGCATTGAAAAGGAAGACAATGAGTCCTGTTCACTGGGTGCCTCTAGCCCTGCTTCTGATTGTAACAGCCCAGAAGCCGTATTTTTTTAAAATCTGTCCTTCCCCTTTGACTCAAACTGGCTTCACTCAGGGCCTTGGTTCACTCACCTCCTTCTCTCTTGCTTACTCATTAAGCCTCGGACAGTGAGGCCCTGGTCAGCATCCACTCGTCTTAGGAACAAGGTCCTGGCCTACTGACTACAGAGTCAGAGTTTTCAGTCAAACTAAAGGTAACGTCTTAGCCCTCGCCGGTTCGGCTCAGCGGAAAGAGCATCGATTCCAGTCAAGGCACGTACCTCGGCTGCTGACTCTGGCGTTAGGAATCCGATCGATGTGCCTCTTTCACCTCAATGTTTCCCTCTCTCTCCCTCCCTTCCACTCTCTCTAAAAAAATCAATGGATGCCGAGACCGGTTTGGCTCAGTGGATAGAGCGTCGGCTTGCGGACTGAAAGGTCCCGGGTTCGATTCCGGTCAAGGGCATGTACCTGGGTTGCGGGCACATCCCCAGTAGGAGATGTGCAGGAGGCAGCTGATCGATGTTTCTCTCTCATCAATGTTTCTAACTCTCTGTCTCTCTCCCTTCCTCTCTGTAAAAAATCAATAAAATATATTTTAAAAAAATCAATGGAAAAATATCCTCAGGTGAAGATTAACAACAAATAAACTAATTAATAAAAAAAGAGAGCTGCTTAAAAAAAAAAAAAGATAATGTCTTGGCCTCAGTTGTTAGCTCAGCGCCCAGAAAAGCAGAACAGATCCCGCTGAACAAATCCTTGCGAATTCAGAAAGAAGAACTCCATGGCTAACATCAGGACCAGATGCAACGATCAATTACCCCTAGCCTCAACCCATCAGTAGAGACCATGATTGATGATTTTTTCTCTATATAATCCATCGCCTGGAAGCCATCGGGGAGCCAGGTCTTTGAGCATTAGCACTTGTGACTCTTGGGCATGGGGCCATTTCCTTAATGAATCCTTACTTTCTTGGCTGCAAACTCCTGTTCGTGTCTTATTGGGCTTTGACGCGCACCAACGGACCACTTCAGTCCGGCGCCCGTAACATGATCCCAAGGCCGGTTCGTCTTGCGGTCCAGGCTTGTTCTCTCTTGCATCTGGTGTCAGATAGGTGGGTTTAAGTGACTATCTTGTACCAGCTGTCTCCTTTCGAGCTCATCTGTTACTTGTTCCCGGGAGTTGGAAGGGGCTGAGTTGGGTGTCATAGTTCTAGCTGAACAAGCAGTGTGGCTCCTCTTCACGGGGAAGGCCACCTCCTGGTGCAGCACAGCCCCAGTACTTGAAGCAGAGGGAGGAGCAGGACTCTCGTTACCTATTTTCCCCCTGAGAGGCACGGCCCCAAAGACAGTTGCTTCTCAAGCTTTATAGGATTCAGGGACTCAAAGGGCACTCATGCTCAGGGATGAAAGACTTAAGTTAGAGTTTTTAAAAAATGGCCCGGACCGGTTTGGCTCAGTGGATAGAGCGTCGGCCTGCGGACTGAGGGGTCCCGGGTTCAATTCCGGTCATGGGCATGTACCTTGGTTGTGGGCACATCCCCAGTAGGAGGTGTGCGGGAGGCAGCTGATCGATGTTTCTAACTCTCTATCCCTCTCCCTTCCTCTCTGTAAAAAATCAATAAAATATATTTTTAAAAAATTTAAAAATGTATATTTTTATTGATTTCAGAGAGGAAAGGAGAGGGAGAGATGGAAACATCAACGATGAGAGAATCATTGATCAGCAGCCTCCTACATACCCTACACGGGGGATCAAGCCTGCAACCTGGGCATGTACCCTGACCGGGAATTGAACTGTGACCTTCTGGTTCCTAGGTTGATGCTCAACCACTGAGTTATGCCGGCTGGGCTAAGCCAGAGTTTTTGCTCATGGTGCAGAGATGTCTCAGATCCATCATTCATTTTAATCCAAATCTCAGCTTTCCCAAGGTGAGGTAATCATAACACCTTTCAGGAAATGTCCCCAACATAGGCTCACACTTCTGTCATCTTCTCAAGGGAAGCCAAGTATAAACAGAACTTTAAGACATCCTTATGTACCTCACAATAAAGCACTACATTATCTTATTTCCATCATCACATCAATTCTTAAAGCAAATCTGTAGATCATTTTTAGGCATTTTAATGATTTTGTTTTAAAACATCGTTCACAGATATTGATCCTAGGAATGGAATCCCAACATTAACTCCAGGAGATAATCCATATATGTACCCAGAACAGAGTAAGGACTTCTACAAAGTAGGAGCAACTCTCCCACCAGTGAATTTTTCACTGTAAGTATATGCTAATACTAGGGTTATTTAGTTAAATTTAAAGGAATTGTATCTTTCTTTACTACATGTAAATTCTATTTTAAAAAGGGTAGATCTCAACAAAATATGGTTGCTGAAAATTCCTAAAAATGTCCATATGTAGTTCATTAGTGTATGCACACATATGAGTATATAATTAAAATTATATGTAGGATCTTTACTACAAAAAGTGGTTGTTAATTTTACTCTTATTATTATTACCACAACTTTTAAGACTTTTCTATTTTCATACTGAATCAGGTTTTTGATTAGTGACTACTAGTTGGGTTCACTTATACTTGGAACTAAACTTAGACCAAAGTGACTAAGGAAAAAGGGAAGGTCATTAAATTAAAAGAAAAATAGTTGGTGTATTACATTAAAAATACCAATTAAAAATTAACTGTTTGATTTAATGATGTTCATTAAAAATTATAAAATAGGAATTACGGCCCTTACAGTTTTGAAGCCCATAGATGACAATTAAAATGAGAAAATAAGACATCTTATTGAACACAATGATGTATTGACCTCTTTGCTATAGATGCAAGTCAATTTTATGACCACCTTTCTGTTTTTCAGAGTGCCTTATGAAAAGAAACTTGATACATTTATTCCACTTGAGCCTCTTCCACCAATTCCCAAGTGAGTTCTCCCACCATGTTTTTTTTTATTATCATACTAGAGGCCTGGTGCACAAAATTCGTGCACTTGGGGGGGGGCGGGTCCCTCAACCTAGCCTGCATCCTCTCGTAGTCCGGGATGTCTGACTGATGGCTTAGGGGAGTGGGCCTAAGCTATCAGTCGGACATCCTTAGTGCTGCCACGGAGGCAGGAGAGGCTCCTACCACTGCCACTGCGCTCGCCAGCCATGAACCTGGCTTCTGGCTGAGTGGCGTTCCCCTGGTGGGAATGCACTGACCACCAGGGGGCAGCTCCTGCATTGAGCTCCTGCCCCCTGGTGGTCAGTGCACATCATAGTAAGCAGTTTAGCGGCCTTAGCATTCTTAGCATATCATTAGCATATTATGCTTTGATTGGTTGAATGAATGACCGGACGACCGGACACTTAGCATATTGGGCTTTTATTATATAGGATCTTTATAAAAATATCAATTATTATTTTCTCCTATGGAGGAACTCATAGACACCCAACACACAGGGACCTTTTGAATCCCAGCAGGTAGTCAGGGCAGTTTGTATAGAGGGTTGTTGGTGGGCTACTTGGAGGCAAGTCTCTGTGAATTCTGACAGCTGAGTTGCTCACAAGATATAACTGACAAACTACCAGATGCCAGGTGGTGTGCTAGGTATGCACTGTGTGTGTGTGGGGGTGCGTAAATGGAGCAAAAAGACAAGGTCCCTGATTTCTGAAACATAAGAGAATGTTGGCAAAGAAAGACACATGCTTAAATGAGTGCAGCCAGGGAGGATGGTTAGAGTGTGCAAAGGCAGAGAGGAAGCCATTGGAGTATTCCTGTATTTGAATAAAGTATCATTCATCTGATCTCATATTTTTGCTTAGTTCCATTCTGAACTTTATTTACTGAAGTAAGGTTCCAACCTAGAAAGAGTGTCAGTATATTACTTTTTGTTCTGCTATTTTTACTTGGGCTTCTATTATTTGGGTTAGTCTTTAAAGGATAGCTTTAAATGATAACTTCATGCCCAATATTGTCTACATCAAGCATGTCAAACTCAAAGACTAACACGGGCCAAATAAACAAGGTTTAAGTTTATGTGTGCTGCGAAAAAAAATCCAAAAGCTTCAGTTTTCAAAGAAACGTAGGTTTATTTCAATAGAGACATGCTCAATACAAAGGGCTGAAATAAATGAGTCATCGTTAACATAAAATAATAGAACATTTTAATAAAAATTAATATTTTTTCTTGAACATTAATTTACCAGACACTGAATAACTGCACAAATTAATAAGCGTAACGCGAATAAACCTATTTTTCTTGTTCTCTGAAATCGAAATATTTCCTGTTGCGCACACCAAACAAGTCAGTAAAGACTAATGACGTGGCCATCGGCTGCTAAAATATTTGCTGCTAGTATTGGTGGAGAGAAATGGTGCGCCTGCATATAAGGCACGTAAAGGAAATGAATGCAACACAGTTATGGTAATTGGTCATTAGCAAACATTGTAGTTTGTTATTAATAATTATGTAGAACAAGATATTGTAAAAATTAAGTTATGAAATTTTTATTAAAACGTATCTTACATATAGTTATATTGGCTGGGCCGCAAAAATATTCATTGTGGGCCGCATGTGGCCTTCGGGCTGCGAGTTTGACATGCTTTGGTCTACATGGTACTTCTCTTTCTCCTTGCAGGCTCTTCCCTACCCTCAACAGGTTTATCAGGGCTTTCCCCCACCCATGGTGCATTTCTCCTTAATACAGCAGTTCTCAACCTGTGGGTCGCGACCCCTTTGGCGGTCAAACGACCCTTTCACAGGCGTCGCCTAAGACCATCCTGCATATCAGATACTTACATTATGATTCATAACAGTAGCAACATTACGTTATGAAGTAGCAACGAAAATAATTTTATGGTTGGCTCACAACATGAGGAACTGTATTTCAAGGGCCAGAAGGTTGAGAACCACTGCCTTAAAAGAATGGAAGTTCTAGCTACCAAAACATAAAAACATTCTTAGTCTCACTGCCTGATAGGGCTGCACACACAGCCCAGCCCAGCATATGCCATTTCAAATCTCAACAGATCTGGGAGGACCCTGGGTGTTTGCTGAAGTCCCGGCAGGAAACAGAAGGCACACTCAGCTGGGATTCTGAAGGCAGTTTAATGAAGGAAGTGTTTACAGATGTGTGAGCAGGCTTCGAGAACTCACATGGGAGGGCGAAGCGCCCAGCGGCTCCCGGCAGTGGGAAGCTTCACTACTCCTAAGCTGAGTAGCACGAGGAGGAATCATGGTTTGCAGAGCAGTGGGAGTAGAGGGGCTGTTCAGAAGGAGTTGTGGCAGTGGAGAATGTGGCCGCTGCCAGAACTGGGGTACCTCAGGAGACAGGGCAGGAATTAGGTCAGAAATATCCCACCCTGTCTCCTCACCGTCTCATCTTCGGTTGGTGCCTCTCATTAGCCAAGCCCAACTCAGAGAGGAGTCAAGCTAATGACAGCTGCAGGGGTCGGCTTCCGGACAGAGAAGGGCAGAAGAAGAAAGATCTGGGTGTGGGGCAGGGGCAAATGGTGAACAATTGGCATGGTGTTTTATTTTGACACTGACCTTCTAAATTGGAGGCCTTCTTACTGACCATGCTTTTAAATTTTGCATCAGACAAGTGCAAACTCAGGGTTGTTTTCTCCTTACAGCTTGCCTTTCTGGGTCAAGGAGAAGGCCAGCATGTTGAAGAATGAGATAAGAGAAGTTAAGGAGCTGGACAGTTGGCAGTCATCGATCCCTTTGATACAGAGTTTGTACTCGACTGGTGGGTTAAAAACCCTTCAAAAAATAGCATAAAAACTGGAGGCCAGCCCAGAAGAGCAGGCTTTTGAGCAGCTTCTCCGTGGAGAGGAGAAAAGGCGGAGCCTCTCCCAGAGTGGATGGTGTCTTTTGCCCCAGGTGGTCCCAGGTGGCCCCACTTCATGGGTTGAGTGTGTTGGTTGAGAACTCTTAGTCGTTTTGTTTGTTGTTACTCCTCACCCACGGATATTTTTCCCCATGCATATTTAGAGAGTGGAAGGCCCGGGGAGAAACAGAGAGAGAGAAAGATGGATGAGGGAGAGAGACATTGATCGGTTGCCTCCCGTATGAACCCCGACTAGGGCCAGGAATCGAGCCTGCAATGAGGTACGTGCCCTTGACCGGAATCAAACCGGGACCTTTTAGTCCATGGGCCGACGCTCTACCCACCAAGCCAAACCGGCTAGGGCAGAGAACTAAGTCTGTTAATGGAACACAACCGTTAACTCCATGCCTCTGTCCACAGGTACCTTGGACCTTCCAAGACAGTCCTGAGAGAAACAGGCCCAGAGAGCATGCACCGGGCCCTCTGGGGAGCTTCCTCCAGTGCTGGCATCTGTGTGTGGCTGTTCTCAATCAAATGTCTGACTGATAAGGAATCACTGTGCCTTGCCTTTTTTTAACTTTATATTTCGAAAACTCTTAAACTTACAGAGAAAATTGCAAGAATCTACAAATACCTACATATCCTTCACCTAGATTCTATGAATGCTGACATCCGTCCAAATTTGTATGCATGCTCTCTCTCATATTATTGCTATTATTATTTTGCTGAATTATTCTAGAGTGAGTGGCAGACATTGTAACCCTTTAGCCCTCCACACCTGTAAACTTTAGTATATATCTCCTATGGTCAAGGATATTCTCCAACAACCACAATGCAAATATCAAATTCAGAAAATTTTAACATTGATACAATACCCCCACTATACAGTCCATACTCAGTTTTATTCTGTTAAATTTAATTTTCTAAGGATGCCCTCAAAGTGATGGTAAAATGCAGACATGTGAGCTTTCATTAATTTTGGTAAAATTATTTTTATTTCATTAATTCCTTTTGAGATTTTCTCTATTATCCACTCAATACATGTCAGAAAAACATGAAGGCTGGCTCTCCATCAGGTAATTAATGCTAGTAGCTCCATTCCCCACTTCCGTATTGTCTGCCTACACAGCCAAGCAGGATGACAGCTCAGTGAGCACCAGCCATGAGTCTTAGGATCTCTCATCAATCAGGCAAGAAGCAAACATTTGGAGGAGGTGGATACAAAAGCCACCCCTGTACAGCCAGGCTGTGACTCTCAGCAGTCAAACCAATGGCTCAGCATTTTCATAGCCAATCTCCTTCTCCACTGAGACCCCACTGGTTGGCTAATGAAGGGCACAAATCTGATCTCCCTAAAACCTTAGAGTGGAAAGAGAGACTTTGGCCCATGAAGAGACTCAGAGTACCCAAGATATGAGACACAATTTCTTTTCCTGTCAAACATTGTTTTCATGTTCTTGGTGGAAGCTGGGTATCCCTCTCCCCACTGAGTGCTGGGGGTTGGGTCCTTATGATATCTCGAGAAGGAATATTTTCTGAGACTTGCACGGGAGGATGAGTAATCTTTATTTGCATGGAATTACATCTCTAGGTTTGCGAAGTCCCATTACCCTTAAGCCATCCTGGAAGATGGGCAGCTGGGGATTCAGAAGAGCTAAGAGTGAAGCCAGTGTCCAGAGTTTCCGTTCCATGGTAGAACTGGGTCCGGTGTAGCATTAGGCTAATTATAGTCCTTAGTCCATTATGTGGGGTCCACATGGCTGTGGGCGAATGCAGGTGCGAGAGAGTCCTGCAGGCCAGGTGTCAGGCCTGAGCAAGCAAGAGAGCAAGAGCAACAAGAGAGGGAATTCCTTAGTTTAGGTGCTTATAGACCTCAAATCTTCCTGCACTTGCAGTGGCCATGTGTACTCTGGCCACTGACCTGTTCCCAGGTGTGATGGACAGGCAAGTACCTTCCCTAGGTCACCCAGACTTTACTGGGCATGCATCTATATTGCAGCTGTCTGGCAAAGCTGCACAAATGGCATTCCTATAAAATTTGGCCTTCCTTTTGCTCCTTTCCAGTTATTTAATAACCAGGTTCATTCCAACGGTGTCATTCAGACCCAGCCAAAGCGATGAGGCAGGCTTAGAGCACGGCACATTCATGCTCTCGTCATACATGCCTTTAGACAATGAGCATAAAACACGTGGCTACTGCCAGCAACTGCACCTGATCCCCCCTCAGGTTAACATCAGCCTATCTCTGTGCTGATTCTCTTACCCTGGGACACAAGGCCCACCCTGCTCCCCAACAAAACCCAGGAAAGAAAATATAACGAAATAATGTAGAAACAGGGGAAAAAGAGATTGCCAACAGATTTGTCTCAAAGACATCGACTTCTGTAAAAACTAATATTTGTGCCCTTCTGTTACTTAAAGTTTAAGTATGTCAACGGCAGCCTCCTGTGTGGGTGGATAATGGAGAACACAACCTACTAGTAGATGAACATGAAGGTTCTGCAGGATACTCCAGGTGGGATTATTCACGGAGAACAGGAAACTGCTTGGAAGGCAGGAGTCCCACACTGGAAAGGGATTAAGAAAAACAACCAAAATACACTTTCAGAAGATTTGTAGTCGTCTTTACATTTCCAAGAGGTCTATATAATTCCTAGGTGCTGCTCTAAGCCGGAGTAGATATGATTTAAACATATTATCAAACGCATACATTCCTGAAGTTGCAGGGCCACATTCCATCCCCTGGAAATCAGGGAAATTTTTACTGGATTTGTGAATTTCTGTGGGCACTTATTCTCCGTGGCCAGGCCTCCCTCCATGGCACTCCTGACTGCTGACAGGTGAAGAGCTCCATCACTCACCCTCACACACATGTTTGTGCTCACCCGTGGGTGTTTTGAGGAGACTAAGTGTGAGAATAAACAAGTCATCCTTTCTGTCAAAGAACAGTTTAGACAGCCGCCATTTTGGACTGTGTGACTTGCAGCTCCCCTGGGGGCCAACCCCTCCCTTTGAATTAGCCAGTCACGAAAGACTGTGAGCCTGAGCTCCAATCAAGAGTGAGGGACAGGTTGTGTGTGTCAGGATTAAAAAGCCGAGCAGACCGCCTGCTCAATGTGCGCATGCTCCCAGACCACGTGCTGCATGCCCTCCTGCAGGAGTAAAGGTAGAGAAGCCTAAAAGAGAACAAGGGCAGACAGAGAAACGAGATCCCTTGTCCTGCCTTCCCACCCTATGTGATTGGGGGACAATCTGCCTTGCTGCCTGGCTCCTGAATATGCTTTGTGTTCTACCAGGACCTCTGGATTTGGGGACTTGCCTTATTTCTTACAATTTGGGGGCTCGTCCGGGATACCATTGGTCGTCATGGGGGAAATTGGACCCCTCTTCCGAGGAAGTATGCTCCGCTGCCAAGTTGCGGTGGCCTTGGTGAGGAGGGACAGCCATTACCCCTGGGCTGACTACGAGCTTGGGATCGAGAGTCAGCCAGCAATGCAGGAAGGGCCCAAGCAAGAACTGCGGCAGTCAGGTAACCTCATGCATGAGCCAAGGTGGGAAATTGGACTGAGTACTACTGTGGTGATTGTGTATCCTTGGAGGTCAGGTATATGTGACTGGGATGTGTGTTGGACATAAAGTGAGTGTGGAGTTCTGATCTGTGGTTCCATTCTCCTGCGAGGGAAGTGGCCAGAGGGGGACGAAGATGATCTCGGGGAGTATGAGAAACCTCCAACATAGGAGGTTGAGTACATAGTCACAAAGGACCTGCCGAGGATGGGAAACAGAAATTCTAGGCCTAGGGAATACATTCCTCTGAAATAGTCCATTGGGAGAATACTGAGATTCTGGGGAGGGGCAGTTCCTGAACCAGGGACAGAAGAGATTGCTCTGCTTTAGTGGTTCTTAATGCAGGGGATTCTGTGGTGTAAACTTTTAGTGTGTTGTGCGTGCCTGTGTAAGAATTTTTCTGTTGATATTTTATGTCTCTTCATTGTTTGTTTAATTTGTTTAAAGATGGGGCAAGTCCCGCTTTGGGGAAGCCCAGTTATGCATGGTTAGGCTGAACACGTGACAGAGATTGCAGAATGTCCCATCAGCTGCCAAGAATCCTTAATCTTGGGGACTCTTCCTGCTCTCCCACTCAGGGTGTTAACCACCAGAAACTCTTAGCTAGTGAGATTTCTGTCTGTGTGTCTGTAATGTAATGTTGGCTTTCTATCTTTTAGTGACTTTAGTTCGCTCTTTCCTGGTTTATGAATATGGGGAAGTAAGCTATGCAGGCTGGGTTGGGCAACAAGGTTCATGCTTCCATGATAATAGGTAGTTCTTGAATGAGGATGAAACGCATTTCAAGGGTGACTCCCAGGTCCCAGGGCATACGACTCCCAGCCAGGTTGGTATGTCCTTTCTTTGAACAGAAAGGGCAATCATAGTTAACAGTATAATTAATACTTCCCATAACCATAACTAGTCATCAATGTTCTGTTTCTCCCCATAACACTGGGAGGAACAGATCTGTAGAAGTACCCTCTAGCAGTGAAGTAGGGGCAGTCCTGTTTTTATAGAGAAAAATAAAATAGTACTTTCACACTGAGTTATCCCTCTTACAAAATTGGTCAAGAAAATGCTTTAGGTAATAATTGGCTTTAAAATCTGATAGTTGTTAAGATATAATAAATAGATGTAACTAAAATGTAAAAAATGTTATGTTTTATCATAACATAAAAGCTTATGATAAAGCTTTTCAGTAATAATTATAAATAATGTTAATAATAAAAGTCCAGTCACTCAAGAAGAGATTGACTATACTCTCTGTTGGAGGGAAGGGCCAGTCATCCTTTTCCCTGTAAAAGTAGAGTAGCCTAAAAGAGAACAAGGGTAGACAGAGAAATGAGATCCCTTGTCCTGCCTTTCCCTCCCTATGCGGCCAGGGGACAATCTGAGGGAACATCCAAGATTTACAATCCCAGCCTCCCCCTCAGGAGGAGGCTGTCCTGATAAGGCTCCAACCTGCCCTGAGGCCTCTGCACCACCAGGAACCAGCTTTTCTAGGTTGTGAAAGGAGTTGGAGCCATGTAAAAAAACAAAAAACAAAACAAAACAAAACCAGAGTTAAAACTCTGCTGGAAGACCCACGTGGCCTAGCTGACCAGCTAGAGCAGGGGTGGGCAAACTTTTTGACTCGAGGGCCACAATGGGTTCTTAAACTGGACCGGAGGGCCGGAACAAAAGCATGGATGGAGTGTTTGTGTGAACTAATATAAATTCAAAGTAAACATCATTACATAAAAGGGTACGGTCTTTTTTTTTTTTAGTTTTATTCATTTCAAACGGGCCGGATCCGGCCCGCGGGCCGTAGTTTGCCCATGGCTGAGCTAGAGTCTAGCTGCTAGACCCATTTTTGGGCCCACAAGTGTATACATAGACCCGAGTCAATGTCTATCTTGGCAATGCTATTCTCAGGAAAAGAAGGGGGAGTGATTTGAAGGTCGGGTATGTCTATCTGGGAAAGGGAGCATATGGGTCACGGGAAAAAGGAAGGGACCCCTCATTGAGCCTTTAGATCCCAAGGCCACATTCTCACCCCCTTCCCAAAGAACATTTCTTTACTTAACAGTCCGGCTACTATCAGAAGCTGAACTCATCACCCAAACCTTAGCATGTTATCTCTAAGGAAAAATGTGGCAGTTTTGAATCCAGGCAGCTAGAGGTCCGGGAACTGGCTGCGGGGCCTGCTCCCTTCTCCCCCTGCCCTTTCCTCCAGCCTAATAGGTATATACATAATTTTCCAAAGTCTTTGATAACTTAAGGCTATGTAGCATTGCTGGGTTAAATGATAAACATCTAAATATTTTAAAATAACAGGATACTGAAACATTAGTCCGTCTGAATTTGCCTCTTAGGGAAAATATAGAGGATGGATTTGAATCTATTAATGAATAAATCTTGTATTTTATTTGAAACTAGAGGCCCAGTGCACAAAATTTGTGCATGGGTAGGATCCCTAGGCCTGGCTGGCAATTAGGACCGATCTGTGGGGTGACCGGCTGGAAGATTGGGGGCACCCGCCTTGACTGGCCTGGTGCTGCCTGCTCACCAGCCCCACCCCCTGCTGCTACTGCTGGTCGCCTCCCTGTGCGGGGTGACCGGCGGGGCAATCTGGGGGGCCCCCACTGGCACCCGCCTTGGCTGGCCTGAGGCCTGAGGGCTGGGGGAAGCTCCTGAATTGAGTGTTTGCCCCCTGGTGGTCAGTGTGCATCATAGTGACCTGTCATCCTGCCATTTGGTCGATTTGCATACTAGGCTTTTATTATGTAGGACTAGAGGCGTGATGCATGAAATTTGTGCAAGGAGCTCATCCCTCGAAGCCCCGGCCGGCCCTCGCAGCCCTGGCTGCCTCGGCTGGCCCTCGTATCCCTGGCTTTGTCCAGAAGGTCATCCAGACGGTCATCTGGAAGGTCGACTAGACAGTCATTCTGTTGTTTGGTCTAATTAGCATATTAGTGCTTTATTATATAGGATATCTCTTAAAATGTGAATGTATTGCTAATCTGAGGAATATTAATTACTTACATGCCACCTAAAAATTAAGTTTCTAAGGGTTAAGAACTCTAAAATTATGGTTTTGGTATAATAGAGAAAGCATGAGGCATGAAAATACATTTTGAAGGAGAAAGAAAGTGGTTTCTAAAGCTGGTTATTTAATGTGTGTAAAAAAAATGTTGAAAAGAAATTGAATAAATAATACAGGCCAGTAAGCGGGGATAAGTAGAATGGGGAAATTGAAATAGTTAAACAGCAATTTGGAGCCATCTAGTAAATCCTATCTTCCCTAAACCAAGGACACTTAAGAGTAAATGATTTGCATTTTGCCTCCCTAAACAGAGAGTAAATAGCTTATATCAATGTACTCAGGGAGACTGATAGCAGAAATCCAAGTAGTGTCATTTGCTGACTGCACCCAAACACAAATGAAGTTAGAAAAATGAAGTTATAAACCTTATTTTGGTTAGTCATTTTCTGAAGCAAAAGTTCTATAAATTATTATATGTGATATTAATCAGATATTTTTAAAAAGTAAGCTTAATTGGGGGAACTGGAGTTTTACTAGCTTATGTTTGTGGTTAATACCCTCTGTCACTTTGAATGCTGTATAATCTTTTGGTAGAATGGGTTTGACAATCTTCCTAGGGTTTAAATTTTAATCGAAGTTTTTTTTTGTTTTTTTGTTTTCTTTTTTACCTAGAGTTGGCTATAGTTGATTCCCGTGGGCTCCGGAATGACTCATCATCTTCCTACAGTGAAAACTAAGGACCAAATTTCTTAAGAACTGTACTAGGTATCTCTTCTACTTTAATCTCTCTCAGGTTCGAAGGCCTCCTGACCCAAAGCCCTCTTCTTGAGTTTCCGGTTCATCACCATCGACCAGAAGACTATATTTGTTCTAATCAAGACTTGGAATGGAAGCAAGTTGGAACCCTCCTGGAAAGGACCCTACCTGTCTTGCTTACCACAGAGACTGCTGTTTGGACTGTAGAGTGAGGTTTGACCCATCACACATGGGTTAAGGGCGAACACAACTCAACTTGAATGGCCATACCAGGACATATCCCCTTGAAATTGATTCTAAAAACTGTGAGCTGTCTTAATAACCATCATGTACTGAGTTCTATTTGCTTTAGGGATCTGGCAAATTGCAGGGGCTTACAATGTAGGCTGGAGAAAGGTGTACAATCTAAATCGTGCTTACCCAGTTAAATTAATGGTTATAGATAACTTGAATGACTTGAATATTTCAGCTCTTAGGTCAAAAGATTGGCTAGGACTAGACTTAGGAATAGATGTCACAGGACATGATCCCCTAGACCAGTGGTTGGCAAACTGTGGCTCGCGAGCCACGTGCGGCTCTTTGGCCCTTGAGTGTGGCTCTTCCACAAAATACCACGTGCGGGCGCGCACATACAATGAGATTGAAACTTTGTGGCCCATGCACAGAAGTCGGTATTTTGTGGAAGAGCCACACTCAAGGGGCCAAAGAGCCGCGTGTGGCTCGCAAGCCGCAGTTTGCTGACCACTGCCCTAGACCACTGCCATCGCCATGCAAATAGAAGTAGGATATAAGGGAATGAATGCCTGGGTGGAATGGATTAAATATTCTGTATGTGCCCTAAATAAAAGTGACTGTTATGCTTGCGTGGCAGGAAGGCTAGAGGCCCAAGTGGTCCCATTTCCATTTGGAGGGACCTCAGACAGTAATGGGATGGAATATGTGCTTGCCTTGTACCAGGAGGAAACTGCCTGGGGAAATGCTTCCTGTAAGACTCTTGCCCTGTTGTTCCCATTCAACAGAGGTAAAGAGCAAGAACCCCCAAAACGATTTGGCCCTCATCCTCTGACGTAAATTATAACTCCTGCCTCTCAAGGGTGTGGGGGGGGGTGTGGGGGGAACAGTATTCAGAGTTTATGAGAAATTTATATTGATGCGTAAATAGCCAAGTATCCTCAGAAGCCAACCATGCTGCGCTGTTGATACCCCGTGCTGATGTCTGGTGGTGTTATGGGGGACCCTTACTTGTGGCCTTGCCCAGCAAATGGAGTGGAACTTGTGCTCTGATACAATTGGCTATCCCTTTCACTGTGATATATCGTAAACCTTTTTCAATGGACAGATAGACTAGGAAGAGGAGAGAGAGTCCAGGAGGGTCCTTTGATCCCCATATATACACAGATTCCATTGAGTTTCCAGGAGGAGTGCCAAAGGAGTTTAAGGCTAGAAATCAGATCACTGCAGGATTTGAATCTGTCCTGTTCTGGTGGCCACTGTAAACAAGAATGTGATTGGATTAATTATACTTACTACTAGAGGCCCGGTGCACAAATTCATGCACCAGTGGGGTCCCTCGGCCTGGCCTGTGGGATTGGGCCGAAACCGGCTCTCCAACATCCCCCGAGGGGTCCCAGATTGGGAGAGGGTGCAGGCCAGGCCGAGGGCCCCCACTGGTGCAAGATTGGGGCTGTGGAGGGATGGGGGAAGTTGGCCAGCCAGGGAGGGACTGCAGGAGGGCTCCAGGGTGTGTCCCGCCCGTCTCACTCAGTCCCAATCAGCCAGACCCCAGCAGCAAGCTAACCTACCGGTCAGAGTTCTGCCTCCTGGTGGTCAATGCATGTAGTAGCGAGTGGTTGAGTGGCCTTAGCATATCATTAGCATATTATGCTTTGATTGGTTGAATGGATGACCGGACACTTAGCATGTTAGGGTTTTATTATCTATAATAATAAAAGCATAATATGCTAATTAGACCAGACATCTTTCCAGATGTCCTTCTGGACGACCTTCCAGACAAAGCTGGGGCTGCGAGGGAAGGCCGGATCCCGGGTGCCAGAGGGAAGCCGGTGCTGGCAGCTGGGGGAAGGAAGGCCTACTCTTGCATGAATTTTGTGCATCGGGCCTCTAGCATAGGCTTGTTAACTATACTTGAGACACAGTTAAAGGCATAGCTGGACAGCTAGATGCCACCAGCAGGGTGACCTGGGAGAATAGGTTGGCCTTGGATCTGATTCTGACAGAAAACGAAGGAATATGTGTAATGTTGGGGGTCAGTGTTATACATTCATCTTGACAACACAGCAGACAGACTATCACTGAGGCCCCACAGACAATAGCAGCTTTAGCTGACGAGAGAGCTGGAGCTTGGGATTGAGGATCCTTTCTCTGATTCACTAGAGCCGTGGTCAGCAAACTGCGGCTCGCGAGCCACATGCGGCTCTTTGGCCCCTTGAGTGTGGCTCTTCCACAAAATACCATGTGCGGGCGCGCACGTACAGTGCGATTGAAACTTCGTGGCCCACGCGCAGAAGTTGGTATTTTGTGGAAGAGCCACACTGAAGGGGCCAAAGAGCCACATGTGGCTCGCGAGCCGCAGTTTGCCAACCACTGCACTAGAGCAATGATTTGGAAAGTGGAAGGGAGCAATGGTATCCACGTTCACCCCTGTGATTAGGAGTTACAGCGATGGGATAGTACATCATCCCATGTATTATCCAAAGGTTAATTGAAACTGCATTGACCAAACAGCAACTTAGTCTTCTCCCTAGACACTGTAGAGCATGAAAGTCAATGAATATTAGTCGAGTTTGAAGAAAACAGTTTAAATAAAGAAAAGGGGGGAGTTGCAAGAATAAACAAGTCATCTTTTCTGTCAAAGAACAGTTTAGACAGCTGCCATTTTGGCCGCATGAGTTGCAGCTCCACTGGGGGCCACCATCTTGAAACGGCAAAGGCCAACCCCTCCCTTCAAATTAGCAATTGTGAAAGACTGTGCGCCTGAGCCGCAATCAAGAGTGAGGAACAGGTCACGTGCATCGGGATTAAAAAACCGAGCAGACCACCTGCTCCGGGTGCGGGTGCTCCCAGGCCACGTGCCGTGCACCCTCCTGCAGGAGTGAAGGTGTTGGCCTTGCTGCCTGGCTCCTGAGTATGCTTTGTGTTCTACCAGGACCCCTGGATGGGGGCTCGCCTTATTTCTTACACTAAGGCACAGACAAAGGCCAAATGGGAAAAATATGTTATAGCTGTTCCAGCCCTTTCTTCTCCTTTTTAAAAATCCTTACCCAAAGATACTTCTGTATTGATTTGAGAGATGTGAGAGAGAAACATCAGTTGCCTCCCATATGCAACCCAATTGGGGATTGAATTGGCAACCTGGGTATGTGCCCTGACCAGGAATCAAACCCATGACCTTTTGGTACATGGGATGACACTCCAACCAACTCAGCCACACTGGCCAGGGCCCAGCCCTTTCTTCTATCTCGGCACAAAGAGGTTGAACTTCATGGATGAATATCCCCTTCATCTCACTTTAGGTTCTTTGGTAAATAATAATGTGTGTGCACAGGGGTGTGTGTGTGTGTGTGTGTGTGTGTGTGTGTGTGTGTGTTCATTTTTACTTTATTTAACTGAAGTTTGGAGGTTTAATAAAAACAGCCTTTATAGGACATTGACAAGTAAATTCATTAGAATACTGACTTACAATGCACATAAGGCATTCTACTTTCAGATCCTGAGAAAAATGAAAAAATGGCCTCTGTGGATCAGAGGGAAAATTGTTATACAGCTAGTGGCACCAAAGTCCAAATAAGCTAAAAGAAGACAATTCCAAGACTGATTCTATAGTCTCTGCCAACTACATTTTCAAAATATTAAGTAATTAGGGCATTAAACTTTTTAAATCCCACAACTGACTTAGGGATATTCTGCATGAGTCCATTGTCAATAGTTCTAGTTTCAGGTATTCCGTTTAGTTAGACTGTTTCCTTCTGCTCTTAGGTGTTTGGCCAGGTAGCTCAGTTAGAGCATTGTCCCGGTACACCAAGGTTGGGGGTTCGATCCCCAGTTAGGGCACATGCAAGAAACAATCAATGAATGCATAAATAAGTGGAACAACAAATCTCTCTCTTTCTCTCTCTAAAAATCAATTTAAAAAAGCAGGTAGGTAAACGCCTTGTTTGTACAATTTGGGTCGTTGAAGTATTTTAGCGTTGGATACTTTCAGATCATGGCAGTGGCGTAGAGAGGCGTTCCTTCCCTGGCTGGACAATCAGGAGCGCGTGATACCTCGGCAATGTGCCAGACATGGGTGGTGCACCTTTAAGGGGGATACTCGCCAAGTTCCCAGTGGGCTCTGGGAAAGGATGTGGGAGCCTCTTTGAGATGCCTGGTGTCCTTTCCATGTTGGGAAACTCCAGGAGGGGTTATAGACTGACTTCACCCTGGGGGAGGGGTAGTCACTAACTTGAGGAGCCAACACCTGGACTTGGTACAAAATACATACATGACAAGTAAACATTTCCTGTGCATGGAGGGACTCAGCCTAATATCAAATAAGAAACCCTATACCCAATGACTTGTTTTCTGAGGAAATGTATACCCCTCCACAAATTTAGAGAGGGTGCGGGGGCAGCTTCCAGTGGTGGTGGTGTGAGCATGGGTATGATCATCTGGCTAGAAATGTGTTCTTCTGGTTGCGTGCAGTGTGGGCGGCAGTAAAAATTGGGGTTCTCTTAGGAAAGGAGGACAATGGATGCATGAGGCATAATTGCACTAAAAATTATTTATCTGAAGTTTAACTGGGAGTTCTATGTTTTTATTTGCTAAATCTAGCAACTTACAGCCAAGGTGGCACAAACGAGAGGGATTTGACGGCTAACGAGGAGCTAAAAGTGGCTAGACTCAGAGATGGCTTAGATATGGGTGGGGGAAGGTATGGGAGAAGGAGAAGTGGCCAAGGTGGACAGTGCTATTGCCAAGGCAACACGTAGAGTCTAGCCCATGTGGTATCTTTATAACCTAGAGGAGGATGCCCTCTTTGTGGACAGTCCTGTGGATGTACCTCTTGGTGAGCAGGGTGCAAGACTTCAACTCCATTTGTCCCCGGTGCAGTGAACCACTTACACAACCTGCAGCCTGTGCTATTCACTGGAATAAGAAGTGCTGTGGGGAAATACAGGTTTTCTGTGGGGAGCTCAATTTTGGGGAGTTGAAACCGGGGAAACTGTGACACACACAGGTGAACTGTCCAGGATGTCATTGGGCATCTCAGTCTGGGGTCTGTTACAGGCATGTGAAAAAAGTCTCTTGTGAGAAATGAAATCCCAAGCCTGTACCATGTGGATGCAGGGTCTACATGTAAATTACCTGACTGGACTATCAATCCCAAACTGAGAAATGAGTTCAAAAAGACTCTTGAACTTCTGGGGGAAAAGCATATTCTGAGAAAAAGCAAATTCTCTTTGGGGACATTCCCTCCTTTCCCTACACACACTCTGGGCTCAGTTGACTCCTTGGAAATAATACCCATGAGCCCTAGCTGGTTTGGCTCAGTGGATAGAGTGTTGGCCTGTGGACTGAAGGGTCCCAGGTCCGATTCCGGTCAGGGGCACATGCCTGGGTTGGGGGCTTGAACCCCAGTAGGGGGCATGCAGCAGGCAGCCAATCAATGATTCTCTCTCATCATTGACGTTTCTATTTCTCTCTCCCTCTCTTTCCTCTCCGAATTCAATAAAAATGTATTTAAAAAAAAAATAATACCCATGAAGATAAGTTTCTGAGAAAAAAATTACAAACTATAACTGGACCCACCACAAGGAAATCTCAGTAGGTGAACTGCAAGCCAATTAACATGACTAACCACGGTTAGTAATATGATACAAATTACCAGCATTTAGGGTGCATGAAATTCCAGTTCACATTAGTTTCTCCCAATGCTAGCTGAGGAATTTCTAAGTAGGAGGGAGGGGTTGAGGGGTGGCAATCTGGTAGATGGGATGGGGGCTAGAAGACGTGTTTTGAAATTCTATTTGCAAAGCAGCGTAATGTTGCTACTTAAATTCCATCTGTTTATTGGTGGGGGAGGGGCACAGAGGTTAAGATTATAGGGGTGGCTGACCCCAGTCCCTAGCCATGCCTTGTCCTCACAGGCTTTTGACTCTAATTTTAGCCCTTTCTTGGACAGTTTCTTGATGGCAAAAACTGGATGAAAGGGAGACTAAATTTTGTTGTTTTCTCAGCTAAGCGTAGTTAGCTCAGTCAGAACCAGCTCCCCAGAAAGGGATGAGGGGTGGGAAAGTGGGGGGTAATGCAACCTACAAAACCCTCCCGCTTACATCTCTCCTTACACCTTGTAAACTGGTGGACCTCCAACCTCCTTTCTCTGGGCCAGAGCTTCCCAAACTGTGTTTCCTGCATATCAACAGATATAAGAAAAATGGTTTCCAGGGTCAAATGCGCTTGGAAATGTTATATTGTAAAGGGAGTGTATTCATTTCCTAGGGCTGCTATAATAAAGTACCGCAAACTGGGTGGCTGAAGGCAGGATACATTCATTCTCTCATAGCCTTGGAGGCTGGAAGGCTGAGATCAAGGTGTCAGCAAGGTTGGTTCCTTCTTGGAATGCATTCCATGCCTCACTCTTAGCTTCTGGTGTGGCTGGCAATCCTTGGCATTCCTTTGGCTTGTAGACCCATCTCCAACCCATGCCTCCTTCTTCACATACTGTTCTCCCCGTGTGTCCACGTCTTTTCTCATTTAGTTAAAAAGATTTTTAAATCTTCACCGTGGATATTTTTCTATTGATTTTTAAAGAGAGGGAAAGACAGAGTGAAATATCGATGTGAGAGAAACATTGATTGGTTGCCTCCTGCACATGCCCCGAGCTGGGCTGAAGAAGCCTGCAACCGAGGTACGACGTGCCCTTGACCGGAATCGAACCCCAGACCCTATGGTCCGCAGGCCGACCACTGATTCAAACCGGCTAGGGCAGTGGTCGGCAAACTGCGGCTCGTGAGCCACATGCGGCTCTTTGGCCCCTTGAGTGTGGCCACGAAGTTTCAATCGCACTGTATGTGCGTGCCCACATGTGGTATTTTGTGGAAGAGCCACACTCAAGGGGCTGCAGTTTGCCGACCACTGGGCTAGGGCAAGACTTGTTTATTTTTCAATATATTTTTATTGATATCAGAGAGAGAAAGGGAGAGAGAGAGAGAGAGATGGAAATATCAATGAGGAGAGAGAATCATCGATCGGCCGCCTCCTGCATGCCCCCTACTGAGGATCCAAGCCTGCAGCCTGGGCATGTGCCCTGACCGGGAATCGAACCTGGGATCCTTCAGTCTGCGGGCCGACGCTCTATCCACTGAGCCACACCAGCCAGGGAAGACTTGTTTATTTTTAATGGAGTATCCCAGTGTTCTGAGGAACGTATTTGGGTGAATGAGAAAGTGGGTGTACAACGCATGCCTGAAGGGGACACAATTCACATTGTAGACAAGATCCAATTTTCTTGTAATAAGAGTGTCCTGTTCTCAAAACAATTATTTTGTGACAATTTTCCAGTAGGTGTCAATAAATTGCCTTGAAGAAGGGGCACCTTTTCTAGTTGATACAAAGGTGACATATGGTCCTGAGTAGGACGGAGAAGCCATCATCATGGACTCTTGGATGTTAGATCTGAAATGGCTCTTGAGAGAGGACTGGGTTTGTTGGGAATCTTGCTTACGAATAATAGAAACCCAACTCCAACTGGCTAAAGCCAAAAGGGGAAGTAACCATTGAACTCAAGAACAGGCATGCATCCAGGGACTCCCACACAGCCAGGACCTGCCTGTCTCTCTGTATTCCCCTTTCTGCTTCTCTCAGTGTATCTGGCTCCTGCTGTCTTCCCTTCCTAGCCGACATAGTCCAAAAGATTGCGGCAGGCAGCTCCTGGGTGTCACACAGTAGAGATTCATAGGCCAGCAGAGCGACTGGCCTCTTCCAGGTTCCGGTGTCAAAATTCCGGGGAGGAGACTTAATTGGCTCAGTTTTGATCAGATCAATCACATGGCCAGTATGTGTGTGTGAGAGACACATAGCAACCGAGTGATGTTGGGGATGGAGTGGACAAGAGGTAAAGGTCACACATCCTACAGGGCGTTTCTGGCACAACCACGGATCACTGAAGGTTGCCATTAAAAAAAACAAACACCTTTCTTTAAAAAAATTTTTTTTTAATTGACTTTAGAGAGAGAAAGGGAGAGGAAGGGGGAGGGGGAGGGGGAGAGAGAGAGAGAGAGAGAGAGAGAGAGAGAGAGAGAGAGAGAGAGAGAGAATTATCGATTGATTGCCTCCTGCACGCTCCCTACTGGGAATTCAGCCGCAAACCAGGCATGTGCCCTGACTGGGAATTGAACCGTGACCTCTAGGTTCAGGGGTGGACTTCAACCACTGAGCTGCACCGGCTGGGCTACAGCTGCCACTTTTTTTTTTTTTTTTAAAGCAATTATTATGTATCAGAGACTGTGCTTGGTTTATGAGATTTAATCCTTAGGACAACCCTATGAGGTTGGTACTACTATCTCTACAGGTTAGGACATTTAGGCTTCAATAAGCGACTGCCTTTTCCTGAGTCTTCTGTGCAGACATTCCTATTAGTTAAACGCCTAAGCAAGTGCTAAAATTTAGCAGCTAAATGGATCATGAACAAAGCTCTTTTTAAACCGACTGGGCTGAAACTCCCCGCGCGTGAGGTTCCCACTCTCTGCCACTAGGTGACGTCACGACCTGTCCACCCCTACGTTCCTTGCCGAGAGCCACGGCTGACCTTTCGCCACCTCCGTGTTGTCCGCCAATCGGTTTCGGGTGTGCGCGCCCGTCCCGCGCTGCAGCCGGAGCGGCCTCCCGGTTTCCTGCCGTCCTCCCGGACTGCCGCCCGCACCACGCTCCGACTTTCCTTTCCGCCACACGAGTTCTCGCGATACTTGCTGCTGGCTGCCCCGCCCACCGCCTTGCGCCTGCGCAGGTCTTCAGATAGCAGAAGGTCGCGCCTGGAGAAAGTGGAGGCTTGGCGTCTCGTGGCCGCGGCGCCGTTGCTACCTCTCGGAAGCTCCCCTCGGCCGCTTGCCGAGACACCCGGCCGCCAAGATGCCTCGAATTATGATTAAAGGGGGCGTGTGGAGGAATACCGAGGTGAGTCCCCCTTTCCCGCCGTCCGCTGCCCTTCGCCCCCGCCGGCAGCTTGTGCGCAGGCGCGTGGAGGTCGCGGAGGCGCGGAGACCTTGCAGGGGGTCTGGGTGGGGGCGGCTCCGGGCGGACCCTCCACGCCTTTCCCGGTCCCCGACCCTGTGTTGTCTGAGCACTTCCAGGACAGGAACTGTGACTTAGCCACCTGGGTACCTGCCAGGCACTTGCTAGGCCCCTAGTGAGCATCTGTTGAGTAGAGGATGCACCCCCACCACGGAACTCAGTCTGGAGTGGGCGGTAGGACCTCAGCGAGAGTTGGTCTTCTTGGGGGGCACCCTTGCCCCTCAGCCCGGGCACCGTGCCTTTCTTCGATGCTCAAACATAAAGAAGTGCCGTGGCCACAACTTTGTTTCTGTTTTGACTTCCGTGCAGAGGGGAAGCGGCTCGAGTGCCGGATTTGAAGAGCCCGTTTGTCCCTCTTGTTATCTGTTATCCAGGCGTAACTTTGCCAGTCCTCCCGACAGACCCCATGCGTGTCTCGTCCTGTCGTTCCTCCGCCTGGAAAGAAGGCAGATGGGGCAAACTGATGACAGTAGTTTCGTTGCTTCCAGAAATGTAGTGGATCATGCCAGTGGTGAGCCCGTAGAGCAGCGGTTCTCAACCTGTGGGTCGCGACCCCTTTGGCGGTCGAACGACCCTTTCACAGGGGTCGCTTAAGACCATCCTGCATATCAGATATTTACATTATGATTCATAACAGTAGCAACATGACAGTTATGAAGTAGCAACGAAAATAATTTTATGGTTGGGTCACAACATGAGGAACTGTATTTAAAGGGACAGAAGGTTGAGAACCACTGCCGTAGAGGGAGAGGAAAAGAAAGATTGTCAGTGCAGTGTTCAGAGTGCACGAAATTTGCCCGTTTCTGGAGCACATTGTATCTTTTCATGAGCTGTGTATTTATACATCTTGTACTTTCTTTAAATAATCCACCTCCTGCTTGGCCTCTTTCCGACCATCCTTCAAGATCCAGTTTAGAAACTCTTCTTGGAATTTTTGCCCATTTTCCTGTAAAAAAATTAGTTCTACCCCGAGAGTTCTCATCGCCCCTCTTTCACCCGTTTGTTATAGCTTGCTTTGACCTTTTCCAGGCATCACATCCTGCTCTGTGATGCTGGGCAAGCTTCTTAACCTCTCAGAACCTCAGTTTTCTCATTTTTCTAATGATAATCATTAGTATTCTTTCAGTAAGTGCTGGTTGCTATTGCTTTCCCCCAGCAGACAGCATTGCAAGAGGGCCGGATCTTGGTCTCCCTAGAACCTAGGACAGGAACCAACATGATAGTAGGTTGCTTAGTAAAATGTGGAATGAATCTAGTAGGTAGAAAACTGCTAAACAGGGGTGGGCAAAAGTAGGTTTACAGTTGTGAGTACACAAAACAGTTTATTCTTGTATTGTTATGTATTAATTATTGTACTACTTACTTGTATTACCACTTTGTAAACCTATTTTTGCTCATGCCTGTATATACTAAGTTGAAGGAGTGTTTAAGTATAGCAGTACTGCAACAAAGTTACAAGTAAAGTCAGCCACCAGACAACCTTGCCTCACAGCTTGCTCAGAGGGCACCAGGCTGTTTAAATCGGAGAAGAGATGACTTCTGGCGGACAGACAGATGTACACAATCACGTAGCAGCAGGATTCCGCTGCAGTGGCCTGAGCTCTGAAGTCTTTTGAAGTCTGATGATGGGAAGGTGTGGTGGGGTGGAGCAGCTCATGTGTGAGGTGTATAGCTCAAGTGGAAAAAACCCTAAAAGCAAATGCCCAAGTGCATTAATCTATGGCTTTTATTATCTTTGGTGTCTATGGCTTATCTTGCTGGGCTCCCTTGAGATTGGTGAATTCCATATCAGAATGGGTACCCTGGTGAAATAATATCTGGAGGCTGGAGGGAGAGCCAACTGGTGGGGTGGGAGAGAAATAATTCTCAAGTTACACCTGGATGTGTATTCTAGGGTCAGAGTGGGGGTTATGGGACTGGAGAAAAAATGCTATTCATAAACTGGAGGCAGGAAGCCTGGATTGGATAATGGAGAATCTTGACTTAGGGCTGGGCGTGTCCTGTTGGATTCTCTTTCGCTACGCACACAAGACCTGGTGTAGGTAGGTGTTCAGGAAATGTCTTTTGATGGAATAAATGTGTGAATGAACTGTACTCTTTTGAGGGGAATAACATATTGGAGAATAGTTTTTTGTTAGTCTCTTTCAAAAGTAGGGTTTCTCAGTTTGGGCTGTTTCCATCCCAATGTATTATGGGGTGGGGTGGGGTTCTGTGTAAGGGAGGGTAGACAGCCCTTCTAAGAGGTGTCTTCTTAATTTCTTGCATTTGGCTGATTCTGGCTTTCTGTTTATTATGATAGTAAATGAGGGCTTTGTACCTTTTTAAAAAAATCTAGGACAGTGATTTTCAATTTTCATCTCATGGTACTACTAAGATTCCGAAGCACACCAAAAATTATATATTATTTTTTGCCAATTTGACACACACACAAAAAGTATAATTTTGATTCATTCACCCCAGACAGCTATTGTTATGCTGGCTGTTGTCATTTTTTTATTTGGCAATCTAAGGGGAAAAGAGGTCAGTCCCCCTGACTAAATAGTCAGGTACTGCATGTTTTAAAAATTCTTGTGGCACACCGGTTGAAATTCACTGATCTAGGAGGTATGTGTGTGTCTTTCTTTTTCTTTCCAGAAACCCTGTTAGAGTTCATTTAAATTTTGTCTTTTCTCACTTGGAATTTTGTGATTGATTATCCTGTTTTTCTTTGACAATTTTTTTTAGGATGAAATTCTTAAAGCAGCGGTAATGAAATATGGGAAAAACCAGTGGTCTAGGATTGCCTCACTGCTGCATAGAAAATCAGCAAAGCAATGCAAAGCCAGATGGTATGTATCAGTTAGTGAATGGAAAACAGAAAACAACTTTAATTATTTGAGGAAAATGTCAGTTCTTTGACTCTTACCAAAGAAAGAAGGTGTTGTGATGTAACAGAAAGGATGAAGTGGGAGATGGTAATTTATTTTTTTAATTATATTTTTATTGATTTCAGGAAGAGAGAGGGGGAGAGAGATAGAAACATCAATAATGAGAGAGAATCATTGACTGGCTGCCTCCTGCACGCCCCCTATTGGGGATCAAGCCCGAAATCTAGACATGTGCCCTTGACCGGAATCAAACCCGGGACCCTCAGTCTGCAGTCTGACACCCTATCCAGAGTCAAACCAGCTCGGGCGAAATGGGAATTTAGATTTAAGACTTAACTGTCACTTGGTTTCTATGAATTTAGGCAAGGCATTTTTCTATCCTCTATTCTGCCCTGTTTTATCCCATTTGTGGATAATAATACTTGGCTCCATCTGGTGGAGATATGAGGCCCAAGTGAGTTAATGTGTTTGAGACTGCTTTGTGAAGCATAAAATAAATCTGCTTTTAGGTAATGATGGACTCAAGCTTATAAGTGGATTGTGCTCCAAAAGTTTAAAAGTTGGTTAGAACTTTCTTCCCCAAAGAAATGAATGATAAATAATGGTTAACTTCTAGACTGGCTCACAATAGTTGAGTTTCCTCATATTACAGTTGAAATTTTGTATATTTGCTACCCCAAAATGTAGCAAAACCCATCATACACCTGTGGTATCCCCTTTTAAGTCACAAGGTAGTGGACACATTAAACTTTTTACATGTGTCCTTGGCACAGATGATCTGGCCCCAGCCTTGACCTAATTGGTACTAGGATCATATTTTAACTTGTACAAGAAGGACCTAATTTCCTAGGCACCTGAGTAGGGGAAAGGCTCATAATGTAGGGATTGGACCTCAAAGAGGAAGATGGTCCTCAGCCTGAACAAGTGGTTCTGATTTCTGCTTCTCTTAATGGCGCTAAGTCCCCGCCTGATGTTTGGTAAGGGTTATATCTTACTTGCTAGCCTCTCATCCAGCTAAATAAACTGGATGGAAAAGGTGGGTTGGGTGGGTTGGGAAAGACAGATAATGACAATAGTTCACTTAAATTTAAAAACACCAAACAAAAGCAGTGACTATTCTGTTGTAAAAAAACAGATTTTACAATTGAAGGGTGAGAGTTACCTTTTGTTTTCAGACACTAGAAGTCAGTATATCTAATATGTAAATAGCATATTCATGCTAGGTGACTGATTAATGTATAAAATTGTATATTTTTAATAGGTATGAGTGGCTCGATCCAAGCATTAAGAAAACAGAATGGTCCAGAGAAGAAGAGGAAAAACTCTTACACTTGGCCAAGTTGATGCCAACTCAGTGGAGAACCATCGCTCCAATCATTGGAAGAACAGCTGCCCAGTGCTTGGAACACTATGAATTTCTTCTGTAAGTGGATCTCCAAAAGCAGTATTAAAATGTGTGTATATCTTCTGAATGAATCTGAATAAAACTAGCATTTTCTGTCTTTAAACATTTAGTTACAGATTTGAGT
This sequence comes from Myotis daubentonii, assembly GCF_963259705.1. Lineage (NCBI taxonomy): Eukaryota > Metazoa > Chordata > Mammalia > Chiroptera > Vespertilionidae > Myotis > Myotis daubentonii. The sequence goes on along the minus strand of NC_081845.1, from coordinate 84,903,024 downwards.
AAAGATAAAGGAACTAAAGCTATTGGATGGTATACTCCAAATCTCATGTGGTTGATCAGTGTTATTTCCTCTGTTATATTCCTTTTTAAAGGAATAATTTAAAAATATACAAACCATACATGTTCATCATAGAAAACCTAGGGAAAAAGTAGTAAAACAAAAATCACTCATAATACTGCTGAGAGTTAACCATTGCAACATTTTATTTCATCACTAATAGTGTGTGTGTGTTTCTTGTATAACTACTGCATTTGTGATTAAGGGACTGCTTGGATCCTATTTTATAGTGAATGGAAACATTGAAATTAGAGGTAATTTTAATACCATTTCTTTCAGGTGAAGCAATAGCAGGAATGCTTTATTTTGTTAATGCCCATTCATTGTGGTTATCTTTTTTTTAATTGAATGTATTGGGGTGACATGGTTGATAAAATTACATAGGTTTCAGGGGTATAATTCTACAACACATCATCTGTACATTATATTGTATGTTCATCACCCCAAGTCAAATCTCCTTCTATCACCATTTATCCTCCCTTTACCCTTTACTTCTCCCCCCAACCCCTTTCTCCCTGGTAATCTTTTGTCTGTCTATGAAGATTTTTTTGTTTTGTATGTTTGTTTTTGCTTAATCTCTTCACGGTTTTCACCCAGCCCCTCTATCCTCTCCCTTCTGACAGCTGTCAGTCTGTTCTCTATCTATGAGTCTGTTTCTATTTTGTTTGTTAGTTTAATTTGTTCATTAGCTTCTATATGTAAGTGAAGTCACATGGTACTTGTCTTTCTCTGACTGGTTTATTTCGCTTAGCATAATACTCTCCAGCCCATTTATGCTGTCCCTTTGGGTTTTTGAAAGAAAATAGTTCCAACGCTAAGAAATTTGGTATTTCTAAGACTAAATGATGTGGTAGAATTACTAACTCATCTGGATTCTTTTCTAGGGATAAAGCGGCCCAAAGAGACAACGAAGAGGAAACAACAGATGACCCACGAAAACTTAAACCTGGAGAAATAGATCCAAATCCAGAAACAAAACCAGCACGGCCTGATCCAATTGATATGGACGAGGGTAAGTGTATGTTTGTGAGGAATTTATTTCTTTGGTAACTTACACACTTCTTAGGCTTCTTTTTAACTCTTTTAATTCCTTCCTAAACACCTCTGACTTTTTAGAATTCCACTTCAATCTGATGTTATTCTGTCTCATTTTAAATGTGTCCAGTCTTTGATTATAGAGTATTTGTACTCTATAATTTTTGGACAGTGTCCCTTTATCTCCTCATTTTTCAATTCATTTAATAAGGTAAGCAATGTAATACTACAGGACACATTGCTTGGAGGCTAGAGGTGAGCACTTGAGATCCTGTATTCTTATACCCATTCTGTGGAGAGAGCCAAGAAGTCAGGATATGGGCTCCAGTCCTATTAACTACTTCTTTGACTTTAGGCAGGTAACTTAATCTGCGGATAAGCACTACCACAAGACTGTGATGGAGATTTAGGATGACTCCTTGAGACATTGAATCCAGAATCAGAGGAACTGGATTTTAGACCTGTGTCTGCCATTTATTAGCAGTTTGACACTAGGCAAGTTGTATAATATCTTTGAACTTTGATTCTATTTCCTGCCAGATGGAGAATAATATCTATCTTACAGGATTGTTGTGAAGTATTCAATGAATATTGAGTTTTTAAATTTGTTTGAGGGTAGTGGTTCCCAAAGGCTTACAATGGCTGGTCTGGCTGCATTATTGTTACATGGGGAACTTTTAAAAATATAGGTACTAGAACCTCCCCTGGAGATAACCGAGTCAGTAATTTCAGGGTGGAGGGGTGACCCTGGAATCTGAGATTTTTCAAAGTTCCCTTATGAGTTCATTGGACAGCCTTGAATAGGAACTGGCCTAAGGCATCAGTAATGAGGAGAGAAATACATCTGAGGAAAAAAGGTGTATCTAGTGAAGATGATCAGTTCCTTTATAATTTAACTATAGGCCCGGTGCACGAATTCGTGCACCAGTGGGGTCCCTTGGCCTAGCCTATGGGATCGGGCTGAAACCAGCTCTCCCAGGGACCCCACCAGTGCATGATCAGGGCCAGGGAAGGACATGGGAGGTTGGCCAGCCGGGGAGGGACTGTGGGAGGGCTCCAGGGCGTGTCCAGCCCATCTCCCTCAGTCCCAACCAGCTGGACCCCAGCAGCCAGCTAACCTACCAGTCAGAGCGTCTGCCCCCTGGTGGTCAGTGCACATCATAGCGACCAGTCAACTGCCCCCAGGTGGTCAGTGCCTGTCATAGCGAGCGGTTGAGTGGCCTTAGCATATCATTACCATATCACTCTTTGGTTGAATGGGTGACTGGACACTTAGCATATTAGGCTTTTATTATATAGGATAGTAGTTGTGCAATATTTCACACTTTGTGCTTTGCCAGTTAGTAGATGATAATGAAGGATATAATTATAGCCACTTTTTACTGAAAAGTTGCTAGATGCTTTTTCTAATTTCATTTTACTTAGCTCGTCTCAAAATACCTGTTATGTAGGAGTTGTTGTATTTATTTATAGGAGATGATTTTTCTCATCTTAAGCACTAGAGTATGTCTCTCACATACCTTGCTTCTGTTGGAGAAGAACTTAGTTTTTCTTCTCTTTATTTTTGTAGATGAACTTGAGATGCTTTCTGAAGCTAGAGCCCGCCTGGCTAATACTCAGGGAAAGAAGGCCAAGAGGAAAGCAAGAGAGAAACAGTTGGAAGAAGCAAGGTATGGTTGTTTCCATTTATAGTTGAACAATTAGTCTGTGCAGCCTTAGTCTGATAAAACCATGATTTATCCAACCCTGTTGATGAGTAATAATTAGAATTGTTCAATTCTAGTTTTGGTAATATTCTTTATTGCTTTGGAAATGTCTTACTTTTCCCCCTAATCATTTCAGAATATAGACAAAAAGACAGATTAAAAGTTTTTTTTGGTAAGATATGGCAGAAGTAATGCCCAGGTAATCTATTCAGCATGTTGGATTTTTCTGTTAGCACAGGAGTGCTTCTTTGTTGTAGCCATCTTGGAGTCAGATGGCTAGAGGACACACAGGCTATGTGACTTTTGCATGATTGCCAGTTAGTTCCTCTCCTTGATTAGTTTTGGGCAGGCACTGACTTAAAACAGGAAACTTGACTGAACTTAGAGGGAGTTAATGATCCTTAAACCATATTTTAGACTTTCTCAGAAATGTTTATTTAAAAAGTGAGTTTAGTGTTGCCCTCTATTCAAGATTTTCTCCACTTTCCCCTTCCTTTTTCCTTTTGATGAGAGCCATGATTGACATCATTCGTAATAGCCCAGAAGTGGATAAAGGGAAGACCTGAACTGTATAATGCTTATTAGCTTTTGGAGTTTAGGCATTGTAATAACTTCCCTAGCCTACACAGCTGCCTTTTATGGTCCCCAAACCAGGAAGTGCTTCCTCACCTAATGACTAGCATTGTGTTGATGGTTTCCCCAATAATGGCTTTGTAGTGCCAGATCCTGGGATGGAGGATGATTTCATGCTTGAGGATGCTTGTTGGCCTAGCTGGCCAGTGACTAGCCCAGAATAGTTATGTGTGATGGGAGAATGACTGGGCTGGGACAGGAAGCAAAAACCAAGAGGAGGTACTAAAATTTCTGCCCAGTCTCAGCCACCTTTCTGTACATTTGTTAGGAGTAAATAATTTGAGTAAGGTTGAAAAAAATCAATTTTCTATTTTTGTCTATGGTTGGTTGGGAAACATTTTTTGAGCCTTTTAACCATGTGGATTGGGCTCAGGATGTGGCAAGTGCATATATGAAAAATCTCCAAGTATGGCTGACATTGCTTGCTTTAATGAAAAATTTCCAGCTTGAGCTCGGCCTGCATGGCTCGATGGTTGAGTGTTGACCTATGCACTAGGAGGTCATCGTTTGATTCCTGGTCAGGGCACATGCCAGGTTGCAGGGTTGAAACGTGCAAGAGATAGCCAATCTATGATTCTCTCTCATCATTGTTGTTTCTCTCTCTCTCTCCCTCTCCCTTCCTGAAATCAATAAAAATATATTATAAAAATTTTCAGCTTTAAATTTACCCTACACCTTCTTGTAGATTTTCTTGGATGGTCTTTTTCATCTCATGGCACACATAATTATTAAAATTTTGCAGCATACCAAAAAATATATTTTTTGTTGACCTGACCAAAAAAATAGGTATAATTTTGATTCACTCACACCAGATGTCTGTTATTGTGTTGGCTGGTGTCATTTTTTAAATTTGACAATCTGAGGCCGTGGTTCTCAACCTGTGGGTCGTGACCCTTTTGGCAGTCAAACGACCCTTTCACAGGGGTCACCTAAGACCATCCTGCATATCAGATATTTACATTACGATTCATAACAGTAGCAACATTACAGTTATGAAGTAGCAATGAAAATAATTTTATGGTTGGGTCACAACATGAGGAACTGTATTTAAAGGGCCAGAAGGTTGAGAACCACTGATCTAAGGGAAAAGAGGTCAGTGCCCCTGACTAAGTAGTCAGGTAACACATATTCTAAAAATTCTTGTAGCACACTGGCTGAAAATCGCTGGACTAGAATGACCTGTATGCAAAATGCAGTGCAGGACTATTTAAATGCTAAATTACTTATCTGTTTTATAGCTTAAAGCTTTCTATTGATTACAAAAATAACATTTTTCCTTCAGTATTGTTCTATTTTCTTTTTAGGGCATGGTTGATATAATGCTATAGAGCTTGGCTATATTCACTTAATATTATATTGCAGAGGTTTTCTAATGTCATTTGAAGTCTTTATTTCCTTTATTTAAAGCAGAGCGTCTGGTCTGCGGGCCATATAAGGCCCGCAAAATCATTTGGTCTGGCCCTACTAAGGCATTAGGGGTGAGTTAATAAAATGTTTGACCAAATATAGCAGACTAATTTTAAGGTGATAATTTTTTATGGCCCGTGAATGATGTTATAAATGTCCAAATGGCCCTTGGCAGAAGAAAAAAGGTTACCCACCCCTGGTTAAAGAATGAAGTTGTTTTAACTTTTGAAATGTGTCCTTTGAAACCTTTTTCTTTTTTTTTTATTATATAGGATTTTATTGGGGTGACATTAGTCTACATGAACATATAGGTTACATGTGTGGGTTACTAAAACCTTTTTTAATATACATGTATATTTATGTGTATGTACACACAAAATAACATATAAGATTAAATCATGCTATGTATAGTGTTTTTAAAAAAAAATTGATTCTTAGAAAGAGAGGAAGGGAGAAGGATTGGGAGAAACATCTGATCGGCTGCCTCTTGCATGCCCCCTACTAGGGATTCAGCCGGCAACCTTTCCATGCCTGTCAACACCCAACCAACTGAGCCACACACACTGGTCAGGGCCTATCATATTGTTTTGATGAGAAGTCAGCTGTTAATTTTATTAAGGTTCACTTGTAAGTGTTGAGTCAGTTCTCTCTCTTGCTGCTTTCAAGATTTTCTCCTTGTCTTTGGCTTATAGCATTTTTTAAATATGATGTTTCTGTTTGTGGATTTCTTTGTTATGTTTATCTCAGAGTTTTGAACTTTATGGGTGTGTAGGTTAATGGTTTTCAGTAAAATTGGGAAATTTCCGTTCAGTACTCCTTGAAGTATTTTGTTCCCTTTATTCCTCTCATCTTTTGCTACTCCTTTTGTGTATATATTGGTGCACTTAATGGTGTCCCACATTTCTGTGAGGCACTGTTCATATTTCTTCATTCTTTTTTTCTCTGTTCCTCAGATTGCATAATCTTTGTTTGCTAATTCTTTTGTCAGTTTGAATCTACTGTTGAACCCTTCTATTGAAGTTTTCATTCCAGCTTTATACTTTTCAACTCCAGAATTTTCATGTGGTTCTTATTTTTTTTTTTAATCCTCACATGAGGATATTTTTTTCCCATTACTTTCTAGAGAGTGGAAGGGAAGGAGGAGAGGGGGAGAGAGAGAAACATGGATGTGAGAGAGAGATATCAATTGGTTGCCTCTCATACATGCCCTGACCAGAGCTGGGGAACTGGGAACTGAGGTACGTGAGGTATGTGTGGTATATGTTCCCTTGACCGGGAATTGAACAGTGCATGGGCCGATACCCTAATCACTGAACAACACTGGCCAGGGCTTCCCTTTACTTCTTTAATCATTGTTTCCTTTTGTTCTTGGACAATATTTATAATGGCTCCTTTGAGGTCTGTCTGTTAAATACAACATCTGGTAGCTCCCACAGACATTTTCTGCTTATTTACTGATGTATGAGTTATGCTTTCCTCTTCTTTGCCTATCCTATAACTTTTTGTTGAGAACTGTAGAACTTAGAGGATATATTATAATAATCTTGGTACTGGTGTTCCTCACTCCTTGTTATTGTTATTTGCTTGTTTACTTGTTTGGTGACTCTATTCAGTACAGTCTGTTCTCCCCTTCCTTCATCTCAGAAATGTGAAGCCTCCTCTCTTACTCCTCTTGGGTATGCCCACAGTCACCCTGGGGTAACATGGTTTGACAGGACTTTATTTGACACCTTTTTTCCTGGGTGCACCCAACTCTAAAATGGCTAGTTGATTGCTTTATTCTTTTCAACAGTGTTTTGGGGCATAAATTACTTCACAGACTGATCCAATCAAATTTGGGCTCCTTTGAAGGGATAGTTTCTGGCTGATATTTTTTGTGACCCCAGGGGGCCTTCTCCCACCTGTCTCTCTGTTTCTCTCTGGCAAACTAGTGGGCGTACTGTTTAGTCTATATAGTCAACAACAGTTTCTTCCCAGTTACTTCACCCCAACTTTCAGTGTTTTTGAGTACTCATAGGCTTAACCCCTCCATGCTTTGTGGAGTGATTTGGAATTCCTGTTTTACTACTGCACTCTGATGTGCTTGTCTGAGTGACATCCTTACTTTAGGAGCTGAGTGCTTGGTGAGGCGGTGAAGCACTCCAGCTTTCCTCAGCCTGCCTCTCCCAGCATGGAACCCTCATCCCACAGTCTGGGCAAAGGCAGTTGGGGCTCTAGTGTTCTCGGAACCAATGTGTCTGGACAGAAGAAGGAAGCCAGGACTTCTCAGCTGCTCTGGACGGGACTAGCCTCAGCAGTAGGTGTCTGGAGGCAGGATGAGAAATGCTGCTCCTGGATTAAAAGCCCTCCTACTGGGAGCTGGAGAAGAGACCCAAGAAGCCTGTGTTCTTGGCTGCACCAGTGGAGTTTCCATCTCCCTGAGCTGGGAGGGAGGAAGAGAAGGAGTCTCGCTTTTCTTACCAAGTTTTAGTAGGTTTTCTTGAATAAATGTTTCTTCATTTGTTGTATCCCCTTAGGATCCTTTGCAGAGACTTAAAATTATTTAAAATAAATTTTTTAAAACGAATTTTTGTCTGTTCTGCTAGGGTGGGTCTACAGAGCCTCTTCAAGCTGGAACTTGCTCCTATACTTGATTACCCCCCCTTAATATTGTGAATAACTTTCTCACCATTAAATCATTAAAATTATGGAATCATAAAGTACAAATAAAGTAAAAAATTAAATAAAATCGCAATTTCCAGTGATAATCACTGTTAATATTTTGGTGGGCATCCTTCATATCTCCCCACACATATATTCATTAATAGATACACATATACTTTTACATGTTGCTCTGTAACATGTAAACTTAAAAGTTTTTACATGCAGTGTGTCTTCGGCATCTTTCCATGTCAAAATAGATTTAAAGACTTTTTAAAGGTTATATGGATGGCTGTATAATATCCTATCTTATAGCTGTGTATAAATTCATTTAACTAGTTTCTTACTGTTGGATGTTTAGATTATGCTAGTAATCTGCCATTAGAAATAGTGCTTAAAGGACAGTTTTATAGCTAAGTCCTTGTTCATGCTCTTATTTCCTTAGGCTAAGGTTGGGTTAAAAAATGTGAAAAACATTAGTGTTTTAATGTATATTTCTAAATTCTCTTGGGGAAAGCTACACCAGTTTACTTTCTTAACTGCCAGTGTGGGTGAGTGTCTGCTTTTTAGCACCATTGCCATTAAAACAAGACAAAAAGCTGAATGCTACTAATTAGAAACACAGAAATGGTACTTGTTAATTTAATTCGTGACTTTAAAAGTATTAGTTAAGTAGACCTTTAGCCATTTCAGCAATTTGTATTTTTTTTTCTTAGTGAACTGTTTATTTCCTATTGTTTATTTCAGTTGGGTTGCATAAATTCTTTATATCTAACCATTCCTAATAATTACAAATATTTTCTCTATTATTTGCTTTTTAATTTTGCTTTATGATTTTTTAAAAATAGTGCTACAGCCCTAGCCGGTTTAGCTCAGTGGATAGAGCGTCAGCCTGTGGACTGAAGGGTCCCAGGTTCGAGTCTGGCCAAGGGCACATGCCTGGATTGTGGGCTCGATCCCCCCCAGTAGGGGGCGTGCAGGAGGCAGTCATTCAGTGATTCTCTCTCATTGATGTTTCTATCGCCCTATCTCTCTCCCTTCCTCTCTGAAATAAAAAGAAAAATTTCAAATTACAGTTAAAAAAAAGAAATGCATAAAAAATATAGTGCTACAGAGATATAAAATTTAAATTTTAAAGCCTTTGTTCTTTTCCTTTGTCTTTTATTTATATTTGGTGAGTACATTTCCACCCAGAGATAAGATACATATTTATTTATACATAGTTTCTTCTGATTTTAATTTTGCTTTTGTGTGTGTGTACTTTAAATTGAAACTGAACTTTATTTTGGGGAATGGAATGAGGTGAGGATTTTATCTCTTTCTCAAATAACCAATTAGTTTTCTTAACACTATTGGATAATCCATCCCTTACCCATGGCATATGATTTTTAAGGTGGTCTTGTGTTCTTTTTCTTCAGACGTCTTGCTGCCCTCCAAAAGAGAAGAGAACTTCGAGCAGCTGGCATAGAAATTCAGAAGAAGAGAAAAAAGAAGAGAGGAGTTGATTATAATGCTGAAATCCCATTTGAAAAAAAGCCTGCTCTTGGTTTCTATGATACTTCAGAGGAAAACTACCAGGCTCTTGATGCAGATTTCAGGAAGTTAAGACAACAGGATCTTGATGGCGAGCTAAGATCGTAAGTGCCTTTCTGATTTTGACAATGGAAAGGTACAGTAGGAATTTCATGGAGGACCAGGTATTATCCTTGTCAGAGTCAGATTTTTATTATTTAGCACAATGTAGCCTATGTATGCTTTTATTGATTTAATGGGCTCACCTTTCTGAGAAAAATCAGTCCTGTGTTTGGCATAGAATGCTCTTTGGAGCTCTTGAAATGTCAGCACTGCTCTTAGTGAACTGTCTACTCACTGAGTCACAATCTTAATTTAAGATTTATGTACTTTTGTAAATAGTTTAGTTGTTTTACTAATAGCCTGAAGGAATCTGTCAATATCAGGTTTATTTTGTTTTTTGTCTTGCATTCTAAAATTTGTACTTAGTGGATATAAGTAGGTATATTTATAAAATGTTTGAGGGTGCAGAGGGTTTTGCCTATTTCAAGGGATTTTTAGAGTTTCTTTAATCCTTATATCTGAAAATTGTGGGGAGAATCATTTATGATTGTCAAAGATTTTTAGTTTTTCATTTCCTGATTGACATTATTTTTGTTGCATGAATTATTACTAAACAACTGACATTAGCCACTCTAAAACAGGGTTTTCTTGGATATACTCCATTATATTTATTTCTTAAATTAGGTAGCTTCAACAAATAAAGAGCTTAAAGATGAAAACATTTGAAAGGAATAGACTAGATGGGGAAGAGGATGGCACACAGTAGGGAGGAGGCATTCCTGGGCTTCAAAAGTCTACCTTGAGCCCTGACCGGTTTGGCTCAGTGGATGGAGCGTTGGCCTGCGGACTGAAGGGTCCCAGGTTCGATTCTGGTCAAGGGCATGTACGTTGGTTGCGGGCACATCCCCAGTACGGGGTGTGCAGGAGGCAGCTGATCGATGTTTCTCTCTCATCGATGTTTCTAACTCTCCCTCTCCCTTCCTCTCTGTAAAAAGTCAATAAAATATATTTAAAAAAAAAGTCTGCCTTGAGCCTGTCTTTCAGTTTCCTAATAACTTTTTGGTATAATTTGTCACGACTTAAATATTCTTTTTAAAAATTTTATGAATTTAAAAAGTCATAAACAATTGAATAAAAGTTTTAAAGGGAAATTTTAAAATTCACAATATTTTAATTTTATTCCCTTTATATAATTGTTTTTATTTCTATGTACTTTATCATTTTTCTATGTACACATATTTTATATAAGTATAATATGATATAGGAATTGTTTTATGTTGTTTTGATGTTATATGTAACGTTTAGCTTATAGTCTTTATAGTATACTAGAGGCCCGGTGCACGAAATTCGTGCAAGGGGCTCAGCCCTCGCAGCCATGCTGGCTGCCTCTGCCTCAGCCCTCGCAGCCACGGCTTAGTCCGGCAGGTCATCCGGTCTAATTAGCATATTATGCTTTTATTATTATAGATAGCTTTTTTAAAAAAAAATATCTTTTCATTTCAGAGAGTAAGGGAGAGGGAGAGAGAGAGAGAGAGAGAGAAACTTCCATGATGAGAGAGAATCATGGATCGGCTGCCTCCTGCACACCCTGTACTGGGATTGAGCCCACAACCTGGGCATGTGTCCCTGACTGGAATCGAACTGGGGACCCTTTAGTCCGCAGGCTGATGCTCTATCCACTGAGCCAAACCAACCAGGGCTATAGATAGTTTTAATAGTTAATACTTAAATTACTTAGTATATTGTTTTCTTAATAATTCTGTTATTATTCTAAGTCCTCATTCTTCTTGAATTCGTGGGTAGGTAATGGTGTAGGAACCAACTTAATATATATAGTTTTTGTCTGTTAATTAGTAATTTTCTTAGAAATGGGATTATTTTGTTCAAAATGTATGAGTATTTATATGGCTTTCAATGTTATTGCCTTTATGTAATTTAAAAATCTCTTCTCTACCTTGATCCATCACAGTGAAAAAGAAGGAAGAGATAGAAAAAAAGATAAGCAGCATTTGAAAAGGAAAAAAGAATCTGATTTACCATCAGCTATTCTTCAAACAAGTGGTGTTTCTGAATTTACTAAAAAGAGAAGCAAACTAGTACTTCCTGCCCCTCAGGTAATATGATAAAAGCATATTTTTCATTGTGTGAACTCATATACTGATCATTTATTCAGCAAATAATTTGAGGCCCTATATGCTAAGTTTTTGTTAGAAGCTAGATGTCCTTAAGAAATTCACGGCATAGCCCTGGCTGGGTGGCTCAGTTGATTGGAGCCTCATTCTGTACACCAAAATGTTGCGGGTTCGATTCCCGGTTAGGGCACAGAATTAGGTTGCTGGTTCGATCCCCGGTTGAGGGAGTGTATGGGAGGCAACCATTTGATGTTTTTCTCTCACATTGATGTTTCACTCTCTCCCTTCCTCTCTCTAAAAAAAATCAATTAAAATATTTATGGTGTAATTATATCAGGCCTGAAACTGCTCATATAATTCAGTAATTGTCAACTTTTAGCAAGGTGTCAGCAGGTTAGGACTCTAGGCCTTTTTCTTGTGGCAGACCAGAATAAAGGTATTGTTTGACTTTGTGGACTTGAGGCTGCTTACTTTTGGTGAATGTTTTGTCATGTCATATTTATATTTCTGAGGCAATAGCAGTGAAAAATCAGTGTGGGAATTGTGAAGAAGAGAGAGAAACATTCCTTCACTCAGCTTATCACAGTCTCTATGCTTTTGACTTCATTATAGTTGGTTATTGGGGATATTGAATAAGCTCTTATTTTTTTCAAAGACTCTGCAGATGAAAAATAACTTTATTTAGTTATTTTTTCCATAGGAGTGGAACCGACTAAACTCTTGTTCTGTTTTGAGTGGTACAGCTCTGTAGAATTTATTTATTTATTTAAATATTTTTAATGACTTCAGAGAGGAAGGGAGAGGGAGAGATTGAAACATCAATGATCAGAATCATTGATTGGCTGCCTCCTGCACGCCCCCTACTGGGGATGGAGCCCATATCGGGTGTGTGCCCTTGATTGGGAATCGAACCTGGGACCCTATAGTCCACAGGACAACGCTCTATCCACTGAGCCAAACCAGCCAGGGCTGGCTCTGTAGAATTTAGACAGTTTAGTGGAGCAGAGGGATGGACTTAGGAGGCCAGCAGATCTTCTCTCCCCAAATGAGTGCACTGGCTGCATCAACACAATGTTCTTTGGCACAAGCAAAACAATTTGCCAGATGCTGCCATTTCTAGTAGTGATTTTTCTAAAATTGAGATTTTGCCTATTTTTTTTTTTCTTAATACTTCTTAGAATATGTAGTTTGGTAAAATTACTAAGATAACATATTTTGATTTTCTTAGGGACCTTGTGGAGGAGTGGACTCTCTGTGTGATATTTTAATTGTTTTTCAGTCACCTCCCCCCCCCCCACCATATGATAGTTTTCTACAAACACAAGTTTTTGGTATATTAATATGTTGCTTATTTTAAAATATTTTTAGTGTGGAAATACACTCAAGACTTCGTAGCTTGATACCATGGAATTCCCCCCTTCACCCTCTGCCACTCACATTATATAGGAAAGACTTTAAAAAAACTGTGTTATGGAAATTTTCAAATCCACAACAATAAAGAGAGTGGTACAGTGAACCCTGTGTACTCATCACACAGCTTCAGCAAGTTTATCTTTCTGGAATATGGACGTTTTAAGTTGTGTTGTTTTCTGGTTAGAATACTGTTTACTGTGATAACTTTCTTTTTAGATTTCAGATGCAGAACTCCAGGAAGTTGTGAAAGTAGGCCAAGCAAGTGAAATTGCACGTCAAACAGCTGAGGAATCTGGCATAACAAACTCGGCTTCCAGTACTCTTTTGTCTGAGTACAATGTCACCAACAACAGCATCGCTCTTAGAACGCCACGAACACCAGCTTCTCAGGACAGAATTCTGCAGGTGAGCTGTCATATAGTAGAATGAGCCTTTCCCTTTTTGTTATTGTAAGGATTATGACGCAGAACACTGAGTGGTTTGGTTTTGTTTCTTTACAGTTTGAAACTGAATCCTGAATGCATGGATCCTAGAGATCTCTGTAGTAGGGAAGCTAAAGCAGCAGATTCAGTAGTTAGGCAATTTTCTTCCTACATTTATTAAGTCTTAGTTTTTGTGAAGCTAACCCTTCAATCTTCATTAGTCTTTAGTACCTGTCAGTAAAGCACTGCATTTTAAAATGTTGCCTAGCAATCCTAGAAAGAAGTCAGATGTGTGTGGTTGGTAATTTTTAAAACTTCCGTGCATTTCTGTACTTAGCTTGGCATAGGCTGCCATCCTCCTTCCGTCTCCTTAACTCCTGAGGTATACAGCTCTGTGTGTTTCTAGGGTGTCTGCATGTCAGAGAATAGCCAAATCTAACAAAACACCATTGAGTCTTATTACCCTTATACCTCATTTTCTTTTCTCTAATAGAAATACCGTTTTGTTTTTATTAAAATATATTTTATTGATTTTTTACAGAGAGGAAGGGAGAGAGAGAGAGAGAGTTAGAAACATCGATGGTAGAGAAACATTGATCAGCCGCCTCCTGCACACTCCTACTGGGGATGTGCCTGCAATCCAGGTACATGCTCTTGACTGGAATCGAACCTGGGACCCTTCAGTCCGCAGGCCGACGCTCTATCCGCTGAGCCAAACCGGTTTCGGCAGAAATACCGTTTTAAGGTCTTGAGTCAGGAGTCAAGTAGTCCTGTATGGCCGGAACCGGTTTGGCTCAGTGGATAGAGCGTCGGCCTGCGGACTGAAAGGTCCCAGGTTCGATTCCGGTCAAGGGCATGTACCTGGGTTGCGGGCACATCCCCAGTGGGAGATGTGCAAGAGGCAGCTGATCGATGTTTCTCTCTCATCGATGTTTCTAACTCTCTATCTCTCTCCCTTCCTCTCTGTGAAAAATCAATAAAATATATTTAAAAAAAAAAAAAAAAAAAGTAGTCCTGTATGGCTTAGTAAGAAAACAGTTGTGTCCTTCATCACTTGTTCTCTAGAGGCACCAATTACAATTCTCTGTTTTCATTAACTTATTGCTAAGACACTTGTTACATGTTGATTTCCCCAGTTTTAGACATTATTTTCCAACCAGAAGTTGCTAGTGGCTCCATTACATCCTCTGCCTCTATCATTCATACACATTCTTTCCATTTCCTCATTCTCCATTATAGTTATACTAGAGGCCCGGTGCATGAAAATTCATGCACTGGAGGGGGGTCCCTCAGCCCGGCCTGCCCCCCTCACAGTCCGGGAGCCTTCAGGGGCGGGAGGCAACCTGGCGATCAGGGGAAGGCGACGCCCCATCACACCTCTGCTGCTGCCACTGCCAGCAGTGCAAGCCTCGGCCGGCCCTGGTTACCTGAGCCTCGGGCGGCCCTGGGGGGCTGGGGGGCTGAGGGGACTGTGGGTCTCCGGAGGCAGGTGCACAGAGGCTTGCTGTGTGCCTGCCACCCCAGTGGGGCTGAGGGGAATGGGTGTCGCCATCTTTGAGGGCTGGGCAATTAGCATATTCCCTCCTTATTGGCTGTGGGCACCACCATCTTTGAGGGTGGGACAGTCACTTAGCATATTCCCTCTTTATTAGATAGGACTAGAGGCCAGATTCATGAAATTAGTGCAAGGGGCTTGGCCCCCATTGTCCTGGCAGCCGTGGGCCTCTGCCTCAGCCCCTGCCTGCTGCGGCTTTGTCTGGAAGGACATCCAGTCTAATTAGCATATTATGCTTTTATTATTATAGTTATAGTTATATCATGATTTTGGTTAGCTCCACATTCATGGTTTATCTTATGATTATGTAAACCATAGTCCATTATGAGCCACAAAGTGCCTTATAATTACTACACAGTATTTTCTTTTTTAAGTTAATAACTTGTTTTGTCCTATTGTTCAATTATCTGATTACTTAGCACTAATTCAACTCCAGACTATACATTAAGTGTAAATCTCCTATAATTTAGGTATTCTTACCTTTTTGAAGAAGACTTTCCCCAAAATTCTGAATGTTCTAATCTGGACTGATTACGCTTAAGATCTTGTTTACAGCTCCTTCTCTTGATTTCTTTTCACTGTCACCCTAGAGCAGCTGTGGGCAAACTATGGCCCGCGGGCCGGATCTGGCCCGTTTGAAATGAATAAAACTAAAAAAAAAAAGACTGTACCCTTTTATGTAATGACTAGAGGCCCGGTGCACAAAAATTTGTGCACTCGGGGGGGGGGGGGGAGGGGGGTCCCTCAGCCCGGCCTGTGCCCTCTCGCAGTCTGGGACCCCTCGGGAAATAACGACCTGCTGGCTTAGGCCTGCTCCCGGGTGGCAGAGGGCAGGCCTAATCCCTAGGTGCAGCCCCTGGTCAGGCTCAGAGCAGGGCCGATTGGGGAGTTGGGGCGCCACCCCCTGTCATTCACAGAGCAGGGCGAATCGGGAGGTTGCGATGCCACCCTCAGTCACGCTCAGGGTAGGGCCGATTGGGGGGTTGGGCCACCGCCCCCTGTCACACTCAAGGCAGGGTCGATGGGGAGGTTGCGGCACCACCCCGTCACGCACAGAGCAGGGCCAATCAGGGGGTTGGGGCGCTGCCCCCTGTCACGCACAGAGCAGGGCCCATCGGGGGGTTGGGGCTCCGTACCCTGTCACTCACAGAGCAGGGTCGATCAGGGGGTTGAGGAGCTCCCCCCTGTCACAGAGTAGGGCTGATAGGGGAGTTGGGGCGCAGCCACTGTCACACTCAGGGCAGGGCCGATGGGGAGGTTATGGCTCTACCCCGTCACACACAGAGCGGGGCCTGTGGGGTGGGGTGTTGGGGCGCCGCACCCTGTCACACACAGAGCCGCAGGGTGATCAGGGGGTTGGGGAGCTCCCCCTATCAGGCACAGAGCAGGGCCGATCAGGGGGTTGGGGTGCCTTCCCCTGTCAGGAACAGAGCAGGGCCGATAGAGAGGTTGTGGCCCCACCCCCTGTCACACACAGAGCCGCAGGGCGATCAGGGGGTTTGGGCACTGCCCCCGTCACGCTGATCCCAGTGCCAGGAGGCCTCGCGGCTCCGCTGATCCCGGTGCTGGGAGGCATATTACCCTTTTACTATATAGAATAGAGGCCTGGTGCATGGGTGGGGGCTGGCTGGTTTGCTCTGAAGGGTGTCCTGGATCAGGGTGGGGGTCCCCACTGGGGTGCCTGGCCATCCTGGGTGAGGGGCTGAGGGCTGTTTTCAGGCTGGGACTGAAGTTCCCAACTGCTCCTTCTTTTCTTTTTTTTAAAATTCTGGGCCAGCTTTAGCTCTGGCTCCAGCTCTGAGGCCTCAGCTGCTGAAAGTAGGTATCTGGTTTGTTTAGGTTCTATAATCGAAACTCTGTATCAACTCCAGCTCTGAGATCCTGGGTTCGCTGAAAGCAGGTTTCTGGGGTTTTGTT
The DNA here is from genome assembly GCF_963259705.1 of Myotis daubentonii. Classification (NCBI taxonomy): domain Eukaryota; kingdom Metazoa; phylum Chordata; class Mammalia; order Chiroptera; family Vespertilionidae; genus Myotis; species Myotis daubentonii. The sequence continues at coordinate 84,886,532 of NC_081845.1, read as the reverse complement.
TAGCTTCTATATTTGTTACAGTGTTTCTTAAACTGCAGGCTCAGAGGCCGGCAAGGCAGGCGGGGAATGGTGGTTTCCTCCGTCACTGAAGCAAGCAAGCCTCATGTTAGTTTCAAGCTGCCTGGCTGCCGGCCGCCATCTTGGCTGGCAGTTAATTTGCATATCTCGCTGATTAGCCAGTGGGAAGGGTAGCGGTTGTACGCCAATTACCATGTTTCTCTTTTATTAGATAGGATGTTTACTTTGAATTTATATTAGTTCACACAAACACTCCATCCATGCTTTTGTTCCGGCCCTCCGGTCCAGTTTAAGAACCCATTGTGGCCCTTGAGTCAAAAAGTTTGCCCACCCCTGCCCTAGAGTCTAGGGCATAGACCAGCCGTGGGCAAACTACGGCCCGCCGGCCAGATCCGGCCTGTTTGAAATGAATAAAACTAAAAAAAAAAAAAGACGTACCCTTTTATGTAATGATGTTTACTTTGAATTTATATTAGTTCACACAAAAACTCCATCCATGCTTTTGTTCCGGCCCTCCGGTCCAGTTTAAGAACCCATTGTGGCCCTCGAGTCAAAAAGTTTGCCCACCTCTGGCCTAGACAGTCCCTTGGATGTCCTCTTTCCTGGCTCCCTGTCTTTGGCTGTCTAGGCTTATTCCCTTGTTAGTGAAGCATACCCTTCAGTAGCTTTCTGAGGAGGCGTTCATTGAAGACGGAAGTTTTAAGACCTGGCATATCTGTGAATTACTGTTCTACCTTCTTATATAATTGGTGGTATAACGGTTTAGAATTCCAGATTGAAATGGTTTTTGTTCAGTTTTGAAGGCAGTGCTCCAGTGTCTTCTAGCTTCCATTATTGCTGTTGAGACCAGTGCCATTCAGGTTAATAGGAAACCTGTGTTTTTCTTTTTGTGGAAGTTTATATGCGCTTCTCTTTTTCACAAGCATGCTTCTTGGAGTGGGTCTGTTTTTAACCATTGTGCTAGGTACTCTGGATCTTTGCATTCTGGAGACTCATGGCCTTTTATTCTGGGAAGTTACTGTATTTTGAAATTTAACAAAATTTCCTCCCTTTCATTGATCTGTTTTCTCTATGAACCTCAAATTTTCTTATTTGTTTCTATCTGGTTTTCTGTCTTAATTGCCTTTTTGACTTATTGCTAGGAGATTTTCTGAATTTTATCTTTGTTCAGTTTTAAAATTTCTGTTACCATATTTTTAATTTCCAAGAGTTCTTTTTAAAATGTGGTCAATTTTTTAACATTGTGTTTTTATTTATGAATATCTCTTATGTCTCTTCGGCTATTAATAATGGTTTTGTTTTTATAGGTTTTCTTTTCCCTGCATAGTTTTTAAATTCCTTTTGTTAGTTTTATTCTCTATCTTTCATATGAGATGTTTCCTTAAATTTCTTCTGATCTTTGGCTCTCTGCCTATATCTAGGGGGTAGGGGTGGGGCAATTAAAACTGATTCGAAGTTCCTTAGGTGAGGGTGGGGCTCCTTGACTTGAGGCTTGCTTGTGGGCTGAACCTGCTGGGTGTTTCCCTGGGGAGTCTTGATGTCAGTATTTCTAGATCTTTTTTCTTGGGTTAGTTGGGTTCCCCAGAGAAGTAAGTAGCTTCCCCTCTCCTGCCTGGAGGGCATCAGGCTGGCCAGCCTTTTGGGAACCTAGATGGGGAAAAATGCTTTGTACTTGGAATAGCAGAACGAGCACACACAATTGATACTGTGAAATGTAAGGTTGTTTTCATTAATAACGAATAACGAATTAAGCCTTGCTACAGTTATCTTCATTTGCCCCAGAATTTGGTGGTTTAAAAATTGTTATACTCATGGTTTCTGTGGGTCAGGAATTCAGAGAGGGCATAGAAGGAACAGCTTGTGTCAGCTCCATGTGTCTAGGGCCTCAGCCAGGATGACTCAACATTTGAGGTTGACTTGATAGTTAGGGGGCCTGGAATCATCTTTCCATGTTTGGTGTTTGCTTCTGGCTGTGCTGGGAATATGGTGTAAATTTACGTGTGGTCTTGCCTTTCTCACAGCATGGTGGCATCAAAAGTTGAACTTCCCCCGTAGTGTCTCAGTGCTCCAATGTGAGTTGTTGTAGTGAGTGTGTGGGAAGCTGCATTTTTTTTTCTTGCCTTGGAAGGCAAGCAATGTTATTTAGCACTGTGTTCTGTTAGTTGTAAGCGAGTCCACCTAGATTCAAGAGGAGGGGATGTAGACTTCACCTCATGATGGTAGGAATGTCAGGGTTGGATTATAACAAGAGCATGTGAGATGAGAGATAATGATTTGACTATCTTGAAAAATAACAATCTTACAGACCCTAAATTGGGTATTAAGATACTTGTAGGTATAGTGATAGTAATGAATACAGGCTTATAGTGGAGGGACTGAGTCAAGCAAGACTTCAGAAATGAACCTGCCCATGTGAGTTTTCTTACGAAATGATAGGCCAGCCGGTAGTGTCTTCACTTCCTAGTGCGAGAATCAGGTTCAAGAGGCTAATGAAAACTAGATATACAATTAATTAGTGATAACACTAGATTAAAGTTTAGTTGTTCTGACATTTAGCCCAAGCTCACATTGGGAAGATTGAATTCTTAGTTCTTTATGATTATAAAGAGGTTTGGCACAGGTAGTAGGAGAAGCTTTTAGATAAATGGTAATGCCATATATGAGGCCACAAAAGCAGTTCTTAACATAAAAATTTGTTCTTAAACTTCTGAGGTGCCATGTTAGGTTGACAGAGGAGTGGAGGTACTGAATCTGCCATGACCTAGTAGTCATTTTCTCTCCTGGTTTTAATTGAGAAAATGTATAAGAATTTTGTTTGTTTTAAGATTTGCATAGTAGCACCAGAAACGAGGATTCTGTCTTCTGTCTAAACTGTTGAAATACTTTATTTTCTCATTAATCAGGAAGCCCAGAACCTCATGGCCCTGACCAATGTGGACACCCCATTAAAAGGTGGACTTAACACACCTTTGCACGAGAGTGACTTCTCAGGTGTGACTCCGCAGCGGCAGGTTGTACAGACTCCAAACACAGTTCTTTCAACCCCATTCAGGTATCTATCTTCTATATATATATAAAAGGCTAAGCGACTCTCCGGTAGCTATGACATGCACTGACCACCAGGGGGCAGACACTCAACACAGGAGCTGCTGAGCTGTGGTGACTTAGCAGCGGTGGTTCTTGGGTGACACACCCCGGAACCAGAGAGGAGGGAGCCTGATTCCAGGGTTCGCCACCCGAGAACCAGCCTCTCGCAATCCGGGACCCCTTGGGAAATGTTGGAGACCTGGTTTCGGCCCAATCCCTGCAGGTCAGGCCAAGGGACCCCACCTGTTGGAGGGACCCTGCTCACTTCACAGATGCCCTTCGAGCCGTGGCACCACCCCAGGTGTGGTCGGCTGGGGAAAGACCGTAGGAGGTTGGCTACAGGGTGTGTCCAGCCCCTCTCACCCAGTCACACCCCCCCCTCCCCTAATTAATTTCCTTTCAATGTGCATGAATCCGTGCACTGGGGCACTAGTTATAAATAAGCAGATGTTTTCTCTTTTAGATAAACTTGAATCTGAGAACTTGGACAACATGTTTCCTTTAGTAATGTTAACAGAGTATGGAAATTGTGATCAACTTGTCTTCTTGACTTTTCCTCACTCAGTAGTAAATAACATAATAGTATCCAGGAAATGGTTAAATACTATATGGAGCGTCCTTTCTGCAGTTTCTGATGCCTAACACCTTGTTTCCGAATACGTTTTATCTGATTTAAATGAGCAAATAAATCCATTATTAGTAATCATTTGGTGAATTTGTTAAAAATTATTATCCTTTTAATGTATGTACTACTATTGCTTTTCCCCAAACATTTTATTATGGAAATTTATAACATGCAAAGAGGTTGAAATAATGGTAAAACAAACATCCCTACACTCACCACCTAGGTTTCTATAGTTGTTAACGTTTTACTGTATTTGTTTTATCACATATCTATTCATCTGTCAATTCATCTTATTTTAATGCATTTCAGAATAACTTGCTGTATCAGTTTATTTCACCGTTAAACACTTCCTTGTGTATATCATTAACTAGAGTTTAGAGTTCAGTATCTGTTTGTAATTCTTTTGTTTTAAGCTACTGTGTTTTAAAGAAGAATTTTAAAAATACAAATGTTATAGAAGCAAGTTGTATTAAAATGGAATTTAAGCTTTTAAAGGTTGGAAATATTTGGGGTTTACTTTTAATTTTAAACATTAGGATATGTCTTCCCACTGGTTATTTAGGTAGAAAGCATCTGACTATTACAGCCCTGCATGACAGCACAATGAAGAACCATTGGCAGCCAAATCCTCATTTAATAACACTTGCAAGGCTTGTAAGAGAGCCTCATTCCTCTTTTTTCTGTATATGTCTTGTCTCTCAACTACATTGTAAGCTCCTTGGGGGCAGGGACCATGTCTGATTTGGTAACACCTCACCTCACCTCACCTCACCTCACCTCACCTCACCTCACCTCACCTCTGGGGAACAGCTCTCTCGCAGCATTCGCTTGTCTGGAACACAACCAAGATACAGGAAGTAAGCAACCAAAATAAAAAAGGCTTGGACAATTAAAATTTAAGTTGCAAAGTCTATTAGGATTTTATTCTTAAGAGATTCTCTTAGCTCTCACTCAGAAGTATTCATATTTAGATATGATTCCAAAAGAGAAAGAAATGTAAGGAGAGGAACTACTTAGAGTATGCACACTGATGATAACGATGTGGTAGCTAATAGAGGCAGGCATAGAAATGATAAGAAAAAGGCCCTGAATTAAAACTGAGAGTCTGGGGTCTTTGACCGTGGTGGCTCTCCTTTCTGTCTCCTGTATGTTCTTAGCTACTGTACCATATCAAGAAAAAGTTGAAGTAATGTTTGGGGGACCTATCTTAGGAAGGCAAGTAATATCAAATGTAATGACTTTATTTGAAGTCATTAAAATAAAAATACTGTGTGTAAATAATAAGCTAGTTGAGCCAAACCTTTATTTTAATCTAGAGATCTAACCTAAAACCAGATTAGGGTGACAGAATTTCTGGAATCTTTATTTATTGTTTTCCTTGTAAAACAATTTGTGAAAAGCATTTGAAAGCACAATACAAATAAAAGCGGTACTTGTATTAATTAGAATTTTTGTCTTTCTAGGACTCCCTCTCATGGATCGGAAGGGCTGACTCCCCGGAGTGGGACAACTCCCAAACCAGTTGTTAACTCCACCCCGGGTAGAACTCCTCTTCGAGACAAGTTAAACATTAATCCCGAGGATGGAATGGCAGACTACAGTGATCCCTCTTATGTGAAGCAGATGGTACAAGTCAATTCCTGTTTAATCCTCTTAAAAGAAAATTTTTTTTTCCTATCTTATCGCTACCAAATTAAAATTCCCTCCCTCCCCAGTCAGTGAATATTACTTATTTCTTAATCTACACACCTATGGATGTCAGCAAAGGAAAATGATTTGCAGTACTTAATCTCATGCCTATTTTTTCTTACTCTTAAAATGTTTGTGAGTATTGATTATGTCTGTAGTAATACTTGTATCTTTTGTGATTTTAATCTTTATCATTTACTAATCAATACTTGAATGGTACATTTATTTTTATATGTTTTATTATTATTTTAAAAATACTTTTTAATTGATTTCAGAGAGGAAAAGAGAGGGAGAGAGAGAGAGAATCATTGATCAGCTGCCTACTGCATGCCCCACACTGGGAATCAAGCCCACAACCCAGACATATGCCCTGATCAGGAATTGAACTGTGAGCTCCTGGTTCATAGGTCGATGCTGAACCACTGAGCCATGCCAGCTGGGCGATACATTTATGTATTTTTTTAAATTTTTATTTACATAAAATAAATAGTTTTGAACACCTCAAATCAGATTTTGACCCTTGATTCCTGTTTGCTCTCTACTTCTTCAAGGACAAATCTATATCTCAAAGCAAAGTTAATTTGAAGCTTATTGCTGATCTTAATAAAGATTTCTTTCATATGTTTTGCATGGTGATGTAGAAAGGTAATGATAAAAATGAAGGTCAGCCCTAGCCGGATTGGCTTAGTGGATAGAGTGTTGGTCTGTGGACCAAAGAGTCCTGGGTTTGATTCTGGTCAAGGGCATGTACCTTGGTTGCAGGCTCCTCCCAGACCTGAGCCCTTGTTGGGGCTCATGTAGGAGGCAACCAATCTCTGTGTTTCTCTCACATCGATGTCTCTCTGTCTTCCTTCTACTCTCCCAAAAAAATCAATGGGAAAATATCCTCAGGTGAGGATTAACAAACAAACAAAAATAATGAAGGTTGCAGTTTTGCTCAGCCTATGGTAATGCTTTTATTACATCACTATTAGGCCTTATTATGATGCCACAGAAAATCATTGTGAGATGTTTATAATAAGTTCTAATGGCCTGTTTTCAGTTTACAAATTCTAACTTCATATATAGATTTGGTTAGGGAGTTTTTTTTTAATGGTGAAAATTGATATCAACTAATGCCAACTCTGAATGGCTACGTAAGAATTAAACAAATGAAAAATATGTGTGCAAAGCACAGATCTGGACACCTCTAGGGATCTAAAGTTGAGTAAAGATGTCCTTTGTCTTAAAGAAGTTTATACTCTGGAGAGATTGTCAGTACTATACCAAGTTAAGAAATAATTGTAATATAAGAACAGAGTAAGCTCTTTGAGTAAAACCAACATGCTTATTTAGGGCGGCCAAGGAAAGGAATAACAGTTGGTTGGGAACTAGGAAAGCCTTCATTGACAAGGTACGCTCAGAAGGAAGGTGGTGGCTGTTCCAGAGGGAGGTCATAACATGAGTAAGTGTGGAGCATGTTTTTAGCAACTCATCATGTCTACACCTAGCAAATGTGTAATGGAGCAGTGGGGAGTGAGATTGGAAAGGTGAGCTGAGGATATACTGGGAAAACTTTGGGCCCATTGGACTGTTTTTTTGGCTTGCATATGATCTAGTCTTTCTATTAAAAATATACGTACACACACACACACACAAATTCAGGCATCTTTTCAGGTTAGATTTTATTAGTCCAAGGACAAATTGAATTTTGAACTTGTTCTTTTGATTGCTATTAAATTTGTGTCAGCAATGTTTTCCTTAAATGGAAATCCTGAAGGCCTTTTTTGCCCCTGTAGAGGTACTTCCCAAACCTTCTATTAGCATATGCCAGAGTAACTCCCACTGATTCCAAATTGATTTGTCTTAATGTAGGGAAGAACCGGAGATAGAAATTTAAAAACTTGTCTCAAATCTGAAGTTAGGGATCATTTTTTAGAATTAAAATTAGGCTAATTATATTTTAGGAACTCATAAAATATTGGTTGGTTACTTAAAGTATATGAATTGAGAAGGATTGATTTTTTTTTTTTCCCCTACAGGAAAGAGAGTCTCGTGAACACCTCCGTTTAGGGTTGATGGGTCTTCCTGCCCCCAAGAATGACTTTGAAATTGTTCTACCAGAAAATGCTGAGAAGGAGCTTGAAGACCGTGAAATAGATGATACATACATTGAAGATGCTGCTGACGTGGATGCACGGAAGCAGGTGGGTAATTGTGCTGGAAAGGAAGGAAGCGTGGGTTTGCTGAATGTGTCAGTGGGCTGAAAAGAATGGCCATTAAATGTCTCAAGATCTCTACCTATGAGGTTTTTCAATATTTAAAAAACCCTAAATCACTTACATCAGTAATAATATATAGTCACATCCTATATAATAAAAGGCTAATATGCAAATCAAATGAATGGTGTAATGACCAGTCACTGTAATGCACACTAACCACCAGGGGGCAGCCGCTCAATGCGGGAGCTGCCCCCTGGTGGTCAGTGCACTCCCACAGGGGGAGCACCGCTCAGCCAGAAGCCTGGCTCACAGCTGATGAGCGCAATGGCGGTGGTGGGAGCCTCTCCTGCCTCTGTGGCAGTGCTAAGGATGTCTGACTGCCAGCTTAGGTCTGCTCCCTGCTGTGAGCGGGCCTAAGTCGTCAGTCAGACATCCCCCGAGGGCTCCTGGACTGCAAGAGGGCACAGGCCGGGCTGAGGGACTCCCGCTCCCCGAGTGCATGAATTTCGTGCACTGGGCTTCTAGTAATAATATACTCAGAATATCTTGATAGACATTCTTAAAATGTGTGTGTATCTATCTATCTATCTATCTATCTATCTATATCAATTTAAATATCCTTTGTCAAATTCATTATGCTTCCTTAAAATACCCATAAGTAGTCTTTTAGACATTGCTTTTTACTCTAGCCGAGAGTTACTGATCAGTATTAAAAACAAGTACATTGTGGATTGGTTGAGTAAATGGTTTTAGATCAGTATACACTAATAAAAAATGTGGATTTGGAAATTTAGAGAGTGTGCCAGGATAATAATAGTAACATTTTGTATTAATATATCTTATAGTTAATTACTTTCTCATTTGCACATAGCAGCTTGGTGATGTAAATAACTTCATTTTAGAAATGAGGAAACAGGCACAGGTGAATTAAGAGAACCTCAGCAGGTCTCGTGGCTGGAAAGTGGTGCCTCTTGAACTGAAACTGAGACTGAGTGGCCCCTTTTAGGAACTCTTGCAGCCTAGCTCAGATGGTTTTGAAGTTGAATAATTTCATCGGATTAGAGTGAGAATGGCATCATTGGAAATCGTATTTTAGAGGAAACCACATGAATATGCTTTTTGGTGGGAATATAGGGTAATACTTTCTGTGTTTAGTTCTTTTAGTGACTTTGAAATACATTTAGTCAGAAATGTTGTGAGATTCTAATGTGCTATCCCACATGATTCATAATTTAAGAATCAAACACCTTCATTGGCCGAATTTTTAAATTTAAAAAAGTAGCTTTGGGTAGATGAAAAGGGTTGTGTTGCAGAGAAATAGTCACCTCAAATTTGAGGATTCTGATTTACACAAGGAAAGGATAATTATCTGATGGACACAGCATGTAAATTTGGAGCGTACTCTGGTAGATGTTGGAAGTTCTTAATTTCTGTTTTACTGAGAGAACGAATAGATTAATTTCTGTTGCCTTATATGGCCTTTCTGCAAACTTACAGATGTCTAGATCTTTAGCTCTTGAACATATATGTTCTTATAGACTGAAGTGTTTTCAACTTTATTGAAGTGTGTTAAATACTGTATAAGGGCAATAATGGATATAAAAATAATTTTTTAGGCCATACGAGATGCAGAGCGTGTGAAGGAAATGAAGCGAATGCATAAAGCTGTCCAGAAAGATCTTCCAAGACCATCAGAAGTAAGTGTTAGAATTTTTGGCTGGGGAAGTTTTAAGTTTTTTTTTTTTTTCATGTGATTGATTTCATTTTAATATCATTCATAAGTCTTATAAAACAAAACTTTATCTACTGCCTAGAATATAGTACAGAATTTCTCAGTTCTAGTCACTGGAACAAATAAGTATTTAAAAGGGGGGAAAAAAGAGGATTTCTTTCGTAAATGTATAACTGCTGTTTATGCTAGAACAAGTAATGTTAGTATATTGCAGTGAATATGTTTGGTAATTTTACTTGTTTTACAATTTTAGGTAAATGAAACTATTCTAAGACCCTTAAATGTAGAACCGCCGTTAACGGATTTACAGAAAAGTGAAGAACTAATCAAAAAAGAAATGATCACAATGCTTCATTATGACCTTCTACATCACCCTTATGAACCATCTGCAAATAAAAAAGGAAAAACTGTAGGATTTGCTACCAATAATTCAGAGCACATTGCCTATCTGGAACATAACCCTTATGAAAAGTTTGCTAAAGAAGAGTTGAAAAAGGTATGATTGAGCGGAATATTTCTCTTTTGAGATTTAAGTAGTTGTTTGATGCCGTGTATCATGGACAAATATTAACTTCTTTCCACATACTGATATTCATGGGTATTCTCCTCCCCCCTCGCCCCCCCTCCCCCATCCCAATGTTCAGCGATAGGTCTTTATTATATCAACACTGGCTCTGGTGATGGTGTTTTTGTTTCATGGATGTGTACCTGATTGACAGTTGCTACAGCTCAGCTATGTCTCTGAATAGAATTGAATGCCTTTAATACTTGAACTTCATTTATTTAGACTAATATAAAATACAAGGATATATTAAAAATGTTTACAGTTTAAGCTCTTTATCTATTCAAAGAAAGGAAATATTTTTTACTGAATTTATTTTCCTCACATGATTTCTCTCTGTCCTTTTGGATATAAGGAAAGAAATATTTTCTTGTATGAAGTCTTTCCTGCCTCTTCTTCCATATTCTTTCTGCTCTGACAGAACAAACAGCTGTGAATAGAAATTGTGAATTTCTATTGTGTGTTAAATACTGTATAATGGCAATAATGGATATAATGGATTTCTATTGTGAATAGAAATCTGTACAGTGGTGTAAGAAAATACAATTGGTTTCATGGTTGGAAGCAGAGTGGTCATTAGCTTAAAAGTCTTTATCTCTGAGGGGTAATGATTGGAATGGCCTAAATGTAAAACAAATAAGATTCTTTTTTCTGTCTTTTCTCCTGCACTTTTCCTCTCTCTCTTTCTTTGTCTTACTTTGTATTTTTCTTATTGCATAAGTGATACATATTTATTATAGGATTTTTAGAAAATAGAGAAAGGGAGGATTTAGATTATTTCAAAATTTGCCCCTGATTTCTGAGTAACCTCAACTTACTGTTTTTAAGTGCGTGCAGTTGGAACTTGACATCTGCTGAGTGACTCTGCTGCAGTAACCACATCTAATTATTGAACTGGGGTTGAGAATTAGACAGTGAACTTGATACTTGAAGAGTTTTTTCTCTTTTTAGAGTAAAAACATGAGGGAAGATGGCATTTAAGAAATAAGCTTTTCTACACCCTAGCTGGTTTGGCTCAGTGGATAGAGCGTCGGCAGACTGAAGGATCCCGGGTTTGATCCCGGTCAAGGACACATGCCTGATTGTGGGCTCGATCCCCAGTTGGGGGCATGCAGGAGGCAGCTGATCAATGATTCTCTCTCATCATTGATGTTTCTATCTCTCTCTCCATCTCCCTTCCTCTCTGAAATCAATAAAAATATATACAAAATAAATAAAGCTTTTCTAAATTTATTGTATGTATGGACACCTGAAATAAGGAGCACATCTGCCCTGGCTGGTGTGGCTCGGTTGGTTGGAGCATCATTCCATACACCAATAAATTTTGGGTTCAGTTCTCAGTCATGGCACATACCTAGGTTGCAGGTTTGATCCCCGGTTGGGAGAGCGTAGGGGAGGCAGCTGATCGATATTCTCTTACCTCGGTGTTTTCTTCTCTTTCTCTCCCCCCTTCCCTCTCTCCCTCTCCCTCTCCCCTCCTCCTCCTCTCCCTTCCTCCCTCTAAAATTAATGCATGTCCTTGGGTGAGGATTAAAAAAGAAAAAAAGGATCACATCATTGCTAATAGAGATTCTGTAGGGGATAGATTTTAATACATTTTTTAATTAATAATTTTTTTTGTTAACCCTCACCTGACGATATTTTATCCTTTTTTAAATTTTTTTAGAGAGAGTGGAAGGGAGGGAGTGGGGGGAAGGGGGAGAGAGAGAGAGAGAGAGAGAGAGAGAGAGAGAGAGATGTGAGAGAGCGACATCGATTAGTTGTCTCCCGCACCTGCCCCGTTCGGGTCAGTAGGGGATTGAACCTGCAACCCAGGCACTTGACTAGGAATGGAACCCGGGGACCCTTCCCTGCTTGGGCTGATGCTCTAGCCACTGAGCCACACTGGCTAGGGCCTAATGAAATTTTTGAAAGTATTAATTGTAAATAGTGTTTTAGAGTTATTCAGAACCATTATAAATTAGTTTAAATATTTTTTCATATTTTATTTATAGTCCTATTTGTTCCAAAAAGATTTAAAGCAGTTATTTATCTAGCAGATTATTTTATTTTAAGTTCTTTATTGTTGAAAGTATTACATATATCTCCTTTTTTCCCCCATTGATCTCTCCCCGGCCACTCCCACCCCCCTATTTAGCGATTTCTGTATGGACAATTTAAAGATTACGTAGGTGTATTCTCTCCTAATAATGATAAGAGCTGAACTTGTAAATTTTTATTATGTTCAGTTTCAGAGTGGGATACCATTTCTCTTACCATAAAGTGTCAACATTTCATTAAGCGTGTTAACATTGGTTTGTTTCCATTATTTTCTCTAAGAGGTATTGTTTAAAAGTATCTATTCTTGCCCTAACCAGTTTGGTTCAGTGGATAGAGCGTCGGGGGCATGTATCTTGGCTGCGGGCACATCCCCAGTAGGGGGTGTGCAGGAGGCAGCTGATCATTCTCATCGATCTTTCTAACTCTCGATTCTTCTCCCTTCCTCTCTGTAAAAAAATCAATAAAATATATTTTTAAGAAAGTATCCATTCTTTAGCTTACATAGACATGATTTTTACATTTTTTGTTTAAAATTTTTTGTATGCTGATCATTTCTCTTAATTTTACATATTTTGATCTGTTTATTTTCTGATATTACTTAGAATGATTGAATGCTTTCTATAAAGCACAAAAAATGATTGTCAGTTTTTCATGAGCCATGAAGCAAAGGGCTGGAAGGTTCATGTGGTATGCTCACAGAATCTGGGTGTCTGGTGTTGGGCTAGGCACTCTATTAAAGCTGTGGTTTGAATCCAGGCCTGCACAACTCCCCCCAACCCCCTCGTTCTTAGTGAGCAAAAACTGGCCTATGATCCATCAATATTTGACTGGTGCCCCCAATCTCATTCTCTAGCAATGTCAGGGACATTCTTTCAGATGAAAACAAAGGCATGTGTAAAAAAATGCCTCATTCCATGATCATGTGAAGTCCCTCGTGTAGATAGGGGTAGTAGAGTGGAAGCCTTGGTGGTGTTTGGCTTGAGCACGATCCTGCTTTGTCTGCTAACGAGATGTTTTTGAACAAGGTGTTTCACCTCTTTGAACCTTAGTGTCATCAACATTAAAATGAGGTTAATATTGACTACTTTCTAAGATGGCTGTGGTATTTGGAGATAATATACGCAAAACTATTAAATTCAGTTCCTGGCACATAGTAGACACCTGAGAAATGGTAGCTGTTGTTATAATGAGTGAAGGCAAAGGATTGTTTATATTATTGGGGCTACATGGATGCTTGGCTTTTCAGATCAGTCTGCATTGACTTACAGGCTTCCTTACTCATTTTACTTAGGCATTTTTCCCCTTCCAAGAAACAACCAGTCAACTAGAACTCCTTGCCTTTGTCCAGAGGAGGAGGAAAAACAGTCTTTAAAGCTCCCAGTTGATGGCAAGTCTTTCTAATACTCAAACTTATTGAAATTATTATCTTAAACAGGCCCAAGATGTTCTGGTACAGGAGATGGAAGTGGTAAAACAAGGTATGAGCCATGGAGAACTCTCAAGTGAAGCTTATAACCAGGTGTGGGAAGAATGCTACAGTCAAGTTCTGTATCTCCCTGGGCAGAGCCGCTACACACGGGCCAACCTAGCAAGCAAAAAGGACAGAATTGAGTCACTTGAAAAGAGGCTTGAGGTTGGTATCCATTTAACATTCTAATTTAAATGTACTTTGATTGAAATAATGAGCCAAGTAATATCCCTGGAAACAACTTCAGAAAAATAGACCTGAGGTGATTTGCCTTTGCAGTTCTTGAGGGAAAACTACACTGAAGTGTTTGGTCCTCTTTGGCTTTCTTTTTCCATTGGATTTTCACGAGTTGCTGGCCTTCATGATGAAGAGTAACCTCCAAGTTGGCCACAGGTCAATCAGAACCTGTAAGATGTGGGAGCAAGGAGCCAAGACATTAACACTAGCCCTAGCCAATTTGGCTTAGGGGATAGAATGTGGGCCGGCGGACCGAAGGGTCCCAGGTTTCATTCCAGTCAAGGGCATGTACCTCGGTTTCAGGCTCAGTCCCTGGCCCCAGGTTGGGGTGCAAGTGGGACGCAGCCAATTGATGTGTCTCTCACCTTGATGTTTCTCTGTCACTCTCCCTTCCTTCCACTCTCTCTAAAAATCAATTGAAAAATATCCTCAGGTGAGGATTAACAACAACAATAAAGTTAACAGTAGTCACTCAGAACAATGTAGCTCAATGCCAGAGTAGCTTGTTTTCTCTAAGAAGGAAACTCAGTGATTCCAAGGAGCCTTTTTCTATAGCCAAAAGAGCACATTTAGCTCTAGCTGGTTTGGCTTAGTGGACAGAGCGTTGGCCTGCGGACTGAAGGGTCCCCGGTTTGATTCTGGTCAAGGCCACATGCCCCTGTTACAGGCTCGATTCCCAGGAGAGGGCATGTAGGAGGCAGTCGATCAGTGATTCTCATCATTGTTGCTTCCATCTCTTTCCCTCTCCTATCAATACAAATATATTTTGAAAAAAGCACACTTAGAAAACTTCGATACCTTTTGTTCATCCTCTCTGATTCCTGTGAGTTTGTTACAGAGAGCGCGCCGAGTTGGATTATCCAGACAATGGCTTCCATGATTTTTCATGTTTGTGAAAATGTTGAAATGTACCAGATGGGAGTTTCATTACATGTGGTTTCTTAATATTGTCTGCATTTTTTGAATTGCAGAATCCGTGTAGGCATTTTGCCAGTGGCATGCAAATTGTGGTTCATGGACCACTAGGCTGACTTGTGGATTCTTAATGGTGGTCTTCAGGGATGTTTCTGAGGCCAAGTTATAATGGGAAGGAGAAAGGGTGCTTCATGCAATCACATTATGCAATTTTCTCTTATGTGATTGCCAGTTTCTCTTTACAGCAAGCATATTTGAAAATATTTTTATTTAGGGTTAACGTAAAAAATGATAAAATTACTGGGGTGGTCAGGGCTATGTAGGGCTAGGGAAATGAGCAGGAAAAAGGAAGAAAGCAATACATTTTTGAAATTCTGGAATGTAAGGTCTTTCTTTTTTCTTCTCACCCAAGGAGAAAGGAAGGAAGGTGGGGGGGGGGAATAGAAACATGATTGGTTGCCTCCCATATACACCTCAACTAGGGTTTGAACCCTCAACCTTTTGGTGTATGGAATGATGCTCCAACCAGCTGAGCCACCTGGCCAGGGTATAAAGGTCTTTTTAATTAAAGTATAGTTGACATACAATATAATATTAGTTTCAGTTGTACAACATAGTGATTTGATTTTTATGTACCTTACAGAATGATCATCACGAGCAGTCTCGTGACAGTCTATCATCGTACAAAGTTACCGTGATATTACTGATTGTATTCCCTATCTCTGTTACATCCCTGTGACTTACAAGTTTGAATTATAAGTTTGTACCTCTCAATCCCCTTCATCTTTTTGCCCATCCTCCCATCACTCAACCCTCTGGCATCAATCATTTTGTACTCCGTATGAGTCTGTTTTGTTTGTTCCTGTGCTTAGTTTCTTCGAGTCCACATATACGTGAAATGTTTGTCTTTCTCTGACTTATTTCACCTAGCATATACCCTCTAGGTCAGTGATGGCGAACCTTTTGAGTTCGGTGTGTCAGCATTTTGAAAACCCCTAACTTAACTCTGGTGCCGTGTCACATATAGAAATTTTTTGATATTTGCAACCATAATAAAACAAAGACTTATATTTTTGATATTTATTTTATATATTTCAATGCCATTTAACAAAGAAAAATCAACCAAAAAAATGAGTTCGTGTGTCACCTCTGACATGCATGTCATAGGTTTGCCATCACTGCTCTAGGTCCATACATGTTGTCACAAATGGCAAAATTCCATTTTTTTCCTGTGGCTAAGTAATATTACATTACACACACACACACACATAAATATAATCACATTGTCATTTAAAATACTTTTTTTGATTGCCCTGACCCAGCAAACCGTGACCTCCTGATTCATAGGTCAACGCTCAACCACTGAGCCACACCAGCTGTCTGTCACATCATCTCTATCCATTCATCTATGGATGGACACCTAGGTTGCTCCCATATCATGGCTGTGGTAAATAATGCTGCGGTGAACAAAGGAGTGTGCATATCTTTTCAAATTATGTTTTCATTTTCTTTAAATAAATGCCCCAGCTAAAATTGCTGAACTATATGGTAGCTCTATTTTTAATTTTTTTGTGGAACCTCCATACTATTTTCCATAGTGTCTGTGCCAATTTACAATTTCACCAACAGTTCACATAGATTTCCTTTTTTCTACCTCTTAACCATTGTTACTTGTCTTTTTGATGACAGCCATTCTGACAGGTGAGATGATATCTCATTGTGGTTTTTATTTGCATTTCCCTGATAATTAGTGAGGTTGAGCCTCTCTTCCTATGTCTGTTTGCCATCTGTATGTCTTTGGAGAAATGTCTATTCAGGTCTTCCCAGAATAGAAATGTCTATTCTGCCCATTCTTAATTGGATTATTTTTAATGCTGAATTTTATAAATTCTTTATATATTTTGGATATCAACCACTTATCAGATATATCATTTGCAAGTACCTTTTTCCCATTTGGTAGGTTGTCTTTTTGTTTTGTTTTCTTCACTCTCCAAAAGCTTTTTGGTTTAATGAATCCCATTTGCTTATTTTTCATTTTGTTGCCCTTGCCCGCCTGAAGAGACACATCCAAGAAGCTATTTTTTTTTTGAAGTTATTCTAAGTTTTTATTTTTAAGATCACATGTATAGGTATGTAATGGCTAATGTTTGTGAACCTCTTTTATCATTTAGTGGGAAATTAGAATTTGTTTTTGAAGTAATTCTCATCGTGGATGGAATCCTAGCAATCCAGTGTTGCTGGTTATTCTGGTTGTATTACTAACTTCCAGCAGGGTGTGCTGTTGCTCTGTTTTAATTCACAGAGTCAGGGAAAGTAGAACATCAGTGGTTAAATTTTATGTTTTCTGTTGTGTAGGCTTCATTTCTTATAAATGGTAGTTAGTGTAATTCTGATCTAAGGTCAGCATCATAGCTGATTGGAAAGCTATTTGGAAGCTTCTTGTAACATTTATATATAAATACTTAGGTCTCTCACTTAGTTAGAAATTATCTCATTTGAGGTGGGTAAGCTCTTTTCTGCCTCAAATGGTAAGGACATTTTGTGCTGTTTAAACTGCAAAAAAAAGTTTTTTCCTAAATCTCGTTTACTTTGTTGAGGCACTAACTTTCATGACAGCAAATAAATGTGTCACAGAGTGAGTGGTGCCATAAAGTACAGTAATTTTTATGTCTGTGTCGAATTGGTCTTGTGAGTTTTGAAGGGAAAAGTACAGAAAGAACCACTGCTGTTCTTTTGGAGATTTATTTGGGTCATTTATAAGCCACCATTAAAAACATGTGGTTCTCTTTGTTCATTTCAGTACCAGGAACTGAAATCTTCCGTTGAACTATTTTTGCTGAAGTATTGGTGATTTTGGAAGAATATTCATAAAACAGTTTGGAATAATTTTTCTTTTCTTGACTCCTGGATGCTGTTTACCCAACTAGTTACTTTTAAAGGATATGCAATCAAACCCTTTAATTCAGTAAGCTGTGCTTATTTTAATGAAAGTTCATTAAACCTTTAAAAAGAAGAAAAGAGACTCAGAAACCCACGTAAACAATTCCTCATTTTACTTGTATCCATCCCGAATTCAGAACTAGGTTTGTCTGAGCTTATTTTAGTTTTTGAAGATACAATTCTACTGGTTTGAAATACATAAATATTTTATTTCAATTGTGGTAATTCTTTCATCATTTCAGTTGATTGCTAAATTATAAACATTATTCAAAGTTTGTTGTGGGGAAGGAACTCCAGTTGTATTATACAAACTAAATGTTATACTAAATTATCCTTTCCACTCTTAGGTTCAGAGAGATAGGCCTTTCTGTGTAAGCACAGTGTACCATAGCAGTCAGTGTGTTTGATTTTTGATGCCATGAACTTTGGAACAGTGAATTTAAATTATGGCTCTATCATAGTATATCAAGCACGATGAAATCCAGCTTTGTCGTGGTTGGTGTCTCCTAAATGGATTAAAAAAATATACCCAGAGGTTTCTATTGGAGCTAGTCTTTGAACTGTTACTCATGATTAATATAAGATAGTCATTTAAAACTAATAGAACCACCTCAGGTTTTATGAAGAATGTGGTGGGTGGTATAAGAGTCTGTTAAATCAAATCAGAATGTGGACACAAGTCAGAAGTAAGTGGGAAAGACTTCTGAATTATAACCAAGTCCGTGTATTTTTTTCTGCTTTGGAGGCAGAATCAATTTTAGAACCTTGCCAGACATTTGTGTGTAAAATAAGGCAGTAACAGCAAATAGAAATGACAGCTAATATCAGAAAAGGAAAAGTTAGAAAGCATGGCATGTTGATGCCATTTAAATATGGTGGCAATAAGCCCTATGAATTTTAATAGCTTCTGTGAGGGCATTATAGGTATATGGTAAGAGGGTAGAGCGATTGCTGTTTATAGAGAAACCCCAAATAAATAAGAAAAGCTTAATTTCTGTTCAGTGTCATGTTTTTTATTTATTTTTTTTTAAAGAGGGATGGCTATAATTGTAGAAAAGTTTTCACCAAATGGTTAAAAATAAGAGCTTTAGTACTTTATTTAATCACATGTTCGGTGAATGTCACTGGGCATCTACTATGTGCCAGCCCCTGTTCTAGGCCCTGAGGTACAGCAGGCAACAAGGCAGATGAACGCTCTGCGCCTGTGGACTTCAGTTATCTGGGAACCCTTCATGTGGAGGACCTCCTTTTCTGACGATGCCAGATAAATGAGTCATTACTGTATTTGGGAAGTGCAAATAGAATTTGAAGTGTTCTAATTTGTTTCCACTTTAAGTAGAAATAGGAAATCATCTGAAGACATAATTATTTTGAGTGAAATAATTTCCAGTAGGTGCAAAAGTGAAATGAGAAGTCTGAATTTAGGCCTGCTATTAAATTTAATAGTATTTGAAATAGTATCTAAACTGCTGTGTTTAGGAAGTTTGGCTGAAAAGTAGATTTTGTCATGTTAGCTATAAAAATGGAAAGGCTTTCCTTAGAGGTGGAAACTAGGTCCAGAAGTAATACTTCTTTCTCCCTGTATTTTACTGGCACAGTCAACTTAGTCAAGAAATATTATGTAACATTGACTTCTTGGAAATAAAGTAACTTAAAGAACACAGATAACACATTTAAAATTCTTCTCAGTGTATTTGTAGAACTCTTTGAGGACCCCTGCCTTTACTGAATGGTTATGTTTCAGCAAAATTGGCTGCATAATGGATTCCATTTTCTCAGTGACTTCCATTATTATAAAGTCAGATGTTTCAGTACAGGAAAAATATTCCCTTAATACTTTAAATAGTGAGAACTTAGGGTAAGGATTAAGTTGGTGGACAATTCTGGGTGGAGGACTATATGTTTGTATCTCAGCAGGCTTATGCTTATATTGCTTTGTGAGTGTGTGTGTGTTTATGGGGGGGGGGGGGGTGCGTGCGGAGGGCGGGGAGGGAGGCAAAGGCTTCAGGAGAAGAGTTCTCAGAACTTTGAAATGCTCTGTTTCTGAAGTTCTGGTCTACTGTGACCCCTAAAGGCACTGGCAGATGTCTTGGTTGTTCCTAGCAAGAACTCTAGAGCTAGAACAGAGATCTCCTTGGTACATCTCTGTTGCTTCTGCTATGCCTCAGGATTGGGTTGAGTTGGTTTCACACACTTTGTGTTTCATTTCCTAACTTGTGCAGATGTCAAGTGCTAGGCCACTTGATTGCTTTGTTGGTACATTCCTGTCCTGCAAAGGTGTTTAGTAAGGTTTTGCCTTACTGCTTAGCTTGCTTTGCAGGAGTACAATCTGACAGTTGCTAACTCTGATAGATGTGACAATAATCACTTACTTGGACCTGCATCTCATCAATATAGAGGAGGTTTGTTGATAAAACTTAATGTTAAATAAGCTGTATAGAGATAAAAGAGCCACTCATGGACTCTTGTTTGCAAACATTTCGATGGTTGAACCACATCTTTACTACTATAAGATCATATTGCTGAATGATGGACTGGGAAGTGGAGCTGCTATTAACTCTGTATTTATTTTGGGTATCCTTAAACTTGCTTTTCCAGTGGTATAAAGTTATATTATGGGCCCCAAAGCAAGAGTTTCAGTGAGGGATGCTCTTAATGTTTCTGAACCTCACTGTTACAGACTTTAACGGAAGACAGTATTGGAGACCCAAGGAAAATGTGTTTATTTTGGAATTACTTAAGCTTAGTAACCTTAACAAACTTAGTGAGTTTGAAAGTAACAATTACACTTTTATAAGTCCCATACAGCCTCCTTTTGTAATGACCCAAGGAAACACTTATGGTTCCACTGATTCATCTCCTGGGGACCATCAGTTTTCCATTGGTCTCTGGCCAGTCTTTTTTAGACAGTTTCTTTTCTATGCATTTAAAAATAACATTTGGGGTGCTTTTCTAAAAATAATACCAGTACTTTAAAGAGAAATTTAAAAAGAAATTTTAAAAATGAAGAAAAGCGCCTACCATCTAGACATAATCACAAAATGACATCTTGGGAGTGTGTACTTTTATTTATGTGTGAGTACATATTTATAAGATTACATAGGATAGGAAAAAAGTTACTATACATAACATCTGTGTGGATGAAAGGAGGAAGGTGTTTAAATTGGGATCATCATATATTACTTTGTTCACTGAATAGTATCCTATCTAATAAAGAGGGAATATGCAAATTGACTGCCACACCATCACAAAGATGGTGGTGCCCACAGCGGAGGCGGGGTTTCTGTAACACAAGATGGCTGCACCCACAGTGGAGACTGATTTCCCGTAACGAGCAATCAGCAGGGACCTGAGGCTGCACCCCCTGCCCGGTGGGGCTTGACAGGGGACCCCTTGGAGGATGTAGTAGTGTGCGAAGCAGCAGGCGGCCGGGGAGGGGCCTGGGCCGGGCCCCATAGCGCTCCGCTCCTGCTCATCCCGGCCCCACTGTGCTTGCTGCTGCCACCACCACCGCTGCTTGGTAGCGTTGCCACAGAGGCAGGATAGGCTCGCGCCACCACAGCTGCGCTTGCCAGCTGTGAACCCGGTGTCTGGTGCCCATCGGTCAGCTGAGCGGCACTCTTGCTGTGGGACTGCACTGACCACCAGGGGGCAGTTTCTGCACTGAGCATCTGCCCCCCTGGTGGTCAGTGCGCATCATAGCAACCAGTCGTTCAGTTGCTTAGGCACATATATATATATACTAGAGGCCCGGTGCACAAAAATTTGTGCACTCGGGGAGGAAGGGGGGGTCCCTCAGCCTGGCCTGTGCCCTCTTGCAGTCTGGGACCCCTCGGGAGATAAAGCCCTGCTGGCTTAGGCCTGCTCCCGGGTGGCAGAGGGCAGGCCCAATCCCTAGGTGCAGCCCCTGGTCGGGCTCAGAGCAAGGCCGATTGGGGGGTTGGGGCACCGCCCCCTGTCACACTCAAGGCAGGGTTGATGGGGAGGTTGTGGCGCCACCCCCTGTCACACACAGAGCAGGGCCAATCAGGGGGTTTGGGGCTCCTTACCCTGTCACGCACAGAGCAGGGCCCATCAGGGGGTTGGGGAGCTCCCCCCTGTCACGCACAGAGCAGGGCCCATCAGGGGGTTGAGGAGCTCCCCCCTGTCACTCACAGAGTAGGGCCGATAGGGGAGTTGGGGCACCGCCTCCAGTCACACACAGAGCAGGGCGGATCAGGGGGTTGGGGCGCCGCCCTCTATCACCCACAGAGCAGGGCCGATCAGGGGGTTGGGGCGCCGCCACTCTCACACTCAGGGCAGGGCTGATGGGGAGGTTATGGCTCTACCCTCTCACACACAGAGCGGGGCCCGTGGGGGTGGGGGAGTTGGGGCGCCGCACCCTGTCACACACAGAGCTGCAGGGCGATCAGGGGGTTGGGGAGCTCCCCCTTATCAGGCACAGAGCAGGGCTGATCAGGAGGTTGGGGCGCCTTCCCCTGTCACGAACAGAGCAGGGGGTGGGGGGTTTGGGCGCTGCCCCCTGTCACGCTGATCCCGGTGCCAGGAGGCCTCGTGGCTCCGCTGATCCCAGTGCTGGGAGGCATATTACCCTTTTACTATATAGGATAGAGGCCTGGTGCACGGGTGGGGCTGGCAGGTTTGCCCTGAAGGGTGTCCTGGATCAGGGTGGGGGTCCCCACTGGGGTGCCAGGCCAGCCTGGGTGAGGGGATGATGGCTGTTTGTAGCTGGTCACACACCCTTCAGGGTGGGGGTCCCCACTGGGGTGCCTGGCCAGTCTGGGTGAGGGGCTGAGGGCTGTTTTCAGGCTGGCGGGTGACTGACGCTCCCAACCGCTCCTTTTTTTCTTTTTTCTTTTTATTCTGGGCCAGCTTTAGCTCTGAGGCTTGGCTCCAGCTCTGAGGCCTCCACTGCTGAAAGCAGGTATCTGGTTTGTTTGGGTTCTATAATCTCGAAACACTGTATCAACTCCAGCTCTGAGATCCCGGCTGCTGAAAGCTGGTTTCTGGGGTTTTGTTTAGCTTCTATATTTGTTACAATGTTTCAAACTGCAGGCTCAGAGGCCGGCAGCAGCAGGCGGGGAACGTTGCAGTCCTCTGTCACTGAAGCAAGCAAGCCTCATGTTAGTTTCAAGGTGCCTGGCTGCTGGCCGCCATCTTGGCTGGCAGTTAATTTGCATGTCGCCCTGATTAGCCAATGGGAAGGGTAGCGGTCGTACGCCAATTACCATGTTTCTCTTTTATTAGATAGGATATTAGTGGCCCGGTGCACAAATTTGTGCACATTAGGGAGTTAATTAGAGGAAATATTTTAATATTGCTATTTTCCCTTTCTCTATAATATAAGTGTCAGAGATGAAAGAAAATTAGTAAAATGTATATGAAAATATCGATCGCCTTAAAGTGGGAGGCCCAGGCTACCTGGCTGGGACTCCACGATCAATCGCTGTGCAGAGGGAGGACCCACCCACCCGCCACAGCACCACCGGCTGGGTGGTTTGGGCCTCCCTCTTTGGGGTAATCAATCGTAGAGCCCCCCCCCACCCCACCCCCCATTGATTGCCCCGCAGAGGGTGGCCTAGACCTCCCTCTTTGGGGGTGATTGTGGGGCGATGGCGGCCCCCTGACCAATCGCATCGCACCCGCCTTGGCTGGCCTGGTGCCAGTGCGTGTCATAGCGAGGTCTTCCAGACAGTCGTTCTGCTGTTCGGTCGTTCGGTCGATTTGCATATTACACTTTTATTATTATAGATTATTATAGATA
The DNA here is from genome assembly GCF_963259705.1 of Myotis daubentonii. Taxonomy (NCBI): domain Eukaryota; kingdom Metazoa; phylum Chordata; class Mammalia; order Chiroptera; family Vespertilionidae; genus Myotis; species Myotis daubentonii. Next base: position 84,863,254 of record NC_081845.1, on the reverse strand, counting down.
GATGTTATCTCCTTTTTGAAAATTGAATTTCACTCTTTTATTAATGGATATAATCAGCTTTAATTATATCAAGTGTCCTACTTTAAATTTGTAAGGTTATAGTGAACTTTATTTAAGATTGTTAGAAATTTAGATCTGATACATATTTAAAGCACAAACTTCCTTCCATTGTAACTATATTTGGGAGGCTGGTCTGATGACAGGTGAGCAATGTATTTAATCCTAGCTCCATACCAGGTTTGTTAGATGTTTGAAGAAGATTTTGAAGTGTATCTCTAAGTGCATAAAATGATTTAAAAACATTTTTTGAGAACTTTTAGTAAATCTGCTATAAATGCAGTGACCTAAATCATTTTTTGGGAGAACTTTTGGTAAATCAGTCATAAGATGCAGTGCAAGCTCCTTAAGCAAGGATTGTTTAAGGGCTTAGAAATGTGAATCTGATTACATCAGCGTCTGGTTCTCCCTGAGTCTTTCTTTTTAAACAAAAAGGTTTTATAATCTGTTGAACACTACTGTTATGTGGAGGGCAGGGGAGTTGGGGCTGATTGAAGGTAGTCTGTCCCATGTATGCATTGGCTAGAAAAAGGCTCATGTTTTAGGTTAAGTTTTCCTCCTAAAGTGCATTGAACAGTCATAGGTTGAGCATATTATAAAATATATAGATGTCTTCTTTAACAATTTTTTTCAATTACATTACTATCAATATTTTGTACTAGTTTCAGTTGTACAGCATAGTGGTTAGTCACCATATACTTTACTTACAAAGTGTTCCCCCCAATATGTCCAGTACCCACCTGGCACCATAGATAGTTGAGATTCATTATATATATTATTGACTATATTCCCCATGCTGTACTTTACATCCGCCTCACTGTTTTGTAACTTCCAATTTGTACTTCTTAATCTCTTTATTCCTTCACATTTTAATGATCAGATGGCAGATGTAAGATAACTAAGCTAAAATTGAATATTAAAAGCAGTATTATAGCCATAGCTGGTTTGGCTCAGTGGATAGAGTATCAGCCTGCAGGCTGAAGGGTCCCAGATTCTATTCCAGTCAGGGGCACATACCAGGGTTGCGGGCTCAATCCCCAGTAGAGGGCATGCAGGAGGCAGCCAAGCAATGATTCTCTCTCAACATGGATGTTTCTATCTCTCTACGTCTCCCTTCCTCTCTGAAATCAATAAAAATATATTTTTAAAAAAGCAGTATTCCACTTTTAAAATATTTTTAGTTACTAACTTGATATAGTTGCCTAAATTAAATTAATTTTTCCCCATACTCAAATATTTTTAGTATAATTTCATATTTCCTTGGAATCTTTAGCACAATATTTTTTAAGAGCGTTTAAAGAGAAGAAATATTTGATATGTTAATAGTTGAGAGTTTTCTTTTTACACACACACACACACACACACACACACACACACACAATTTGTGCAAGAGTAGGCCTTCCTTCTCCCAGCTGCTGGCACCGGCTTCCCTCTGGCACCCCGGACCCAGGCTTCCCTCAGGCCGCCGGCAGGCACCCTGGGACCCAGGCTTCCCTTGCAGCCCTGGAAGGTCATCCAGTCTAATTAGCATATTACGCTTTTATTATTATAGATTTTTATTGATTTCAGAGAGGAAGGGAGAGGGAGAGAGAGATAGGAACCTCAGGGATGAGAGAGAATCATTGATCATATGCCTCCTGCATGCCCCACACTGGGGATGGAGCCAGCAACCCAGCATGTGCCCTTAACCAGAATCGAACCTGGGACCCTTCAGTCCACAGGCCAATGCTCTGTCCACTGAGCCAAACTGACTAGGGCTTTAGCATAATATTTGAGCCAAAAGACTTTCATAAATCTCGGACTAAATTAAATATAATTGTTGATATTAAATGGAAGCTAGCAACTTTGCAGTTTTAAAATCTTTGGTAGTTTGGGAATAATAAATGACTCAACTGTGTGTGAGGTGGTAATTCCCAGATATAAGGTACCAATCATACTCAGTGTGCCTTCATGACTAGATAAACACTTTCTGAGCATAAGTATTATGCTGTTATACCAGACTAGAGGCGCGGTGCACGAAATTTCATGTACTGTGGCCGTGTGTGTATGTGTGTGTGTGTGTGTCCCTCAGTCCTGCCTGCGCCCTCTTGCAGTCTGGGACCCTTCGCTCCTTCCTGCCATCCTGCAGCGGAGGTGGGAGAGGCTCCCACCACTGCTGCTGCACTTCCAGCAGTAGCTTTAGAATTTTGTTCAAATCTTTATTCTGTTAATTGTCCTCCTCCTGTTCTTTTGTGAGTTTATACATTTTTAATTCTTTCCCTTTTAGAATGGTCTGAGGAGGCATCTCACCTGTGCTCAAAATACATATTTAATAGAAAACTATCATTTTTTCTTAATTTCATGGTGTCCTTTCACTTCTCAAAAATTAGAAAATTGTGTTGACAAATGTGATATTCTTTTTCCTTAATGGGTTATATGCCAAATTTAGGATTTTGACATTATTAAAAAATTTTATAGTTTGAGGAGTTATGTTCTGATCACAGCTATTAAAAATGTACCTGTGTAATGTAGAAGTACATTTTTGAGCTATAGGTGGTGAAGATGAGTCACTGCCAGTTCTAAAATCAATGCAGATTAATGATAGCAGAAGTTATTTTCAGAAGTAGAGATTACTGCGATTTTCCAGTAATTTTCATAGAATTTCCGTACTATGAAATTCAAGCCTGCTTTGCCATTGAATCATGGGTGAAATTATTATAAATATGTTATTTAGGACTAATCTGTAAAATCCTTCAGGTGCAAGACAGATCCTTCTTAAGCCTTATTTTGTGTTATGATAGCTGAAGTATAAGGAACTGTAGTATGCTGCTGCTTTTAACCAATACTGCCTCTGTAGTCCTGTTATTTAGCCTGCTTTTCTCATGTGTGCTGATGTGATCTCCCCTCAGATAAACAGGGGTCACATGACGACAGAAGCCAAGAGAGCTGCAAAGATGGAAAAGAAGATGAAAATTTTGCTTGGGGGTTACCAGTCTCGTGCTATGGGGCTCATGAAACAATTGAATGACTTATGGGACCAAATTGAGCAGGCTTACTTAGAGTTACGCACTTTTGAAGAACTCAAGAAACATGAAGATTCTGCGATTCCCCGGAGGCTAGAGGTAACGTTATTGCCTGCAGCTTTGCTCAGAAAGAGCCACAGAGAATTGCCCAGGGCTTTCCTATTTTTATTTCTTTCCTGTGCAGGGAGCTGATACTGTCTCGCTTTTTCCAGTGAGAGCCTAAACTGTCTGACCTAGAATTGCCACGGGTTGGATGGATAGAGCAGGCCAGTGGAAGATAAAGAGGCTTTTCCTTCACTAATTTTCTGTTTTGTGTAAAGATACGTTATGAAATGGAATAAGTAATCTTGAGATTTTTCCCCTGAAACTGAATTGTATCCCATTCATATAGCTCTCCAAGGTACATTAAACTGATGTCCTTTTGATTGGTAATTTTGGGTGTTGGGAATATAGATACTCATTCCAAAGCATCAAGTTGCTTTGGTCACATTTAACTTGATTTCCTCAGTGTACATGATAGCCCCTGCCAAGATAAAGTGCATTCGTGGCTATCAATAGGAGAGTAATGGCTTGTTTATTTGAGATAGAAGCAGAGACTTTACAAAATGATGGTAGTCATATGACTAATCAAAGAATGGCCTTATTTGTGTATTAGCAGTATTTGTGTTACAGCTAAAGTAGCCCCTATTTTTGTTTCTCTTTGGGCAATGCTTGCCTCTTAAGAATCAGGACTGAACTCAGCTGTTTGTAGGATGATAAAGTACCATAGATCTTTTTAATTTTCATTACTTACGTATGAAATAATTATTTAATATCTATCTCTTCAAGTGTCTAAAAGAAGATGTACAGCGACAACAGGAAAGAGAAAAGGAGCTTCAGCAAAGATATGCTGATTTGTTGCTGGAGAAAGAATCTTTAAAGTCCAAAATGTGAAGCACAGTGTGTATTCTGTCACAGGATGAACTAATGGCTGGTTTTCGCACTCTGGAAAGCTGAAACTGCTGTTTATCTTCATTGACAAATTTGCCCATAATCTGTGGTCTTTTGATTGTTTATTTTAAACGATATTGATCTAACACATTCTGTGTATAAAGCCTTTCACTCCACAGGACATTTTAGGGTTTAAATTATGACAATCATTCTTTTATCAGTGTCACATTTGAAAATTTTTTTTTTTTCAGTTTTGGCCTTTATTTTAAAAGCCTGATTTTTAAGTGCGGCCTATGAGTATACTCTTGAATAAAAACAAAACCTAAAAAATTGAGAATGTAGCCTTTTGTTTGTAGTAACTGGATACTTAAAAGTGCCCACAAACCAGCAAATATGTACTCTGTATCATATTTAATGAGTAACTCTGGGATAATCAAATGGTGAACTAGCATCTTAACTTAAATCCTAAATAGGCAATCCTTTTGTGGCTTTGTTCGTTTTTACTGTTTTACCATAGAATGATCATTTGTCTGTATACTGACAATATAGATTAACTTTTTAATTCCTCTTCTTTTTTCTCAATATAATTTTAGGCTTGATGTCTTCTCTGCCCAGCTACTTACATGTGTAGTTTATGGATTAGGGCTCAAAAGATTTCTTGACCTGTTATTTTCTTGTACATATTTTTTGACAAAAGCATTTTAAAGATTAATTTCAACAAGGCTAGTAAACTTTAATTATTAAAGCTCTGTGTTTATCTTAATCAGACAAATGTAGAATTTGGGGACTGGATGGGTAGAAGTGAGAAGATTTAACTTTATAATAATGCATAGGAAATCATTTAGGACAGTAGCTGGCTGTAAGTTTCAGTATAGGTCAAAAATGTGTTGAACTCACCAAAAAAATTTGCCTAATCTTAGAATATTAGGGACTTAAAAGGGAGGGAGGGATACGTTCATTCATGAGATATTTATTGTCAGAGTCCTGGGGAATAGAACAATTAATAAAATAGGCATACTTCCTGTTTTGTGGCACTTACAGCTTATTTGACAATGACAGACAACTAAAATTTAAATGTTTACTGAGTGACTCTTACGTACCAGGAACTTTAAAGTGTTGAACAGTTATTAAGACACAGTTCTTGCTGTTATGGAGGCGGCATTGTGGGGGAGATAATAAATATTCAGGGGAAAGTATCAGATCATGAACTTTAGATTCCATAGAGGGAATTAACGGAGTGATGAGAAATAGCGACTGGTGTCTGCTCTGGGTGGGATGATCGAAGAGCTCTAGGAAAGAACAGTTAAGGTAGAACATGACTACATCTTAGAAGGAGCCATCCCGTGAGATTCAAGTAGAGCTCAAGGCCAACAAAGTGAAGAGCGAGCACAAAGGTGTGTTTGAGGAACAGAAAGTCAGTATGGCCACGGTCCAGATGGCGTTTGTAAAAGGCCTGGTGTACAGGGCCATATTTATAAGGCCGTAGGAAGGAATTTGGGTCTTATTCTAACTATGATGGGAAACTTTCCTTCTAAGTAAAGGAATGACATGGTCAGATTGGTTTTTGGAACATCCTGTGGCCCTACTGTGTGCTCTCTCCCCAGGTTGAAAATAAGGAATCCAGTTAGTTCAGGAGCCTGGTGCAGTAGTAGTCCAGACACACAGGAGCGACTCAGACTAGGATATAAGCAGTCCTGAGGGAGGCATGGAAAGATCTGAACAGCAATAGTTCTGGCCAAGTCATAAATTTATATTTTCTTGGTATCTACTTAATTCTAGACCTTTCCCCAGTAATTTTGCCTGGGTTTTCTAGGAATTACTTTCATAGCTATGACTGATGATGATCTTCTAATAATCTTACTTAGTTTGTATTGCATGTTTTGTTGGTTGAATTGTTTAGAACAACATAAAATAATGACTATAATGGTATTTGTTTTGTTTTCTGACTTTAATGGGAACATCCATAGCAGTGTTTTACCTTTAGGTTTGCTGTTTTTAGTCAGATATTCTTCATCTAGAAAGGAAATTTCCCTCTATTTTTAGTTTTTAAAGAATTTAAATTAGGTATGGCTCAGGAATTTGGTCAAATATGCTTTTTGGGTACCTATTAACATAATTATATAATTATTAAATTTGATTTATTGATGACATTTTTGAAAATGAGAATACGTACATTTATTAAAGCTGGGGATAGGGAAACAAGGAAAGGCTTGGGATAGAAGAAGCAAGAGGAGAGAGCCCAGGTGGGCTGCCGTCGCTCTCCAGAAATGTCATAGGAAAGAAATGAGCCAAGACCGGGCGGCTTTAGCTCGTTGACAAGTCCAAGAAAAGGGCGGCCTTGGAGGCAGGGTTAGGGGGTTAGCCCAGGACGAGCTGCCACTGCCCGTGTCTCCCCTGGTTGCAAGTCTCGTGGGGACCCTTCAAGTGTAGGAGATGCAGGACTGGGGGGAAGAAAGGCGGGCATGCTCCTGGAGGAAGAGCATTGTTGAGGACATTTTAACAGATTTAACAACATTAAACCAGCTTTGAACTCCTAGAATCAGGTAGAATAATTAAAAATAAAAGATTTACAGTTTACCTGCATCTTATGTAAACTTGAATTATACCGACTTAAAATTGTTGATCTAATAATAGTAGTGAAGACTCACTTTGATTTCAACATTTGAAGTAATACATATACAGCAAACCCTTGATTTAATGGACTTTGGATTTAACAGACAAAATTTCCAGTCCAGATGTCATATGTGAAGATTAACACCCTGTTAATTTTAAAATGCTTTTAACCAAGATTTGCTTATAATTAAATTAGTGGGTTATTTTGTTGTTATTAATTCCTGTTATTTTTAACAAATTTTAGCGGATAGGCCATATGTTGGAAAAAATACTGTAGTAATTTCACCGACATAAATAAATATTACATACCTACAACTATAGTCTACATATTTAAATCCAAGAATCACTGCTTGTAAACAACGTTCAGCAAATGATTAGCATGTGATCACACCGCATCAAGCAGGAAACTGGTTCTGTTGTCACGTGGTGTGACTTTGTGCAGCAGTTTTCATATGGGGGCAGATGTTCTGGGTGCTGAGCCATGCCCCAGCCATGTGCATTTCTTTACTTGTGGTGACTGGTGAATGCAGTATACCGTAAACTTAAAATTACAGTAGTACATATAGAAAACATTTCTGTGAAATTAAACTTTTCACACAAACTTAATTTTAATCACAAAACGTATCTTCAGAAGTAAAAGGTAGACTAGCCCTGATCGGTGGTGCTAAGTGGTTGGAGCATGGCCCACGCACCAAAGGATCGTAGGTTCGATTCCTGGTCAAGGGCACATACTTAGGCTGTAGGTTCAATCCCCAGGCCTGGTCAGGGCTTATGCTTGGAGGCAACCAATAGATGTGTTTCTCTTATATCGATGTTTCTCTCTCTCTCTCTCTCTCTCTCCCCCCCCCTCCCCCTTCCCTCCCTCCCTCCCACTCTCTCTAAAAAAAAAACACCCAAAAAACAGTCAATGGAAAAAATATCCTCGGGTGAGGATTAACAAAAAAAACACAAAATACAGGGAAACTAATTTGTCAATTTTTTAACACCCATTTGGAAAACCTACTTTATTATATAATTGACTTTTGGCTTTAACAGTTACACCCCCTTGCCCAAATTAATCTGCTTTATTGAGGTTTTACTACTTACAGCTTAAAAAGTGACCAAGAATTGCATTGCATAATTTCAGAACTGGCATCTCAGTACATTTGTAAACTGTTCATGCTTTTGCCATATAGCAATACAGCTTTGGCTAGTAAGTAAACATGCCATCATTCTTTGTCAGTATCCTGTAAAGCCCCGGGTTCTTTCCCAGCACCGTTCTGAGGGCGAGAGTCACATTTATCTGTTCTCCTACAGGCATTCATTAAGTGGTAGTGTTAAAACTAGTGTTGAAAAGGATCTTCAAGTCTCAGTAACTTTGGGACAGAAATTAAATGTGATCAAGATCTTAAAGCAACTACCACTATGAGCAAGAGTCCTTTTTGAAATAGTAAAATAATGGTGAAATAAGAAAAAGCAATCTCAAAGAAAAAATACACTGCAGTGATTGTGGACTTGCTGTTGCAACTGTGCACCCCCTGCTTTTACATTTATTTTTCTGGGAAAATTACTTTCAAAATACGTGGTGTCCTCTGGAATGCATTTTTCCTAAAATATGACTGCCTTAATGGTTCTATAGAATTTGATTTGCTAATATTTTACTTAGGAAAATAGCATTTTTACATGAGTGAGTTTGGCTATTGTCCAAGTTTTGACATAGGGATTTTGCTAGCTCTATAAAGCGGATAGGATAACTGTATATATTTTTCTATGCATTAAGCAGTTATATTATAGCACAGGAGTGATTTGTTCCATGAAATATTGAAGGACTGTGCTTATAAAACTAGAGTTCAGAGCCCTTTCTGGAAAGAATTTCTTGATAACTATCAGTTTCTTTTGTGACTATTAATATGTCATCTATTTTTAAATTTAAGTAACTTTAAAATTTTGTTTCCAACTGCATTTTCCTTTTGTGTTTATTATTTACTAAATTAGGTAATTTATACTTTTCTAGCAAATTTATTTTTTTGAAATGCAATGCATTTATTAGCATAGAATTTTAATAGAAAGAATAAAAAATTTCTATTAAATTTGCTCCTTCTAGGACTAGGTTATAAAAAATTTACCTTAGTTCTACCACTTATTTTTTTCTTGCTAATGGTATCTTTTTTCCCTTCAAAACAACCATTTTGGATTTTTCCAATTGTGATTTTCTATTAATTTCTCATTTTATGTTTATTACTTTTGCTTTCTCTAGATGTCTTCCCTATAACTTTTGAGTCTGATAATTATTTTTTTTTGTTTGTATACAAATTAATACATTGAAGGCTTTTGTTTTCCCCTAATTTTAAATATGTTCACATCCCAGCTATGTTGATGTGTTTTATAAGTAGTTTATTATTGTTTTAAAGTTTTGGCTTATTAAGAATATTTAAAAATTTCTGTGTGGTTTTTTTTTTATTTTTCAATTTTTGCTACTTGTAGGGTTTTTTCCCTTGTGGAAAGGAAATATGGCTTACATACTTTTTGCCTTTTAGAATTTATTGAGGTTTTGGGGCCTAGCATTTAAAAAAAATATTCTGTGGGTGTTTTAAACAAAGGTTTAATCCATTGTGTGGGACAGGTGAACATGTGTTTCACTGCATTCAGCCACTTTTATGACATTATTCCAATTTTGGTTTTGGTTATAAACTATCATAGACTAGTAATGCTAGCTTAAAGTCTTCTAATATAGTTATTCTCTCAATTTTATCTTGTTTTAGCTTTTGCTTTGTGTGGTTTGATACTATTATTTAATACAGATACTTGTGTCTGTTAAGTACAATTTATAAGGAAGACTTGCTAGTCTGTAAAGTTATTCTTTTTGTCCTATTAGTTTTTTTGCTTTGAGTTTTACTTCCTGGATATTAGAATATTTCTGTCCTTTTTGTTTATATTTGCTTGATAAATTAATTTTTATTCTTTTATTTTTAACTTTGATACACTTTTTAGTTGTCTCTTAAACAGCATGTCTTTTTATATTTCAGCACATTTGGAGAGTCTTTGTATTATATTAGGGGAGTCTAATCCATTTGCTTTTGTTAATTATTGACTTTGGTCTTCTGTGATCATATTTTATGCTTTCTCACTGACGTCTCTTATTTCCTAAAAGGACTGTAATTTCATGGCTTTAATTTTCTTAGTGATTTGATTTAGAAATACACATCCTCTTTTTTTTTTCCTTTAAATATTCACCTGAAGATATATGTTTTTATTGATTTGAGAGAGAGAGAGGAAGGGAGAGGGAGAAACATTAATGTGAGAGAAATAGAGATTGGTTGCCTCCTTTACGCACCCTGACCAGGAATCGAACTCACACCTTTCCATGCATGGGACGTTGCGTCAACCAACTCAGCCACACTGTTATACGCCCTCTTCTAAACTTTACAGATGATTAAGGTACCATTTAGGGTTCAAGACTATTCAGGAGAAAGAAAGCCTACCAGAATTTGAACAGGGAAAATTCAGTATGAAGAATTATTAACTAGTAATGGGATTGATTAACCTCAAAGAGAGGCCAGTACATCTCTAAAGAAGGCAGGACTAGCAGCTGCAGGGAGCAGCCGTTACTTGCAGACTGAGGGAGAGGACCCAAGGGTGGGACAGACTTGGACGAGCCCTTTCCCTGCCCACAAGGCTGAGGTTCGGGTCTCATTGAAGGGGACGTGTGGCCCACTGGATGCAGCGTGCTGAGGTGCCACCGTGAGGTGGCAGGCAGGGCGTCAGGGAAACGGTAGGAAGTCATTGGCTGGGTGCCAGTGCCCTTGGGAAAGCTGCCTCTGGGGCCTGCACCGCTGGAGAATGTGCACCACTGGCTTTCACGTTGCCGGCAAGACAGGCACATGCTGACAGAGGCTCAGTAGGACCACGAGGGAAAAGCTCTGGAACCAGGGGATGGAGGCCCCTTTCCACCTGCAGTGCCCCTCCAGTGCCACCTAATACTGTGTCCACTGGCAAATGAGACATGTTTGTAGGTCACAACTCCAGTACCACAAAGCAGGGAATGAGGGTGGCTTTGCAGCTGGCCCAATAATCACTGTTTTCCAAAATCATACTCAAGCCTGTATTTTTCTTAGGGGCTGAATAAGGAGTGAAGCTGTTGTCTGAACCACTTTTAATTCCATTAACGGCTCCTTTATACCATGGTAAGGGGACTCTTTCTATTTTTAGTTGGGGAATCTCCAGGGAATGCGTGCTAGTTCACTATTCAAAGCTGTTTCATCTGGTTGATTCCCCTGTGGCCAATCTTTGGGTTTGGATTCAACCTTTTCATCTGTCTTCCCAGCCTCTTGTGCTCAGGGCATTCCTTGGAAGTGTTTCCTTGTTCCTTATCTTCCCTGCCATCCTACACTTATTTCTTTGGGTCCCCTTTATTCCACATTTTCAGCCAAAGATAAAAACAAGGAGGAACATTCAACAATATTCTCTCTTAAAAAAAGTTTATTTGTATCAGTAATACGTGCATATGTTTTACAAACTAAATTCTTGGATGATGGTGATGGCTGGAATATAGCAACCAAAAACCCCTGGACAACATTTACAACATAACTAGATGACAAGCTATTCATCCCCATGAACTCCAAAATACGTGTGATGTGGATAAACCACCAATAGGCTGTGGAGTCTGTGCAGGAAAAATCACCTGATAACACCTAAGAACAGGAGAACCTTAAAGTAGCCAATGGGTATTCATGGAATGAGTAGTAGACCAATTAGAGAACAGTGGCGAAAGTTTGCAGACGAATCAGCAACCTCGATGATTAACGTCGTCATATTTTTAGGTAGGTCTAAACATTTCAAAAGTCTTCTGTCTCAAGGCAAGATGTTTTTCCTTTGGGGAAAAAAGTACAACATATATGGGTATTAACATCATCAGCTATAGCATGTTTGTTAACTTGCCATGTTGATTTATGTGGTCCCATTTGCTAGCCACTAGCCATGTGACTGGAGCACATGACACATGGCTGGTTCACATTGCTGTGCTGGAAGTAACCGATTAGGAAGACAGTATGAAAAAGAAATCTCATTTTAAAATATTGCTTACATGTTGAAATGATAATATTTTTGATAACAGTGGCTTAAATAAAATATATTATTAAAATTAAGTCCACCTGTTTCTTTTTACCTTAAAAAATGTGGCTAGTAGAACATTTAAAATTACATGTGTGGCTTGCAATATATTTCTACTCAGAGCAGTGTTTTAATTTTTTTTGTTATTGATCACTAATTTAATTCCATTGTGGTTTGAGAACATACTCTGGATGATTTCAGCCCTTTTAAATTTATTGAAATTTGGTTTATGACCCAGCATATGGTCTGTTTTGGTGAATGTTTCTTGTTCACTTGAAAATGTGTATTTTGCAGGCTATAATGCTCTATAAATACCAATTAGGTCACATTGGTTGGTAGAATCCAAGTTTTCTACATCTTTAAATGCTTTCTTTCCTCTCCACTTGTTCTGTAAGTTGCTGAGATAGGTATGGTGAAATAACCAACTGTAATTGTGAATTTGCATATGTCTCTTCAGTTCTTCCTTTTTTTTTTTCTTCTAAACAGAAGAGTTTAGAAATTATTGTCACATTTAGGGTTATTATGTTTTCTTATTGAATTGTCACTTTTGTCATTATGAAATGTCCTTTATATCTGGCAACATTCTTTGGCCTGAGTCTATTTTGTCTGATATTTTGTCTAATATTGCTCCTCTAGTAATCTTATGATTAGAGTTTGCATGATGTATCTTTTTCCATACTTTTATTTTTAACCTCTCTGTATGTTTTAGTTAATGTGGGTTTTTATATGTATCATATTGTTGTTGGGGTAGACATGTATTTTAGACTGCTTGATATTCGACAGGTCATTAAGATTTTATTCTTTTTAAAAATTCTTATTCTTTTTCTCCTCCATTCTTCATATTATATAAATCATGTTTCAGTTTTTCGAGTTTCCTGATTGCTTTTTTCTAATGTCTAATTTGTTTTTATTCCTTTGTAGTGAAATTTTCATGTCAGATATTATATTTTTGTCTTTAGCAGTTCCATTTTCTTTTTTACATAATTTCTCTTTATATTTATATTTTCTTTTACATCCTTGAACATATAGAGCATGTTTATAATAAGTGTTTTAATGTACTTATCTGCTTATACCATTATCTGTCATTTCTGGGTCTATTTCTATTGACTGATTTTTCTCCTGGACCCCGGTCATTTTCCAAGTTCTTTGATTTAGTACTAAGAAAGATGACACACATTATGAATGTTATATTGCTGGCTTTGTTATCTTTGTATTGGGCTTTATTCTAGCAGATAGTTAATTTACTTGCAGATCGGTTTAATCCTTTAAAGTTTGTTTTCTAGCAAACTGGCCCATGCCTGTTTTTGTAAATAAAATATTATTGGAACACAACCACACTCATTTGTTACTTATTGTCTGACTGCTTTCACACAACAACAGCAGAATTGCGAAGTTGTAACAGAGACCATATGGCCTGCAAAGCCTAAAATATTTACTTGCTTGACCCTTACAGAAAAACTTTGCCTACCCCTGCTCTAGTGAAGTATTTATTTTAAAATGAATTTGTAGGCAAATATCTAAAAACATTCTCATTTTTAATTTCTACTACAGTAAATATCAACAGCTATGACCCACATAAAAACGTTTTGGGATCCTCAATTTTTAAAAGTAAACAGGAATCCTGAGATTCCCAGAATCAAGTACTGTCAATTGAGATTAAACTTGTTGGACATAAGGAATGTCTTCTGCTCAGAGACTCCGCAGCTCTCCCTGGTCTTTGATCAGGAGTGCAGTGTGCCCTGCCCTGCTGGGCCGTGCAGCCCACCTGTGCCTGGGGAAGGTGGTGGAGGCTGCGTCTTGTGTGTGCAGTGAGTCACTGTTCTTGCCTTACTTGCATTATTGAAGTCTGAGGTATTCAAAGTAAATAAGCAGTAGAAGCAACGGGCTAGACCAGGGGTGGGCAAACTTTTTGACTCGAGGGCCACAATGGGTTCTTAAACTGGACCGGAGGGCCGGAACAAAAGCATGGATGGAGTGTTTGTGTGAACTAATATAAATTCAAAGTAAACATCATTACATAAAAGGGTACGGTCTTTTTTTTCAATAGTTTTATTCATTTCAAACGGGCTGGATCTGGCCCGCGGGCCGTAGTTTGCCCACGGCTGGGCTAGATACTGTTTTATGTTTACTAATCCTAGAGAGGTGTGCAAAATACAGCCATGAGGGAACACTAAGCAACCTATATAATAACCCAGTGGTTGTAACGCTGTAATGACCAAAGACCAGTCACCAAGAGGTGCATTGATGGGTCCCGTGGTGCCAATGGGACTTGACGCTGGGTCTGGGTTTTGCACGATTTCGTGAGCTGGACCCCCAGTTAATGCAATAAAATCTTATTTGCAGCCGAAACCGGTTTGGCTCAGTGGATAGAGCGTCGGCCTGTGGACTGAAAGGTCCCAGGTTCGATTCCGGGCAAGGGCATGTACCTGGGTTGCGGGCACATCCCCAGTGGGAGATGTGCAGGAGGCAGGTGATCGATGTTTCTCTCTCATCGATGTTTCTAACTATCTCTCTCTCCCTTCCTCTCTGTAAAAAAATCAATAAAATATGTATATATTTTTTTTAAAAAAATCTTATTTGCAGATGAGGTGACTGAAATCTCAGGAATGGATTTGTTCAAATAATGAAATTAATGTTCAAGCCAAGTCCAAGGTCTAGCCTTGTTTTTCCATTGTAGCCAGCACCATGGGATCTGAAATTTCAGACCAAAGTAATCCCAGAATACTTACTTGTTTTTAAGTAATAGAACCCTTTGTATTTCTGTATGTAATGAAGCTGAGGGACTTCTCTGGAAAACTGGCATAAGCTGAAGGTTTAAAGAAATCCACATGTTTGATTCATGAATAAGTTGGAGGTTCTTTTCTGTATCTTGGGACGATAGTATATTGTCTTGATAACCTTTAAACTGAGTTCATGGAAGGGCAATTGCCTTCCCACCAAGCATCTGCCCCCTTTCCCACCAAGAATATTTGGCTGAATGTACTGGAAAATATCCTGGCATTAGCAGCGCTACTTAAAATAGCTGAGATCTGGGAACAGCCCAAGTGCCCATCAGTAGAGAGAGGAGTGGATAGAAAAGCTGTGGTATATTTACACCATGGAATAATATGCAGCTGTAAAGAAGAAGCACCTCTTACCCTTTGAGACAGTATGGAGGGACCTGGAGAGTATTATGCTAAGCAAAATAAGCCAGTCAGGGAAAGACAACTATCACATGCTCTCACTCATATGTGGAATCTAATGAACAAAATAACCTGGCAAACAAAATAGATCCAGAGACATGGAAGCATAGAACAGACTGAGGAATCTCAGAGGGAAGAAAGGGTGGGGGATGAAGGGGAACAATGCGGGGGGGGGAGGGGGCATCTATAATACTTTCAACAATAAAGATAAAAATTTAAAAATTGTCCTGGTATAATGACATGGCTAAAACCAGATGTTGGACAGATTTTAGAAGCGATGCATATGGCCTGCCTCTAGGAGGTGTATCAGAGTAGCCCCTGAGTGTAGAACTATTCAAAATATGTGGGTGATGCTTACTCAGCTACTCCAGTGAGAACTCTCTGCTTCCCAGCAGAAAAGGAAAGGTCTGCCAACTATAGTTTTGTGTTTAAAACTCTTTTCCTGAGGAAGGTGAGGTCAAGGAAACCTGTCCAGACTTAGGATTTGTTCGCCTAAGAAATCTAGAGAAGACATTTTTTGACATCCATAGAGGTGTCTAGTGTCTGTCCCCAAAGTTCAGAATTGGCTCATGAAATCTGGTAGAAGAAAGAACAGCAGCCTCATGTTAACCCAATGTTCTGCTGGCAGGAAACTGAGGCTTAGTATGAAGGAGCCTTATCTCTGATGAGTTAGGAGGAGCCAGGTGAATGAATGAACAGCCTCTGACTATTATGGGATTGTGCCTGGTAGAATCGAGCTCAGAGGGAAGGTGAGGATGTTAGTGATGAGCCTGCAGGTGGGAACAGGCACTAAGCTAGAGGGATTTTGGGAAGTTAACCTGCAGCAGCTGTCATTGTCAGGGGGAGGAGGGATGGAGCTAGAGAGTGAGACTGGGGAAACTTGTGTGAAATTATTTTTCAAGTCACGGGTTTGGTTTTATTTTCTGCTATTGCTGTGGTGATAGTCAAGTGTTTTGTTCTTGCCTTTAATCAGAATCGGTCCTGAAGTGACATGCCTTGATGGCTGGTTAAGGAAGTGGTGGCACACCCCTTCCACATTCCAGCTGTCTCCTCTCTTTCAGGGAACCAAGGGGCGGTCCTGACCTTGAGCCAGCTGGCTCAGCGTGCCACAGCTCAAGTGCCATCTCGTGGTTAAATAGCGGGATTGCTTTTACCTGAGGGACCAACCAGTGGTCCTTGAACAAGACTCTTTGGACCTTCAAATTTGAGAAATAGAACATGTTCATTTTCAACAGTGTCATCGCTATTTTCAAGTGAACTTGCTTCTTTGGAAACCTTTATTTTGAACTAGATGAATTACAAAATAATACTAGGTCCCCAAATCCCTAGCCGATAATGAAGAAATTAAGAAATGATTTTGCTTGATGATGAAACCACAGCAAATATGTAGAGAGAAAGACCTAAACAAAACCAGTGCTTTTTGACTTATAGTTTCATCCAACCTGAGGTTTAAGTGTCACCCAGTAGACTGAGCGGTCAACACCTCAGCATCCAGCCTCAGTAGGAGCTGCCTGAGTGTGGATGTGCCTCTAAAGTATCACAACTGATCGTGGGCAATTTCAAAAGCATCAGGGCGCATGTGTGTGGCCTTTTCCCACATAGTCCCCCGGGAAGCCACGAACAATTCCATCAGTGTTGCCACTGCTTTAAAAAATGCCTTTGGAACTGCTTTATAGGGATTGTTTTGAATACTTCTAACAGTGCTTAGGCAAGACTGACTTGGAGCTCCTGTAATGGGGTTGGGAAGGAGAGAGACCAAGGCAGGAAGACTGGCGAGAAGTTAATGCAGGCGTCCAAGAACAGGTGATGAGGGTAGAGGCAGTGGAGACAGAAGACAGTGGATTCAAGAGGCTTTGTGAGGTATGATTGAGTGTCAGTGCCTGGATATGGATGCAAAAAAATGGCTCTGGTTACTTGTCTCTGACAGGGACAGTGATGATACCTCTGACAGAAGATGGTGAGGGAAAAGATGAAATGTTTGTTTCTAGTGGAACTATCAAGCAGGCTTTGGGTCTGGAGGTCAAGAGGGAGGTTGTTATTGGAGACTGATCTGTCTGTACTTATTCATGGAACAAACATCAAAAAGTACCTCTTACCATAACAGCTTGCATTTAGTAAACATCTGTCACACTAGGGACAATCGTAAACCCTTCTGTGCACTACTTTGATCCTCACAAAACTGAGAGAGGTGTAGGTGCTCTATTATCTTCACTTTATAAAAGCAGATTAAGTGGTTTGAAGGGGCAAATTATAGCTGGGGCATTTTGTTCCCAGTTAATGCTGAATTAAGTGAAAGTAGGAAACAAGAAGAAATAAATGAAAACATCAACATCATTACTAATGAAACCAGACTGGAGGATGGAGCTTAGATTTGTGGTAACAGTGGCTTCCCAGTGGTACCACCACCCCCAACTCTCAGAGCAGCCCCCTTCGGGGCCAGTGTGAGTTTGCAGAGCAGATGCATTTACCCAGGCTGCTGCCTCACACTGGTCTCTCAGAGCTGTGGCCCTATACATTTGATGGGTTCTGGCAACTTCGCAAAGCAGGCAAGTTTATAAAGCGTGGCTGAATCCCTGGGAGACAAGCTCCAAGATGACCATTTCAAGAGGACCTAGCCCTTGGCAGGCAGGCTGGGCTGGGCGTCAGGGCACTGGCAGCCAGCTGCCAGATGTTCAGAGTGGCCGGTCTCTGTACTTCAGGAGCGTTGAAGCCTCGAGCCTCACTGTGCAGAGTGCAGTCTCTGCACCAGTGGCCCTGCTGAATGGGATCTGCATTTTAACGAGATTCCTCAGGTCGTGTGGGTGCACATTAAAGCTTGGGAAACGTATCCAGGAGCTGCCTTATTCATGAAGGAGAAGCTTGTTTTCCTCCTGGTTCCCCGGCTCGCGGGAAGGCTTGATTAATATTCTCCTCCCTGCAGAGGCCTTCCTGCTCCAAAGGCTGCCAACCAGCCCTTCCTTCGATCACTCATTATATCAACAATTTGTCCGTTATTTGGGAGCCGTGAAAAAAGCCTTCTCAAAACATGCCCTGAAGCTCATGGGGCATATGTGATAACTTACTCAAACCAACCTGATACTTATTTCATTTCCCGGCATAGTCCACTCCAAAGAGTTTTTAAAAAGTAATTTTCTGAAACCTTTGGATAGGCCATTTGTTTCACTACAAGACTTTCTCCCCAGAGGGATTTGTGATTATAACTGGAGTGAGAAAGCTCTGTTATTAGAAATAATATTTGGTCCTAGAAAACTCTAGAGGACTTGGGTGGAAGGGGGCATGGTAGAGAGGGCAGGGGGAGTTAGGGGGTGAGGACGGGAGAACAAGGGCTCTTGCTCTATCCCCAGTTCCCATTTTTGTACTTTGACAAAGGGGGAGAGAAATCCACAGGAAAATAAAGGTCCAGAAAGGTGCTGGTTCTCTTAGAACTGTGCTATATATGGACATTAGCTATATACAACTAAAGCGAGCATTCTAACAATTAAATTTAAATAAATTTACATAAATTTAAATAAAATTTACATTCACTCTCCCTAGCCACATTTCAAGTGCTCAGTAGCCACATTTCCACCACTGAAAAGTTCTTCTGGCAGCTAGTTGACACAGAGAGTAAACCCAGGGCCCATTTCCTCTGTCAGAGTGACAAGGAGCTGTGGGCCATGACTGTGCCCAAAGCCAGAAGACCCGGGTTCAGGCCAGCGCACTTGTGTGCCAGATGGACGGTGTGACTCTGAATCGCACATGAGGCTGAGAAGATGAAACCTTTTACGAATCCTCATTTAGTTAAATAAAACAGCAACAGCCAAATTCACCACCACCCACCACCAAAATATACCCCCATCACCCTGCTCTCCCAATCATGTGCATCTGGTTTTGGCTAGAAGAAAACTCAGAGGCGAACATTTAATTGTATCAGAGGATGAAGTTGTACATGTTTAGTATTGCTTCCGAGACTGAATTTTAACAGGTGCGAAACTAACCCGCTGCAGGCTGTTTTACATAACAAAACCTTAGTTTGGCAGCTCGGCAAAATGATTCCTTAAAGCACAAAGGTATTTACACTCTGCGTTTGCCCAACATGTTATGTGAGGGTTTGCACACCTCACAGGTGTCTACATTCCCTGCCTACATTCCGAGCCTTGTTCTTGCGATAAGAAGCTCTTTTTCTTTGGACTCATTGAGTCAACCCTGTTGGTTCTTCCTCGTGCACACAAGTGAAACCGTGTCTAAGAGTTACCTCTATGTCTGCGTGTTGGTCTTTGATAGCATATTTCAATGTATTTCACACTCAGTTGCCATCACAACATATAGACACTGTGCATAACATCGGTGAAGACGTCCATCCTGTACTGATGGGGGCGAGAGCGAGAAGGGACAAGGTGAGTATGGCAGCAAAGTCTCAGAGGCCTTCACAGTTCAGCCCAGATCTGCGACCGCCCAGTTCCCAGTCTTGCGCCTGCTTGGCCATCTTCGGCCTGGGGATGGAGGTCACGGCCAGAGGACAATGTCCTCCCTATGCCCCTTGAAACAAGCCCCACTAATGCCAATCTATCTGAAACCTGGACATTTCCCCACAGCATATAATAAAGAGATTGTGCACTTATTCAAGAGTCAGTGCGGAGTTTACAGCTGCCTAGGCTCCTAGTATATTTGAAAGGGTTAGAATCTGCTTATGCACCTTAATTTCTCTGCATTTCCTCAAGCACACCGTCAGGACACCGGTGACCATGGCCCTGAGCTGGGCAGAAGAGGCAGGACCCCTCTGGGGCTGTCTTAGCGCAGTGAACACAGCGGGGAGCCTGTAGAAAAAAATGAACCAAACCCTGCAATACAGAACCTGATAAGAATGCCCGAAAAATGCTCTTTGAGTGAGCAGTTCCACATCTGGGGATTTATCCGACAGATGTGTCGACAATGCACGGGAAATCATTGCAGCTCTGTGTGCAAGAGAGAGACTGGGGCAGCCTTCGATGGGTTAAATCCATCGAGACACCTGCTCCGAGGCCTATGCAGCCTGTGCCCTGGGGCCAGGGGCTTCCCCCCCCCCCCCCCCCCCCGGGCTTCTCTCCATTCTCCCAAAGGGCCCTCTCATTCTCCTTGCTGTCCAAATCCCGCCTGGCCAACTCCAGCCTCCTGAGTCACCCGCGTGCTGACATGTGTTTGGTCTCCTGTGTGCTAGACCTCATTTGTGGTTTCGTTCTGTGTCATGTCAGCTCCTTCGCTCGATCAGAAGCTTCTTGGAAGCACGTCTTCTAAGCATCTGCCTCGAAAGAGGACGGCTCGGCCACTCTGCTCTCTGTGTCTCTCTTCGGTCTTTTCTCTCGGGCTCCGTGGTCTTCCTCTTATGTCTGGGCATCTCTGGCCCACGAACACCAGCTCCTTCATCAGTCCCCACCCCGGGCACCCACTCAGCACATGAGCCTTCTGTCTGGAAATGAGCAAACATGACTTTTGCTGTGCTGGGCAGTGGGGAATGGGGACGGGGGAGTCATGGCCCAGGAACTTCCTGGGAATGTGAACATGTTCTGTTCCCAGAGTTAGAAGTCCCGAGTTCGAGTCCTGCCTCTGGTGGTTTCAGGCTGTGTCCCTGGGGGCAAATACTTGATGTTTCTGAACTTGGCTTCTCTCTGTGACGTGCAGCTGTTCGCTCCCACGGAGGGTCATCTCCATGTCGGGTCAGCCTCCATGGTCGGGTCAGTGCGGGCTGAGCCGCTGAGCGCCCACACCCACAAAGCTCTCTTCCCTTCATGCTCTTCATGACTTCTGGGCTGTAGCTCATGGAGGAAGATAGCAGAGAGCCTCACACCAGATTCAGAGCCAAAACATGGAGGAAGAGGGGACTCGCTGGGGCTGGGAGCGCTGGCACGGGCGAGCCCAGGGTGTTGTGACTCAGATGCCCTTGGCATTGGCTTGTATCTGAGGGAGTGAATATGCTGATTCGTTGTACTTGGTGAACCAGAAGCACAACCAAAATATGTTCCTCTGTGGGATTTAAAAATATGAACAGGAAGAGCAGTGGGTGGTGATGAGTGTAAAAACGCATTTCAGTTTTAGTTTTCAACCATCGACACGTAGGTTCTGAAAGCCAGTCTGGGAAAACAGAGTTCTGTCAGCTGTTCGGTTAGCTGGGTGATGTCCCGCGCCCCTTAGTGCTGATGGGGGGTGGGGGTGGGGCCTGGGCAGGGGGAGTGAAAGTGTTGCTTGTCTCCTGTGGAACAGGCGGTGGAGTGGAAAGAACTTTTTTTAAAAAATACGTTTTTATTGATTTCAGAGAGGAAGGGAGAGGGAGAGAGAGATAGAAACATCACTGATGAGAGAGACTAATTGATTGGCTGCCTCTTGCATGCCCCACACTGGGGATTGAGCCCCCAGCCCGGGTATGTGCCCATTGGCCAGAATTGAACCTGGGACCCTTCAGTCTGTAGGCCAACGCTCTATCTACTAAGCCAAACCGGCTAGGGTGGAAAGAACTCTGGGTGCATGTACGCTCTACTGCCAAGGAGCTGTGTGACTTTGGACAAGTTACCTACCTTCTCTGAACTTAAGTCTCTTCACCTGTAAAGTGGGGATCTCCTGTACAGGGAGGGTCTTGTGAAGATGAAATGTCAAGTGTCTAGGACCGTGCCTGGCACACAGCAGCCTCCAGTCACTTAATCCATTTAGAAATGGGAAACAGAACCAAACCACTGTTACTTTGGGGTTTTCTGTTACAGCTGAATTTAATCCCGCCTAATACACTTTACAAATAAATTCCCCACATCTCTTAGGGGAGGAAATTAAAGTTACAAGCCCCAAACTTCCTACACATGGCCTGGCCTTTAAGCCTGTTTTGTATTTTTCCTAAATAACTACCACTCTCTCCATGACCATCCTCAGCACTCTTTAAGGGTTTTCAGAGTCCATATAAACAAGCTATGTGTCTCAGTCCTGGCTGGAGGGATGGGAGCAGAAACGTATGTAAGAGATGTGTTCTTAAAAAGAGGGGGTGCCCGTCTCCCCACTTTCCACACTGTTTTTACTTACAACACTTACTCGTATAGCACCAAATGCATGGGGTTTTGTTTCCCCACACCAACCAATTCTCTGGACACCAACTGGGTGTCCTATGAGCCAATTCAGTTCTGACAGATTGACCTGGAGTTAGCGTCAGATTCCTCAGGTGAAGGGCCAGCCCCCCACGACTGCCCCCACCTCAGACACCAGGCCCAGCTTGCCATCTATACTTCTGACTGAATCATCAGTCATTCTGACTGGCTATAAACTGGGGATTCCCAGGACTCCCTTCTCAGACGGACAATTTGTTAGAATGACTCACAGAACTCAGGAGATCTCTTTGCTTACTGCTGCCGGTTTACTGTAAAGGCTGTTATAAAGGACTAGAGGCCCGGTGCATAAAATTCGTGCAAGGGGGGGGGTCCCTTAGCCAGGCCTGCACCCTCTCTAATCTGGGACCCCTCGGCTCCTAACCACTCTGCCTGCCTGCCTGATGCCCCTAACTGCTCCCCTGCCTGACTGATCACCCCTATCCACCTCTGCCTACCAGCCTGGCCACCCCTAACCACCTCTGCCTACCAGCCTGGCCACCCCTAATTGCCCTCCCCTGCCAGCCTGGTCACCCCTAACTGCTCCCCTCTGCCAGCCTGATCACCCCTAACTGCCTCTGCCTCAGCCCCTGCCACAGTGGCTTTGTCTGGAAGGACGTCTGGATGGATATCCGGAAGATGTCTGGTCTAATTAGCATATTACCCTTTTATTAGTATAGATGCTAATGAACAGCCATGCTGGTGAAGAGGTTCATACAGTGAGGTCTGGAAGGGTCCCAAGCACAGGAGCTTCTCCCCCATGGAGTTGGGGTGCAGCACCCCCTGACACCTGGGTGCATTTGCACACATCTGGAAGCTTTCTGAACCTCGTCCTTCAGGATTTTATGGAGGTTCCACTGTCATCACAGTTAATTGAATCATTGGCCATTGGTGACTGCAGCCAACCTTCAGCCCCTCTCCTCTCCCTGGAGGTGGGGGGATTGGACAGAAAGTCCCAGCTCTCTAATCACAAGGTGGGTTCCTTTGGCAGCTGGCCCCGATCCTGAAGCTGTTTAGAATACCAAGAGTCAGCTTGTTAGCATAGACTCAGATTAGGGTTGTTATGAATAACAAAAGACACTCCTATGATCACTGCCACTGAGGAAATTCCAGGAGGTTTAGGAGAGCTGTGCCAGGAACTGGGACAGGGACCTGGCACAGTGGCTACTGTACTGAAGGAGATGATGAGAAGGGAAGCCGGGCTTGGGAGAGAACAAAATAGAAAGTACCCAGGTCCCTGACACCAGGGAGGGCCACACTGGCCCCAGTCTCATCATTTCTTTCTTTCTTTCTTTCTTTAATATATATATTTTTATTTTTATTGATTTCAGAGAGGAAGGGAGAGGGAGAGAGAGATAGAAACATCAATGAAAGAGAACCATTGATTGGCTGCCTTCTGCATGCACCCCACTGGGCATTGAGCCCACAACCCAGGCATATGCCCTGACCAGCAACAAACCTGTGACTTCCTGGTTCATAGGTCGATGCTCAACCACTGAGCCACGCCGGTTGGGTCCCAGTCTCATTATTTCTGACTTTCTGAACGTGCAAAGATATCCCTGACAAGGATGATTATTTACCCAATGCACAACTTAAAATTTCAGTAGGTGTCTTGGCCAGTGTTGCTCAGTGGTTGGAGCGTCATCCTGGATACCAAAAGGTGGTAGATTGGATTCCCGGTCAGAGCATGTGCAGGAGGCAACAAATCGATTTTTCTCTCTTTCACATCTCTTTCTTCCTCTCTCTAAAACCAATAAAGTAAAATAAAATAATTCAGTAGATGTAACCAGGCTTGTAGTAGCACCTGGTGAGGTTGGGCAAATGTGAGTAAATGAGAGAAACTGGAAGAGCCAACACTCCAGTGAATGTTAGGAATGGTGTTATTCTCAAGGGCGGTATCGGGTGGTATGCCCTAGGCTCTGACCTTGACCCTGGTCTGCTTAACATAATAACTTGTATGAAGACCCAGAAGCATACTTACTGCATTTGGAGATGATTTGAAACCTGTTAGGAGAGCCGATATATATATTTTAATTCTTTATTGTTGAAAGTATTACATATGTCTCCTTTTTCCCCCGTTGTCCTCTCCCAGCCCGCCCCCACCCCTGCCCCCCAGCCCAGACCTTCATCCCCTTATTGTCTGTGTCCATTGATTATGCTTATATGCATACAAGTTCTTTGGTTGATCTCTTATCCCTTCCTCCTCCCTCCCACCACTCCACCCATCCTCCCTGCCTTCCCTCTGAGGTTTGACGGTCTGTTTGATGCTTCTATGTCTTTGGATCTATTTTCTTTTCTTTCCTTTTTTTTTGGTTTCTTTTTCTTTTTCTTTTTTTAAAAGCTTTATTGTTCAGATTATTACATTTGTTCCTCTTTTTCCCCCCCATAACTTCTCTCCACCCAGTTCCCACCCCACCCTCCTCCCTCACTCCCCACTACTGTCCTCATCCATAGGTGCACGATTTTTGTCCAGTCTCTTCCCGCATCCTCCTCACCCCTTGCCCCCCCCCCCCCCCCCGCCCCAAGAATAGCCAGTCCACTCCCTTTCTATGCCTCTGATTCTATTATAAACACCAGTTCATTCTGTTCATCAGATTATTCACTTGATTTTCAGGTTCACTTGTTGATAGATGTGTATTTGTTGTTCATAATTTGTATCTTTACCTTCTTCTTCTTCTTCCTCTTCTTAAAGATACCTTTCAGCATTTCATATAATACTGGTTTGGTGGTGATGAACTCCTTTAGCTTTTTCTTATCTGTGAAGCTCTTTATCTGGCCTTCAATTCTGAATGATAGCTTTGCTGGATAAAGTAATCTTGGTTGTAGGTTCTTGGTATTCATCACTTTGAATATTTCTTGCCACTCCCTTCTGGCCTGCAAAGTTTCTGTTGAGAAATCAGCTGACAGTCGTATGGGTATTCCCTTGTAGGTAACTGAGTTTCTTTCTCTTGCTGCTTTTAAGATTCTCTCTTTGTCTTTTGCTCTTGGCATTTTAATTATGATGTGTCTTGGTGTGGTCCTCTTTGGATTCCTTTTGTTTGGGGTTCTCTGCGCTTCCTGGACTTGTAAGTCTAATTCTCTCACCAGGTAGGGGAAGTTTTCTGTCATTATTTCTTCAAATAGGTTTTCAATATCTTGCTGTCTGTCTTCTTCTGGCACCCCTATAATTCGGATATTGGTACGCTTGAAGCTGTCCCAGAGGCTCCTTACACTATCTTTGTATTTTTGGATTCTTTTTTTCATTTTGCTTTTCTGGTTGGGTGTTTTTTGCTTCTTTGTATTTCAAATCATTGACTTGATTCTTGCAATCCTCTAATCTGCTGTTGGGAGTCTGTATAATATTCTTTATTTCAGTCAGTGTATGCTTAATTTCTAGTTGGTCCTTTATCACAACCTTGAGGGTCTCATTAGATTTCTTGTAGATCTCATTAAGTTTATCGGCAGTTTCTAGAAAATTCTTGAAAAACCTTAAAAGTGTGGTTTTGAACTCTGTATCCAGTTGTTTGCTTTCCTCCATTTCTGTCATTTGTGTCCTTTTTCTTTGTCTCCGCATTTTTTATGCTTCCTTGTGTTGATAAAGTGGTTTTCTGTGCTAAGTGTCCTCTAGGGCCCAGTGGTTCAGCCTCCCCAATTACCTGAGGAGGACACTCTTGGTGCACCCCTTTGTGGGCTTTGTGCACAGTCTTGTTGTAGTTAAGCCTTGATTGTTGTTGGTATCACTGAGAGGAATTGACCTCCAGGCCAATTAGCTGTGAGAATCAGCTGTGTCTGCATTGGGAGAACTTCTGTGCTGGAGACACCCCTCTGGGGCAAGACTTGCTTCAATGGGGCTTTGGTGCTCACTGAGTCTGCCCCCTGAGTGTGTCTTTTATGGTTCCACGGAGCTGCAAACTGGATGGTCCCACTCTGACCTCTGGGTTTCCTGGCTCCTGGATCTCTAGGGAGGTGCTAATCTAGCCTTTGCCTGAGGCTATCCAGCAAAAGCCTCCCTGCAGGGCTTGGGCGGGGCGGGTCCCACAGGGATCAACAGAGCGGGCTAGCAGTTATGGCTTCTCCACTTCTCAGTATCCTGGAAATCCCTGCCAGCCCCTCCAAGAGAAAGCTGCCCTCGAGTTCCGACTGATGCCAGACAGTCCCTGGGTCCCTAAAGACTCGTCCGGAACTGGAGCTCAGAGCCTGAGACTCCCTCCAGATTGAAAACGACAACCGTGCCCTCAGCCGCCAGCCCGCTCCGCGTGTGCCTCTGTACCTTAGTATTTTACTTCCGCACTGCACCTCCTCTGAGTCTCAGTATGCTTTTCTCTTTCTTTCTAGTTGTAGAATTTCCACTCAGCCAGCCTTCCTGTGGTTCTGGATGATGTCCGTTCCGTCTTTTAGTTGTATTTTTGAAGTGGTTGTTCGAGGCAGCAAACTCCGGTGTTTACCTATGCCGCCATCTTCTCTGGATCTATTTTCATTCACCAGTTTATGTTGTTCATTATATTCCACAAATGGGTGAGATCATGTGACACTTATCTTTCTCTGGTTTATTTCACTTAGCATAATGCTAGGCGAGCTGATATTTTGAAAAATATTACAAAGATGCAAAAAACATTTTGACCAAACAGAATGTCGGAAGAGTCGTCATGCTTTGGGGCCCATCCGCCAGTGACCTTGGTTAAGACTACTGAGGGAACTGAGTTCAGCTGTGAATTTTGGGGAACCATGGCCATCAGGGTGAAGAGACTCTAACAGGTGGTCTGGGAGTACTGGTCAAGGAAAGAGCTTGGCATGGGGTGGGGATGAAAGGACATGCAGCCCTGTACATATTAGTTTCCTAGGGCTGCTACACAAAGTACTGCCATGTCTAGGTGGCTTAAACAACACACACTTACTATCTCACAGCTCTGGAGGCTGGAAGGCTGAGATGAAGGTGTTGGCAGGGTTGCTTCCTTGTTAGGGCTGAGGGAGTGTCTGCTCCATCCCCTCTCCTAGATTCGGGTGCTTTGCTGGCAATCCTTGGCTTGTAGACACATCCCCCCATCTCTGTCTTCACCTTCACATGATGTTTTCCCTATGTGCATGTCTCGGTGTCCAAAGTTCTCCCTTTTAAAAGGACTGAGTCACATTAAGGTAGGGCCTGCACTAATGACCGGATTTTAGCTTACTCATCTGCTAAGACCCTATTTCCAAATAAGGAATTCACAGGTATTGTGGGTCAGGACTTTAACATCTCTTTTGGGGGGAATACAATTCAACCTGTAACAAGCCCACTCCGTGTGTTCCCCAGGGAGAGAAGCGGTCCCATGGAGACAGGGCCCAGCCAGTGAGGATGTGCAGGGCTGGGACTCACAGTAGTAATCTGGCTGTTCTCTGTGTCTCCATGTCGATCCCTTCTCTCACTTGTACCCGCTGTCATTTTTCTCCCCCCAGTCCATATAGCAGCAAAAACAAAGATGGAGAGACACTATTGGCCATATAATTCATCATAACCGGTCACTTCGGAGAGTGATAAGGGAGAGGATGGTAGGAGCAGTCCAGCAAGGGAGTACATTGACTAAGGAATGACCTCCCTCCCAAGAAAAACCCAAGTAAGATCAGCTTTTCATGATCACCAGGTTCCAACAAGCAGCAATTCTGGACCATGTCAGGGTTAACACACTCCTCCTTTTGTTGGCTTAAGTCCTAAACAGCTGCTATAGGTACTGTAGTTTTAATACACACATAGCTTCAAAATAGCTTATTTTAATTCCTTACCCTTTAATAAATGAATGTTATTTCTACATGGAAGTTAATTTGGAGGACACCCAGTTATACAGTTGGCCCTGCCACACAGGAACTTGCTCTGTGTTCATTCACTTGGAGAAGTTCATAATTATTCAACATCATTCAGGCTCAGTGAGTAACTTAAGTCTCCAACCCCTGGGTTTAAACAATAGATTTGAAATAAGGATTATAAAGATGAAAAAACAGAACTTGGGTGACTTTAATTCTGTTATTCTATATGACGACTTAGAGTTTTTATTTTTAGTCAAAATTTAAATAGTGAAATGGTACAAATGGTGAGTTGTAATCTTTTTTTGTTTGATAAGTGCAAATTTTAGCTCAATGATTTTTTAATATGTAAAGAGTGGGATCTGTTAAAATATGATTCACTCTGGGTATCAAATATGCTGAATGAAGAGGGATGGATGTTGGTAATAACTGCAAAATCAGGGAGAACTGGGCTGTCTCCTGGGACATCCCATTATTGACCAAAGGTCAAAGGGTACACCTTGGGGGGAACATTTCTTCTCTCTGAGGGACTAGAAAAGTCCAATTCTGGGAGAAGGTGGGGTAGGGGAGGAGGAAGGACCATCAGGAGGGAGGAGGAGGCCCAAGGTGATCTAGATATATATTCTTCAAAAACATGCATATTTATTTAATAAGAATGCAATCATAATGTACATGCAGTTTTGTAATTGGCTTTTAAAAATGTAGTGTTATATGGTAAATCTTTTAATGTCATTTCATTTTTTTTTGCAATGTTGTTTTTAGTGGCTTCCATCTTAAATGGTGTCTCCTTGCCTTATCTCCCTACCTCACACCATATAGAAAAGATCTTGGATAGGGAAGTTGCTACAAAAAGATTCATATCTCTTCTGTGTGTCTCCTTGCCTTTATCTCCCTACCTCACACCATACACAAAATTACTTTCCAGATGATATAAGAAAGTTAATTTTAAAGAAAGTTCTAAAGCTATTAGAAAAAAATAGGAAACTATTTTTAAGATCTTGGGTAAGCAAGCAAAATAGAGACAGACTCATAGAGAGCAGGCAGACAGCTCTGGTGTGGGGCTGTTGGGGTGTGGAGGGACTGAGCAAAAAAAAAAAAGAGAGAGAGAGAGAGAACTCATGAACAGGGACAACAGTCTGGTGATTGCGGGGTGGGGAGGGGATTGGTGGAAGTGGAAGAGGGCATAGATGGGATAAATGACAATGGGAAAAAAAAAGATCTTGGGTAGGGAAGGTGCTAAGAGAAGATTCACAATCCCACCCTCCAACATCAAAGGGAAAGAACAATCAATTTGATTTCATTTTCAGGATCGCCAGAGAGATTACAAAAAACGAAAGACAAGAAACATTTGTAATGTATATAGAAGACAAAGGATTGCTAACCAGACTTTGTAAAGAATTCTTCCAATAATTAAAGAAAACCACAAACGGCTTGATAAAAAAATATGAACAGGCAATTTGCAGAAGAGGAAATCTCAATGGCTGATGCACATAGAGAAAGATGCCCAGCCACACCAGTCATCAGGGGACTAAAGATTAAAACAACATGGAGATACCATTTTCACTCATCAGATTGAAAATAAAATCTATCAATAGCAAGAAGTGATGAGGATAAAAAGAAAAATGGTGGAGAGAGTACCTTGTCAGAATCTAGTAAAGTGGAAAATGTGTGTATCTTGTGGTCCAATGATTCTATTCTAACATTCATACCCAAAAGGAACTCTCCCACCTGTGTAGAAGAAGTGTATATGGTTGAAAACAACCTGATTGTCCGTGAGAAGAGGGAAGCTTAAGTAGAACATGGGAGGGTTTCAAGAGGAATTACTGGGCAGCAATTGAAAGAAATGGCCAAGAAAAAATGGGATGCTGAATGGTACACTTAGCAAGGTAGCATTGATGATAACCTACCCCACTTACTTATTGGGTAAGGGCAGGAGTCGATACTCAAACATTTACCTAGAATGATAACGTAAATCATACAAGTCAATATATACAATTAAATAAAGAAAAATTAAAAATATTCTCTAAGTTGTAGCACAAATTGTTCATCAGCTAAATCTGATAATTTCCAAATTATTTGTTCAAGCTTCGGAATTGCTGGGATGAGCTTTTGTTTGGCGTGGCTGACCCTTGTTAAATGATGCACCAGTCAGGGCCATGACTTGATACAGGAAATTGCCTTACCCTCTTTCAACAATTACCTGATTAAATTATAGTCATTTGGTAACTTGTAACCTCAATAAGTGAAAAATCTTTCTGAATGTCAAAAATATTATAAATGGTGATGATCTCTTCTCAGATCCTGCTAAATTAACATCAATTAAACTAAACATTTTCCATGCTTTAATAAAATCATTTGAGCTTTCTTTATATCCCACATCTCGGTCATTGACTAAATCGTTGAAAATCATTTCTTGAAATGCCATGTTTAGGCCAAGTCCAATCTTTCCGGCAAATGAGAGGTGGTGCAGCATGCTAGCTAACTAAATGCACGGGCTCTGTTGCTAGTTGGCCCTGGGCTATGCTACTTGAATTTTAAACATCTCTGTCCTCAGAATCTTCATCTGTAAAAAGGGAATGAGCCCTAGATGGCTTGGCTGAGTGGATAGAGCGTTGGTCTGCAGACTGAAGGGTCCTGGGTTCGATTCCGGTCTAGGGCATATGCCCGGGTTGCAGGCTCGATCCCCAGTAGGGGACATGCAGGAGGCAGCCAATCAATGATTCTCTTTCATCACTGATGTTTCTATCCCTCTCTCTCCCTCTCCCTTCCCCTCTGAAATCAATAAAAAAAATATCTTTTTAAATAAATAAAAAGGGAATGATGATCATGATATTGATGTACTTAGTGAGGTCTAATACATTTAAAACGGTGCCTGGCAGTGAACAGGAGCTATGTGTCAGCTCTCATTTTCATGAATTAAATTAAGATCATTAAGGCCAGTGATGGGCAGACGCTTAAGGAGTTTTCCTAGTGCTCCATTAAAAGGAGGTGAAATTCCACAGGGGCTATGGGAAGAGGGACCTATACTGGAGGTGACTTCTGGCCCTGACCTGCCCCTACACATCTGGTCCATGACTTCCTTCTGTCACATGGGGGCCCACCTGTTCTGCCTCTCAGTGTCAGTCCTGCAGAGACGGCAGCTCCTGCATGTGACCATGTGAGGGCGACTCCAGAGGAGTGGCAGTGGGCAGGGGTGGGTGCAGCCTTCGGGGGTGGGGTGGGAGGTGGTCGTTTCCATGCAGGATGCCACCACCACTGCCAAGGAGGTGGCCAAGGAGGCATGTGGAGGTGGAATCTTAACTCAGGAGCTTCAGAGGGCTGGTGGGGCAGTAACCTTGGTCTTGGGGGCCCTGGGCTGTGCCAGGTGCTAACGCCTCAGGAGCTGGGCTGTGGACAGGGACAGGAATCTCCCCGAAGCGCCCAGGGCGAGGGCCATTCGCCAACCGGTATGTGAGAACCTTTTGCCAACCAATACATGTGGGCACGACCCAAGTACAGATCTCTTGTCATGGGTTTATAATAAAAGCCAAGCCCTAGCTGGTTGCTCAGTGGTTAGAGCATCAGCCCATGGACTGAAGGGTCGTGGGTTCGATTCTGGTCAAGGGCAGGAACATGGGTTGCAGGCTTGATCAGTAGGGTGTATGTGGGAGGCAACCAAATGATGTGTCTCTCTCACATCGATGTTTCTCTCTGTCTCTCCCCTTCCCTCCCACTCTCTCTAAAATTCAGTGGGAAAAATATCCTCAGGTGAGGATTAACGACAACAACAAAAAGCCAAGTAAATATGATCAAAGCAGCTCACTTCTCATAGTTATGTTCCCCCAAAATAAACAAACTCTTAATTTAGGGTGGTATGAATAAAAGTGCTCATTATTATTCTTTAAACTCATTTCTGCATTAAAAAAATTCCCAGAAAGAGAAAACTTGGATCATCTGAAACATTTTTTGAAATATATTAATATTTTAAAAACTAACCAACATAAATAAATCTACTAAGGTGTCATTTGACATTCTTTCGCAAAACTGTGAATGAGGTACATTTTTAAAAAATGTATTTTTAATTAATTTCAGAGAGGAAGGGAGAGGGAGAGAGAGATAGAAACATCAATGATGAGAGAGAATCATTGATTGGCTGCCTCTTCACGCCCCCTACAGGGGATCAAGCCCGCAACCCGGGCATGTGCCCTTGACCGCAATTGAACCCGGGACCCTTCAGTCCTCAGGCTGACGCTCTATCCACTGAGCCAAACCAGCTAGGGCCAAATTAGGTACATTTCTTTTTTAAAATTCCTCACTCCAATTTCCGTGCCCTGTGGGCCTCCCACCCCTGTGACCACTGCCGCCAGGCCGCTTTTCCGCTCGGCTCTGTCTGCACTCCCTCCCCACCCTGACCTTCTGTGCAGGAGGGAGGTGACCGATGGTGTGCGGTGCTCTTCCTCTCGCCCAGCCCTCAGCTATTTCATTTTTGCTTTGGGGCTCAGCTGCACTCCTTCCTTGGGGCTGTGCGAAGGACATGACTACCCAAAGTCTTGCTCTGTAGTAAGAAAGATTTCTTCTTTTATTATGATTTTTTAAAAAATTTAAATGTTTAGTTGTTTTTCTTTTCTTTTTTAAAAAAATAATATTTTTTAAATTTTTTACTTAGAGTTAAGGTACAGTATAGTTTCAGGTGCACAACCCAGTGATTGGACATTTATATAACTTACAAAGTGATCATCCTGATCAACTAGCACCAGCTAACACCATACGTGGTTATTATAATATTATTGACTATATTTCCTATGCTGCACTTTACATTCCCATGACTATTCTGTACCTGCTAATTTGTATCTTCTTTTTTAAAATTATGATTTTAAACCATTCTGCAGAAACTGACAAAGGTTAAGATGTAGATTTATATAGAATTAGCAGCCATAGCCCTGCTTTTCACACACAAAAAAGTAAAAAATAAAATTCCATGAGCAAATTTGTTATTATTTTCTGACTAAATTGTACATTTAAATTTAATACACAACTTGGAGCTGAATAACTAGTTTATACACTTGCCCTACTCCAAGAAGGGTTGGAGATCATAGCGAATGAGATGATCCATTGAGCAAAACGCAAATTAGAATCATAAAATAACAAAATTATTTCACGCCATGTCCCCCGCTCCCTGTAAAGCTCCATTTCCCACTTTCACTCTTCATCTTATCTCCTCCATGGTTTGCACTGTAACTTACAGTTTTCAGAACGGTAGATTCCTGCACAGAGAAAGAAACAGTTAACATTGTCATTCCAGGTACGGACACTGCGGTTCGACCACTTGGGGTGGGTGCTCCTCCCAGTGCTGGGCAGGCTGAGCGGGGCAGGGACAAGGCCTCCCTCTGGAAATGAGCTGCCCAGCACCATAACCCAGCCTCCAGGGGCTGCAGACCAGCAGAGAGGATGGCCTGGGAGGGAGGCAGAGGGCCAGTGTTAGGCCCTGAGCTGCTGGGTGCAGGGCAGGTGGGAAGTGGCGGGGGGGTGGGGGGCGGGTGGGGGGAGAGGGAGACATGCCCTGCACACCTATTCCCTCTCTGGACTCTGTTAGGGGTGGAACTCTAAGCACACGTGCAAACAACCGGGCCAGGAGATAAGAGGTGGCCCTCCCATCAGAGGGGACATTGTCCAGGTGTTGGGGGAGCTCACGTGCCCCAAACCTTGCCTGGGGACCTCTCTGCCATTGGCCCTGATTTGGTAGATCGGCTGCTTTGCAATTAGGTTTTCCTGTCTCCTTTGGCCTCCTCCTCCTGGCACTACCACCTCCATCCCTTCTCCTGGAAACTCTCCAAGGTCACCCTTTCCCAGAGCATTTCTATGTTGAAAGGAGACAGTGGGGCAGCAGCAGAGGGCAATGCTCCAAGTCAAAGAATGCAGTGAACACTGGGGTGTCCTGAGCACCTACTGTGTGTCTAGAGCTTGCACAGCACCACCCCTGCCTCCGCAGCCACCCTGAAAGGTTTCACTTTCCCACCTAACCGATAGGGAGGTGCAGGTTGGGGCTTGAGAAGGTGCAGTTACTTGGTCGAGATCACAGAGCTGATGGCTCTCTCCTGGGTGGCACTTGCCAGCACACTGGGGAGAGTTTCAACCCCCAGCCCTCCCTCAGCACAGTCCCCCTCCCTGCCCTCGCCTGGCCTCCGAGCCCACCTGGGAGCCAGGCCCCCGCCCCTCGCCCACGGCGCCTGGGCTGTGGTGGGTGGCGAGGAAGGGCTCGCTGGTCCTGGTTGCCCTTCTGCGGCTTGAACAGGAAAGAGACAAAGGTCCCATTTTAGGGCTGCCGTCTGTTTCCATGTCTCTAGTTGCCGAACCACCAGGAGGAAAAGCATTTGAGGTATTTCCATGGGAAATGGTAGCCAACCAAAGCGCTGTTGGGTGGTATTCTAGTTAATTGCAGGAAGGCGGGCAGCCCTCCAGGATATTACCTTTCTTGGGCTGGAAAGTGTTTCTTTGAAAAACGTTTCGGTTCAGCCAAGGCCTCCTAAGTTTTCGCAGATTTGCTTGTTCATAACTATGAAGAGAGTCACCGAGTCGGTCCTTTGGGGGCTGGTGGGGGTAAGGTGGGAGGCAGCGTGGGGCGAGAGGAAACCGCTCCGATGACAACCCTTTGCTAAATGATGGCTGGAAAACACCGGATTATATTTCCCAGCCGGTAAAAATTCCTAAAGGGGGCCCATTCCCCGGAGGCCTGCCCCCACCCCCCCGCCCCCACGGAAACAGAATCTGCGACCCTGAATAAAATGTCTCTCCTGCCCCTGCGACAGGGAGCGGCAGGAAATGAAGAGAAGTGATCACTCTTCTTAAGCACACGTTAGAAAAAAAAAGAATGAGAAGAAAAGCATTTGCAAAGGCGCATGAATCCAAGCGTGTGACGCCTGGCACGTTGGGCTCGCATGTGCCCGTGCCCCTGCAGTGTTCCCAATTCCCAGCAGCCCTGCGGGTGAGCGAGGCCTCCATCCATCGGCCCTGGGGAGACAGGACACCATGTTCACGGCTCACAGCCCAGGCCACCCCCCTGTGAGACATAGAGCTCCGTCTGCCATGAGGGCTCATTTCCTGGGCACCTCCTTTGTGCCAGAGCTGGGTTGGCGAGGAGGTTGAGGCGGCTGCTCCTAGCTGTGGATAAACGTGCCTCGTTGAAGTGGAACAACCCAACGTGAGCCACAGTCCTTCAGCCTGGGGCCCTGAGCAGGGAGGGAGGAAGGTGACTGGAGTGGGAAGACGGGGTGGGGGTGGGGGTGGGGGGGCTCTTGAAGGAGGTGCCCCTCCACACAGGGCTCACCCCATCAGAGCTCGCTGAACTCTGTATGCTGTTTCCCAAATGGAATCTTTTAATTACTGAGGATGGCTCCTGTAGGGTACTTGTTATATATACATACATTCAGATACAGGGGGTAAAAGGTTAAAGTGACATTCCCCCGACTCCCTGCATCCCCTCGCCTCCGCACTCTGAGCACACGGGCGCGTACCCTCTGGGGCATTTCACCTGTGTGCAACCTTCGAGGGTCTCTCCTGCGGGCACTCCTCCAGGCCCGCGCTCCGCCCTGCTCTCCCTGCGGGACGGAAGTGGGCAGGGATGTTTATTCCCTGCCTGGCAGGGCTTGGGGCAAGGCTCCTCTCTCTGGATTCCAGAACTGCCTCCTCGCTTGACCCTTCGGCCCGAGGCGTGGCTACAGGCCCCTGGGTGCTTCCTCATCCCGCCCCGATTTCCTTAAACCCTGGAAAGGGACCCTTTTAGTAAACTCTCCTCAAAGCACCCACTGCAGGTTTGGCAGGACCTGGATCGCTAAGCACGTGTGTTGTTGTGTAACCTGCACACGATGTAGCTGTGGGAGTAGAAAGTCGTCGTATCTGGTGAATGCCAAGCTCCAAAATGGAGACCGAGATACTTATTTTCAGAATTTTGATAAGTATTTAATCACCTCAAAACCATGATAGTACCTATATTTACATACATGTCTATTCGTGTATATACGGCTCCTCGTTTTCAAGGTGAGCCCAGCATTCTCTAGCACTGCCTTGAGGGGAGATGCATGGTTTAGGGAACCAGGCCCCTATGGCTGAACACTGAAGGTCGTGTGCAGGTTTTCGCTTTGCTACGCGGGCATTCCCAAACGTGTCTATGACTTCGTCCCGGGCATGCAGCAGTGGCAAGGCACCTCGCTTCTCCCAGCCTCAGTTTCCCCATCCGCCTGAGGGAACAGCACCCTGTGGACCACGGGCCCTGCAGGGTTGTGAGCCTGTGATTTTGCCGAGGCCTCAGTTTTGAACAGCGGCTGTTGTGAGCCTGGGGTGCAGGCCATGGCCAGTTGGCCACCAGGGGAGGCAGCTGATGGCCGTGTCCCCACCTCAACCCTCCGTTGCACACCGGGAGCACCTCCCACCTGCTCACAAACCGCGGAAATGCTAATTTCTGGAGAAAACCCTGGAGAGCAAACCACCGATTCGTGTGGAATTGAAAGAGAAAATGAAGACTCAGAAAGTGCTGATACTCAAACGCAATTAAGAAGTGTTGGAGGAGAAACGGCGTGTTCTTGGGGCATTTGGGGCGCTCGAGGAGGAAAGGGTAGAGGGGGAGGGGGTGTTTTCGCCTGCAAGGCCGCCGGTGCGCCCCTCAGCTCCGCCCAGAGCCTCCTCCTTGCTCTCAAGGCTGCGGGAGGCCACGCTCCCCGAGGACAGGCGCGCGGCCACGGATCCTTCGCTCCCGGGGAGCCGAGGCCATGGCTGCGGGAGCATCTTCAGCTCCGCTGCCCAGCCGCGCCGCCCTCGCCCCAGGGCCCGCGGAACCCGCTCCTGCCCCGGGGCTCGAGGCCCAGGTGGGCCGGGCCTCTCCTCTGCGGCCAGTGAGGGTGCGGCGAGGCTCCCGGGGCAGCAAACGGTGGGTCCCCTGAAATCCCAAGCCCGTTGGCGCCCACGGAGCCCGCAGCCCCGCGGCCCCGGCCAGCAGGTGTCGCTGCTGCCCCAGCGAACGGGCGGACCGACGGGGCGCGCCGGGGGTTTGTTTTATAAATGACTTGGACCCCCTCCTCCCGCCTAAGAAAAGGATTGGAATCCCCCCTCCTCCTTCTCCCAGGAGGCTAGGAGGGTGCAGTCGGAAGAGAATTCCATGCAGGCTGTCCGGGGCATGTGGGTCTCCCCAGCGTCCACTGCCTGCTAACCCGGGAGCTTGTTGGGGTGCAGGGACAAAGGGATGTGGGGGACACAGCTCTTAGGGACTTTATAATCCCGCAGGGGAATGGGACAACCTGAAGGGAAATTCACAACGAAGTGCAACAAAGAGCGGCCCTGCCGGGCCTGAGTCGTGCCCGGAAGTCGTGCCCATCTCCTCCCCTATTTTCCTTTACTCCAGAGGCTGTCCTGAGGGCCCAGGTGTCCAGTTATGTCTCTGGAAGGAGGAGAAGCAGCAGCAGTCAGCTGGTTAGGGCTATGGGGTGACCAGTTGTCCCATTCGCCAACATTTGGGAGGTTCCTGGGACGGAAGGCTTTGGAGCTTAACCCTGGGAAGCCCAGGGCAGCCCCTGGAACAACTCGGTCATCCTAATGGGGGGCCAGCCACCTTGCAGGCCTGGTCTCATTTAATCAGCATTGGCGGCAGAGTTATCACCCCGCCCCACGGTATCGAGGGAGGACCTGAGGGTCAAAGAGGGCAAAGAGCTGCTCAAAGCCTCAGGATGGGGAGGGCAGAGCTGACTTTGGAATGAGCGTCCACTTAGCCTGTGTCCTTTCTGCTGCCTTCACCGTCTCCCGCGCGCCTTTGAAGTTGGGCGCTCAGTGGCTTTCCCAGGCAGATCTGAGAGGCCCCAACAGAAGGCAGCTGTGGGTCGTGGGCACAGATAATTGCAGTGTGTCCTGCGGTGGTTGCCTGAGCCGGGGCAGCAGCCCAGAGCTCCTCAAGGGCTTGGAGCCGGAGGAAAGCAGCGTGTGGGAAAGTGGGGGAGAGGGGTCCTGTGTGGACCAGCAGCCAGGGCGCAGCTGCAGAGAGGCCCAGGCGGGGCGCCGGGCCAGGCTGAGGGGCACTTGGGGCTGACAGGGCTTGGGGGCAGCAGCAGATAGCACCCGTTGGAGAGGGGCAGACCACACCACCAAGAAGGCCCTGGTCACTTCATCTACCTCCTAGGTGGCCCAGACACTTATCTAAATATCTTTTAGTACAAGAACAGAAGCGCTGAGCCCACTGAGCTCAGGACCTGGTGTGGCAGCACAGGGAACAGTCGTTCTGGCCGAGCTGGGCAGGGACGGGGTGGGCAGGAGGAAGCAGATCTGAGGAATTCACCGTGATCTCCCCTGCGGGACAGACAGGGACACCACCGGCCACCTCCCCAGCTCATCACGAAATGGTGTCAAGTTCTGACCGAGAAATTGGAAAAGCACTCAAACTTGAACATGAAAACCCAAATGAAGTCATTCACAGGGTCCTCGATTCACTTGGCCTTGGTAATGCCAGCCCAGCTGGGTGCGTCACTCAGGCCTAGCTACCGAGATGAGCCCCAGGCTCCCATCTGCCTGCGACAGCGGCCAGCCCAGCAAGTCACTGCTACCAGGATGAGTGACAGCTGCTCCAGGTGCCAAAGCCCACTGGGTTCTGCACGTGCCTGCGGAGCAGGGCTTCCACTGCCTTCACAGGTGAGAACTAAGGAAAAGGGCCCCCTCTGGATGGGCACAGGTCTCAGCAGCGCAGGTCAGGAGGCAGGCTTCAGCCCCGACTAGCGCCCTCCGCTGGATGCCTTTGTGCAATGCAGAGACTGAACATGGTGCGGCCCACAGAAGCTTGTATGTGTCAGGGACTGAGGAGCCCTTCGGGAGAGAGTTCACCGGGGAGGAGGAGAGTGCCAGGCAGTGGGTGGGTACAGGAGTGAAGCTGGAGGTGCCCGAGACCGGGAGATGCTCTCCACACCTGTCCCCCTCTGTGCACAGAGCAGTCCATCTGCCTGGAAGCACCTGATGACGTTATTCAGGACAAGAAGCCACCTGGGCAAAGGAATGACATGTGCAGATGAAGGGACAGAAAACCTCCAGGATGCCTGGCAAGGAGGATGCAAGGTGGGGACATGGGAATGAGATGGGCTGGGCCTGGGATTCGGTGAACTGTTATATGCTTGAGGCCAGGTGAGAGGAGCCAGCCTGGAGAGAAGAGGCAGCCAGAGAGGGCAGGTGGGGAGGTAACCCTTCTTTCTGTAGGTTCCCCTGATATTTACTCCCATCTATACTAATAAAAGGGTAATATGCTAATTAGACTGGACATCTTCTGGACATCCTTCCAGACGTCCTTCTGGACAAAGCCAGGGTGGCAGGGGCCAAGGCAGAGGCAGATAGGGGAGACCAGGCAGGCAGGCAGAGTGGTTAGGGGCAATCAGGCAGGCAGGCAGGCAGGCAGGTGAGCAGTTAGGAGCCAGTGATTCCAGATTGTGAGAGGGATGTCTGACTGCTGGTTTAGGTCCGATCCCTGGGATCAGGCCTAAACTGGCAGTCAGACATCCCCTGAGGGGTTCTGGAATGGAGAAGGTGCAGGCTGGGATGAGGGACCTCTCCCCACCCCACCCCTGTGCATGAATTTTGTACACCGGGCCTCTAGTGCTACTCCCGGAAACCTCCATGAATAGTTCTGAGCTCTGACTTCCACCCATCCTGCCTTCTCTCTCTCTCTTTTTTATAAGGGCTTTAA
This sequence comes from Myotis daubentonii, assembly GCF_963259705.1. Taxonomy (NCBI): domain Eukaryota; kingdom Metazoa; phylum Chordata; class Mammalia; order Chiroptera; family Vespertilionidae; genus Myotis; species Myotis daubentonii. The sequence continues at coordinate 84,823,866 of NC_081845.1, read as the reverse complement.
AAATTGATTAATTGATTTTAGAGAGAGAGAGGACAGGAAGGAGGGAGGGGGAGAAAGAGAGAGAAACATTGATTTTTTGTTGTTGCACTTATTTATGCATCATTGGTTGATTCTTGTATGTGCCCTGAAGGCAAATCGAACCCCCAATCTTGGAGTATTGGGACCACACTCTAATCAACTGAGCTCCCTGGCCAGGGCCACTGCCTGCTCTTACCAGGAGTCTAGGAAATAGATTTGGGAACCTTACTCTCAAGTCTGAAGAAGAAAGTCATGACACCACACATGTGCCTGCTGTGACTGATGGGCCAAAGGGTGCAACGGGCCCTGGAAGGAGGCAGCCCTGTGCTTGGGTGTCTGGAAGGACTTCTTATGCCCGCCCACTGCTGTGTTGACCTGGCTGTGGGCACAGTCTCCACCCCTGACTAGGGCATGGGTTCTGACACTTGCAGAACAGCACAGCGCTCCCACCCGCCAGTCCAGGGTATAGCTGCAAGATGTCATGATCGTTTGCTCTTCCTCCTGGTGGGTGGCAGCCTCTCAGGGACCATGGGCTGCCTCTCCCCGGGGCGTGGACCTAGGCTGGACTGTTTTCTTCCTCTGAAGTTCGGCGTCTCTTTTCGGAAGGCACAGGAAGGAGGCCGGAAAGGGCTGCCCCGACCCATCTGATCTGGAAGAGCTGACCTTGTGCGGACAAAGGCTGGTGGGCCAGGCCAAGCCCCACGCTGGGCTGTTCTAACAAGAACTTGAGCTGAACCAAACCGTGACCCCCGAATTGGAAAACACTGCCCCGATTCACTGAACCCAAAACCGAATCCAAATATTATTATTTTTTGACTGAACTCTGAGTTGAACTAATGTTTTTTTCTTAAATACCTACCAAGCCAGTTTGAACTAGACACAAACATATGTGTTTTCTGAAACTATTGAACCTGAACTTCAAAAATAATCTCCTATGTGAGGGCAGAGTGAGACTTTATTTGCTCGAGCTTCCTAGTCACACTGGCCGCCAGAGCTACTTCACGGAGGAGTGGCTTTCGCTGGTTCAGCACCTTAACTCCACTTCTCACCTTTAAAAACCAGGGCGTAATTTATATACAGTGGGATGCACAGATCTTAAATGTATAGTTTGACTAATTTTGACAAATATTCAAGGAATTTGCATCAGCTCAGACAGTGCCCTGTCCGCCCCTTCCCTGTCCATCCCGCTCTCATTCTGTCCCCTTTGCTTCTCACTTGAGCCTTCTGAGCAACCGCCAACCCCCCCCCCCCCCCCCCCGGAAAGAGGGGAGGACAAGTATGATAACACCCATCTTATGGCTAAGAGAACAGAGGCTCGGAGAAAACGCAGGCGGCTTGCTTTGGCATAGAGAGCGAGGAGTGGCAGAGCTAGGATGACCCAGCTTTCTGCTCTCCCAGCCGTGTGCTCCCGCTTTCCGTCGGAAGCTGTCTGCTGAACTGGATACTGACAGTGGATTTCATGCTTCTACGGGCGTCCAGGGAACAAGGGACCCGATCACCCCCAAATAGGGTGGTTTCACCCATAGTTAAGGCCCTCTTGGCAGGGCGGGCCCGGTGTGTTTCGTCCAGGGCTGGGCTGCCCCTGCAGATAGGACCTTCTCCTGCGGCCTCCGTGCCCACTGTGGCCTCCATGCCCCCTGTGGCCTCCGTGCCCGCTGTGGCCTCCATGCCCCCTGTGGCCTCCGTGCCCGCTGTGGCCTCCATGCCCCCTGCGGCGGCCGCCTGCACAGGGGCGCCTGCCTGTGTGTGGCTGTCTGTCGGTGTCTCTGGCCGCCTGTGTGCAGACAAGCTGTATCTGACCCCCGAGGAGCAGTGTCTGTCTCCCGGGCAGCCGAGCTGGAGAACATTGACCAGGTTCCCAGGCTGGTTTTCCTGGGGAAACATTTTCCAGAGCCTACAACAATGTTGTATTTGATTTGATTTTTCCCCCCTTTGCAGGCGATTGTGTGGTTTGGGGTGTTTTGCTCCTAGTTATAATCCAATAAAGAGCAGCTGCTGAGATTTTTCCAAGAGTGCCGCTTTCAACCGCCCTCGTTGAAAACGCTGTAATTTATTTCAGTCGCTTGTGGGAAAACCAGCCTCAGCTCAAAACAAAGGCGTCCTGTGCTGATGTAATTGCCCCACGAGCCTCTCCTTGGGCCTGGCCTGCGCTGGTCACTGAGGCGGCCCAGGAAGGAGCCTCCTTTCTAGACGGTGGAAGTCACCCAGAAGGACCCCGCTCTCTTCCCACCGTCTCAGGGTGCGGGAGTCCCAGAGCCCAGTGGGGGTCAGGAGCCATGACGCTCATCCGACTCACTCACTTCCTGTGGCTCACAGAGGTCAGTCCATGGGATTATCACACCTTCATGTGACTTAATCTGATCACTTTTCTTTCTACTTAATACATAATCCAGTCCTGCCCATCGAGGAGCTAAAAGTTTGGGTGAAAGGACTGATTGAGAGAGAGGGGATTCAGCTACACAGACCTCCAGCGGGGCCCTGGTGTGGTGGACCCTGTAAGAGGGGTTTCTGGGCACTTGGGGGTTGGGGGAGGGGAAAAGACACCAAGGAGGGGGAGACCTCGGGGCTCAACCTGCCTCAGCCATCCAGGCTGGTCTGTTCTGTCTCCCATTCTTTCCAGGTGCCACTGGCCCTGGGCTAAGTGGCCACCGGCCACCCAGTCATCACTCAGTTTGATGGAGTGCGTTCTTCTCCAGAAGCACTTTCGCCTCCTGGACTCTGCATCCAAAGTGGGGGTCCCTCGGCCGAGCCACGTGGGAACGCTCTTTGTTCTTCACCAGCTCTCAGAGAAGACTCTGAATTACACGGGTGGTGCCACCTGCTTGGCTATAACTGTGTTTCCGAGGGACCGACTTGAGGGGTGTGCTATGGGGCTGGCCGTCTCCCCAAGGCCCTGCTTTCCATTTCATTTGCAAAGTGATTTCCATCGGCCACAGAGGTCTGTTCTCTTGCATGTAAGAGGAAGTCACATGCCAGCCAGCATTTGCCTGGGAGGTGCCCTTCCTCGCCCCTGAGTTCCCCTCTCTTCTCAGCCATTCTTTTCCCTAGAATCACCCGGAGGAGCAGAATGAATCAGGTGGCAGAACCCTGCACAGGCGGGAGCAAGACCTTTGACCCTAGTAGTGAGTTGCAAAGCACCGGCGTGGGAGGAAGGGGAAGACCCACACGTTTTGCAAGCACAGGTTTCTAGGGTCCACAGCCCTCAGAGATTCTGGTCAAGTCTGTCTGAGATGGGACTCAAGCATTTTTATTTTTATTTCAAAAATTCTTGCCCTGCTATTGCTAGCCCCGTTGAGGATGGGAAATGAAGTCCTGATAGATTGAAGGATGTTCTGGTCACACATGGAAATCCCCGGCAAAGCCAGAGATTGAGTAAAGGTCTGGGCTACATCAGAGTCACAGTCTACACTGCTTCTCAGCAAAGGTACCCGGTGTGGATGTCAATCAGGTGCTGATATGTCAATGTCTGAAATAAATTAATAAATAAACTAACTAGTGTTTGTTGAGCTCTGATTTGATACCCACGCTGTGCTATGGAGGTATAATTTAAATGTCATGCAATTCGCCATTTCAAGTGTATGATTTAATGAGTTGTGCTACCATTATTGTCAGTCACTTTTGACTATTTAAATCTGCTTTATTCCCAGTGCCTGGAAATAGTGCCTGGTATATTATCCTATACTAGAGGCCCAGTGCATGAATTCGTGCACCGGTGGGGTCCCTCTGCCTGGCCTGTGGGATCGGGCCAAAACTGGCTCTGACACCCCCCTAGGGTTCCCGGATTGAAGAGGGTGCAGGCCAGGCTGATGGCCTCCCCCCGCCCCTCCCCAGTGCACGATCAGGGCCTTGGAGGGATATGGAAGGTTGGCCAGCAGGGGAGGTACTGCAGGAGGGCTCCAGGGCTTGTCCAGCCTGTCTCACTCAGTCCCGATCGGCTAGACCCAGCAAGCTAACCTACTGGTTGGAGCGTCTGCCCCCCTAGTGGTCAGTGCACATCATAGCAAGTGATTGAGCAGCCTTAGCATATCATTAGCAGATTATGCTTTGATTGGTTGAATGACTGGCCAACCGAACACTTAGCATATTAGGCTTTTATTATATAGGATAATGAAAGGATAACATGCAAATAGACTGAATGGCAGAACAACCAGAACAACCGAACAACCAGTCACTATGAAGTGTGCTGACCACCAGGAGGCATGCGTGGAACATGGCAGGCATCGGCCATGGCGGGATGGTGGAACAGGTGAGCAGGGGTGCCAGACCAAGGCGGGAGGAGGGGGGCCAGTCACTGTCATCAGAGCGAGCCTCTGGTGGTTACTGAAAATTCTTTGTTCCTGCCCAGCGCTTGCACCTGCTACCGATGCAGGCCTCACTTGCACCCGCTGCTGTCAGTGGGTGTGAGCAGCAGCTGCCGGCCCCAATCCTCCTCAGGGCTTCTCCACCTCCCCTTGCTCCTGAGGGGAGATCGAGGCCGGCAGCTGCCTCTCGCACCCACTGCCGGTGAAGGCCCTGCTCACTCCTGCTGCTGGTGCCAGAGCCGCCACTCGCATCCACTGCCAGTGCCAGCCCCACTCACACCTGCTGCCGGTGCCTGGCACTGGTCCTGATCGCTTGGTGCCATCAGCAGGTGTGGGTGGTGGGTGGTGGCCCTGATTGCCCCTAAGAACTTCCCCACCTCCCCCTGCTCCTGTGGGGTGATCAGGGCAGCAGCCACTGCTCACACCCACTGTTGGTGCTGGCCCCAATCGCTCTGTGCCATCAGCAGGTGCGAGCGGGGCCAGTGAGCCATCAGCGCATGAGAGCGGTGGTGATGGGAGCGGGGCTGCCGCCAGACAGGGGACGGGGGTGGGGGTGGGAGGGGGGCTGTGGTGGGAGGGGCCAGGCAGGGGCATGGAGGATGGGCTGAGACCTGCCCCTGTGCCCACTGCAGCCTTGTGGCCCACAGTTCTTTTCAAGGTGCATGAATTCGTGCACTGGGCCCATAGCGTGTTTAATAAATATTTGTTGAATAAATGAATAAAAAGTAAGATTTAAGAAAAAAAAATTCTTGCCCTGGCTGGTGTGGCTCAGTTGGTTGGAGCGTATTACCAGACACTGAAGGGTTGAGGGTTTGATGTTTCTCTCTCTCTCTCCCTCTCTCTCTAAAAAAAAGTCTTATATGCATCTTCCTTGAGACCATTTAGAAAATTAAGATATCTGCTACAATCATTCCTCCCTCCGACAGTCACGTTTCTGCAAACTTCCTCCCAGCCTTTATGCTGTGCATACACTCATCTCTGGATCAGGATCACATGGTCACTTGGGTGTCCTTGCCTTTTGAGCATCATGAGTATTTTCCCATGACATTCAATATTTTTTGAAAGCAGGGTTTGTACAGGCCGCACAAGGGAATCTTTGTTTCCACATCTGATTGCTTTCCCAAGCTGGGTTCCTGGCTGTGTGAGAAAGGTCTAGAGTGACTTAAATGCTCAGCTTAGCTCATTCCCTTGTGCTGGGTTCCTCTCCCCCTGCCCCTCCCAATATAGAGCATTGTCTTCGTTTAAAAATGGCAAAAGCAGCACACACTCAAGAGGAACCAGTCTGGCTATATGAAGGGATGTGAAACGAAGCAGTCTTCTGGTTTCTCCCAAGGGATCTGTCGGTTTGGGTACATCCTTGCACACTTCTCTCTTTAGCCATTTTTCCTTTTCAGAAGCCCCTTGGGTGGTTTGCTGCTGGGAGCTGTTGGTGTGGGGAAAGGACAGGCTGGGAGTCTGAGGACCTGAGGTCCTGTCTGGAGCCACACGCACTTGCTCTGGGAGTGTGGCACAGTACAAAGTCCTGGGGCTCACTTTCCTCCTTGCAGCCTGATTATCCAAAGATTGCTCTGGGGTTAGATTTTTCATAGTTAGCAAGTGAGCAAACAAACAAACAATAAAACAATAGAAAACCAAACAGAATACCTAGTTAAATTTGAATTTCAAATAAACCATGAGTAACTACCTATATATATATAAAAGCCTAATATGCTAAGTGTCTGACCAATCGTTGACCACTCGACCAGTTGCTATGATGCACACTGATCACCAGGGGGCAGATGCTTTGACTGGTAGGTTAGCTTGCTGCTGAGGTCTGGCCAATCGGGACTGGGTGAGATGGGCTGGACATGCCCTGGAGCCCTCCCATGGTCCCTCCTCAGCTGGCAGGCCCCAATCAGCCCTGATGGCTGGCCAAGGCCAGGGACCCCACCTATGCAAGAATTTGTGCACCAGGCCTCTAGTTTAGTATAAGTGCGTCCCATGCAATATTTTATCTGTGTTTTACCTGGCAACCCTGCACCAGATGGAGCATGTGGAAACGACCTGGAAGTGGGCCTGGAAGTGGCTCCTGGGCCCCACTGACCCCTTCCTTTGGGTGGAGAGTGTTCCTTTCTCCAGGGGAGATCAGGGCTCCTCCATCCTTGGACTTGAGACATCCTCTCAGTCACTGACAAGTGCAGGATGGCAGAGGCCCTGAGCAGCAGGGCTAAGGAGGAGGCACCTACTATGTGCCAGGCAGATGGTGAACTCCAGTCTCCATGTATGCGCTCCTGTGTGTAGGTGCCAACCCTGCCCCTGGCTCTCTTGCCCTCCTGGTCCTCACCTCCCACTTCTCTGTCTGTACCTCATGGCCAGTTCTGCCTCACCAGGTGGTATGTTTGGAATTGCTTCTGGGGCTTGAGCCCTTGGCTTTCTGTCTTTGTCTTCAGGTTGTGGGCCACAGAGGCCCTGGAGCAGGGGTGAGTTCCCCCAGAGACCCTGCGTTCTAGCTTCCCCCCGGGCTCCTCTGCTCCCCCTAGACCCAGTCTCTCATGCAGGTGTGAGGGGTGCGTTGGTGCTGCAATTAGACAGCACCTGCATTAGACAGTGTCCCTGGACCCCGACCTCTACCTTCCTTCTTCGATGACTCACATAGACTGGCTCTCCTGGGTGTTGCTGGGCATGACAGGGGTCTCCCAGAGTGCCTATCCTCTCCCGAGGCCACTTCCCAGCTGCCAGGCACAGTGCTCTCCCGTAGTGCCCTCTGACCTCTCAGCAGCCCTCGCTGAGAAAGGAACACTCTCCATCCAAACAGTGAGACCTCTGTTACCTGGGCACCTGCCTCATGATGAGTCAACTTAGAGAAACGCGTTCCTGTCTGGCATTTGATGTGCAGAAGTCAAACCTTATCCTCCACTTCACAGATGCAAAGCCCCAGCACAGACGGGCACACATTCTGTGGCCCGAGCTAGTGAGACACAGAGCTGGCTTGCTTGTGAGGCCCAACCCAGGCCTTCTCCACTTCCCCATGGCTGCCCCTCCAGGGATCAGAGTGACTGAGACCCTGCCTCTCACACGTCAGTGTGGACATGCATGCCTTGTGGGGGCGGGGGTGGGGGGAGGTGTTACAACTCAGATTCTGATCTAGTCGGTCTGTGGTAGGGGCCTGGGATTCTGCATTTCTAACAAGCTCCCCTGGGCTGCTCATGCCACGGATCTGGACCACACTTTGAGCAACCAGGCTTTAGTGTAGACAGCATCATAAGTGTCAGAAAACATCTGCGGTGTGTGGGCCTTCACTGACCTCCAATCTGGTGGGCACTTTGACCACAATCACATTAAGCATCAAAGATCAGAAGTATCCACACACACACAAAGTTAGAGCTAGAAGGGCCTCGAAAGGTCAGCTAGTTCAGAAGACTTAGGCTCAGATCCAGGAATCAGGCCTGGGCCAGATGCCACCAATCTGGATCCTACTCGGGTCTTCCCACGTGGGTGCTGGGACTGGCTAGCACAGGAGGCCGTGGGGGTGGATCCCAATCTCAATCCCCTGTCCGAGTTTCTTCCTCCTATGTCTCGCCATTGTGGCTGCAGAACTAGATTTGAAGGGCTAACCAGGGAAATGGTTGTGGCCTCAGATAGTGGAGGTGTTGGGGAGCCACATTCTGTGCAGAGAGGTACTCTACCAGGCTTTAAAAAAAGACTGATATGGATTTAATGACAAATATACCATAACGGTTACTGAACACCAGAATGCTGTCCAGTGCTTTTGAACCTCGTCTACAGGAGGGCCAGCCACTCACTGGTTTTGGCAGCCAAAACTCCTTCATCCTCTGCTTGCCAGCATGCCTGCTGCACCCTCTCCACCGTGGATCTATGCATCCATCCATGCATCCATCCATCTATGCATGCAGGCATCCATCCATGCATCCACACATCTCTCATGCACGCATGTGTCCATCCATCCATCTATCCATGCATCCACCCATGCCTCCATCCATCTATGCATGCATCCATCCACACATCTACTCATGCACGCATGTGTCCATCCATGCCTCCATCCATCTACTCAATAAGTGTCTTTTGCTCTCATATCATGTGCTTTGGCCCTCAATACTATTGGGGGATTCAAAGATAAGTGAATCAGGGTTTTTGCCCTCAAGAAGGAGAGATAAGCTCTGGCTTGTGTGGCTCAGTCGGTTGGGCATCGTCCTGTGCACTGAAAGGTCGCTGGTTCCATTCCCCGTTAGGGCTCATACCCAGATTTCAGGCTCAATCCCTGATGGGGGGCATGTAGGAAGCAACCAATCCATGTCTCTCTCTCTATCTCTCTCTCTGCCTCTGCCCCCGTCTCACCATTTCTTGCTTCACTAAACCTCAGACTCCTGAGAGGGTGAAAAGAGGGCGACTCCCTCCTGCTGCCTGTGGGGAAACTGAGGAAATCCAAGCCAGGGAAGAGATTTGCCCAAAGCAACCAATCCATGCCCCCCCCACCCTCTCTCAAAATCAATAAAAATATTTTTTTTAAAAGAAGGGGAGATAAGTTAAGATACAAATAACTCTAAGAGTATTACTCTAACTCTCCCAGTTTCCAAGTCACATTCACATCCTCCACTTCATCTAGTCTTTAAAATCAAAGATTATATCCTCAAGAGAGATGGTGGTTAAGCCTCGTCACCTGTCTCCAGCGGTGACAGGTGTGTCATGCCTCATTCCTCTCCCCGCCCCACCCCCCATCACTTTCTGGTTGTTAGTTCTGTGGGGGGAGGCCCGGAAACCAATAGGTGGATCGAGGATCTCAGAGGGAGGAGGGACAAAGGAACAATGAAGGTGACATCAAAGCTCCTGTGGAGGGTTCACAGGGGGAGAGTCTCAAAGTCTGGGTGAGTCAGGACCCACGGAATACGGAGCTGGCATCCCTTTAAAGATCTGCTAGTCCCTCCCTGGGCAAGGAAGGGAGCCTGAGGCTGAGTGGGGAAGACGTTTGCGCAAAGTGGTGCTGCAAGTGGGGGCTGAGCTGAGGCCGGCGGCCGCTTCTCCCTCGGGGCCATTTCTCCACGGTGACCAGAGTCTGAGTAGGCGACCGCAGTGGTGGAACTTGGGGATCCCTGCACACCTCTCTGGGCTGGCCTCCCACTGACTTCCTCCTTTCAAATTTAGGGTTGAATTGAAGTTTTAAAGTTGCGACGTTGGGTTAATAATCTTGAATGGGTCAGGTGAAAGGTCAATTCCTCACTAAGCTGGTAAAGTCACTGATGTTTGGGGGGGCGGGGTTCTGAGAGCCTCATGAAGGTCCAGACAGGTGTCTGGGCAACTGGGGGCATGAAGATCTTAGATGGCATGTTAAGAGCAGGGAAGTTGCTTAAATTGTGGAGTGAGCTTTGGGAGTAGGTGGTGTCTGCCTGAAAGACAGGCTGGTGAAGGGAGTGGGGGCACTGCAGCAAGCCTCGCTGCCTCACAGGTGCTCCCCAGGACCTGTGCACCCAGCCTCTTCCAGAGGCTCCTGTGAGAGCCAGGAGGGGACAGAGCCCTTTCTTTGGCATCCATGCCCACCTCCTGCTCCAACGGCGGGAGCTGGGGGTGGAGCTGAAAGAGGTCCCCACCTGTGGCGCTGATGGGTTCCAGCTGTGCTCCTGCTCCCCTGACTCTGTGAGCTGCAGGGTGGGGCTTGGGCTCCGGCTTCCCGCAGGGGGGCCTGGCGGATCTTTGAGGCCTCACCCCCTGTTTAATGAAAATTAACACTCAGCAGACCCCAGCGTTTCCCCTGCCTCTGAGCCTGGCGCCTGGGGGTTTGGAGTTTCGAAGGGTCTCTGAAATAGCTTCGCTGTGCAGACAGCCGCTGTGACACCTGCTGCAGTCCATGCACACACACAGGCACACGCACAGGCACAGGCACAGGCACAGGCACACGCACACACACAGGCACACGCACACACACACGCACAGGCACACGCACCCACACACACAGGCACAGGCACATGCACAGGCACAGGCACACGCACAGGCACACGCACACACACACAGGCACACGCGCACACACATGCACAGGCACACACACCCACACACACAGGCACAGGCACAAGCACATGCACAGGCACAAGCACAAGCACACCCACAGGCACAGGCACAGGCACACGCACAGGCACAGGCACAGTTACACACACATGCACAGGCACACGCAAACACACACACATAGGCACATGCACACACACACACACACACGCACACTACCGAGGCCTGCACCTACCTCCTCTCCTGTGATGCTCTTTCACAGATGGGGAAGGCAAGGCCGAGGGAGGCCCGGGAACACAGGCGGTCCACGCAGCTGTGGGAGGCAATGCGGACTCAGGAGGTCACCCAGCCCCAAAGCTCATGCTGCTTCCACTGGATTTGCAGGGTTTAGGTTAGAGGTGGGAGAACGTTCCCGCCCCGAGTGCCTGGTTCCCCGCGGCCTCCGCAGCTGTTGTTTGCTGTAGACTGAGATCCCCCAACCTGTCAGTCATCCGGGCGGAGGAGGAGAGGGACATGCCGAGGTGGGTCGCCGGCTCTGCCTCTGCCCCCGTCTCACCATTTCTTGCTTCACGAAATCTCAGACTCCCGAGAGGGTGGGAGAGGGCGACTCCCTCCTGCTGCCTGTGGGGAAACTGAGGAAACCGGAGGCAGGGAAGAGCTTTGCCCAAAGCAACTTCCAGGGGGGGTTTGAGAAGTTCCAGCTCCAGAGAAGTCTTGTGTGATTAACTGTGGATCTGGTCCCAGTTCTTCCATTCTGGTTCAGCTGTTTGATTCTTTAACCCCTGGCTGTGTGTGTGTGTGTGTGTGTGTGTGTACATGGGCATAATGAGCATACGTGTGTGTGTGGCACCTGGGGAACCCTCCCCCCTGACTTGATGGAATATGGGAATGAATGTTTCTTGGGAGCAAGAACCAAGCTTGGAGTTGCCTGTGGGTCTCCATCGTGGCCCAAGAGCAGGTGTGTTTTGCTGTGTTACTAGGTTTTCTGAATGCCCACAACTTAATGCACTTGAAGGCCAGGGAGAGAGGAAGGGTGTCCCTGCGAAGAGAGGAACCCTTCTATATTGGGGGTAAACCTCAGAGGTGATCTCTGAAGGAGACACTGGTTGTCTTAAAATCAGAGGCACCTTGACAATGATGGGGCTTCTGATCGTTGCTGGGGCGGGGTGTGGGCCACAGTCAGTCAGCGGTCCCGGGTTGGGGCCGTGATAGTCTTTATCTCTGGCGAGTGGTGTTGCTCTGGGCCTCAGGTCCCTGATCTGAAGTGAGGCAGTGAGGCCAGCACTTCTCAGAGTTGACTGTGCACACGACCCGGGGATCGTGAGAAAATGCAGGTTTGAGACAGTGGCTCTGAGAAAGGGCTTGAGGGTCGGCGTTTCTGACCAGCACCAGGTGGCGTCCATGCTGCTGGCTGCGGACCACACTGGGCGCAAAGCTCCAGAAAATCCCTGAGAACGCTTTAAAAAAACCCTCACCACAGGGTAGGTTTTTATTGATTTTAGAGAGAGAAGAAGGAAGAGAGAAACATCTACGTGAGAGAGAAACATCCATCGGTTGCCCCCCTGACCGGGCATCAAATCTGCAACCTGGGTATGTGACCAGGGATTGAACCCGGGACCCTTTGGTGTACAGGACAATGCTCTAACCAACAGAGCCACCCAGCCAGGGCCCAGAGAACCCTTTCAATGTGAACCCTTTCAGTGTGAACAGCTGGCTCCAATTTTGAAGAGCTGGGCCCAGAGGTCACACACACCTGTCACACCACCAGAGACAGAGGTAGAAAGAACGGAAAAACAGACTGTGGGTGCCATGTGGCCAGGGGGCAGACATAGCCAGGGATGCCATGAGTCGGAAAAAGAAGGAGAGACTTGGGAACTGAGAGATATAAAGAGACCCAGAGACGAGGAAGACAGCGAGACACAGGTGGAGGGGGAGAGAAGTAGGCGTGCAAAGGAGAAATGGAGGGTCCCAGCTCTGCCTCCATGGGGGTGGAGTATGCCACGGCATCCTGGTGCCCGGGCCTATGCTCCCTTCAGCTTTAATCAGGTCTGCTTCAAGCCCTGAGGGGTCCCATTACTTTATTTCTCAGGTTTATGTTTGAAAAAGGATCTTCCCTTCCCTTCACCCTCCCCTCCCCATCACTGGACTCCAGCCACCATCCCAGGCCCACAGAGGAAGAACCCCCCCCCCCCACCCCCATTAATCAGAGCAGAGGGAGGGGACTGGAAGCTACTGTCTGATTGAACATTAGTCATGCTGCATGCTGTATTCTCTAATGAGAAAATTATTCCAAATTGCCCCGGGGGATGGTTGTGATTAAACTATTTGCCTTGACTTCCTCTGCTAAATTGAACGCGTGCGTACACACACACACACACACACACACACACACACACACACACACACACTCCCCCTCCCCAATTCTGCACACCCAAGGCTTTGGGACAGACCGTCCGGAGGGATGGGCACAGCCTCTTAATTCCAGAGGGTGGACCCTCCCAGCCTGCTCACAGCTGGCCTGCTCCTGCTGCGCTCTGAAGCCAGCTAGGCACCGAGGGAGAGGGAAGCCGTTCGCGGGACCCTATCAGCGCCCCCACCCCATTCCTGCGAGACCCTCATTGCCCACAGTGGGAAGGGGCTCCTGGTGTCAGATGTCCGTCTCTTAGGAGGAGAAGCATTTTTTCCAGGCAGGAACCTGGAGCTCTTTTCAGATCCCTCTTTATTTTCTCTGCTCTGAATTGCCAATTTTGTTTGGACCTCCTTCCTGTGCGCAAACTGGGCCAAGCCATGAATATGCAGCCCTGTTTGCGGGTGCAGGTTTTTGAAGCATATTTCAAAAGAGAACCAAAGCAAACTATTAAACAAGGATTCATGGGAACGAGAAGGTTTTTATGCAGCATTTATAACACAAAAAAGGTGACACGTCATTAGAACGTTAACGTCTCACTTCCCCAGTTGCCTTCTCTTTAAATCCTGGCCAGACCTCAAGGTCCAGCACAAATGTTCCCTTTTCTCACCATCGCCTCAGTCACAACCGAGCCCTCCCCATTCTGGGGTCTCATTGCGTGGTCCCGAGTCGATAGAATTCAGTGACGGGGAACTGAGGACCACATCAGCCAGCTGTTGCTAGGCTATACTGTGTCAACAAATGGCCCCACATCTCACTGGCTCACAGTCGCCATCCACGCCAACCCCAGGCTGGCCGAGACACTGCCCGTTCATTCTGGGATCCAGGCTGAGGAGCAGCCTCCATCTGGGACCTGCCATTCCCAAGCCGGGGAGAAAGGGACCAATGGCGGCAGCACGTGTGGCCGTAAAGCTCCTGCTCAGATGTGGCACACAGGACTTCCGTCCACACCCTGTTGGCCGAAGCAGGTCACACAGGCGAAGGGCTGGGGAAGGTCCTACTGCCAACACCTCTGTTAGCTGGTGTGCTGCGTCCTGGGAGCACAAGGAAACATTCAGCACCTTCAGACTCACCATCCAGAGCAGCGTGGTGTCCATTTTACCAAAATGCTCTCACCACAGCCATTAGGCGTCTCAGTCACCACATTTATTCTAATGATCCTTTTTTTGGAGGGGGGGGGGGTTGGGAATTGCGTATTACTTGGTATCTTGGCAGCATATGATTCTGTCAACACCTCTCTTCTCTCGGCGTCTAGGACATAGCTTTCTCTCGGTTCTTCCCGCCCTCTGGCCACCTCACCTCAATGTCTTTGGGTGCATCCACCTATCCTTTAAATTCCTTTCAGTGTTATGGTTCCTCTGGGTTGGGAAATCTTTCTTTGAGTTGATTTCAACTTCCTCTTCCATCTATAGGACTGTAGACTTGTTTTCTCTGTTAAACTGGGCATTCCTCTTCTGTCACAGGTGAAATACAGCCAGACCTTCTTTGCAGCTTCTCCTATCAAGAGGGAAGTCTCTCCACCCCTCTTCCCCCTGGATATGGTCTGTCCTTGTGACCCGCGTTGACCAGTAGGAGGTGGTGGAATGGCATTGTGAGAGTTCTCAAGCCTAGGCCACAGGAGAAGCCAGCTGCCATGAAGGAAGCCAGACTGGCCTGCTGGAGGATGAGGTGGAAGAGAACTGAGGTGCCCCCGGTGACAGCCAGCACCACTGCCAGGCTTGGGCCTTCCAGCCCAGCTGACCCTCCAGCTGAATACCGCTGAGTGAGTGAGCCCAGACAAAGCCAGCAGGGGACGCATCCAGCTAACTCTCCAAATTACGACCGATAATAAATCTTTGTTCTTTTAAGTCACTACATTTTGGGATGGTTTGTTATGAACAATAGATAACTGGAGTACCCTGCATTCCCCAATTGATTAATGGCATTGCCACCTAATCAGTCTTCCAGCTCCTCAAATGTGGGAGTCACCCCTCTCTCCTCCTTAAACTTAAAAAAAAACCCACCTATATTTTTATTGACTTCAGAGAGGAAGGGAGAGGGAGAGATAGAAATATCGATAATGAAAGAGGATCATTGATTGGCTGCCTCCTGCATGCCCCCCACTGGGGATCAAGCCCATAACCCGGCCATGTACTCTGACTGGGAATCGAACCTTGGCCTCCTGGTTCATAGGTCGATGCTCAACCACTGAGCCATGCTGGTGGGGTGCCTCCTTCTTCACCCCCACATTCAGTAGGTAAGATGGGGAGTTATTGTTCAATGGGTAGAATGATGAAAAGTTCTGGCAATGGGTAGCACAACAGAGTGCATATACTCAACATTACTGAACTGCACACTTGAAAATGCTCAAGATGGTAACTTTTGTGTGCATATTTTACCATAATTTAAAAAGTGATTAAAATATCTCCCAATCCTGCTGCTTCCTTTCAATCCCCATCCTCCACATTGCTTTCTCTCTGAGACGCAGCTCATGTACTTTAAAACCCAGGGTCCTCCCCTCTGCCCTCAGGGTAAAATGCAAACCCTGGGCCAGGCAGGAAGGGGGGTTACCTTCCCATCCTCGCGTCTACCAGCTTTGGCCCTCACTCACCTTCTCCTGGTGTCTGTGTGCATTCCAGCCCCTACCTTGCCTCCATGCCCCCCAGACTTCACACAAGAGAGCCTCTTATTAGGCATTAGCAATATCCACTGGGTCTTGAAAGGTGCCTATTTTTTAAAAAAAAATATATTTTATTGATTTTTTACAGAGAGGAAGGGAAAGGGACAGACAGTCAGAAACATTGATGAGAGAGAAACATCGACCAGCTGCCTCCTGCACACCCCACACTGGGGATGTGCCTGCAGCCAAGGCACATGCCCTTGACTGGAATTGAACCTGGGACCCTTCAGTCCGCAGGCCGACGCTCCATCCACTGAGCCAAACCGGTTACGGCTAAAGGTGCCTCTATTTTTAAGTACAATTTAACTTACTAAGATATTCAAGCCCTTAACTTTTTCTTTATCCTAGTAATCCTATCTGATAAAAGAGAAACATGGTAATTAGTGTATGACCGCTACCCTTCCCATTGGCTAATCAGAGCGATATGCAAATTAACTGCCAGCCAAGATGGCGGCCGGCAACCAGGCAGCTGATGGGAACAGGGAGCCTTGGTTGCTTCAGTGACGGAGGAAGCCAAGCTTCCCCGCCTGCCTTGCCGGCCTCTCAGCTGCACTCTAAGCAACATTGTAACAAACATAGAAGCTAAACAAAACCCCGGGCTTCAGCCAGCAGGACCCCAACATTGTTTCAAATACAGAAGGTAAACAAAGGCCAGAAACCTGCTTTCAGCAGTGGAGGTCTCATAGCTGGAGCTGAGCCTCAGAGCTAAAGCTGGCCCAGAATTTAAAAAAAAAGGAAAAAAGGACAGGTTGGGAGCTTTAGTCACCCGCCAGCTTGAAAACAGCCCTCAGCCCCTCACCCAGGCTGGCCAGGCACCCCAGTAGGGACCCCCACCCTAAAGGGGGTGTGATCAGATGCAAACAGCCATCAGCCCCTCACCCAGGCTGGCCAGGTGGGACCCCCACCCTGAAGGGGGTGTGACCAGATGCAAACAGCCATCATCCCCTCACCCAGGCTGGCCAGGCACCCAAGCAGGACCCCCACCCTCATCCAGGACACCCTTCAGGGCAAACCAGCCGGCCCCCACCCGTGCACCAGGCTTCTATCCTATATAGTAAAAGGGTAATATGCCTCCCAGCACCGAGATCAGCGGAGCCACGAGGCCTCCCAGCACTGGGATCAGCGTGACAGGGGGAGCGACCAAACCCCTTGATCGCCCTGCAGCTCTGTGTGTGACAGGGGCGGGGCCACAACCTCCCTATCCGCCCTGCTCTGTTCGTGACAGGGGGGAGCTCCTCAACCCCCTGATGGGCCCTGCTCTGTGTGTGACAGGGGGGAGCTCCCCAACCCCCTGATTGGCCCTGCTCTGTGTGTGACAGGGTATGGAGCTCCAACCCCCCTGATGGGCCCTGCTCTGTGCGTGATAGGGGGCAGCGCCCCAACCCCCTGATTGGCCCTGCTCTGTGCGTGACAGGGGGTGGCGCCACAACCTCCCTATCAACCCTGCCTTGAGTGTGACAGGGGGCGGTGCCCCAACCCCCCAATCGGCCCTACCCTGAGCGTGACTAGGGGTGGCATCGCAACCTCCCGATCCACCCTGCTCTGTGCATGACAGGGGGCGGTGCCCCAACTCCCCAATTGGCCCTGCTCTGAGCCTGACCAGGGGCTGCACCTAGGGATTGGGCCTGCCCTCTGCCACCCGGGATCAGGCCTAAGCCAGCAGGTCGTTATCTCCCGAGGGGTCCCAGACTGTGAGAGGGCACAGGCCGGGCTGAGAGACCCCCCCTCTCCCCCCCGAGTGCACAAATTTTTGTGCACTGGGCCTCTAGTTTTAATTACAAATATCTAACCCTTGAAAATAACACAAATGCCTACCAACCTGTAGACACCTTGGGATGATAGTTGGGAGGAGCCGAGAAGCCGTGGCTTATTGTGACGATCCTGCCGTGTCACAGGAGATCAACACGGGAACATGTTTTTGTCATGTGTAGCTTGAGCAGGTGCCCAGTGGCTACTCTGTGATAATATCTCGCTGGACACTTTCCATTCATATCGCTCACCCTTCTCACACACCCATGAGGCCTAAGGTGTTTCTTACTGTCCCTATGGTACAGATGAGGACATTGAGGTCAGAGAGAAAAGGTAACTTGGTTCCCGTTTTATTAAGATAACGGACAGACAGTGCTGTGTAAGTGTCAGGTGTGCAGCATGACGATTTGACAAGGCGATTTTCTGAAAGAAGCTTTTGATGGAAGCATAGCTTACACACAGGGAAGTACACACATCCTGTGGAGGAAGCTGAGAGGAGAGACTGGTTGACAGCATCAGATGCAGCCATGATGTCAGGTAGCATGCAACTTGCCTGGACAAAGAACCATTAGATTTAGTGACAGAAAACTCTGAGGGATAAGCACAGAGTGAACTCACCCGGAACAAGATGGGGAAGAGCATTGCTGTGGTCCAGAACACCCCATGCCCCTCCTGGGCACGCTTCCTCTCCCCTCCGCCAAGCTCACCATCATCCTGGCTTCTAACAAATAACAAGGCCGATGGCCTGAGGTTACACCTGAGTCGAGGGACCATGCCCTTTCTGTGACCTGCGACCTGAGCTCCCAAGGTGGGCAGTGTTCCTGTGAGGGCAGTGACGGAAGCCATGGGGCCGACCTCACAGTTCTGCTCTAGCCTGGCCCTGACTTTGCCAATGCCGGCATGGCCATCAGTGTGTGTGGGGGAAGGCCATGCATTCCCCGCACTCAGAGGAGGGCCTGTCAGGGGAGCAACCCTCTTTCTGTCTACCCAGCCAGGGGCTTGTCTTTAAGGCATGAGCATGCGCTTACACACACACACACACACACACACACACACACACACACACACACACACACCCCTCCCCATGATCTATCGACAGCGTGAAGTCAGATGGCAACTGCAAACCTTCCTCCTCCGCGCTGATCTCTCTCGGAAAGCCACTGTGAACTCAGTGGAAGGAAAGCTTTTAAAGTGACCCTCCACGTAAGCCCTGAGTCAAAGCCCTGTGTGTTTTCTTTCCTTTTCTTAACTGGAAGGTTATGTGTTTCTTAGCTACTGGTCAGGCCGGATGGGACTGCCAAAAAGCTTTCAGGGAATTTCCTCACATGTAACAAATTTATGAGTCATACGAAAAACTGGGAAACGCTTCAACCAGCTGCCTCTCATGGACTCTGAGCCTTTTTACAACACCTTGGTGCTGGGCCTTGGATGGAGCCCGCAGAAGGGGTTAGTGTAACTGCAAATGGCCCCGCATGGCCCGGGAGGAGACCATGATCTCCCTTATCTCCACTCTCCTGTCCTCCCAGCAGGCAGCTCTACAAGTTCTCAGAAATTGCTCAGCCACCCAAAGACCAGCGACAGAGGTCCTGGCTGTTCTGTAAGGGCTGGCAGATGGGGGTGGTGGCGGGAGGGCCGGTTGGGGCTTTCTCCTCCATCTCTGCCTAGATAACCAATGGCACCTCAGATGGAGCTCTGACCTCCCCGCCCCCCGGGCTGTGCCCCCATCTTACACATGCTAACTTCATGTCTGCCAGCTTGTGCTTTCCAAGGGCGGTCACACACCTCACCCCGCAGGCTCTTCTGCAATGTGATCTTGCCACTCGTTCATCAGGAGGGAGAGTTCGTTCTCCACCCCCTTGAAATGGGCCAGGCCCTGGGGCTGCTTTGAGTAACAGAACGTGGTGGAGGTGGTGCGGTGTCAGTTTGGGGCACGGCCCTAACTAGCCTGGCAGCTTCTGCTTCCTGACTCTTGTAAGAAATGTGACTCCCAGGGACAGCCATGCTGCGATGAGAGAGAGAGAGAGAGAGAGAGAGAGAGAGAGAGAGAGAGAGAGAGAGGTTTAAGGAGCACTGAGCACAGAGCATGAGCAAACATCTAGCTTGGAGCTAGATTTGCTGCTCTAGCTTCCCAGGGAGCAGACAAGCTACTCAGCCAGCTTTTCCCTAACTCCTGACCCACAAAATCATGAACAAAACAAATGGCTGTTTCACGCTATTAAGGTTTGGGGTAGTTAGTTACACAGCAGTAGGTAACCAAAACACCGTTTCCCAGTCACCAAACCAAAGCCTTCCCAGAGTCATTCTTGACTTTTCTCTTTCTCTCAAACTTACATCCATCCTGTATGCAAATCCCTTTGGATTTATCTTCAAACTATACCCAGACTCTGCCACTATTACTGCCACTGCCGTCACCCTAGCCCAGGCCACTCCTGCACCCCCGGGAGGCAGGAGGAGCAGTCACAGGCGCCTGAAGCAGAGCCATCTAGAGAGGCAGAGGGGCGTAGCCAGCCCAAGGCTACGGTGCAGGGAGGACACAGGTGAGCAGGTACCCAAGCCTCCCTCTCCTGTTCCCTGATCTTCTGCCAGGGCCTCTCCTTGGCTGAACCCAACCAGAGGCTAGAGGGACAAGTGGGTCACAGAGGTGGCCCATGGTTGGTTCCCTGGGCCCTAGAGCAGGGGAAAGAGTGGGGAGTGGGTGGGCTGCAGTGAAGAAGGACCAGGCTGCCCTCCTCTGCACTCTCTTTTCACTCATAGGCGTGAAGTTCTGCCCTGTACTCTGTACCAGGGGCTGCCCGGAGCCTGGGCCAGGGGAGGGTATAATTACCAGGACTGCTTCAAACAATGGCTACCCTTTAGTGCCAAACACATATTTGCCATTAGGTTTCAGGAAGTCTGAGTCATGACTGATGATCAGTTCAGAATCTGCCCTACAGGGCTTGGGTCGTTTCCCCCCACGCGTGCCCTTCCACGTGTTCCACTAGCACTCCAAGGACTCGCTCATGCAGTGGGGTTCACCCCGCGGTTCCTTCCTGCTCGTGGATGGCTGTAGGGTGACGGGGTTAGAGCTGGCAGAAACCTTGCTTTTTTGATAGTCCAACTGCATTTTTCTACTGGTAAGAAAACGGAATCCCAGATAAAGGAAGTGATGGGTTGTAGAGGAAAATATCTTCCTTTACTCTCTACTCCTGCCTCACTCGCACCGCTGCTCACCAAACGTGTGGCTGGTTTCCCACACCCACGAGTCTCTGACCCCAGCTGGGAGTCCCGCAGTTCAGTTCCGCTCTGACACTGTCTACCTGGAGGCCGCGTCAGGCCCCCACAGGCTGAGGGCTCAGTCTCACAAGACGGCGTCCGCTTCAGAGGCCAGTCCCAAGTCCTGGGTGTCATCTGTACTTCTGCCCAATAGGCTGT
This sequence comes from Myotis daubentonii, assembly GCF_963259705.1. Taxonomy (NCBI): domain Eukaryota; kingdom Metazoa; phylum Chordata; class Mammalia; order Chiroptera; family Vespertilionidae; genus Myotis; species Myotis daubentonii. The sequence continues at coordinate 84,803,330 of NC_081845.1, read as the reverse complement.
AAGTCAGGGATCCCATGGCCCCTCCTAGGGTTCAAGAATTTGCTAGAACAGCTCATAGAATCAGGGAAACACTAACTTCTGTTTATCGGTTTATTATGTCATAAAGGACATGGTAGAGAGAAGAGATGAAGGGCCAGATGAAGAGGTACACAGGGCGAGGTCTGGGAGGGCATGCGGAGTTTCCATGCCTCTCCTCTTCGGGTGAGCCACCCTCCCAGCACCTCCTGCGCTCAGCAACCCCGAAGCTCTCTGAACCTGTGCTTGTGGTGTTTTTTGGGAAACTTCATCATAGACGCACGATTGAGTATTAACTCAATTTCCAGCCCCTTTCCACTCCGGAGAATAGGAGTGGGGCTCAAAGTTTCAAGCTTCTAGTCACAGCTTGGTGTTTCTGGTGACCAGCCCTGCTCCAGGAGTCCCCTGAGAGTCACCTAGAATAAAGACCCCCCCACCCCGCCCCTATCACTCAGGAAATTCCCAGGGTTTTAGGAGCTCTGTGCCAGGAACCAGGGATGAGGCCAATGTACAGCTTCTCTTCTTTCCTGCCTGTCCAGGTTGGTGGCAGAGCTAGCACTTCCCGGCAGCGTCCCTGACCTATGTCATTGCTGCACTCTCCCTGCTGCCTGCGGATTACATGACATCACAGGCAGGGGAGAGGCAGGCCCGCCCTCCCCTTGTCCTCTCAGCTCCGTTCTCCTTTTGCCTCATTTGTTCCTTCACTCCCACATTCCAGCAGCTAGTGATGATTTCGGGGTGTCATTGGCTCAGGCACAGCTTGTGGCAACATTACCAGGATGCAAACACCTGATTTTCCTCTCCTGCTGGGCTCCGAGAAGACCCACTTCCCACTTGCGAGGGATTTACAAGGGAGGAACAAGATTCGATGTGCCACCGCCTCCAGGCTTTTGGGCTGCTTGTTAGCAAGAATGAGCCTGATAAATACGCAGCTTGTATTTCAGAAGAGAGAAAGGTGTCTACACCAATGAGATGCCAGTGAGATGCCAGAAAAAATAATGAAAAAACACAGAAGAGGAGTGATCAACCCTGCGCGCGTGGTCCATGCAGACAGTCAGGGCAGCGATGCCAGTGGATGAGCTCCTGCTGCAGGACAGGGCTTGGTCCAGATGCCAGGCCTCCCCCAGTCACCAATCTGCTGTGTGACCCTGAGCAAGTCACTTCCCCTCTCTGTGCCTTGTGTACAAAGTGAAGGGTTAGACAGGATGGTCTCTAAGGGTGTCCAGCTCTTGCTCCCTGCCCCCTGCCTGGCACGGCACCTTCCCTGGGGCATCCGTGGCAGCCACATCGCCTTGCACGGACGGACGAGGGCTGATTGAGAGGCAGCGAAGAGAAGGTTCCCGATCTTTGACTCCCGAAGCAATGGTTGTGAAAGCCATCGCCTGAGGTTTGCCGGCTGGGTTTTGTGTCGAGAAGGAAAGGCTCTTAAAAATCATCAAGGGAAAGTCCTGAATGGAGTTTTGCCAGAAGAACAGCCAGAGGGGCTCCCTTTTTCGTTCCTTCACCTCCTCTCTGCCCCGCATGGGCACCCTCTCTCCTCCTTCCCCACAGCCACCAAGGGCGGGGGGGGGGGGGGCGGGGGGCGGGCAGCAGGCACGTCTGAGTGAATGCGGCCTAGGAGGGACTCAGGTTCCCCGTGGCTATATGGTGTGATGGTGACCTCCCCCCTGCTGGCCGTGGACATGGAGCAGGACAGTGGGAATGTGCATTCCGGGCGAATTCCCGGGTGACACTGCTGCTGCAGGTCTGCAGACCGCGCTTGGAGAATTGCCATCTTAGAGAATCGCCAAGTGGCACCCAGTTCTTCCGAGGGCCGCCCAGGAAGCTCAGGGAGAAGCAACTTCCCTCCCCAAGGCCAGGCTGACATCGCCGTTATTCTCGCTGTCTCCGATCGCGCTCTGACTGCTGGGGGTTCTCCTGCGGCTCCTGAGCCCCGAGGAGGCGTCTGCCTGATTTATGGGGCTTGGCGGACACTCAGAGACGGAGGGAGGACAGGAACGCCTAACGTGCCGCACATCTGACTCTGGCGCTGGAGCATTTTTATTGCTCACCGGGGAGAGCGCACGCGGAGAGCCTGTTCCTGTAAAGCTTGGTAACGGACGCAATGGCTGGTCATGAGTCCCTCAGGGGGCTGTGCCCTGGCCACCCTGGAGCAGCCGGGGTCTTTCTGACTCGCGCTGGAGCTGGCACTCAGTGACAATCGGTGGGGACGCTGTGCCCTGTGGGCTGTTTAATGTCACCGGCACAGTCTCCTTGCCCCTGGTTACTCTCCCTCCTCTGGGCCTGTGGGCTGGCTCTGCAGGAAATGGCCCTTTAAGCTGTATCTGGTCAGACCCACTCATCAGGGCTCGTTTCCCACCGACAGGTGACTAGACAGCATCTCAGAAGAAGACACCTCCAGGTGTAGCTCCCCTGGTCCGAGTAGTTGGATGACCACCTTGCTGGGTGCTGGTGCTAACAGCTACCCTTCACTGATCACTGCCTGTTGAAAAATCTCATTCTATCCCTAACAAGAACCCATGCGGCCCTAAAGGTCTGCCCGGCTCACCGTGTGGGTTCAGTCCATATTTGTGGTTGAGGGAAGGTGGGGTTCAAACCTGGCTCTTCCTGTGCCACGAGGCAGGCTCTGCCCTCTGCCGTGCCCACCCTGCATGGGGTTCGTTTCACACACTGCAAACAGCACCAAAAGGCAGGGCTCTGAGCCTTTCAGGTCTGGTCAAGTGTGGGCAGGAGAAGCAGGCAAATGAGTGAGGAGACGTCATCCATGTATCCGTGTGCCCATGTGTCCGTGTGCCCATGTGTCCGTGTGCCCATGTGTGCTGTTTCTCACGCCCTGCAAACAGCAGCAGAGCTGGTGAGTTCCCCTTGCCAGGTGTTGGGGCCACATCGGTCTGGGCTGATATTCTCTTTAATAAACTTGGCAAAAGGCAGCTTGAGACGGCGACTCCAAAAAGTCACCCCACTCCCCGGGCGTTAAGGAGGAGACTGTGTTCATCATCCCCTCCTTTTGGGCTCCCCCAGATCTCAGTACTGCCCTCTTTTACACTCTGGTCGGCGATGTTCAACCTTTTCCATCTCGTGGCACACATAAACTCATTACTACAATTCTTCAGCACACCAAAAATATGATTTTTGTCAATCTGACAAAAAGTAGATATAATTATGATTCATTTACACCAGACAGCTATTGCTGTGTTAGCTGTTGTGATTTTTTTACTTAACAATCTAAGGCAGCGCTTCTCAACCTGTGGGTCGCGACCCCATCACAGGGGTTGCCTAAGACCATCGGAAAACACATATATAATTACATAGTGTTTTTGTGATTAATCACTATGCTTTAATTATGTTCAATTTGTAACAATGAAATTGGGGGTCACCACAACATGAGGAACTGTATTAAAGGGTCACGGCATTAGGAAGGTTGAGAACCACTACTCTAAGGGAAAAGAGGTCAGTGCCCCTGATTAAATAGACAAGTATTGCATGTTTTATAAATTCTTTTGACACACGGGTTGAAAATCACTGCTCTAGATTTAGGCTTGTGGGAAAAGTCCCGTTTCTGTTTCCTCTTCAGTAAGGCCAAGAGAGCCGACTTCTCTGAAGGAACTTTACTAAGAATCCAGGGATAAAGCACAGGCCTTTGAAGGGTAATAATAAAAGCAGTCAGCACCTATGGGCCCTCTCCTAAGCTTTTCACCATATTATCTCAGTTAAGCCTCACAAAAGCCTAGGATGAAGTGATCAGGGATTTCCCGTTTGTAGATGAGGAAAATGAAGCTCAGAGAGGTTATGTAGACATGGCCAAGGTCACACAGCTCGTCAGCGGGGAGCCGGGATTTGCAACCAGGCAGCCTGGCTCCTGCATGTGGTCCCCCCTGCTTTTCCAGCCTCCTCGCCTCCTCCAAGCTCCCTAGACTCTAAACCCAGCATCTATTTCCCTTTTCTGAAGACCCAGGCTTTTTTCACTTCTTGACTTTTGCATGTTTGGGCCATTCTGCTGGTGGGGGAGCTTGCTGGCTTTGGTGTCCACTCACCTTTTGGGGCCAATAGAAATGTCTCCTTTGGCCACAGCCTTTCCAGCCCCCAGTGGGAGTCATTCTACTGTCCTCTGGGCTTCTTGAGGCCATTCCATCCACTAATGGTACATTCAGGAGTGGCTGTTGGCTTGTCTGTCTCCCCTAACAGCCTATGAGGCCTGAGGGCAGAGGCCAAGGCTGCATCAGCACCCTGACTCCCAGGCCTGAACTTGTATCGTGTTTGGTTCTCTTCTCCTAGTAGCCACCGTCTCTGTGGCAGAGAAGGCTAATTGTCCCCTAATATCCACCTCTCCCCCACCCCCTCTCCCGCCTCCCGCCCGCCTTCTTACACTGTTAGAGGCTTTGGGATGCCATTTCCCTGTCTTCCCTATAGCCAGGTGTACCCATGTGCCAAGTTCTGGCCAGTGGCATATGGGAAAAGCAATGTCCAGGTCATGCCTGTAGAGGGAAGTGAGGGCCTGCCCCTCTGCTCCCGGCTGGCTGCAGTGTGGACATGGTGGGGACCATGTGGCTGGTGGCCACACTCTATAGATGGCAGAATGACAGGACGGGAGGAGGCTGGGTCCTGAGGCGCACAGCCACCGCCCCAGCTCAAACTTCTCCTTCAGAGAGAAGTGGACATCTACCGCGATGCTTAGCACGGCGAGGTGAGCTCTCTGTCAGTCGTGGCCATGTCTACATCCCAAGTAACATGCCTACGTGCCCATGAGGAGAATCATCTTCAACCTTCCCCAACTGTTGGAGGTCAGACGAAGGCCATCTCCTTGCTGCTGTGTGAACATGCCATGAGTTCACATTGGAGGGGCATGGCCAGACCCTGACCAGAGCCAGAGCAGTGGCTCTCAAAGCTGGTCAAGTTCTAGCACACAGCGGTTTGGTCCCTACCCAAGGCCCAAACCTGGCAGTGGGGGTGGGGAGGAGAGAGCACAGGACCCAGAACTTGTGCTTTCAATAATGGTGACATGGCCCCCTGAGATTTACAGATCAGTCTGTTAAGTTTATTTCTGCTTCAGGATTGCCCAGCTTGGGTTCCCAACATGGCCCACTGTATTTATTCAGTAAGTATTTATTGAGCAAGTGTCCATTGTGTGCTGGGTACTGTGGGGATATAGGGAAGTCCCCGCCTCCGTGGAGCTCCCCTAGTAATGGAGAAAGACAATGAACAGCTTAGCACATGTGTGTGTCATTTCAGATAGGCGTATGTGCTTCAAAGCAGAAGAAAACAAGGTAATGTGATAAAGAGTGAGGAGGGGCCAACTTAGATGGACTGCAAGGGAGGGCTTCTCCAGCAAGTGCCATTGGAACAGGTCGGAATGACGAGAAGGGAAGAGCAATGTGGATTGTATTAGTTATATGTTGAACTGACATAATTAATAGACCCTCAAAATCAAATGGTTTAAATATCAAAAAGTTTATTTATTTTTTAAAAATATATATTTTTTGATTTTTAGAGAGAGAGGAAGGGAGAGGCATATATATAGAGAGAAACATGGGTGAAAGAGAAACAACATTGATCAGCTGCTTCCTGCATGTCTCCTGCTGGCGGTCGATCCCACAACCCAGACATGTGCCCTGACCAGGAATCCAACCAGTGTCGTCTCGGTTCATGGGTTGATGCTCACCAACTGGGCTCTTTATTTCGTGCATAATCCTTCAGGGTGGGTGTTCAGGGTGGTGAGATGGCTCTCCTCTGTACAGTCATCCAAGGACCCAGGGGGGTGATAGCTGCTCTATTGTCTTCACATTTTGACTTCTAAGGTCTTCCTGGCATTATCATCTCGATTGGCTGGAAGGGCAAAAAACTTGGAGGAACATATTGGGATTTTTCTATGGGCCAGTCTGAATGACAGGTATAACTTATGCTCATGTTTCACTGGAGTGAATTTGATCACATGGTCACCCAACTGCAAGGGAGCCTGGGAACTGTAGTCCAGTCATGTGCCTAGGAACAAAGGGACGATGGATTTTGGTGGACAGCTTAGTGGTCTCTGCCAGAAGCAGGGGGAATAGAAGTGCAAAGCCTCAGATGGGGAAGTGAGTTTGGTGTGTTCAAGGAACAGTGAGGAAGCTAGTATGGCTGGAGCAGAGTGAGATTGAAGTAGGGGGGTTGCAAGTAAAGATGGAGAGGCAGGCAAGGTCTACTGCCGAGGCGTTTGCTTGCTCCCACTCACTTTATTTTTATTAAACATTTATTTTTCTTTCTTTTTTTAAAATATATTTTATTGATTTTTTACAGAGAGGAAGGGAGAGAGATAGAGAGTTGGAAACATCGATGATGAGAGAAACATCGATCAGCTGCCTCCTGCACATCTCCCACTGGGGATGTGCCCGCAACCCAGGTACATGCCCTTGACCGGAATCGAACCTGGGACCTTTCAGTCTGCAGGCCGATGCTCTATCCACCGAGCCAAACCGGTTTCAGCCATTTATTTTTCAATTACAGTTTACATTCAATATTATTTTGTGTTGGTACAGCATGGTAGTTAGATAATCATATACTTTATAAAACGTTACCCCCAATATCCCACTCACTTTAGTAAAGGTTTGACAAGTACATCTTTTTGAGCATAGCATTCTTCCAATGTACACACACACACACACACACACACACACACACACACACAAAGAGAGAATAACACAATAAACTTCCAGGTACTCATCAGCTTATCAATATTTGGCCACACCTATTATAATTTTAAAATAATATACAAATTCCTCAGGTAGCAAGAAAAGGGGTAAGTCTCTCATAGTCTCCTACTTACCCCACACACTCTCTCTGGGAACATTGTGACAGATATGTGAAAGCATTTGGACCTCTACAATAGCTCAATCATTACAGTTCTTTTGTCTAATTGGTCAGAGGAAGTGGGTCAAATGCCATCCTAAGGTACTAAAAGGGGAGTTCCAGGGAGCCATCCAAGAGGTGTCTATGGTGCTAACCAGCAAGGCTTAACCTTGGATAGTGTACAAAGTCATCCCTACCCCTGTGCTACACAAGAAACCAACATCCTTAACACCGCTATGAACTCACTTGTCTTTACTTCTTTTGAGCCTGGAGCTTTGGGACTCCGGCCAATACCTTTCCCTTCTTGGGATTTAGCTTCTCATCTGTAGAGGGAGGGGATTGTCCCTTCAAGTTCTAATATAACCCCCTTCTCCTGCCCTGGCTGGGCCTCGCACTGGGCATGTATACACATGCAAATATATGTGTGTGAAAAATGGCCTCCAGGAGGGTATCAGCCACACTGTGTACTCAGGCACCTTCTAAACTGCAGGCGTGTATATTCTTTTCACGAGAAAGGCTCAGGTGCAGGCTGAGCTGGTCATGTGATGAGAGGGAATCATCTGAATAAATTTTCCAAGCAGGAAATTCAAGGGCTGGTGTATCTCTCCTGACAATATATAATTGTTGGTGTAATTTAGGCTAGAATTGGAATTTGAGCTTTTCCCAGGGATTGATTGATAAGAACTACAGCAATAAATGGGAGATGGGAAGAGATAGGTGGGTTTGGGGTAGAGAGGGAAAAGGTGAATGAGAGTGAGGCTTCATTAAGTCTCAGAGGCCCCTTAAGGGTCAGTCAATTCATGGAGTTAGATGAATGAATAAAGTCTGTGAGAGGCTTGTAGGAACCCTCCAATCATCAACAATTGGGAAAATTCAAATCTACCTTATGAGTCATCTAGGGTTGTGGTGGTGGTGATAGGAAGGTAGGTGAGGCATGTGTCAATGAAAAGGACCCGCCCCAAGCTGGGAAACAGCTGTCACCAGATTCTCAAACATGACCCCAACTTGGTCATTCACAATGTGAAGTCCAAATAAAAAAAAAATGGGTCCTGAACCATTCCAATTTTTCCTTAGGATCCCAAGTCAACATCTTGGATTTAGACCATGATGACCAGACAGTCCTTGGAGAGAACAAAACTTAATCTCAACACTTTCTCCCCAGGTTCTCCTCAACTTTCCAAGTGTCTTTGGCAGGTCTTCACTTTATTCTTTGTGGTCATCTAGTTTTTCACCCTGTTGGCTGCTGCAGAAACAAGCATCTCACCCTCATACAACCCACCACATTCAGAGCTCATTGCTTTTATCATGAGATAGAATCTTTCCCAAACACCCAACAGACTTTTTATTTTGTCTAATTGGTAAGAGGAAGTGTGTCAAATGCCACCCTAAAGCCAACCATTGTCAAGGAATACTCCATTGTCACTCCCAGCTCAGATTAATCCTGCTTCATCCTCTGGGGATGGCGGTTGGCAGCTTTCCCCAAGGCCATGGCTGCCCACCAGATGTGTATACAGCAATATGGTGGGTAGATGTGTGCAAGGTGGGGACACAGGAGTGGGAGGCAGTGGTGACATGAGATGGCACCCAGGTTTGCCATCTCATCCATCCTTGGACTCTTGAGTGGCCTGCCTGTGGTTGCAAGTATGGTTTTAAAAAGCATTTATTTGTGCGTGTGTGTGTGTGTGTGTGTATGTGTGTGTAGCAGACGTGTGCATATGTGACAGAAAGAGAGTTATGACCCAAGGCCTTATAATGTTCCTTCCTTAATTAGACGTGCGGAAATGCACCATTTTTGCCTTAAAAGAAGTGTAATGAAGATGGATTATAGTTCAGACTCTGATTGGAAAGAGCCAGGAACTAAGATTAATTAGCGGCAGCATGTGGTTTATTTTCAAGGTTTTTACTTGGCTTCCAGAAATCCTGGCATAAGATCTTCAAACTCTCACTGAACCTTTCGTGCTCAATGGGGTGGAGGATTTTGTTCTTGTTTGATGGGGAGCATTTGCCCTCCCGTAATACTCTCTGGGCGGCCAGCCGCTGTCACTTGCCATGTCGGATGTCTGTGGATGGCCACCCCAAGCTAAGCCAGCCCCTCCCACTCCTACCCGGTATGACTTCAGTAGGAATTGCTTTCCAGCTGACATTTATCAGGAGGTGTGTGGGCGTTGGACTTGAGGGTGGTTTTTTTTAATGGTGCAAGCTGTTGAAAGTCTCCTAAAATTCCTCAGCATCCTTTCTTTTTATTAGTGCTTATAATTTCCAAGGATTTTTGGGGAGACAGAGAGATCTTTAAAATAGCTCAATCATCACAGTGCCTGTGCCCTTCAGAGGGCGTAAGCGCATTATGACTAATTCCGTGGTTAGCATTGGGAGACCGCCCCACCTGGCCTTTTGGCCTCTATTTTCTCCCATGGCAGCTCTGCCTTCTCTGGAAAGGCCGCCTCTTCTCCTACCCAAGGACTAGCTGTCACCACCTGGTAGACCCATTAGTAGATTCCCACTGCTCTTGGGATAAAAGCTAAACTCCTCACCATGGCCCACAGGGCCCGGCCTGCCCTGGCCTTCAGCTTCCTCCCTTCCTCCCCGTGCTCCAGGCACACTGATTTTCTTTGGATTCCTTAAATAACTGAATCTTTTTCCTGGTTCAGAACCTTTGCACTTGCTGTTCCTTGCGCCTGGAGCATGCTCCCCGTTTGGTTGTTGGCTAATTCTCACATTCTCACCTTCCAGGTCTCAGTTTATTTATTTATTTTTAGGGAGAGAGAGAAATATCGATTGGTTGCCTCTTGCATGCACCCCCACTGGGGATGAAACCCACAACCTGGGCATGCGGCCTGACCAGGAAACAAACCCGCCACCTTTCGGTGCATGGGATGACGCTCAACCAACTGAGCCACACCGGCCAGGGCCCAGGTCTCAGTTTAAATGTGACCCCCTCACGGTGGCCTTCTTTGACTCTTCCTTCCTTAAGTCTTTACTGCAGCATCTTGCCAGCGTGTTCAGCGTTGTCTCCCCAGGGCAGAGCTCCGTGGGCTCTGGGTCAGGGCTGGTTTCAGGGAGTGAAATCCTGTCTGCTGGGGAAGGGGCCACACATTTGGGATGGCTCCTCTTGCAGGAGTGGCTCCTCTCCCAAACTGATCCCAGAAGGCCTCAGAAGTGGTGACTGGGTTTGACAGGTCTTTATGACTCTCCAAGGCTCTTGCCTCTTTTGACTCCTTCATAGATAGCTGTAGACTGATTAATTAAAAGAACTCTGTTTCTAAGCAAGAATCTTCTGCCCAACTGACCACTAGGAAATGAACTACAAAGTAATAGCTGTTAGGTGTGTGTCACTTAGGATGCATTTGGCTGCAAATAATAGAAGTGGTAATCGTTTAAATAATAGATATATTGAATGATCTCACATCACAAATGTAAACCCTTATGCAGTACTTTCTACCTGCAAACCTTGGTTCTATTCAGTTTCTTCATACATTTCATCAGAACGTCTTCCTCTGAGGGAAGTGCTGTATTGCAGGCGAGGAACCCGAGCCTCAGAAAGGCTAAGCACTGTGTTCTAGTGAGTGGTCGAGCCAGGACTTGGCTGGTTCCCAGGTGGTGTGGCTCCAGGTTCTGTGTTCTCCTGCTGCTTTATCATGCCGGGTCTTGAAGTAGGGGTTCTGGGTTAGATAGGAGCCCAGTGACGTCACAGTGTTGAGTCAGTGAGTCGGAGATTCCCTTGGCCTTCCACTTTTGGCTCCCACAGCTCAAGTGTCCCTCCCCCGCCTGACAGCTTCTAGAACAGGAAGCTGGGAGTGGGGCCACTCGCATTTCCCCTCACACTGCCCTCACCTTTTACCAGGGAGGAAAATTTGGCCCAGAAGGACCCAGAGAGTTCCTCTTATAGCTCATTGATCAGAAAGGGGGGCCAGGGCATCCCCGCTGCAGCCCTGGCAAAGGCAACTGGGCAGCCATAAACTGGTTTCAGTGGAACCAAACACGCTGAACCAAATTGGGTTCTGTCAGCTCAAAGAATGGGGTGGATGGTGGGGAGACCCCACCAGGCCTGGCCCAGCATGTCTGCTTTATCAAGGGAGGGGGAGAAGACTCAGGTCAGGACACTATCCTTGACCCTTGGGTGGCACCCAAGGACCTCAATTCCCTTTGACTATTAATCACCAAGTAAGTCCAGTGTTTGTGAGTGTGTGTGTGTGCGTATACGTGCTGGGGGGGGGGAGGGGGGATTGGGCAGGGGACTGTGGTTGGAGGTGGGGAAGGGGCCCAGCATGTCCTCTCTCCCTTCCTTCTAGATGTGCAGCTGACCCTGGAAGTTCAGACTCAGCTGACAGTGTGTGGATGTGGGGTAGGAGGGACATGAGAAGGGGCAGCATTTTCCTCCCAATCCAGGCCCTTCGCCCCAGCTTGGGCAACCTGAAAATGCATATTGAGCACTTGCCATGTGTCACAATTGCTAGTAGGTGCTTATACCTGTGTCTCAGTTAATCATCACAACTGCCCTATGAGATCAATGCTATTATCATCACCTCCACTTTGTTTGATCACTTCTCGCTGTATGACTTTGGGCAAGTTACTTAATCTTTCTGTGCCTCGGTTTCCTTCTCTGTAAAATGAGGATAGTAATAACTTACCTTCCTTAGGTAAAACACTTAAAAAAAGTCTTGACACATACTAACTAGTGAATAAATGTAGTATTATTATTAATGCTGTAGGTTTTCAGATTGGGAAAATGAGTTGGGTTAAATGAGTCACAAATGTCTAATCATGTTCTAAGAGGGGCTGAATCAAGCTCTTTTGCTGGTGATATGATGAGATGATGATGATGATGATGGTGGAGAAGGAGGAGAAGAGAAAGAAAGAGAAGGAGAAGGAAGGAAAGGAGGAGGAAGAGAAGGAGAGAAAGAAGATGGTATTAGTAATGACAATGATGTTAGTGATGATGTCAATGGTGATGATGATGAAGGAGGAGGAGAGAAAAAAATGAGAAAATAAGGTCAGTGATTATGATGATGTATGTGGTGATAATGGTGATGATAAAGATGATGATGTAGCTGATGATGTTGGTGAAGGTGAGAAAGACAAACAGGGTGAAAGCCAAAATTATTGAACATTCATTATATGCTAGGCACTGTGCAAAACATCTCACACTCATGAAGGGATGGAATGCAAGGAGGATAAGGGCATAACAGCATCACACAGGTGGTAAGCGCTGAGCCAGGACTCAGGCCCAGGTCTGCTGACTCAACAGCCCATGCTCTTCACTCCTTATGGGCATCACAGTTTTGTGGAGGGACTGGATTGGAAGCTCAAAAGAGTTCTCTTATTCTTCTCCATATGTCAGAATCAACTAAAGAGCTCTTTAAAAATACTGAGGCCTGAGCCCCAACTTTAGAGATTCAGAACCACTCTAGGGTGAAGCATGTTTTATTCAGGTAATTTTGAAAACCGTGTAGTCCAGAGGATCCCTAAGGTTTACCTGGCACTGATGTCTTAGGCATCTCTGACCATCCTCTCTTCTCCTGACCAAGGAGTCTGCAGGGTAGGCTGGCAGAACACCTCAGTAGGAAATGAGGAGAGCTAAAATGGTTCAATGCAAGCCAGGCCTGGGGCAGGCCTGGCTGTGTACCAAGAAGGCTGGAGCCAGGAAAGCCTACTGAGAACTTGAAACTTGGGCCCTGACAATCATCACCATTTCCTTCCACGTTATGGCCTTCGCTGCTGATTGTGGGGCATCTGAGAGATAAAGATAATATTCCCCACTGTTTCTCCCTTAAAGCAAGGCAGTGTGGTGCCCTGGGAGTGGCTTTAGAAAGAATAGCATCCTTCTATTTTGAAACAGACACAACCTTAAAGCTCTTTAAAAAAAACTTCACCCGAGGGTATATTTCCATTGATTATTTTTAGAGAGAGTGGAACAGAGAGGGATAGACAGAGAGAAATATCAATGTGAGAGAAACACATTGATTGGTTGCCTCCTGCTCGTGCCCCAACCAGAGCCCAGGCCGGGCAGGAGCCTGCAACCGAGGTACCTGACCTTGACTGGAATCAAACCCGAGACCCTTTGGTCCACAGGTCGATGCTCTATCCACTGAGCCAAACTGGCTGGGGCTAATGCTCATTTTTATCCAAGCTTCTTATTTTATAGTGAGGAAACTGAGACCCAGACAAGGACAGTGACGTGCTCAAGGCCATGTGACCAACTTGCTCATCACCCACAGAAAGCCCCTACCTGGGGAACGGGAGCACACCAGGCTCCTTGCTCTGAAGGCTTCATAAAAACCAAATCAATCCGCTCAGCATCACCTGTGTGCATCTCTGTGAAAGATGCAATGTGGCAGTACAGTCCACCGTCAATATTTTTATGAGCTCTGTGGAAAATATGATGTTAAAGGCTTTTGGTAACCACTTCATTAAGCTTGGCTTTTCTAGGCCACCACAAAAGGTAAATAAACCCTAATGAGTAATACGCCCAGACTGAGATCCTGTAAGTTATACAAAGAGTCACTGGCTTAAAACACACTCATCCCCCCCACCCAAACCCCAGGGGAGTCTGAGAAAGGTGATCCTCGCCCTGTGCTGTGCACCAAGACCTTCAGACAAAGACTTATTAACCCGCAAATTAGATACTAACTAAATAAAGCCAGAATTTCCATAGTCTGAAAAGAACTGCATAGCATCAGTGATACTGAAAGTGAGCATTCTGCCAACTGGCCTCCCATCAAAGGAAAATTCCCTGGTAACCAGTACACAGAGATTAATGGGGGCTGCTGGGCCTAACAATGCCCCCAAGCCTTATTCTTTCATTCCTCCCACAAATCCTATGCTTGTTGTTGGGGATTCAATAATGATTAAGGCAAAGTCGCAGCCCTCAAGGAACTCATGGTCTTTTGGGGGAGGAATTGCAGTATAAGGAAACAGACTCTAATCCGGGTTGTACAGTGGACCTTGTAGAAGGAGTAACTGCTCCATACTGGGGGAGCAGGGCCAGGAATACTATCTTGGAAGGACTGTAGGGTTGCAGGAGGGAGTTCCTTTTTAACCTAAGACGAACTTGAGTGTGCTTATGAGATGATGGGAAGGAACCACCACAAAGAGAAAGGACTGAAGTGTGTTACAGGCCTAGGTTTCTTAAGAAGGTGGAAGAGGATGGAGCCAGGTGGGGAGAGGAGCCAGAGGAACAAGAATCCTGCCTGTGAAACAGATGGGAAAGAGACAAGGGTGAACACAATGTGGATGAGCTGGCAGACAGAGGAGGAATGAGGAGACGAGACTGCGCTTTGTGAACTAGGAGGTGTGGGCATGTGCTGAGAGAGTGGGCGTGGTGAGAAAGTGAAGGGCTTCACGAGAGGGTAAAGTTTGGTGAAGCTGCTGGGAAGAACTGGCATGGAGGCTGACTGTGCCATAAACAAGTTCCCCATGCCCAGCTGGCATGGCTCAGTGGTTGAGCATCGACCTATGAATCAGGAGGTCACGGTTTGATTACTGGTCAGGGCACATGCCTGGGTTGCGGGGTCGAGCCCCAGTGTTGGGGGGGCAGGAGGCAGCCGATCAATGACTCTCTCATCACTGATGTTTCTATCTCCCTCTTCCTCTCCCTTCCTCTCTGAAATCAATAAAAATATATTAAAAAAGAATGTTCCCTGGGTGGTGATGGTCCCAGTTGTCAAGGGCCATGAGAGAAGAGAGGCACCAAAGTGAGTGCTTGGTGCTTTCCTCCAGAGCTAGCGGCGTGAGTACAATAGGAACAGGGAAGGCTGGTTCAATTTAGGATAAGTTTTTCCAGGTAGATATGAGGAAAGAAAAACGGGCAAAGGGATTAAGAGTTTTTGTAAGATGGAGGCTGAAGTGATGCATCATGGGGTATAAGAAGGGAGTGGAGAAAGAAGGGTCTGATAGATTGGGAGAAATGAAGTACCGAAAGGCCTGGAGGTTTTAATAAGGTTAAGTACAGACGCTGTGGGATTAGTGGAGGAAAAGTGCTGACAGATACATGGAATTAAAAATAATCCTCATCACTCGAGGATATGCTTATTGATTTTATTTTTTGAGAGAGATAGAAATAGAGATATATAGGTAGAGAAACATCTGACCAGGGATTGAACCCACAACCTATGTCTGTAGGTTGGACCCACTACCTTTTGGTATATGGGACGATGCTTCAACCAACTGAGCCACACTGGCCAGGGCCATGTAATTGCTGATAGAGAATGGACTCTTAGAACTTTGGTTCTAGGAAATGGTGAGTTAGGTTATTTAGACTAATTTGCTTGCTGTAAACAAACAAGGGTGCTGGATAAAGCGTAAAAACATCTTAAAAGTAGCAAGACTTTACAAGATTTTAAGGCATCACCAGACCAACATTTAAAGAAAAAAAATAAGCCAGAGAGGTAAGGAAGCACAGAGTCTGCTTTTGCCTTGAAGAAATGTGGCATTTTAGCAAATCTAAACTTTTGTTTTGTCTACTAAAATCAAAGTCAAACACCACCTCAAAGTGTAGCGTCTAGGAAGCTTTCCCCGTTATCCACTGGGCTTCCTAAGAAGCCTTAAAGCAGGGTGAACTGAATTAAACCAGCTCCTACATGGTCTTGAAGCTCATATTTGTACAACCTGGGTGGTCCAGGGAAACTCAAGCCGTGATTTTGGATTAAAAGTGGGTTCTACGCTAAGGTTACCAGGCACATATCCTCTATAAATAATTTTTCAAGTGTAATGGCCAGTATACAGTCAAAGATAAGTAAATAGCATGGAAATAAGTTATCTTATGATCCCAGAGATGTAACAGACCCATAGATTTAGATATTATTATTAGACACAGATTATGAAAAAAATGCTTATTATGTTTAAAGAAATAAAATTCAGCTTAAAATATCTGTGGGGAACAGGAAACTATAAAAATAGCACAGCAGATTTGAAAATCAAATAGAATTCTTAGAATTGAGAATACAATAATTAAAATAGAGAATGATCTACTTTCAGAGTTAAAGCCATTACTGGGTAGGGCCTGGGATTGTCCAGAGTGTGGCCTGGAGTTTGTGGCTAAGCTGGAGGGGAGGGTTCTTTCAGAGGAGCTGACACGATGAAGAAACTGAGAGGCCAAGGGGTTGGTCATGTGATCTGTGAAGTCATCCGAAGTTACGGCAGGACTTGGGGTGGGGAGGCAGGTACCAACAACATCACGGGATGGTTAGTAGATGACGGAGATCAAGAGTGGTCTTGCCAGCTAAGACCGAAACATCACGGAGCAGGAATTCTCATAGGAGTGGAGAAGAAATTATCTGGAAGTGGCATGGGGAGTGAGGAGATGGATTCCTCCTCTTTGTCAAGAACTGGGGAGGGTCTGGGATTGAACCCCACTTACAAGCTACCAAGCTAGGCTGACACAGGTTCATGGGTGCTGGAGGAGACTTGAAACTCCTGGGTCAGAGGGCAAGGACAGGTGGTTACTCACAGTACTGGCACTTGCATTGACTCTTTGAGCCTTAATTCCTACAGGGTCATGTGAAGAGGGTCAAGTGATATAAGCACAGGAAGTCGGTTATGTTTCAGGAGAAGAACACTGAACTCAGGGACTCCGAATTGTTTATATTGGTCAGACAGCAGGCCTGCCCTTTGCCCCTGAGGGAGATATTGTCTATCTTCTCAGCTTGGGCACCATACAAGCACCTTGAAAAGCAAAGTTCAGAATGAAGGTAGTCAGGCCTCTGCTGGCCAGAGGGACAGAACTGGGAAGAGCCCATGAAGAACTGCTAACACTTTCAAACCCCAGGCCCACTGGGTGTGAGGATGAGTGTTTTTTTACTCTAAAAGGCTCCAAATAAGTGGTGTCCTCAGAGGCCAGCAGGAATTTAGGGACAGCCAGGAGATGAAGGACTTTTATGAGGAAGTGAAGAATTTAGGGAATTAGTTCCTACCTATTAAAAACAGAAGTGCTGCCCTAGCCGCTTTGACACAATGTTGACCCAAGGACTGAAGGGTCCTGGGTTCGATTTCGGTCAAGGGCATGTACCTCAGTTGCAGGCTCAATCTCTGGCCCTGGTCAGGGCATGAGTGGGAGCCAACCAATTGATGTGACTATCTCACATCGATGTTTCCAACTGACGGTGGGGACATCATTTCCTCATATCGGTAAATAGAGGAAGATGGAGATATTTAATAATTTTGAAATCTCTCTCTCTCTCTCTCTCTCTCTCTCTCTGCTATGATAATTTATTATTTATTTCTTAAAAAACTGGTAACCCCAAAAATGTAATACCTAAAGAAATTCTCTATTAGCCAGAAAACCCTGTTTTCCAGCGAGGCTCAGGACATAATTTACTAAGAAGAGGATAAAAAAGAAAGTGGCGATGGGAGTGGTGATAACAATGACCATGAAACAGAAAGTGGAAAACACACCTCCCTGTCTAGGGCTGTTCTTTAGCTGGCTCCTGACACCAGAAGTGTCCCCAGACAAGACATTCGTTCCCGCTTTCTGGAGGGGCTGGCTGGCCAACTCTGCTTCCCTGACGCAGGAGTAGACATTTAGAGCCTCGGAGAGGCAGCATGTGTCAGAGAATCAATATAGGCGTTGGAGCCCCAAAGACCTGGGCATAAATCCAGATGGAACTGGACTGTGCTACTGCTTGTGGCCTGCACCACACCGCTGTCTTTTGCGAGCTGTATACTCACTTTCTGGAGACTGCCCACACCTCTGCTCTCTCCATGTGGTTGTGTGGGAAGTTTCACATCTCACAGGGCCACATCCCCCTGGCCATTGTTGACTGGTGAAGGGGTGGGTATCTGGTCCGAACTGAGCCAATCAGAGTCTTTCCCTGGGATTTCTGAAACTGAAACTGAGGAATGGAGATAGTTCTTTTCTTCTGGCAAAGGCTGTGGATGACAGGCATTTGGGAATGTAGGTAGACATACTTCCTATCACATGCAGAAAGCCGGTCTGCAGTGACAGCAAAGAGAATGATCTACTTTCAGAGTTAAAGCAATTACTGGGTAGGGATTGTCCTGGGTAGAGAAAAGCCGCGTGGAATCTGAGCCATGATTCTAGTTGCTCAGAGGCCAGGTTGACCCATCATGGTTTGCTTCTTAAACACTTTGTTTGCTTCCTGAACCAGTGAGACCTTTTTGTGTAGGGTTGACCAAGTTGGCTTTGATTACTTGCAACCAAAAGAAGATCTGATTCATTTAGAAATCCTGTACAAGTCACTGTCACAGTTCCTCAGTGTCCTGATTTATAAAATGATAAAAACTGGGATTAAAATGTGTAGGTAGCCATAGGAGTGGCTGAGCAGATCAAGTGACATAACGCGGGAGGACACCAGGCACCATGCCTTGCCAATGAGGGAACTCAAGAAACACTATTTTCTTTCTTTTTGGCTTTATATAGGCATTCAGGGTGCTATTTTTAAAGCTCATATTTATTGTGCACTTGCTCTGAGCCAGGCATTGTACTTGGTACTTAGAATGCATACTCTCCTTTAGCTCCCACAAAAATCCTAAGAGGTAGCTACCATTTTTTTCTCTTTTTTAAAAAACTATAAGTATAGTTGACATACAATATTATATTAGTTTCAGATGTGCAACATCATGATCTGACATCTCCGTACCTCACGAAGTGGTCACCACAACTAGTCTAGTAACCTTCTGTCACTGGACAAAGCTATTACGATATTATTGACTGTATTCTCTATGCTGTACATTACATTATTAATTTATTAATAGTAGAAGTAGCTCCTATTTATCTCCACTTTGCAGCTGTGGAAACCATCAGAAAGGAAATGGATAAGGGGCTATAAACTTATTCAGTGGAATCAGATACCTCTGGCCCCACCCAAACCCTGCATTGCCTGAACCTCAGAGGAGGTGGGTGTGGACAGTGGAAACACGGATGTGAGAATAAATGTTGACAGCTTGCTACCTTGACAAGAGGTTTAGTCTGGAACCAGAGATGGCTCCAGGAAGGCATGCTGAGATACCCTCAGTCAGGGACAGCCTGATCCCAGCTTGGGCGCAGGACAGGCAAGGCTGGGAGGAGGCTGGAGCTAGCATCGGAGGGAAATGGACAGCTGGGCTGGGGCAGCTACCAGGGTGGTGGTGGGGATGGGATGAGAGCTATTTTTAAAGATTTGTCTGGATTTGGTAAACAACCGGACACAGTAGGCTAAGGAATGCGAGACTCGCTGCAGTTATATCAGCTTTGAAATAAGGTCGTTTCCTGGAAAGACTGAGGAGGGTTGAGGAATTTTACTACCGTTAAAGAAATAAAGAACTAAACTGCAATGATCAGTTACTGGCATGGTTAAGAAATGATAGCAATTCTTGATTTTGGAGGCCCAGTGTACGTACACCTCATGGAGCCTGTCATCTGTCACATTGCTGGAGCTTACAGCTTGCTCTCTCTGGATGCTCTGTAGATCTGCAGACCACAGTGACGGCCTCTTCAGTGGCCTGGTGTGGAGTTCGGGAGTTGTAGACAGAGTTTGGCGCTAGGATGTCTGAATCCTGGGTCTGTTTTCTAGAGTCGCTGTTAACTGACTGTGTGGTCACAGGCAACTCCCTGCTTCTCTCTGAGCTGAGCAAGGAACAGTTTCACCATCCTCCTCACAGCTGTCTCCAGGCCTCCTGCGTGGGGGGTGAGGCCCCAACTCTGCCCCTTCTGTCTTACACCCTGAGATCTAGAAATAACATTTCTTTATTTTTTTTTTAAAACAAGGCTTTTCAAACCAGTGGATGAGACTATATACAGTCACATGCCTTAGAGCAGCGTTTGGGTCCACGATGGACCACATGTATGATGTTGGTCCCATAAGATTACAATGGAGCTGAAAAATTCCTGTCTCCTAGTGATGTAGCCTTCATAACATTGTAGCGCAACGCATTACTCATGTTTGTGGTGATGCTCGTGTAAATAAACCTACTGCACTGCCAGTCATATAAAATTATAGCACATGCAATTATGTGCAGTACATGTACTTGATAATGATTATAAATGACGATGTTACTGGTTGATGTATTTCTTAGACCTTACTTTGTTATTTTAGAGCAGTGGTTCTCAACCTTCCTAATGCCGTGACCCTTTAATACAGTTCCTCATGCATAGACTTGTTTAGGTACACAATACTTAGCATCGTGTTAAAATTGCTCAGTGTATTCAGTACAGTAACATGCTGGGCAGGCTGTAGCCTGGAGCAATAGGTTGTATCATACAGCCTCGGCGTGCAGTAGCTACACCACAGAGCTTTGCGCACTCTACGATGTTTACAGAGACGGAGTCACCTAATGACGCATTTCTCAGAACGCATCCTTGTTGTTAAACTGGCGCATGACTTGTACTTAAGGCTCTTCCGGCTCTCCCATTCATGGCTTCTCTGACCAGGCCAGAGAATAGCAAGAGCTCAACATGACTTCACCAGGTGCTAAACTGGGGTGCTCCTCAAGCTCCAACGTTCTTTGTGTAAATTAAGAGCCCCAGTGCGTGCAGGTGGCCGGCAGTGTGGACAGGGCCTGGATGCCGCAGACTCGGGCAGGCTGAGAGCATTCGCACCTGCATCTGGTAGCCATTACCGCTCGCAGGGCGATGGCTCCCTGGGAAGCATTCGCCTGCTGCTAGAAAGAACTTGATTTTGCTTTCAGCATAATAATGTAGACGTCGTAAGGTTTAGAATTACCCAAAGGAGTAAAAGGGGAGGAATGCCATCTGAAATTGAGATTCTAAGAATCTTTGGTGGATTTTTGATATGCTGGTTGGAGCCTGGCTGTTGGCCCAGCCGGAGCCCCTGGCGCGGGCCCTGCCCAGAGGGGTTGGGGAAGCTAGAAGGATGGTTCGGGGCTCCTGGCGGGGCTGGAGAAATGGTTCCCTCCAGAGCGGGTCCTGTCTCGATGAATCCTTCCAGCGCAGTCCCGTGACCTGCTGCTGAAACCCTCCCAGGGCCTGTACACTTTGACTTTCTTTTTCTTTTTTAAAATATATTTTTATTGATATCAGAGAGGAAGGGAGAGGGAGAGAGAGATAGAAACATCAATGATGAGAGAGAATCATTGATCAGCTGCCTCCTGCACGCCCCACGCTGGTATCAAGTCTGCAACCCAGGCATGTGACCTTCTGGTTCGTAGGTCGACGCTCAACCACTGAGCCACGCTGGCTGGGCCACACTTTGGCTTTCTTACCCCATGGGTGCGATGAGCCCCATTTCTGCACGCCACCCCCACCTTCTCTGGGATTCTCTGCCACATGGCGTCCTCTCCCCCCTGAACTGCCTGCGAGGCGAAGACCTCCCCGGGTTGGCCTACCCTCCCTGGCCTGTGGCCCCAGAGTGTGGCCATCTCCAGCTCTTCTCGTGTCCTCCCTGCTCTGGCCTGGCCTCCACTGGTGATAAAACCACAGGGTCCCAAAGCATCGCTCGCCGACTCACATTGGCCAGATGAGTTGGAGATGAGGCCATCTGAGAGCTAGAACTCCTGAGGGGTCTGCCACAGCAATTCCCCATGTCCACAGCTCTGAGCTAATTTCTTCTGTTTAAATAAAACTTAAAAAAATAGCCCTTTAACTTTTTCCTATTTTCTGATGAATTAAGTACACACTTCTCGGTCTGGAATTTCAGACCCTTTGCAATCTGGTCCCCATCTACTTTGCCAAACGCTTCTCTCCTCCACCGTGACATGTGACTTTGCTCCCACCTCTTTGCTTGGAGATGCCTTGCTGATTCCTGAAAGTGCCCTGAACCCCTGCTCCATTGCGTCATTCCTACTGCTCCCCTTTCTGAGCGGCCCCCCACCGCGTGTGTGCTGCGTGGGAACCACACTCCCAGTGCATCCCAAAGCTGCTCCCTAAGGTGCCCCCTGTGCCCTCTCTGGGTTGGTTGTACTCATCCTAGCCCGCATCCGGAGGGCGGGGCCTGCCTCTGCACTCCCCACGGCACCTGTGCGTAGAAGGGGAACCTGTGTTTAGCGACGGCGTGGAAATGGGAGGAGGGACCCCACACTCAGGTTGCCTGCGATCCCATGGTGTGAGCCATTGGCTTGAACGCAGCACAGTCGTTCCCAAATTCACTACCACAGAGACCGCCGTTATTCAATTTTCTACCTCATAGACCAGAGGACTGGGAATATTTTATCTGCCAAGCAAACTGCATGTATCTACTAATTTATTTTGCCGTCTTTATCACCCACAGGCCCGTGTGGCTGCCACTGGGAGCTTCAGAGCAGAAGGCTCGAGAGACTGCAGGGCACGCACAGTAGGAGCGGAGGAGCGCCCGCTGCGCCGGCACCTCTGACGTTATCACAGACATATAATGTCTCCAGAGTTTTAGGAGGAAACGAAGGGCCTTCCTGAACGCTTCCTTGGAAATGTCTGGATTAAAGATTCTTGTTCTCTGTGAAAATGCAAGTCCCCTGGGAGGGAGTAACAATTTGACGTGATTACCTACACCTTAGTGGATGGGCTTTAGGGTCTTCCCACGAGCAGGTTTCCATGGGGACTGGGGAGGAGAGGACGCTGTGGGGAGACGGAGCAGCCCAGAGGCCAGTATTGGAGCTGTTTCCTCTCACCCTGCCTGACTGGGTCAGGTGCGCACCCTCAAACCGCGGTGTGAGGGACCTCTGCAGTCAGACCCCCTCCTGCTGCAGAACCCCAATTCACTTAGGACTGGGTGTGGGTGTGTGATCAGTCTGGCTGATAGGATGTAGGGGAGCGTACCATCCCTCCCTCCCTCATAAGAGGAGAGGAGAAAAGTCCTTTCCCCCTGCAGCTGCCTCAGTACGCCGTGTGAAGGTGGGACATCTGGGCTGTGACAGCATCTATGACCACCAAGAAAAGCCAAGATGTGCCCCCAAACCTCTTGATCTCATTGAGGGGCCAAATGAGCCCACATGGGGCTGCCAACCTCTAGACCTCTTGTCAGGAGAGATTGTGTACCCTACAACTGAAGCAACTACGGTCAGGGGTTTCGGTTCCCTTGGCTTCTAAAGGCATCATCGGCGTCATGGAGGGGCCTGGCGGGGGAGAGGGGTGAGGGGAGAAAGCCACTCACTCGGTCTTCTCATGCACAGCCTCCTTATCCAGCAGGCACCCCAGAGTGGGTGGGGCTGGGCCCTCCAGGAGTGGGGGCGCTCTGGCCTTTCTCAGCCTCAGGAACCATGTCTGGGTCCACAGAGCAAAGCCTGGGGGCATCTGGCAGCATCCCTCTCACCCAGCCTTTCCTCCCACTTCGCATGAACCACAGATGGTCTTTTCTGTGACAATCTTGCACATTCCACCATTGGTCCAAGCCTTTTTAAAAAATGACTGTCGTTCTTGTGTGGAATTTCCTCTCTTCCTTCCCAAATCTCCGAATTCTATGCACTTCCTCAGCCAGCTCAGATTCCCTCCCCCACCTCCACCCCTCTCACTACAGTGCTCATGGGACCGCCTGGGTGCCATGGGTGGGAAGGAGAGCTGGATTTCCACTTGGTCGCATCTGTAGGGGACACAGTGGGTGTCTTGCCCACAGCCCCCGGCACTCACCATTCCCACACGCTGGTGGTGGCTGCCTTCGCAGCACCTATAACTCCGCCTGGGGGCTTGGCTGGGAATGACCAGGCACTTACACTCCATGGGTGCCAGCGGCATGTAAATATCCCTGTGCCCTCGCCTCTTAGGTGGGACAACTCTGAGGCAGGTCCCGGTGGCATGGAGTCCCTGATGCCCTCAGTGAGAACCTGCTCATAGACCACACCCCAAACGGGCCTCCTTCCCTTCCGTGTCTCACTTCCCTACTCTTTTCTGGGTGCTTTCTGGGGTCACCTCCCCAGTAAACCACTTGTATCCAAACCCTCCTCTCAGGCCCGGCTTCCACCCAAGGCAGCATGTAATTCCCATGCCCCATCCGGCCAAGACCCCATCTTTCGCAAGCCCCACCTCCATTTCCAGCCCAGTGGTGGGCGTGGCTCCTTTTGAAGGGCAGACTGGCTGACATCTCTCTGTCCCAGCCTCTTCTCTGACCACCAGCCCACGGACATGTCATCTTTATGAGAGCTGCTCCGTCTTCCGGGAACGAGGGCGGCCCCTGCCATTCCTCATTGGCCTGCACCTCCAACGGCACCCAGCACCACCGGGAGGGCGCCCACTGCTCCAGTCAGAATCGGGGGTATCCCTTTGCCCCTCAGGATGCATCGAGCCCCCACCACACAGCTGGTGACTGAGACAGGTTCCTTCTGTACCCGGTGTGTGAACAAGCAAATAGCTGCCCACCTTCGCCACAACCTTAGAGAGACGGCCCGGATCCCGAATTCTTTGTGTTCCCTGGAGGCACCGGCTCAGCGAGAACAGATTGGGGTCCAGAAAATTCCCATCGATGACTCAGCATCCCCCGGACAAAGGGAGACGGGGTGAGGCTGGTCTCGAGGGGAGGTGGACTTCAGAGAATGAAGACCAGAATAGAGCAGGAAGGTGGGGGTGGGGAGAGAGGAAACCAAAAAATGTGCAAGTCCTCAAGCAGCAGGGAGTCCTGCAAACCATCAGATAATTAAGCCAAGTGAAAAATCAGAAAGCGGCATTGGCGGCCGGTACTGGGCTGCAGCTGCTTTTGGAGTTTGATTGAAAAAGTATTTTTATTAACTTCACATTTTGCCTCTAATTTCTTCCCTTGTTCTTTCTCATCCTGGGGCCCTCATGTTCCTCGGCTCCCAGACTTGCTGATAGGCAGTGGCAGGAGTGCCCGCCCCCCTCCTCCGACCCCCCCCCCCCCCCCCCGCCCCCGCCAGCTCTGGTTCAGCTTTCTCTGTGCTCTGAATACCTGTGCTCACAAACCCTCCCATCTTCCCCCTACTCCCCGCCCCATTACGGTTTCCATTCAGTATTATTTTGCGTTCATTTCGGCTGCACAACTTAGTGATTAGAGACAATCGTATACTTGACACAGTGCCCCCTCCCCCCGTATTTCCAGTGCCCGCCTGGCACCAAGCAGAGTTATTACAACATTATTGACTATATTTCTTATGCTGTGCTTTACATCCCTGCGACTATTTGGGGACCATCTTTGCACCCTTTTGGGCTACAGACCAGTCCAGAGGCAACTCCTGGGGTGTGACTGTTCTCCTCCCAAACTGAGTGTGTTCTGGAACCTCCAGAGCCCTGACCTCTGGCCCAGGCAGCGAGGGCAGGGTCCCCGTGGGCAGCGTGGGCAGGCCGGGAGCCCGGCTACTCAGGCTCCATACTGTCAAACTCAGCTTCCCGGGGTCTCAGCTTCTTCCTCGGCAGCCTGGGATGACAGGAAACCCTCGTGTGGAAAGTAAAGAAATACAAATGAGAGGAGCTGCGCACTTCCTGCCTGCAGGCACTTCGGCATATAGTGTGAGTTTGCTCTCCCCACAGCGCTGTGATGGGGCATGAGGGAAAGAATGCAGGATCAGAGAGATCATCAGATGGCAAGTAGAACGATGAAAGTGGCAAGTAGCAGGGCTCCCACCCTGACTATGTGCATCGTTACAGATGCAGCGAAAGGAGGCCGGCTGGAGGCCTGGCTGGAAACGGTGAGAGAATCAGGGAGACGTTCCCAGAAAGGCAGGCAGGGCCAGACAGCGAGAGCTTTATTTGGACTTGAGTTTTTGGACACCAGGGAGGTTTGGAAGGGTTTTAAGCAGCGACCATCAACATCAGGTTTGTTTTCTGGGGAGATAACCCTGGATGGAAGGGACGAGCCCAGCTGCGGGACCCGAGGGAGAGCCAGGGAGGCTGGGTTACTACAGTCTGTCCTTGAAGGGGATGCGGAGGGGACACGATAGTGCCTGCCACAGAGGGGGTCCGAGCACCCCGGAGCATGCCCCACTGCCTGCTCTGCTCCTCCACACGTTGCACACGCTTGGATTCCAGCATCCGTGGCCCGGGCTGTGGGCCTGCCAGCCATGGCTGGGCAGAGATGGCGATGCCACAGCCGTGTGAATGTCTCCAGCACCGAGCCCAGGAGAGGGTCAGCGGATGCCCACGTGCTTCATCCAGGTGTACCCACCCCTGCAACGCGTGCAGAGCACCTGCCCTCCCCCCGAGCTGTTCTCTCCCCACGACCCCGCTCCTTCCTCTGGGACGTCCACTCAGCCCGTGGGGCACTCACACTTTGCCTGCCTTCGTTTTGGCCTCTGACCCTGTAATTTCAAGATCGTTTTCTTTTCTGGGCCTTGGACCCCAGGGAGCCTTCTGGGGTTTGGGAGTGATTTGCTTATGGGCACTCGGGCGGGGTGGCTCCAGGCCATGCAGGGCTGGAGTAATGGTGAGGGAAAGTGGGCTCAGCCTGCATCAGTGTGTCCTTCTGCAGGGAACAGGTGTGGACAAGGATGCATTGTTCTGGGGGAGTCCCCTCACAGCCCCTCGGCCTCTGCCAGGGAAATGCATTTGGTCCTGAAAGGCGCTGTGACTGTGCTGGTCGCTCAGGGCTGGTGCCTGGAGGGGCTTTGGGTCCTCGTGGGCAAGCTGTGGAAGCACCGGGCGGTGGCGGGAGCACCCTAGGCCGGGGGAGCCCAGATCGGCCTGCTCGGCACATCCTGGCGGAGCCCTGGGAGGAAGTCCCCTGTCTAGCCTTGGACACATCTCAAAGCCACTCAAGTCTTGGGTTCCTCCATCTTCCCAGCCCACCTGGCTGTTTGGCGGGGGGCGGGGGGGCAGGGGGGGGTTAGTTGTGCACTTGGGGGCCCGGTGTTCCGTGGCCATGGTGTCTGAGCCGCAGTCCGGGACCCACGGCCTGACAAAGACAAATATGATTTAATCAGGGGCCGTGCTGAGAAACCAAGGGCCGGAGCGGGCGGGCGTATCCATGTGGTGTTAATTGAGGGAAAATGAGAAAGTCCCCCCTTCTCTCCTGAGCACCTACAGGCATGAGGGCTCCCCTGGGCGTACCCTCGGGGCCTTGATGGGCGGTTAGCTAAGGAACTGTGGAGCAGTGCAAAGGGCCCAGTTTTTTTTAGAGCAGGTTTCTCTTTGTCTGGTGAAGCGACAATCCCATGGACCCTTTCAGGGCACTGTTTTCAAAGGTGTAAGATAGAAACAAAAGATTGCAAGGACACCAATGACATTGAACGAGTTATGAAAACTGTGCGAGAGTGCTACGCATGCTTCACCTCTAACACGCTCAGTGAGGGGACCAGCACCACGCCCTAGCAGTGATGGCAAACCTATGACACGCGTGTCAGAGGTGACGCGTGAACTCATTTTTTGGGTTGATTTTTCTTTGTTAAATGGCATTTAAATATATAAAATAAATATCAGAAATATAAGTCTTTGTTTTACTATGGTTGCAAAGATCAAAAAAGTTCTATATGTGACACGGCACCAGAGTTAAGTTAGGGTTTTTCAAAACGCTGACACGCTGAGCTCAAAAGGTTCACCATCACTGCCCTAATGCACCCCGAGGAGAGAGACCAGCACCTGAGACCACCGTAGGGACTGTCACGTGGGGTGACAGTAGGAGGGTGCCCACAGCCGACAACGTCCCAGGCGCCCCGAGCGGCGTGGGGTGCCAAATGCTAACCTTCAGAAGGAGATGAGTGTGCCTTCCGCACGCAGGGAGCCCAGCTGAAGAGGCCCCGTTCAGAGCCACGTGCATGTGACTCGCTGGTGAACCCGACAGGTCAGCCCGCCTTCCTGAGCCTTGTTTTTCTTCTGGAACGTGGGCATTACAGCTCCAACAGCCTTAGTGTTTCGTGAAGGCTGAACAAGGGGCTGTGGGAGGCTCGAGCTTCTGGAAGCTCAGGCCAGAAACCTGGGTGTCACCCTGCCATGCAGCCTGCCTCACCCCCATCCAATCGCCCCTCAAGCCCTGTCACTTCCTCCTGGAAAACATCTGTGCAAGTCCCCTTCCCTTCCCACGCTCGCTGCAGCACCTGAGCTAGGCCCTGGCCCCGCCCCTTCAGCCGGCTCCCTCCAGATCCGGGCCTCTCAGTGTGGCCAGTGTGTGCTGCACATACAGGCACCCCGAGTCACTCTTGCTTTAGACTTTCTGAGGCTCCGAGAAGCCTTTGGGTTGGGGGCTCGATGCCACAGGAAGATTCCCTAGGTCGGATCTCCCTCTGCCTCCCCACTTCCCCAGGGACCACGCCCTGCCTGGCATGTTGGGTTAAAGGCACCAGGACTGCTCGCCTCTGGCCCTCACAGGCTGCTCCTCGGCCCCGCACAGAGCCTCGCTCTCTTCTCCTTGTTTCCCCTCCTCTGGCAGCGTGGCCTCAGCTGTTGCCTCCTCCGAGAAGCCCTCATTGGCCCCCAGCCCTGGGAGTCACCCTGACGACCGCGCTTGTGGCATCTGTGACTATTCCTGTCATGGCATCACTGTGTTGTCTGTGCCTTCATCTGTTCTGTCACAGACCTCAGGGGGCTCATCACTGCAGCCAACGTTTCCCAGGCCCCCTCACAGTTATGGCTTCTGGTGAAGTCTGGTCGAGGGGCAAAGTCTGGTTGGAGGGAGCGGAGCGGAGGAGCCAGGCATTTCTTACCTTCTTTTCTGGTGGAGCCCAAAGTTCCTCCATGGCCTCAGGTCTCCTGGGCGGCTCTGGTTCCCGATGTTGCGAATCAGGTGGCCTCACTGTCCTCCGGGGGTCTCTGCTTCCCTGACTGGACCCTGATCCCCCCGGACTGTTCACTTCTCTTGCTCCCTCCGGACTATGTATCATTCACCTTTGAATCCTCAGGACCAGCAAGGAGATGCTGCATCCATGTGGTGCCCCGGGCTCCTCTCTGTCCCATAAGCACCCCACGCCCATTCCTGCCTTTGTGGTTTCATCTGAATGTTTTATGCCCCCTGCTTCCTCTCTTTCCCAGGCCCGTCCTAAGTCTGCCCTTCAAGGCCCTACTCAGATGCCACCTCCCACATGAAGTCCACCTTGATTGCTCCAGCCCAGCCTGTCCTGGTTCTGGTGAACGCCAGTAGGGCAGAGCACATGATTTGCTTTGGTTTCAAGGTATGCTCATCCTTTTTCCCAGAGGTTGTAACTCTTGATGGCAAGAAATCACATGAGAATAAAGACAATAATAGCTAGTTGAGGCCCAGAGAGGTTAAATAACATGCCTAAGGTTGCACAGCTACAAAGCGGCAGAGCCAAGGCTGCATTGGAGCTGCCTGGTCTGAAGACTGTGCTCCTACCTGCTGTGCTTTCGCCCTGGGCCACTCGTGCTGCATTAGGCCCCTGACAGAAACCACCCCCCAGGGGTTCAGGTTGGAGAGTTGGTGTGAGGGTAGGTGAAGGGATTTTAAAAGGTAGGCAAAGGGGCTTTTTGCCCATCACATCTCAGGTTCTCGTGCGAAGGAGACTTGGGCACAGGCCCCCCAGGCCAGATGCACACCCCCTATTTTTTGCTCTCTTCCCTTTCGTTCTGCAACCTAAGAACTTGCTTCATAGTTTGTTCTCCGCTCAAAAGTTCCTCCACCCGTTTCCAACAACTTGCTGCTTCACATGAAACCTCATCCAGGTAATTTTCCACTTCACACTGCAAAGACTAATAGCCAGGGGGCTATTTTTATAGGAAAAACTCCTCAAAGCGGAGCAGCCCTCCACTCCTGGGCAGACAGCAGAAGCCTGCAGGCCCGCAGCGCCTGGCGGAGCTGGAAAACATTAACTCCGCGTATAGATTTCCACTCATCCCTGGCTACTCCTCGCCGTGCTGAGTTCCGATACTTCCTGGCCATCTGAATCCACTTCTGTCTCTTTAATCACAGGGCCGGGTGTCTCCTGCCTGGCCTCTCGGGGAACTCGGCATGTGGTGCTCTTGGGGCTCCCCTCCCCCGTGGGAGGGGTTCAGCACAAAGTGCCTCCACAGGGCCTTCCGTTCACGCCCATCGCTGGGCAAGGAGGGAGTGAGGTTTCTGAGCACCGACGATGCTTTTGGGTCAGAAATGGTGATTCTCACAGTCTCTGCGTGGGTTGGTTTCTCAGAAGTGGATGCTGAGATGGAGTTCGGGGCACAGGTGTTTATGAGGATTAACACCTGGGGAGGGTGGGGAGGAAGCCATGTGCTGAGGGTGACGTTGGGCTGTGACGCAGGAGTGGTGGGGGGCACAGAGCAAGGTTTGCCCACCAGCGTGTCCAGTGTTGGGCTGAAATGGCCAGGTTATATACGGCCACCTGGCTTTGTAACCCAATGCAGGCTGTGACCTTGGGGAAGGGGGTGACCTAGGGCCATGGTCAGCAAACTGCAGCTCTCGAGCCACATGCAGCTCTTTGGCCCCTTGAGTGTGGCTCTGCCACAAAATACCACGTGTGGGCGCGCACGTACAGTGCGACTGAAACTTCGTGGCCCATGCGCAGAAGTCGGTTTTCGGCCTGGGCGAGTCTATTTTGAAGAAGTACTGTTGATATTTGGCTCTGTTGACTAATGAGTTTGCCGACCACTGACCTAGGGGAAGGGGGCAGTTCTCTGCAGCTGAGCCAGACCTTGAGAAGCCAGCTGCTGGAGGCTGCCTGCTGACTGCACCCACAGCCCAGGGCAGGGATGTGCCCTTGAAGGGGACCCGGGTGGCACATCTTTGTGTCTACCATACAGGAAGCAGCCTTCATGTTCTAATTTTATGGACGAGGCTTGTCCCCTTGCTGCTTGGCACAATGCCCATGAGCACAGAGAGGGCATGACAATTGCCCGAGGTCACACAGCTAGTAAGAAGCGAAGCCTGGATTTGAACTCAGGGCTGTTTGAAGCCAAACCTCATGCCTTTCCCCTGATCCTGTGCCACAGGGCCCTGGGGAGGAGTAAGGGAAAGAGGGATGTCTAACATTTGTCCCTAGGGTTGCAGGTGAAGGCGAGGACAGTGCCAGTGGTGATGAGAGTGGTAACAGGAGTGACAGAGCGGTGAGGGCAGGGGTGCCATGGGAGGTGGTGGCAGTGATGGGGACTTCCCGAGAGTGACACGGACATCGGTGCCGGGGACTCGGGGAAGTGCTGTGGACCTCCCGCCTCCTTTTGCTCTAGGCAGGGCAGGCCTTGCGAGGTGCAAGCTGGCCTGAGAGGAACAAGACCTCGCATTTAATTAAAAGGAGGCATTTAATTGTCTTCTGTGTAGAAAGGCGGCCCTTCCATTTCTCCATAAATCAGCCCAGTAAACTTTCTGCTTTGCAATTTGCAGGTTGTCAGCCCCACAAGCCACTCCTGCCTGGAATAATAAGTAAATCACACTTATTATTCACGTCAGCAGCCATGTCATCATTGCGGGGAAGTCCGGACCTGGGCTGACCTGCCCAGGGGACACGGCGGCCCGCTCAGCATTGTTCAAGCCAAGCACGCCATGATTCAACGCCGGATTCCTAGACAGAGGCCCTTATATCAAAGTGACATTGTTTAACAGCACTCTTCTCCCTCGTGGAGCAGGCCTCACTGGGTGCAGGAGATATACGGCTTCACGGGGGCGGGGGAAGGACTCTCAGGGGCAGGTTCATGCCCTTCCTCTGTGAGAAGACCATTGTTGGGTCCCCGACCTATAATTCACCGGGCCCAGCCACTGACATGTTATTACACGTACCAGCGCAGCGCAGCGCAGCTCCCCTCCCCGCACGTGTCGACCCCACCGATTTTAAGGAGGAAAGATGGCTCAGCCTGGCCCGTGTCAGGGTGGCCCCCCACCCTGAAGGTGGAGAGAGGGGTGACGGCTGCTCCTAGGTAGATCCCCCCAAAAGTATATATATATATTTACATTCAATATTATTTTGTATTAGTTTCAGGTGTGCAGCATAGTGGTTAGGCAATCATGTACTTTGAAAAGTGTTTCCGCTAACATTTCCAGCACCCACCTGGCGTCACACAGAGGTATGACGATAGCATTGACTATATTCCCCGTGCTGTACTTCCATCCTGTGCCTACCAGTCTGTCCTTCTCTGTCCCTTTACCTTGTTCACTCAGCCCCCAGGCCCCCTCCCCTCTGGCAGCCCTCAGCCTGTTCTCGGTGTCAGTGAGTCTGTTTCTGTTTTGTTTGTTCGTTTATATTATTGCTTAGGCCCCACATAGAAATGAAACCACATGGTATTTGTCTTTCTGTGACTTATTTCACTTAGGATGATACCCGCTGGGTCCATCCAGGCTTTCGCAAGTGGTGACATTTCATTCTTTTTTATGGCCAAGTAATATTCCATCGCGTGTATGTACCACAGCCTTTCTATCCGCTTGTCTATTGCTGGGCACTTGGGCTGCTTCCGTATTATCTTGGCCATTGTGAACAGCGCTGCAATGAGCGTTGTCACTTGTGTAACACACTCTGGCAGGGGCTGCACAGTTATGATCTCAGGCTTGTTATTTGTGGGTGAGGGCTGTTCCTGGGCGGAAATGCTCAGCCAGCACCCCCCCCCCCCCGCATCCTTTGCATGGATAGAGTACTCACAGGCATCCACAGCATTCTTGGCACAAACCTGAAATCATGGCAGCAGTTTAAAGCCATGTCCCATGTTCCTTCATGTCGTTATGCACGAGGGCGAAGGCCCCTTTTGCTCTTCTCTGGAAGGAATTATTTGTTTTATTCTGTTTGGTGTTTCTCTTCTTCTTTTTTTCTTTCTAGGAATGAAATAACTTCCCAGCAACCTCTGGGAAACATCCGAGCTGGTTAGCAGAGAGTTGAAGCAGGCGGAACGTCTCATTCGTAGACGTATCAGGTATGTTTCTATGACCCTAAGTGGTGCATGGGGGCCTCTGGGATTCCAATTAGCTGGCGTGTGGGGCTGTGGGGGAGACAGCTTCTGTTTTCATGGTCTAGAAATGAAAGTCTTAGGGGAAATTTCTGTGGTTTAGTAAATTAAAAGTTCTAGAGCCTATTGGTTTAGATATTTTTGGGTTGGAGTATAAATGTGCAGGATGGGGAGAATTTATGTTTGGGGGTCATTTTAGGTGTAATTCCAGAAGGCAGGGCCGGTGTGTGTCTGGGATCACAGCACAAGCGTTTCAATAAAGGAACAGGTGACACATGGAATACACCACCGTCCTCAGTAGTTAAATTCCAACGTGGCTATTGTTTTGAAATATGTCAAACAGTATACGGAGAGGCGACAAGATGATTTTTGTAAGTTCCCGTTGCAGGAACATTGTGGTTGACACCCCAGATGATTAAGCAGCCTAAGTCAGCCATGCCACCTCCACCCCCATTCCAGCAACTGGCTCAGTGCCAAGCAGGTGTAAACCAATTTGGGCGGATGAGACGGTGGGGAGCCTGGCTCAGGCTCCTGGGAAGGAGCAGCCAGGCCCATGTGCTTCTCCCACGAGGCGGCCTCGAGGAGAAACGGCATTAGGATGAAGCCATCACAGCTGCTGACGGGGCAGAGAAACGAGAAGAACCTGGGCTGAGTGGCTGAATCTACCAACGCCGACCCCTGCCCTGCCTATGGACTTCCATGACTATTTAAACGCTTCTGAGAGAGTTTCTGTTCCCTGAGGGGAAAGCATTCTGGCACAGCT
This sequence comes from Myotis daubentonii, assembly GCF_963259705.1. Lineage (NCBI taxonomy): Eukaryota > Metazoa > Chordata > Mammalia > Chiroptera > Vespertilionidae > Myotis > Myotis daubentonii. The sequence goes on along the minus strand of NC_081845.1, from coordinate 84,770,121 downwards.
CCTTAATCATTGATGAGTATTCATGATTAGCAGCATTGTGACAAGCAGCAAGGGGACACGATGGGGCACAGGGCATGCACAGGCCCTGCTCCTAAGAGTTCTTACATGTTTAGTGGAGAGATGAGATGTGATGCAGACAGGCACGAAGTCCTGGTGTTACATTGTGATGGGAGGTGCTCTACGGCAGGACGCAGACAGCTCTTCCCACAAAGGGGCAGATGGAAAATATTCTGGTCTCTGCTGTGACTGCTCAGCTCTGCCCTCATAGCACAAAAGCAGCCCTAGACAAGATGTAAATGAATTGTGTTCCCATAAAACTTTATTTCAAGGAAGGGATGGCAGGCCAGGTTTGGCCTATGGCCCTTGTTGGAAAGGAGACATGTGTAGGGAGTGGGGCCATGGTGGAATCCTGCAGGGTGTGGGTGCTGGGCAGGCAGGGTGGACATGGGTCGGCCATGCCTTTGCATGGGTGCCTGTAGAGACCATGCCATTCCACTGACTGATGTGACTGCGGAAAAGAAAAAGTCAGAGCACATATCATAACCACACCCGACAGGTCCCCTGGAGGTCCAGTCAATTCTGCAGTCCCTCTCCCTCCACTTTCTAGTGACCCCCCCTAGAAAAAAATCAAATATCGGGGTGAGCGGGCACACACAGAAAGACCCCTGCCAGGTCCACCCCCTACTTGGAGGGCCAGAGGTAGGGCTGGGCACGTACAAGCACGCAGCAGGCAGTCCCAGCAGGATAGCCAGGAGACTTCAAATCGGAGTGTGGAGACCACAGTCCACGTGGGGATCCCACAGGAGGTGAGCTCTGGTCCTTCCCAAAGCCAGAGGCTCCTGGGCCGCACCTCCGGGGGCAGGGTCTTGGGAGCTGGGGCCAAGTGGCTGGAGGAGACAGCTGCCTCCTACCGTCCTACCATAGAGGATCTCCCCCCACAATGTGACCAGGACTTCGTGCCTGTCTGTGTCATATCTCACCTCTCCACTAAACACATGAGAACTCTCGGGAGCAGGGACTGTGCATGGCCTGTGCCCTGTCACGCACAGGGTTTGAATCAGAGGCAGGTATGCATGGGTGGGAATAGTGCTGTGAGCAGAGACTTGGAGGGGACCCACTGAAAAATTTATAAATACCCCATATCCCCGCTTGGAGAAGCACAAATAGAGTGTGTGAGGGAAGCTCATGAATGACACCACACAGGCTACGCTGGAGGCCTGTTGTCTGGACACCTTGAGGCAGGAGGCTGAAGTTTCGTTTGAAGAAGTATCTAGGACCATGATAGCGAACCTATGACACGCGTGTGAGGGGTGAAACGCGAACCCATTTTTTTGGTTGATTTTTCGTTGTTAAATGGCATTTAAATATATAAAATAAATATCAAAAAAAAGTCTTTGTTTTACTATGGTTGCAAAGATAAAAAAATTTCTATAGGTGACACGGCACCAGAGTTAAGTTAGGGTTTTTCAAAATGCTGACACGCCGAGCTCAAAAGGTTCGCCATCACTGATCTAGGACAACAACAACCATCAATATTGACCTACAGGCAGAGTCTGGGAGCTATTAAATATGAAAAACAGCAGTGGGGTTTACAGGGTTTGTGGATGAGGTAGATGGGAGCAAAAGTCTACCTTTTCTTAATTTATTTATTTTTACTGATTTCAGAGAGGAAAGGAGAGGGAGAGAGAGAGAGAGAGAGAAACATCAATGATGAGCGAGAATCACTGATGGGCTGCCTCCTGCATGCCCCTTGCTTGGGATCAAGCCCACATCCCAGGCATGTGCCCTCAACCTGAATTGAACCCAGGTCCCTTCAGTCCGCAGGCCGACGCTCTATCCACTGAGCCAAACCAGCCAGGGCCATCTACCTTTTCCAAATGTGGAGCAAGAAGTATAATGAGAGCCCGACAGGAGGGTGGCAGGGAGTGGGCGGGAGGACAAGGGCCCAGGAAAGGAGGGCAGGCGGCTTGTTCTCCGGGCCTGAGTGCACGGCCATCCTGAGAGCAGTCACGCTTCAGGGAGCTGGAGGGTGGATCTCATGGTAGAAAGAGGTGCTTTTCAAAAAAAATTTTTAAAAATTTATTTCAGAGAGGAAAGGAGAGGGAGAGAGAGATAGAAACATCAATGACGAGAGAGAATCTTTGATCAGCTGCCTCCTGCATGCACCCTCCTGGGGATGGAGCCTGCAACCCGGGCATGTGCCTTGACTGGAAATCGAACTGCGAACTCCTGGTTGATAGGTCGATGCTCAACCGCTGCGCCACCCCAGCTGGGCGGAGAGGTGCTTTGAGGAGTCTGGAGTTTGCAGGGGGAAGGATTAACCTTTCTGAGATGGACGGCATGCTCCCCACCCTCAAAGCCTACAATTTAGGGACTTAAAAATATTCCACTCGTGTTTTCTTACTTCGATGTGCAAACAGGAGGCAATGGAGTTGGAGAGAGGAGAGAAAGAAACCAAACGCTGAGTCATATCCTTTTGAAAAGAAATCCGTATTTTGAAAAAGGACTGAAACAACTTGTGGACGCGCTAGCGGGCTGTTTTCTTTCCTTATTTTTAAAGGCTCAAGGGTTTTGGGCGAAATCAGTGTTGTTTTCTCAGGCTCCAAAACACATGGACAGATGATGGCTCAGAGAGACAAAGGAAACCACGGAAATAGCTTTCTAATAATTGTCCCCAAACATAACTGTCGAGGGCCGGTTGGTGCCAATCACAATCGCTAATCACAGCTCAGGCCCTGTGCCGCTCGCCTGCCCTGACGTCCCCTCCAGGCCCCGGGTTTGCTCTCCTCCCGGCTCCCACGCCTTCCCGGAGCCTTCACCTGCTCCAGCACCCCCTCCGGCCCTGCTGCCGGGGCTGCAGCAAACCTTGCATCTGGTTTCCCTTTTCTTCTTTTTTGCTTTTGTCTTTGTTTACTTTCATGAGGAGATGGTTGTTTCTATTACCCCTCTTTTGTTTTCTTTTTGTTTTGCAGTTGCTTTCATTTCCTGTTTAATTGTCCTCCGGTCTGTCCACCTCCCTTCCTTCTGCAGGGCTGTCTGACTGTCTGTCCACGTCCCCTCCGTCTGCAGGGCTGTCTGACTGTCTGTCCATGTCTCTTCCTTCTGCAGGGCTGTCTGTGACCGTCTGTCCACCTCCCTTCCTTCTGCAGGGCTGTCTGACCGTCTGTCCACGTCCCTTCCTTCTGCAGGGCTGTCTGACCGTCTGTCCACCTCCCTTCCTTCTGCAGGGCTGTCTGACCGTCTGTCCACGTCCCTTCCTTCTGCAGGGCTGTCTGACCGTCTGTCCACCTCCCTTCCTTCTGCAGGGCTGTCTGACCGTCTGTCCACGTCCCCTCCTTCTGCAGGGCTGTCTGACTGTCTGTCCACGTCCCCTCCTTCTGCAGGGCTGTCTGACAGTCTGTCCACGTATCTTCCTTCTGCAGGGATTCCTTGTGACAGGGTCCAGTAAGGTGCTAGCCTTTGTCTCAGCTGCCGTGCAAGCTGGACGGGGGCCCTCAGAGTTGTGTGGCTCCCATTTCTCACTGAGAGAAGGTCCCCCCACCCCACTCCCCACTCCCCAGTTGGTTTTGTTTTTTCTTCTCTTCTATTTGTGTTTCTCTAAGCAGGGATATTGGGTATTTATAAACTTTTCAGGAGAGCTTACATTTGAAATGAGAGAATTGCTTCTGAATTTCTCGGGCTGCCTGCTGAGATATATTATCTGTGAAATTCCTGCTCTAATGACCCGCAGAGTCTGAGCAGGGGCTGCCTTTCAAACCTGGCTACTCCTTGTCCCAGCTGTTACCGTCTGCACGGCCTCTTCCTAGAGCAGGACAAGAGTTAAACACGAAGCAAGTCATCTGCGCCACACCTTTCTCCTCAAACCTTCTTTAAACTGAAGCAATAACACAAAAGTTCGAAAACAGGGAAGAACTAAAAAAATCTCAATTATGTCACAAGCAATTCATGAAGTGGGTGAGATATTGCAGTTATGTGCTGTAGATGAACACTTATTACTCTTAATCCTCAAAATCTTCGCTGTTCAAAAGGCGGTCGTTGGCCGGGCAGCACCAGTGTCCCCTGGAAGCTGGTTAGAAATGGGGCTGGGAGCCCCACTCCAACCCCCTGAGTCAGAATCCGCGTTTTGAAACGAGCCCTGGGTGACCCCTGTGCACATTAAAATGCGAGAAGTCCTGCTTTAATAACCTTTCAAAGACTTAAATGGAGCATTAAACCAAGTAAAAAAGAAAGCACCCAATTGCTTAATCACAACATGAAAACTGTGGTCAAATATCTAGTTTCAACCTCTACTCAGTTTGGATGTGACACGTAGCATGACAAGAACGCCTGCCCTCTTGACCTGTTAGGGTCCACGCAGGGAGTATTGTGGGTAAAGATGAGCGAGAACAAATGGGCTAATGCATGTCATGAAGCATCATAAAATGTTAGCTGTCAGGGTTTACACACCGCTTCATGTCAATTTGGGAGCATCTTAGTTCTCCCTTTTCCAGAGCCTAAGGCAGATGTAAATCGTGAGGACATAAGCACCAGGCAGGGAATATCAGACCAGCTCATCCATAAATGGGGATAGCAATACCTGCAGCGGTTCTCAACCTGTGGGTCGCGAACAATGAAAATACATCCTGCATATCAGATATTTACATGACGATTCATAACAGTAGCAACATTACAGTTATGAAGTAGCAACGAAAATAATGTTATGGTTGGGGGTCCCCGCCACATGAGGAACAGTATGAAAGGGTCTCAGCATCAGGAAGGTTGAGAACCACTGCCTTAGAGGGCGCTTAGCAGTTTTCTGCCTTTGCCCAGCACCTGAAGGTGCTTCCTACGTTCCCTCCATGTCCTGGGGTGGGGAACTTTGACCCATATGGGCCCTGGGGGGTGGCGGAGGGGGGAGCAGGGCTTCAAAGTAATAAAGCCTAAAAGCAGACGCTTGCTTTCCCCTGCTGGCTGGGCTGCAGCCTCCCCCTCCCTCTGCTGGCCCAGGACACCAGTAGGCGCAAACCCCGGGCTCAAGGAAGCCTTCCTGCCCAGGACTCTGAATCTGGGACACGGCTGCAGAGACAGGGATGGGGGAGGAGTTTTTAGCGGCAGCAGCAGCTGCAGAGGTGGCAGCGGCAGCAGGCGTGTGGCCCATTGAGCAATGGCATTAGCTGCTCATGATTTGAACTCATGTCCTGGCTTCCTCCGGCCGCTGACCATTTTCTGGACATTCCCTGTGATTCTCTGAGATGCCCAGTATCCTCCTGGTAAACTGCTTCTCTGCTGAAACCACCCAGAGTTGGTTTCTGTCACTTGCTGCCAAGAGGCCTGAGTGATAACCCCACCTACCTGACTAGCTTGCTCTGGGAAGTGAGAAGACAGGGGTGGCCCCTGGAAGCACCCCGTTAATGACAGTAAAAATGAGCAATGCATCTACTCTCATTTCACTTTGATTAAGCCCCTTCCTTTGATTATTGAATTACAAGCCCTGGCTCCTACTCTTTCATGGGCAGCTGGCCATCTTTATGTTACCATGGGAAGGAGCCCCGCCCCCCGATGCCCTTGGTCAGAGGCTGCCTGCGCGTCCTGATCCTGCTCTTCTAGGTCAGTGCTATGCCTGCGCGTCCTGACCCTGCTCTTCTAGGTCAGTGCTAAGACCCACTCTTCTTCCTTATCAGCAAAACCAAGGAGGCCAGGCCCCCAGACCTCTCCATGCATTTCACCCAATTTTCCCATGAGCCATCGACTCCACAGCTGTTTTGGACCATCTCTCGATTTTTTTCTTGACCTGTCAAGAGGTGGGTGACCACATTCCCTCTCTTGCCCCAAGACATTGAATATAATACAAACAGTTTTCATCAAGGCCACACTTTCTTGCTTCTGGTCAAAGCTAACATGAGGGATCCTAGTAGGAACCAGTAGGATAAATGACGTGATTAACATTATTCCTTCGTTAGCCCAGGTCAGACTCTGCCGCCAACAGCCTTATTTCCCCTGCTCCGTGCATTTCCTTCCAGGGCCATATGCTGGTGATTACCGATCTTTGGGGAGTTGAAATACCTTGTCATTATTTCTTTGATTCCAAGACATGCCTCCCTCCAGCAAAAAAGGAAAAAAGATCACAGTATGGCATTTATTTATTTTCAACATGGAAGCAAATGAAAATTAACTTTGCACTGAAATGGTCTGAGAACCAGGTTGTCTCTTGAAATGATGATATCTGCACATTGAGGAACATTGCCTTAGAAACTACAAAATACGTGAAATGAACAGCTACTTGGGCTCATCGTTTGTGTCTTCTTAGCAGATGTGCCGTTTTATGCAAAAACATTTAATCTCCGACTTTCTTCCTCAGTCCGACCTGCGCCCGGTTGAAGAATAGCATACAAACCTGTGATCGTTCTGCACCCTGGCATTTGCCGGCTCTCATTTGCCTTTTCTTTCCTTTAATCATGTCCCAACCTTCCTTTGCAAAACGGAAAAATGCCAACTCAACACCTCCCACTTTTTTGCTTCTTTCTTTTTTTCTTTGCTCTCTCAATAAAAAAATTTAGCTTTAAAGAATCTGAACAACCAGTGCCCTGGAGAGACTCCTGCACACGTGCACCAGCGTACCTGTACCTGATAGCCCTGCTGGTCATAGGTAAAGCCCGGAAACACCAATGTCCCTCAATCGGAGAACTGACTCAACGCTGAGATGTGTCACCCACACAATGGACTATTATGTAATAGTGAAAATGAGTGAAAATACAGCTACTTACAATAACATGGAGAAATCTTAGAGACATGGCTGTGAGTGAGTGAGAAAAAGCAGGTTGCAGAGCACTGTATATATATATATATATATATACTAGAGGTCCGGTGCACGAATTTGTGCATGGGTGGGGTCCCTCTGGGTGGCCTGCAAGGTTAGGGCCCAAACTCACAGTCCAATGCCGCCTGCAGCTCCTACCTGCCGCCCTCGCTCATCCCAGCCCCACTGTGCCTGCCGCAGGCTCATGCCCAATCAGTCCCAATGGGGAGAGGCTTGTGCTACTGCAGCAGCGCTTACCAGCTACCCTCCCAAAGGGTATGTGGGATATGGCTGAAACTGGCTCTCCGACATCCCCTGAGGGGTCCTGGATTGCAAGAGGGCACAGGCCAGGCTGAGGGACCCCACTGGTGCATAATTGGGCCGGGGAGGGACCACGGGACAGCTCCAGGGCAGGTCCAGCCCATCTCGCTCAGTCCCGATCAGACAGACCCCACTAGCAAGCTAACCTACCAGTTGGAGCATCTGCCCCCTGGTGGTCAGTGCATGTCATAGTGAGCGGTTGAGCAGCCTTAGCATATCATTAGCATATTACTCTTTGATTGGTTGTTCGGTTGTTCTGCTGTTCAGTCTATTTGCATATCACCCTTTTATTATATAGGGCATATATTTTATAAAGCTCACAAACTAAAGAAACCAGAGCAAAAGCTAACCATATGTTGCTTGGGGGTAACATAGGAAATTCCTAGTGCTCACTCCTATCCAATTCTCCTCTCCTCCTGGCAGATGGAAGGATCCCTTTGCAGTGAGTGAGGCCATGTGACTAGCTCTGCCAATGGGTTGTGAGTAAAAGGGGCCTGGGCCACTCCTGCCTGTGCTGAAGCAGTCCCTTGCTGACGAGGTGATCTTGGGAGGCCTTATGCTGAGATGGTGACACCATAAAATCAAAGCAACCTGGACCGTGGAGTTGCTGTGTGGAGACAGCTGTCCTGGAGAGTCAAATGGACCTGAAGTAGGTTTTGCTTGAGCAAGAAGCCAACCTTTGATGATGAGGTTGCTGAGATTTTTAGGGTGCTTGCATGTTACTTCAGCTGGACCCAGCCTGCCCTGGCCAGTGCCGATGCACACGAAAGCTGTATGAAAGGTGAGGAGGAACAGTGCTCGACCCACAGTTCAGGATCTGGCTACTCCTGGAGGAAGGCGAGTGGGTGGGGAGCAGGACAGAGTGCCCAGGAAGATGTGAGACTGAGGGTGATGTCTGGTTCTTCAGTTGGGTGATGGGTTCCTAGGTCTTCATTTGTAATTAGGCTCATAATTTCCATATGTTAATGTAAGCGCCAAATATTACATAATACAAAAGTTTAAAACATTTTATAATAGTTTAGAAACTAAGCGGCGTTAGAGGCAGGTGAATGGGTAGTTATCGTAAAATTCTCTCAATTTGCCGTGTGTTTGAAAATTTTCATAATAAAATGTTGGGCCCTCGCTGGTGTGGCTCAGTTAGTTGGGCATCATCCCGTGCACCCAAACGTTACCAGTTTGATTCCTGGTCAGGGCACATGCTCGGGTTGCAGGCTCGATCCCCAGTGTGCGGCGTGCAGGAGGCAGCTGATCGATGTTTCATTCTCACATCAATGTTTCTCTCTCTCCCTCTCCCTTTCTCTCTCTCTAAAAATCAATTTTAAAAAATCTTTTTTCTTTTTTAGAGAAAAGAGGTTGCTGGGAATACATTCATTAAAAAAAAAGTCGGTTAATGGGGAAAAAGAAGGACCTATGTAATACTTTCAACAATAAAGATTAAAAGAAAAAAAAATAACATAAAAAATGGATAAAAATTTTGAATGGCCAACAGTTACATTAAAAAAAGAAAAGCTTACCAATAATTCGACCACCTCAACACAACAATTTTATTTTTTAATACCCGAGGATATGGGATTTTTTCCAAGTATTTTAAGTTTTTAAAAGCCTTTATCACTAAGAATATGGTGTTTTCAAAGATGTGGTCATAGTACACGTAGTATTTTATGGCTTGCTTTTTTTTCATTTAATAATTTCTTATAAAAATTCCCCCAAAGTCATGTTTTTTGGTGAGTACATCCCCAGTTGGGGAACTCCTTCTAGCTCCTGCAAATGTGGGCATCCCCTGCAAAGCTCAGTCACACGCCAAAGCCGAAGACCGGTGAACTCAGCGGCAGGAGTGACCAGAGCTCCAACACACTGCTCCCTGTACAGTTTCCGTAGGGGAGGCTGTCTGCCTGCCAACCACTGTTTTCTCAAGATAAAGGGAAGCTGCCGGAGTTTAAGAAATACTGGGCAAGTAATAGCATGCCCCCAACCATTGTGCATCCTACTATGTGTTAGGCCCTTGCTAGGGAAGTCTGTTACCTTTCCTCCTATCCTTTTCTCCTTTAGCCTCAAAGCTCCTTTCATCTCACAAAGAGCCCCGAGTGAAAGTCTCAGCAGGTATAAACTTACAACCTACTTTAAAAATGCACGTGTGTTTGGAAGCATACATCATTAGTGTTTTCCTGGTTATAAAACCTATTCATGTTCATGGTAGAGAACTTAGGAAATACATGGAAATAAAATCCACCCATCTTTCCACCCCTCTCCCTCCCTCCCTCCCCTCCCCAGGACTAGACCGCTGCTAATATTTCAGTCTTTTAAAGAAAAGTTCACATTTTAACAGTCTCTCTGCCTGGAGGCAAAGTGTTAAAACTATTCTACTTGTTCAATCTCTCCCTGTTCAATTTCTCCCGTATGCCTGCGCATCCGTAGCCCAGATAAAATTAACACCAGTGCCGTAGATCCCATCACTTTTTACCCGCGCGGTAGCTGTAACAAGAAGTCTTCCCAGTCATCATTAAGATATGATTTAATATGTCGTCAAGTATATAAAAGGCTCCTCCACTCAGAATAGCAAACAGCTGTTCACCATCTCCAGCGAGCCCGCAGTCAGAGGAAGGAGACTATGCGATTGGAGCTCTGGGAAACTTCTGGTCCTACCTGGGGAAGACAGGCAGTTCCTGGAGGGTCCTGGCCGAAACCCATTCCCTGTGCCACCGGGACTGTCCGTTTACCTGAGCTGTGGGTAATTTGGCTTGAAACTGTCGAACAATGACTTTCTCTCTGTCTCTGACTTTTCAGGACAGCATGGTTGGTAGTTTACAGTGGGAGGGCCAGGGGTTGGCTACTTCTCTGTAGGCCTTTAAAAGTTGCCTCTGTTGCCCAACTGGACATGGCTCAGTGGCTGACCATCGACCTATGAACCAGGAGGTCACCGTTCGATTCCCAGTCAAGGGCACGTGCCTGGGTTGTGGGCTCAGTCCCCAGTGGGGGGTGTGCAGGAGACAGCCCATCAATGATTCTCTCTCATTGATGTTTCTCTCTCTCTCTCTCTCTCTCTCTCTCTCTCTCTCTCTCTCTCTCTCTCTCCCTTCCTCTCTGAAATCAATAAAATATATTTTTTAAAGAAGTTGCCTCTGTTCTCATCTGAAGGGCTTAAGTGTGGTCGTCAGTGGGATGGATTTTGTGACCTCTGAGGGTTCTGGCCACGCAGGTCAGCCGTTACCATTTCTGCCCTCACCTTTCTTTCCCCAAATTCAGTTCTCCTCTGTTCAGTTCCTGCTGGCTGCCCTCTTGCCCGATAGGCCTCTCTGACTCTCTGGGAAGAGGGCTGGGTCTCTTGATCCCCAAGCTGAGGGAGTGCATAGCGCCTCTGGGTGTCTGCCGTGCGCTCCACTTGGCTCCAGGGGCTTGGTAAGTTAGCACACGCTCCAGAATCACAGGGCAGGGAACTCTGAGGCCGGCAGAGCAACCCTCTCAATATCACAGCTGAAGAAGCCAAGGCCGAGAGGGCACACCACTCGCCCAAGGTCACGGGAAAAGAGAAACATAGGAAGGGTTGCTGCTTTAAAGGATTTTGCCATCTGAGTTTGTATTGTGCATGTCTCAGTCATATTAGCGTTACTCCTTTGGAGCTGGAAGATTTGAGAAGACTAGAAGAAAATATAGGCAGGAACTCCATGTAAACAGAGGCCCAAACCCATCCAAACCCAAGCTGAAACACTGTGCTGAGAAGAAATTCCATGTAAAGGGATACACATGTGCTACTAGTACCCCATCCATGGCCTTCGGTTCTCTTTTCAAAATGTGCCGAGAGCATCCCACTGTTTCCAGCACAGGCGCTGGCAGCTCGGGGCCTGAGGCTCTTCCTTAGCCTGCTCGGCAGCAGATGGGAAATGCCCAGGAGCTCCCATGTGCAGGAGCACCCCCAGCCAAAGACAGAGGGGAGCTGGAGGATAGCGACCCTCCCTCAGCCCTAGGGTGGGCGACGAAGGTGTGTTCCACAGTCTCCCCAGATTCTCCTGTGTGTCTGAGCCCCAGCTGCCCAGCTGCCCCTGTTAACATGCGTACCCACACGCCCTTCACTGGCTTCTTTCCCTCCCCTGCCCGTGTTTGCTGGGCTTAACCTCCCAAATACCTCTGCATGACGGACTCCTCATTGCAGACCAGCCTCTTAGGGAGCCCCAGGTAACTCCGGAGGGCTCGTCACTCACTGGCCCATTGAGTGTTTGCCCAAGACTGTGTCTCCAAGGAGAAATGGTTGTTATCACACAGGGTTCAAAGTGGAAACCCACAGAAGATGGTTTCCATGTCTACTCTAAGCCCACACAACTGGGCAAGGGACCACAGTCTTCTGTGTGTACACAGCCTCATGCAGCTGTCCTTGCGAAGGGGCAGGAGTGGGTGGGTAAGGAAGCACTTACTGAGCACCCATTCTCTGCCAGGCTGCATGAACCCTGTGAGGTAGAGACTCATTGCTAACCCCATTTTACAGATGGGAAAAGTGAGGCTAAGCTACCTGCTGAACACTGCCTGAAACTGGTAGAGCTCACACGTGAATCCAGGGCTGTCTCACTCCAAGTCCGGTTGCTCTTCCATGCTGTCCTGTAGCAGCCTAGAGCTTAAAAATACACCCACCAGCCATGACCCTGGACTGGCAGCGGCATTCTTTTTTGAACTTCTACTTTCCAATTACAGTTTACATTCAACATTATTTTATATGAGTTTCAGGTGTACAGCGTAGTGGTTAGGTAATCATTTATTTTACAAAGTGTTTCCGCCCATATTCCCAGCACCCACCTGGCAGCATATTTAGTTATTACACTACTATTGACTGTATTCCCTATGCTGTATTTTACGCCTCTGCGACTATTTTGTAACTGCCAATTTGTACTTCTTAATCCCGTCACCTTTTTCACCCAGCCCCCCCCCCACAACACCCTCCCTTCTGGCAACCATCAGTCTGTTCTCTCTATGAGTCTGTTTCAATTTTGTTTGTTCGTTTACCTTGTTCTTCAGATTCCACATATAAATGAAGTCACACGGTACTTGCCTGCCTCTGACGGACTTAGTTCACTCCGCATAGAACCCTCTGGGTCCCTCCCTGCTGTTGCAGATGGCAGCAGCATTCTTAACCATGCATGCCGCTCCCCTGCCCTTCCAGAACAGGTCCCCACAGTGGGCACCCCGCACTTTCCCTTCCACATGCCTGCGCCCCAGCTCCCCACAGGTCCCCCCTGCAGCCCAATCTGTCTTGTTTTATGGCGATGTCGCCTGGGTCTCATTTCCACTCCTGCTTCTTGGGGACAGGGGCTGAGCCCACCTCACCACAGAGCGGGGAACATTTCCCTAGCAACAGCAGACAGCTCCTCGATAAACATGGCTATTGTCCCAGAACCGAGAGAGCTTCATGGGCATGCGCTTTTTTAGGAATAAGCTCTAGATCGCTATTAAACTTTTTGACTATTTTTCATGAAAATGTTCAAATGATCAGAAAAGTATAAAGCATACTTTTGAATATAATGACTAGTGTAATGAAGGCCCCTACACCCATCGCCTGGGTTGAACAAATAGCATTGGCCATATCTGATGGAGCGCCCAGAACCAGGTTTCTCACCTGCTCTGATGGCAGTGAGAGACCGTCTCGTGCAGGACATCCTGGCCGGCACTCACAGAGGTTGCATTTGCAGGAGCTGAGCCTCAGGACCTCCAGAGCTGGCCTTCACCGAACTCCGCACAGCTCCCCGAGGATGCTCGATGTGCGGCCATGTGGAGGGCCCCGATGACCTTCTCTTTTTAGATGAAGAAGCCACGTCCACATCCTGGAGACATTCGCCTCCAGCCTGGAGTGCGAACAGTCAGATGTGTAAACAGACGATTGCGTTATGATGGGCTAAGGCTAACGCTCCATTCTATAGATGGACAAACGGAGAGCCTGAGAGGTCTGCAGCCTCATCTCCAGTGGACAGCACTAGTTCAAAGTTGAGACACGATGACCAGGACCTGGGCCCTGGCTCCCAGCTTTGTTGTGACGTAGCTGTGGGACCCTTAGCCAGTCCCTGTCCCACTCCGGACCCTGGTTTTCTCATCTGTAAATGAAGAAGTCAGGCTGGACTATTTCAAAGGCCCCCTTCAGCTCCCCGTTTCTGGCATCTTCACGGGAAAGTGTTTACCCAGCCTCCTTCCTCCCTCTTCTTTGCCTCTCCCCTCTCCTCCAAGCCAGGGCCTGCAGGGATTCCTACGACGGGTTCTAATTCCACTCCGCAGTCACCGTGCCAGGGGTAATTCTCCCAGTCAGGAGTTCCTCTGGTGGAACTAATTCGTGTGCCTATTGCCGCAGTTTCCATTAATTTCCTCTGACCTGTCCTTGGGGGAAGCTCATGATTACTGATAATTCTAGTTAATCCTTTAACTAGAAAAAGGAAACTAACCATCTAATAGGCAGAATGAGGGAACGACTTGGCACACCATCTGCCAAATAGAAACCTAAAATATTCCAGAGTGTTCTCTGGGAGGCCACAGCCATTAACGCCCGAGAGCCGGCTACTGCAAGACCTCGTCTCCTAGTGGCGGGCACACTGCTCAGCCGAGCCAGCGGCGGGCACAGGCGTTGGCAGCCCCCGCCCCTGCTCCCTGCCTGCGTGCTGGTGGCAGAATCATTTCACTCGCTACGGCAGAACAAGTCCGAGCTGTGAAGGGCTTTCTGACGTCTCTCGGAGCAGCTGGCCCTCCCCCCTGGCGGAAGATGTCATGGTTTATTAATTCTTCGCAGAAGCAATAAGAACTGGGTATTGGCTTAATTTGGGGGCAATTTACTGTTATGGTAGAAAAATTGGCTCTGTCTCCTTTTATTCAGCACAAGGGCCTGTAGTTCTTAACCCCTCCTGTGCAGGGCTCGTCCCCTTCTCAGGGTTACCTGTATGACCTGGGCCAATGATTTAACCTCGCTGTGACTCAATTTTCTCAGGATAATGTCAGGATAACCACAGCATATATTTCATAGGATTCTATCGAGTGAATATTAAGTTATTGGGATCTTTTAGGATCTCTCTGCACCAAAGGCGTTATACTGACACACTGTTTTTAATAATCTATAAATTGCACATAAATTACAGGGTTTCAGCTTCTTATGAAGCAGACCCCTGTACTAAGCAACAGGTGACTAGGAACACTTCCCTGCCCCTCCCAGGGCCTCAGATTTTTCTTTGACATGTTGGGGAGGCCTCCAGTCCCCCTGCAGGGACCTCCAAGGCCCTTCCGGCCCTGACCACAGGGATACACCCGGCAGGACCCTGCAGGTGAGGCCGGCTCTGGTGGCACAGCTTTCGGAAGCCACGGCACCCGATGTTCACAGTCCCATGTGGCACTGTCTGGAGCTGAGCAGAGGTGACTCCCTTTAGAAAAGATGTCCTGGGCCGCCCAGGTGCTGGGCCCTCCTGCCCCATCTGCATGGGGCTGGGGCCTTCCTTTATGTCCTGTCTGGCCCTGAGGGCTTGAGTCTGTGGTCTGGGTTCCTCAGGCTGGGCTGGGTAAAGAGTCATATACTAAGTTCTGTTCAAGAAAGGCTGCTGAGAGGTGTAGCGTGGGTGCTCACCTGCCCAGAGAGCCTGCGGAGCAGATAATCGCAACCACAGAGACATGCCCCAGGCACATCTGGCAATGCCTGGAGTACTTTTGGTTGTCATGACCGGGGTGGGGGGCATATGACAGCCCCTCAACAAAGAGTTAGCAAAACAAACTTTCAGTAGTGCTGAGGTTGAGAAAGCCTGCCGGAAAGCCAATTCAAGTCCAAGAGTCTGGTTCTAAGATGGGTTTGAGGGTGCCCAGAGACTGAAGTATCACCTGTAATCATCTTGTCTGGCCTGAGCCCCGAGGCTTCCAGGAAATGTGGACAGTATCTGGAGGCGGATTTATGAACAACAGAGAACGTCACGCTTGGAAGGGAGCTTCAAGGTCATCTAAGCAAATCCCTCAGTTGTTCTGATGAGGAAACTGAGGCCCAGAGGAGACAGTGTCTTGCTAAGATGACAGTTCGCTCAACTAACAGGTCTGGCACTTCGGGACTGGAGCGTAGGCACCAGATGCAGCCTAGGCCAGGCGTAGGCATCATCCCAGGGGAATGCAGGTGCAGTATCGCCCCCACTGGCTCTCAGCTTCTCCACCTGTAACCGGAAGTGGAGGGGCACAGGCCTCGGAATTTCTAGGTCAGCCTGGTCACCGTCCAGGGCAGTGGTTCCCAATCTCCAGCAGGCGTCAACACCACTTGGAAGGTTTGTTCCAGCACAGCTGCCCCCCCCCCCCCGCCCCCTGCATTCCCAATCTAGTAGATGTGCGGTGGCACCCGAGACCCTGAATTTCTAACCAGTTCCCAGGGGATGCTGATGCAGCTGATCTGGGGACCACACTTTGAGAACCGCAGTTCTGGGAGGATGGGTCAATTTGAGAGAATCTATTGCTTGAAAGGTAAGAGACTTTGCCTCAGACCGGGAAGCTGCAAATTAGATGGGGGATGTCAGAAGACCCCAAGCCCACAATCCTCCACGTTTTGGCCTAGAGTGGGTCTGTGCCTTGGAACTTAATGCAGTGAGACCCAAACTTCTGTTCCTGGGAAGACCACTCTGCCCAATGGGGAGAGTCGCCATCTATCATCTTCCCAACGGGTCACACTTGAGCACGAAAGGAGGCGGTGCTACACGTATGTAGGGGACAAAAGGCACATTCTGGGCCTGTCTGTGGAGAGTTGAGCCATGGGAGGTCAGCTGGGCAGCCCGGCCTCTATGAAAACGGCTGGGCCCACGTGGAGCCTTAAGCCTCCTTCCAAAGCCTTTTGATGTGGCCACGTTGTTTCCACTGGAATCGTAGGAAGGGAGGGGGCCATGTTGTCCACCCCAAAGGCTTCCAAAATACGCAGAGCAGAAGCCAGCAGAGCCGTGACCATGCAGGCAGCCCAGGGCCGGCTGGTGGGCACCGCGGGGGCCAGCCGGGGCCCCTGCTCCGAGCCCTGGGGAAGCTGTGCTGCCATCTGCCCTGTATGTCCCCGCAGTCAGGGCTGGAGGGGCCTTGGAGATCCTGCAAGGAGGGCTGGGGCCTCCCCACTTGTGGAGGAAGAACCTGGGGCTCTGAGAGGGGCAGGGCTGTGCTCCAAGTCACCAGTTGGTTAGCAGAGGGACCCGAACCAGGCTTTCCAGGTCAGAGGTTGTTCCATTTACATCGATATGTACGTACACTGAATTGGGCACGTATATAAATTCATAGGGACGCTCTGCTAAATGTTTGGGGCGTGTTTCACCTCAGGGCAGGCATCACCTACTGCTCATCTGGATAAGGAAGATGGGGCATGATGCCTTGTTGAAACTTTGAGGCAGTAGTTCAGAGAGGATCTGTGTGTTGTAGGTGAATGCCCATACTCCTCTGCTTTTGGTTCATATTTCCTTCAAATTGGGAATGTTTGGGTTCTTTCTTTTTTCAAATATATTTTTATTGACTTTAGAAAGGAAGGGAGAGGGAGAGAGAGACAGAAACATGAATGATGAGAGATAATCACTGATCGGCTGCCTCCTGCATGTCCCCCACTGGGGATTGAGCCCGCAACCTGGGCATGTGCTCTGACTGGGAATTGAACTGTGACCTCCTGGTTCAACCACTGAGCCACACCAGCTGGGCATGGGGTCTTTCTTATACTGCTTTTCACCACTTTTATTCTTCATGGTGGGATAGAGAAAGCAAGGAGGCCAGGAGGGGAGCACAGCCCCTCCCCTCACCCTCTGGAAAGTCTGTGCATTCTGGACCCAGATCAGGGCCACACCAGGAGAGCCAGCCATGCTACCCAGACACCGGCATGGACGAGCCAGGGTTGGGGGACAGAGGGGTGAACCCTAGGCCTCGTCAGCACACCATGGGAGATGGGGAACTCCGGGACAACACCTGGGCAAGAGGGGGTTCGGATCACAGGACCACACAGCCAGAGGGAGGCTTGGGAATCCAACAGGTCAATCTCCTATTGTGCAGATGGGGAAACTGAGGCCCAGAGCGGGGAGGGATTTATGCATTCCCACAGAGTCACACTGCCAGGCCTGCAGTCCTGGCCCTTGGCTCTTTCCAGCATTGCATTGGCCAGGCCGAAATTTCGGGTGGCTCTTCAGGTCTCCCACACTTTCTAAAGGTATACTAGTAAGGTGTGAAGAACATGCATGTCTTTGTTTGAAGCTGTGACTGTGGGTCAGCGAGTGTTTTATTCATTTCCGAGTCACCATGAGATGGCGCACTGCCTGCCACATGGGAGGGGCTCAGTCCATGTCTGCTAATCGAACCATGTCACAGCGATGCTTCCAAAAGCATCAGGATGAACTTGTAATAATGTTAGCCTCCCTTGTAATGCACCTGAGAGCAAGGCAAGGGGTGGAAAGAGGGGTCTCGTGTGTCCTCGATGTGAACCTTCTTTTAAAGACATGGTATTATTGCATGCATTATATAAGTAATACATATTTACTGTAGAAAAAGTCTAAGTGAGCCCCCCAAATTAGCATTTCAACAATGATGGAGCCGTGGGCCTCCGGAGAGCGTGCTTGGGGCTGGGATAGTTTGGATCTCTCGGGTCTCTCCCTGCCGCGCCAGACCTCGCTTCTGTGTCCTGATGCCCGGTTCTCTGTGTCCTTGGCTTTAGCATCTGTGAAGGAAGGAGCCCCGTGAACAAACCCCATCCCAGCATTTCATCTTGTTTCCGCAACAAGCCCAGCTCAGGGCGGGGCTGCAGCGAGCCAGGTGTTTAGCGCAAAGGCACACTCCCATTTTCTGCAGGAGCAAAACGAACCTGCCCTGAGCGACCACTCCCCGCTTGGCATGCTCGCAGACGCTGCCCAATGCCACCCTCCCCACCACGTGGAACCTGGGGCTTAAAAGAACGAACAGGTCAGCTGGGAGTGGAGAGTGCCCCCAAACCACCCCAGACACCGGCAGTCACTGCCGGGACCCGTCCTAGGCCGAGGACATTGGAGCCACAGAAGTCAGAGCAGCTTCCATCCGTTGGTCACATGCTGTCTTGTGTGCCATTCACCAGCAGTCCTGAAATGAGAAAACAGGCCGTCAGCCAGCCCTCGGCAGCTGTGTGCTCTGCTCGCACTGGCTGGCCCCATGTGTGGTGAGAGCCTGGACTGGCGGTGTGACCTATGACCTTTCCTAGCTGAGCTCCTTCTGCAACTCAGGGCAATAACCTGGCCTTCCCTGTCCGCTCTCTGGGATGGGTGGGAACCAAGGGCATGAGAGTGGATGGTGCTTTGGAGGGAAAATGCCACCCAAGAGGATGTTCTTTCCATGTGAGCAGAAACCTGACTTAGCTCGCGTTGTTCTAGGATGGACGGCTTTCTTTCCTTCCTTCCCCTCCGGCATCTCGCTCGGTTCCTCCCCCCAGTGCCGGCCTCGCTGGCTCTCCAGGAGCCCTCCTTATGGCTCCCGACTGCTAATGTTCACGTCTGTGGAAAATGATAGGTGACAAGTTGCTCCCCGAGACCCCCACCATCAGATAAGCCAGGAGGGAAAGTGAGTTCTTGTAGAAGAGAAACAGCCTGCACTTTGGAAATTAAATATTCCTTAGAGCGGAGCAGGAAACTTCGGATTCCAGCCACGGTTTCCGAGGAGGGCTCCCCGGAGAGACGGCGCGTTCTCGGGGCGAGGGCTGGAAGCGGGGAGTGTTGCTCCCGACATCTGCAACTGTCATCCACGCCACCCCACCCCACATGGGCAATGGGGTCAAGTCCTCGCTCTCTGTGGGCGCCCGGCCCCTTCCACTCACTGAACAGCCAGAGCGCCAGGAACTTTCTCAGAGGCTCGAGGTGGACTACAAGAGGGGATGTGACAGGCACATTCCCGCCAGTCCCAGTGCAGGGAAACTGAGGCACAAAAGGGTGAGCAGTTGTGTGATGCCACTCTAAACAGAGCTCCGAATGTGCTCTTTACACACACACACACACACACACACACACACACACACACACCACGCACACACACACACACACACACTCATGCGCACTGAGTTTTACAGCTCTCAAATTTATGAGGAAAGTCGAGTACCCTAGATCTCTTAATTAAGCGGCCTTCCCCTAGGAGAAAGGAAGTGGGCTTCCATAGTCTTAGCACCGACATCGATTGCATGATTTACTACCCAAGGCCTACATTTCCCCCCAAATCAACCCCTCTATAGTGCAAACATCTATCACTTTGAAGGCTGTTCAAACGCCACCTTCCCCCTACCCTCTCCTGGTGCCCTCCAGGCCTCAGCATTTCCTCTGATCTGTCCCCTTACCCCAGAGGTTCAGGGTCAGGCAGAGCCCCGAACACATGCCGTACTGTAGCCCTGTAGCCGGGCTGGGAGAGAGGGGATGCCCCGAGCCCAGGGCTGGCACCGAGGGGCTGCCCTCACTCGTGTGGGCACAGGGGGCCGGTGCCTGGGACTTCCCCGCAGCCCACTATGGCTGCTGATGGCTGCCACGAAGATATATGATTTTAATCAGGCCCCTGACAGGTAAAGACCCTAACAACGCGGACAGTCTGTTCTCCCAAACTGTTGAGTATCTAAGCCCAATGTTTACTTTGGAATTGAATGAATAACATTGTTCTGGGAAAGGAAATTAAAAAAAGCAGGCTTGTAATTTACAGTAGAGAGAACAGATCTGGAGGTCTTGTCACCCCCCCGCCCCCCGCTCCCCACCCAGGCCCAGGCCCCCCTCCCGAAAACCCTCCTCTGTCTTTTTGCTGTTTTAAACTTCTAAACACACCACAACCAACCAGCTCATCTTCTCAGCCCTGCCAGGAAAGGTCTCAGCTTTGCCAGGCTTCCTAAAGCTGCCAAGAGAAATCATTGCTTCAAGGCAAAGGGTTTTTTTTTTCTCTCTCTCTCTCTCCTTTTAAAAATCAAAACCAAATGCCACTGAAATTCCAAATGCTGAGACCCACTCAAAATGTGGAGGGACGGGCAGGGGTGCAGTGGGCCAGAGACTCACCTGCCCCACCCCCACCAGGGCAGGAGTGGCTTTCTCTCAGAAATAAGGGGGGAAGCCCACCAACCCCCCGCAAACCAAACCTCATACCCCTTCACTAAAGAAAGTCGATTTGTTTTTAAATTCTTGGGAGGAGATCGAGGGACAGTTCCTGCGTACCCTACATCTAGAAAACTTCAGAGACTTCCTCTGAAGAGAGACCAGCGCAGGCGCTCTGCTAAGGCCTGGGGTGGTGGTAGTCAGCAGTGGACGCCCCGGCCAGCCAGGGGGTGCTGGAGACCAGCCTGTTTCCCTCAAACAGATGAAGCCCTCCTCTTCACAGATCCCAGCCCCAAGAATCCTAAAGCTCTCCCCGCACCTCCCGCTCTGGGGTCGCCCCCAAATGGAAGTCAGGAGGAACTGGGCTGTGCACAGGGACTGCTGAGCTGGGAGGGGTTCCCTAGAAGGAACCCCCACCCCTGGGCCTGGCCACAGGCTGCAGCAGGGCCCCCAGGCTGGGACACCTACCTCTCCAGTCCTCCTCCAGAAACCAGGCCGCTGACCCGCCTCCGAGGCCTCAGATTAGCTAATTGATGGGGGAGACGACTTTGAACATTTCAAGGCCTGGTCAGAGGCCAAGTCTCATTACTTAGCTTCAAAGCCAGAAACTCCATAAAAAGTTCATCGGTGGAGCCGATTGTTCCAGGTTGTCCCAACGGAACTGAACCCACCACGGCACCCCGGGCCTCATGTCTTAAAGTGAGGCGGGAACACGTGTGTGGTACTGAGCCATGGGGGTGGGGGTGGGGTGGGGTGGGCGGGGGCAGGGGCCCCAGACCCAGTTTGCATTACCTTTTCTCTTCTCAACCACTTAAAAATTACAAAAGAACTATAACTGCATTATGCAAAATTTGGAACAAAAGAGAAGAGAAAAAGAAAATATTCCAGAAGCCCATGCCTTAATACAATAATATTTCTTTCTAAGCATTTTTCTTATGTGCAATTTTTATAAACTATTAACTAGTAGTATATTTTCTTTATGCATTAAATTATGAGCATTTCTCCACCTCTTCAAAAGTAGTATTTTAAGCACCAGGTGATATTCTGTCCCTGGTAATGTGGAATAATCATTAACATTTAGGTTGTTTATAGTGTCAGATTTTTAAAAAAATGTATTTTATTGATTTTTTACAGAGAGGAAGGGAGAGGGATAGAGAGTTAGAAACATCGATGAGAGAGAAACATCGATCAGCTGCCTCCTGCACACTCCCTACTGGGGATATGCCCGCAACCCAGGTACATGCCCTTGACCAGAATCGAACCTGGGACCCTTCAGTTCGCAGGCCGACGCTCTATCCACTGAGCCAAACCGGTTAGGGCTAGTTTCAGATTTTTATAAATAACATGAACATATTTATATTTCCCTATAATTGGTTCTTGAATTTTCTTTTTAAAAGATGTAACATTTTTCTGATTATAAAAGTCACTCATATATATTTTTTTAAGTGTGGAAAATCTGGGAAAGTATAAAGAAGTTAATAAACATCACCCATAATTGTTCTGTCCAGAGTCACTGTTAACCTTCGGGTGTATTTCCTTTATGTATACCTGTGTATGTACACACACACACACACACACACACACACACACACACACACACACGAAACAGGATCCCGCTGCACAGGAGTTTTGTGGGTCCCCAGGGCCGGGAGAATAAAATTGGCAGAGGAAATATTATTTCCAGGAGGGATTCAGTGTGGGCTATGTGCGGATTGGAAACGGGATGGCATTTTTATTCAGGACGTTCAAGGTGGTGCGGACGTGTGTCCAGCCCCGAGGGCGAGGGCGGCGTGGTGCCCCCAGCGCTGTGGCCTGGCTCAGGTGTGGGGTCAACGGCAAGGCGTGAGCAAGCGCGCTTTCCTCGTTTCTTCTGACAAGCGCCGTGGAGCCCCTGATTTATGGCCACACTTCACGGGACACTAGTAAATGTCCCATAGTATATTTTGTAAGAGTAATGAAGTCCCAGTAACCCCAGCCCTCCCGGCAACCTCTGCTAATAAATTTCTTTCTGGCAGAGGGCGAGCCTGCCAGGCGCTTGGCGAGAGGCCCCGGGCTGCGGATTAGCAGAGGGGCACTAGGGCCCCCCAGGGCTGCTGCTCTCCTGCTCCGATCTTTCTGGAAGGAAGCGGAGGGCTTGGCTGTGCCCCCCATCTCCAGGCACCCCTAGAATGCAGGCCTGGTTTGCTCAATGCCCAGCTCTCAGAAGGCAGGAGACAGATGAAAAGTGAGTCAGGGAGCTGGAAAAGAAGGGGGAGAACCCCAAACCATAATTATCCCTTTCCTCCTGCAGCTCAGGTTACTGGCCAGGGGCCTCAGGGCCTCGGAGGACGGTTTCTTTTTTGACTACTGTTTCCCTTGAGTTCGGAGATGAACTGTGGGATGAAAGAAGACGCCGGGGGCATTTGAGATGGGCTGAGTTGGGGGCCACGGTTTCCTCAGGCGGCAGAAGTGGGGTGGGGCTGGGGGTGAGTGTGAGTGGGGCTGGGACATTATATTCCACTGCCATCCCATGCCAACCCAGATGCCTCAGAGGGCTGGGGACAGGGGATACTGTACTTGCCCCCACCCCACACCTCCCCTTCCATATATTCAGTTTGGAGCTAGATATTTTTTTACTCATTGTTTTAGTTTCAGCAGCACTGCCAGGGCCCACACCAGGTGCTGAGGGTACAAAGATGAGTAAAGACAGCAACCCTTGTGGGCATAACCAAAGTCTGAATTAAGACTTACTGGGTGCTTAGGGCATGTGCCCCACTGTCCTAAGCACATGTGTATTCATTCATGTGCTCCTCACAAAATCCAAAGAACCAGGTGTTTTATTATCACCACTTCCTGTTACTCAGGCACCATGGGCTCTCTGGTTCCCGAGTCCAGGGCCTCAGGTACCCCTGGAATCTTATGCACCCTGAGCACGAAGGCCACCCAGACTTCATGTCCAGCGAGCAGGTGATTCTACGAACCAGGAAACTGAGGCCCAGAGAAACGCAACTTGCCCAAGGCCACACGGCAAAGTGGCGAGGCTGAGATTAGAGCTCCCTCATTCATATTTGGAGAATTCAGTGAAGTGAGAACAGTTTTCTGGTATCTGGGAACTTCCTGTGTGTGATGAACTCCACAGGGACCCACCCAACAGCCCTAGAAGGGACCATGAAGAGGGTTAAGGAAAGAAAAGGAACCCCAAACCAGCAAGCTGGGGGAACATTTGAGAATCAGTGGCTGGGCATGAGTTTCTCCAAGTTACAGACATGTTTCAGTGAATAGAAATTTCCCATGTATGCCATATGGAGCTTCCCAATCCCCCCACCCAGATGTGAAGCCTGTGGCACGGCCACCGGGAGCAGGGCACCCCCGAGGAATGTCTGCCACAAGCAGACGCTCTGGTGCACCTGTGAGAAGCGCCGAGAGCCATCGGCTGGGTTCACAGCCCGACTGCTGTGCACACAGGAGCCTCGGCCCTGAGCTTCTGGTGCCTCCGCAGGATTCCCAAGCCCTAAACGCAATCGCAAGTGCCCGGGACATGCTGCTTGGAGAAGCAAACCCCACAAATAAAATCTGGGGTTTCGAAGTAAAATGCCTGGTCTAATTAGACGGTGGTTGCTTTCCAAGTTGGCTTGTGTGGGGGCACCGGGGCACCGGGGCCTGGAGCTCTGTTTCTCGTTAGAATTTCCCTGTGCTTCTCATACAGGGAAAACCCGCATTGCAGGCTGGGGCCACCACAAAATAGGAAAAGGGCCCTCAGCTGGCAGTCAGGAACTTCTGTGTCACCAGCCAGCAGTGGCACGCCATATCTCTGTGATGTGGGCAAGGAGATGTCTTGCAGCCTAGAAGTAGAGGGTGGGTGTTGCAAGACCCTGATGTCACCGATCCTCACAGCAACCCTGGGCGGCAAGTGTGGTCATGGCCACTTAGAAATGAAGAGGAAGAGGCATTAAGGGGTTAGGAGACTCACCAAGCTTGGAGGGTGGCGGGGAATGACCCACAGATAGGAAAGGGCCATGCAAGGGTAACGTGCAGAAGGCTGTAGTTATAAACCTTCTCCAGTAAATGGCCTGGCACACAGCCGGCGTAGTCCATGTTAGTTCCTCTCTAGGCCAGAGGACAGACGAAGGGGCTGTGTGGTGTGGTGATGGAGCACTGGGTTCTGAAGATTTGGGGGACCTGGGCTGAAGTCTTGACTCCAGCATTAACCGGGAGACAGAGGCCATTTCCTCTCTGGGAAATGAGAGGCCTCCCCGACTCTTCCAGACCCATAGCGAGAAGTCATGTAGCCACGTGGGCCGGCTTCCTTGAGCGTTGAGTGTCATGCCTGGCTCACTAGCCTTCAGTGAGTATTTGTTGAATTAAGTTGGGCTCCTGCCGGGCTCACAGAGATATGACAAGGCTCCCAGAAAATGAGGAGGATGGAAGTCATTCCCGAATTCAGCGGGAGGACTCTTTGTTACCTTCTGGAGAGAACAGGAGGAAAGGAGACGCCGGCTCACCCTTCTTGTATTCTCTCTGCAAGGAAACGTGGGCGTGAGGAGCGTGCCCCCAGCAGAAGCAGACACATTTGTGAGGATTTCTCAGCCTTTCACACTTGGACTCCGTCATCATGAGCATTAAAAAATCTGTGCCCTCTCTTGATGTTTTTGAAATTTCAAAATAAATGAAATAGTGACTTCAAAAAAAAAAATCAATGGTAATTTTAGATCATGCTTTTTCCAAACTTCTCCTGTCCCCGGGAGAGTCTGATAAACATGAGGCAGGCACTGAAAAGTGCTATTTTTCATTCAAGGCAGGTGTGGAAATTGAGTTTGTCGGGCATTGCCTGGGCTTTAGGTAAGAAGGAAGGCTCCTCTGGGTGACGCCTCTCACTGTGAGACTTTTGGGGCCAGTGGAGTGAGTGTGGCCACAGCCTGCCCCAGCCAGCTCCCAGGTCATGATGGAGAAGCTCTGTGACAAAATAGCGTGCCATGCAACATGTGTTTTTTAAAATATATTTTTATTGATTTCAGAGAGGAAGGGAGAGGGAGAGAGAGAGAGAAACATTAAGATGAGAGAGAATCATTGATTGACTGCCTCCTGCATGCCCCCTACTGAGGGTTGAGCTCTCAACCAGGCATGTACCCTTGACTGGAATAGAACCTGGGACCCTTCAGTCTGCAGGCCTATGCTCTATCCACTGAGCAAGATGGGCTAGGGCCCACATGTGTTTTCTGATATTGTTATTAATATGACTATAATTATTTATGACTGTGCTTTTCCACTAGACCAAACTGCTTTTTAATTTTGGCTTTGGCTTCTCAGCAGGAGTGACTGTAGACAACTTCAGCGGTGCCTCTTGGCTCATGGTTTGTTCTCTTCATTGCCTAGATCAGGGGTGGGCAAACATTTTGACTCGAGGGCCACAATGGGTTCTTAAACTGGACCGGAGGGCTGGAACAAAAGCATGGATGGAGTGTTTGTGTGAACTAATATAAATTCAAAGTAAACATCATTACATAAAAGGGTACGGTCTTTTTTTTTTTTTTTTTTTTTTTTTTTTTAGTTTTATTCACTTCAAACGGGCCGGATCCGGCCCGCGGGCCGTAGTTTGCCCACGGCTGGCCTAGATTATTCTTCCCCCTCTATTTGTCTATTTGAGCCAGCACTTCCTGGGTGTTCGTGACACAGAGGATCTCGGAAACAGCCGTCCTTAAGGACCTTAGGATTGCCTAGAGGAAAACAGATGGAGACCGATGACGGGTAAGTGATTAGGTGCCATTGCATGCTTGAGTGCCTTGAAACACAGGCTTTCTGTCCAAGGTAACTATTTTTTCAACTTTCTCTTCCGTTCTCTAAGGCCAGAACAAATCTGGCTTAATTACGACCATGGGCAGTTCATCTAACCTCTTGGAACATCATTTGACTTGAAACCAAGGTTGGGTGCGATGATGTTTAAAGCCCCTTCCAGGTCTGGCCCAGGGGACCTGGGGGACACCTGTCAGCACAGGAGTGGGGCCCACCGCCCTTGAGGTCTGAGGTTCCTTGTCCCGGAAGCCCTCTGGCCCCACCTTGTCTGGCTCCTCCCAATGAGGCCTCCCTGCTCACTACCTGGCTCTGTGTCTTTTTTTTTTTCCCCCCCTTCTGTCTTTAGGGAAAAAGTGAAAATAGAAGAGCTGGCATTTCTAGGACATTGTGGGTGGCCTGTAAGGGGATAATGAGGTAGAGGACTGGGGGGAGGGGCACTCAACTCACCAAACCATTCACACCACCACAGCCCTGCCCACTGCCAACAATCACCATATTTGCCATGGACTCGCTGCCAGCTGGCTGGGCCCAGCGCCCTGCAGGAGGCCTCCCAGGAGCTCAGAGAGATGCTGGCTGTGAGAGGCAGGAGGATGGGTAACTGATGCGGGCTGCGGAGACCCTTCATCGGGAAGACGACGAAGTGTTCTATAGGGTTCTCATCAGGTCCAGGCAACTAGCCAAGAAATCCTCCTTTCTCCAGTTCCAACCCCCGCCCCCTCAACCCCCAGCCCTGCACACTGAGAAGCCCCGCGGGCCACACCCTGGCACGTACTGGGCACTCAGAGTAAATAGCTGCTGCTTAGCATGGCGCCTGGCCACTTGGCTGGTAGGCGGCCAGTGAAGGTCAGTTTAATGAATGACTGCTTCAAACCCACAACGTATTAAGCTCAGATAGTTATTAAATGAATAACAATTGACAAAGCACTTTTTACATGTCGCTTATTTTCTTATTGAGATTTATTTATTGAGTTTCCTGTCCAGCACTTGTTTCAAAGGCCCAAGGATGATGAGGTGCACTTGAACTGGGACCAGTGACTGCACCTCCCTGTGCTTCCGTTGCCCGACTGTGCAGCGGTGATGAAAACGGCACCTGCGGTCGGGCTGGGGATCAAGCCCACGGGTGGGCAGGGGTGGTGGGGGAGGGACCATTAAAGCGGCTGTGATAGGCGTGAGATGTTCCGCATGGACAATGACATCCAAGAAGAATGTCTCCCATTCTCTCTGGCCGTCCTTTTGTCTGGCATCATCCAGCAAAGCTTCGCCCCACCTGACACCACCATTCCTGCTGCAGGCGATGGGATTCTGAAGGAGGGAGGCCCATTTCCCTAGGCCAGTGGTCGGCAAACTCGTTAGTCAACAGAGCCAAATATCAACAGTACAACGACTGAAATTTCTTTAGAGAGCCAAATTTTTTAAACTTAAACTATATAGGTAGGTACATTGTTATTAACTTAATTAGGGTACTCCTAAGGCTTAGGAAGAGCCACACTCAAGGGGCCAAAGAGCCGCATATGGCTCGCGAACCGCAGTTTGCTGACCACGGCCCTAAGCCATCCAAGGTGCAACTTCTATGGTTTTCCTTAGGAGCCCAGCTCAAATGCCTCCCCCTCAGGAAGCCTTTTCTGAAAAGACTAAAAGAGTGAGTGGAGCAAACAGAGCACCCGCAGAAAGAGAACTCCAGACAGAGGGTTAGCAGGGCCTAAGTGAGCAGGGAGGGTGGGCACACAGCTTAGTGAGCATTGCACAGGGCCTCGCGGACCATGGGAGACCCTGGATTTAATTCTAAGTGCAGTTAGAAGTCACTGGGGAGTTCTGCGTGGGAAGTGGCATGGCATGGCTGTTGTGTGGAGAGCAGTCCTGGAGGAGAAGAGAGAAGAGAGAATTTTCTGGTGGATTGAGTGTGGGGGGCGAGGAAAGGAACAACCAATGACAAGTCTGAGGCTCTCAGTCTGAGTACTCAGGAGAGTGGTCAGTCTGGCCTGCTGGAACCCAAGCCCTGCCAACAGTACCTCACAAGATCTCTCATTCATTCCTTTCTGTCCCCTGCCACCGCCTTGTTGAGACTCCCATCACTCCTTGCTGGGGGGTCCTACAGAGGCCCCTCACTACCAGTCAACTGAATTGTTAAAGATTAGGTTTGATTATTTCACTTTCAGGCTTGAAAACTCTGAGGGCCACCTGTACTGTTTATCTACTGCTGAGTAACAAACTGCCCAGCAGCTTAAGGGACACATATTTATATTCTCACAGCTTCTGTAGGTCAGACATCAGGGTGCAGCTTAGCTGGACCCTCCATCTCATGGTCTCAGAAGGCTGCAGTCACGGTGGCATCTGGGCTGTGGTCTCATTCGAAGGCTCAATGGGAGGAGGACCCACTTCCAAGTTCATGCGTGTGGTTGTTGGCAGGACTCGGCTCCTCATAGGCTGTTGGACTGAGGCCTCAGGTCCGCACTGGCTATTGGCCAGAGATGTCAGTTTCTCCATCGAGCAGCTCACGACACGGCACTGGCTTCCTTTGGAGTGAGCCAGTGCGAGAGCAAGAGCAAGCACCCAAGAAGGACGCCATGGTCTTTTCTGCAACCTCATCTTGGCAGTGAGATTTCCCACAGGTTCAGCTTGCTAAACCTCCCTCAGTGTTTCTCTTCCCTGACCTGCCCCAGCCTTGAATGGGCCCCTGGCCCTGCCATTGCCCCTGCATGTCCCTACTCTGCTCTCCTGCGCTCTAGCTGTGCCCTTCCCTCATATTTCGGTCACACCCAGCTCAGTTCCACCTGTCGGAGGCATCTCACCCAATGAAGCGCTTTCAGGGGAAAATTCCAAGAGTTACAGCGGTTTCTAAGTTTCCTCCTCTGAATTCCCACCACCCCTCAGTTGGGGACCACACGAGGCATCTGCTGTTATGGCGCTCTAGGAGCAGGCCCACTCTCCCTAAGAGCTGCTGAACTCCCGGAAGGCAGCTTTGACCGTTCACCTCCTTCCAGTCTTGATGTCACCTTCTTAGCGAGGCCTTCCCGGATCACTCATGTAGACCTCACTTCTGCCTCCTACACATCCAGTCTCCCAAACTCTGCTCAGTCAGTCTCCCCCTTGGCACCCACTTCCTTCTATTCACGAAATCACTTATTCGTTCTCTTTCTCATCTCTCTCCTGACGATTGAATATAAGTTCCCAAAGGGCAGAGTTTTGGGTTTCCTCTGCCCCTGGTGTCCCCCCAGGACCTAGCACAGAGCCTGACGCAAAGTAGGTGTTGCAGAAAGATGTGCTGAATGAATGACTTTCGAGCAGTGCCCTTGCATGCAGGGGGGCTCTCTACATGCACTTTACGTTGGTTGCTCGGTTAATTGAGAAAGCCTGCCAAATGCGAGCACACCCGTCCCCTTGGAACGACAGCCGAGGCTTGGAGACTCCGATTTCTTCAGAGTGAGCCTTGTTGAGACTGTCACGGCCTTCCTCGCTGGGCTGAAAAATGCGTTTGGAATCGGCGCCGGGAGGCGATGGGCCAGCTCCAAGACTTCCCAAGGAGCCGGAGTCGGGCCTGGCTCCGCAGCCCGCTCGTCAGCACCAGCACGCAGAGGAGAGGCCTCCAGCTGCCAAGGACTTTGTTTTATTGTCACTGCTGTTGGCTTCCCTCTGGATGGGAGCTGCCAGGGCAGCAGCCCTCAAGCCCTGGACACCGAGCTGGGGTAATAATAGCAATTCCATAATTCTCACCGGAGCCACGCTGAAAGGAGGAACTGCTGGAGGTGGCTGAGCAGACAGGGCCCAGCGGCAGCAGGAGGCGGAGCTGGGACTGGCTGTTCTCTCTCACTTCCTTGCAGACCTGGCCGTGGGACGTGGCTCCCGGACCTCCTTCCAGCCCCGTCTCAGCTCAGTTTTTTCCAAAGCTTGTTGCAGAATGAGGGCTGGGATGTTATTCTTAAGTCTTGGGGGACACAGCAGAGGACTCTCAGGTAGGAAATTCTGATACCATCTTGTAGATCCTGCCACGGGCAGCCTGCCTCACAGGTGAGAGGGATTGCTGCTGAGATGATTTGAACTGCTACTACTGTTGTATGTGACTCTGGCCACTGGGAGATGAGAAATTACCCCAGAACTGTTCTTGTCACCCCCGGGCTGTGAGGCCCCCACGTGTGTGGGACAGGAAACCTTTGCACCAGCCTGGTCTGAGATAGCCCTGGCTTCTGGCCTTGGAATGGGTGGCCTATTACACACACTGCTGTCTGGGAATCACTGAGCCATTGCAGTGCACTCCTGTTCCGCGTTCAGGGAGAGAAAATAACCGGTGTCCTAAGATCTGCCTTGTCAAAGAGCCTCCCTCTGGTGCCAGAAGGTAAAGCCAGATTTGAGAGCCCAGGAGATTCTCCAACCCAAGTATCCATCTCAGGCACTGGGCAGGGAGGCAATGCAGGTAGCTCATGTGAATATTAGATATATGATTGCACACAATCCCTCCCTCCAAGACCATATTTAAGGCCAAATAACATTCCATCGCGCCCCCCCCCCTCCCACACACACACTCTGGCATCACCTAGACCAGTGGTCGGCAAACTGCAGCCCGCGAGCCACATGCGGCTCTTTGGTCCCTTGAGTGTGGCTCTTCCACAAAATACCGACTTCTGCGCATGGGCCACAAAGTTTCAATCTCACTTCGTGGCCCGTGTGCAGAAGTTGGTATTTTGTGGAAGAGCCACACTCAAGGGGCCAAAGAGCCGCATGTGGCTCGCGGGCTGCAGTTTGCCGCCCACTGACCTAGATCAGTCTTTCATAAAAACCTTTCCCTGGCACATGAAGTCTATAAGATGCTTCATGAAAAAGGCCTCTGAGGTCCAAAATATATAGGAAACGCTGCCTGTCTTCTTGGAGATTGATAACATGCTAATCTATTCAATGCTCTGAGACGTTCTGCAATGAACTAATCTGTTTCATTTTATTGAATCCAATGCTTCCCACACTTAAACCCTTTCCCTTTATCATTTTTTGATATTCCTAACTACGGGGTTCCCCATATAGCTTATTGGGAGACACAGGTTTTGAGGATGAGCTTCCAGAAATGCTAAAGTTTGGTTGGGCCTACTTGGCACCACTAGTCCAGGGCCCTGTGTGATGTTCATTCATGGCCACGCAGCCCCCCAGGGAAGCCCACTGGCCCGGGCGAGGAGCACCTGATGGCTCCAGCTTCCTGAAGGGTCAGCAGCACAGACTTGAAAATTAAGCCTCTGCTCTGAGCTGTTCTCAGGTGGAGTGTTTCCACCACCCATGCAGTCACACAGATGAGCCCAGACCCTAGTGATGTTGAAATGCGTATAGGTTTGGCTTTAGGATACCACCATTCCTTCCCTTTTCAGCACTTTGTCTGGCCCTACTCTGGTGCCGCCATCTGCTCACCTTACCAAGGCGAAACTGTGGCCCAGATTATGGATTCTGTTTCCCCTTCGTCCACAAAGGCAACCAATTGACAAATCACTCAGTGTTAGTAATATGACATGTCCCCCTTAGTGTTCTAATCTTATAGTTCAGTGAAGATAACAAATCATTATCATGTATGTTTGTTACTGGATCTTACTCATTACAGAGACTTCCTGAGTTACCCGAGCACCCCTCATGTGTGTGGTGCTGCTTTTGGAGGTAATAGATGATGCCAGGCCTACTTCTGAGGCTGAAGAGATGTTTGTGCAAGGGATGGGGCAGTAAAATCATAGCCCCTCTACTCTAGGACAGCCTTGAATATGGCCGGTTGGGCAGGAAGTTATTATATTAACAGTTGCTACAAAGAACGCAATAACGCTAGGATCTCAGAGGAAGGACTCATAGACATCTTCACAGATCTGAAACTCCAATCTCACCACTGGCTGACTCCATCTGACTCTGTGTGTTCACTCATTCACATCTTGGGCAGAGAACACTTGATCCCATCTGGGAGGTGACCAGAGGATGCCTGCTAGTTTCAGCAGCATCTTCTGTCCATGGAATTGTCGTCTTTCCTCCTTGAAAGAATTTCATTTTTCAGATTTTTACTAATACCTCACCTTCTTTCCAGTGTTTCAGTTGGTATGTTTCAGTTTTCAGAGGTCCGATGGATACTCTGGCCTGGGTCTTATTTCATTGTCTTTACCCTTTAGACTTTCAGACATCTGATGATTTAAGTTCAGGAGAGGCTAGCATTTTAGATTACTGCCTTAGTTTCTTTCAGCTGCTTTTGGTGTGTGTGTGTGTGTGTGTGTGTGAGAGAGAGAGAGAGAGAGAGAGAGAGAGAGAAGCATTCATCCCCCAAAAGCTTTCAAGATGGCAGTTAGTTGAGTGTAGTAGTCAAGAGAGGCCCCCAGAGTGCCAAAACTACTCAATGGAGAAGAAGAAATAGTCTTTTCAGCAAATGGTACTGGGACAACTGGATATCCACATGCAAACACATAAAGTTAGGCCTCTACCTTGCACCATATCAAGACCTAAATATAGCCCTGATGGGTGGCTCAGTTGATTAGAGTGTTGTCCAGATATACCAAGTTTGCAGGTTCCATCTCTGGTCAGGACACATAGAAAAAGCAACCAATGAATGCATAAACAAGTGGAACAACAAACTGATGCTTCTCTCTCTCTCTGTTCTCCTCTTCCTCTTTCTCTAAAAAAATTAACAAATAAAAAGACCTAAATATAAAACCTAAAACTTTAAAATGCATAGAACAAAACATTGGAGCACATTTTCATGACCTTGGGTTGAGCAAAGCCTTTTAAAATATGACACCAAATGCATAAACCACAAAAGAAAATGACAAATAGATAAATTGAACCTCATGAAAAGTAAATATTTGTGCTTCAAAGCACATCATCAAGAAAGTGAAAAGGCAACCCACAGAATGGGAGAATATATTTGCAAATTACTTATGTGATAAGAGACTTGAATCCAGAATATATAAAGAAATCTTACAACTCAACCATAAAGAGACAGATAAACATTTTTATGAGCAAAGCATTTGAACAGACATTTCTCCAAAGGAAAAAAAAAATACATGCAAATGGCCAATAAGCACATGAAAAGATGCTCTCATTAGGGAAATGCAAATCAAAACCACAATGAGATACCACTTCACATCCACTATGATGACTATAATCAAAACAATGAAAAATAAGGTTAGTGATGATATGGAGAAATTTGACCTCATACATAGCTGGTAAGAATGTGAAATGGTGTAGCTACTTTGGAAAAACAGTTTTGCAGTTCCTCAAAAAGTTCAACATATAGTTAACACATGACTCAGCAACTGCATTCCTAAGAAAAAAGAAAATATAGGCCCATAAATAACTTGTACACAATGTTCACAGCAACGTTATTCATAATAGCTCCAAAGTGGCAACAACCCAAATGTCCATCAACTGATGCTGGAGTAAACAAAAATGGTATATCTATGCAATGGGATATTATTTAGTCATAAAAAGAAATGATGTATTGATAGATGATACAACACAGATGAATCCTGAAAACATTATGCTATGTTAAAAAAGCCAGTCACAAAAGTTTGTATATTGCATGTTTCCATTTATAGGAAATGTTCAGAACAGGCAAATCATGAAAGTAGACAGGAAGTAGATTAGTGACTGCCAGGGGCTGGAAGAAGCGGGGAATGGCGAGTGTCTGCTGAGTATAGGGTTTCTTTTGGAGGTGATAAAAATGATCTGGGATTAGACAGTGATGATAATTGCACAACTCTGTGAACATATGAAAAACCTCTGAATTGTACACCTGAAGAGGGTTGATTTTATGGTATGTAAATTATATTTATTTCAATAGAACTGTTTAAAAAAGAGAAAGAAAGGAGGTGTCTGGAGCCAGACTGCTTGGGTTCAAACCCCAGCTCTTTTGGTTACTTTATCTTTTGATAACTGTATCACTATATAATCTTGGGCTAGTCGTTTACACACTCTGTGCCCCAGTTTCCTCATGTGCAAAATGGAGATGATGGTAGTACCTTCTGCATAGGGCTGTAAAGATCACATACATTAATGCAGTGGTTCTGGCACAGAGCAAGCATTGCATATAAATTTGCTGTTGTTTTTAATTATTAATGATCTATGTCATGAGGAATAATGATCCCAGTCATCTGTACATAAATCAAGGCCAAAGAAGACTTGTCGACAGGGAGGGCTTGGTCCAGGTTGATGTCCACAAGCAGGACCATGGCTTAGAGATCTGGGTAGCTCCCACGTTGAAAGAACCACTCACAAAACTTGTAGAGCACTTAGTACATCCAAACATACATAAATACAGGGTTTGGCTCAAGGTTTTTGGCTGGAGTCCATTGAGAGTTATGAATTCCTCTTTGAACAATGGCAGCTATTATTAAATTCTAGAGACTTTGAGTTGGATGTTTTCTCCAGCCCAGACACTGATTCAGAGCTGCAGCATTCTAAATAGCAAGGCTAGAAATTGATGCCGTTTTCGAGTTGATTTATTGAGAGGTTTCTTGATTTGGGTCAGGTTCCTGCAACATTTGGAAAGTGACGACTATAGCATCACTATTTCCCCCAAATGACCAAAATTATAGCCGGTAACTTGAGGCCAGTAAATTTCCCTGCAGCAGATGTTAAACTCTTTTAAAAGATGATTAACAATGGGAGACTTGGGCTCTATGGCAGAGCAACCAATCGGGTGGTGTTGCTCTCAAGTCAACGTGTGAGGTATGGGGCACATCCGGCCCCCCAAAGCGTGATGGGGAGCCCAGGTTGGAGACTGTAAGAACCCACAGGTTGTGGTGTAAATCAAGCCTGTGGTCCTGGGTGGCTGGACAGGCGGGACTGTGACAAGAGACCTAGACTGGGAGTTTGGAGACCTGGGCTTGAAGCTTGCTTCTGCCAGCAGTATGACTGAGGGCAAACTATTTCCCTTCGCTGGGATACAGTTTCCCCATCCTTTAAAACAAGAAGGAACCACATTTGGTGGTCTCCAAGGTAATTTGTGAGTTTTAGACTGATTTGTTCTACTACTTAAGAAGAATGAAAGTAAATCATTTGTTAACCTCCAAATAATCTGTGATTCTTAGAGGAAGCAGCCACAAAAGAACCAAGATGGGCTGTAAAATTATGATGATGCTCGCTTCACAGCACCACCTCCAAAAGTGTGGGAAGGAAAAGGCATGGAGACGGATCCAGAGAGGCCGCTCCTGGGACACCCAAACCAGGTTGCTGGGACCAGATGCAAATGTTTGCTGGTTGGAAACAAGGCTCCATCGAAGTCCTCTTGAGAAATGCTAAGCAGCTTTTATTCATCTGTCCGGCAGTTAAGTTCTCCACCTATTCATTTCTCCTCCCCTTTCTTAAAGGTTTGTCATCCACTCACGAGATCTGTGGGTCAGCTACTCCATGTGTATACTTACACAGAGTCACATGTACACCCGTGTGGACACAATTGTTAGGTAGAGTTGAATGGTGTTCTAATAAACTTCTCCAATACGGGTGTCTCAGGATCCATTCTTTATCAGTTCCAACCTTTCCAGCCATGCTCCCAGCTCAAAGTGACTGGAGAGTGGAAAGGGACCACTGAGATCCTTCAGGAAAGTCCCAGAGGGTTTTGACTTTTGCATTCCTCCATATCTCGCCTCCCTCCGCGCCCCCCCCCCCCCCCACACACACACACTAAGGGGAGGTGGCTCAGATTCTGTACCTCATAACACTTCAGTCATGGGGCTCTGGGAACTTGAGTTCTTCCAAACTCTATCTGCTATGTTGTAAGACAACATAACACACTCCTCAGAAGAATCATCCATTCATCCACTCATTTAATCAATATTTATTGAGCACTTACTGTCAAGTTTGGTGTTAGTCCTGGAGACACAATGCTGAGCCAATAGTTAGGAAAGAGCTTAGGATATTCTAGGAGATGAAAGAAGACCAATGTGAGAAGTGCCTTAGTTCATTTGTTCAGTCTATTATAGCAACACTAGAGGCCAGGTGCACGAATTTGTGTACGGACGGGGTCCCTCAGGGTGGCCTGCGGAGCTTGGGCCCCAGATCATGCCCCAGCCTCGCAGCCCTGCCTGGCACCCCGCCTTGGCCTGGCACTGCCCCCTCACCTGCTCCACCATCCTGCCTTGGTCCTGCTCTCATCAAGGCCCATTGGGGCCAGCAGTGCCTCCACTGCCGCCTGCTGCCAGCGCCACATTGCCAACGCCCGCCATGTTCCGTGCCGCCCCCTGGTGGTCAGCGCACGTCATAGTGAGTAGTCAAACTCCTGGTCTCCAGGTTGAACTCCCAGTCAAATGACTGCCTGAGGGGACAATTTACATATTAGGCTTTTATTGTATAGGATACCACAGACTGGACAGTTTATGAATAAAAAACATTCATTTCTCAGACTTCTAGAGGCTGGAAGTCCAAGATCAGGGTGTCAACATGGTCTGATGAGCGCCCTCTTTTGGGTTGTAGACTTCTTGTTGTGTCCTTGCCTGGTGGAAGGTCAAGGGAACTCTGTGTCTCTTTAATAAGAGCACAATCCCATTCATGAGGGCTCCCCTCTAAAGACCTAAGCACCCCCCAAACACCCCACCTTCTAATACCATCA
Organism: Myotis daubentonii; assembly: GCF_963259705.1. NCBI lineage: Eukaryota > Metazoa > Chordata > Mammalia > Chiroptera > Vespertilionidae > Myotis > Myotis daubentonii. The sequence continues at coordinate 84,733,694 of NC_081845.1, read as the reverse complement.
CATTGGGCATGAAGATTTCAGCAAAAGAACTTGGGGTACACCAACGTTCTGACCACAGCAAGGAGCAATGTAAGTGTGTGTGTGGGACAGTGATATAGAACAAGTCTGGAAAGGTAGGTGGGGCTCAGGCCATGCAAGGTCTAGGCATCCCAGAGCTCAATTTACCAACCCACACTTCTGAGGGAAGTGGACACAGAAAAATATGTTGAGGGAAGCCATGTGGCATTGGGGTTACCCATGGTCATTTCTTGGATTCATCAGATTGAATTCTTAAATCAGTTTTAAACACAATAAAACGGCTTTTTTATAAAATGAATTATTGAACTCACATGAGAATTATTGAGCAGAAGACAGCATAAGCTTTATTTTTTTTTTTTTAGTTTTTAAATGTTTTTATTAATTTCAGAGGGGGAGGGAGAGAAACATCAATGATGAGAGAGATTCATTGATCGGCTGCCTCCTACACGCCCTCCACTGGGAATCGAGCCCGAAACCCGGGCATGTGCCCTGACTGGGAATTGAACAATGACCTCCTGGTTCATGGGTCGATGCTCCACCACTGAGCCGCACCACAGCATAAGCTTTAGATTCAGACTTGAATTTGAATCTGGGCTCTCCTAATTGCTGGGTGACTTTGGACAGGCTACCTAACTTCTCTGGTTTGAGTTTCTGTCGTCTGTACAGTGAGATCAGCAGGTCCTATCTCATGGGCTTCTTAGGAGGTGATACACAAGACCATGTCTGCACTATCTACAGTTCCCAGTACATGGTACTCCCTTTTCCACCAAGCTCCACTCTATCACATAATCACCTACATATAATGGTCCTCGGTTGCAATAGGCAGAATCCAGTCTGGCTAGTTTGAGCAGAAAAGGATTGTAGTAAGAGATAGTGACTAACTCCCAGACTTGGTGGGAAAGCAGGAGAAACACACTCAGGACCACACTTCCAGGACATTCCGCAGAACTGACCCTAACTGGAAACTGCCTCCCTCACAAATGACCTAGAGTCACTCCACCTCTGCCATCACCCACGCCAATGAGGCTGGAAATCCCCAGTCTACAGAAGTTTCTGGCCTTAACTGGTGATCCTTGGTTCTAGACAATATTCTGTTCACCGAGTAATAAATACCTAGAGGCCCTCTGCTATTTCTGGCCACAAAAACTTCGAGCTACCACTGTTAGCTCTTCTCAAGCTGTGTCATCTGATTCTCCACAAACTGAGTTTGGGGTGGCACATTCTCTACCCAAAATTTTTATTTTTTAAACAACTTATTGATGTCAGTCTGTCTTAGAACTCCGAATAACCTCACTTTTTCAATCTCTAGTAGGAAATAAACGTTAATTGTACCATAAGGGCTGTTTTTTAAGCAGCTGCTCTGTCTTCTTCTCCTCTTTCTCTTCCTTCCCTTCCCTTCCCTTCCCTTCCCTTCCCTTCCCTTCCCTTCCCTTCCCTTCCCTTCCCTTCCCTTCCCTTCCCTTCCCTTCCCTTCCCTTCCTTTCCCTTCTTCTTCTTCTTCTTCTTCTTCTTCTTCTTCTTCTTCTTCTTCTTCTTCTTCTTCTTCTTCTTCTTCTTCTTCTTCTTCCTCTCTCTCTCTCTCTCTCTCTCTCTCTCTCTCTCTCTCTCTCTCTCTCCACACCTCCACACACATGCATACACACACACATCTTCTGTCTCTCACTCTTTATTGTTTTTCTTATCATTCTTTATTGCTTTAAAGCCAAATAAAATCACAGACTTTCACTTGAGAAACCTTCCAGATCACGGAATCTAACCCTGTATCTAGCCCAGAGCAGGGCTGTGGGGCTGTGGCTTGTCTGAGATCACTCAGCAAGCTGAAAACCCTTGCGACCTGAGGAGATGGAATCAGAGGCTCTACATTCTTGTTTTAGCGTAGCTACTAAGAGGCTGAACCCTTGCCCGGTGGCGTGGCTCAGTGGTTGAGCATTGATCTCTGAACCAGGAGGTCACGGTTTGATTCCCGGTTGGGGCATATGCCTGGGTTGTGGACTCAGCCCCTGGTGTGGGGCGTGTGGGGGACAGTTGATCAATGATTCTCTCTCATCATTGATGTTTCTCTCTCTCTCTCTCTCTCTCTCTCTCTCTCTCTCTCTCTCTTACTCTTTTCCTCTCTGAAAAAAAAGAAAAAGAAAAAAAAAGAGGCTGAACCCTCGACAAGGCACTTCCTGTGCTAGTCAGGACTCCAGGCTGTAAGTGAAGAAGCCCAACTGGAACTCACCATAGCAAAAAGGGCCTTTAATCACTCCTGCACTCTGGGAATGCAGGGGAGGGGCTGGGGAAGGTAGCAACCAGGGACTTGCAGTCACCCGAAGTCTCCTGTGGCTTTGCTCTACTTTTTCCTCTTTTTCCTGCCTCAGTGAGATTTCTCCACACACTGGGGCCATGGCTGCCGCCTGATCCTGACTCACATTTCCCACGTTTTTCACTGAAAAGGAAAGGGCTTCTTTCTTCCACTCTAACTTTAAAGGGCCTTTGGTCAAGTGATTACCCCCTTGGGCCCTCCTGGACTCCTCAGGTCCCCAAGTCTATTGCCTGATATTTAGTTTGCCTTCCCAGCCATCTTTTTTCTTTTCTCTTTTTCTTTCTCTCTTTCTTTCTTTCTTTCTTTCTCTTTCTTTCTTTCTTTCTTTCTTTCTTTCTTTCTTTCTTTCTTTCTTTCTTTCTTTCTTTCTCTCTCTCTTTCTTTCTTCCTTCCTTCCTTTCTTTCTTCTTTCTTTTTTTTTTCTTCCACTTTGAACCTTTCTGTGTCTTCATGTTTTAGGTGTACTTTATATATATATATGCAGCATGTAGTTGATTTTTAAAAATTCCAATCTGATAATCTCTGTCTTTTAAGTTCTGAGTTTAGTCTTTTTACATTTATTGTTAGTGCAGACTTTTTGGATTCGTTTCAGTTATTTTACTTTGAGCTCTCTATTTGTCCTTTCTTTTCCTATGGTTCTTTGTTTTCCTTTTTTGTTCTCCCCTTTTTGGATTAAGTTTGTTTTCTTATTCCATCCTCCCAACCTCCCACTGATTTGGATGTTGTACATGCCGTCTATTATTTCATTGAAATTTTATAATGCATATTAAAAGATTTGAAGTTAATCAATATTTTAAGCCTCTACACAAATAACACAAGAACCTTGCTTGTTATTAATGTTTTGTGCACACCTTCCAAACTTATATGCATTTATGTTCAGTATATAATTCTGCCTCTTTCTGTTCCTCCAATAGATACTATTATAATTTCTCTATAAAAGTGTTTGGTTGGATTTATGTAGATGATTATTAATCTCTTTGTTCGTCAATTCTTCTTTCACCCTAGACCTTCTATCTGGGATTATTTTTCTTCTTCCTGAAGTATGTTCTTTAGAAGTTTTTCTTTAAACTAATGGCTTGCTGGGTTTGCTATTTCTATATCAGAAAATATCTTTACTTCACCCTCATTCTAAAAGATAATTTTTCAAATACACAAATCTAGGTAGACAATGATTTTGAAGATTATTTCTATATTTGCTCTCGAGAATTATGCTCTCTAATTTTTATGCATTTTTTTGATAATCAGTCTTCTCTTTAGCTGCTTTAATATGTTTAAATATCTTTAAATCTTATCTTTCTTGTTGATGTTCTATGGTTCACTATCATATATCCAGGTGTGTGTGTGTGTGTGTGTGTGTGTGTGTGTGTGTGTTTAAACCTTACTTGATATATTTTGTGCTTCTTGTATCTGTGGATTCAGACTTTTTATCAGTTCTAGCAAAAGTGAGGCCATTATCTCGTTGGCAATTGCCTCTTCCCCACTGTTTTTTAATTCATTCTAGAACTCTGATTAGAAGTGTTAGCCGTCTTTATTCTTTCTTCCTCATCTTTTAACTGCTTCTGGACCCTATGGACTTCCTTTGCTCTGTACTCTTGCACAACTTCTAATTTATGCAATGGAATTGAATACAAGCATTACGTCCTCTGTTTTAGTCCTGTCTTCTTAACTAGACTGGAAGCCCTTTGAGGACAGTGTACCTGTCTTATGTGCCATTTGTATTCCCACAGCACTTGGTCCAGTGCTTGACATAATACATGCTCAGTTAATACCTCATCACTACAGGCCATCACTTCATGCTCCCAAATTGCTCCCTAGCCTGAGTCTTATCGATGTGGCCTCTGAGGAGCCAGATGAGTACACTGGACCAGGGCACTTGGGAGGTACAGTGCTTGGCTCCATGGGCCTCGGCGGACTTCCTAGGATTTTATCTTTTACCTTCAAGATCTTTCAGCCCCTGTGCCATTCGAACTCACGTCTTGTCATCTCTATCTGGTATTTTCAAGCCAGTCCTGTTTGGCTGCCACCCACAGTCCAGAAATAGAATTCCAAGGGCAGACCTTGGAGCTGTGTGGGAAAGAGTGCAGTTTAAGTTGGGAATGTCAGGGCTATGTGGCCCTGGGCTCTGAGCCTCAGTTTCCTTTCTGGAAAACGGGAATGATGTGGTGGTGAACAATAACGGAAATAACAAAGGTGAAAGTGCTTACCGAATGCTGGGTACAGTGATTGTCTGCAAAACAGCATTGAATGGTGGCCACAACCATTAGACACAGGAAATATGGAACATAGTCCATATGTCAGCTTTGGGGAAAAGTTAAATTATATTATTCAGTCTGGTTTTTAAAAGATTACTTTAAGAAACTCTATCAATCTGACTTTAATCAAAAAGTGCTGAAAGGAAAAAAATTCCCAGATCTTTTTTTTTCTGGGTTGCAAAATAAAAATTAAAAAGGGGGGGCGGTTGAGTGGTTTATTTAAAACTCTGAGCACCTTGAAACTATTTGAAGTCCTGCTTCCCCTTTAAATCATGTTGCTCCTGAGTTAATAGGTGAGATTACAGTCAGGAAGAATAGGGTAACAGGAAATAAGGGGGAGGATTTAAAACATAAAAAGTGTCAGACTTCAGAACTCCAAAAATGCTGCATTTCTTCTCAGTCCCAGCATCCTGCCCCTTAAGCCTTTGGTGAGGCCACCCTGCATTTGCAAGGATCATCTTCTCTATTGCAAACTGTTGAAATCAAAGCCACATGAATGCCTTGCTGCTCCACCCTGTGACCACCCTCCAGCTCTGTGCCTGCTCTCTTTGGGGAATCTTGAAGCCTTTGTAAGAAGCAGTTTCATCCTTAGACATTCTTATGGCAGCAGAGATAGAAGGGGTGATGTCATTACAATAAATGTCTCTTGTCTTTTTTTTTTAATGAGTCATTGTTACAGATATGGGGTCATTTCTTCTCAACCCACCGAATGCTGTGGGGGGAAACTAGGAGTGACTACATTCCCATTTTATAGATGGGAAAACTGAGATTTGCTCAACGTCACACGGCTTGCAAATAGCTGATATGCAAGGGACCATGCAGGGCTGGGGCAGTTACAGCACCGCCGCCCATGAAAAAGGAGGCCTCCCAAACACTTAAAAAATGCCTTTAAGAGAAGCCATTTCTTCAGCAAGAACACTGAGGCCTGAACGCTTACTTACCCATGAACCGACCCACAGGGGGTCGTGTCCAAGCCTGGGTTTTGTGACTTCTATTCTACATTCGAAATGAATTTAGTGTTGCAGATTCTGATTCTTTTAAAAAGCAGAAATCCATATTCGGTGTTTCTGTTAACTAGAGGATTTAATTAGCAATTGAAACTATATGTTCAGTCACTGAACTCTCTCCATTCTACAAGGCACTTTCACAGCCTTTGTCTTATTCTGTGCAGACACCCCAGTGCGGAGTGTGCCAATTACCAGGCTGTCACCCCTCCGCGGAAGCCCGTGTTCCATGGGTATTACTACAAGCGCTCTCATGTCACAGATGGAGAAACTGAATCACAGAAAGCAACTTTCCTAAATAGAGTTGACCCAGAAGTAGAGTTGCTCCTTTCTCGCTCCAAATCACTGCCCATATCCTGTGCCACTGGATTCTCCTGGTGGAAACATAGTTCATGAAAAGACCCTTGCTTTGGATGGGATTCAGGAGACTTGGGTTCAAGTCCTGCCATTGATGCTAACTAGCTGAGTGACCCTGGTCAAGTCACTCTCCCTCTCTGAGCCACTTACTTTTCTCATCTATGAATGGGGGTGAGGGGGGGTGAGGGGGTTAGTATCTACCTGAGAAAATATGTGATTGTGCTCAGTTCAATGCCTGTCCTGTTCTATAGACATCAGCTGAATCTTTCTAAGAGTTAATTTTCTTATCCGTAAAAGAGGGATAGTAGTTCCTGCCTGCCTTCTTCATAGGGTGGTTAAGCACCTCAAATGGGATCGTGGATATAGGCTACCTTTGGGAAATAATGGGTAAAATGCTTAATTATGAGAGCTTTATTAGTTAAAACCGCATGGAAATTGCTTATGTTCATTTATAAGTAGGATCCTGGACACCCGTTGGCTTTTGCTCATGCTCCTCTCAAACCAGGAGATGTAAAATTGGCCCTGCTCTGCAGACAGAGCCGCTGAGGGGTGGTTTGCGGGTGTCAGCGCAGAATGCAGACGTGGCGTCTTATACAAGTGCCCACAGAAAGGCACGAGGAGGCAGGAGGTGCACATTCTCCCCGTCAGGGAGCACCCAAAGAAGGGCAGTGTGTGTGCTGGGTCTTGACATGGGTACATGGAAACAGTGGAGGACAATGCCAGGCTCGGGAAACACCAGGGCACAGGAGAGGAGACGAGAAAACAGGGGAATGCGGGAGAGACAGAAAACCCTCTCATCGGGGAAAGCAAAATTCATCAGAAAGTGTCCGGACTAAAAGCCCAGCTGTTGTAAATGTTTCCCTCCACATCCTGCGTGGTTCAGGGTTCAGGATCTGGAAGAGGAGCCACACACAAATGAAAGAGAAGAGACAAGAGATAATTTGGGAATATTGGGGGGCCAGGTGGGCAAGTCCAACTCAAGGGGAAGGACTTCCACCGGTGCTCAGGCCTCCCCAAGCTTTCATTGATCTGGGATACACCCATAGCACAGAACCTGTCCCCGCCCCCCCCCCCCCGCCTCCCCCCGCCCCTGCAACAGGCAGACTAGCCCATCAGCAAGGATTTACATAATAATAAATGGGGAAGTTGCTTCAGCTACCACTATCTGGACAAACAGAGGTGGCGCCCAGCTCCGACCTTTGCTAGGGCTTCAAAGGTACCCAGCCTTCGAGGGGGTTCTCTGTCCACGCTTATCAACTAGTGAAGACAATAAGCGGTTTCCCACACCCAGCCTCTCTAGACCATCAACAGAATGGACTAGAAGGTTCTGTGAGTGTGACAGGAGGGAGCCCAGTCTAAGTATCAGATCTAAAAAGAATGTAATTTCAAAGATTCCGGAGGCATCTTCATACCACTAAGGGTGAAACTGGGCGACTATCCCTTTGGTTTACCTAAACAGGTGGGTGAGTTTTCCCCCTACAATTACTACTTTTAATAAAAAAGTAGGTTCAGATAACAATAATCCAATGCAAAGTCCAATAATTAGGTCCAGTCATCATAGTTGCTAACATTCATCGAACATTCCCTACATGGCAGGTGCTGTTTGAGTAGTTGTATTAATTTCCTAGCAACTGCTACAAACTGGGTGGCTTAACATAAGGGACATGTATTCTCTCACAGTTCTGGAGGCCAGGAGCCCAAATTGAAGGTGTCAGCCCTGAGGGGAGAGTCCTTGCCTGCTTCTTCCACCTTCTGTGGCTTCCCATGTGCCGTGGCGGATGGATGCATCACTGTGGTCTCTGCCTCTGTCTTCACACGGCCTTTCCTGCATGTCTTGACATTGGATTTAGGGTCTGTCCAGGCAACCTGAGGTGACATCACCTTGAGATCCTTAACTTAATTCCATCTGCAAAGACCTGTTTTCCAGATAAATTTATGTTTACAGATTCTGGGGGTTTGCATGTAGTCATATCTTTGGGGGACCTACCATTCAGTGGTTTACAGGAATCATGTAATCCTCAAAGGGTGTTTCCCCTATGGGGTAAGTAATGTCATTATCCTGGTTTTATGCATGAGGACACTGAGGCTCAGAGAGCTTAAATAATTAACTCGAACGCACATGGCCAGGAAGTGGCAGAGCTGGGAGGTGGACCCAGTGGTCTGGCTCAGCGCTCTGTGTACTTCTAACCGTCATGTGATTCCACCTCTTGTTGATGTTGAGGAGAGAACTCACTCTGGGTGATAAAGAAACCTGGAGTTTGGAACCTTTCCTTAGTGGATGTGGGGGCGGGGATGCTGGGTCCTAGAGAGGAGAGAAGATGTGACCAAGGGGACAGGGCTCTGACAAGAGCAAGAACAGATGCAGCCAGGCCCAAGGAGAAGGGCACAGCCCACCAGAGACTGACCGTGCGTGTGCACGCGCGCGCGCGCGCGCGTGTGTGTGTATGCATGTGCTGGGTGTCTGGGTTGATAGCTCATCAAGGCCCTCTGGAGCAGTGAGGTCTCATGCTGGCTAACACGTTGGGTCCTGAGTTGATGTCTCTCCCCTTCATCAGTCACACCTGGCAGGTTCCTTGGGGAAAGGAGGAGGAGCCATGGGGGTCATATGGGGCTCAGAAAGAGGATAGAGGCCATAGGAGGGGTGGCCCTGAGAGTACCACCGCCCAGGAGCCTCTGGGTCTTGGGGACAAAGGTGCTGACCCACATTCACTTGTGATGAGACTGGAGTCACTTTGTTGGCTGTCAGAGGAAGGCCAGGGTGGCCCAGGCTGCAGGAGGTTACAGAGGGAGGATGGTCTGGGATGTGGAGGGAGGGTGCTCCTCCCCCACGTGCTGAACAAGTCAGCGCCCTCCCAGGAAGCATGGTGGGGACTTGCCCACAGGAGAGGAAGCAGCCCCTCACAGCTGGCCATGGGGGCAGCAGGCAGCTGCTGGGAGTCGTGGGGGGCGGGGGCGGTGCACCTTCTCCACCCATTTCTTTCTTCTTCCCCAAGGCTATTCTGGGAAAGAGGCCAGTTCAGGGCCCTTTGGAGGCAAGGGGTGCCCTGTGTGAGGTCCCGAGCACCAGGGAGGTAGAACTAGAGAAATATGACCATGGGGACTCCGTGCCTGGTCCTAGGTAGGCGCTAGACAGCAGGGCGAGTGGCAATAAAGCCACCGAGACTCTGCACAAAGCTAAACATGGCAGAATACAGACGTCCAAGGAAGGCTCCACCCCAAAGCTGCCCATCATTCCAACCAGGCTGCTGTTGGGGTGTGCCTGCCTGCTAGCCACATCCTTTATGGTTAAGCCACTTAAGTGCTGGTTCTGTTTGCTCTCTTTCTGTATTGTTTTCAATGTATTTTTAAATAGATGAGATATGTAGGATTCAGAGATTTAAAAACATTAAAGGAATACAGTAAAAGTGTGCTCTCCCACTCTTGTCCCCTCTGCTCAGTTCCCATTCCACCTGACAGGGAACCCTGTGGCTAGTTCATTATGTCTGTTCATATTTTGTTTTGTTAATTTGCAAGATGATTGAGATATGCATTCTTTTTATCCCTGTTTTTCTCATGGATAGTGTCACATTAGATAGCGTCCTGCTTTTTTTTTTACTTAATACAGCTTGGAAGTATTTCTACCCGATAATGAAGAATATAAAGATTGCTTTCTCTTTTCAACAGATATATAGTATTCCATTAAAGGAAGTACCACCATTTATTTAACTAGCTCCCCACTGATAGACATAAGTTGTTTCCAACCTTTTGCTATTACACAGAATGATGCAATGAATATCTTCTACACGTGCCATTTTGCATATTTTCAAGTGTACCCAAAAGATACATTTCTTCAAGTGGAATTGCTGGGTCAAAGGGTACAACATTTTACACTTTGATATGTGCCAGATTGCCCTCTACAGGGGTTTACTGTGACAATATTATTCCTATCAGCAGTATATAAGAGTGATATTTCCTGTACAGTTTTACCAACAGAATGCATGTTCAAACCTTCAGACTTTGTTATTCTGATAGAGAAAAGTAGAATTGTTTTAAGTTACATTTCACTTACTATAAGTGAGATTGTACGTATTTTTAATGCTTATGAGAGATTCGTAGTTCTTTTAAAAATATTTTTTATGATTTTTAGAGGGAGAGGAAGGGAGAGGGAGAGAGAGAAACATCAATGCATGAGTGTGGGAATGGAACATTGATCGACTGCTTCCTGCACACCCCCTACCTGGGATCGGATCCCGAAATTTGGGCATATGTTCGCACCTGGAATTGAACCAGCAACCCTTTGGTGTACGGGAAGACAACCAATCTGAAACACCCTGGCCAGGGTGATTTTTAAACGCTATTTGTTCCTCTCCTTTGCCAATTTTATACTGTTATTGGTCTATTAATTTGCAGGAGCTCTTTATTTATTGTGTAGATCAGCTTGTTGTCAATGAAATAAGTTGCAAATGTTTTCCCCTTGTTTGATATTTAAAATAAAATTTTTGCTTAGGATGTTTGCTTTCTTTTTGTTTGTTTTGTTTGGTTGTCATGCAGAAGTTTTTGATTTTTATGTAATCAAATCAGCCTTTCCTTTTATAACATGAATATTTTGTTATAGTTAGAAAGGCCTTCTCTACTCCATGGTTTTAAAATAATTCTTCAAAGTCTTTTTCTAATCTTTTTATTGCTTTATTATGTTTTAAGTCTTTGATCAATTTTGAATGATCTAATTGAGGCCAAGTTTATTTTTATCTACTTGCTAGTCAGATATCTAATACCATTTCTTGAATAATCTATCTTTTCAACAATTATTTGAAATGCCACCTTTATCATAACAAAATTCTATATTATTTGGACTCATGTCTGGTTTTCCTATTCTGTTCCATCGGTTTATCTGTTTATATGCCCATATCACAGTTCTTTAAATTATTGTACATGTTTTGTTTTGTTTTTTAATCTGATAGGGTAGGACCTTTTCATCTCTCTTATTTTTCAGAGTTTTCAGGGTTTTAAAAATTTGTTTATTTCTCTGTATAGAATTTAGAATCAGACAATCCAGTTCAAACTATATGTTAGCATTTTATTGGAATATCCTGAAGGGTAATTGAGGAAATATTGACCTCCGATTTTTACTTTGAATCTTCGTGTCCAAGATTGTGGTGTGACTTGCCACGGTCCGAGTCTCCCTTCTGCCTCTCCACCCGTTCTGATCCCGCTAACAGCTGGGAGATGGAAACATTTCCAAATCCACATGTAAGCTTTAGCGTTCGCAATGACAGCAGTAACTAAGGGCCTGCTTGGCCTCCACTCACTCCCTCTGGGCCACCGCTCACTGGCCTCTCTCTCACTGGTGTTGGGTTGGAGGCTGAGGAGGGGAGAGGGGAGGTTGTCACCAACAGATAGTGAGATAAGGGAGGAGACTTGGACCTGTGGAGAGAGGCACCATCTGTGTATCCAGAACTGAAAGTCAGCAATCTCGGACAAAGATAGAAAGAAAGAGGCAGGCGTGGAGGACTGCGGGTAACTGGCGAGGTCTGCAGGAAGGCAGGGAGGAAGAGAAACCATAAGGGCGGGCAAGAGTGAATGTGGGTTTGGAGGAGGAGGAGGAGGAAGAGCAGGAGAGGGAGGAGAGGGAGAGGGAGGAGGAGGAGGAGGAGGAGGAGGAGGAGAAGAAGGCATCTCAGCAGGAGTACATTCTAGCAAGACCTTAAAGAGATGGCACCCTCTTCAAGAGCTGGGGCAATGTCTTCAGTGTCAACATCTTTCTTTTCTTTTTCTTTAAAAAATATTTTTTATTGATTTCAGAGAGGAAGGGAGCAGGAGAGAGAAACAGAAACATCAGTGATGAGAGAGAATCATCGATTGGCTGCTTCCTACACGCCCCACGCTGGAGATCAAGCCTGCAACATGGGCATGTGCCCTGATTGGGAATTGAACCGTGACCTCCTGTTTGATAGGTCAATGCTCAACCACTGAGCCACACTGGCCGGGCTCAACATCTTTTTTTAAATGCAATATTTAACATGCATGTAATGTACAAAATATATATGTGCTGCTTACTGAGTGGCTATGAAGTCAACTTCCTTTCAGCCACCACCAGGCCAAGAAGTGAAGCACTTGTCAGCACCCCAGAAACTCCCTCTCACGTGTCTCCTAGAGGTAACCAAGGTCCTGATTTTTTATGATCAGAAGACAATTGCTATTATAATAAAGAAAAAAAAATGTTGAGAAATGAGAGACCAGGATTGAAATGTGCTGGAAAGAGGACTGAAACCTAGGCCAAGAAAGGAGACCTGGAGGACAAATCAGGAAACTGAGACAAAGGTGCAGGCCTGCAGACCAGGCCCCTGGTGCAGGGGTCCGGAGCAAGCCACTACCGTGGGTATGTGGGTCGGGGCAGCCCGAAGGCTCTCCGCCTGCCTGGCTCCACGTGTGCAGCCCAGGCCAGCCCGACAGCTGGGAGCAGCAGCTGTGCACAAACATTCAGGGCCTGGGGGCCAGCCCGAGTTGGGGGGTGGAGCTGTGCCTCCCAGCGCTGAGGCCGCCAGTGAAGCCCAGCTGGTCCCAGGTCTCCAAGGGGGAGTCCAGAATGTGGAGTTCTAGAACTCTCTGTGAGCCGCTGGCCTCCTTCTGTGCTTCTGTAGGCTCCACTCCTCTCTTGCTTGTTGCGGGTACTTTGTCCTCTTGCCCAAGACCCAAGAGAACCCTTCTTTATGCACCAGGACATTTTCAGTCCCGGATCCCCAGTGCCCTCCATGCCTTAGTTCCCTTCTCTCAAAGAAGAAATTTGAGAGCTCTCTCCATCAGTCCCACCTGGTTTAAGTGGGGTTCTTTCCACTCCTCAAAACGAAGATAATCCTGCACGGTGGCCCCACCCAGGCCCAGAATGTCTGTGCACCAGAGAGTGGGGCCCAGATTCCGGGGGGTGGGGGCATGGGTAGGACTTTTGGCAAATTGTCCATCACAAGGGGTACCAGGCACTCGGTGTCCACGGACAGAGCATCGTGGTTTCCAGGCTTGATTCCTCCCCGGGCCAGTAACCAGGAGACTTGCGGGGGCTCCAGTTTGAATGGCCTCTGCTTTCTCTTCAGAAGAGAAAGTGCTCCTAATAGTCTAACTCCCTCTCACGTGTCTTCTAGACAAGCGTCACCCTGGGGTGGAAAGACAGATTCAGAAAACCCTTGGTTCTCAATGCCTGGGGCCTGTGAAAACACTTTGGAGTTTGAATATTTGCGAAGGTCTAGAGCATCTGTGCTTGACCAGCCAGGAGTAAAAAAGGGTATGGCCCATGTGAGGCTCAGTCAGAGGGGAGCATGAAGCCAGAAAGTGGTGTCCAAGCAGGTCAAAGGTCAAGGCAACACAGGCTGAGGCTGCAGAGTATGAAGTGGGCAAAGGTTTCTCTCTATTATGTTCATGGATACACCCCGAGTGCCTAGAAAAAGTGTCAGGCATGTGGCAGGCACCTAGCAAACATCTGTTGCACGAACTGAAGGTCTATAACCTGAGGATGCTGACAGGCGAGGCTGTCCTATGCCCGGGTGACAGGGCCATCTTCAGTGGCTCAGGGGATTAGGGATAGGTATTTCCTGGTCCCTGGAAGCATCACCTCTGGGTAGAGACTGGGGTTCCTGGATGCATTTGCAATGGGTGAGGGACACTGCAGGCCCTGCAAGTGGCGACCACGTGTTCCTTGCCAGGTGGTTGACGAGAGGCCGTTCCTTAATGAGAGCGAGAGAGAGTGCTGTTTGAAGCTCAAACAGAGACTCCAATTCTAATCAGCACTTTAATTCCAGGACATTTGGCAAACTGGAAACAGCTGTGAAGCGGGCCAGTGAAACGGACGGGAGAGCCACATCCTTGCCTTTCAACTGCAGCTTTGGGAGACACTGGGCCATCTCAGCCACCGTTCCTCTCCCTCTTCTCTTGCAGGCTTGCCAGGGGGCATAGTACCTGCCAACAGGCTAGTGCCCCCACCCTCTGACCCTCCAGGTTCCGGGTAGGGCCCGTTCCCTTGCACTGCTGTGTATGGGTGTCTGTCCTTTCACATGGGCTCTGTGACTGGACAATCCCACAGCCACGAACCACAGGGATGACAGTGGGTCTATTTTCAAGACATGGGCCTTGCAAGCGAGTCCCAAACAAAACCAGAGAACACAGCCCATTGCCCCAGACACCACTTTGCAGCTACTGATGGGTTTGGCCTCAGTCCTCTTTTTTGTGGGTCAGCCGAGAAGTGTCCACTTACACAGGATGTAATTTTAAAGAGCTTTGAGATGTCCAACCATCCTTTGGCCTGAAATAGAAATTCTCCTCCTAGGAGACATGCCTTTGGGTTGAGAAGGCTCCTGTGAAAAAGAAACAGCGAATCAGAGCGGAGCAGCCTGCTCTACCCACTAGCAGGCACCAGCATCGAGTAGGCTTTTATATTGTTGGAGGGGAAGGCCCATGGTAAATTGCATGTAATATAGGACAGGTGCCTTTTGATACAGTGGCAGGTATAGGAACATGTGGGTGGCCAGGGGAGGAAGTTCTGGTGGGAGGATCAGCGTGGGGACCTGGCCTCTACAGAAGTTGTAGTGAGAAGTGCAGAGGCAAGAAGCCCTGATTCCACTGACTTCACTGTCTTGGCGACTGACTGGATTCAGGACCACGTGGTTGGTCCAAAAGTTCATGGAGCTAATCATTCGTTTATGACTCTACCAGTGCTCTCCTGTTATCCTTCTATGTTCTACAAGGGAAGCAAAATCCTGCTCCCACTTCCCCCAGTTGAATCCAAACATCGGGAACAAGGCCTGGCAATCTTCTAGCTAGGCTCCAGGCTGGAGAGCAGGGCCACGACTTGGCTCATTTGAATACGCTGAGGGGGGTGGGGGGTGAGTCAGATGCAGCCCGTGTGTCAGGCTCTCTGGTTGATGAAAGACCTTGCTCTGTCTACCAGGGACCCGAATTCAATGCAGACAGGCTACTGAGGAGGCTACTTCTTTGTTGCTGTAAAGTGAGACAATCTCAAAATGAAGGTTGTTTCTGAACTTGGTTCAGCTGACAAGTGGGAAGAAAACCCAACAGACAATAAAATATTTAATATTCTCCATGTTCTTTATGTGCCAAGTTCTGTGCTAGGTACTGAGGGGATACGGCAGGGACATAAGTGAGGGACCACACCTCTGGGGCAGTTCTGGCTGTTGTGATGTAATTCCCATAGCTCCCTCTCTGAATCTCAGGAGCGCCCTGGATTGCACAATGCATTGTATGTTCATCCCCAGAATAAAAGCTCTGCTGGAGAGCTCACAATCTAGTTAGAAAAAGTAAGTAGCTCATGTGTTTGGGGTGAGTGAGGCGAGATAAAGCTGGGCTGCAGATAGGGAGTTGCTTACTGGAACCCATGCATGTCCAAAGGGTGAGCTGACATTTTGCTTTCACTGCTATTTAGGTTCCTGCAGTAGCTCCAGGTGGTATGGCTATGGGGCATCATATGCACCATTCCACGTAGAAACTTATCCCTAAGGTCAACTTGGGAAGGGTGCCCCCCTAGAAATGTGCATCGCAGCTCCCTGGGTCTTTGGGTTTGGAGGGGCTGAGGGTCATTGTCTTATTCCAGCTGTTCACGCTCAGCTGGAAGCCTGCCAGCACCCCACGGCAATGGCTTTACCTTCTTCATCTTCACATGCCTTGACACAAGTTTATGCAACGGAGCAGTTCTCCAATACCTGTGGGTTGATCTGAGCCAGATTTAGCCATCAACCCCTAACATGGGCCCCCAAAGATCTGCATGAAGATGGTCTGACCCAGTGGTTCTCAGCCTTGACTGGGGAGACCTTAAGATGACTTGGGTGCCTGAACCCCTCACAGGTGTATGGCATCAGCATCTTGGTGGCGGGGCCTGTCATGTGTGGGGTTCTGACATGTGGGCTGGGATCGGAACTTCTGGTCTCTCCTCTCTGTAGACCTGTGGTCAGGTGGGAGGTCAGAACCTTCTAAAGGGCCAGTGCCATGGTGGGTGGCTCTCACAGCCTATGGTTTATGATGTGCATCAGTTGGGTTCTCTTCAGAGGTGCCGATTCTGATATAGAGAATAAACCCAGGCTATGGGGCTTCTGCTCGGGGCAGGTTGCAATTCTGGGAGTTGCTAGTGAGAGGGGAGGGATCCTGATTGGAAGAAAAGATGGCTGGCAGCAGGAAGGGATTGGGATGTGGCTGTATCACTCTCTTCGAGGACCTCACTACAGGCACTAACATCTGATTAAAATGTCCCCATCTCAAACTTTTCCAACCGGGCTGAGAGCAAGCAACAGGGAAGAGGTCAGGGAGTGCATGTCCCCAGTCTTGGCCTCGTATCAGGCCTTCTGAGGGTTGATTGCAGAGTGTTAATCTTGGGATTGGCAGGGTATTTCATCGCTTTAGAAAGAGATGTGTGAGCTGGAGGCAGGGCTGGTGGAAGGAGGGGAAACAGATAGGAGCATATCTCATCCCAGGACAGGTCGTGGGGACATGGCTACACGGAGGCTCCTTATATAAGGACAAGTGGTATTTGATAAAGTGGCCCCACACCCCCAGCCTTCTGCCCAAGATGAGGCAGAAGACTCATGGGGTGGGGGTGGAGCGGGGCCTGGAGCAGCAGAGGAAACACAGGGCATCTCCTCAGACCGGGCAGAGGTGCCGTGTGGCCGGCCCGGGCTCCTGCTGACGGGATAGCTGCGTCTAGGACACCAGAGCTTCTCCCCAGTGGGGAGCCCCTGGGGTGGGGCCAGAAGGAGAATCTGGGGACCAGTTCTGATGTTTCGATCAGCTTTCAAAAAATTTATTGTTTTAATTCCCAAAGCGCTCTGGGAGGTGTTTCTATTTGCCCTGTATCATTTTACAGGTGGGGAGGCGAGAAATAGAGGTGACAACAGATGAACTTGGACAGAGGGATTTCATTCCCCATAACCTGCCTCCCAAAGTGACCATAACATGGTGTGCCCTGGCTTCTGCTCTTGAGCCAGATAATAGGGGGTCCAATCCCAGCTCAGTCAGTTTCTACCAGGATGGCCCTGGGCAAGTCATCCCACTTCTCTGAGCCTGGTTTTTCTCAGCGATCGCATGGCGGGCTGTGTGAGGATTGAAGATAAGGGGTGTGGCCTGGCTCTGTGCTCAAGAAATGGTGGCTGTTCATGTTGGGCTGAGTAATAATAGGGAGCACTTCCCAGGTGTCAGGAGTCCTGCTAAGCAATTTACACACCACAGCCCATTAGTGCCCTCAGCCCATTTCACAGACGAGGAAACTGACATACAGGGTGGCCCAATAGAGTACAGAGAGGTTCAATAGCTTGCCAATGTGCAGACGGCTGGGATTTGACCCCACGTGGGCTCCTGAGTACACACTTGTTCTGCCTCTGGCAATAAATTGTCCACTGGCAATTTATATCAAGGCTAGAAATAAACCCCATCCTTCCTGCCCTAGTAAAACTCATCGCATTGACACAATTTGCCATGGAGGAGTCCCCATCCTCTCTCCCTGGGCTGTCCCTTTTGTTGTGGTGGTCCAGACACCTAGAACCCTTCAACCTTCCCATGTTTCTGCCCCTGGCTCCTGTGTGCCCGGTGTGGTTTGAGGTGCTCTGACTACATCTACTCATCGCATCCTCCCTTCAGCTCTGGTGAGCATCCTTCCCCAATTTACAGACGGGAACTAGCGCTCTCTGGATCACCCAATGTGCCCTCCCTTCCTCAAGAGTCCTGTTTTCTGGGGGAGGATGTTCCAGCTGAGGGAACAGCATGGGAGGAAGCTCTGAGGCAGCACGACCCTATGGGGAATTTACAAGTGTCTGCGTGGTTGGCACACGGTGAGAGGAGGATTCAGGGAGACGTGAGGCCTGGACTATCTTCTCTTTGCTGAGCCCAAGCACAGAAGACCGTGGTGACCCTGGTGGTCCTCACACCACTATTGTGACAGTATCTCACTCATTTGCCCTAGTTACAGAGCCTTTCCATTTACTTTGGAGCCTGCTTTCAGCGTGGGCTCAGGGAGACCAGTGGTCCCATGAGTGGGGGTATGGGAAGTCAATAACTTATTTTCCAGCTCCTCCTCTGAGCTAGAGTGGATGTCACTCGATCTCTAGTGATGCTGTGTCCCCAGCTATAAAAGAGGTATAGGTGTAAGGGTAGATGTACTCTGCTCGATGGGGAGGGCCGCTGAGATTCAGGAAGGGGCTTCTTGGGAGAGAGGTGTTGTGTCTAGGTAGCTTCTAGGAGGAGGCTAGGCTCCCTGGGGGCACCAAGAAGGCAGCCGGAGTCATGATGAGGCACAAGAGGGCTGGTCTCTGAAGGGGAAGAAGAAGACACTGGCAGAGAAATGGAGGTGGTCACGGCGCCCTCGTCACTCTTACTCCTGGGATCAACAGGCTGAGTGAGTTGAAACCAGCCAATCCATCCCCACTAGCTCCTGTTTGAACTCACCTCTGTGGGTTTCCTTCTTGGCTTTCCAGCGAGAACCTGTGTTGACATCCAATTCTCTGAGAATCTTAGCCTCAGTGGAGAAGGGCCAGGCCCATATTCTAGATTTGTGGTTCACAAACCCAAATTTTCCAGATTTCTGATTACTAGTCCTGCTCTGAGGCAGAAAAATCTATAGGTTCCAAATACCTATTATTTCCAAAACACCCATAGCTCCCTTCCATCTTCTCAGTCCTGAATCAACACAAGAATCAGAGACAGTGACCTTTGTCCTGGTGTCTAAGCCAAATGAAGCCTGCATTTTCAATTGAAAGGGACCCCAGGGTAGCAACTCTGTGTCCCAGAATTTCTAAGAAAGTCTTGATTTCAAACAGCCTGCTGTGTTGGGAAGGCCATGTGTCAGGCCAGTGCCAGATGAATGTGTCCTGATTTTTATTTCAGAAACTATGGTCAGCATAACCAGAGAAAGAAATTGGAAAGGACAGTAATTGGAGCCTGGTCCTGGGCATGAGATGGAAACCACAGAAAGGCTCCATTTCAGTTTGCTTAAGCAACTGCAGCTATCACAGCCTATCAGGGTGGAGGGGCCCGTCAACGTCAAGGTCATCTGGTTCAGCCTCAGTCTTTCCATAAACATGTCCTGGTGGCTTTGAGTGTTGGCTCAAAGTCAGATATACGCAGGTTTGAATCCTGGCTGAGCTACTTTCTAATTGTGACCTTGAGCAAGATGCAGAACTTCAATCTCCACAGTGTGTGAACCTGGAGGAATAATAGTTCCTCTGCTGCAGGGTTGTTTTTAGGGTTAAACAAACAAATGAATGGAAATTGATTAGCCCAGCCCCTGGCTCCATAGTTGTTACCACCCTCTTCTTCCTCATTGTGTGCCTGGAGCTGTGTTGGGTGTGGGGACTCTAGAGTGAGCTACTCCTGGCCTGTGGTAGACACTGAGAATTGCCTATTTACCCATACTGTCCTCCACCCTGCCTCCTCTCTCTTTCCTTTTCTCTACTCTTCCTTCCAGAATGAGCCCTGGTTTATTCATAGTGGCACAGCATCCCCCTATAAACAACCACATCCCATTCTTTTTTCTGACCTAGGTGGTCATGTGATGTGGTTTGAGCCAATGAGATGTAGGTGGGAGTGACTGGGTAGGATCTAGCAAGATGCTTTAAAAGAAGATGATGCTAAAGGTGGGGTAGCCACTTCTGACAACGATGGGACAAGCATGATGACGGAAGCCAGGTGTTCAGGCAGGGCAGGAAGAGAGAGGAATAGTTGAATCCTTAATGGCATAGTCAACAAAATAGGATCCACAGGCCAAACCCAGCCTGCTGTCTTTTTCAATAAGCTTTTTTGGAACACAGGCCTGGCCCTTTCTTTATGTATTATCTGTGCCTGCTTTCACATTACAACGGTAGAATGGAGTAGTTATGACAGAGACTGTGTGGCTCTATTTATGATCTGGCCTTTGAAAAGAAAAAGAAAAAAAGAGAGAAATTAGTCAACCCCTGCTTAATGGGATCCGTGTGTCCTGTACAACTCTGGATTGTTTACCCTTGAGTATCTTAGTGATGGCCATATAAATCCTTGCATAAATCATTTCATTTAGTGGGCATTATGCTTTCTGACTCTCCAATATAATACTAGAACATGCACGGCCCTACGACAGCATTGCTTCTACTTCTTTCAAGATGTTGCAACATCTGCTGGAAGTCTCAGGGACAGTGTATCCGTGAGGGGTCCTGGCTTGTAAGCAATAGAAAACCCCTCTATTTCTGGTCATCACAGAAAGGAAATTTTTGGAATGACAAGGAAAGGTTTGAGAACTGGTATGAGAAAGGGCAGGTACTAGGCATTTCCAGGGGTAATGGGAATCAGTCTTTCCCTGAGGCTGGAGGTAGAATGAATGATGGAGCTCTTGGCTATAGGAGAGCAGCACCTCCATTAGTAGTCTCTGCAGACAGTTCCGAGGGAGAGAGGTCCATCCCTGAATAGGAAATCAAGGTGCTATTGGAAAGCCAAAACAGCGAGGGTCCATCACAGACAGGAACATTTTTTTGTCCAAATTAACAAAAATTTGCAGAGCCTGCAAGTTGCCTCTCCCCCAGTCTCAATTCTCCCTTCCTCTTCCAGGGTAATGGAACTTGAAATTTTTTAGCAGGTCACATAGTCACCAAGAATAAGGATGAGTTTCCCAGTTTCCTTTGCAGCAAGGACAGGGCATATCACTGTGTTGTCATTGGACTAAGAGCAAAAGTGATGTGCATTTTGGGATGTGAACTTAGAGGCTGCACCCTTCCCCCTTCCTGTTTCCCAGAATGTGGATGTGGTGTTCTCTGCCTCGGACCAAGTGGGCAAGAGCATCAAGCCAGGGAGGCAGGGTGTCAAGCAAGAAGGAGCCTGGGACCATGACATCGTAAAGCCATCAAACAGCCCTGCACTCCTCACCTCCAGGGGCATTTACTAGGATAGAAAAGACACTTCTCTCATTTAAACCACTGCTTGTTCTGGTCTCTGTTATTACTAATTGATACAATCATAGACTTCCAGGAAGGAATTACTCAGAGTGAGCTGAGTGTTGAGTTACAGTAGATTTTACCCAATAGATTCCCCCCTTGGGGCTATACACGACATTTCTAAGTTCTCTTTCAAAAGACAGCCCATCAAATATTTCCCAACAGCTCCATCCAATTCCCTCATCACAACTGTCTTTTCAGCTCTAGATTCTGCACTGTTGTCTGTGGGGCCTGCCTGCGAGTCTCCTTTGGAACTGCCTGGTCTCCATGCTCTGTAGGCCTCACACCAGGCATGCTCAGGCCATGAGGGGTGCACAGAGGGGACTGTCACTCTATTTTAGATTTTCCACTTCACAGTTTTTCAATCAGATTTTGTAAATGGTTAGTAAATCAGCATATTTTAATCTTTCTCTTTAGCCCCAATAAAATACATATTATATTTATTTTCTATGGATGCTGTAGCAAAAATTACTACAAAGATAGTGGCCTAAAACAACACACATTTATTATTACAGTTCTGGAGGTCCAACATCTGAAATGGGTCTCACTGGGCTAAAATCAAGGTGACAACAGGCCCTTGTCTGTGTGTGTGTGTGTGTGTGTGTGTGTGTGTTTCTGGAGGCTCCAGGGGAAAAATCTATTCCTTGCCCCATCCAGTTTGGCCACATTCCTTGCCACCCACATTCCTTGGCTCTTGGTCCTCTTCTTCCATTTTCAAAGCCAGCAATGTTGGGCCAAGTCTTTTAAATCCGCCATCTCTCTGGTTCTGAATCTTTTTCTTCCCTCTTTCCATCTTGAAGGACTCTTATGATTATATAAGGAGCTGATCTATGATAAACTCTCTATTTTACAGCAACCTGATTCCATCCGTAACCTTTACAAATCCAGGGATATTCACAGGTTCCAAGGATACCTTCACGGGCCATTGTTCTGCCTGTCACACATCCTATGACTTCTGCTCATTGAGGCTTTTGAGGGCCACGTGCAGAAGTCGGCACTTCACACACAGTGTCTTATTGGATCCCGGAGCCCCAAGGCAGGCAGAGTTCTCACATGGCCCACTGGTGTACAGGTCCTACATAATCCCCTCCTCTGGGGTGTGGGCAGGGCCTGTGAATGTCACTCTCGTGCTTGGGTTCTGTAATAAGGCAAAGGTGATGGGATTGTTAGCCCCATGAGTAGGTTATAAAATGCAATCTTTTGCAGACAGGGAGAGAGATTCTCCTGTGGACCTTGAAGAAGTGCCTGCCCTGTTGGGGGCTGCCAATGGAGGGGCCATGGCAAGGAGCTCGGGGCAGCCTCTAGGAGCCAAGAGCTGTCCCGTCCAACAGCCAGCAAGACGAGGGACCGCAAGCATACAGCTGCTAGGAGCCGAGATCTGCCAACCCCTGAATGAGCTGGGAAGCAGATTCTTTCCCAGAGTCTCCAGATAGAATGTGCACTGTGATTTCAGCCTCAAGAACCTACAGAAACGATGAGAGGATGAATGGGTTTGTTTAAGGCCCACTGTTTGCGGTAATTTGTGCTGCAGCAATAGAAAACAAATACACTTCAGTTTGAGAGAACTGAAGCTCGGAGAACCGAAGAAACCTGCCAAGGTCAGAGAGCTGGTATTCAAACTAAGGTCTGTCTCCAAATCTGAATTCTGAACCACTACTGCTTCCCCACTGACAAGCATGAATAATAGATTTGGTGTTGTTTTTATTTCATTTTATTGTTAGCTCTTCATTAGTTGTTTTTACTTTATTTTATTGCTGATAGAAAAGAAATCTTTTCTGGCTCTGGAAAAAGAATTATGACTTTTCTCTTACCTGCAATGAGATAGCTCACCTGCTCTGTGTCATTGGGGGCATTTCTGTGCTTCTGCTGGGTTTCCCATTGTAAAGTGATGTCCTGTTTTTGAACACCGTGGCACCAAAATTTAAATTCTGAAATAAGCTGGATGTGTGACAAGATTTAAGGTAGAAACTTTCATCATTTCAACCAAACTTCTTTTTTTTAAAAAAAAAATTTTTTTATTGATTTCAGAGAGGAAGGGAGAGGGAGAGAGAGAGATAGAAACATTAATGATGAGAGAGAATCATTGATTGGCTGCCTTCTGCACGCCCCTTATTGGGGACCAAGCCCACAACCTGAGCATGTGCCCTTGACTGGAATTGAACCAGGGACCCTCCAGTCCGCAGCCAATGCTCTATCCACTGAGCCAAACCAGCTAGGGCTCAACCAAACTTCAAATTGACAAAAGCTACCAAGCTGAGTCAGTGAGTTCGCCAGGTGAGTCAGGACAGTGTTTGACACGGACTGAATAAATATTGGTGTTGCTCACACACATGACAGATGCGGGTCCTGTTGTGAGGAGTGAAATGCAAATTAGTTGAAAAATGTTATGAATTCTTAGTGGTTTTTCATCTTTAAGAATTTTCTCTACTACAGATATAAAAGCATAACTACTTCCAACAACTTCTACATTAAAAAGGGGCCCTCCCGCCCTGGCCGGTGTGGCTCAGTGGCCCAGGCACTGAAGGGTTGTGGATTTGATTCCCGGTTAAGGGCACGTACCTGGGTTGCCGGTTAGCTCCCTGCCCCTGGTTGGGCACATGTGGGAGGCAACCAATCAATGTTTCTCTTTCACAAAGATGTTTCTCTCTCTTTCCCTCTCCCTCTCTCCCTGCCTTCCACTCTCTGAAAAAGCAATGGAAAAAGGAGCCTCAGGTAAGGATTAACAAACAAACAAAAAAAGGGGCCCTCCTACTTGAAAACTAGGGGCCTCACTTCTCAGGGGGTCGTGCAAGCTCACCTCTGCTCCACAGCCCGGAGCTGCTCAGAAAAGCACAGGTGTTCTGGTTCCCCTGGGTTCCTCGCCTGTGCCATGTGCCTTTTCTCGTTGTGGGACGCTCCCATAGCCCTGACACCGACACCATCTCAGTTTTCCAGAAGAGACATTGGAATGAAGTGATTGGGTCATCCTGACTGAGGTGTGGTTTACTTGTTGAGGCGACGAAGAAGCTATGGGTGGGGCTGGGGGCACAGCTCCCCAGCTACTGGCTGTGATGCTCTGTGGACTAAACGTAGCTTCTCACTAACTCTCTTGGGCCTGAGGAGAGGGTGCCCTTATGGACCAGAGGTAGTTTAGTTGGGTCTTCTGTTCTCAGGGCACAGCAGGCGAAACACAGCGAAGGGCCCTGCCTGCCAGGTGACAGTCCTTGACCAGATCATCCCAGACTCCTCAGCAGAGAAGAGGACTCGCAGCCCCCAGGCAGGGAGCTCACTGAGGAAGACGGTGGGAAGGGTGCACTGTCAGCCTGGCTTGGACGCCAACAGCTGTTAGCTTTGGGCGAGTCCTTCTACCTCAAGAGCCCAGTTTTCTGGTGCCCGATGTGGGTAACATCTTCCTCACAAGCCTGCGGGGAGGACCTTGGAGAGCTAATGTGTTTAGTTTGCTATTACCACATCACAGATCACCACACACACAGCTTAACAAAACAGTTTTCTTTAAAAAAAAATAATACACATTTTTATTCATTGGCGCTACACTACAAAGAGCATCTGACTTAATAAACGACGGCCGTGTTTTGCTCAGGACACTATTGTACACATGCCCTAGAGCAGCGGTTTTCAACCTGTGGGTCGAGACCCCTTTGGCGGTCGAACGACCCTTTCACAGGGGTCGCCTAAGACCATCCTGCAGATCAGATATTTACATGACGATTCATCACAGTAGCAACATGACAGTTATGAAGTAGCAACGAAAATAATTTTATGGTTGGGTCACACCATGAGGAACTGTATTGAAAGGGCCAGAAGGTTGAGAACCGCTGCTCTATAAGCTGTTTTGCAGCAGGTGCTAATCTGCCGAACCTCAGACGGCCAGATGCTAAGCTGTGGGTTTGCTATTGTCCAGCCAGTTGTTTCCTGTCGCCCGCAGTCTGGTGGTGTGTGAATGCTGAGAGACCACCTCGTCACCACCACTTCCTTCCCACAGGTGACTCCACTGAGGAGGAATCTCAGATCCTAAGATGCAAGGCCTCGCAAAGAGGCTCGCACAAATCCCCCGGCTATCACCAGCTTCTGTGTGACAGGTTCTGGTGCCTCTTCGATTATGTTGTTGATTTCAGGTGCTGCCTTCACAAAACACATTTCTTACCTCCGTTTCTGTGGGTCCGGAGTCTGGACATGGTGTGGCTGGGTCCTCAGCGTGGGGTCTCACAAGGCTGCGACCCTGCAGTCAGCCAGGACCCGGAATCAAATTCCTGGAGACTTCACTTTTTCTGTGGCTGTCAGCTCGAGTCCACCCTCAGCTCCCAGAGGCCGCCCTCAGGTCCTTGCCACAGTGGGCCTTCCCACCAAGGCAACCACCATCTGGCAGCCTGCCCCTTCAAAGCCAGCAAGGGAGTGAGAGATGCCATAAGACAGGTGTTTCAGTCATGTAAAGTAATCATGCCATTTCAGCCATGCAGCCACATACAGCATGTCATGTTCTGCTGTTGGAAGCAAGTCACAGGTCCCACACTCAAGGGGTGGATCACACCAGGACATGAACACCAGGAGGTAGGAATCATGTCTGCCACCTTAGGAGTCTGTCCCCCACAGCCCCAAACCAGGAAGTTTGCTCAAACCCCGAGCACCATTTCTTCCTGTGGAAATAAGAGCCTGACTGTTCTCGTCTCAGGCCCTCGAGGGACACAGTCAATACTTACCACTCATTTCTTTGTTTCCATGTGCTCATTTACTCCCTCAGCAAGCAGCTGAGCACTTACTGTGTGCCAGGGAGTGTGTAAGGCACTGACCTGAAGCTGCCTTCCCCTACCTTTTCTTTCCTAAAGTAAATGTTAGTCAGAATTGAGGGGCCTTAGGTCCCCACATTTGGGGGCAAGATGAGGAAATGTATCCTTTAGAAATATAAACTAGAATAAGATATATGCGACTGTCCATCTTGAGAACAGCCTACCATAAGATGTAAATTGGGGGTTGGGACAACCTTAGAATATTGAAGGTAGACATGATCTAAAATGTGATTAGTGTAAGATAAACTGTGATTGATCTCATATTAAATAGAGTCCAATCAAATGATGCATTTCTTGGAAATGATTAAAGTTTACTTGTGGTAGATGATCTTATTGCTTCCAGTTATTTGCTGCGGGACTGTAAGAGGACTATACATCCCTGCATGTTGCTATGTGATTCACAGTGCCCCTTTGGGAGGAGTAGACCTCCTGGTACTGTTGTTGTTGGGGATGACCATGTGATTTGCTTTGGCCAATAGAATATGAGTAGGAAGTGGTGTACACCACATCTGATTGGGCACTTTAGAAGCCATTGAGATTTTCCCTCTGCCATCAGAATGGCATGCTCCAGATGGGGGCTGCTGCCTCAGGCTGGGCTCTGGAACAAAGACATGTGGAGCAGAGTCACACCTGCAGGTACATACAATATGATTGAGAAGCACACCTTGTTGCTTGAAGCCTCTGAAATTTGGGGCTGTTTAATACCATGCGGAACTTAGGGAAACATGATAAAACACCACACTGAACCAGCTGTACTTTCTGCATATGTAAGAGGGTGCTATCAGCCATGGGCAAACTCCGGCCCGTTTGAAATGAATAAAACTAAAAAAAAAAAAAAGACCGTACCCTTTCATGTAATGATGTTTACTTTGAATTTATATTAGTTCACACAAACACTCCATCCATGCTTTTGTTCCGGCCCTCCGGTCCAGTTTAAGAACCCATTGTGGCCCGCGAGTCAAAAAGTTTGCCCACCACTGTGCTAGATGGTGCCATCCTTGTCTTTGAATTTCTGCTGAGACCCCAAAGCAAGGAGGGTGGGGAAGGAGGACAGAAGTCTGACTCGGTAAGAGAATGAAGTTTTGATTTACATTGTCTTAGACCTTCAGTTGAAAATCAGACTGTTATACTTTCTAAAGGGGATGAGAAAAGCTGTCATCCAGGGCTGGAGCAGTCAGACCCAAGAGACGGTGGTGACGGACATGGAGCTCTTTCCTGATTGGTGCCCGCCAAAGTGGCCCATCGCATAGACCTGCTGCTTTATTTATATGAGCTCCCTCTTCATGGAGACAGTGTGAGGAGCTACTAAGGCAGCTGTGATACCCAATAAATAAGGGACCTGGTTCTAGACAAAGTCAGTAGCTTTCTTAGAATAGGAGTTTGGGAATAGAAACGACTCTAGAAGCCATCATATCCTATCCCTGCGTTTTACTAGTACATGTGAGAAAATTGGGATCCAAAGAGTAGAGGCCACTAACTTACTTTTTTTTTTTTTTAACTCTCTGGTCACTCAAAGGCTTGGGGGTTTGATTTTCAGAGTGGCCCTACCCCTCTGGGAAGAAACACCACACCAGTTACCCTGCCATATACAGGCACATGGGTTCCCTTTTATCCTCATACTAGGGGCCCGGTGCATGAAATTCGTGCACTGGGTGTGTGTGTGTGGGGGAGTGTCCCTCAGCCCAGCCTGCCCCCTCTCACATACTGGGAGCCCTCAGGCGTTGACCCCCATCACCCTCCAATCGCAGGATCGGCCCCTTGCCCAGGCCTGACACCTCTGACCTAGGCGTCCGGCCCGGGCAGCGGGGACCTGCAGTGGCAGCGGCCCCACGATCGTGGGCTTCGCTTTAGGCCCAGGCAAGGGACCGCTAGCTCCTGGGACTGCCAGCTTCGACCGTGCCCAGCTCCCATTGCTGGCTCCACCCCTACTTCCTGCTATCACTGGCCAGGGCGGAAAAGGCACCTGATTCTCTGATCATGGCTGGGGGGCAGGGCAAAGGCGGCCCCAGGGCCGCCTTTGCCCTGCCCCCCAGCTCTTAGCTCCCCCCTGGGTTTCCGATCACTGTCAGTGGCAGGGGGCTTCTTCCTGCTTTCCCTTTCGCCTCCCTGCATTGTGCCTACATATGCAAATTAGCCGCCATCTTGTTGGCAGTTAACTGCCAATCTTAGTTGGCAGTTAACTGCCAATCTTAGTTGGCAGTTAATTTGCATATAGCCCCGATTAGCCAATGAAAAGGGTAGCTCGTACGCCAATTACCATTTTTCTCTTTTATTAGTGTTGATGAGTGAGTGATTATGACTTGATTCCCCAGGGTCCGTGTGCCCCTGAGTGAACCGAAAAATCAAGGTGTGAACCCGACTGTACACCTTGGGGTGAACCTGATGGAGCTTGGGGCTCCCCTGGGAAGCAGCCTGCAACACAACAGCAGGAATGGGTCATGGGCCTTCAGCCTATTTCCAAATTCTTCATCCATTTGGCTCCATTTTGTCTGCCCTTCTGGAAATCCTCCTCTGTTTTACTTCCTTTGATTGCTTGGTGTGCCCCCCTCCCCCTCAGGATGCTGGAGTGGGGGTGGCACTGCTGATACCCATGGCAGCCTCAGAGGATCTTCTGGAAGACCCCATCCCGGTCTCACATTGCAGAGACATCACTTCTGGGGGTTAGGAGGGCCTGGCAGAAGATTTCATCCAACACACACATGCACACAGAGGCACAGTCAGCGTCTGAAATCTCTGAACAATCTCCCTGCAGCGAGGGCTGATCATAGCCCTCCCCTCCCCACCCCAACACCTCAATTTAGTGGGCTTGCCTGTGGGCTCCTTAGGGACAAGCCAACCTCACCATCCACCTCACCAGGACTGAGAATTAGAATGTCAGAGGTAACGGAACCTCCACAGAGCACATCCTCAATGGCCAGATTTTACTTTTAACTGCTAGAGACTTGAGCCTTTGTGGGTAAATTGACAGCTGTGAGTGAAGGCAACGTATAGGAATTGTTGCATTTGGTACCTTCTGTTTCTGGGTCTCTGTTGGCCCACTTTTGTGGCTCCATCCCACAGGGTGAACTTGTTGACTTTGCACCTGTACATGATTTAAGTCCTGGGCTAAGGCCAGGGGTGGGGGGAGGGGTTAAGGCAGGTTATGGTGCCGGCCTCACAGGCAGCTCCCCTGAGTGGAGCCCAGTGCCTGGCGCATGGTAAGTGCTCAATGAACCCCAGCCCAGGGGAGTGACAACAGAATGGAAAACCCATCTGAAGCACAGCAGCCTTAGCCTTTTACCCACAATGGGGAAAGGAGCAAGGCTGTTGTACACTAACGATAATTAAGGGACCCAACCCAGCTGACTTCCTTTGACTTTTGGTTCCTCTGTTTAGAAATGTCATGTTTGTGGCTTCCAATACATCAAGAGAATTGAACCTGAAAGATAGGCAATTTGGCCAGGTTTCAAACCCACTGAACACTCCAGCTCTAAATTTAGACGTGATCTGGAAACTTGAGTTTCAAGTTCCCCTTGACTTGGGCAAAGCCTGAATTTCCAGCTATTGCACCTTTTAATTTTTCTGTTCTCATCTTGATTTCCCCAAACGCCTCCCTCCCTTTTCCAAACCCGTCGCTCTGGTTGTCGTAGCTTCCATGTGGTCATTGCTGGACTCCTCTCACGTGATTGGCTGTTACCGTTAAGCTGACGTTGCACTGTGCGTCTCCCTTTAATCTTCTTTCCTCTGCTGAACTGGAGGCCCCTTGTGGCAGGGCTGTTCTCAGACCTCTTTCCTTCCCCCTCAGGGACACTTACCCAGGGTCCAGTAAGCCATGGTCACAGTTGGGGCTTGAGGGCTGCTCAGTTGTAAAGCTAGAACCTGGGAGAAGATGCGTTCCAACCAGATTTCCAGAGCCTTGGCTTTCTGATTTGGTTAGTTATTCATTGAAAATAAACAAGTAAGTAGCAATGTAGATGCCTAGAGAACAGTGGTTTGAATGAAGAAGTTTACACAATTTAAGAAAAATCTGATAAGAACCACACCATGATGCTGGGCAAAATTCAATCAATTCAGAATAGCGTTCCCTTACCCCTGCCAGGCGGGTACTGCCTGGCTTGTTAATCTCCACGTTGTGGGAGGACTAAAGGAATAAAGGGATAGAGTTTGGCACATGGGGCAGAACTAGAGTTCAGATGTCAAGTGTCTTTTCACCCCTATACTCTTCCTTTGGAGAAAGTGGGGGGTATTAGTTTCCTAGGGCTGCCTTAACAAAGCGCCACAGTCTGGGTGGCTTCCACTATAGAAGTTTATTGTCTCAGTTCTGGAGGCCAGTCGTCTGATCAGGGGAAAAGCTGCTCCACGCCTCTCACCTAGCTTCTGGCGGTTTGCTGTAATCTTTGGGGTTTCTTGGCTTCTAGGGCTCTGCTTTCATCTTCAGATGGCATTCTCCGGGGGTGGGGGAGGATGGGTGGGGTGTCTGTATCCACATCTCTCCCTTGTATAAGGACACCAGTCATATTGGGGCAGGGCCCCACTCTATTCTAGGATGGCCTCATCTTAAGTAACCATATCTGCAGTAGCCCATTTCCAAATAAGGTCATGTTCTGAGGTCCTGGGGGTTAGGACTTCACATATGATATTTTTTTTTGTTGAGGGGCAGGGGGTACAATTCAACTGATAACAGAGAACACAGTCTTCTTGTTTGAGTTTATTGTTCTCCAAATCAGGGTGTATCAATTTGATTCAGTCTGTGCTATGACTATGATGAATTTGGATGGTAAGCATCTGGAAGAACTTAAAGATGGGTTCTTTTCTCTCCCCTTCCACCCAGTCATCCATCCACCCATCCATCCATCCATCCATCCATTCACCCACCCATCCAACTCTGTTACACACACACACACACACACACACACACTTTATTTGACTGGGACTTTGGGAGTTCCTACTTGGAGGAACCTGCCATGCCGGGGCACTACTTGGAGCCCTATCTGCATGTGTCCTATGAGCCACCTCACAGGAGTGAAGTGGGGTTCAGAACTCAGCCTGTACTTACCCCCTTGGTGACCTCAGTGACCTCTTCCTCTTGGAGTCTTGGTTTCTTCATTTGCACACAGCAAACACTAGAGCAGAGCCTGGGGCTTAATAGGTGCTGGGGAAAAATGATGGCGGTTATTAACATTATTACTGAGTGGTGGCAGTTATTAACATTATTACTGAATGGTGGTAGCTATTAATGTTATTACTGTTGAGTGAGGTATGGAAAAAGGGAGAGAGTGGAAGCACAGTGTCTGCCAGCTTCCAGGAGCTCAACACAATACATTCCCCCAGACAGAATCCCAAGCTCTCTCACAGACCTTGTTTGGTTTATCCTTGCAACCATCCCAGAGCTGTGGTTCGTGACTGTTTGGGGAACTGGATCCCTCTGAGAATCTGTGCACTCTCTTTCCCAGACAGCCCTGTGTGTGGACTGCCCACATGGATTTGTGTGTGATTTCAGGGGGCCATGGCTCCTCTTCAGTCCATCCGTGGAGGCTAAGAACCCTCACTCAGGAGGCAGCAACCTCCAAAATTCATTTATTCACTCAGTGAACATTTATTGTGTGGCTGTCACATTCTGGGTGCTGCAAGAAAGGCCAGGGAGTCAGGGACAGGTCAGACAGGAGACCTTTCCCCTAGTTGCTCATAAGCATCAAGAACCATAATCAGAAGTAGAAATGGTTCAATTTTTCAGGAGAAGTACGCGCAGAGGAATCAAGAGGGGTTTGTGGAGGGGAGGACGTTTGAGCTGGAAAATGAAAGCTGAATGCAAGTTGGGCTTGAAACAACATGGCAGCATTCCCAAGCACCCTTCCTGACACTTCACACGAGTGTGCATATGTCAATCTGCCGGCATTTGCCTTCACTTCAATGAAACCAGTTGGTAGTTTCCTAAAATGCTGCCCCACTGATAAGAAGCCAGATATAATTCATGTCCTGCTCTTCAGATGCGTTCTTCCTAGCTCAATACACCTCTACAACATGATCACAGTTGAACCATTTCTACAAAACACACAAGACGTTGACATGCTGCCTGTCTTCAGTCTTCATCTTTGTCATGAGGACTCCCTGAGGTCTCTGACCCTCAAGGGGTCACTGCTACTGAGGCTGGGTGGGAGGTAGCTCAGCTTTCTGTCCTGCCCCATAAACAGGAGTCTTAGATGCCCTACTAGTGCGTGAAATGGGGAAGTTCACATTGTGGGTAGTTGGCCACTAACTTCTATTTTCTCTCTACCAGGAGAGAGTTTTCTCTCTGCCCCACTCCCTCTCTTTGTCCACAGCACTCTAATGGCCATGAGCTGGAACTTCCAGGGTCAGAAAGTCCTGAGGTGCCAGGTCCTGTTCTGCTTTGGCTGCATTGAAAGCGAATCCATGTGGTTCTGGTTCACAATGCTCCACTAGGAACCTTTCTGAGGGACTGGAGTTTCTTTTGTGGTTCAGTGAAAACACTGGTATTTGGGTTGGTGGCAGATTAGGGTTAGGCCAGGGGCAAGGCTCATTCTGGTTTGGGTTTTATAGGGTGATCATTTTTTTAACTTTAATATATGTTTATTGATTTCAAAGAGGAAGGGAAAGGGAGAGAGATAGAGACATCAATGAGAGAGAATCATTGACCAGCTGCTCCTGCACACCCTCTATTGGGGACCGAGCCCACAGCCCGAGCATGTGCCGTTGACTGGAATCAAACCCAGGACCCTTCAGTTCGAGGCTGACGCTCTATCCACTGAGCCAAACCAGCTAGGGCTACAGGGTGATCATTTATAAGACCCTGTCTCAAGCCAGCCCAGCTGCAAGGGCAGCGGCATGTGGCCTGGGAACCCACTTCGGGGAGCATCGTCCATAACTGCTCCGAGAACACAGCCTGTCCTCCCCTGCCCAGCAGCAGCCGGCAGCTTCCGAGGAGAAACCGGGCCTGCAGTACAGCTTAAGGTTCCCAATGTCAAATGAGTTCAATGCAGCAAGAAGTCAGGAAAGTGATTTCTGCTTCAGGCTTGGGCACAAACTTGCCATGTGATCCCAGGTAAATCAATTCCCCTCTCTGGGACTCGGTTTTCTTATGTGTAAATAAGGAAATTGGACTGGAAACTAGAGGATGGTTGAGGCACCTTTCAGAGCTAAAATGTTATGATGCTATGAAAACAACTTTATTTTAAATTAACTGTGCCTCCAAGGAGAAGACTCAAGGTCTCCTTTCCCCAGTCGAACACCCAGTTCTTCCTTCATTGAAATTTATCCCTCCCTCGTGCCACTCCCTAACACGATGCTCATTAGAGAGCTAACGTAATAGCTTAAGCAGCCTTCCTCGCCACCATTTATATGTTAGCAGAGGCCTTGTTGTCATTAGCTGAGGCTCCCTCAGTGACTGGGGCTGTGTAATAGTAGAATCGTGGGCTCACACATCACGGAGCCTTCCTGCCTCCTTCTCTCCTCCCTCCCTGCACCCACACCCTCTTCCCTTTCAGCAGACCTTGTGTTGGGTGCTTCCCTGGCATGAGGCCCTGTGTTGGGGCAATGTCAGGCCTGATCCACACAGAAGGGAATGCGCTGCATCCAGGTGCTAGAAGGTCCTCCAACAGGGGAGGCAGAGCGTTTCTGTCCTGCTGTGACCCCTGCACCCCCAGGCCGGGGGCTGGATAAGTTCTTAGGAAACAACATGGCACCTGTCTTATAGTCACCGCTGAGCACTGCAAGGCGTTTCACGCCTGAAACTCGCCCTTTAGATGAAAATGCTCTCATTCATTTTAGCTATTTTACATGGAAATATGCCCACTTTGGGGTTCTTGCCTCTTGCGTTAGCTGGATATCATGAACAGAATGGACCCTCACCCTAAGGAAAATCAATTGTCATGCTTCAGGTTTCCATGGGTAAGTTGAGGAAAAGCATACCATTTGAAGCCCGGTGATTTTCTAACGAAAGCATCTGCCTGGAAAGAGGTACGAGCTTAGTTAGTAGTAAATATTATTCTAATCGCCAGTTGAGTATCCTATATAATAAAAGGGTAATATGCAAATTTTCCCCTCGACCCGGAGTTCGGAGTTCGACCAGAGTTGGACTAGGGGGTGGGGCCAGCCAAGGGGGGGTGCCCTGGGCGGTTGGTGGGGCGGGCCAGCCGGACCCCACTCGTGCACGAATTCATGCACTGGGCCTCTAGTGTGGTGATATATTCAAGACTGATTTATGTGGAGCCATTTGCCCTTCTAGGAAGTGGCTTCTAGACTGTCAGGCACTTTGAATTTTTGGATGTGAATTAAATAGTTTCTCTTCCTTTCCCCCATTACCCGTTACATGGCTTGCAGCTGCCTAACCTAACCTTCCTTTTCTCTCTCTCCCTTCCTCTTCCTCATTTCTCTTTTTAAAAGTTCACTGGGAGTTCTTCATTATAAAAGGACTGCACACTCATTACAGAAAATTTGAAAATGGGAAACTATGACAAAAAAAAGTAGAAAGGAAACAAAATCACCATGGCATTCAGAGAAAACCACATTTGGGTACAGTTCTACTTGATCTCTCTTTTTCATAGTTTTGAGTTTTGTTTGCTTGTTTGCCATGTTGAAGTCCTACTGTAGATATAATTTTATCCTGTTTATTTTTATTTTTAATATATTTTTATTGGCTTTGTAAAGGAAGTAGAGGGAGAGAGGGATAGAAACGTCAGTGATGAGAGAGAATCATTGATCGACTGCCTCCTGCACTCCCCTTGTCTCTCCCCCAGAGCCTGAAACCCGGGCATGTGCCCTGACCAGGAATGGAACTGTGACCTCCTTGTTCATAGGAGTGGTTGACGCTCAACCACTGAGCCACACTGGCCAGGCTGTCCTGCTTGTTTTTAGTTATAACGATCATATAAGCACTTCCCTATGTTAACTTGAAATTCATCACTAACATCATCTATATTGACTGCACATGTGGCTGGGGCATGATGCTATGTTTTGACTTCCACCTCCCTGCAAGGTTGATATTAACTTGGTTCTAATTTGTTGTTGCTAATGGGCTGTGGCTGGGAAACCACCCACCAAGCCTGTTAGAACTGCATGTAAAATAAGAGTTAATCCGTTTTTGTGATCTTTCGGGAAGGCCTGAGGGGCTTTCCTTGGGAGTCTTTCGATTTGAATTTTGTGACATAGCCTTTAGTCTCTCAAAGGCCCCTGTTTCTTACATTTTCAGTTCTTGATTGAGGCCTGAATGGTTGAGACTATCAAATAATTGACTTATTTACAACAGAAATACTACTGCACTAATAAAAATGATAAAAATCTGCTTTCCTCCCCATTTCAGAGGTAGAGAGGTAGAATCATGCAATTGTCGGAGCCCTAGTCCCAGCCTTCCATCCTAGCTGGGCGACTGCAGGCAAATTTCATCCTCTCTGTGCCTCAGTCTCCCGCAGAATTGGATGATATCATATTCGCCTCAGGTTGTGAGTAGGAAAGGAATTGATCTGTGTAAGGACTCAGGACAGTGCCTGGTGCTTGAGACTCTCGCTCTAGTGAATGTTTGCTATTATTATGGCCTACTAGTATGGAGAGCATTTTAAAGTCTCAGGGCTCCCTAGATACTGTGCAAACCGGGCCAGGAAGTGAGAGTTAAGGCCCAGAAGGGTGGGGAAGGCGGCAAAGCTACAAACTAGAACCTGAAGGAGAAAGGGCCGGGGTGGGCCTCCCCCCAGGGCCACAGCCTAGCGGGCTTGCAGGGTCTGCAAAGAAAGCCCGAGTTGGGGGAGCGGCAGCGAGCGAGTCTAACTATAGAATTTGCAGTTTTCCTTACAAGAGGTGCAGCAGTTACACTGTGGTAACGGAAGCGAAATTAAAAATATGAGCAGGAAATAAAATTAATTTAAAAATATCTGAAAACACATATTCTGTGGCTTGTCCAACTGGCTGAGCGTGGCTGGCTTGTTTCCCCTCAGCCTGACTGATTCATAGGACGGGCATGAGGAGGTGTGAATTTATTTTGGACCTGGGTGGGGAGCCAGGGGGGTTGGCATCAACCCACTTAGGCTAAACCTACGTTTTAAAGTCCAGGAGGGGTGCCCACCCACTGGAGAGCCTGAGGGGTGGGGGCTTTGGAAGGGAAGCGCCGGGGCCTGAGTTCCTTCTTAGCAAACTTCTAGAAGCAGTTTGTTCTTCCCCATCTTTTGAAAGTACAGTCCTGCAGGCCAGGGGCAGCCCTGTGACTAGTGGACGCTGGGGGCCTTTTCCTGGCCAGGCCCCAGGCCAAGGACACAGAGCTGCCCCCAGAGGGCAGAGAGCCCATCAGGTTGTCCGGCCTGACCTGCGCCCCGGGACGAGGTGGAGGACAAGTCAGCATTCAGGGAATAAATATAAAATCCCGCTGGGCTGTTTTCTTCACTGAGCACGGAGAATCATTTAGCGGCACGAAAGGTGGTTGAGAAGCAATACATAATCTGCACATGGGGAAAGGCCTCATTTCAACTTTTTGCACGTGTCTGTCTAATTTTTCTCAACACCATTTATTGAATAGCCTATCTTTTCCCCATGGTAGGTCTTTGCCTCCTTGGTCAAATATTAATTGACCATAAAGGTATGGGTTTCTTTCTGGGCTCTCTATTCTGTTCCATGGATCTGTATGCTTGTTTTTATGCCAGTGCCATGCTGTTTTGATTCCTATGGCCTTGTAGTATAGTTTGATATCAGGTAGCGTGAATCCTCCAACTTTGTCCTTCTTTCTCAAGATTGCTGTGGCTATTCAGGGTCTTTTGTGGTTCCATATACATTTTTGGAATATTTGTTCTAGTTCTGTGAAATATGCCTTGGTATCTTGATTGGAATTGCATTGAATCTATGGCTTGTTTGGGTAGTATGGACATTTTGATGATGTTATTTTTCCTATCCATGAACACCGTATATGCTTCCACTTATTTGTCTTCATTTTAATTTCTTTCTTCAGTGTCATAATTTTCCAAGTACAGGTTTTTTACATCCTTGGTTAAATTTATTTTAAAGGTATTTTTAAAATGCAATTGTAAATGGAATTGTTTTCTTAGTTTCCTTTTCTGATAGTTCATTATTGGTGTATAAAAATGCAACTGATTTCTGGATATTTATTTTGTGTCCTCCTACTTTACTGAATTCACTTATCAGTTCTAGTAGTATTTTGGTGGAATCTTTAGGGTTCTCTATAAACAGTATGTTATCTGCAAATGATGACAGCTTTACTTCCTTTCCAATTTGGATGCCTTTTATTTCTTTTTCTTGTCTGATTGCTGTGGCTAGGACTTCCAGTACTATGATGAATAAGAGTGATAAAAGTGGACATCCCTGTCTTGCTCCCAATCTTAAGGGAAACACTTTTAGTTTTTGCCCATATGATGTTGGCTGTGGGTTTGTCATATATATGGCTTTTATTATATTGAGGTATGTTACCTCTATTCCCACTTTGCTGAGAGAAGTGACTCCACTCCTGAGAATATGTTCGTAGAAACCTGAAACACTAATTCTAAAGACTATATGAGAATATGTGCACCCCTATGTTTATTGCAGCATTATTGACAATAGCTAAGATTTAGAAGCAGTCCAAGTGTCCATCAGCAATGAATAGATTAAAAAAAAACCTGTGGTATTTACACAATGGAATACTACTCAGCTGTAAAAAGGAAGGAAATCTTACCCTTTTCGACTGCATGGGTGGATCTGGAGAGTATTATGATAAGTGAAATAAGCCAGCCAAAGAAAGAGAAGTACCATATGATTTCACTTACATGTGGAATTTAATGAACAAAACAAACTAACAAACGCAATAGAGCAGACACATAGCTACAGACTGACAGCTGTCTGAGGGGAGGGACGTCGGGGCGATGGGTGAAAAAGGTGACGGGATTAAGCAAAGAAAAGACTCATAGACACAGATGCCAGTAGGCTG
Organism: Myotis daubentonii; assembly: GCF_963259705.1. Lineage (NCBI taxonomy): Eukaryota > Metazoa > Chordata > Mammalia > Chiroptera > Vespertilionidae > Myotis > Myotis daubentonii. The sequence continues at coordinate 84,696,154 of NC_081845.1, read as the reverse complement.
ATTACCAGAAGGAAAGGAGGGCAGGGCAGGGAGAAGAGGGTAAAGTGAGGATAAATGATGATAGGAGACTTGACTTGGGGTGGTAAACACCCAAGACAACATACAGATGCTGTGTTATAGAATTGTACACCTGAAACCTATACAATTTTATTAACCAATGTCACTCCAATACATTCAATAAAAACAAAATTAAAAAATTAAAGTTAAAAAAATGGGGGAAGGCTGCCTTCTGGGAGGTAGAGAGAAGGCTGCCACGCAGAGCATTTTATCTGAGTTTAAACTCCAGAGAGAGGCTGATTTCGCTGTGGCCCAAGGTATGGATAATTAAAAAACAAAGACATCTTTAAGACGGATCTAAGGCAGCCTCCCTGTGCCGCTCCTTCACCCTGCAAGCCCCCAAGTCCCGCCCACCCCCTTCTCCTTTCCCGGAAAAGGCCGGGAACGCCCTCAGAAGTAAAATCATCCTAATGAGAGAAGACATGTTCTTGAAGAAATTTTGACTTACAGTTTACAGCTTTATAAGCATCTCAGCAGAGAGATGTCCCGCACTTGGGCACTAAGTCAAGGGCACATAGTTTCAATGCTAGGGAGTCTTCTGTGTGATTATTTTTACAACATTTGCAATGAAATGCAGATTTTCTGCTGCCAGATTCTGACTGCACAGGGGCTCTGGTGCCCCGAGGTCTCTCAGCACACATGCAGGCACACAGGCAAGGTCAACACCCACTCACAGCACACACAGGGCAACCCGCCCGGACACACACGTGCCCTCAGAAAAGCCCCTGTCCCCAAACCTTCTTTTGAAACAGATCCGCTCTGCTGCTCTGTTACTTCATTTTGATGATGGGAATGTTCCTCAATCAAAAGTGAAGGAACAATTTTGGTCTCAGGAGGAACTGGTGTGTGTGTGTGTGTGTGTGTGTGTGTGTGTGTGTGTGTGTGTGTAGGGTGGGAGCCCAAGAAGAAAAGGGCGAGGAAGATTCTGCAGAGATGAGAACATGGTGGGTCTGACGGGAGGCGTAAGGAAGTAGTAGTTGCTACTCTAGAAGAGAAACAGTGACAGGAGACGAAGTGTGGAAATCTGGGGTACTCCAACAAGTCCCTGTAAACTTGAGGACTTAGTGGACTTCCAGAAAGTTCCATATTGTCTTTTCTTCTGGGGTGGCCCTTGCTGCTCAGTATTGATTGGGAGCCACTTGCAGGAAGAGAAAAGGTTGACGTTAGGTCTGCAACGCCCAGCCCCTGCCCAATCTGCATATTCTGGGTCCACCGGGGAGTTGTATTTTGCTTCCCAAGGTCAGTTTAGGAGAGGTCAGAGCCCACCTGACCCCTGAGGCAGGCAGGGCAGGTAGTGGAACAAGCCAGGCCTCGAGTGGCAGAAAGACCTAGAGCTGAAACCTGCTGCCCTGACCCTCTCAGCCTCAGCTTTCTCATCTGTAAATTAGGGCCAGTGATCGCCATAATATGCGATGCTTGTGAGGCTGTGAGGCGATAGTGTAGGCATAGTGGCTGGTGCGGGGTGAGTGCTCAAGGGATAGAGGCCCTGCTCTCTGCTCCCACCAAGTCCTCCAGTCTGCTGTTGGAAACGGACTTGGCCGAAGGAGGCTTATTCCCTTTTAGAAAGCCCCACCCCATCTTCCTTCACCCTGGCTGCCTCCCTGGGCGTCTCCTCAGCACTTGGAGCTGGAGTAGGTTTCAGTAAGGGGAGGAGGAGGAGTGGAAGGTGGGCACTGAGGCAGGAGGGGGTGGGCCAGGCTCGGGGGACAAACTCCTACCGGCTGCCCAGTTTTGCCCAGAGCCAGCCCTGGATACATGGAGTTCACCCATTTTCAAAACAGCCAGTTCAGATGCCTTTGGCCCCCAACAAGCCCGTGTGCAGACTCCCTCTCTTCTCTGGACAGCTTGCTTTGTTTTCCTCTGATACCGTTTTACCGCCCTGAGCAGCGCCACAGGAGTAATTCTGACGCGGTCCCGTACCAGTCGGCATTTCGGGATGCCATCATTATTTGTGCCGGGGACTGCCTCTGCACCTCGCCTGATTTCTCCTGGAGCCCTGGGCATCTGCACCATGCCTGGCTGTGCTAGCCCTGGGAGCAGGAAGCCAGCGGGAAGAGTCCTTAGCCAGTTCCGAGGGCAGAGAGCCACACTGGTCGGTGCTCAGGCGAGGTCTGTGGGGTTGACGGCACTGATTCAGGAGTTGAAAGCTGGACCTTTGGACATTGAAATGTAATCGATTGTCAAGTATGTTCAACCCATCTTTTTTTCACAGGAAAATAAATGGGTGGAAAACATCCCTCCCACCCCGCACCCGGAATTCTCCGAAATTGGGCTTTTGACATGGATTTTCCCAGCTCCGGATCAAGGGTAGCATCACTGGAGATCACCAAACTGCTATTTAGACATTTTAAAGATGCAATTTGAGTTCCAGGCAGGGGAAGGGGGCGGATAAAAGAGATTATATGATAATGACATGGCGGTGGGAGTCTGTCAAATCCAGTGCCTTTCCTCCGCTGGGCTGGCTATTTCTGGAGCTGAGCATGGCTCGCCTCACTGAGGGATGTGTTTATCCTAATGGGAAGCAGGACGGAGCTCGGCCGCAGATCCCTGCACAGCTTTTAAAGCCTTCGGATACCGCAAAGACATTTGTGGTGTCCAGAAGGCACGGTTAGTATGCCCTGGCCCCTTCAGTGTGTGCTGACTTGGCTCTGACAGAGGCCAGGGGAAGGAAAGGAGACGTCGAACAGTGGAAGTGGGGGAAAGTGTGTCCGTCCAGATGTGCCCATTAGGATGCTTTGGATAAAGGGAAAAGTCAATGTAAGCAACTTAAACAATAAGGAGTCTACTGTACGATCTAACAAGTAGCCCAGAGCCAGGCTTCCAGGTAGGGTACGATCAGGGAGATAAATTATTTTCCTGTCATTCTTCCTGCGCTGCCTTCTAATTCTGTTCCTTAGGCTGACCTCCCTCAGGGCTGCAAAGTGGCTGCCTGCACCAGCTCTGACACTTGCTTCTGAGGCCCTGTCCAGGCAGGAAGAGGGGACCCCCTTTTCCCTTCAGTCTAAACTGGGCAGTTGGAGCCACCACCACTAGGCTGACATCCTGGGCTGGTTGGCTAACTCGGGGTTAGGGGCCCAACACAAGCAAGGAGATTTGAGTCACTCTAACTGCTAGGATGGGATTCCCTGGAGACACAAGCATTACGTGGGTGCGGGGGCCAGGTTTTACTTGGACGTTGTAAGGAGAGCAATAAGAGAGTGAGTTGGAAATGAAAGCAGTCAAGCAACCAACAGGGTTCCCGGCCGGAAACAGAGAAACCGTGTGCTAGCAGAGCTATGCCGTGGGCTGAGAGGCGGTCAGCCTGGCCTTTTGACCTCCCAGAGCTGCTGGGGATCAAGAAAGGTGAAGGAAAAGAAAAACATGGGAAATTGATGTAAACAGCATTGTATGTAATGTAAAGTATATGTGCATGAATACTATTAGTGCTGAAGCCATGAACTTCACAGACGAACCTCATACCTCCGTTTTCCCTCCCGTGAAATGGACACAGTAATTTTGACTTATCATCCTTGGCAGAGGGTATGGAAGCTTCATGCATTAACTCCAGTGCTCTTAGAGACCTGCTAGGCCCCCAGATTGGGTTGCCCTCCTCCACGGAGGAATGGTGACAACTCCAGTCTCCTGATACTGTCTCTCTGCCTCCCATTCACCTGAATCTATGAGGTTTCGGCAACATTCTCTCTGGAAAGTATGAAAAACGAACTTCCCCACAGTTGTCAGTCACTGCCCTGCTCAACATGGCGGGGCTGGGCCTCCTGGATCTAAAACACCTCGTCGCAGGACTCCCAAGGAGGAACCTGCCTCTTCCCATGAGTCCCCGGGTGGCTGATCGGGGACAGTCACAGAGAGAAAGCCTGGCTGTGAGCATGAGATGGGATGGACAGGGATGGGGATGGAGCCTGCTGGCTGGTTCCCAGGCAAAGCAGCGCTGGTGACAGAGGGAGTTAGGAGGGTATTCTAGGGTGGTGAAGAGGGGGTAAGGAGAGTATTCTAGAGCAATGACACAGGGAGTAAGGCGGGTATTCTAGAATGGTGAGAGAGGGAGTGAGAGAGGAATTCTAGAGTGGTGAGAGAGGAAGTAGGGGGTGTTCTAGAGTGGTGAGAGAGGAAGTAGGGGGTAACCTAAAGTGGTGAGAGAGGAAGTAGGGGGTATTCTAGAGTGGTGAGAGAGGAAGTAGGGGGTAATCTAGAGTGGTTAGAGAGGAAGTAGGGGGCATTCTAGAGTGGTGATAGAGGAAGTAGGGGGTGTTCTAGAGTGGTGATAGAGGAAGTAGGGGGTGTTCTAGAGTGGTGAGAGAGGAAGTGGGGGGTAATCTAGAGTGGTGAGAGAGGAAGTAGGGGGTGTTCTAGAGTGGTGAGAGAGGAAGTAGGGGGTGTTCTAGAGTGGTGAGAGAGGAAGTAGGGGTTGTTCTAGAGTGATGAGATAGGGAGTGAGAGAGGAATTCTAGAGTGGTGAGAGAGGAAGTAGGGGGTGTTCTAGAGTGGTGAGAGAGGAAGTAGGGGGCATTCTAGAGTGGTGAGAGAGGAAGTAGTGGGTGTTCTAGAGTGGTGAGAGAGGAAGTAGGGGGTGTTGTAGAGTGGTGAGAGAGGAAGTAAGGGGTGTTGTAGAGTGGTGAGAGAGGAAGTAGGGGGTGTTCTAGAGTGGTGAGAGGAAGTAGGGGGTGTTCTAGAGTGGTGAGAGTGGAAGTAGGGGGTGTTCTAGAGTGGTGAGAGAGGAAGTAGGGGGTAATCTAGAGTGGTGAGAGAGGAAGTAGGGGGTGTTCTAGAGTGGTGAGAGAGGGAGTAGGGGGCATTCTAGTGACAGAGGGAGTAGGAGGGTATTTTAGAATGGTGACAGATGGAGTAGGAGCATATTCTGGAACAATGACACAGGGAGTGAAGAGGGTATTCTAGAGGGTGACAGAGTGAGTGGGGGGGTATTCTAGAGGGTGACGGAGGGAACGAGAGGAGCACAGGAAGACACAGGGTGACATCTGCTCCTTTTGTCACAGACAATACAATACCCAGCGCTGAAACAGTGGCTATGAAGGCTGCAGCGTCCAGCCCTGAGGACAGCCCCTGAGAAGTGGACTTGATTGCTTCCCCAGGCCCAGCCTGGATTTTCAGGAAGAAAAGCCAGGATTTGTTTCCCCGAGGCCAGGAGCTGCTCTGCACCCTCTGTCTTCCCTCAGGCCTTGTCTCTACTCCTATGGGAACAGACTCTGAAATATGCACATGCAGGAACATGCACATGTTACAGGCGCATGGACACATAGGCACACACATGCACACACATACACACACACGCACACATGGGCACACACACACTTTCTCTATGCCTTTTCCCAGGTCTGTCCCTCTGGCCACCAGACATAGAAAGGTTGTATTCCATCTCTAAGTGTAGGGAGAGAAAGCACTTACTAAGTGCTTTTTCCTTACTTACTAAGGGGGACTGACTGGGGAATTCTTAAAGGGAGAGCAGTAGAGGTCCTTGCTACCTCAGGCCCGTTCGGGGCACAGTCTCTCAGCGGCCCCGACACGATGCTAAGAGCTATGAGGGGAGAAGTGGCTGCCATCTCTTTCTGGGTCCCCCACGGTGCCTTGTACAAAACAGTAATGCAGTATAAACCGCGTGTAAGAGCTGGAAGGGATCTTAGGGGCTTGCGATGCCAGGACAGCTTTACAGAGGAGGGATGGGCCCAGATAGGAGTCTCCTCCAGCACACGGCTGATCTCCTGGCTCCTGGTCCAGGCCCTGGGTCAGAGGAGGTGTTGGACAGCCAAGCCCGAGGGAAGGACTGCATTTCCAGGAACATGGGTAAGCCCCTGGGGAGCTTGTTACTTAGGAGGAGCCGGGAGAAGTCAGCGAGGACTCCAAGGCCCACCTCTGCTCACCACAAGATGGCAATAGCACTTTGTATAATCCCTGGTGGGGGAGGGTGGTTGGAGGGGGGCAGTATTCTCTGGGGACTCACACATCCCCAACCCTGATGGCAGAGTATTCCTTCCATGTGTTCACCTCAGGCTGAGAGCCCCTCTGCTGTGGGCCTGGGTATGGCTGCATGCTGCGCTGTGCCCTGGATCGCTGTTCTGACGCGCACCCACTGACCGGTTCTGATCGCTGTCCCTTAGCGCCTCTATAGCTCGGTGGCTGTGTGGGTGGCCGGATGGCAGCGTGGGTGGCAGGAGGACACAGTTTTACTCACAGGACTTTAAAAGGCCCTTGGGAAGACAAGCCAAAGGTTGAAAACCCGTTAGACCATCGACAGCTAGATATAATTTAGTACCTTATGCAGTGTGAATTTGCATTTTCCACTTTGGAGAAGAGATTTAAAGTGGCTTTTCCAGCTGGAAGCAATATTGCTCAACTTGTGCACCTCTTTCCAGCAGCCCCCCAGGCTCCCATTCGCCTCTGCTCTAGCGCTCCTTCCCATTGGGCCACGTCTGGCGGCGGCAGGCACACTGGCTGGCAGCTCTGGGAGGAGGTTGGGAAGCTGGAGTGGGAGAGTGGATGAGCCACAACATCCCACCCAGGATCCCGCTCCATTGGTCCCTTCACTGCCAGGGGACTCTTGTGAGCCGGCCAGCCAGGAGTCCATTGAGGAATCCATTCCCTTCATGCTGACCAGATAGTGCTTGTCGCTCCAACTTGGCCTTGGGAGGCTGGGTGCCGAGGGGACGGGGGTCGGGGGGGGGGGTACAAAACAGAACAAGACACTCTGCCCCGATAAAGGTTTATGAAGTGGATGCAAATGCATGGTATGAATACATGCATGGTGTGAATACATGCATGGTGTGAATACATGCATGGTGTGAATACATGCATGGTGTGAATAAATGCATGGTGCGAATGAAGGCATGGTGTGAATAAATGAATGGTGAATAAACGGATGGTGTGAATAAATGAGTGAATGAAGACATGAAAGTCCTGGTGAGGAGAGACGAACTTCACCACAGGCCTGGCTGGCCCGATGGTGTGTGCTACCTGTGTTCTCATGCCCTGGAGGGGGCATGTGTCTGAAGCAGCTGTTTACAGACACCCAAGAAGTCAACCCTTTAACAATAAGAAAGGGTTGACACGTTCTCTGCTTTCTGCTGTCTCTGCCCGATTGGGGGTCTGGTGAAAGATTGGGTCCTTTCTGTAAATATGAACATCTCTACCCATTCGAGGGCTCGTTAGAGACTCTGCATGCTGCCGAAAGGCAGGCTTTGGGGGCAACTCTGTGGTCAAGGGCAAACATTACACATATTCTTATTGATTGTTTAAGTAGAAAAACACTGCATATACTGTATATATTTGATTCTCCTTCTTCATCAATTCCATAGTTGCGAATTTACCAACTCCCTAAAATTTGTTTGTAAACCACAAGTCAATACACATGGTGCTTCTGCAGCCCTCTGTGCACATGAGCAGATTGGCGAAAAATTTGATCCCAGGTGCGGTCAAACAAGGTTTCAGCTCTCAGAGTTTAAACAAGTATCCCTTTCCCAATCTATTTAGTGCCATGTTTTTTGCATTTTTATGTTTTATGTTGGTGGTTTTGTTGTTTAAAATGCTCAGCAGTCTGTGCAGCACCTACCAGGTGGCGGGCACTGATGTTCTCTGGACACATGGCTACGGTTCCACCTGCCACCCTCCCACCTCTCCAGCTCTCCCCTGCTTTTTTCCCTTTTCACAGCCCCCACTAACTTCCGCTGCCTGTGAATATGCTAACGCCAAACCCAGCTCCTTAAAAGAAGTTCAACCCTGAAAGAATTTCGGAGCCTGTCCTTACTGCTGCCAGAATATATATTCCCAATTTCCAGTGGGGGCTCAGCTGTCCCTCTGTACCAACCTGGCCTCTGAGCACTGAGCAGAGGGGTCACCACAAGCTGGGACTACACCCAGGGCCCGCCTGCCACACTGCCCAGCAAGAGGTGTGGAGGGAGGCAGGCGTGAGGTGGTGATGGGGGTGCTTGAGTTGCAGCCCAGAGTTCAGAAAGTTCAGAGAAACCCTGATGGCATGCCCAGATGCCCAGATGGGAGAGAAAAGGGCAACCTGCTCATGGGTTCCAAAACCAACCCCAGAGCAGTGCCTGCTGCCAGCACATTCCACGTATATTGGCACGTGCAGCAGAAGCGAAACGCATTCGCCCCGTTGGGAAGGGGAAGACAAGACGACGACGGCTGTGGGGAGAAAGAAGGGTGCTCCTTCCAAAGGACAGAGCAGGACTGGCGGGAGCCAGAGGAAGGGGCTCAGACAGCCAGGCAACAGGCACCTCGAGATGGGGGGTTCTGCGGGGCTCGTGGCTCGTCAGCCTGACCCCCTCCCCTCTGTCTCAGCCACTCCCCCGCCTTTCTGCACCAGTTAGGAGAGGCGTCCCGTGTCCACATTCTTTCTGGCCTGGCCCCTCCTGCATGCTGCTCGCTCTCCTGACCTCTCCTGACGGGGCTCCTTCTCCGTCATCCTCAGCTTATTCACACGGGCCCCCTCTGTGGCCGGCGTTTGTCACCGCTCTGCATGCTGCCCCCACAGTTTGGATAGCACCTGCATTCCAAACACCACATTATGAAGGGAGAAGGGAGAAAACTTGCATCTCTAGGCCCCTGTGCCCTGCATTGTGTCCACATGAGAGCTGGATTGGAGGCGGTGTCCCCATCAGGGAGGTAGAGAGACACGTGGTTCCTGAGGATGTGGAAGGATTGAGCCTCCTGATTCCAGTGCAAAGGGTCCCAGGTGCCAAGGGGCTGTGAGGTCTTCCCAAAAAACCCCTTGGTGCAGTTGGGCACGTTATGGCTAATGGCTTCAGAGATTGGCTCACCTGGACATTTTGTGGCCTTGCTTAGAGTCCTGATTAAATCCTCTTTTTTAAATTTTTTTCTTAAATGAACAAGAATGGCTTCTTTTGTTGGCAAGTAAGAATTGTGACTATGACACCATCTTAGTCATTTTGGGCTGCTATAACAAGACACCATAGACTGGTGGCTTAAACAACAGACATTTATTTCTTGAAGTTCTGGGATGTCCCAGATTGGGGTGCCGGCAGGTCCATCTTGGGGAGGGCCTTCTTCTTGGTTTGCAAGTGACCATCTTCTCCTTCTATCCTCACTGGGCGGCGAGAGGTCATCTCTCGGCTTCTAAGTGCACTAATCCCATTCACGGGGGCCCCACCCTATGACCTAATCACCAGCCAAAGGCCTCGCCTCCTAACACCATTGCACTAGGAGGTGGGCTTTAACATATGAATCTCGGTGGACACAAACATTCAGGCTATAGCACCATCCTTCAAGAGCAGCCAAAGAAATGACTTTTTCCCTGTCTGGGCCTTAGATTCTGTAGACGTGGCTATATTCAAATGTGCCACCCCAATTAACACTATTGCCTGTTGTACTCCAGTGTTTGCAGGGTTGGGTCAGCCTCCTCATTGGTTTGGTAACTTCTGATGACAGTGAGTCTATCTCTTCTTGTCTTGTTAGCAGCGTCCCACAGCTGGGAAGAGATGGAGAGCATGTGGGCCAATCCGCTCATTGTATAGGCAGGGCGAGGTGACTGCCCAGGGGTTGGAGGGGCCGGAGAACCACAGCCGGGCCTTTCCTTCCCGTTGCCTTCGGGGAGCGTGCTGAGCCCACACAGGGTGTTTATGAGGAAGATGTGTTGGGACAGTACTTGCATTTAAACAGGGTCTTCTTTGGGATTCAAAGTGCTTTATCAACCTGCAAGTTCCAGGTTGTAGACTTTATACTCCTGGGAAGTCTGAGGAGCAGAGAAAGTCTCTTCTATGTATAGTAGGTAAGCCTGAGGTCCCAGAGAACTGAAGTGATTTGCCCAAGATCAGTATTAAAGTTAGGAGTCTCCAGCTCTTAGATTCCCGTATCTGTTTCAGGAAAACCATAGGATGTGGGTGCCAGTAATGGAAACACTTCCCAAGATGCATTTGGGCTTGCCCTCTGGGACTTCCCTGAATAATGTTCAGTCTTCAGGGGTTCCCTGGAGAGGAGAGGAGAGAAAGCCCCTGTAGGAGGTGTCTTTGCTGCTTAACATTCTGTCCCAAAGCTCTAGTGCTTAGAATGACCCTGGCCGTTTATGACCTCTCAGTGTGTGTGTGTCAGGGCTTTGGGAGAGTCAGTGTCTCTCGTGAGGTTGCAGCCACTGGATGCATGTGGCCGGGATCATCTTGAAGGGGCCTCACTAAAGAGCCTGGGAAACTGGAATGGCTGGGGCCCCAGACATCTCTCACTATCTCTGTCTCCATGTGGCCCCTCCAGCAGGGTGGCTCCAGGCGGCTGAGCTCCAGAAGTGTGTGTCTTGAGAGAGAGAGGGCCAGGCCTAGCCTTGAAGTCACGCACCATCACCTCCACCGCCTTGTATGTCAATGAGTTAGAAGTGAATTCGTTGAATTATTGCATTCAGAGGGAGAGGAATTAGGCAACATCTTTTTTTTTAAATACACTTTTATTGATTTTTTAGAGAGAAAAGAAGGAAGAGGAAAGAGAGAGAGAGAGACATCTATGAGAGAGAAACATCTATCGTCTGCCTCCTGCATGCCCCCCTCCTGGGGATCGAGCTGGTCACCCAGGAATGTGCCCTGACAGGGAATCGAACCAGTGACTTCTTGGCGCATGGGATGGTGCTCAATCCACTGAGCCACACCAGCCAAGCAGGCATCACCTCTTTATGGGAAGCATTTGTGGACCTGTTTTAGAACCGCTGTGGACCCCAAGTTTCAGAGCGTGAAGTGATCTTCCCAAGTTACATGGTGAAGGGTGAGCAGGACCAGGATCCGAGCGGCAGACCCAGCAGCTCCTTGTCTTTTAATGACCAGCATTTAAATATTGAGGGAGCCAGAGAAAGGGGTCTGGTTTGGGCAGCTTTCTTCAGGGTGTTACCTCATTTTTAAGCTGTTGCAAATCCTTTGAGGAACAAGATACCTGAGGGTAGCTAACGCGCAAACAAATAAGCCTACAGACAAAATCACCCTGCAGGAATGACTGCTAGTAGCAGCTGTAACACTGCCCCTTTATATTTACCGAACGCTTGGTCCAGACACACGTTGAAGGACTTGTCAAAGATCACATGGCAAGTCAGGCCCAAAATAGAAATGTGAACCAAAACCTCCGTCTTGATTTCTCTTGGCTCTGCCGTATGGGCAAAACTCCCTGGACAAGCTACTACTTAATGAGAATACTCTCATTTCATCTTTCCTAGAAATAGCAGCCAGGAGACCCATCACTGACTCGGGGCAGCGTGGCTCTGGCTGGTGCTAGGCAAGGTGTTGCCCAGTTAGGGGGCCTGCAGGAGGCACTGGAGATAGCTCCCCGGTCACACAGCTTCAGAAGCCAGGGTCGGGTGGGCTGCTGGGATATTGCTTATGTCCTTTGATGAGTCACACATGAGACGGGTGGCATTCAAACCCAGGCCTCTTTTTTTTTTTTTTAAAATACATTTTATTGATTTTTTACAGAGAGGAAGGGAGAGGGATAGAGAGTTAGAAATATCGATGACAGAGAAACATCAATCAGCTGCCTCCTGCACACTTCCCACTGGGTATGTGCCCACAACTAAGGTACATGCCCTTGACCGGAATCGAACCTGGGACCTTTCAGTCCACAGGTCGACGCTCTATCCACTGAGCCAAACCGGCCAGGGCGCCAGGCCTCTTGACTGTAAAATCTAGTTTGCCTCTCTGCTCACCACCTTGATTCTTGTGTTTCTGAAATGGAAAGCAACCTGGTTCTACAAAGTGGCTTGGATTTCATCACCCAGAGGTTTGCTCCCTGGAAGAGCTCTTGCTATACTTTGAGCAACTTAAAAAATAAATCGGCCCATGTGCAATTACTGAGCACTCTCTGTTTACCTAGCATTGGACTTGCTATGGATGCTGCTGAATGTGAAGTCCTGGTGTATACTAAGTGTATGGTGATGGTTCCAGATGTCAAATAACTTTATGAACCAAACCCCATAGAACATGCTATTGAACCAAATATTGATCACACGAGTGACCCAAAATGGTCAAATTTCACAGAAATAAACTTAACCAGTACTTTCTAGGAAAAACAAATAATTAATAGCTGTGTATTTTATTTTAAAAACACACAAATATATGATGGCAGTGAACTTAAGCACTATTGGAAAATCCGAAATGTGTGGCAGCCTCCTAATTAAGAAGATTATTTCCTGCAAACTCAGATGGAATATCCGCCCCTGCCTCTGTTCTTTTTTCCATAAAACAAACTCTTTGCAAGGAATGTGAAATTTATTAAGAGGTGGAACATGCTAACTTTCCAAACAGCCAGTCGGTCTGAGGAAACAAGACAATGATGGCTTGGAAAACGCCCCCTCTACGCACACAGCCCTTCACACATGTCCAGGCACCGCCCGTCAGTCGGCCCCAGTCGGCCCCCAGCAGCTGGGCTCTGACAGCAGGGGACATGTCTGGTGAATCAGAGCCCTGCCGATTAAAATCACCTAGTGGGTCTCCTGCTCCCACCACCAGACTAATCCAAACTCCAGCTTTGTCTATTGTACATCCTCCATGACTTTTCCCGGCCAAGGTTTAAATGACTCAAGTCCCACCATGTTCCCTGGAGGGCTGATGTTGCAGCCAAACAGAACGAACTCACCATTTGGAAAATTTCCCCCCTTTTATTGAATCTAATTTTTCCTTTCCTTCTTTTCCCACTGTCATGTTCTTGCTGGATCCCTTTGGACCACCCACGGTGCCTGCTCTTCAAATGTGTACAGTGGAATTTCCCAACATGATCTGGTCTATGACACACTTTTGAATTGTCGGCAGTCTTGGCTGTGGCGCTGCGGTCCCATTCCTTAGATTCACATACACCCGAGGTCCTGCCATCTAACCACACTGCCGATTCTCTCATATGCACACATGAAAACATCGTCTCTATGTGCCAGGGCCCCATCACCTCACTCTCAACCCCTTGGGCCACAGTGGGGTAAGAAAGTGGCAAAACAGGAAGGATGTGTTTGAGACCCGAAAAAGGTTAGGCTGCCCAGCTGAGAATCACTACTGAATAGAAAAAGTAAAACTCTTAACTCACTTTTCCCCACAGGCACTTTTACTCTTCCTTTTAGCATTCTTGCCACTTTATTTTGAAATTCTGTGACAATTTTCTAAGTCCTCCTTCAAAACCTCAAGCCCAAAGCAACCATTTGTCTAATGATAGGCAAATAGAAACTCCTGGCTGTGTAATTCAATCACAATGTGGGAATACCAGGAATCAGCCTGATAATAATATGTATCATTTATTGATAAATGTATAAAGACATATGCAGTCTCATTTAGTGCCAACAGTTAGTCCAGAGCCCATGTGTGGGTAAAAATACTGAGGCTTGCAGATGTTAGGTAACTGTGACAATGATAAGCCTGGGATTGGGCTTGAGATGAGCTGGAGAACACAATCAGGGCCAACAGAGTCTCCGGCTCTTTAAACGAAATCACCTTGGGGTGACCCGGGAGGAGGTAGAGGCGGAGGTGGGGTGGGAACCGACGCACCCACACAATCCAGCACCGCTGAGTTTCTTTCCCCTCACTGCACCAGAGCAATAGGCGTCAGACCCACTTTCAGTTCCCAGTGACAGCTGCTGTGCCCAGCTTTACTCGTCACTCACATAGACGTCACCACGCTGCATGGGCCGGGCCTCCGTCATCAGGTGTAGACGGTCGTGGGTAATTGGGGCTTTGCTCGTGAGGGAAGGCATCCAGACCTTGGCCCAGGAGGGACTGTTGCGCCACAACGTCCTTTAGTGGTTTAGTTTTACTTTTGAGAGTCCCATCGAGGCTCCATCCATCACTGAGGCTCATGTGCCAAACACGGGGAAGCAGAGTATCTGTGTGAATCACCTAGGGGCTCCTGCCCTGGAGAACAGCAGAAAGGCCAGGTCCCGGGGTGCCACCTAAATGCCCTTTACGGCTCTATTCTTCGTGCTTCAATTCCCCAATCCAAACAACGGACATACACTCTCTCTTCTCTCCCTTTCTCAGAAGTATATTGCCCCCGAATGGTAAAACAGAACCACCCTGCTGCTTCTGCCACTTCACCCCAGAGCAGGCTGTGTTTTCCCCAGGACCTCCACCAGGGGGAATGGCACCTCTCTGTGCTTCCCATCATCCTCAAAGCCTCCTGGAGGCTGGGAACCTCTGCCTGTTCATAGAAGGCTAGTTCCCAGGGTGCTGTCCCATCAGCGAATTCTGAGGCCACCCTGTTTCCCACACGCCTCATCTCAGAGCATCCAAATTCCACACTTTGGATCTTGGCAACTCAGCTCAGATTCTGCACCTGCGGCTTGGTGTCAGCCATAGGTTCTGAGACATTTTCAGCTCTTGTGCCGTCAAATTGCCTCTTCCCATTTCCTTTTTCTTCGCCCTTTAAAACACCGGTTAGACATATCTCAGATGTTTTCATTCTGTACTCTATGGCTTTTATTTAATCTATTTTACATTTTCTGCCTCTTTATCACTCTGGGGTGTATTATGGATAATTCCTTTAGGTCTCAAAGTGTCTCTTCATATGGTATATAGTCTACTGTTAAATATATCCATTGCGTTTTTAATTTCTATTTTATCTCCAGACTTTTATTTCCAAGAAGTTCTGTTTTATTCTTTTTACAAATCTGCTTATTCTTTCCTCAAGTTTTAAAGCTTATCTTCCATTTATTGGAAAACATTTATATTCTGTTTGATAATTTCACAACCAGAAGTCATTGCGAGTTGGTTCTGCTGCCGCCCCTTCCGCTGGCTCTTGCTCTTGGGGCCTTGTTACCTTACATTGGTGGTGATTTTCAGCTGTGAGCTTCTCATCCTCCTAAGAAATTGCTGGAAATTCTTTGAGGCCTAGGGAAAAGGTGAATTTTTTCAGAGAAGATTTCTGTTTGCCTCTTCAGGTGCCTGTTAATAGTCTAATCCAGCGGTTCTCAACCTGTGGGTCGCGACCCCTTTGGCGGTCGAACGGCCCTTTCACAGGGGTCGTCTAAGACCATCCTGCATATCAGATATTTACATGACGATTCATAACAGTAGCAACATTACAGTTATGAAGTAGCAACGAAAATAATTTTATGGTTGGGGGTCACAACATGAGGAACTGTATTTAAAGGGCCAGAAGGTTGAGAACCACTGGTCTAATCTGATATCATTTAATCTAAATTTTCTGCCTGCTTTTTTTTTTTTTCTTTTCAGATGACCCATGTAGCGTGAATTCCAGCTACAATTTTATAAGAAGTCTGGCTTGTAGTTCTCAAGAAAGATATTTCTGCCTCCACTCCAGTGCCAAGAATCCAGATAAGAAACTTGCCTTGCAGGTGCTACCTGCTCCCCAAATCTAAAACAGAGGTTGCGTTTATTTCTGGTCCTTTCTTACATGAGGGGAGGGGATAGCCCTTGGAGAATCTAATTTTACGAGACATCTTTTATTAGACAGACCTGGCTTTGGTTTCCTGTCCACAAAACCTCAAAAGGTTCCAACAATATCAATTCTCAAGTTCACTAGATCCAGAAAATTCCTTCAAGTGCTTTTCAATGCTCTTCTTGCCTTCTGAGTTCTACCTTCATTTATTTCCTTGTCCAGAGTATTCAGTTCTTTCTTGCTAATTCATGGGGCATTTGAAGATCATAAACATATTTCCCCGGCCTTTTTAGTTGTTTCGAGCAGGGGGCTATTCTGGACACCTGGTCTACCACATTCCTAGTAGCAGGAATCTCTGAGTGGTGACCTTTTCTAAGAAGCATTCTACAACCGTTTCATCTGACAGAGCTTCTTACTCCTCAGAGATGCAACAGATCTAACTAAGGTGGTCATTTCGCTTTAGAGACAGCTGGAGTCCATCTGAGCCTGAGGTTTTTTTCGCTTTCTGTCCTTTCCAAGACCCAGAGCTGACCAACTGACACAGGATGCTGAGCCTCTCATTCTCCCTTCTGTCTCATGTGCTATAGTTTACATGTCCCTGCTCCTTCCGTTCCTCCCTGGTTGCTCCCCTCCAGGTAAGTGGACATATGACTGTCGCTGAGCTAAAGTCATTCCCTCTATTTGGGTCTCAATGCAATACTTTCATAGGAGCCTGAGGAGAGCAGAAGCTCTTTTTTTCTGAACTGAAGGAAAGAGTTGGTCTGGGGTAGGAAGTATATTTATATATTCACATGATTATCATTCGCAGTCAGTGTGGAGACCTCTGTGTTAAAGTACAAAGTGATGTTTCAAATTCTAAATGTGAAGAAAAAAATTAACTCAACAAATATTAGTCCCCTCTGTGACACTATCATGCTATGTGAAAAGCTGTCATTCAATTAGGAAAATGTAAGAGCCTTGCCTAAACTCTTTCCAAGATAGTCAACATTGATTCATTCAAAAAAATTCACGGTGCATCTACTACATGCCAGACCCTATGCTAGCCATGGTGTCTAGGGGTGGATAAGACAGACATGGCCTTTGCTCTTTAGGGCATGCAGTGTGTGTGTACGTGATGAAGGTTGGAACATGAGGTGGGACCAGGATTGGGGGGTGAGAGGGGAATGTTGTGTGGATGAGGCATCAGCAAGAACAGCAGGCGTTCCCCAAAATACCCACACCCAAGCCCCACTCCCAGGGAGTGTGTATGGCTTGAGCATAGGTATGTTTTAAAGCTGCCCAGGTGATTCTAATGAATACCCAAGTTGGAAAGTACCGATTTAATCAACAACTTAAGACAGAATTTCTAAAAATTGGGTCTGGGGATTGGGTCACGAAGTGTGGAAATCTTGGTCCATTCACCCCTCACTGCTGAGCCAGATGTGGGGCTGCCAGAGCCCCCAGGCATGTCACACCTCCATAAACAGCAGCATCTGTTCGCTGCCCCACGCCATACAAATGTTATGCTTCCTATGTGTGCCATGATATGGGTGGTCCTGAATTGGAATATCTGTACCATAGGATTTGGTTGGCAATGTGATTTAGTGAAAGAAAAAAAGAGTTTTGGGTCAGGTAGACTTAATTTTATACCCCTTTCTCAGTTACTGACTTACTGTGTGACCTTCAGCAAGTTTTTAAGCTTCTTTTGGCCTCAATTTCCACATCTATAAAGTGAGAATATCACTTGTTCCGCATGGTTCTCATGAGGATGGAAATAACGCCTGTGAAGCAGTTAGCCTAGGGGCTGGTTTGTGTGGACAGGTGTTTAATAAGTGGTAGCCATCGTCATCATCTAACACAGTGCTTACGATTGCTAGAGAGCTTCCCAAACTTCTACCAGGGCCAGAGCCAGAAGATTAAGAATGAAAGACAGAAAGGTAAATGTGGATGGAAGCTTGGGAAATGGGCGACCTCGGATCTGTCAGCTAGAGGTTGTCTATGTATCTCCCTTTAGGGCCCTTATGGTTTCCAAGGCGGGCGAGGTAACATCAAGTCAAACCCACTGAGAAGCATTTGTGGGGACATTTCTGCCCAAACATGCTGCTTCTGGCTCCTCCGGGGGCCCAGGGCTCCCTGCACATTCTTGTTTCAAACACACTGGGGGATCTCAAAGGTCCTTTTCTTCTCTGGGCTGAGCCTGGGGGCTGTGGCCTGTCCTGGAGTCCCCTGGGATCTTCCAAGCCAGGCTTCTTGCGGTCAGGGGAGGATGGATGAGAGTCTGGGCAGGAGCCGCAGACAGGGCCTGGTTCTCCTCCCTGGGACATGAGAGAAGACAGGAGACACAGCACAGCCTTGCTCCAGGCCTTCTCCAGGAAGCTGTCGGGTCCACTTCTGAGGAATGACCGCCCTGAGACAGCAGGCTTCCTGGGCCGTCAGGTCTTCTGCCCAGATGCCAACTGGAGGTGTCCTTAGGGTGATGAGGACCTGAGAAGTAGAGCGAAGCATGCATGCCAGGACACCTGCCCTACGCCTGACAGGACTATTGGCTGTGTCCCCAGGGAGTGACGGCTGCCTGCTTTGCAGAAGGAATTGTTCACATTACAACCGGATTGATGTCAATGGCGAGCTGACCCTCTGCAGCCCATTTAGGAAGTCATTCATGAGCTTGTCCTCTTTCCATTCCTCATGTCCCACCAACCCCTCTTGACACGTCCTTGGTCAGTTCAACTGTATCATGAGGAAGATAATAATGACATCACCTATGCAGATGCTAACACACACCCCGTAAATAGCCCAGCTGAGGCTCCAATCCACATATTGGATGCCCCCCCCCCCCCGGGCTGTGCTATTTCCCAGGCAAGATTTATCTCTTCAAGAAGACGGTCAACTCATGGATGGCAGCGGCTGTGCCTCCCTTGTCCTGTGCTGCCCTGGTACAAATTCCTATGGGAAACAGAATCAGCCATGAGCATTTCCTGTTCGCCTGCTCATGGCGACCTGCCAGAGAGGACAACCTTCAGTCTCTCCCACCTTCACAGAAACCAAGGCATCTCGCAATAAGGCTGCCGGGCAGAGGAGGCCCCTTTGGCTGGGTTGGCCAGGTGGGTTCTGTCCTGTGGGGCACTGGTCAGGACTGGGAGCCACACCTGGCAAGTCAAGTGCTCAGGAGTGTTCTTCCATTTACATGTCACCAACTGCAAGGTTTCAGGTGGTTGATCTATAGACGCTGTATTTGCATCTCATCCATCTTCCTCTTCCTCTCTGATGGTCTGAGTCCCAAGGTCCATATATGGTTCATTTTGGTATTAAAAAATAAATGTCCTGGCCAGAGGATTCAGTTTCCAGGAAGGCTCTCCCGTGGCCTGTGGGAGTCGGAAGCGGCCCGAGGGGCCTGCCTGTGGTCAGGCTGTCTGCTCTCTCTCCGCCTGGAGGCCGTTCTCTTTGACTCACGTTTTCTTCCAGTGTGAGTTATTCTTGCCTTGACCAGCCAGACCACATGGGAGAAGTCTTGGAGAAGCCCATGGCTTCCAGTTAGCTGGAAGGACACGTCAAGAGGACTTGGGTGTGCCCTTGGCCAAGCCTCCCTCCAAACCAGGCCCGTCCCGTCAAGCTGCCCAACTCTGTGGGTCAGACTAGGCTGAGTTTCCATCTTCCACTTGTAACCCATTTCGCCTTCTGATAAGTATTAAAATCATGGAACTTCTTCTGCTACCAAAGGATACGCTGAACAGCTTCAAGTAAAAATAATTATTTTACACACATTGACCTTGTAGGTAGATTCTGGCTAGGCATATACTCACTAGCCAAGAAGATTTTGTATAACCGTCCTTTCTGTCTCTTAATTTGTGGAAACAATAGTCTTTTGTTCTTCCCACAGGATGTCTAACATGTGTTTGTGGGAGGACAGGTGCTCCTCCCTCACCCTGTGCCCTGTCTTCCTGCAAAAATGCACGTAAGGAGGCCAGGACAAGGGGGCACTGGGCGATGTGACTCTAGGCCAGCGGTTCTCAACCTGTGGGTCGTGACCCCTCCGGGGGTCGAACGACCCTTTCACAGGGGTCGCCTAAGACCATCGGAAAACATATATAATTACCTATTGTTTTTGTGTTAATCACTATGCTTTAATTATGGTCAATTTGTAACAATGAAATTGGGGGTTACTACAACATGAGGAACTGTATTAAAGGGTCGCGGCATTAGGAAGGTTGAGAACCACTGCTCTAGGCAGAGAGGATCCCCAGATCCTTATGCTCCAGCTGTGCTGGGAGAGGCCAGGCAGTCACTGGTCTGCTCACAGGATCCAGGGCCCGCTCACCTCCTCTCCCCGCCCGCTCCCTGCCCTCAGACCAGTGGGCGGGGCCAGGATGAACAGAAACTTGAGACCCCGCATGGGAAGCCCAAGGGAAGGAAGAGACAGGAATTGGGGAAAGGGAAAAAGGGCCCAAAGCACCATGAAGCCACGGAGAGAGCAAAGAGGGCCGCCCACAGCCCTTTGCACTCCTTACAGGACGGAAGCGAAGCCTCAACCTGGAGTCAGGATTGCTGGGCACATCGGGGGACTCCCTGTTCAGGCCTCACTGAATGGTACCTCACCCCATTAACGTCAGAGCCTGTGATGACACAGTTTGACATCACATTTTGTTCTCCATCTCACACATGGGATTTCAACTTACCTGTGTTCCCCTCCCTGCAAATAACGCGGGGCCCACAGCTTGAGAAAGACCTGGTTCCCCACAGCATCACTTTCCCAGCCACACGATGGCCTTGGTGGCCCAGGATGGTACAGATGGGAAGCGCCTTGAAGTCACACATGTAGGTCGCCTTGTCCACATCCCTCACCCGTGGGGCCTCCCTTTCCTCTCCTGCACGGGCAGTGGCTTTGCCACAAATCACACAGCCTCTGTTCCTTCTGCTTCCCACTGGCCATGGCCTTCACAGAGACCAACCCAAACCAAAGACCCCACGCTGTGTCTGTACCTCGTGACCCATGCCCCAGTTGGAGCCCCTGATCCACAAATCAACCCCCAGCTCCCATTCCAGGGCCGTTCCACTGAGGAAAGCAAAGTGGGTATTTGAGCAACAAAATACATAATACGCTGTTGTATTATAAGCCAAAGTCTAACATACATCCATGAGTCCATACTTGCAGCTGACTGAATAAGTAAGTAGGTGGTGGAAGAGAGGCTAATCTTTCCACAGAAGAAATCCAAATAATGTGTCCATACTCCCTCCTCCTTCAAAGGGGCTTCATCTCTCCCCACTTGGAGTCTGAGCTGCACAGTGTGACTCGCTTCCAAAGAATAGAGTATGGAAAGGGGTCCACTTTACATGGAAAAACCTGGAAACCCTCCCTGGGCCAGGTGGTCAAGGTCAACGTCACCAGTGATAGGTCGCTCCGACAGCATTGCCCCTGGTACGATGCAGTAAAAGGGCACTTCACCCTGCGGTTTCCTCCCAAACTCACAGCCCCCGTCCAGTCATGAGAAAACACCAGACAAGCCCAAATTCAGGGGATTTCTACGAGATGCCTGCCCGGTACTCTTCAGCAGCGAGGAGGGCATGAGAAACAAAGGCGGACTGAGGAACTGGTACAGCCAGGCAGGCCCGGAGGCAGGATGACTAAATGCACTGCGGTGTCTCGGATGGGGTTCTGGAACAGAAAGAGGATATTGGAAAAAAAATCCCAACGAAGCCTGGAGTTTCGTGACTCCTAATGCATCAGTGTTTCTTAGTTTTGACAACTGCACGATGGAAATGTAAAATGATAACATTAGTGGAAACTGGAACTAGGTGAGAGGTGTGAGGGAACATGCTGTGCTATTTTGCAACTTTTTTGGGGGGTAAATCTAAATTTATTCCAAAATAAAAAGTTTATTTAAAAAGATGAGGTGGGCCCTGACCAGTTTGGCTCAGTGGACAGAGCATCGGCCTGCAGACCTAAGGGTCCCAGGTTTGATTCCAGTCAAGGGTATGTACCTTGGTTGTGGGCACATCCCCAGTAGGGGGAGTGCAGGAGGCAGCTGATTGATGTTTCTCTCTTATCGATGTTTCTAACTCTCTATCCCTCTCCCTTCCTCTCTGTAAAAAAATCAATAAAATATATTTAAAAAAATAAAAAGATGAGGTGGGCTGAACCAGAACATTTATTTCTTTTGTGTGTGTGTGTGTGTGTGTGTGTGTGTGTGCTTTATTATACAATTAATATATAAGTAGTGTCTCATTATATAGGCTTTAAGCAAACAGGACTTTACAGAACAAAAGTTTCCCCTTCCTGAAAGTCTCCCTTCCACCCTATATCCCTGCCTTCCTCCTCAGAGCTAATAATGTCAGTGATGGCTCAAACCTGGCAACTGCTTACCACGTGCCAGACTTGGCCAGAAATGCTTTATCTCTACTAAGTGATTGAACTTAATCTTCAGAACAACCCATTGAGGTCAGCACTGCAAATTCCACTTTACAGATGAAGAAACTGAGGCACATGGAGATTAAGGACACTGGGCAGGGTAGGTCACAAGTGGTAGAGCTGGGGTTGGGGCCCAGGTAATTGAATGCTAGCATCCAAGCTTTAACTGCTTAGGAAGGGGATACCACTTCCGCTGTTCTGTGTTACGAGGGCACACAACCCCCGTAAATGCACACACACACACACACACACACATGCCTTTTTATTGGGACTGATATCTCTGCTGTTGGCAACTTACTTTTCATTCTTGAACAACACATGTCCGTGTCCGGGCTTTCCACCCTCCTCCTTAATTGCTCTCTGCCGGTGGTTTTCAACCAGAAGTGCTTTTGTTTCCAGGGAACATTGGGCAAAGTCTGGAGACATTTCTGGTTGCCCCAGTTGGGGGTGCATGATACTGGCAGGCAGAGGCCAGGGAGGTGGCGAAACACCCTGCAATGCATAGGACAGCCCCCAAATTATTATTATTTTGGTGCCGAGGCTAAACAAATCCTGGTGCGTGGTATTCTGTGGAAAACCCAGAAGGTTCCCCAGGTCCTTCCACCTCTAACACGTCACTCAGGCCTGCTCTCTCAGATCCAGCCCTTCCTGTGTCTCTCTCTGCTCAGTCCTGTCCCATCCCTTCCTGCTGGGGACTCACCCCCTCAGCTCCCCTCACAGGACACGGTCACTTCTCAACTCCACGCTGTGGAGCCCCTTGGGAGGGCTACACAGAAATGGTCATGGTGCCCATTTCTGTATCATGGCGATGCCCGGCACGCTGCTGCACACGATGGAGGAGTCAGAAAGCGACAGGACTCCCATTCCTAAAGCGGCCTATTTATGGTGGCGATATTTTCTCCGGGGTCCCCAGCCACGGCTGCACAGTAGTATGACCGGGATAAGAAAATACCAAGGCCAGGGCCCCTCCCCAGACACCAGTTGAATCACAGTCTCGGGTTGGTCCCGCACATCCACTTTTTTTTTTTTTTAAGTTCCCTCGGTGATTCTAACGCAGCCAGGAAAGCTGTCCACTGGGCCGGGAGTTACCCCTGCAGAGTGATCACAAACATCTGAACTGAATTCCTGCAGTTCTTAAGATAATGCCTGGTGATAAATTCGTGTCAGAGGAGGGGTCACGTCCAGTTTCTGTTCTCTAATCCAGGGCTTCTCAAATGGTGGTGGGCACATCAATCACCTGGGATCGTGTTAAAATGCAGATTTGGACGCAGGAGGTCGGAGCGGGGCCTGACACCCCACGTTTCCAGCGAGCTCCCCGGGGCTGATGCTGCCGCTGGCCCCGGGACCACACTCTGAGGAGCAAGGCTTGCCATGCAGTTCAGAGGCTCAGGGCCTTCCGGCTGCTCCACCTCCCCAGGCTCTGAACTGTTGGCCTGCTCCCTGGCCAGCATGTGCACCCAGCCGCCCGCTCGGAAAACTCCACTCCAGCAAAGCTGAACTGAAACAAAGGCTCCGGGAGAAATGGCAGATGTTTACTGGGAGTCAGAGAATAAAATCAAGGAATAAAGCGAGAACGTGCCAGCTCCTGAAGCTTAAAAACAGCAACAGCAACAAAACAACCAACCCCAAGCAACCCAATCAGGAACCCGGGCCCCTTCCCTTGTAGCAGCCGCGATTTGGTGACCATTAGCGTGTCAGCTAAGATCCATCAAGAGCGCCATTTCCTCCCGCAGACCGGGGGCCTCGCTGTGCTGCTCCAGCCGCACTCTGTTCTCCATCAGTGGGATTTACGCATATGGAACCGAGTGTGGAATTGGGCCCCATTACATTTAACTTCCTTTATCTGACATATTTAATACCTACTTTTCAAATAAATGAAATCCCCGTTTAGCGCCGGCCGGGAAAGGTGCCGTTGGTTGAGATTTTTCACGGCGGGTCTGTCAGCCCGCAGCCTCCGGAAGGGAGTGCGGAGACCGAGTCTCCTGAAAGCTGGGGGGCAGAGGGGGGGCAGGGTTACGGAGTAATAGACCAGCTTTTATGACAAATGAGCTGATGCATTTTTTTACAAAGTCTCCCTAAAAGGAGAGCTGCTTTGTGTCAGAATTACGATCACGCTTAGCCATGTATGTGTCTCAGACTCGGGGCGGGAGGCGCTTCCAGAAGGCACCGGACCTATGCACCTACCTCCATCAGGTGCGATCCAGGGAGCCTCATGGGCCTTGAGTTGGGAAAGCATAACAGCAGAGTTACACGTGGGCCCGGCTGCAATGGCTCCTCCGGGTCCTCACGAATGTTCTGAGCTGATCGCTGATGAATGATAGTGCAGAGATAGGGGCTCGTAAGTCGGGCTGAGATGAGAGGTCAGCACCCACACACACCCTATCTTACCCACCAGCTACCTGGCCCGCAGGTGTCGAGGTGGCTGTATCACAGGGCATCTGGGCTGGGCCAGTGCTGAGGGTCCAGAAACTGGAGCTTCTGGAGAGAAGGCACACCCATACCTTGCCCTCCACCCCAAGGACCCATGGGCAAGAGCTCACTTGGTCTGGGCGGATAGGGAAGTGGCACGTGTGCAAGTGAAGGGATAGTTAGCGGAAAAATAAAGATAATGGGGGGGGGGAGGCTGTGTGTTTTCTAGTCTTGATGGCGGGATGGAGAAAAGCTGAGAAGCTCTTTGGAAGACCTGCTTCGTGAGCTCCCACAGTGGGTGACCGGGTGGCAGGGGCCGGGCTCAGCCATTCTCCGCCTTTATTTCCAAAACCCAGACTCTCTAGCCAGAGTCACCGGCCTGCGGCGGCAGAGTCTGCGACACGCCGAAGCCTCTCGGTAAACCCATTCTCTGGGTTTTGGTTCTGGGAGTGGCCAAGTAAAGGTCAGGCGAGGGTGGGGTGCCATCAGCGTGTGCAGGAGGAGCTATGGGTGAAGAATTTGGCTCTCTGCTTTCCAGTACCCACTTTGGGCCACTCCTTTTAGCTTAGCACACAGCAGAGCTCCTAAGAGCAAAATACCTCAGAAAAGTAAGAAAGAGAACCTGGAGAAAAACCCATAGTTGTGGTGTTCTCATTGCTGCAAATACCCTCCGGTCCTCAGTTCGAGGCCAGGGCTCAGCTCTCTGCCCTTCAGGCTGGCTTTCTCCCCCTCCACAGGGTTCTGTCAGGCTCTGGCCACCTGGGCGTCAGTATTGGGCTGGGGCTGGGCCTTTCCTGGCTCCTCCTGCTGTCGGAGGGGCAGGGGCCACGTGAGCGGCTCCCGCTGGAAGACAGATGGGTGGAGTGCTCCTCCCTGCCCCCATCTCAGCCCCGACACAATAACAAACAGGCCTGTAAAAGGCACTTACGTTTATGAACTGTTTATAAATTTACCGACATTGATTTATGACCCTTGGCTGGACTTGACATTAGACTCTTAGGGGTATTTCGTTCTCTCTTCCTTTTTTTTTTTTTTGGACTTTTTTAAGTGTTAATGTTACGGTTCACATTCTTAATATAGCCACACGCCAGGAGCTACGCGGAAGACAGCTGGGAGCCCAACCAATGACCCGTGGGCAGGAACCAGGCCGTGATTTATGCCGGGGCCGGGGCTGGTGGAGAGAGTAGCGTGGTTGGTGGAGGGACAGGCTGTCGCTCGGGGAGAAGACCCCGAAGAGGCCGCTGGCTCTGAAGGGCAGTGGGGAGAGACAGGAAGAGGACACACTGGACCTGGGACTGTGCGGATGTGCGGACCCCACTGCTCCTAGATGTGGGGCCTCAGGCAAGTGACCTGATTGCCCTGAGTCCCATCGGTGTCATAGGACAGCAATCCAGACTTCAGGGGGGTGTAGACTATCTGGCTGTGCCCCCCCAGGCAGGCGCACAGTAAATGGTGACGGACATGAAGTGGATCTGCGCTGGGCACAATGAGCCCTGGAGAACGTTTCCCAACAAAACTTAGCCAACAGTGACTCATCTTGTTACTTATTAACCAGCCTCGTTTAAGGTTTGGAGCGGAAAGGAGCCCTCAGTTTCTTTGACGGAGCTGAGCACAGAGTAGCGATCCGTTCAGACACCCCTTCCCAGCTCTGCAGACCCGGGACCACCTATGGTGGTCCGTGCCCATGAGCTTTTGTTGGTTTGTCTTGTTTGTTCATTTGTTGCTTTCAGTTTTATGTCCCACTTGAAATCTACATAGTTTCATGAACCAATGTCACCCCAATAAAATTAATTTTAAAAAGAGTTAAAGACTCTGGGTGTTGGAGGAAAGTGAGAATGAAGAGGTTCCCTCCATTCCCAATTGCTCTGCATGTTACCCCACGAAACAGATACTACTGTCACCGTGTCATGAACTTATTATCATTACCCATATTTTTATTTACGTCTCCTTATGCCTGCGAAGAAAAGAAGATAGCAGCATTTATTGAGCAAGAACAAGTTGTCAAGAACCTGGGAGGACTTCTCTCATTTTAAATCTCACACAGCCCTCTGAAGTGGGTATTGTCCTTGCAATTTCACAGATGAAGAAAGGGGGGGCTCCGAGAGATTTGAATAACTTGCCCAAGATCACACAGCTTGGAAGTGGCTGAGATAAGGCAGAAACCCCACCTGGCACCCAACCATCCATTATCCTGGAATCCCTGCTCTCTCGTGCACAGTAAAAGCAAAACACGCCTCTGGAACACCGGCGGAGGGCCGCAGAGCTCCTGGTGAAAGCCGGCCCTGACCATGGCTAGTCCTTTAAGGCAGGAAGTGTCCCTCGTTAGCTTGTGCCTGCTCAGCTGCTGGAATCCGGACCGACCCCAGCGTTAACCACTGAGCCTTTCTGGGCCTAAAAGAAGAGCAGGAAAAACAAAGACAAATGCAAACACCACTTGCGCTCTTGCCCTTAGGCCGGAGCCCACCCGCAGGGACCCTCTTGGACACCAGGTGGCGCCCGAGTAAGGCCAAATGGGGAGTTTCACGCCAGGCTGATTTCGGAGGGGAAGCGGCGCCTACATACTGTCAACTAGAGTGGTTTAGACTGACCACCAGCGAAAGAGAGGTTTCCCGCCTCTTGGCGGGTGGCATTTTGGAGAGAGACTACGTGAGGGCACCCGGTCTCAACGCTAAGCCGGCCTGGCTGTGCTCCTGCTGCTATGGCAGAGTGGCCGGGCAGGAGCTGTGGCACTGCGTTGGAGGGGCCGGCCAGGCAGGTGGAGGGACAGACCACGGAAGGTGTGTGGTGGGGGGGGGGGAGGCTGCTTCTGTTTACGGAAGAAAGGCACCCTCAGCTCTGGGTGGCCCCAGAGGGTGCCCTGGGTGGGCACCAGCCGATGTATGTGGTCACATTGAGGAATGCCTAGACCCCCGGGTCTGATGGCAGCGAGGGGAGGGGGCTCTCTGACCTTGGGGCTGCCCACAGAGGCTGTGCCCTTCTGCCCACAGCCCCGCCCCCTCCCCCGTGGTCCATGGAGCCTTGCTTGATCTCAGTGTGTACAGTGTTTCTGTGAAAACACAATACCTGGGGCCCAGTGACATGGACAAGCCCAAACCTCCGCATCGTAGCCCAAGAGGCCAACGGATACGGGGGGTGTCACTGTCATCCCCCCCTTCTCATTACGGGCACTATCTCAGGCCTTCCACAAATGTCCATCCCAGTTTTTATCATAAAATAGTCTAGAAAGCCCAATATTCCCCCATGGCATTTCCCAAAGAACTTCTCTCAGCCAGAAGTGGGACGGGACATTTTGGGGGCTCGATGTTCTGGGTTTGGTTTAGATGATGAGGTCACCCGCGGTGCCTCTTAACGCCCTGGGGCTGCGGGCTGCTGGGCAGGGGCCATGGCTCTCTCCTGCGTGCGGAGTGCGGGCCAGGAAGGCCCCTGCCTCCGAAGCGTGGCGCCTGGGGCCCTGCGTTCTCCTCCATCTGTCTGCTGTGGCCTCGCAGACAGAGGTGGAGCTCATTTACCTACACGACCAAGGGAAGGAAGGGGAGGAAAAAACACCCATGAAAATGTTCATTGAAGCTTAATTGCGGCCCATATGCTCACTAATTGAAGTAGCCCGGTTGGCTTTCACTTATGTACCTGTGTGTGTTTAAAATGCGATATTGTACAGTTTAAACTAAGCCACATCACAGGCTAACGATCTGGAAAATCTCAGTTTAATAAACAAAGCTGGCTTTGAGTTACTCAGGAGAAGCGTACATTTGCTCGCGTACGCGTACACACACACCCACACACACACACACACATGTGCGCACACACATGCACACATGCGTGCACACACGCAGCACCGGATCTCAGACCTCCTGCTCATGCCTTTCCCTCCGTAGTTCAAATTAAACACAGTCTCAGTCCCTGGCGCGCTCTCTTCCTCTCTCTTTCTCTTATTAAAATTTATTTTTAACACACCTTAAAAAAATAAACACAGCCCTCGGTGCCACTCCTCTGCCAGGTGCAGCCAGGGGCACATTTTTACAGCTGAATCACATGACCTGAAAAAGACGGAGCACATAATGAGGACATTGAGAGGCACCCATCTCGAGCGCCGGCCACCGGCGGGTGCAATAACATTCCTGGAGAGAGCAGTAGCCGGGCAGCTCGGGAGTCAGGCCTGCAGCCCTTACTCAGCATGAGGGATTATATATATCTTGGAACTCTTTCTCAAACCTAAACATTATTGCTAAGAAAGGGATAACAGTGTGAGCGGCCCTCGCTCTGCAGCGGGGTGCACACAGGGGTGCACACAGGGGTGTATGTGTGAGTTTCCACAAAGGCTGGCGGGGAGCCACCAGACCAGCTCTGCCCGGGGTGGGAAGTCAGCTCTGGAGCAGCGCTGGCCCAGCCGTGCCCGTGGGACGAAGCTTGGCACTCTGCAAGCCCAGGCGTCATCGCCTGAGGGCCCCTAGAAGGTGTCATGGGTTTTTCTTTAAAGTCTCGGGGGCCCCGTGGGTGTAATAGCTGATGGCATCATCCTGGGGCCCCCAGGATCTGGAGCTGAGAGCCGAGCCTCCCTCAGCCTCAGCATCCGCGACCACAGCCTGAGCCAGGAGGGACGGCCGAGCTGCCAAGCTGCAGGGATTGCAGCAACAAAGATGGCTTTTAGACGGCGGCCCATCCTACATCACTTTCTTTTTTGAGGTAAAATCCACATAGCATGAAATTAACCATTAACCATTTTAAAGGGAACAGCTCAGCGGCATTCAGTACATTCCCAGTGTTGTGTAAGCGCCACCTCTGTCTAGTTCCAAGACATTTCATCACCCCAGAAAGGAAACCTCCTACCCATTAAGCAGTCACTCCTCGCCCTTCTAACCTCTGGCAGCTTCCAGTCTGCCGTCTGTCTCTTCGGATTTGCCTATGCTGGGTGTTTTATCCATTGAGGAACTGTTAATGAAAGATAGAGATTTAAAGAACCTTTTATTGATGCATAATATGCATAAAGGACACAGACCCCAACCATACAGCTTGGCAAATTTTTCATAAACAGACCACACCCAAGTCACCACCACCCAAATGAAGACACAGAACATGGCCAGTCCCCAGAAGCCCCCTCATCCCACCTCCCAGCCCCGCTCTGCAGAGAACCACCTTCTTGACTCTTGCGTTGTGGGTCACTTTTACCCGGTTTCCTACTGTTGTGTGTGGTTTTCATTTGTCCCATCTTCATTGCTGTATAGTATTCCATTGTGTGCCTGCACCACAATTTTTATATCCATTCGATGGTTGATGAACATTTGGGTAGTTTTCAGCTTCTAAGCTATATATTTTAATTGACATTCAAGCCCAACAAAGCTTTTGAGTGTGTTTCTTATTATATATATAATAGCAGATAAAAGCATCAAAATAGACGGTATGGGGACATACTGGGGCAGGGGGTTGCACTAAAGGGCCCCTGAGGTTTTCAATGGTTCAACATACTATGATTTGAGGCACAGTGAGGGAGGGTAGAATAGCAGCAAAGCACCCCTGAGTGTCCTCTCTCTAAATAACTGGAGAGCCCCAGCTGGTTTGGCTCAGTGGATAGAGTGTCAGCCTGTGGACTGAAGGGTCCCAGGTTCGATTCCAGTCAATGGCACATGCCTGGGTTGTGGGCTCGATCCCCAGTTGGGGGTTAGAGGGGCGCATGCAGGAGGTAGCCAATCAATGATTTCTCTCTTCATTGATGTTTCTCTCTCTCCCTCTCCCTTCCTCTCTGAAATCAATAAAAATATGTTTAAAAATAAATAAACTGGAGCTCTTCATGCATAAAGGGTCATGGAGTCAGAAGAGACCAGACTAGCTTCCAAAGTTCATAAACACCTGTCCTCTAGCCCCATCTTGGACCCCAAATGGACAGCGGCTTCTTCTGCCCATAAGGGCACACCTCAAGGCCCACCTGACCATTCCTTCCTCTATAATCTGTTATGCAGAAGTACAGAGAGCTGGGCACGCAGCAGGGAGAAGGTCTGACTGGACGATGGTGGTCTGAGGGCTGCTTGAGGCAGTCCGTTATGGATCTGAGCTTGCACGGGGCACCCAGCAATCTCCAGCTTCCCTCCAACCTGGCCACTGCCGCCAGTCTGTTGTCCAGCTGACTGAGGCCAGACCCAGGAGAGAGGCACAGAAGGAGACCTCCAATACACCCATGTACCGCTTGGCTGAGGCACATTCCCAGAGTGCTCCTCTTCAGAAATCAGTAGCAGATCAAAATATATTTCCCTTTGCACATATGCTGAATTGTGCCTTTTCTTGTTCCACTGTCTGTCCTGCTATTCACGCTACTAAAGCAGATTTTTTCACTTGTTTCGCTCTATTTCTGGGATGAAGATTTGGGGCAGCCTCTTCAAAAACAAACAAAAGATTCAGGTAAAAGAAATGCAGCTTGCAGGCACTCAGACTTCTTACATCCTGTGTTTGTGCAGTTAAAAGTAGGGGACACCCTGGTCCTTTCATTTCCATCTTCTGTGCTGAGCACGGCCCATTTGAGGAAATGGATAAAACGCTCGCTCACCGGCACACTCCATCCAGGGGTTGCCTTTGTGGGGAGAAAGATGCCTTGGAATGCTGATTTCTTCATTTCCTTTCCCAGTAAGGATGCTGTTAGGACAACTTACCATCTATCATCCCCATGGACATGACATCACTGGGGAAATGGGTTAGGAATCGAGCTCTCCGCAAAGCAACAGAGCTGAGGAGGTGGCTCACTGAGGGGACCCTCCTGAGAGCAGAGTGAGAGACCTGAGCAGGGGCCCGATTTCTGGGTGACCTTGGCTCTTCTCGCTGTTTTCTCTACTCTGCTTATTCTTCAAGGTTCCACTCAAGTCTCCATTTCCTGGGAAACCTGTTCCAACTGCCCCCCCCCCAACACTCCCCCATCACCTCTGCCTCCTGCAGGCCGGCTACCCGTGGTCGCTTCCCTGACCCTTGATGTTGCACTTTCCTATCTCATGTCTGTCTTTCCTATCTCATTTCTGTCTCCCTATCCAACCTATAAGCCCCATAAGGGAGGAGGGGATGCCCCGGCCAGGTCTTCTGTCGGCATCTCAGTTCCCATCTGGACACTCAGGGAGCCTCAGTGTTTCCATAACTTTTTGGTTGCCGACGTCAACGGTGTGAAGTCGTTGTCTGCTTGGCTTTTCTCTGTTGGTGTATTCTCGATCAGGGCTTTGGGAAATGGGAGGTCAGAGATGACGAGTAGGTTTGAGGCAAGCATCAGTTCCCCCGGATGGATGGTGAGTGCCTGGAATGATCTGCGGAGTGCAGCGGCATGGCTGGCTCATGGGGAGGGGTGCTTTGATCAATTAGCAATGTCTGCTGCGGGCTCGGGGCAGGCGGGAGTAGCAAGTGTGCCACCGATTTGCCATGCTTCATCTCATCCAACCACTTCGTCTTAGTAGAAGAGACTGAGGTGCAGAGAAGGGAAGTGACTTTATCCAAAGGAAAATCAATTTCCTAAAAGGACTCCGCGCTCCGGGCGATGAGCTAACACATTGGCACCAGGCACATGCGGCCGCCTTGAGCGCGGCCGGTCTCCGGGAGGCCATCTTCCGCTTCCCTTTGTGGTGGTGGATTTTGACGGGGAAGACACGCTGTAGTAGGAAAAGGCATGACTCAGATCTTCTGGAGCCACTAAAGAGCATATTAAGCCATCGACAGCTTTTTCTGATTTTCGGTTTTCTTGCGGTAATTGAACTGATTTTTTTGCTTTTTAATGTAAACAGACTTTCCCCTCTGTAGCCAGCCAAGTCCCCCTGGAGAATCTGGTAGAGCACGGTGGCTTTTATGACTTCACAACTGCAAGAGTTGAAAAAAAGCAACCGATGTCATAAGAATTTGTGCTGCTTTTTCTGAGGTCAGTCCCCAAGGTTTTAGCTGGGACTTGGCTCTCTTAATTCCTCGGAATTGGCCATGGCCTGTCACATAGCATCTACTTAGCATCGGCTCCATTCTGAATGGTTTCCATGTCAGTTGCTCACACATCTCTAGCCCCTGTAGACAGTGAACTTCTCCAGGGCAGGGACCATGACTGACTTATGACTGTGCCTCTCCCACAGCCCAGCCGACACCTTGAACTCGGCCTTTCATACGTAGTCCATTCATTCACGTGTGCCCGTATACAAACCGTTCATGGAGTGCCTGCTCTGTACTGCAGGACTCACTATGGGGAGAATGGCTCGGGCAAGGTGGGTCATGCAGACACCGGGGACTATTAGGATTCTCATGGAGCAAGGACTCAGCCGGATGTGACTTTTCATTGCACAGCTTGATGCCTTTAGGGTGGTGGACGCATGACACCGAGTTCCAGAGGGATCTGATTAAAGAGCAGCTTCGGAAAAGTTGGGGAGGAGGCGGTAGCTGTTCTTTGAGGAGGAAAAAAGTATCTCCAGCTTTAGAATCCTGGCCACCGTTTCCCTTCTTCAATTTGTTTTCTTTTTTTGTACATATTTTTTATGTGAAAAATTTCACAAACACCAAAGTGAAGAGTGTAATGAACTCCTTGACCCCATCACGCATCTATAACCTTTAACTCACGACCAGTCTTTCATCTTTGTTTCACTCTCTGTCCCCAAGTCTGGATTATTTTGAAGCCAAGCCCAGATGTCATACCATTTTATTCAGATGCTTCAGTATGTAAAGCCAAGAGATCAGGGATTTGAAAAAGGAATCCAGTGTCATTAGTTTTAAAAATTAATAATTCCTTAATAACATCAAATATACAGTTCTGCAATTGTCTCATGAATGTTTCTTTTAAAATATATTTTTTATTGATTTTAGAGAGAAAAAGAGAAGGAGAGAGAGAAAGAAACATCAATGATGAGAGAGAATCATTGGCCAGCTGCCTCCTGCAGGCCCCATACTGCGAATCGAGCCCACAACCCGGGCATGTACCCTGATCCGGAATCGAACCATGACCTCCTGGTTCATAGGTTGGTGGTCAACCACTGAGCCCAGGCCCTTTTTCATTTTTATTGTTAAACAGTTAAATTTTTACTTGTTTGGTTCAGTATCCAAATAAATAAAGTCCATGAATGGTGACTGGTCAACATGCTTCTTCAGCCTCTTTTAACTCAGGGCGGCAGTGCTTACCTCGGGGCAGTCTCGCTCCCGGGGGGCCCTTGGCAGTGTCTGGGGACATTTTTATTTGTCACGACTGGGTTGGGGGTGTCACTGGCATGCAGGGGTGGAGGCCAGGGGTGCTGCTAACACCCTCCATTGCCCAGGACAGCAATTGTGACAAAGAAATTATCTGGTCCCCATATCAAGGGTGTTGGCACAGAGAAACCCTGACCTAGAGGTTCCACTTTGCTGTCCTTTTCTTTGTTGAGGAAACCAGAGCCTGTGGAGGCCCTGAGTGTCCCCACACGGGCCTGGGCTCCTCACACCTCCGCGCTGCATTTCAAGACGCCCCTGGCTCTGAATTTCCTGTAACTTGCTGGTTCAACCTCCCCACATTCTCTCAAGGCGGGACCTGTGTGTGGCCCCTCACACATGGGCATTTTCCTGAGAGGGTGTCCCCTGCCTTTAGCTGGGTCTTGTGTTGGCGGCTGACCTGCCCCACAGACAGGGCCCAGCCGTGGGAAACGCTGCGTGAGGCCTGCTGTCCCCCGAGAGGCGTTGTCAAGGGCACGGACTGTCCTGGGGGCCCCGGCTGGCCTCCCTGGGCATCCTTCTCTCCCAAGGGCTAGTCATCCCTCAGCTTAAGCAAAACATCTCTCCTTTGTGGTTTTGAATTTGACACTAAGAAACTTGACATTTACACAGATGCAAGCTCTCAAAGCAGGTTCCAGGAATTAAGGTTATTCTTAATCAAATTAGCCCTGGAAGCCATACGGAAGCTCTGGTTTCTGCCGTTGGCATGCTGTCCACCACATTCCCCAAATCTACACGAGCTGAGGTATTGCATATGCCCACATTGTGCCCCCCACCACTTGTCCAAAGGCCAGATTCCTGCCACGCCAAGGGCTGAGGACAGAGCAGAGACAAAGGTGAGGAACAAGACCCCTGCATGGGGGGGGAAACAGCTCAGGGCCCTGCAATTTAATTTATAAGACAGGCAATGCCCTCGCCCAATAATTGTGCATGAAGTTAGGTCCACCGTCAGCAGCCAGAGCTGAGAACTGACAGCAGAAGAACAAACAGGAGCATTTAAAACCCCAGTGGCCTGGGCCCACTTAGGGTGGAGATACAGAGCTTTATTCAAGTAGTCCCTGGGGTGTAATCACCACCACCCCCAGCCTTGGGGGCTCAGTCTCAGGCAAAGGAGTAAGAAAGGAAGCAAGATGGAGCCTAAATGGGCCCAGCTGGCTGTTCATCACCACCACCGTGGGCGCTGGGAGCAGAGGGACAGGACAGCCCAGCCTCTGGGAGCTTCATGTGGGCACACAGGCGGGTTTTAGTGGGGTGAGAAGAATTCCATGGACAAGAGAGCCCCACACAGGTGGGCCTAATGCCATCTGGGAAAGCTACTAGGATTGCTTAGAAGAGAAGTAGCCAAGCAGAAGGGGGATCAGAAGACCTGGATGCTCTGATCTGCGAGGACCATGGCTTGGAGTGCAGTGTCCAGGGAGGGGAGGGATGCCCCGGAGTACAGTGCCCAGGGAGGGGAGGGATGCCCCGGAGTGCAGTGCCCAGGGAGGGGAGGGATGCCCCGGAGTGCAGTGCCCAGGGAGGGGAGGGATGCCCCGGAGTGCAGTGCCCAGGGAGGGGAGGGATGCCCCGGAGTGCAGTGCCCAGGGAGGGGAGGGATGCCCTGGAGTGCAGTGCCCAGGGAGGGGAGGGATGCCCCGGAGTGCAGTGCCCAGGGAGGGGAGGGATGCCCCGGAGTGCAGTGCCCAGGGAGGGGAGGGATGCCCCGGAGTGCAGTGCCCAGGGAGGGGAGGGATGCCCCGGAGTGCAGTGCCCAGGGAGGGGAGGGATGCCCCGGAGTGCAGTGCCCAGGGAGGGGAGGGATGCCCCGGAGTGCAGTGCCCAGGGAGGGGAGGGATGCCCCGGAGTGCAGTGCCCAGGGAGGGGAGGGATGCCCCGGAGTGCAGTGCCCTGGGAGGGGAGGGATGCCCCGGAGTGCAGTGCCCAGGGAGGGGAGGGATGCCCCGGAGTGCAGTGCCCAGGGAGGGGAGGGATGCCTTGGAGTGCAGTGCCCAGGGAGGGGAGGGATGCCCCGGAGTGCAGTGCCCTGGGAGGGGAGGGATGCCCCGGAGTGCAGTGCCCAGGGAGGGGAGGGATGCCCCGGAGTGCAGTGCCCAGGGAGGGGAGGGATGCCCCGGAGTGCAGTGCCCAGGGAGGGGAGGGATGCCCCGGAGTGCAGTGCCCAGGGAGGGGAGGGATGCCTTGGAGTGCAGTGCCCAGGGAGGGGAGGGATGCCCCGGAGTGCAGTGCCCTGGGAGGGGAGGGATGCCCCGGAGTGCAGTGCCCAGGGAGGGGAGGGATGCCCCGGAGTGCAGTGCCCTGGGAGGGGAGGGATGCCCCGGAGTGCAGTGCCCAGGGAGGGGAGGGATGCCCCGGAGTGCAGTGCCCAGGGAGGGGAGGGATGCCCCGGAGTGCAGTGCCCAGGGAGGGGAGGGATGCCCTGGAGTGCAGTGCCCAGGGAGGGGAGGGATGCCCCGGAGTGCAGTGCCCTGGGAGGGGAGGGATGCCCCGGAGTGCAGTGCCCTGGGAGGGGAGGGTTGCCCCGGAGTGCAGTGCCCTGGGAGGGGAGGGATGCCCCGGAGTGCAGTGCCCAGGGAGGGGAGGGATGCCCCGGAGTGCAGTGCCCTGGGAGGGGAGGGATGCCCCGGAGTGCAGTGCCCTGGGAGGGGAGGGATGCCCCGGAGTGCAGTGTCCAGGGAGGGGAGGGATGCCCTGGAGTGCAGTGCCCTGGGAGGGGAGGGATGCCCTGGAGTGCAGTGCCCTGGGAGGGGAGGGATGCCCCGGAGTGCAGTGCCCTGGGAGGGGAGGGATGCCCCGGAGTGCAGTGTCCAGGGAGGGGAGGGATGCCCTGGAGTGCAGTGCCCTGGGAGGGGAGGGATGCCCCGGAGTGCAGTGCCCTGGGAGGGGAGGGATGCCCCGGAGTGCAGTGCCCAGGGAGGGGAGGGATGCCCCGGAGTGCAGTGTCCAGGGAGGGGAGGGATGCCCTGGAGTGCAGTGCCCTGGGAGGGGAGGGATGCCCTGGAGTGCAGTGCCCTGGGAGGGGAGGGATGCCCCGGAGTGCAGTGCCCTGGGAGGGGAGGGATGCCCCGGAGTGCAGTGTCCAGGGAGGGGAGGGATGCCCTGGAGTGCAATGCCCTGGGAGGGGAGGGATGCCCCGGAGTGCAGTGCCCAGGGAGGGGAGGGATGCCCCGGAGTGCAGTGTCCAGGGAGGGGAGGGATGCCCTGGAGTGCAGTGCCCTGGGAGGGGAGGGATGCCCCGGAGTGCAGTGCCCTGGGAGGGGAGGGATGCCCCGGAGTGCAGTGTCCAGGGAGGGGAGGGATGCCCCGGAGTGCAGTGCCCTGGGAGGGGAGGGATGCCCCGGAGTGCAGTGCCCTGGGAGGGGAGGGATGCCCCGGAGTGCAGTGTCCAGGGAGGGGAGGGATGCCCTGGAGTGCAGTGCCCTGGGAGGGGAGGGATGCCCTGGAGTGCAGTGCCCTGGGAGGGGAGGGATGCCCCGGAGTGCAGTGTCCAGGGAGGGGAGGGATGCCCTGGAGTGCAGTGCCCTGGGAGGGGAGGGATGCCCTGGAGTGCAGTGCCCTGGGAGGGGAGGGATGCCCCGGAGTGCAGTGCCCTGGGAGGGGAGGGATGCCCCGGAGTGCAGTGTCCAGGGAGGGGAGGGATGCCCTGGAGTGCAGTGCCCTGGGAGGGGAGGGA
Source organism: Myotis daubentonii (assembly GCF_963259705.1). Classification (NCBI taxonomy): domain Eukaryota; kingdom Metazoa; phylum Chordata; class Mammalia; order Chiroptera; family Vespertilionidae; genus Myotis; species Myotis daubentonii. Next base: position 84,659,141 of record NC_081845.1, on the reverse strand, counting down.
TGCCCCGGAGTGCAGTGCCCTGGGAGGGGAGGGATGCCCCGGAGTGCAGTGCCCAGGGAGGGGAGGGATGCCCCGGAGTGCAGTGCCCTGGGAGGGGAGGGATGCCCCGGAGTGCAGTGCCCAGGGAGGGGAGGGATGCCCCGGAGTGCAGTGCCCAGGGAGGGGAGGGATGCCCCGGAGTGCAGTGCCCAGGGAGGGGAGGGATGCCCCGGAGTGCAGTGCCCAGGGAGGGGAGGGATGCCCCGGAGTGCAGTGCCCAGGGAGGGGAGGGATGCCCCGGAGTGCAGTGCCCAGGGAGGGGAGGGATGCCCCGGAGTGCAGTGCCCAGGGAGGGGAGGGATGCCCCGGAGTGCAGTGCCCAGGGAGGGGAGGGATGCCCCGGAGTGCAGTGCCCAGGGAGGGGAGGGATGCCCCGGAGTGCAGTGCCCAGGGAGGGGAGGGATGCCCCGGAGTGCAGTGCCCAGGGAGGGGAGGGATGCCCCGGAGTGCAGTGCCCTGGGAGGGGAGGGATGCCCCGGAGTGCAGTGCCCAGGGAGGGGAGGGATGCCCCGGAGTGCAGTGCCCAGGGAGGGGAGGGATGCCCCGGAGTGCAGTGCCCAGGGAGGGGAGGGATGCCCCGGAGTGCAGTGCCCAGGGAGGGGAGGGATGCCCCGGAGTGCAGTGCCCAGGGAGGGGAGGGATGCCCCGGAGTGCAGTGCCCAGGGAGGGGAGGGATGCCCCGGAGTGCAGTGCCCTGGGAGGGGAGGGATGCCTTGGAGTGCAGTGCCCTGGGAGGGGAGGGATGCCTTGGAGTGCAGTGCCCTGGGAGGGGAGGGATGCCCCGGAGTGCAGTGCCCAGGGAGGGGAGGGATGCCCCGGAGTGCAGTGTCCAGGGAGGGGAGGGATGCCCTGGAGTGCAGTGCCCTGGGAGGGGAGGGATGCCCCGGAGTGCAGTGCCCTGTGAGGGGAGGGATGCCCCGGATTGCAGTGTCCAGGGAGGGGAGGGATGCCCTGGAGTGCAGTGCCCTGTGAGGGGAGGGATGCCCCGGATTGCAGTGTCCGGGAGGGGAGGGATGCCTTGGAGTGCAGTGCCCAGGGAGGGGAGGGATGCCCCGGAGTGCAGTGCCCTGTGAGGGGAGGGATGCCCCGGATTGCAGTGTCCAGGGAGGGGAGGGATGCCCTGGAGTGCAGTGCCCTGTGAGGGGAGGGATGCCCCGGATTGCAGTGTCCAGGGAGGGGAGGGATGCCTTGGAGTGCAGTGCCCAGGGAGGGGAGGGATGCCCCGGAGTGCAGTGCCCTGTGAGGGGAGGGATGCCCCGGATTGCAGTGTCCAGGGAGGGGAGGGATGCCCTGGAGTGCAGTGCCCAGGGAGGGGAGGGATGCCCCGGAGTGCAGTGCCCAGGGAGGGGAGGGATGCCCCGGAGTGCAGTGCCCTGGGAGGGGAGGGATGCCCCGGAGTGCAGTGCCCAGGGAGGGGAGGGATGCCTTGGAGTGCAGTGCCCAGGGAGGGGAGGGATGCCCCGGAGTGCAGTGCCCTGTGAGGGGAGGGATGCCCCGGATTGCAGTGTCCAGGGAGGGGAGGGATGCCCTGGAGTGCAGTGCCCTGGGAGGGGAGGGATGCCCCGGAGTGCAGTGTCCAGGGAGGGGAGGGATGCCCTGGAGTGCAGTGCCCTGGGAGGGGAGGGATGCCCTGGAGTGCAGTGCCCTGGGAGGGGAGGGATGCCCCGGAGTGCAGTGCCCTGGGAGGGGAGGGATGCCCTGGAGTGCAGTGTCCAGGGAGGGGAGGGTTGCCCTGGAGTGCAGTGCCCTGGGAGGGGAGGGATGCCCCGGAGTGCAGTGCCCAGGGAGGGGAGGGATGCCCCGGAGTGCAGTGTCCAGGGAGGGGAGGGATGCCCTGGAGTGCAGTGCCCTGGGAGGGGAGGGATGCCCCGGAGTGCAGTGCCCTGGGAGGGGAGGGATGCCCCGGAGTGCAGTGCCCTGGGAGGGGAGGGATGCCCCGGAGTGCAGTGCCCAGGGAGGGGAGGGATGCCCCGGAGTGCAGTGCCCAGGGAGGGGAGGGATGCCCCGGAGTGCAGTGCCCAGGGAGGGGAGGGATGCCCCGGAGTGCAGTGCCCAGGGAGGGGAGGGATGCCCCGGAGTGCAGTGCCCAGGGAGGGGAGGGATGCCCCGGAGTGCAGTGCCCAGGGAGGGGAGGGATGCCCCGGAGTGCAGTGCCCAGGGAGGGGAGGGATGCCCCGGAGTGCAGTGCCCAGGGAGGGGAGTGATGCCCCAGAGTGCAGTGCCCTGGGAGGGGAGGGATGCCTTGGAGTGCAGTGCCCTGGGAGGGGAGGGATGCCCCGGAGTGCAGTGCCCTGGGAGGGGAGGGATGCCCCGGAGTGCAGTGCCCAGGGAGGGGAGGGATGCCCTGGAGTGCAGTGCCCAGGGAGGGGAGGGATGCCCCGGAGTGCAGTGCCCTGTGAGGGGAGGGATGCCCCGGATTGCAGTGTCCAGGGAGGGGAGGGATGCCCTGGAGTGCAGTGCCCTGGGAGGGGAGGGATGCCCCGGAGTGCAGTGTCCAGGGAGGGGAGGGATGCCCTGGAGTGCAGTGCCCTGGGAGGGGAGGGATGCCCTGGAGTGCAGTGCCCTGGGAGGGGAGGGATGCCCCGGAGTGCAGTGCCCTGGGAGGGGAGGGATGCCCCGGAGTGCAGTGTCCAGGGAGGGGAGGGATGCCCTGGAGTGCAGTGCCCTGGGAGGGGAGGGATGCCCCGGAGTGCAGTGCCCAGGGAGGGGAGGGATGCCCCGGAGTGCAGTGTCCAGGGAGGGGAGGGATGCCCTGGAGTGCAGTGCCCTGGGAGGGGAGGGATGCCCCGGAGTGCAGTGCCCTGGGAGGGGAGGGATGCCCCGGAGTGCAGTGCCCTGGGAGGTGAGGGATGCCCCGGAGTGCAGTGCCCAGGGAGGGGAGGGATGCCCCGGAGTGCAGTGCCCAGGGAGGGGAGGGATGCCCCGGAGTGCAGTGCCCAGGGAGGGGAGGGATGCCCCGGAGTGCAGTGCCCAGGGAGGGGAGGGATGCCCCGGAGTGCAGTGCCCAGGGAGGGGAGGGATGCCCCGGAGTGCAGTGCCCAGGGAGGGGAGGGATGCCCCGGAGTGCAGTGCCCAGGGAGGGGAGGGATGCCCCGGAGTGCAGTGCCCTGGGAGGGGAGGGATGCCTTGGAGTGCAGTGCTCTGGGAGGGGAGGGATGCCTTGGAGTGCAGTGCCCTGGGAGGGGAGGGATGCCCCGGAGTGCAGTGCCCAGGGAGGGGAGGGATGCCCTGGAGTGCAGTGCCCAGGGAGGGGAGGGATGCCCCGGAGTGCAGTGCCCTGGGAGGGGAGGGATGCCCCGGAGTGCAGTGCCCAGGGAGGGGAGGGATGCCTTGGAGTGCAGTTCCCAGGGAGGGGAGGGATGCCTTGGAGTGCAGTGCCCAGGGAGGGGAGGGATGCCCCGGAGTGCAGTGCCCAGGGAGGGGAGGGATGCCCCGGAGTGCAGTGCCCTGGGAGGGGAGGGATGCCCCGGAGTGCAGTGCCCTGGGAGGGGAGGGATGCCCCGGAGTGCAGTGCCCAGGGAGGGGAGGGATGCCCCGGAGTGCAGTGCCCTGGGAGGGGAGGGATGCCCCGGAGTGCAGTGTCCAGGGAGGGGAGGGATGCCCTGGAGTGCAGTGCCCTGGGAGGGGAGGGATGCCCCGGAGTGCAGTGCCCAGGGAGGGGAGGGATGCCCCGGAGTGCAGTGTCCAGGGAGGGGAGGGATGCCCTGGAGTGCAGTGCCCTGGGAGGGGAGGGATGCCCCGGAGTGCAGTGCCCTGGGAGGGGAGGGATGCCCCGGAGTGCAGTGCCCAGGGAGGGGAGGGATGCCCTGGAGTGCAGTGCCCAGGGAGGGGCAGGCAGAGTGAGGGAGGCCAGGCTAGTATGCTCTGCAGCAAAACAGGGGCTCAAATCAAGCTCTCAATGCTCTAGAGAATTCCAAAGGTTTTAAGCAGGAGGGAGACATAGTGTGATTTACATTTTGGAAAGGTTTTTTTGGTTGAAAGCATGAGGGAGGGGAGAGGACAGGAGGGGAGAGGAGAGGGGAGTGGGGGAGGGGAGGGGAGGAGAGGGGGGACAGAAGCTAAAACAAAGGTTTATTTAGTGGTTGGCAGTAACTCAGGCAAGCAAGGGGGAGTGGAATGTGCAGGAAGGTGGTGGAGACAAAGAGGAGGGAAAGGGGGTGATTAAAGGATTATCTCACTTAATCCTTCCCACACCCCCAGAGGTCAAAATCCTCTCTTTGTTAGGAGGCTGTCTCCTGGACCTGTCAAGGTCATAGGTAGTAAGCCATGCCCTCTGGATCCGAACACAGCTCTGACTCCTGACTCTAAGCTTGGTCCCAGCTACCAGAGTCATCCTTCATTTTATGTCTTCAAGTGAAATAGTGCTCAACACAATATGCATTGGGTTTTGTTTTAGGTTGGAAAGCACAATACGTTTTAGAAAGATTCCCTTAAAATATCAGAGTGCATTGTCTGGGGAGAACCTGGTCACTCATGAAGCGGGTGTTCCCATGCTGAGTGGGGACCGGGCTCTCAGAGAGGCCCATCATTCCCTGGGAAGAGGGGCGGCGCCAGGGCAGCGAGCTGGTGCCCTAGAAAAGTCCTGTCTGACCTAGAGACTCATGGGAAGGTGAACGGCCTTTGGGAGAGAAGGGTGGTGGTGGGCAGTGTAGACCCAGGGCCTGCTGCCATGAGCAACGGACTTGCCCGGTGAAACTTGCCAACATCAGAGCCACCTAGCACGTGGCTCTTACTGAAAAGCGTGGTCTCCTTGCTGGGAGAAGAATGGTATATTTCTCTCTCTCTCTCTCTCTCTCTCTCTCTCTCTCTCTCTCTCTCTCTCTCACACACACACACACACACACACACACACACACACACTCGTTTAAAATGTAAAGAGCAAGGGGAAAATGTCTATTTGCACCATCTGGCTTGTTCTTTAAATAGCTCATTCCAAGAAAGAAGTATGTTCTCCTTGCCTTAATTTATGTTTCTACCTTTTTCTTCCAACTGCCCTGCAGAAGGAACAAGGGGGGGAGCGGGGAGGGGGGGGGGAGGGGGAAGGGGCAGCTCGGATGCCTTGCAAGGATTCCGCAATGGCTTTGGTATGCTGCTGCCTACACAGCAGTATTTAACCCAATTACAGGATAATAAGGGCTCAGACAAATTATCTGCAAATAGATATGTCTATATGTAAACCCTCGCATTTGGAACATGCGTCTGGAGCCAAAGAAAAGTTAAGCGCTTAGCCAGAGAGAGGCTGAGCTCACAGTCCTGTGTGTGGAGAGTCTTGAGTCAGATAAATAAGAAATCCCAGGTACAGACGAGATGGTCTAGCCTCAAAGCTGAGCAAGTGGGCAGTGTGGCTCTGAGACCATCAGCCTCTGGGGTCTGTGGCTGCCCAGAGACCCGGGGACACTGAGGGGCTCTGCGTGGTCCTCTGGGTCCTTCCCAGACCAGGGAGGACAGACCGCCCTAGAGAAGGGCTCCCAGGCTGGCCCGAGGCAGCTACATCCTGCCCAATAAGCAAAGGCCACGGGCCGGGCTGGGAGGGCACAGGATGGGGGGGGGGGGCAAAAGGGTAAATTGCAAGGAACTGAAGCTTGCATTTAATGGCCTAACCACCCACCAATGCTCACGTGCTGAAATTCCACTTTCCAGCAGAGCAGGAAACTGAGGTCCAGGGAGAGGGACTTGCTGTGAGGCCACCCAGCTGGCTGGCGGGGAGGCCAAGGCAGAGCCCAGGCGCCCAGCCCCGCTCAGCCTGCCCTCACAGCAAGGCTGCAGGTGTTGCCACGATTCTCAGCCATAGGACTCTTCCCTGAGAACACAACCTAAAAGAGAAAGTGGAATTCATTTTCTTTCCCCCTAATAACTGGAAATTTAAAAAATCCCCATGATGCATAATGTGTACAATGAAAGTTGTAGATCGCATGACGCAGAATTCCTTTGTTGCCAGGTGGGGGTACGTTTGCACGTGTGTGTGCACGGGAGCGTGATGGGGACTGGCTCTGTGTGTGGGTCTGTGTGGGTCTGAGCGGCGTCCCCTTCAGCCCAGCCTAGGATGCGCTAACCAGCCTGTGGGGTGATGGTTCCCACTTGGGGCCTGTGTCTCCATCACTCTCCCTACCCCCCCACCCCACCCCCAGCGGCTTGCCCGTCCACAGTTTTCTCCCTTCTGGGTTGTGCTGCGCCTTAAACACTGTCTGCTTCGGGCAGGGTGTTCGCTGTTTTGTATGGGCGTTGGCACCGGCCCAGATCTAGGCCTTGGAAAATAGTTTTGCTTCCCAGGGAGAGGGAGGTACACCAATCCCAGCGGCTGGGGGTTCTTGCGAGGCCTGCTGGAGACACCTTGACAGTTTCCCTGTTGCTCCCGGGAATGTCTGCCATCAGTTTGAACATCTGCGAGGCTTTGAGGACCATGTGGCAGGGTCTGGGTGAGGCTGTAGGAGGAGATGGGGGAGGGGAGACCAGAGGAGGGGGAGGGGGAGGGAACAAGCCCAGAGGCCCGGCCTCAAAAGCCCCCGGTCTGAACTCTTGCAGGGTACCCCCGTCTGCCCGGCCCCCTCCTGCCTGGCCCCGGCCTGCCTGCTTCCACCACCTGCGTTTAGTGCCTGGGTTTTTCAGTTCCCAAAGATCAGGGGCAGCTGAGCACGGAGCAGATCCAGGAGCGGCGGAAAGAGCGGGTGTTGTTTTTGTAGCCGGGAGGCCTGGTTTTTGTCGGTGTGAGGAGGTACCCAGGTGTTTTAACGAAGCCCCCAGTGCAGGCCTGGCCCGCTGGCTGGAGTGGATTTCTATTCTCATTTGCCAAACTACACTTTCAAGACGTGTCAGATATCGAAAACCTTCTCTCCCCCACCCCTCCCGGAGCCAAAGCAAGCGTCTGGGGGAGGAGAGGTAAGGAGGGGCTGGAGACGGTAGGAGAAGATGCAAGTTGAATGAAAGGAAAAAGCAGAAGCAACAAGAAACGTTCTTTCACATGGTGTTCCAAGTTGGCTGTTTCTTTTTAAAGTCACTGGTTAAGCTGTGCAGAAAGCCAGGTAAGTCTGTTCTGCATTGCAAAGGAGCCTGGGCAGAGACCGCGCTTCCTGGCACAGGTGGGGTTTTGGGAACCAGGGCTTCGTAGGACAAAGGAAGGGGCTGTGTCCGGTGACCCAAAGTGACTTTTCCACTCAGGGACAGCGAGAGGGAGAGAAGTAGGAGAAAGGGTGTGAGGAAGTGGGGGAAGAGAAGGGGAGAGGGGATAAAGGAGGAGGGGCAGGCCTCCTAACTGCCTGGTCTCAGGCCTTGCGTGTCTGATGGGAACGGGTGGAAGGCCCCCGGGGACCCTGGCTGGTGTTCTCCCACGTGGGTCTCCCTGCCTCAGTCCTTGCTGACGGCTGCTCCTTCCACGGGGTTCGGAATGCTTCTCTCCAATTACTCACGAAAGCCTAAAATGAAGACATTCTGGGAAGCCAGAGGAATCTGGTTTACAATGTGCGTTTGGGGAATGGAAGGCATTAGAAGAATGCTCGCGTCTGGCCTCTTCGGTTGTTTTCTTCCCGTTTCTCTTCACATTAATGAATGAGTCACGGCCGTCTCCAGGCCTGGAGAGCGCTCCAGAGGGGGAGGCCGGGGGCTGACAATCTCATTTTCTCCGGCTTCTTGGACCGTGAGGCTGCTGCTGGTTTTCTCCTCCTCTTCCTGTCTCTCTCCAGAGAAAGGCTCCTTCCCATGAATAAGCAGCTCAACTCGAACATCGTTTTCATCCCTCCTCCCACTCCCAGGACACCCCACCTTGCCTCTCCTGGATACCATCCAGCCCAGTTCCAGGGGTGTGCATGGGGTGCTCCCAGGATCTGACCACACACCGTCAGCTCCCCAAACCAAGGACCCCCTCAGGATGAGTAGAACTAGCCCAACCATCACAGGATTAAAGAACAATCCTTTAGCTTCCAGAAAGCACAGAAGACCTCCATGTTGCTTCTGGTGCCTTCCCCTCTCTCCCTCCTGTACCTCTATGACCCACCGATCTGGGCCCACAGTCCAGTTCCCTTCTCCCTGCCCAGCAGGCCTGCCTTCTGCCCACCGGGCCTGACCCCTGCCCACCAGGCCTGACACCCTGTCCACTGGGCCTGCCCTCCCTGCCCACCGGGCCTGCCCCCTGCCCACCAGGCCTGACACCCTGCCCACCGGGCCTGCCCCCTGCCCAGGCATCACTTAGCCACAGGACACCTCAGAAGTAGTTCTTGCTCCATAATTACCTCTTGAGGGAGCAACCTCTTTCCTGTACTCCAACAAAAGCTCCTCTTCCCTCAACATCGGCCTCAGGAATTACTCTAACAGAAGGAGGGGCAGGAGGAGGGACTCCCATTTAAACAGCTCCTTAGAGGACCCCTCTTTGGAGCCCCCTGAACCCAGGCAGCTGCCACTGACGGGTGGGGAACAGACATCCTGGACCTGCCTCCTTGTCCAGTGCTCATGGGCCTCTGTGTCCTCCGAGGAGGGAGGGTGCCACAGACTTACTTTATGGAGCGCCTGCTGTGCACCCAGAGACTCTGAGCTTGAATCATGGAGACTGCTGAGGCCTTTGCAGGCGAATACGCAGCCGAAGGTCACATGCCCAGCTCACACCGGACGCTTCAGTCTTCTGGGCAGGAGCCGCCTGTCCCCTGGGGGCTCCAGCATCTGCCCAAGTTCTGACTTTGCTTTTTTTTCCAGGAGACAGAACTGGCAGCATCCACAGCCCACTGTCCTCAGAGGCCCGACCACAGGCTCCGCACTGGGGGGTGCATCTTAGCTTAGGGCTGGGCTGCCTCCTGTGTCCAGCTCAGACCTGGTGGGAGGCAGTGACAGGGAAGAGGGCTGGTGGGCCCAAACCTTTCCCCATTCCTGCCTACTCCCCATCCCAGCCGATCTCCAAAATGCTTGAAGTTGCTGTGCCCCGGTTAGGTTTTTAACACGTGTTCCTTATCACCAAGCCACACAGCAACAACCACGTCAATGATTGAACATGCGTCAGGTGGACGTCCCTGTAAGTTTGATTTAATCACAACACTAAAATTCTACATTTATTTATTCCGCTTCTATAGCTTCTTGCTTGTTGAGCATGGCCCTTTGCTCAAAATAAATGGAGGGAACACTGTTTATGTATGCCCGTTTCAGAGCCAGAGGAGAAAAGCTGGTGTGTGTGCAAGATGTGATTATAAAATAATGACTGTGTTTTTTCAGCAAACAGGCGAGGACTCCAAAGACATTCCACTGGAAAGCTCCAGCCCCTTCCAGAGACGCTGCCATCGTGCCGAGGCCTTGAGGCATCTCGTTTTGGAATCTCCTTCAGAGTCCATTTGTGTGGGCCACATGGAAAACAAAATAAACCACCCCACCCCGCCTCGCTATTGACCAAAAACTTCTATTACCCAGTTTGATTACTCACCTAATTCCCCAGGATTGGCCTCAGATGGCTTTCGATTACTTCTAAATATCAGACTGACCAACGTGAGAACCAGCAACCTCGGCGGGGCATTCCCAAGAATGCTGAGCCGGCTCTGGGAGCGGTCCAGAAGAATGGAGGCCCCGGGCGGGGCTGGAGGGTGAGGCCGGTGTGGAGGGTGTGGAGCTGAGCCTGGAAGGGGAGGAAGGCTCTGGGTAATAGTTTACTAAGTGCCTTTCCCACCGGCTCCTTTTCTGGAGCCTCACACCAGGCGCGGCAGGATGATGATCACCAGGTTGGAGATAGGCATGTGACCCCAGAGGAAACCGGCGTCCTAGGCACACGGCGGGCACACAAGCCCCAGAGTCGGGACTTGAAATCAAGGCTTTGTGCCCCTGCGTGCCCAGTGCCCACTGTCCCCTCGGGGCCATTGGCATCTCAGGAGGTGGCGGCTGGGCTGCCTGGAGGAGAGGGCACCTGTAGAGAAGAGGTGGAAGGAGTGGGTGGGGCTTGCTTCTGGAGGCTTTGGAGCAGGTCAACAGTATGGCAGAGCCTGAGGCTGGAGCTACTGGCTACAGACCCGTGGTCGGGACAGCGTGAGGCCTGCAGCACGATGTCTTTCACCTGGACCTGCAGGCTGGGTCACTAACGTCTGCCCCAACCCGCCTTCCTGCATTCCAGGGGCTGACCCCTTGCAGCCAGAGTCCTGCCGGTGGCCCAGGTGGTGGTCCCTCGTGAGGCGTGGAAGGCAGCAGTGAGCAATGTGAGGTGGCTGCTGGTGGATCCCTCAGGGGAGGCGTTTATTTGTTCTGCCGCCATCCCTACTGGCCCCTGCCACCACAAGTGTGGAGTTGCTGCTGACATCGTCCCGTGATGTGGTTGAGTGCCTGCTCGGCCTGCATTGATCCCAGCTTGGTTCTTTGGCCTCCCGAGACATTTTACAAATTCCCCAACGCTCTACTAAACCCCTTGCACCGATATATAGTCTTTTCTTCAAACAATTGACTCAGCATCTACCATGTGTCAGAATTTATGCTTTGATGCATTTTTCTTATTTCATCTGACAACCGCCTTGTGACATAGTTCTACCAACTTAGAGAAGAATAAATCCAAGCTCAGAGGGGTTAGGAAACAACTCAGGCCACACAGATAGATTTGGACACGATTTTAAAAAATGTGCCCACCCCTGCGTGACCTAAAACTTTCAGGATAGTCTTGAAATAAGGGTGGGCTGGTGTTGGAATGAAGGCTTGTGTGTCTTTAGAGAGTGGAGGCCCAGCCTGCCAGTCTGGGGCATTTTGGAGGCCCCGGATGAACAACGTTTGGAAAGGTGAGGTGCTGAGGAAGGGACAGGAGGGAAGGCTAACATGTGTAGGCCATTCTCCTGAGGAAGTCGCCAGGGCTCCCTGTTTTGGGGTGTGCCTTGCTTTCCAGCAGTGATGATTCAGTAAAATGAGGACTAGATTTCTGTAAATTGAAACTTATTTTAAAGACACTTACATGGCTCACTATTCACAGGACTAAGATGCAGACTGTTTTGTCACAGGAAAAGCCTTTTGTAATCATGCTGGATGCTCAGCTCTCCTTTGTCCTTCGAGATTTTCATAAAAGGCGTCTGCAGGCAATGAGGCCACATCTGCCCCTGGGACCCGCCCAAGCTCGTCCCCTGTGAGCTCTGGACAAAAGGCTGAGGCAGGAGGGCTGGGGGCATTTTAACTCCAAAGTTCTCTCTCTCCTTGAAGCAGGTGAATTCTTATAGTTAGTGCTCTGCCACAAGGATCTTAAAAACCTAGGTTTGCTTCCTCTAATTAAGTGGCAAAGGCCTGAAAACACAGAAGGCGAAGATTTGGGTCAATGGCTCTGGTCAGACCACCATCCCCAGAGAGGCAGGTTCCCCCTGCCCAGCAGACAGGGGGTGCTTCCAGCCGTCAGCTCACCGGGAACAGTCCTTGGGAGGCACCACCCCACCCTTCTCTCCCTCACTTCCTCTACTGCTTCAGTTTCTCACCTCCTTCACTCCCTTGCCCTCGGCCAACATCATAATCTTCACCTCTCTCACCCCCTCATTCTGTCATTCCTCACCTTCCTCATCTCTACCTCCACTCTCTATTCTCCGTCATCCCCTCCAATTTCTTTTTATTTTATTGATTTTTTACAGAGAGGAAGAGAGAGGGATAGAGAGTTAGAAACATTGATGAGAGAGAAACATTGATCAGCTGCTTCCTGCACACCTCCTACTGGGGATGTGCCTGCAACCAAGGTACAGGATGCCCTTGACCGGAATCGAACCTGGGACCTTTCAGTCTGCAGGGGGACACTCTATCCACTGAGCCAAACCGATTGGGGCCAATTTCTTCTAATGTCTCCTACCCTTTTACTCCTTGGACCCCTCACCCCCTCAGTCCCATCAGCCTTCTCACCCTCACCTCCCTCATCCCTCACCTTCACCTCCTTCATTCTCTACCTGCTCACACCCTGCTCCCTTTGCTTCCCTGAATCCTGGGTGCCCCATACAGCTACTTCTCCACTCCTTCCGAAATCTTCTACTGGAAGTAACAAACTCAGGCCAACTTCTTGGAGATTCTGAGTGTGATCATTTCTACTGCAATTAATAGAAAACTCAGCTCAAAAATGACTTGAATGTAAGGAAACAATACATTAGGAAGGAGTGGTTCAACCTTCAGGAATGGTTTGATCAGGGCTCTGTCTCCATGTCTCTGTGATCCTCTAGTCTTTGCCCTTTACGGTGGCTTGGCTTCATAGCAGCCTGATTTCCCAGATGGTGGCAAAACAGCTGCAACAGTGCCAGGCCTCAAATCCACATACCACACCATGGGGAGCAAAAGAGAGAGTTCTCCACCCCACCCCCAAATATTCAAGGGGTCTCACACTTGTCTCTGATTGGGCCAGCCTGAGCCAATCACTATGGCCTGGAGAAGGTTGAGCACCCATTGGCTTGGGCCTAGTTTACTTCCATTCTTGAACAAATCGCCATGGCAAGGAGGATGAGATTACGCTGATTGGCTCATGAATCTGGGAAAAGGATTAATTCTCCCAAACAAGCATGCTGCCCCACTGGAGGAGTGGGCTGGAGAGGGGCTGGAAGGCCAACACATTATCTGCCTCTGCAGTGAGCTGGTCTTTAGTCTCAGATACAATATGAGCCACAGGGCAACCTGGTAAGAGCATGGGCTTTCGGTCTTGACAGACCCAAATCACTGGAGCTCAAAAAATTTGGTCAGCTACTTTCAGGTTAAGGAACCTTTAATATGTTAATCTTAATGGGCCTCTGTTTTTCCAGCTGTAAAATGAACATAATTCTACTTGCCTTCCAGAGGAGTAATATATATGAAGAGTCTGCGTGATGCCTGGACACCATGGGCACTTTATAAGTGGCAGCAGTGCTATAATATGAAAAGTTTTAAATTCCTGAGCTCAGGATCAGGCTCTGTCTGTCCCCTGCCCACCCACCACCCACCCCTGCTGGGAGAAGGCAGCTCTTTGGGTAGCATCTGAGTCAGAGGCCAATACAAAAGCCTCAGGAGACCATCAGAGTCTCCTCCCTGGCCCTCTGGTTGTCTGTGAGTCAGGACCCAGGGAGATGCATCTGATGTCCCCAGCCACTGGCTCTGGGCAGCCCAAAGAGATTGTTCCAGGTGACACACTCTGAATTGGCAGGCACAAGGCTTTGAAAACCTTCTTGTCTGCTTCCAAAGTTCCAAGCAAGATTCTGGGAAGAAATCAAAGACAGTGTTGACCCCGGACATTGGTGTCAGGCTTTAGGGGATGAGATAGGCTTTGGAGTCAGACAGCCCTGTTCCAATCCCCATGCTGCCACTTATGGTTTTATAATAAAGAATAAGAATCAGACTCATTTCATGGGTTTGTTATAAGGATTGAGTACAATAAAGTATGCAATCAGTCAAGGAGTAAAAGATTATAGATAAATTAGAAGCCCAGCACACGAAATCCTGCACAGATAGGGTCTCTAGGTCTAGCCTGCGATCAGGCTCATCTTCTGCCTGCTCACCAGTCCCCGGTCCTGCCCTGCCGCTGCTGCCAGCCAGCTGGTTCCCCTCACCGGCCCCCCACCACATAGCAACTGGTCGAGCGGTCATTCCAGTCTTTACGCTTATGGTCGCTGGCCTTTTATTATATAGAATATTATGATGATGATGATTAAATGCCAACAAAATATTTGTATTTGAAGAATCTCCCTTCATTATATCTCTAATATTCAAGGGCCTTTTGATTATATCTGGGGTTCACTATGCTTTGTAGGATGTTCATGTTATCCTCTGTTAGTTTAAGTTGCATCAACATGTTCTCATTGAACCCAGATTTACTGATTGCCTACTACGTGCCAGGCACTCTGCCAGGAGCAGAAACACAAGGGACTGCCGTGCATGGCTGTACAGGGTGTGCACTGCACCATTCCAGGCGTCCAATCACATCCCAATCACACTGGATGTGGCACCACCTCCCTGCATGGCCACACAGAGCATCTATCTGCTCTCTGTAGTGCTCACGCCACCCCCCTGTATATAATTGAAAACTCAGATTTGTGCGGTGAAGAAAAAGCAAGGAGTAGGATGAGATTTTTATCAAAAGAGGGCTTGTCAAACCTTGAGGGACCAAAATGGCTGGGTTAAAGAGTGGAATTTTATTCCTGAAGCAAAGAGAAGCCATTGAGAATCTTTAAAGGGAGCAACACGATCAGATTTGCATTTAAAAACATCCTCCGACTGCAGTGTAGAGAATGGGTTCTCGGGCAAGTGTGGGAGCAGGGAGTCCTCCAGGAGGCTTTTAGGGGAGAGGGATGGTCATGGCTTGGACCAGGGTGGCAGAAAAATCTAAAGGAGAGACAAAGTCAGGTGCTGGGGTGGGAGAGAACGGTCTCCATGGAGGCTGGTGAGTTTTTCCAAGACCTGGGGCGAAGCTCATGCTTGCCCCAAACTTCCTAACAGAACCTGTGAAGGCCTTCACGGAGAGCCTTGTATTTCCATGCGTTGGGACACAGGCAAGAGCTGGGCTCTGAAGGGCAAGCAGACAAGGCAGCGTGGAGAAAGGGGCGTGGGGACAGAGCCCCAGCCTGGCTCTACTCAGAAAGGTGCTGTGATCGCAGAGTCCAGGGCACGCCTCTGCCATGAATGTCCTGGGATCCTCAAAGCAGAGCAGCCATCCTCGCCCACAGGTGACAGCAAACCCAGCATTTGAATTCCACAAAGGAAGGGGCCTGTATGGAAAGCTGCCCGGGGCCCTGGAGAGATGAGTCAGTCCCAATCCCAGGCACCAGAAGTCTGGGTGGATTGAACTGGCCTCAGGAGTTTACCTGTTGGAAAGCCTATTATTAGCCCTCCCAACTGCCTTAATCCACCCCCGAGGCACACCCTGCCTGCATGCAAATCTCCCTTCCACCCTTCAGCGGGGAGCCATTAGTCACCCGTGTCTCCTGGCTTCCAAACGTACTTCTGCTCCACAGAAGTGACCCAGGGTGGAGCTGGCGCCCCTGCGGCCAGGGTTCCACACAGACCAACTGCCCCTCTTCTCCACCACAAGGTTTGACAACGGGCCGCCGCCCTGGACCCAGGCAGACAGGCCGCCTTCCCCTGGAGGATAGCTGCACTCTGAGCACCTCTCTCCCCAGGGCTCGGCTGTGGAGACACAGACCCAAGCCTAAGAGCTGTGCTTGGTGTGGAGGGACCTTCTGGATGCCAAATAACCCAAATGGGTAATATTTGCAAAATGCCTTGCACTCTGGTACCTCTGGGAAAAGAGAAATCTCCAGCGAACCAGAAGCAAGCTTTGCCAACAAGTTCAATCTCTCAAAAAGAATGACAGGAAGCCTGGCCGGCTTAGCTCTGTGGTTGAGCACTGACCTATGAACCAGGAGGTCACAGTTCAATTCCTGGTCAGGGCACATGCCTAGGTGTGGGCTTGATTCCCAGTGTGGGTCATGCAGGAGGCAGCTGATTCATGATTCTCTCTCATCATTGATGTTTCTATCTCTCAGTCTCTCTCGAAAGTCAAAACAAATGTGTTTTTTTTTAAAGAATGACAAAAAAAGATAGAAAGATGTAGGCTTTCCATTGAAAGATTCCAAAGCACTTGTCTTTGTTGTGTGCTATTTCTCAGTTCATTGGCTCGTTCGTTCATTCATTCATTCATTCATTCATTCATCCATAAAATGTGAATCGAGCATTGGATTCATACTGGAGTGGCCCAGCTCCATACTGTGCCCTAACCACTGCAACCCTCTCCATCTGGTGAGAGCTTCCTGGGGAGGAGCCTGGCCCACGAGGAGCAAGTTTGCCAGTCCATCCATGCTGCTTTCCTCAGCCAGGTTCCAGGACGAGAGCATCAGTGAAAGACGGTAGGAACCATATTTCTGCACAAGGCCAAGAACTCTGCCCACGTGAAGACACAATTGGGTAGGAGAGTAACTGGCTGACCAACTGTATTCAAGGGGTGCAGACTGGGTGGGTGTCCCCCTGGAGGGCACTTTCCAGAGGAGAACCACATTCTAGAACGTTGGGGCCAAACATCTGAACAAAGCTGCCCTCAGCTTTGTCCTGTTGAGCGTTTTCCCCGGTGACTTGGATGAACAGTGAGTGGCTGTGCCAATGAACGGGCAGCAGCGGGGTGGAGAGCCAGCGTGGGCCGTGGCGGTCTTTCGGGAGGAGGTGATTAGAGGCTTTGAGGAGACAACTTCCGGGAAACAACAGCAATGAGCACTAAGCAGAGGGAGGCTTTACCTGCAGGTCGGCCCTGGCTGGATCCAGTGGGGATGCTGATTTTGTGGTCTCCTGTGCCCGTCCTAGACGCCCTGGAGCCTTGGGTTCAAATCCCATAAGACCCTGGCTGACTCAACCGGAAAGGGCTCCTCATCCCGCCTGCGGGCGGTTTCCTGCGACTGGATCCCTCGGAGGTGACGTCAGTTGGGAGATGTGTAAGCAGAACTGGAATCTGCTCTGCTGGCTGGCTCTCACCGTCACCCCTGACTCCTGTGAATGCCAGGACTGGATGTCTCCTACTCAATCCACTCCAAAGCTCAGCCAGGAGACATCCTGCCACCGCCATTTGCAGATCAGCAGGAATTGGTTTCTTGGTCCCCAGGCCAAGGACCAAGGAGTGTACGTAGTATTTTTTTTCTAAGGGAGAGGGATAAGGAACCAGCCAGGAAATAGGCTGCATCCAGGGCCCCGCAAAGGCAGGCGGGTGGATGTATCAGTTCTCATTGCAGCAGTGACAAGTCACACAACTTCATTTATCATCTCCAGTTCTATGGGTCAGTAGTCCGGCGTGGTGTGGCTCAGCCTAGGGCAGTGTTGGCAAACCTATGACACGCGTGTCAGAGGTGACACGCAAACTCATTTTTTCGGTTGATTTTTCTTTGTTAAATGTCATTTAAATATATAAAATAAATATCAAAAATATGTCTTTGTTTTACTATGGTTGCAAATATCAAAAAACTTCTATATGTGACACGGCACCAGAGTTAAGTTAGGGTTTTTCAAAATGCTGACACACTGAGCTCAAAAGGTTCGCCATCACTGGCCTAGGGTCTCCCAAGGCCAAACTCAAGGTGTCCACTGCCCTAGGCTCTTATCTGGACACTCTGGGGGTGGTTCACTCATTCGGGTTGTTGGTAAAATCTAGTTCCTTGCTAGATCTCAGCCAAGAGTCTCTCTCAGCCCCTTAAAGTCATCCACATTCCTCACCACCGTGCTCCCTCCACCTCCAATGGCAAGAGCAGATGGAGTTCTTTTCTTGCTTCAGATCTCTCTGCCTTCCATCTCAAGCCCCACCTGCTTCATGCTGGCCCCTGCGCCTGCCCCGCTGAGCGTCACAGTCCCGACTGGTGATGCTGTGTGTCATGAACCTGCGGTTCCCTTTGTCAGAGTGACATTGCTGAAATAAATTTGCATTTCCACCTCAAATAATGTATGTGGCAGAAATACAGTGACTCGCCCGCACATAGGTTAACTAACACAAATGACGCCACCACTGGAAAATGTAAAGTATCTGCCAGTGTGTTTCCATGTAATCAGTGGCAGGTATTTATTTTATTTTGTTTATTGGGTTTTTTTTAAAAATAGTATTTGTTGAGCTACAGCTGGAATTCCATGTGTGGGTTAAAAAAAAAGAAAAAATTTATCAAAAGACAAAGGGTAGAGAAGAGGTGGTAACTGATTATAGCATCATTGCCTGTCCTACACACACACACACACACACACACGTACACGCACACATACACACACATGCATACACATATACCTAAACATGAACACATGCACACTTTTGCACACACGTGCACACACATGCACATATATGTGCACACATGAATTTATACACATGCAAACACTGGGAGTCCACAATGCACTATTTCTGGAGTATAAAATGAGCTGAGTAGATAGCAGGGTTACCATCAGAACTCACACCAACCTAGGGGTGGAATGGTCCCCCAATAATAGTGATGAAATAGCATTCCCTCACTCATGCAGTGACTGTGACCATGTCTCTGCTCCTGAGGGGCCGCTCACAACTTAGCAGAGGAGACAAACAACAAACCCTGGAACACGGTGTGGGGAGGGGCACGACAGGAGTCAGAGGGGGTGTGCAGCCTCACCGCAGAGGATTGAGGGGACTCCCCAGTTGCCACAGGGTCTCTAGGCGCACACACTTCCTGCATCTGACTCCAGCCACCCTCTCCACAACCCCTCTTCCTGGCTTCACCCCACTGGAGCTGCACTGTCCCCTCCCTCCCACGTGCCAGGCCACATCTCTGTTTCCAAGATGCTGTGTCATCCTGGCCAGAGACACATCAGGGCCTGATGCCCAGTTCCCTGTTGCCCTTGCTCTTCTCGCTTGTCCATCCCTCACTGGGCCAGCGCCTGGTCCTCACCCTCCATGACTCACTTGTTTCAGAGAGAAAGAGTGGGACAGAGGCCTGCAGCCTCCGGTGAGTGGGTGGAGCTGCCTCACGCCCAGGCTCCCCATCGCCCCCCTTCTCTCCTTCCTCGTTCTCCTACCCAGTGGTAACGGCTCCACCCAAGCCCAGTCCCTGCCCACCCAGAGGGGCCCCGCAATGCAAACCAGCCGCACGAAGAGGGCTCTCCCGTGTGTTAGAGGCATTGATTCCACTTAAAGGATGCCCCGTTACAAATGGTCTTGGCTATACTTTATGACACCCAACTTTCAAACAGCTTCACCCCCAGAGACATCTAATGATCTCACAGAGCAAGGAGCCAAGACAGGCAGTCCCAGGGTAGAGCGGCTCAGGGGTGTCACTGAGACCCAGGCTCTCCCCAGCATCCTGCCCTCAGCCCGACTTCACTGGGTCTCCACATTGTCACCCAATGGCAGCCACAGTTCCAGACATCACATCCTCAGAGCAGAGCATTCAAGGCAGATAGAGGAGTGTGATACAGGGGTTTTCTTTTCACGTTGCTTCTGTTTCAGGTCTGAGGTAGCTTCAGATCTGGCAAGCCAACGTAACCAAGAGGGATCGCTGCAGCCCACAGTCTAACATGTCCTTGGCTCCTCTGTCCCTAATGTAAAGAAGTTCAGAGTCAAGATTGAATGCGCCCAACTAATTTGCCAAGGAAGGTCCGTGTCCTTTTTCCTACCTGTTCTCACCAGTCGTGCCTGCTCCCTTTGCCTCTCTTACTCCTATTCCTATGAACCTTCTCTGCCCACATCTCTATGTGGCAGCCTGAGAGGTGGGAGTCAAGGTTACCCATAAGCAAATGAAGTGTTCAGCAAATCCGGAATATTGGTTTGTGATACCTTCATTCCTTCATTGAACAATTGCATATTAGTCTTATATAAGTGCCAGGCACTGAGCTTGAGAACAGACGTGGCCCTGTCCTCATGAAACTTATCATCTAGTGGGAGGCAGATAATAACAGAATCACACAAATAAACGTATCATCACACTTTGTGATAGATGCCAGCCAGGACAGTGACAGGGTTGCTGTGGGCTCTGAGAGTGTCTGGTCTGGTCTGGCGGTAGGGGGTGTGGGTGGAGGAGTGGTGAGGACAGGCCGGATTTGAGAGAGGGCTGGGAGTTAGCCAGGCCAATGGGAAGGCCACAGGCAGAGCGTGCTGCAGTTGGCGGGGTGGGTAGCAGCTTGCTAGAGTCTATGGTGGGCATCTCTTTCCAAATCTGCTTTCGGTAGCTTCCCATCCGTGGCTTGAAATAAGCCGTAGTAGGAGTATTTACACTGCAGAAATTGGCAACTGCTACAAATCAGGGCTGCTTTTCCTGGGGAGCCAGGAGCCTTTGCCAGCATGCCACTGGGCAAAAGGGCGACTTCTGGGCACATGCAGAGACCAGGTGCCCATAGTCGTATTTGAAATCATTTCTTCACACAAAGTTCTGCGGGCTCATGCAGACAAGACACAGATTCTCTCCTGTCAGATGCCTCATGAGCACAGTTCTGAACCACTCCACATCTAGGGCTGTGGGGCCCAGGGCACTGAGGACTGGTGAGAAAGAGTGAGAGGGCATTTAATGCTGGTTGGCCTGATGATGGCTACAGCCCGTCAGAGGATGGTCTTTGACCCACAGAGTGCTCTCCAGGTCTCCCCAAGACTCACAGCTCTCCTCCAAGTGCAACTGCAGTCTCCCCAAGCCCCTTCCTGGTTATTTTCTTCTGCAGATCACCTGCTTAAAGCACAACAAATTCCTTCCTATTCAGCCCCTCCCCCCTCCCCTGCTCCCCAGATCCTTCCTTCTTCTGTGACTAGCTCACACCTTCTCAGAATGTAGGCTTCTTACATCTCCAATAATTAGGTATATTGTAGCCTCTAAAAGGTCCTTTAAAACCCACCTCCTCCAGGAAGCCTTCCCTGATTGCCCCAACTCCATCTTGATGCTCTGTTATTTGGTTTCCATCAGCAGATGTGCTTTTCATTTCTATCTGCAAGGTTGGTGGCCTTGTAACCAGCCTCAGGTTAATTCACAGGTGTGCAATCAGACTTCCTAATAGATTATAAGTTCCTCCAGGTCAGAGAGTACATCTCAATATTACTATGAGTATTATCGTGTGTAACTCGTAGAGAACACGAAAATGAGACTGGCGCTTGGAGACAAATCCCAAATGTTTAGTTACGTATTGTAAAAGTATAACAGAGAGTTCTAGAAAGTAGGTGAGAAGGCAGAAGAGGGATGGTGTGAGCCTGTTCTTTACCTTCCTATCCAATGTGAGATACGATGCTGGAGATGGACTTGTTAAACTAAGTCAAGCACAGGCCTCCAGGCCCCTCCAGTGACCAGCTGAGCATAATATTCTAATCTCTCTCTCTCTCTCTCTCTCTCTCTCTCTCTCTCTCTCTCTCTCTCTCTCCCCCTCCCTCTGAGCCTCTCATTTTTCATCCCCAAAATGAGGACAACAAACTCACCTCAGAGGCAGGTGTGGCAGTTAAATGAAAGAGTGCACGTAAGTGGCACAGAGCATCACAGAATCGTGCGCTTGGCCCTGATGGGTGGGTTGAAAGGGGCCCGTTTCCTTGTGCCCACCAGACATTACATTGTTCATGCTTGGACTTCGTCTGTTTTGCTCATTGTTGTTTCCCCAACATCTAGAACAGGCTCTGCACATAGTAGGTGCTTACTACTAGAATGGAGACACCAGCTGTCCGAGAGCAGTTACTTACCTTCATGGGAACGGGGAGATTTTCTGGTAGCTCCTCCCCCCCCCCCCCCCACACACACCCCTCCTCTGCCTGCAGGAGCATATTCAGCTGGGTCCTGTTATTCACTCTCTGCTGTCCACAACCCAGGAGCTCCTGGGGTTCCTCGCTGCGATTTACACCCAACGGCTGCCCCGGCCTGACTCCTGGCATGCAGTCCCCTTGCGACAGGCGGCTCTTTCAAGTCTACGCACATTCTCTGGCCCTACTTGCCCCCACTCTCCAATCCCAGCCCTGTGGTCTCTGGGTCACCCTGAGGTTTGTGGAAGGTCAAACCGAATGAGTCCAAGCAGAATCCAAATGCTGCCGAAGGGGTGTGTGTGTGGGAGGGGGGGCGGGGGGTGTCAGTGAAGTATGCCGAGTGGGCCACCCCTCCCAAGCTCTGGCTCCTTCCTCCAATGGGGGCCCACCCTCACGCACATATCTAGGAGGCACCCCGTGTTGAAGGGTTCCTCTCCTTTTAGTGTTTTATGCTTCAGCTCAGCTATGTATCAGCCAACATCTTGACTTGGGAGAAGCAGTCGGGGCCAGGAGACCTGGGTCCATTTCAAATCCCCATGTTTTTCCAGGCAGAGTCATAGGAGGCCCAGCGACCCCTGGTTCCCCAAAGGAAAGGGGGGCCAGCAGAGGTAGGCCGTTTGCTCACAGACACCATGGCAAACTCCTGGCTGCACTGCGGCCCTGTCTACCCTGAGGACATGACCTCCAGATGCTCCTTGGCCAGGAGTCAGCGACCCTGGACCCCCAGGCCTAGGATTCCCTGTGGACCTGGGCCATCCTCTCCAGGGGACAGCTGTCACCCCTCTAAGCCCCTCAGCAGCAGGCTTCAGGGCTAGGGGCCAGGACACCAGCCCCCGGCGCCCGTGTGCCACTTCCTGCGGCGGCGTTGCTGCGCTGCGCCTCCTCCCTCCCCTCTCCGCTCTCTCTGTGGAAGCCGAGGCTGGACTCCAGCCACAGCTCAGAACTGTGACCAGATGACCATGTAACTGAGGGGAGCTCCAGGCAGTTGTGACATCACCCTTGTTCTAAAACCTCCACTTCGGCTCCTCTGGTGAGTTCACATCCACTTTAGGGTTTGGCTCCCAAGCGGCGGGTCTTACTGCCTCCATGTTTCCTAAACCCTCCACCCCAGCTCAGCTGCAGCCCGGAGCCCGGTCCAGGGCTCCCAGAGCTCCAGGGAGGGACAGAGGCCAGGATGCTCTTGGCTCCCTGGAGTCCTGTGGAAATCCCTGCAACCTACAACCAAGTACCGTATTTTTCTGTGTATAAGACATTATTTTTTTCTAAAATTCTTAGACTGAAATTTGAGGGGCATCTTATACATGGAAGTCAGCCGAGGAGGGAGCCGCATGGATGCATAGCTGCCCATACCTTGTCAAACAGGCTTCCTCCAATCACGAGCCTTATTGTTACTGGCGTCAGCTGCTGCCGTAATTGGAGGTGGAGGTGGAGAGTGCGCAGATGCAACAGGGACAGGAGCATTCTGAGCCCATAAAGGTGTCAAAAAATAAAAAGATAAATACCGGTAAGTGATTGTCTTACTCTGCAAAATTCAAACTGAATGTAATCAGCTGTGCACAAGAGCATGGGAATAGAGCTGCAGAGAGACATTTGGACCTCCTCCCACTGAGTGTCTGATCAGACAGTGGAGAAAACAGGGAGAACAGCTCCTTAAGGTGCCAAAAAAAGAAGGCCTTAAGAGGAAAACCAGCAAAATGTTTAAAATATTGATTTCTTAATTTGGGGTTGGAAAAGTGGGTGGCGTCTTATACATGGAGCGTCTTATACACAGAAAAATACGGCATTTCTCAAATCCCCTTTAAATATGCTCATGCTGTCAAAACATAGAGCAACAGCTGCTCCTGGGCTCATCAGGGGACAGGGCAGGACGCACCCCTCGCCACGTACATCCCTCCCGTTTCTGCCAGGAACTAGATCGCTGTTCGTGTAGTAAGTGTCATATGGTGGGGTTCTTGGATGGTGAGGTTTGATCCTTATCTTTGGGGAGGGGCCATGGGCCACAGTCATAGTAATAACACCGCGTCTGTAGCACAGAACTGTGGCAGCCCTGCCCAGTTCCCTCCCCCAGCTCCTCAGTCTCAGGCCTGGCATCTTCTTGTGTCTCGGCCCCAAGGCTGCTGCTGGGGATGGAGCCTGCGGGACGCAGTGGCTCTTTACTGAGGCCCCGGCAGCTTCCACACTCTCTCCAGCCTGGCTCCGTTCTGAGGGCTGATGGCCTGAAAACATCCTTCACCCCCTCAACAGCCGAGGTGATCAGCCTCGATCCTGGTCACAGCCCTTTTCTTCCCCTAAAGTCCTTTCCTTGAAATGAACCCCAGCACCGGTCCAGGTCACTTGCGTTGGAGGGCTTTGGGGGCAGGAGCCCGCGATAGGAGAGGGTGGTGACGTGCACATACAGGAATTGTTTACGAATCTCGCTGTCCTGCTGGAGGTAAACCATGGCCCTTGCATCAAGCTTGTGCCTTGGTAACTCTCTTCCCTTAGAGGTGACTCTCAAAGGCGGCCCCGGGGGGATTTCCAGCCCTGTCTCTCACACTGAGATTCCGATGCCTCCACTGTGCATGGGTGTCATGATGGCTGCTAGCTGCCTACTGTGCCATGTGACTCTGCACCATTCAGGCCCCACCCTTTGTCATGCAGGGGCTGCACACCTGGGCACCGCATTCCGGGGAAGGCATTGCCAGCAGGCTTCCGGTTCAGACTCCCAGTGAGGGGCACTCATGTGAGAATTGGAAGGCAGAGGGGAGCACAGGTCATATTCTTTCCAGGCTGTGGTGGGAAGACACCTTGGTTTGGCAGGTGTGGGTTGGCAGCCACCTCTGGTCCTTCCCGTGGGAATCACCTGCTCAGGGCTACAGGCCGTTCTAGTAGCTGGCAGCTCTGGAGTTCGTGGTGGGCACTGTGGGCGTAGCCTCCTGATGTCTTGAAATCTAGTAGGAACCCTTAGAACCAGCACCGGCCTTCCCGCCTTTAGCCCTTTCAACACAATTGCCCGAATCAACTTCCTTTCTGCTGTGACTACATGAATTGGGTTCTGCTTTTCTAACTGTCCTCTGACCAGCGGTTCTCAACCTTCCTAATGCCGCGACCCTTTAATACAGTTCCTCATGTTGTGGTGACCCCCAACCATAAAATTATTTTCGTTGCTGCTTCATAACTGTAATTTTGCTACTGTTATGAAACATAATGTAAATATGTGATATGCAGGATGTATTTTCAGGGGTTGCGACCCACAGGTTGAGAACTGCTGCATATACCGTCTTCCTTATGAATAGAATCCTGGTTGTAACAGGGCAGCCATTCACCTTGCTGCTAAAATGTCCAAATGTGACCATTCTGGTTGAAAAACCATAGCAAAAGTCAACTGGGCATTTGGGAAAAATACTTTGCTTTTCTGATATAGATATCGCCCCCTTTCTTTGCTCTTTT
Organism: Myotis daubentonii; assembly: GCF_963259705.1. Taxonomy (NCBI): domain Eukaryota; kingdom Metazoa; phylum Chordata; class Mammalia; order Chiroptera; family Vespertilionidae; genus Myotis; species Myotis daubentonii. The sequence goes on along the minus strand of NC_081845.1, from coordinate 84,634,564 downwards.
ATCCTGTTCTCTACTTCCTGGTTAGAATTTGGAGTTCGTGGCTGGAAGTTCAGCAGACATATTGTGACCATGAGGTAAAGGCCAAGGAAATTGCAGAGACCTCAGCCTTGGAACCCTAAACCCCTGGACTAATACTAGGCATCACTTCTTCTGGACTTCCTGCTTTGTGAGGGAAAATTCCCCTTAATCCATGTTAACCACTGTTCAGTTATGATTTTTGTTACTTTTAGCCAAGAGCAATCCTAATTACTTTGGTAGAGGTCCCATGTACTTCGCCTCTGGGGATCACTGTCATATGAGCCACCTACGTCAGGTGTGTTGAGATAGAACACTGGTTGCAGAGGTCTGGGTATGCAGAATTCCTTCCTTGCCCTCTCATGCAAATTCGGGGCTCCCGGGTTGCTTTGATAGCTTCTGAACATGTTCAGGCACATCTGCATCCACAGGATACAAACATCTTCGACAAACCTTCTAGCATTAAAGCAGGCATGGGCTTTATCTAGAATCTCTTAATCAAATGAACTCAACTCTAAAATATAATGTGTTTCTTTTATCTTCATAAGGCCTACCTAAAACTTACAATAATCCATTATATGTAAACTAGGGTCACAAATTCACACACACACACACACACACACACACACACACGGCCTTCCAGGTGTCACCATAGAAGAGAACTGACCTACTTTGGGAAAAGCTCTAACTAACATGGAGATAGAGACTATCCCACAGGTAATAGTGAGAGAGAAGTAGTGAGTGGTGCTTTGCTAATTAAGGGGGAAAAGAAATTGTGTCCTAAAATAAAGAGTTTGATAGTTCCAGAATGTGAAGAGGATAAAACCTCTATGAATATAAGAAATAGTAGAACTTTGTGAAAATGGAATTTTATTTGCCTTAAATTATAATACCTACAAATAATGAGTTTCAAAAAAGGCAATGAAATGTTAAATCTTGCCAAAGCTGGCCAAGTTTTTATGGGAACCCTTAATTCATAAGATTTTCAAGAAAATGACATTGTTAAGCATTTATGCCAAATATATGAATGCAAAATTCAGAATTTTGTTTTCTCTCTACTACAGTGACAAATTAGTTTGCTCTTAACAACTAGGAATAAAGGATTTTTTTTTAATTGGACAGCAGAGGTTCCATACTTCAGAGTGACTTTCTGTGCTTTGTGCTGTTTTATTTTTCATGCTTTTTATTATTATTATTTTATTCAAGTATAGTTGCCACACAATATTATATTAGTTTCAGGTGTACAACATAGTGAATCGACATTTATATACCTTACGATGTGATCACCCCGATAAGTCTGGTTACCATCTGTCACCGTACGAAGTTATTACAATATTACTATGTTCCTTGTGCTGTACAGCATATCCCCGTGCCTTACTGATTTCATAACAGGACGTTAACATAGCACACTACAGAACTTTCTTGCTTTTGAAAAAGCTGAGCTTCATTAAAAGAGTTGTTTTCAGGGTCTCAAGACCATCTTCAGGCTTGCTGATTTGCTAGGAAACTCACAAAACCTGATAGCAGGTTGTAATCACAGCTAAGGTTCAGTACAGAGAAAGGACACAAAGCAAGCTGACAGGAACAAGGCTACGTACTATTGATTTAGCCCAGTCCCTGGTTCCCTCAGATAGGTGCTAACGTGTAGAAAACGGAGAATGATGTAAATGAATCATGTCCAATCGCGATGTAAGTGAATTTGGTTCAAAGGACGGACAATTATTTTTGTGGGGTAGAAAAGATAACTCTAAAGGTTACAGTGTTAGTTATTGTTCTGTGGAATATTAACCACTGATGTACCTAAATTAGCAACGATATGCAAACATTCTTTCTTTTAGTCAGTATGGTTTGCTCATTCCAATTTTCTTTGAATCAATCTTTCCATCTTGCTGGTTCCACTAATGATAACCTGCCCGCTCAAAAACAAACACTCAGAATGAAGAAACATCAACGTTGAGATAGGTTTTTAATATTCTTTTTAAAATATCATGAATGTTAATCTTCTGACTCTGCAGGAAAGCAAAGAAGATATGATATTACTCATCAGCTGTAGCCTGGAACTCCTCCCCACGCCATGTCAGCAGCCCATACAGCATGTCATGGGTCCATAGACACACTGGTACAGAATAAACCACGTAGGTCATATTTCTGGGATGAAAAACAGCTCACAGCTTGATTATTTCAACAAAAAAGGAATAGTTTACTTTGCTAGTAATGGAAGTGTGGGATACAAATAATGCTCAAAATTGTATCATTAAAAGTTGAACGTGCAAAGTACATGTTACCAGAGTGGCAATCCTGTTCCTGGGAAGCTCACAGTCCAAATCATCAGTGAATAAAAAATTACCGTGAGTTAATTTTGCATAAAGTAGCATTTGAAATCATCGAAATGTCTGAGAACAAGTTCATCAATGGCCATCAATAAAGACACCAAACATTTAGAAAGTACTACCAGGTTTCATAACAATATCAAGTGGTTAGTTAAAAGCAACTGAGCATTCCCAGGTATAAAATCCTTAATAAACTTCAAAAAATAATCATTTCAATATGGTTGTATTATTATAGATTTATGGTACTGCTTGTTATAAAACATTCATCCACTAACACAGGAAAACTGCATTTTGGAAAACATATACATCAAGGCAATAAAATGTCAACCATTACTGACAGAACCTACCTGTTTCACATGGGAGTGAATAATTTACTTATGGGTGGAATTCAAGATTTTGAAATTATTTCAATAAATTGTGTTTATCTTATTGAACTGGAACAGTAACATTTGAGATAATAAGTTTATCATCAATGCTTGAGAAAAATAACTTCTCACTGAGCAATACAGGGTATCCCCCCCAAAAAATGTGTACATACTTTAACAGCTGATAGCTCAATTTTGAAAATGAAATGTATTTTAATAAACACTACCTTCATGATTATTCAAAGTGTGTGTATACATCTTTTGGGGATACCCTTTATTTATATGAAAATCTCATTGGATTTTGAAAGTACCAGTATACTGGTAATGTTAGAAAGAATGTTTGAGATTTCAACCCAAATTTTAGATAACTTTCTAGATGTTTTAATTTGATATTGTCTAAGTGACTGTGCTCTTTGAAAGATGCGATGGAAGATACAATAAAATCAATCGCCTTAAATCTCTCTTCCATAAATTTTATATTTGCCACCATTCTTTGAGTAAAATGTTATTAGGGGTTAAATAATACATTGGAAGAGCTTAGAATTTAAATAATAAAAACGGGAAAGCTATTGAGACCTCAGGAGCAGCCTGCAGTGTAAAATTCCAAAAGCAGCTTGGAGATTGTGTCAAGATTTGTATATTTGTTTTAACAGAAATTATGAATAGCACTGGTTGGACATTTTGAAAATATTTTTTAGAGATTCAGCTTTAATAAGTGATACGCTAACAAAAATATCAGTTCTTTCTTGAGCTTCATAAGAAAAGAACGTTTCTGTGATGGTGGGTTGGGGACAGCAGAGACGGAGGCAGAAGGTGTTACAGACCCCAGGCAGTGGGAACCCCTGTCCGACCCTCAGACCCCTCTCCTTTCTGCTCGGCTCTGCTCTCTGGCCAGGCAAGGCTGACCGGGACGGGTTCACCAACGGGCTCCCGGGCTTGGCAAACTGGAGGATCGGCAAGGTCTGAGAACGGGAGGAATCTGAGGTCTGAGGGAGGTAGCCAGGCTTTCTCCCTCACTGCTTTCTAACAAGGGCCTTGGGCTGCCCTTCCCTACGGCTCTCTCTGAAGCTGGGAATCGCTCACTCCCCACCGCACCTGGGCTGAGTGAGGACGCCCTACCTCGGCCAGCCCTTGTGCTGCACTGTCCCTGGCCACCCTTCGTAAGAGTCCTTTTTATCAAACTCGCCTCAAATTACCAAATTAGACTGATTTACATCCCATTTGAAACAACAACAACAAAAGAATATCTAGACCTGGCTGAGTCGTTCAGTTGGTTAGAGTGTTGTCCTGATACACCAAGGTTGCGGGTTCGATGCCGGGTCAGGGCACATACAAGAATCAACCAATGAATGCATAAGTAAATTTGGCTACCTCTGTTGGCTAACTCCCTTCTTTAAAATGCCATTTTTAAAAAGCAAGTTGTATATTTTTATAGTTGCTATGAATGTTTGTATTTAAATTTCTGAACTAAAATATAAGTTGATTTAAAGTAAAAAAAAGTGGAACAAATCAATGTTTCTCCCTCTCAAATCAATTTTAAAAAGTTAAAAAAGAGTATCTACTCCGTGAAAAAAATTAGATTAAAAAAATGTTTATTTTTTTACAACAAAAAATAAAAAATATAATAAATTTTCATGTTTGTTTTTCAATTTATGGACTCCTGAAGTATGACTGAATGATATTTGGGTTAAATGTAAACAAAATTAATAAAGTTAGGCCAATTACTTAAATATGACATTCCAATGAATGATGCCAATAATGGAGATGTGGAATGTATAAAAGTCAATGTTTTAATTTGTAATATATAATAAGTGGTTGTATATTTTTAATAGTGACCACGCCATCTGCCACAATGGAGGGTGCGCCTCATATAAATAATGAACAGTAGAAGGTAGAAACCAATTTAACTAAGGGAGAACTTAAATGACATTAATACAATCCAGACCTTATTTGTTTTTAACAAAGCAATATTCCGATTTCCTTTGGTCATTATCTGGGGTTGAATCATAACCAGTATTTTTTTTCCATAAAACTTAGAAAACAGCCAAAGGAAGAGGATCCACGCTTTTCCCCAGCTATTGCCTCCCTGGACATCTTAGCGGGGACATGGGGACAGAGCCCTGGCCTCAGCCCAGAGCGCTGTGCCCAGTTACAAGGACACAGGGGTCTCGGGATGGCGGGCAGGACCCCGGAGAGCGCTCCTCCCGGCTCCCTGGGTCTCTGGGAAAGAAAAGCCCTGTCATCCTCTTCACCACCCACCCGCTGAGAGACCCGGCACAGGAGTCCGGGAGGGCGCACAGGAGTCCGGGAGGGCGCACGCTCCTCCTGAGGATAGTCTCCAGCCTCAGAGGTCATGTCGGCAGCCCACCGGACTCACAGGGGGACCCCGCCATCCGGAGTGAGACCGACATGGACACAGATCCCCACAGAGTGAACACCCAGAGCCATTGCAGCCACCGCACGAGGCTCAGCTGGACCTGTCAGGTCTAAGAAGTTCCCGAGTGGGAGAGGGCTCCGACCCCGGGGCTGACACACACCCAGCGTGGGGGCCGCGGGCTGCGGGCAGCGCACAGGGCGGAATGCAGCTTCCTGGGGTCGGTGGGGCCGGGGGAGGCGGCACACTGCTGCCAGCCAGGCCCGGCCGTGCCAGCCATCAGGCCGTGGCTCGCCTGCAAGGCTGGTCTCCAGATGTGCCTTTGCCAAGGGTCCCTCTTGGACCACGGGATTCCCTTCATGCCGCGGGCCTGGGGAGGGGATTTCGAGAGAGAAAAAGTCCGCCACGGCCAAGAAGTGGACAGGACCCTAAGGAGATTTCATTCACTGCTTCCACCCTTTCTTTCTTCCACCCCTGAAAACCCACCCCGGGAGATATATGTGCTATATTCATGGCTTAGAGCTTCTCTCTCTCTCTCTCTCTCTCTCTCTCTCTCTCTCTCTCTCTCTTTCTCTCTCAAAAACACACACACAATCAGTCATGCTCCAGGTTTGAATGTGTCACTTATAAGTGTTTTACATGTGGCTGCGACGATGACATTCTGACGCACGAGAAAGGCATTCTCAGCGCAGAGGCAGCGGGGGAAGAGCGCGCGGCAGACAGCTGTGATCCTCCCGACTCTCGGGCGTGCACAGGAGAACCCGTCAGCCATTTAGGAACCACAGTGTCAGGCCATGGCTGCCCCAGCAGGAGGCTCAGAGACAGGTCACACCCGGAGGCTGAAGCCGCGGTTTGGAGATGTGTCCCGGCTAAGCCGGCTGTCGGCGCCCAGCCCTGAGTGTCAAGCCGCCTGGAAAGTGGGCCCGGGCCACGTGGGCTCCTCTTCTCAGGTTGCTAATTCTGACATCAGCCCTGGAAAGAAAGACAGGCATGCACAGCCAGAGCAGGGTGGTAAGAGCAGCGGGCTCCTGGGCGTGACTGCCGGGCCTGGTGTCGTCTCCCTCTTAGGTAAGGGGAGTTGGGAGGTAGACAGGGCAGCCAGCTGCCTCCTCTCCTGGGTGATGACCATGAACGTGGTGCCCTGCCCAGTGGGCATACAGGACAGGCCTGGAGCAGAGAAATCCAACTGCCTTCCCCTACCATGTCCTCCTCGGCCAGGAAGGCCGGCCTTCCCCTTGGGGGCTGTGGTCGTCACCTCTATGTTCTTCCCTAGGACTACAGTCTAAGCCACCACGTTCATGACCACAATTTACACCCATGGCACCATGGACCACCAATTCATGTTTCTCTCCTCTGCCTGGTCTATTTTCACTGCCCATTCATTTTCTCAGCACATTTATTGAGCATCTACTACATACCAGACCCGGGGCTAAGCCGGGAAAGTTCGACTAAATGATATCATGAAATCAGGCAGACTTAGGTCCCAATCCCAGTTTGGCCACTGACATCACTCAACCTTCCCGAGCCTCACATTTTGTAAAGGGGGACACTTGCACATGCCTTAGAATGTGGTTGTAAGAATTAAATGAGATCATAATTGTAAGGTGCTTAGCACAATAGGCAACAACTCTAAGTCTTCTCTCTACCTTTTTAGAAGGTAGTGGGCTTGCTTTGTGCTTCCCCAAGGGCCCAGCAGCACCTGGCAGACAGGGAGCTCTCCACAAAGATGGGGAGAGACGCCAGACGTCACCTGGTGACGAGCTGGCACACAGGAATCACCCCGTGCCGTGTGCTGGGGTCTCACCATGTCTTGCTATACTGGTATCAGCCTTCCAGCTGCAGATGCCTTACAGACACTGTCATTGTTTCATTTTGTTTTAATTTTTCTCTTTTGTTAGCAAATGAGCAAACCAAGACTTGAGGAGGTGGCACCTGGCCAGTAGGGGAGCTGAGCAGAAGCGTGGGGAGCACGCTGGATGGGCCAGGAGATCTGGTTCAAATCACAGATTCATCGCGGACCACATGTGTGCTGCTGCGAGGCTCCTAAGTACTCAGTGTCCAACCCTGCCTCCTCCGAGGTCATGGGGCGCATCCTTGCCCCATCTGCTCTGTGAGGCTGTTGGCGAGGACTGGGGCCTCATACAGGCATGACTAGGATGACAGAGAGAGTTCACAGAGCTGGGACAATAGGGGCTGGCACCTCTGCTATTGCTCCTCAAACCACGCGCACATTTGTGCTAAACAAAACCGCTGTCATGTTGGGAAGAACAGGACACGGGGCAAGGTATTGGAATCTCATTTAAAACTGGGCACGGCTAGTAACCCGGTGTGTGACCTTGGGCCTCTCCTTGCCCACTCTGCAGACCCAGAGTCTGTGCTAGGTGACCTGTCACATCGCTTTGGGACTTGAAGGCTAATGACTGTGAACAGACAGTAATGACTTTGAAACACAGCAAACTCACTCCAGCTCGCGATGCTTTGGAGAGTGACAATCTGTTGACAAAGCTCTAGTTGGCTGCTTTAGGCCGACGCTCTTGGCAGTCCGTCACCCTGGAGGTGTCTGGAAGGAGTGGGGGGCTGCCCACGACATGGCTACGGCCCACGTGCAAGGCAGCTGTGGGGCTGCAAGCACATATTTGAGAGGGAAAATCATTTTCCTTCGGCAATAAATCTGGCAGCTGCAGGAGATGTGGATCCCGGCCGAGGGGTTTTCCAAGCCCTATCAGACTTCTGGCTTCTACCCAGGGTGCTTTTGTGCCAAAGACGCAGGAGGGAAACCTGATTCCCCCACTCCCAGGCCCGACAGGCCGCCGTGGGGACTCTCCACACACTGCCCCACGGAGCCCACCTTTGGACCTGCTGTTTGGTGCTGTTGCCTCTCAGCAGTTCCACATCATATGCAAACCCCACAAGGCATCACAGGGGACCAGGGAGCCACGGGCCTCTGCACGGGAAGAATCTAGAGAAACCTGATTCCCCTGGTCTTCCAATCTTTTCAATAGTTTTATTAAAAGAAAAGGAAATCACCGCAAATGGTACTTTTAAAGTTCAGTTTTATAAAATTGGCTTATTATAGAGCCAATAAATGAACACAGTGATGCAGTTTAGATGGACTTTAAAATGAAAAATTCAGGATTAGGGGTTACAGTTATACTCACATTAACATCAGCACACGATTTATTTCTGCATGTGGTGTATTTTGTTTTTGTTATTTAAAATGTGTTTTTATTGATTTCAGAGAGGAAGGAAGAGGGAGAGAGAGAGAGAGAAATATCAATGATGAGAGAGAATCATTGATCAGCTGCCTCCTGCACATGCCCTACTGGGGATTGAGCCTGCAACCCGGCATGTGCCCTTGACCGGAATCGAACCTGGGACCTTTCAGTCCACAGGCTGACGCTCTACCCACTGAGCAAAACCAGCTAGGGCTGCATGTGATGTTGCAGATAATTAAGAAGATAAGTAGCTGAAAATGGTAATATGTTTTAATTAGCCTGCAATCTTAGGATACCCTTCAATTAAAGATGGCTGAGAAGCAGCATTTGAGTCTGCTTAAGAACGCGTTCACCTGTCTCTCTCTGGGGGTTGGGGTGGATTGGCAGGTTTAGGAACTACAGACAAAGTTACTCAGTCATGGAGCATGCTTTCCACATCTGTGTATCTCAGTGCCAGCACAGCACCTGGCTCATAATAGGAACTTGATAAATGTTTGTTGAATGAATGAATCAGTGGTCAGTTTACCTGATGTTTTAATCTTGAATCTATCTTCCTGCCAAACTTTCCAACAGATTCTCAGTGAAGACGGATGGATGGATGGATGGATGGATGGATGGATGGATGAGTGGATAGATGGATGGAAAGACAGGGCTCTAGTAGTGACTCAGAGTCATCATTCTAAATGGAAAGCCCACGTTTATATTTTCATACAAAAAGATTGCCTCCTGCGATGGCAGACGTTCACCTTGCTAGAACCGCATTGCTCAGTCTCCCTAGCAGCTACGTTTGGCTGTTTAACTAGGTTCTCATGGGTGGAACGTGAGCAGAACTGAGGTCTGTAACGTCTGCATCACTTGCTTATACAGCGCCCTCCTCTGCTCTGCCTTGCTCCCCATGAGCGGGGATGCTGGTGTGGTGGCGGCCCAGCTCTGACCATGTGGCTGAGGACAGCTCTCCAGAGGACAGAAGAGCAACACGATAGAAGAAGCCTGGGTGCCGAGTGACCATGTGGAGCAGAGTTTCCCGACTGGCCTTGGTCATTCACCTGCAGACCATCATCCACAGAGAAATAGCGTGCGGTCTGACTAAGGTCTCTGTCCTAGCATCTTACACAGCCTGCATCCTACCTACCACATCAGTCTAGGATTTACTCCTCAATTATCATCATTTTTGCAGAGGATGTATTTTGCTAAAACCATTAAAGGTCAAGCCAGGGTATGGTATGTGGAGACCTAAAAGGGAAAATTAGAGCCCTCTCCTCCAGCACCCAACCTTCCAGGGACACACGCAGCAAGGACCAGCGTGGTGAGGCACCAGTGGGAGAGGGAGCAGTTCCCAGTGATGCTGATGAGACACCAGGGCCTTCCATGTCCACAGCTCCGACCCTCGCCCTCAGCTCCGACCAAGAGGAGCAGCCTTTCAAAGAAGCAGTGTCTTCAGGTCCTCATCATCCCAGGACACACCTCTGCCTGACAATTTCCGTCTTCCTTCTTCAGGAAGAGTGTGTGTGTGTGTGTGTGTGTGTGCACGTGGGTGCATGCATGCATGGATGTGTGTATGTGGGCATGTGTGGGTGTATGTGTGCATGGATGTGTGTGTGTGGATGCATGTGTGCATGGATGTGTGTGTGTGTGCGTGTGCAGTGGGCATGTGTGGTGCTGTGAGGGCTAGACAGAGGGGGTGGACGTTGAGAATTTAAACAAGGCCCCATCTGGAAGACATGCTCTAACTCCATTCTGCATGTTGTGCCAACTGTCCAGCTGTGATGGATGTGACCCTCACACCAGAGTTAGCTTTTCACCGAGACCTCAGGGTACAGTCAGTACTGGGTTGTGCCCCCCACAGGGTGTAGGTCTCCTCTACCTGTGAGCAGCCCCTCCTCGGCCTAAGCCTTCCGTCTCAGACTCCAACATGAAATGCCACAGAGCCAGTAGCCACGCTCACTCACAGTCCCTCGCTGCTGCTCACTGCCATGGGCCTTGTCTCTCTCCCTCTTGATCTTCCTGAAGCTGGCACCCAGCGCCAGGACTGCAGTGGGACTTTGATCCGAGTAATAGAACCAGGCAGAGGGAGACAGTAACATATGCTGAAAACCCTTTTCGGCTGGCTTTAGGCTTAGATGTTTAATGAGGGCAAATTCTGGAAAGCCCGGGAAATAAAAACTGAAAGATGTAAATAGGGAGAGATTATCACTGAATTCTTCTAACTGTCTTACAAGCCCCTCTGGAGGGTAGACAGTGACTAAGAGGGACTCTGCCACGGATGACGATTAGGGCTTGGCAGGCAGAGGTGCGGTTTGCAGCTGCTCCTGAATGGAGCTAAACGTTCCAATCCGGTTTTTTCTATCACTGGTTCTGTCGCTTTCCTCCTTCCACCCACGCCCCACAAGCTTGTTAGGTGTGAGTTGGGGAGAGGATACTGTTCCTAAGGAGCTGGGGAGGTGGGCTGCCCCCTGCCACCCCCCCCACCCCCACCCAGGAGACCAGGGTCCTGCTGAGGCAGGGAGGCGGGAAGTTGTAGGAGCTACGCAGGGACAGGCCAGGACTGCATGGAATTACTTATATATGGGATCTTTAAAAAATCAAACTTGTAGGAACAGAGAGTAGAAAAGGGGTGGCCAGGGACTGGGGGCCAGGAGGAGGGGGGCACAACTGGGGAGAGGTTGGTAAAAGGGTACAGACTTGCAGCTGGAAGATGAATAAGGTCTGAGGATTGACAGTATAACATGGGGACTGTAGTTGGTGGCAGCGTATTGTATAATTGAAATTAGCTAAGAGAGCAGAACTTGAATTTTGTCATCCAAATATATATAGTTTTATTTGTACCAAATCATCATGATGTACACTCACTTTGAATACCTCATAATTCTCTTTGTCAGTGATACCTCAATAAAGCTGAAAAATGGGAGGTGGGAGGATTACATTAAAAGTTTCTTGTAAAATGCTTGGTGACCCTAATGCTTTACCAAGTGAGCACTCAGTTCACATTTCCTATTACTACTCCCTCCCGACTTCCTCTCAGGCCAAGGTTCCCTGATGCAACTAGCCCTGGCCCCTGGGTCCTGCTCTGACTCTGAAATTTGGCGTTGACCTGGGGCACATCTTTAAAAGATTTCCCTCCCGTCAACCGCCATCGGCACTGCCACTCCATTGTGCATTCTTATTTCTAGTTCTCGCAGCACTCTTACAGGGAAGGCATCACTTTCTTCATTTTATAGAAAAGGAGGCCGAGTCTCAGTGAAAGTAACTGAATGGACCAAGTTCTGGAGCCAAGATCTGCACCAGTTGGGTCAGGTGTCATAGCCCACAGAATCCCATGCCCACATGGTACCAGATGGGCCCTCCCAACTTCACCTCACCCTCTGAGACCAAATGCCTAGGCCAAGTGGGCAGGACCAGACCTATGAGTGTGAGTGGACAGGGCAGCAAAATGGGCATCATGCTCCCGGCAAGGGAGCCTCCTGAAAACACCTGGGGGAGAAATAAAGACCAATTGGAGACTCCCAGTCACAGTTATGAAAAAGCTGGATTTTAAAAAAAATATTTTTATTGACTTCAGAGAGGAAGGGAGAGGGAGAGAGAGATAGAGAAAGAGAGAAACATCAATGATGAGAGAGAATCATTGATCTGCTGCCTCCTGCACACCCCACATTAGTGCTCGAGCCCACAACCCTGACTGGGAATTGAACCGTGACCTCCTGGTTCATAGGTCAACACTCAACCACTGAGCCATGCCAGCTGGGCCAAAGGCAGAATTTTAAATTTGGACAGGGGCTGGAATGAGTCTTGTTGCTATCTAGAGAGAAAAAACTTGCCAAGCAAATTAATAATGTAAACAGGTCTTCCCGGAATCTTTAATCCATATAATCCTGTTCAAGTCAGTGAACATTTCGTACAGAATTGAATGAATCGGTCCCTTTCAAAGGGAGCGCACAGGCCAGCCCAGACGCAAGCTCTAAGTGCTCACATACACACCCAAAACAAATTTTAAAATTTTAATTAAAAAAAAAAATAGAACTTCTGCATGAGCCCAGTAACAAGAGGGATGAATTGAGTTTGGGAAGGTCCAAGAAAGTATAAGACTCAACCAACTATTTTCAGAAACCCATTTTCTTCAGAAGTACCTTCAATTGAAAAGATTAACCTACTGATTAAAATGATTCTCTTCAAGTTATTAAAGCAGGATATCAAAGGGCTGATACCACCTCAACGTTGGTAAGCCTAGTGGAAACTATTAGGGAAGCTTTAAAATACCAAGATTTTACCTCTTCCAGAGACATTTTAGAATTTAGATGTATGCTTAGTTCAGGTGTGTGTTCCTCTCGGTCCAAGTTAGTCCAGCTTCTCTGTGGCCCGTGTGTTGAAAGGTTATGCGTTCCATTTCTCAGGGAGGGCGGTCCCAGCGCATTTTTGCAATGACATTTGCCATAAAAATGGGGAGAATGTGGTACAGAGGGATGCAGGGTTAAGATGAAAGGGAGGGCGCAGGCGCTGGCACCAAAGGGAGGGAACCGGTCCATGGACTTGGCATTTAACCAGATTTCCTGGAGAGGCAGGGGCGGAGGGACCTAGTCAAAGAACGGCAACGTTCAGAGGCAGAACTGGCAAGGAGCAAAAAAGATGGAGCAAGAAGGGCCTTGGCCTGGAAGGGTCTACTTTGGAAGGAGGTTGTGAGACCATGAACCCACCGTGGCAGGATGTTGGGGCCATGGGAGGTCGGCAGCAACCAGTAGGCGCCCCAGCGGTTACCCCCCAGGGCTGCCGAGCCTGCGTAGGCCCGCTCCGCACACCCCCTCTCAAAACCCAACAGGCCGCCCCGCAAGCTCACCCAACCCCAACTACACTGACTCAGCAGGCCCGGGAAGCACCGAGAAACCCTTTGGGGGAAATCCAAAGCCCAGATCTTCTTATTCTGAGAACCTTCCACCACCGGAAGGAAGAAAAGATCAGGAGAGTCAGCACTTTCCAGCTCGCCATCCCTCTCCACCGTGGGGGCACCACCCAGGGGCTGGCGGCTCGGTAGCTATTTTTACCCTCAGATTTCCGGCATTGCAGACCAACCTTGGTTACAGGACACCACAGTCAGCTCAGCTCCGTCCACAGCAATCACAAGAAGCTTAGCCACAATGCGCAGCTGTGCATGGCCACACTCATCCTTACCCCGGACACCCGGGCCCCAGCTACAGAGCCAACGTCCAGGGCCCACCCCGGAGAAGCGAGGCGGCCGCTCCCTCGGGCTGTCCAGGCAGCGATCCTGTGAGGCCCGCTGTAGCCAGCAGCCTCTGCCTGTGGAGGGGACTCCAGGCTCAGCGTTCCCGTTTAAATCCTTCAAAGGGCCTCTAAGTTGCATGTTCCCGTGGTTTGTGGCGGACCCCGTCCAGGAGAGTTCTTTATAGCCACAAGGAGCGACTTTGTTGAAAGCTGTCTTGCTCCAACCCTGTTTTGATGGACACCCACTCAACATGGTTCCTTTCCTTCTCTTCTACACCTCTCCCCTGGAGCCTCCGGGCCGACTCACCTTTAGTTTTCCATCTCCCATGTGTCTTTCAGTCTATAGGCTTCTGTCAGGGGTCCCAGGGGCTGGCATGTTTTGAGAAGGAAACACTTCCTCATAATGTAGACAGATAAGGAGTGCTGATGCCAGAGAGAAATTTTCAAACCGAGATAGGACTTCTCTCCTGCCTGGAAGACGTGTGAGAGGAACCTGTGAAGTGTCGAGTCCCACCCAAGGCTTTTTCAGGCCACGGTGAGAAGGGCTTCGAAGGGTAAGGACAGGATCGCCTCGTCCTCTTTTCCAAAGACGGCCAAGCGCTTTGGGAGACACTGGGGTGCTCGCTAGGAAACGGGGGAAGAGTAATCTCTTATAATTGTTGTCAGCGATGGCACTTACGGTTGTTGTGACAAAGGGATTCCTGCCTACAGGCCAAAGGCTGGGCCCGCTGAGCCCCCGGGCTTCTCTCGGGAGAGGGCCTCTCATTGAACATTTCTAACTCCTGCCATCAAAATGTTGTCAACTGAAAGCAACTGAATCCCCGAACTACCATTTTCTTCTTCGTTATGGGCCCATATTTTTTAAGCCTCAAAACACCACTAAATTATGAGGCTTTTCCCCATCAGATTTCCTTCAGAAAATTAACTTGGATCAAGAAGGATTCAGTGTGGGTCGGACTCTAAGTCTGCCCGGCTCAGGGAGCTCAAGTGCTGGCCAACGGCCCCTCCTTCCCAGGTCCGGCTTCCGGTGGCCATTCATCAGGGGATTTGCGGCAGCAGTATTTTCCATTTCAGTTACTGAGCGGTGACTCACCGGCTGCAGTTACCCGCCCACCGGCAAGGGCACCGCAGGGTTTAGAAGGCCGGGCTGAGGGTGGGAGAGGGGTGAGCTGAGGTGGGAGGAAGGCTGAGAGAAAAGAAAGTTACAGAAATAACAGACTCCATAGGCCCACTATTTCATCATGCAATATTCAAATATTAGACCCTGGCCCAAAATAGCTGCTCCCTGACTGCCTTTCCCCTTTGTGTTGGCTCCAAGAAACACGGAACGCGCGGTAGCTGAACAAAATGCCTCATTCATGAGAGTCTGGCGGATGCCGGCGAGTTCATGACTTGATAATCCCTGACAGCCCTCATTAAATCTGGGAGCTGCAGGTGTGAAGGCCGCTGGGGTGGGGGCTGTAATCCGGCCGAGGACTGGGGCTCTGTCAGTTGAGGGACCTTGTCAGGTGAGGGCAGCGGTCCAAGTCGATGAGGGAACGGTGCCAATGCAGCAGGAAGGCTCAGGCAGAAGTCTCTTTTCGTGGCCAAAAGTCAGAGGCTGTTCTCTGAGTTCCTTGTGTGTGTGTGTAGAAACGCTTGGTTTCTTCAACAAAATTGAGCTGCAGGTACCCCAAAAGGGAAAAAATCTCCCAGTCTCGACTCTCATCTCCCCCGCCTAAAGCTCTTACCTTCCTCTCAGGGATCAGTCCTAACTGCTGTTTCCTGTGGACCAACTTCAGGGGCTGGAGCGCCTGGGAGATCCCCCCAGGGCCATCTCTGCTTGGGAGGGGAGTTTCCCTGGGGAGCTCTCCCTCCTTGTCCGTCTCAGAGTTTTATTAGGGAAGTGAGTGCACCTCAGGGCATGTTTTTCTGACAAAGGAACAGGTTTAGGTTCGGGCAGGATCAGCTACCATGCTGCAGTGTGATTTTAGGAGTGCCTTTAGGAAAGTTTGAACTCCAAAAAATTTCTCCCACGCTGATCCCTGAAATCCCTCAGTTAGGAGTTTATTGATTTGGGTAAACATTTTACTCTATTGCAGGTACTGTTGAGAGTCATAACGCATAATGTCGTTTCTGATATTACAAGGTACCGAGAGGGGACCTTAAGGAGAGAAATCACCCAGGTCCTGCTGCCCATGGCTGCACCAGCAAAGTCTTGATTTGCTGTCACGAAAGAGAAGGGACACGCATGGCAGCTTGTGACAACCTTTCCCATCGTCTTTACAATGGGAATGACAGCAAAACCAGCACCTAACTCCAGAGGTTTGGTAGGAAAATGTAATGAAGTCCAGAAATCTGT
The DNA here is from genome assembly GCF_963259705.1 of Myotis daubentonii. Taxonomy (NCBI): domain Eukaryota; kingdom Metazoa; phylum Chordata; class Mammalia; order Chiroptera; family Vespertilionidae; genus Myotis; species Myotis daubentonii. The sequence continues at coordinate 84,618,713 of NC_081845.1, read as the reverse complement.
ATGAGCACCACAACACTATAAAAACAGTCAAGTGGGAACTTCCTAAATGTAGCATTTGTCAGAGGATGGGGTCGAGGGAAGTGCAACTCTGTCAGACCCTTCCAGTGGCTTTGGTCCTTGACCTCGCAGAGGACAGGCTCTTCAGGACGGAGGCCACAGTATGTACCCCCAAAGACTTGGCTCTGTGAGGTCTCAGAGTCCTTAGGTGCAGAGAGGCAATATTGGCCGCTAGGGCTCCTGGTAGACAAGTTGTCTTGAATCTATGGGAACATCTGTTTCCAACTTCAATACACACATTTAAATCTATGCTTCATGGAAATACCTACAACTAATTCACTCATTCACCTGGTCACCTAGATAGCAACCAATATTTGAGGAATCGGGAACAAAAACACAGAAGTCATTCAAAACAATCCAAACCATTGAAATTCAACCACCGTATCAACACACTTTGCAAGCAGACAAGAAAAATGTAAAACTGAAGCTATTTCAATGGCTTTAGCTAAGCAAAATAAACCTAGAGGGGAAAATAAAATTATTTCTTCCAACTGGAGTTTTTACAAGGGGCGAGAAATCAAACGCTTTCCTTAAACTCTACAAAGCAAACAAAGCCTTTCAAAAGTCCACGAGAAATGGCAGGTATTTAGGTGATTAAGTTTGAGTGGATATGCAAGGAATGGTTCTGGAAAACCGTGGGGCAAGCGTCGGGGACAGCACTCATCAGAGTTATGAGGATTTGACAGCGTTAGACATGCAAGCCTGGAGCTAAGAACTTGAAACCCAGGGCGTGGAAACTGAATCCGTTTCTGACTCCCCACTACCCTCACCTCCCAACAGAATAGAACCCTAATGTCTTCAGAAAACTGTAGTTGTTGAGAAATCACAGGCAAAATATTTGAAATCATTAACATTTACTGGGGCCTTCCTTCTCTGTTTTTCTAATTGGCCTTTCTCTGTAGTTCGCTAGGGCTGCCATAACAGAATACCACAGACTTGGTTGCTTAAACAACAGGAATTTATTTTCTCACCGTTCTGGAGGCTGGAAGTCCAAGATCAAGATGTTGGCACGTCTGGTTTCTCCTGAGGCCTTGCTCCTTGGCTTGCAGACAGCTGCCTTCTCACATGATTGGGGTTTTGTGTGCTTGCATCCCTGATGTTTCTTTGTGTGTCCAATTTTTCTCCTCTTATAATGACACCAGTCAGCTTGAATGAACACCCACCCTAATTCATTTTAATTTAATTACTTCATTAAAGGTCCTCAGTCACACTCTGAGGTACTGGGAGTTAGGACTTCAACGTGTGGATTGGGGTGGAGAGGGTAGGGGGAGGGACACAATTCAGCTTATAACACTCTGTTCTTAATCTCTACACCTTCGCACTGGGAAGATTCTGCTATTAGCTCTCTTGTCTCTTGTCTAGTCTGCCTGTCTCATCTCTTTGTCTTTCTGATTCTCTATGTACCCTCAGTTCCTCTATGGGTGTTCTTCTTTGGGTATCTTCCATCCTTACCCCAGGCCCTCCCGCCTACCTCATTCTATTGGTCTTTCTTCAAATATCTAAAGAGTCATTCCGATGTGCCTGTTATGACTGATGGCAACAGAAAAATGCTGTCTCCACTCTCAGGGAATTTTTATTCTAGAAATTGAGAGGAAATTTGACCTCAAATAACCATAATATAAAGATAGCCTGTGATGAACTCTATGAAAGGCTAGAGCAGAGTTTGGCAAACTGCAGTCATGAAGTCTTTATAAAGTTTCTTGCAACACAACCATGCCCATACACATGCCCATTTATTTATGGCTACTTTTGCAGAGTTGTGTAATTGTGACAAAGACCGTATGGCCCACCAAGCCAAAGATATTTACTATCTGGCCCTTTAGAGAAAAAATTTTATGACCTGTGGACTAAAGTCAAATTACATAGGAGATAAGAGCCAGGAAGAAGCCCATCTGACTATTGTCTCCTGGGATATGTCACTGAGAACATGTGATTTAAGCTGGGCTTTTAGGGATGAATAAGAGTTCAACAGGGAGCGGTGGGAAAGGGGGTTGTAAGCAACATCAATATTATGAGCAAATGTGTGAGGCAGCAGGAATTCAAGGCACATTTGGGGCTCTAAGCAAAGACCCTCAGACAGCAAGCTAGGGGCCTGGCCCTCAATGTGAAGGGCGGGGTAGCAGGGGTGGACATATAATCAGCAGATGCTGTGTGAGGGGCGCCGCATGGAGTGCACAGATGAATCAGACCCAATCCCTGCCATCAGGGAGTATCTGACTCTAACAGAGGGAATAAGACAGGGACCCAAACAATTACGGTACAGGGTAGATTAATACCTCCATGGGGGAAACTTAAACCAGGAAAGTGATCAAAGAGAGGTTTGAGCAAAGTCAAAGTTGATGATCAGGTGGAGGATGGATTAATGATCGCGCCTCCTCTGATAAGTGCATTACACACACCTCTCATTTAAGCTCATAACAATCCTGTGAGCAAATATTCATCCCAATTACCTGGTGAGGAAGTGGAGGCTCAGACTGAGCAGGGATTCAAACCCAAGTTAGACTCTCCCACACTCCAAGCATACATCTTAGATTCTCCCCTCCATGCTCTTCACCATCTGGCTGGGAGGCCCTATTAAAGGACTTTTGCAAAAGCCTATCATTTAGAGAGAAGCAAACAGGAGGATTTAAGATGCACAGTTTATAGTTAGTATTTGAGGGCGTTCCAATTTTAAAAAACAATGTCGAAGTGTAGAAGAACGACTGCTCTGCCTCAGCATGTGCACTTGGCTCTGGTGTGTGGCTTGCGAAGGCACAGAGTCCCTGCAGCTCCTGAGTGCAACGTGTGCCTCCAACACATGGACCGCGGGCCACAGCGCTCCCCAGAGAGGCGCAGAGACGAAGAGCTTGTCTCTCCAGGAGGGAGTCTAAAGAGGTGCGGTTCTCAGTACCAGGCCAATCGTGGGTGCTCATACCATAATAATGAGTGCTTGCATTTAAATGCACCGTAAACTACTCAAAGAAGAAGTCCCTCTGACCCATCCCACCCTCCCGGGGTGGTGGTGGTGGGGGGCAGTGGATGCTACAGCAGCGCTAACAGGGCTCCTAGCACTGGAGAGGCCGATGCTGCTCAGAACCACATCCAGAACTGCAGCGGACAGGGGCCGGGCCATCAGCAGGAGCTCTCCGTGGGCAGCGAGTGTAAATAGATGCTGCACAGTCCTGACCACCGGCAGGAAGACGGCAGACTTCTTGCCTACACTGGGGTCCTGATGGGAAAGGTTGGACGCTACCTCCCCGGGTCTGAGGGAACACAGAGTGGATTCAACACGGGAACTCAGTCGCTCTTGGGCACCCCCCTCCCTGCCTCCTGGGTTCCCCACATACCACTAGGCCCTAGCTGACAAGCTGCAATTACAGGAAAGTGCTAAAGTTACAAGTTGTTCTAAACAGCCTTCGACAAAGGCTACTCAGAAAAGGAACCCTGGGCGGTTAGAAACCCTTTTTGCTGTGGAGAAACCATAAGGTTTGCATCCAAGAATGTGTTGTCTGTTTGAGGCTGGCCTTTATTCTTTCCGTCGGGTGCCAGTGGCATGCATTTCAAATGAGCAGTTGTCTGTGGCCCGAGTCTGTGGCCGAGGCATATCTAATCAGGTTAACAGCCGTTCATCCCGGCTGTCAGCTCGCTGGAAATCAGAACATTATCTGCAACCACACGCAACTCAAATGGCAGGTTGGCTCTCGGAGCCCTGCATCTCCAGCTCCCTCCTGACCTGGCTGTGGCGGCCCCCGGTTGTTTCTTCTCCTACGCGACGGTAGAACAGTAGCAAAGCTATTTTAGGGATGAAAGCAGCTAATTGCAGATTTCCATCACGGCCAGCCACTCAGAACACAGGTTTGGAGAGCACGCTGGTGGTCTCTGACTGTGGGAGGGTTTTGGCTTGTTGGCCTGTGGAGTTGCTCGTCCACACCCTGGACCCACAAAGCTGTTAATTGGAGGCTCTGCCATGTGGGCCACTTGGTTCTGGGTGTGAGGAATTTGGTGGGATTTCGTGTGAAATAGCATGCGATGTTTTCTTGGCCTTAAAAGCACGGCCAGAAGGGCCTTTGAGAGCCCTCTCTCCTCCTGCCGACTGGATGGATGAAGAAGCTGTGGCTCAGGAAGTCCCCTAGCCGGTCGGGGGGCAGAGGTGGCGAGACCCTGTGTTTCCAGCCTTCCTTTCGAGGGCTCTCTTTTCTGAGATGTCTGCACAACTCCATCATGTTGCTTAAAAGCTTCAGGAAGGCACAGGCTTCATTAAGGCCAGGTTCATTCAAATCCAAGTTCCGCCACACACAGAGGTATGATCTTGGGTGGTAGTTGCCCCATCTATATACAACGGGGATCCTAAGGCCTGCCTCTCGGGTTGTTAGATAGGACAGGAGTCTCAAGGTCTGAGCCATTCCTACTGAACGCTATTCTTGATAAATGTTAAAAGTGTAGTACACTGTTTTGCAGACCAGCTGTAAACAGGATGAGCTTGACAGGAACCGAATTGAATAAATGTAGCCAACTGCACAGAAGAAATCAACACGTAATTGACCAAATAAGCAATGGCCAAGCGTCCCTTGGTATCCTTTGGATATAAATCTCACCTCTCCTTTGCCTGCTGCATGTAAATAAAACTACCCTGGGATGACCACCTCTTGTTTTTGAATAGAGCACCCCCAGCAGCGAACCCCTTGAGTTCAGTAACAGGTTGGTCAGTTAAATGAATGAGATCATGACTTGATCATGCCTGGAAGGTGATTTTCCTGTGTGACCCCCTCCAGCTTCCTAAGCACTTCCTGTCATTTCTCGGAGGTGGTGTCTGCAGGGTCAGTGGAACCTAGTACTGGAAAACATGGGGCGGGTGGAATCAGAAATTCGGTAGAAAAATACCTATTATTTCCCATAAATAGCACTTTTACAAATGTCCAATGAAAAATAACCCCTTTGATTATGGTTCTTCCTTCCCTTATAATGGAGTGATGTGAGGATGGCACGCTCACAACTGCTCAAGGTCCTTGGCCTCTCAGAAGAAGCTGTTTGCGTCTCTCCATCATTGGCCCCCAAGGATACACTGCACAGGACAGCTGGCAACGGCCAGGGAGCTCTTCCCTCCTGCAGGGAAAGAGAGAGAATAGAACAGGCTTTGCTGGCTCCTTCCTCTCGCACTGACCTGGGGCCAGAGAAGAGTCAATAGGTCTGAGGAGCCTCGAAGGCCAGGGCAGGAGCTACACAGGGCGGAGACTGCCAGGCTCCTGGAGATACTGGGGATGCAGAGTTTATCTGTCTGCCAAACCAGACACCTGTCTGTGGAAATTGAAATTTCTTGGCAATCTTGCCACATCTTTGAAAGATTTTAAAAAACAAAGCACTAAAAGAAAAAAAAAAGTTTGATTGGAAAATCATGAGACTCATTATTTAAAATCATAGCTAGAAAAAGAAAATTTGATGCTTTCAGAGATTAGCAGGGAAGAAATAGCTGTCCTTAACTGCAAATAAGAAAAATTTAAAAACCCCAAGTAACCAGCAAATTTACAGAACTGATAATGATCAGAACTGATAAGGATAAGGACTGATAAGGATATTTAGCAAGGTTGCTAGAGACAAGTTTAACTTACAAAAAAACCTCAACTAATGACATTTTTTTCTATCTTGGCAATAGAAAACTAAAATGTAATATAAAATGTTATTGTTACTAATAGATAAACTGAAGTATCCAGGATTTATTTTAAAGACTACACCATGGAAGAAAGTTAAAATTCTTCTACAGGATACCAAAGAAAATCTAAATAATTGAGAAAGATATTCCACACACTCAGATGGGATGGCACAGCATTATAAGGCTGAAATATCCCCTAAATGATCTACAAATGCAGTATAATCCTAATATAAAAATACACTGCATGTTTAGAAACTCAATATGTTTATTCTAAAATATTTATGTAAGCATAGAAATCCACAAATAATTAGTCTTTAAAAGAGTTGCTTTACCAAACATCAATAGATATTACAAAGGAAAGCCAGATAGAAAAAGATGGGCAAAGGATGTAAACAGGCAATTTATGGAAAAGGGAGACCCATCTAGCTAAAGAAGCATGTGGTGAGGTGCTCAGACTCTTCAGAAATGAGAGAATTCCAAGTGAATCAAGAATTCTGTATCACTTGACACACAATGGGATGTTGAAATTGAAAAGTTGGATGGAGCCAAGGTTGCATGGAAGTTTGCATGCTTCTGGTAGAAGTACCGTTGGGGGCACTCACACTGCAAAGCAACCTGGCCACACTGTCAGTGAAGTGTGTCGGTGTGTCGGTGTCTCAGCAGTGCTGCTCCCGCACGTGCAGCTCCTCCAGGTCGGTAAGGGAACGTGTGTGAGCAGGTTCACCGCAGATTGTTCGTGGCAGCGGGAGGCGGAGGAAACCTCGGTGTAACAAGTGAAATGGAGTGGACGTGTGCTATGGAGTACCGAGAAGCAGAGAGGCATGGCACTGCATGGCTATGTCATCAGAACATGGTGTGTACTGAGGGGGAAACTAAGAAACAGAAGGAGGGTCATAGGACCATATCATTTACACAAAGGAAATGCTTGCACACTTAATGATCATACTAAGCATTGAGAAATACGTGTAGAAACTCAAGGAAACATAGGAAACACATTAGAGAGGTAGCCTATGGAGAGAGAGGATGAGGCAGGCAATGGGGCATCAATGGGACAAGGGCTAGCCCTTGCAGACTGACAGGTGCTGTGAACTGAGTGTGGTGGTCTCCACCTGTGGCCCACATGCATGTAAGAGAGGAAGAGAAACCCATTGTGTGTAAAAGAAAGTTGCATGCTTGGCATTTATTTTGAGACTAGAGGCCCGGTGCACGAAATCGTGGGATTCCTGGCCTGGCCTGCGGGATCGGGCCAAAACCAGCTCTCCAACATCCCCGAGGGGTCCCAGATTGCGAGAGGGTGCAGGCCAGGCCAAGGGACCCGCCAGTGCACGATTGGGCCGGGGAGGGATGTGGGAGATTGGCCAGCTGGGAAGGGATCGTGGGAGGGTTCCAGGGCGTGTCTGGCCTGTCTCGCTCAGTCCTGATTGACTGGACCCCAGCAGCAAGCTAACTTACTGGTTGGAACGTCTGCCCCCTGGTGGTCAGTGCACATCATAGCAAGCGGTTGAGTGGCCTTAGCATATCATTAACATATTACAGTTTGATTGAACAGTCGACCGGACGACCAGACACTTAGTATATTAGGCGTTTATTATATAGGATTACATGGAAGCAAATTTGGAGTGATCTATCCTCCTAAGGAGATTCTGGTGAGTCCAGTGGGATTTAGTGTATTAGACCTGATGGACCCATGATTCACTATGTCTTCAACATCTTGCCTGTTTTCATTATGTCTTAGAAAACTAGGGCCTGAGGTTGTTTCAGGGTTGGATGTTGGAAAACAATGCTGCTAAGCATGAATATTTTAGCAAGAGTTGATCCTTTTGAGAGGTTTTAACAAGAAACAGGTAAATTGGAGAAATAACTCGAAGGCCTCACTTTAGAGATTGCTAACAGGGTAAGAGAGAGAAAAGAACAAAAAAACAAAACATAATTTAGGATTGATGCAAATTTGTATTTTTAAAGTTTTATTCATCTCAAAATGAATCCTGGAGAAATATTACCCCAATATTTCTTTCTAGATCTTAAGTTCCTTTTCCGTGAAAAGAATGATAAAAAAAAAGATCCATACACTGATTCATTTCATTCTCTAGCAATCCTATGAATGAGATATCGTAATCTCACTTTCCAGAAGAAAAAAACTGAAGCTCATGAAGGTTAAGTCACTTTTCCCAGGCCATGAGAGCAGAAAGTGGAGAATGATTCAGTGCAAATATGGCTGACTAATTCCAAAGTGCCTGCTCTTTCTTTTCCTGTCCACTAAAAGGTATTTGAGCTTAACTACACTTGTAAAGAGGCCTATTTTTGACATTATTATATGGTATGCAGTACAGGAAAACAGAAACCTCTCTGTATTTTAAGTGAAATGGCATTTGACAGCATGAAGTAGTTGCTGATGAAATCATTGGAAGAGTTGAAGGGGCAGGCTCTCAGCTGAGCCACCATAAAATACTCCCAGAAGGCTGCAGAGATGACCTACCAGTCAGGAAGGTGAGGAAGACAGGAGGCCAGGAGATCAGGAACCCCGCAGTAACTAAAGCAGGAATCAGGAAACCAGTCCAAGAAGCTGTCATTCTGACCAATATCGCTCCCACACACCCAAGAAGCTGGTGATTGGACACTGGAAAGCTGTGTTTGACTTCACCGTGCTTTAGCTGCCTTTCCAAGACCATGTAAATGGAATGGACCCTGCATCCTCATGACCTTGCTTACTAGCAGAAAAAAAGTCAAAGCTCTGGAAGGAGGCTTCTATCTCATTTCTGCACCCAGGTGGCAAAACGTAACTGTCATCCAGAACTCTGGCTGAAAGGGAGTCTGGGAAGTGTAGTTTTTAGCCTCCCAGACTCTGTAGTATGGGAGGCACACTAGAAAGGTGTGGTTATGGGCAGTGAGTCCACAGGTATAATTTTATTTGAAACTCTAAAGTCATACCACTAAACATAAGAAAGTCAATGAACTAACCTTTTTAAACTCAAGAATATCACACTCCCTGCCAGAATCCTGCATGACCATCATCATCTATTATTATCTGCTAGCAGCATATCAAAATATAAGACAGTGACTAAGAAAAAAAAATCACCCTAAGTATTGATCCAAGTGAAACTTCTAGAAATAAAATAAACATGAAAAAAAAAATACAAAAACTCAATGTTCAGGTGAAACAGCAGATTAGATATAGCTGAAGAGAGAATTGGTGAACTAGAAAATAGTGTTGAGGAAATTACTCAAATTGAAGCAGAGAGAGACAAGGAGTTGGAAAATATTAAAAAGAGTGAAGAGTCATGGAAGATAGATACTGTACAGATTATAGGAGCTTCAAAGAAAGTCAACTCAGAATGGAAGAAAATATTTGGAGTTAATTGCTAAAATATTTCTAGGATTTATTAAAAACATTCATGTTCAACTTCCAAGCAGACCAAATAAAAATAAACCCACCCCTGAGAACAACCAAAGTCAAAGAAAATTTAGCAAAAACAAAAGAAAGGAAACGTAGATCACCTTCAAAGGAATAACAGATTGAAGGTAGACTTCTCATCAGCCACAATGGAGGCCATAAAATATGCAATAATATTCTCAATGTGCTGAAGGGGAACAACTCCACCTAAAATTCTATGCATAAACTATCATAAGTAAGTAAAAGAGAGCTTTTTCTAGTATTGCAGAAACTAAGAGAATTTATAACTCACAGACCCTGACTCAACGATCTAAAAGACAAACTCCAAGAAATAGAAAATTGAATCTGAGGAAAGAAGAAGATGCAAGGAAAAATGGCGAGCAAAGAAACTGGTAGATATTGACTAAGTCTAAATAATTACTGACTTTTAATATAGTAATAATAATAAACAGGGGGAATTAAAAACAAAAACATAATAGGAAATAATGACAGAGAAGATGAGAGTAGTAATCAGAGTGAAAGCCTTTCAAGGCCCTTGTTTTGTTTGGCAGGAGGGAAGGGATACTGATTAGCTTCAGGCTTTGCTAGGTCAAGATATGTTCTTGGCATGTTTAGGGCAGCTATTTAAGGGATAGAAAGAAAATGGATAACAGGAAAACTAAGGCCTCCTCACCACTTGTCTCCAAGAGAAGAGGAAGGGTTCAGCTGCAGCCTACATTTCAGTGTGAAGGACAAGTATTACACTTAAAAAATACTCTCCTGTTTTAATCCTAAGTAAATACAAGACACGAGGAGGAAATGGAAAGATTTCCTTGCTGAAGACGTGCTAATTCAACCTTTGTTCGCTGTCACCCAGCAATTGGAAAGAGTCACGTAGCAAGTGGGGCTCGGAACCCTGCCCTCAGCCTGGCCTCTCCTCCCCAGGCCCTGGCTGCCAGCTCAGCTCTAGCTCCTGTCTGTCTCTCACCCACCCCGCCCTTCTGCATCCCAGCTCTGCCTTGCCTTGCCCTTCTTCAGTTCTAGAACTCTGAGCTCATCTCTGCCTCCTGCTCAGCTGTGGGAGCAGGGTCTGCCACCCCCCTCCCCCCCGCCACCCCGCCACATGCTGCCTGCCACATCCTGCCAAGTTCAGACATCTTAAAAAAAAATTTATATATATTTTATTGAATTTTTACAGAGAGAAAGGGAGAGGAATGGAGAGTTAGAAACATCGATGAGAGAGAAATATCGATCAGCTGCCTCCTGCACACTCCCTACTGGGGATGTGCCCGAAACCGAGGTACATATCCTTGACCGGAATCGAACCTGGGACCTTTGAGTCCGCAGGCTGACGCTCTATCCACGTAGCCAAACTGGTTAGGCCCAGACAACATCTTGACATGGCAGGAAGTGCCCCTTACTGAGCATTTGTGAGCCATCCTCATGCTGGGTCTCTCCAGACAAGTTACTGAACCTCTGGGACCTCAGTGTTCTCAGCTATGAATGTGAATAACAGTAGCACCTACCTCATAGTGTTGCTATGGGGCTCAGTGAGTTACTGTATGTAGAGCACACAGAATGGCCCCTACAGATCAGCCCTGTCCCAGCCCAGGAGGGGGTCTCATTCCAGGTCCCAGGTTTTGGATCATGTCCCTGTAACTGACCAAACCATGCTTCGCCTTGGGCACAGTGTGGGTTGTGCCACCATAACGCGATGGGCTGAAAAATGGAGAGAAGTGCTCCGCTCAGACCAGAGCGCTCTCTCTGTTTGAGTGACAGGAGGAAGAAGCTGTTTGGATGAGACTGCAAATGCAGTGGGCAGGTGGGGGGCCAGGTGACCACGGCAGCCAGCCCGGCGACAGGCCCGGGTTTGGCTTCTCCCAGAGAGGGAGCAGAGCCCACCGCCCTGAGCAGCCCCCAGGGCCTGCAGACCCCTCTGTGCTCTCCCTCGGCCCGTGGAGCCCGCAGCGCACATCGCCACAGGTGCTCAGCTATTGCCAAGGAGGAAGCTTGACAAAATGAGCCACGTGGCCACGGAGACGCAGCTCAGACGGGCTCTGAGGGTGGGTGCCAAGGACGAAAGGGAGGGAGAACCAGGGCCATGAGAGCATCTTGTTTAAACCGCCTTCTGCAGAAGAGCCTTGACAAGACCCTTTGGTGCCCCTTGGGTGCTGCTCAGGGTGGATCATCCTCGTTTTTCAGATAATCTGGGTGAAACATGGCTCATCCACACCTTACAGTTCAGCATGGTGGTTGGTGTGTCCCCTCTGGTCCCACCCCTTCCTGGGAGTCTTTCTCAAAGGGCTTTGCGAAGGCTAAAGGGCTTACGCCACGTAAGACAGGGAAAGGTGTGCGTGCTCAAGAAACATTCGTCTTATTTCTGGGAGGTGCCAAGTAAAACAGTGGAGGTGATGAGCACTTGCTTTAGCATCAGGTGACCCGGGCTTGAATCCCACCCAGGTTTTAATTCTCAAAAACCAATCTAGTCTCCCAGAGCCTCAGTGCCCTCATCTGCAAAATAGGGATAAAAACGCCCCCCCCCCCCTTGGGGTGTTCTGAGGGTGAGTACGTAAGGTGAGCTGAGAGCTTAGCACGGAGTTGGCGTAGGCCGGCCTCACACGAAGGAGGTATCACACTAGCGGTAATGATGACGCTCCTTGAGGACGCCGAAGCTGCGGGCGGTAAGGTGACCTGTCCAAGGTCACCGGGGGGTAAGGGCAGGCCTGGGTCTAAGGCGGGTTTGCTGACCTCCCTCGGAGCTCTTCTCCCCGCTCCTGGCACCCGCCCTGGTGCCACCGTGTCCTGCGTTGCCCAGAGTCCTGGAGTTGCGTTTTGTGGTGAAGGAGGATGTAGGACCTGTTTTGAATCCTGAAGACCTGGTGCTTTTAGCCTGTACAGTGGGGCCTTGACTTACGAGTGTCCTGACTAACGAGTTTTTCGAGATACGAGCCGTCTCTCGGACGATTTTTTGCTTTGAGTTGCGAGCTAAAATTCGGGTTAGGAGCCAGCTTCAGATACCGCACCGCTAGTTGGCGCAGCGAACGTCACAGTGAACGCCACAACATCAGCCGGGCATCACGTGTCTCACTCGTTCACTTTTTGATTTGACATGCGAGTCATTTGAGTTATGCGCTCCGTCACAGAACGAATTAAACTCGTAAGTCAAGGCCCCACTGTAGAAGCCTTTCCAGCTCAGGAGGTTCCAATCTGAGCTGATTTCAGAAGCGTGAGTTTCCAGATTAGGGACAAAGGCAGACACCTAGCCGAGAAGGGGGGGTGGGGGGAGGAGAAGAGAAACAAAGCAAGCCTGTGGGCAAGGACCTGAGGTGGGGGGGCGGTGCGCTGAAGGAGAGGCCCCCCAGCACAGGCAGCGGGACCCAGGCCAGGGGCGGGCCGTGGGGCCGCCCTCAGAGACCGCCCCTCGCTCTGGGAAGCCAGCGGAAGCGCTACCTGGTTTGTGCTCCTCGCATTTTTTCCAGTCGCCATGTGGACCTGCCAACATTTTCCACATTAAGAACAAATCAAAAGAAATGTTTCACTAGGCATGAGTTAGTGCAAGGGAAGGAGAGCAAATCAAATTTGTGCAAAAATAGAGGAAATTAATTTTTAAAAAGTCCAACCGAACACCCTGTAATTTTCAGTGATTTCCTTTCAGGGAAACTGACCACTGTCACTATAAACAAAGACGAGAATAAATAAATAAAAAGGGAAAGAAGGTTGTGTTTTTTCTCCGCGCCTCCCTGATGGATGGTTTATGGAGGCCTCGGGATAAAAGTCAGCCTCTAATTGTTCCCAGATGAGGCCGCCTCTGCCCGTGCTGTGGTGTTTCCCCGGCCTCACCCGGGCCTGCCAGACGGGCTGCTGGTGACGGGAGCTGGACACTGGTCCCCGTGGCTCTGGCCACAGCCAGATGTAGAGGGGCAGCAGGAGGTCAGGGCCGTTGGTGGGAGGAGCAGACGGCCAGGAAAAACCCATCACCGCCATGGAAATGAGGCTCTGCCCGAGCCAGCACCCATGCCCCCTCCCCTTCAGAAGGGCTCCTGTGCCTCCTTTCTCTCGGGGTCACCTCTCTCACTGGCTCACTGCATGCTCTGGGACCCACCAACGTCCCGTCACCGAGGAGGGCCTGGCTGGGCGGAGATTCTCTCCTAACTCAGGAGGCCATGGCCCCTCCAATGCGCGGCCAGCGTTGTGGCGTCTGGGCTGGTTACTTCTCTTCCGCAGCCTCCAACCCTCCTGAAAGGAGGCAGGTGTTCATTACCATGAGAGAGCCCGCCTCATGGCATCTTTGTTCCTCTGGGGCCTCTGGGGATCGCCCTCAGCTGGCTTCGCTGTCCCATCTGCTGAGAGTCCCCTCACCTCACGTTGCCATCCTCACATCCTCTGCTGGGTCTGGCTCCCTGTAGCCGGGGACTCCAGGGACCACTTGGGAAGTGTCTTCTGTCTTCTTCCCCCTCCCCGACCCTGCACCCCAGGAATGAAGCCTGAAACGCCCCATGAACGGGTCTTGTCCTCATTTCTCCGCAATAGGGATTTACCAAAAGTGGGGTCGGACATGTGGCCCGATTCCGAGCTTCTGTTCTCACCATCTTGGCGCCTCCACTGGCTCCGTTTCAGGGACCCCAGCACTTTCACAAGATCAGACATTCCCTTTGCACAAGAGAAGACATAAGGCTTTCTCTGCGAAGAACTTGAAAATAACTTTTCAGTTGTTGAATATCTCTGGCAAAACAAACATCGTGATGAGCTGGGGTAAATGAATCAGAAACAGATGGATAACATTTATCTGAAACACAGAATTTCAGCCCAGAGGGAGGGGTGGGGGGCGTGCTTGGGGTTTCCATGAGCCCAAAAATATAAGGCAAGGGGCTTGAGCCACTTGACTGATCCAACCAGCTAATCTGGGAGCGCCCAGTCCAGCCTCAACAGAGACGTGTGTGCGGCCGTCCAAGGAGCCCAGATATCAAGAACACAGAGCTGCTATCAGGTTTCCAAAATGTAGCTTCTGAAAATAAGCTGTTCTAATTTACAGGGTACCTTCTAACGTCTCCCCTGGAGCACATGGCTCCGTGGAAGATGGAAATTATTTTGGAGATAACCAGTTGCTGGGTTTGGCATCCATTCTGCAACAGTTACATGTGTGGAAAGAGGCCCTGATTGGTGGGGTGGGAGTGTGCTGGGGGGGGCGGGTGCGGGGGTGGACACATCAGTGGTTTCAACAAGAATGCGAAAATACTGTATTCTGTGACACCGTGGCTCCAGGGTAGGCAGATTACTCACAAATCGGTTACAGATTTCCTTGAAATATGTAGGGCCTTCCATGCAGGAGAAAGGGAGTGGGGGCCCAGATGCCTTTGGAGCTCTGCTGACCTCCAAACATGGGGACGGAGCTGGAGAAGGTGATGGGCCAGGCAGTGGCTCCTGGGCAGGTCCTTGCCCTTCCAGGCACACGGCTGCGCTAGTTGCACCTCTGAGGGCTTTGCAGGATTCGCAAGAGAAGTTGCTACCCACGCGGTTCTCCAGCCTGCTTGTTTTGGTGTCAGTCTCTCCAAAACTGGTCTGTTCAGAAGGGGAGTCTACTTCCCCGTCTGGGACCTGCTATCCGACACCAAGAGGAAGAGCAATTGGGGGTCTGTCCTGAATTGAAAGTTCCCCTGAAAAATTTAGACACTGCATCACAGGCCCAACTGTGGTCCTTCCCAGAGAACCCAAGGCACTCGTTAATGTGCCAGTTCACGCATCTAAAAGGGGACTCTGTTTCCATTACCATCTTGACGTTCTTATTTCAGCCAAGGCGATGGCAGCCACATAAGCTGGAAATCTCAGGTTCTTCCTTGATTGTTCCCTCTGGTTCATCCTCAGATCCAGTCCATCAGCAAGGCCTGGAAGTGGAACTGCCAAGCCCAAAACGTTCTCAAATCCATACACTGCCACTGTCCCCCTCGAGGCCACCAGCATCTTCTGCCTGGACAACCTCAATCACCGCCAAGGCGGTCTCCACCATCTCCACTCACTGTCCCTCCTGCCTTTCTGCCAATCCAGCCTCCGCTGCCACTGCCTGCTCCAGCGGCTTTTTCTTCTCAAAACGTAATTCAGATCATGATGCAATTTATACATTTCTCCAAAAAACTGCTTCATGGCTTCCCATTGTAGTTAGAATTAAATCCAAACATCTTACCGCAACCTTTAAGATCTTGCACGATCCAACCCCTGCTTTCCTCAATTCCCTCTCATTTTCCCCTCTGCACACCACACTGCCTTCCCTGGGGTCCTGCTATACCTGCCAACCCCACCTCCCCCCGGTTCCGCAGAGACCCACATCTATCTCAAGCCCTTCACAGACACAGATCACTGATTTTTTTCTCCTGCTTTAAGTCTCAGCTTAAATATCTTCTCCTATTTGTCCACAGGTAATAATACTGATCCAGACACCAACACCTTAATGTAAGTCAGCCGCTGCTTAGAGTAGAAAATAGAAAAATTTCCTGGCTGCACATATGAATTTCTGTTCAGCCTTTGACACTTGTTAGCACAGGATGTACGTTTGCATGCATGTACACATACATTCACATACAACATTAGCACATAACACAGACATTAACACCGGACCCTGGCAAGGACTGCCCTGGTGAGGAGGGGCTAACAGGAGCAATGAAAGAGCAATGGTAACCCTGGAACCCCCAGCCCAGGTACCCCTGCCAAGGTGGTCTGTTTCCAGGCAGCGGAAGATGACACCGCTGGGTCAGTGGTAAGTGAACTGGTGAGCACTGCATCTGGGGTGTCAGGCAGATTGGCCTCTGGAGCAGGAAGGGGAGAAAGAAAGTGCAGGAGGAAGGTCTGATTTAGGACAAACAAGGGCTAGGCTCTTCTATAACCTACACCCATCACACAACAATGCATGCTCTCTTGGAAACTTTTAAACATTACAAAATAGCCTGGCTGGTGTGGCTCAGTGATTGAGGGTTGACCCATGAATCAGGAGGTCAGGGTTCAATTCCTGGTCAGGGCACATGCCCAGGTTGCAGGTTCCATCCCCAGAAGGGGACATGCAGGATGCAATGGATCGATGGTTCTCTTGCTTCATTGATGTTTCTCTCTCTCTCATTCTCCCTTCCTCTTTCTGAAATCAATAAAAAATGTATATCTATAAACATTACAAAATATTAAGATCCAGGGGGAACAAATCTCCTAGGGTTCCCTTATTCAAAGATAACTATTGCTATCATTTTGACGCATTTATTCCTGCCCTTTCTCTGTTTGGGTTTTTTGTTTTTTTAACTGTTTTGCTTCTTCAGAGTTGCACACCAGCCATCATACTATATATACATCTTCCTGTCCTGCTTTTTCTGTTTAACTTAAATTTTGTTGTTTTTTTAGGTTGTTACCTAGTCACAGAGAATATAATTTTTAAGGGGATGGATATACCCAAGATTCTGTTTATCTTTTCCCTATGAATGAGAATTTACTATCTTTAGTAGTCAACTATTGCACATAAAGCAGCGATTAACAACTTTCACATGAAAGATTCAGAATGTCTTCTTCAGGGTAGATTGGATGGATTCTCTAGGTTGGGCTAGTCATTTTAACCTGTAACTTCAGATTTACTTAGCCCACTGTGATCAGTAATCACTTTAAAATCTCTTTCTCTCTGGATCCCCTTTTGTTTTCCCTTAGACTCTTTACCAAGTACCTTCTAAATGGTTGTGGGAGGTCTCACCCATCTATAGGTGTCTGATAGCTGCTCAGCAAAGTCCTTTTCCCCTTCCTCCTGGGCACACAACTAGATCCACTCAGCAGCTTCTCTTGCTGCGAAGATGTGTATCGTGGTTCAGTCTTAGCCAATGGAAGGTGAGAGGAAGTGAGACGTCTTGCTTTCAGGCCTCATCAAAACGTCTCTCCTGTGTGATCCAACCACAGCTTTCTTTTTCCATTCACTGGATGCACAATGCTCTAGAGCAGCGGTTCTCAACCTGTGGGTCGCTACCCCTTTGGGGGGGTCGAACGACCCTTTCACAGGGGTCGCCTAAGACCATCTGAAAACACATCTATAATTACATATTGTTTTGTGATTAATCACTATGCTTTAATGATGTTCAATTTGTAACAATGAAAATACATCCTGCATATCAGATATTTACATGACGATTCATAACAGTAGCAAAATTACAGTTATGAAGTAGCAACGAAAATAATTTTATGGTTGGGGGTCACCACAACATGAGGAACTGTATTAAAGGGTCATGGCATTAGGAAGGCTGAGAACCACTGCCCTGGCGAGGCAACCCATGCCGGAGGGTCCCGGGAGCTCTGGAGTACGGCCCATGAGTCTTGAGTTTGCAAGACTGCCATGCAGGCCTTGCTCATGGGAGCCTGGGGCCTTCCAAGGTGCCAAATCTGTTTAAACATGTGCCCAAAATTATAAGGTGCTATTTCCTGAGCTGCCTAATTTAAAATCCCACATCAATGACCGAGTAATAAAAATATCATTTCATATTCCACATACGATGAAAGCGTCCTCAGTGCCAACGCTTCCACGAAGGAGCCTCCTGCTCTTGAGATGGTCCCACTTGCACGTTTCAGAGTCTGCTCTGTCGCGAGGGGAGGTGCAGTGAAGTCATCAAACCCCAGCTCGGTGGCTCAGCGGGTCAAGGGCAAGTTCCTCACCTCCCTGTGCTTCCTCCTCAGCAAGATGGGGACAAAGTGGGACCTGTCCCACAGGTAACCGAGTCACGTGACTGCCTGTCCCACAGGTAACCGAGTCACATGACTGCCTGGAAGAGAGGTTATTATAAGAAACAGGCTTTCTCTGGCTGCATCTACAGTGTAACATGGAGAAGGGCCTTCTATTTACCAGACACCTGAACTAAGTCAAATCACTATCCAATGTGGAGAGCACTTCCATGCTTTGCTTTTTGTTTCAGTTCAGGCTTTTTTGTTTGTTTGTTTGTTTTTTAATTTTTGTGAGTTTATTTGAGCCAAACTGTCAACAATTGCCGGGAAGCAATATCTCCATGGATTGGGATAATGCTCCAGAGCGGCAGTCGCCAACCGGTGGTCCGAAAGGTTGGTGACTGCTCCTCCAGAGAATGGCGGTTTGTTCATCTATTTTATACATTGCAATCAAAGGAAGGGACATAGGTGGGTTACATGAAACCACTGGTGATAGATGAGAGAGGCGGGAGAAATCAAAGCGGGGAAACCTCTGGGATTGGATAAAAGGTAAAATGATAGACACTTACTTAGGTGGGTGCAGGATAGTTAACAGTCAACAATAACATGATAACAATAACAATGAAGGAATTTGTAGTGTGCGTCCTGGTGCCCAGGCACATTAGGTTGTTCCCCAAGGGGTCCGGGAAAAGGGAAGTTACAAGTTACCCTGACTTTTCAAGGATGTGTTATCATAGATGCAAAAAGACAGACAGGCTCAGTTAAGGTAAAGGTTGACCATGTCATTGAAGATACCAGCCTAGGAGGTGGCTACCCACCATAACTGCTTTTAGCTAAAGTTTAATTTCAGACCATCCTTTGTGGTGACTTTAGGCCTCTGAGTTTGCAAGACCGCCATGCAGGCCTCCCCTGAGCTTGTCAGGTCAGCATGCAGCCCCTTTCGTCCACACATCCCCCTTTTGGTCATAAATCAATCCAAAGGATGCATTGATGACCAACCTTTTGGTGGGATAATGGAGTCCCACGGAGCTAGGAAGGCTCATTCCTAGGATGTCTCAGTGTCAGCATGTCTTGCTGAACAGGGTAGACCACTAGAGTCAGGTTTTTTGTTTTTATTTTTTAATTTAAAAAATTAAAAAAATTTTCTTTTTAAAAACTTATTCAGGCCTAATTGGTTTTTCAAACTAGGTTTGCTGGGCTTCTGGAAAATCTTTGGCTTGGTTAGCGGCAAACGTTGAGAGCTAGCATTTGGGTTTGGCTTGGCTTTTCGTGGAAGAGAGCAGCTTGGGCTGAGATGGGTGCACAGTTGGGCTCGGCTCTAAGACTGACCTTGGGATTTTTTTGTTGACCTTGGGATATTTTTCCATTGATTATTAGAGAGAGTGGGAGGGAGGGAGAGAGACACACAGAGAGAAACATCAATGTGAGAGAGGCACAGCGATTGGTTGTCTCCCGCCTGTACCCTGACCAGGGCCAGAGATTGAGCCTGCAACCGAGGTATGTGCCCCTGACCGGAATCAAACCCAGGAGCTATCAGTCCACAGGCTGACGCTCTATCCACTGAGCGAAACTGGCCAGGGCAGACGGTGGGATTTTGATTCTCTTTCTCTGTTGCCCTCTGGGATGTGCATGAAAAGAGGTAGTGATGCCTTTGAGGTCAGTGCATCTGCACACTCCGCAGGGCGGTGGGCACGGCATAAAAAGAAATTACTTGAAAAGAGTGGCTCAGTAGTGTCTTGAAACAGGACCATCCAGAGGTCTCAGAACCACGCTCCTCACAGTGCAGGACTATGGGGGAGACAGGTGTTTTTATTTATTTGTTTGTTTGTTTGTTTAAAAATATGTAGCCTAACAGCTTTACTCCAAATGCACAGGCACTTCGAAGGGCCTGCAGCAGAATCAGGTCTTAACCTGAGAGTTCAGCAGATATTTCACTGAGTTCCTGTCCCCTGATGAGTTTTGACTTCCAGCCTCACACTGTTTGAGAACCACTAAATTGGTAGGAGATGCTGGAGTCATCACTGAAAACTGCTGTTAGACTCACTCCCCAGCTACTTTCACAGAGGGGTCGCGTGAACTTCCAAGTCGCCTGACGGCACAGGAGGCCTGAGAAATGCCAGCGGGAGCCGCCGCCTGCTGACCCGCCCTGACCTCCAGGATCCCCTCGTCTTCAGATAGGCAGACACAGGTCTCAGTGGGACCCCTTAGTTCCTGGGTAAGTCTGTGCTCACCCATCGCTCAAGTAAATAGGGAGTTTTCTCACTTTGCCTTTGGGCAGTGGTCGGCAAACCGCGGCTCGGGAGCCACATGTGGCTCTTTGGCCCCTTGAGTGTGGCTCTTCCACAAAACACTGGCTTTTCCACAAAATACCGACTTGTGCGCATGGGCCACGAAGTTTCAATCGCACTGTACTGCGCGCCCGCACGTGGTATTTTGTGGAAGAGCCACACTCAAGGGGCCAAAGAGCCGCATGTGGCTCACGGGCCGTGGTTTGCCGACCACGGCCGTTGGGCATCTCACAACCTGAACTTAGGTCCATAACGCAGAGCGACAATTCTGAGTGACCGTGCCCTGCTTTTATCTATGGAGCTTTTCCAGGACCGATCATTCCCCTGGGGTGCCGGGAGCCGGTCCATCCTTGCTGTTTCAAGGGACCTGGCATATATGGCATACGGTTCTTAATATGTTTGCTCACCTTCTTGGCGCTGTGTTTTAACCAAAGTCACCTCTCCGAGAAAGGTTGAATCCCCAGGTAGGGATTTTCCCCTGAAGTTAGGGAGGGAATAAAACCCCTCAACTAAGTGCCAGGCGGGTAATTAATCCCTTTAACTACGAACAAGCATGCTTAAACTACATAATCTTTTCTCCCTGGAATGGAGATAAGAAACGCCCTAACCTTTGTAATAGAGATTGATAGGATTGAATCAACTGGTATAAATACAATTGTAACAAGACAGAAAGACTCAGAACTTAGAACAGAATCAAGAAGACAGAACCTACACGGAGCCTAGAGACAGAAGAACTTCGCTGGAGAGAGCATGCCGGAGGATCCTGGAGAGGGACTGGCCTGGGAGCCTAGAGACAGAGCCTAGCGGGAGAACATGGCAAGGGATCCTGGACTGAACCTGACTGTGGAGATTGGCAGGAGAGCCTGACTAGAACCTGGTGACTGAACCTGACTGGAGAACCTGAGCAGAACCTCTCTGGAGATCGAGACCAGAACTTGGCTGGAGATCCTGGCTAGGCTGCTGATCAACTGAACGCTGTCTCCGTGTCATTCCTTCTTCGCCAACTCCGTCCACACCTTTGGGGACCCCTGGACCTGCTGGGGCAGGACCCCGGCACTGGGGTCCCAGTCTCCCCAGGCTCCAAGCTCATTACCGACAAGAACGGCATCTCAGCGGCCCTCACCCCCCCCCCCCCAGGATTTCCGTGGTCGTCCCTGTAGACACGGCCCCTGGGCTGTGGGGAAGCAGCCTTCCACTCAGCGCCGTCCTCCAGATCTTCCACTGAAACAGCGCGTGTGCCCGCAGCCTTCCATCTCCTTAGGCCTCAGACACGAATCCACGAGCGAGTCAGAGACGGCACGGGTTCCAAGCAAAACTCCCCTCTCCTGCCCCTGGCGAGGCCTGCTTGCGTGGGTCCCGGGGGGCCTGTCTCCAGGGCTGTTCCCTCTCCCAGGGGCGCCTTGCCCCGTGGTCACAGGTGCTCCCAGTGACCCTGCCAGGGCAGTTCCCGTGATGGCGCGAGCGGGGGCAGGAGGGCCCGCTCCCCGGTGATGGACCTGAGTCCGGGCTGTGACCCTGCCCGAGCGCCCCAGCCGCACCCGGAGGAGTCCACGTCCGGAGGAGGCCTTGTCTGCGGCTCAGAGAAGCAGGGGCCGAGGGCGAATGAAAACGTGGTGAATTGGGGTGTGAGCGCTGGGCTGGTGAGCTGGGTGAGGAAGCGACGGGAAAGCACACTAGCCGCCACGTGCCCCGCGGACAGCAGGCAGCCTGCGCGCTGCCCCTGCCCCGCGCCCACCTGCCTGTGACCGGCCCGTGACCGGCTGACCGCGTGCTGTTTCTCTGAACGGCTTTCGATGCTGGCGGTGGTTCACGCTGCGTGAGGCGGTTTCCACAGCCTCGGAGGGCGATTTCTTGTTTCGGTGCCAGTTTTGCTGAAGCTCCCCATAGCCAGTCCCTGCGCCGGCGGGTGGAGAGGGCCGAGCCCCGGAGAGAGGGTCCGGAGAGCTGCCTTTCAGAGCAACGCTGGCGCCCCCCGCCCCACCCACCGCCCCACCTTGCCCCGCAGCTGCCCCCGTGCCCGTCCTCAGAAACACCTGGAGCGAGCCCTCACGCCCCCTCTCACGCCATCGTGGGAACTGCCAGTTTGGAGTGCAGCTGCCGTTTCTGGAAGATTGTCCAGGGATAAGACGCATTCTAACCGGGGCTGACTGTCTGCAAACACCACCCGTCACAATTCTTCCCATCCCTTCGGGCATTGAATTGAAAGGTTGGGTGCATTCTGGGCTGACCTGTGGAAGGAACGTTCTGGAATGTCTGAGCGCAGGCGTGAAGAGGCCTGGCAGCTTCTGAGACCTAACACGCTGAACTGCTCCATGCCAGTCAGACTCCCCTCCAGGGACAAAAGTCCCCCCAGCTCTGGGCTGGTCCAGCCACGGCCGCTGAAGGACCAGGGGTGCGAGCAAGGCTTTTTTGATTTCTTCAGCCTCAACACAGCCTCCAAACTGTAGCATCCTGAGCAAATAAATGGCCGTTGTTTGAAGCCACGGTGGGGTGGCTTGTTACCTAGCAAAGATCACCGGTACACCCTCTGCAGCAAGCTGATTACTCGGGCAGCTAGCATATGACCGGCGGGAAACATTGGGAAGATGTGAGCAAATTTGCATAAGGGGCTCGGGTCTTCTGGGAGAAATCTCAGTCCCTCATGGAGATTTCAAGTTGTGGACATGAGTCAGGAGGCATCTGAAGCCCAAACTCTAATCCTGAAATAAAACTGGGCGAGTGGCTGTGACCAGAGCTCAGGACCCTTGTTAACAGCCAGCAGTTCCTGTGCTGCGGCAGGAGCCACAGGCAGAGGGACTCGAATTCCCTACAGAGCTGGGTTCATTGAGAACAGCCAGATCGACAGAGTGGAGTTTCTCTAAGAAGGGGAGGTTATGGGAAGGAAGGAAGGAAGGAAGGAAGGAAGGAAGGAAGGAAGGAAGGAAGGAAGGAAGGAAGGAAGGAAGGAAGGGAGGGAGGGAGGAAGAGGGAGGGAGGGAGGGGGGAGGGAGGGAGGGGGGGAGAGAGAGAAGGAGGGAAGAAAAGGGAGAGAGTCAACACATTGCAGCCTCAAGCACTGCCCTTCAAGACGTTTTGGGGGTTACATTTTCACTCCCAAACTGTGAAGTCAGATAGCCCAGGTGTATTAGGTGTATTGCTATTATAATTTTCAGCTTAATTTTTCCATCTTGAGGAAGAAAAAAAATTGTTGGAAAAAAACACACCAGTAACAGGAGTTGTAAAGCAATATTATTCCTCCTGTTCAGTGTCGCTTTCCTTTCAAATACGTACTGTGTGTAGCAGAACACAAAGAAATAATTTTTAGCATATGAGGAAAATTGTTCATAACATTACCACAACCTAGTGTTTGAAAATAAGCTCTGACCCTCACTGAATATATGAATGGTTAAAACATTGATTTTTTTTTTTTTTAAATAAAGGCTCCAAAAGATGACTGATTTGGGTTTTTTCTGTTCTTTCCTTTCGGTTTTCCTCCCCCAAATCAACAAATCAGTGCACACCTCCACCTTGCTGAACTTGAACTCCAAACGTGTGCTCAAGAGAGACAGGGCTGACAGCCCAGGGACTTGGGGTCCCATTAGCAGCCACCCACACCCATTCCCCTGTCTCTCTGGATTTCCTTTCATGCCATGGTTCCAACACTCTCTGCAAAAGAGAACCGGCAGACAGATTGTGAAATTTGCATGCAGATCCTTCTTGATAGTAAAAATGCTTCAAGATGTGGCGGGGAGGGCTGGGTGGTTGACTTCTGGGCTTTGAAAGACCCTCTGGCTTCAGCCTCGTTTCTCACAGTGGAGTGACCCTCTGGACAGAGCAACCCCTCTCCTCCTCTGCAGCCAGGGGTTCCCAGGGGACCATGTGACCTGGAGGGCGACGTTCTCCATTCTCCGGAGCTCTTGGAGGTCAAGGTTCAGAGTGGTGGGGAGGGGTAGCGAGGGGCTGTAGAGGGTGAGTGTGGGAATATGCTGGGTGTGCAAACCCTGTTCAGTGACTGTCCTCAGGGCTCGAGTTCATCCCTGGCCATGGGGGAAGGGGAAGATGTTTACCCACGTTATGCTGCCAGGTCATGGGGGGCTGCCACTCTAGCAGCTCTTTCCCTGTAGCTTCAACCTGTCAGGTTTCCGGATCCTCCCCCAGGAATCTCTCTAGCACACGTTTTCTTAACCTGGGATTATGATTTGAAGGGACTCACGAATTTGGATGAGAAGAAATTACATTTTTACTTTTACTCACTTCAAATTGAAATTCAGCATTCTCTGTGTGTGTTTATTAATCCTCACCCAAGGGTATTTTTTCCATTGATTTTTTTAGAGAGAGTGGAAGGGAGGGAGGGAGAGGAAGAGAGAGAGAGAGAGAGAGAGAGAGAGAGAGAGAGAGAGAAATATTGATGTGAGAGAGACACATCAATTGGTTGCCTCCCATACATGCCCCGATCATGGCCAGGGATTGAACCTGCAACCCAGGTTTGAGGGCCAACGCTGTAACCACTGAGCAAACTGGCCAGGGCAGCATTCCATTTTTAAAAAATTGAGATATAATTGAAATTTAACATTATATTAGTTCCAGGTGTACAACATAATGATTCGATGTTCATACATATAACAAAATGATAGCCACAATAAGTCTAGTTAACATCCATCACCATGATTAAAATTCTTTTCCTGTGATAAGAACTTTTAAGATCTACTCTCTTAGCAACTTTCAAATATGCAGTACAGTATTGTTAGCCATAGCCCCCATGAGGTACATGACATCCCCGGAACTTACTTATCTCAGAACTGGCGATTTGTACGTTTTGTCCCCACCTCACCTGTTTTGCCCAACCCCCATGCCTTAGTGTTCTTTTTAAACATAGTCTCTATCATCAGCGGAAATCACAGGTACTTTTATATGACAGTTGTGTGTATCAAGAAATACTATTTACAGACCATCCACATAACTCAGTGTTTGAACATCGACCTATGAACCAGGAGGCTATGGTTGGATTCCTGGTCAGGGCATATGCTGGGTTGCGGGATCCATCCAGCCGATTAATGATTCTCTCTCATCATTGATGTTTCTCTCCTTCCCTGAAATCAATAAAAACGTATTTTAAAAAATACTATTTACGCCCATCAGTACTTCAGCACTATGGTCGTCATTAGGCCTACCACCAGCGCTTGCTGTTTAAGGTCTGAATGAAGAAGCACATATAAAACTATGCATCACGCACCTCACACCCATTAGGGTGGCTACTACTGAAACGCTGCCTGAGGGCGCAGCCCCAGGTCCTGGGTAAATAAGGACGGCCCCTCGAAGGTCAATTTCATTCAAGTGTTGCACCTTTCCAACATTTTTCTGTGAAATCAAATCTGATGCGCTCTGGAGTCGAAAGCACACTTCGGGGGAATTTGGGGGGATGAACCCTGAAGTGTTGAAAGCATTTCCCGTGTGGCTGATTGTCTGGACGTGCCTCCACACCGTCAGAGCCCGCAATCACCCTCCTCCCCATCTGAGGGACAGATGTGCTGCCCAGGGTGGCCCAGCCCTGAACGTGCCGCCAAGCCCTGCTGTGAGGGAGGCCACAGGTCCCCTGCACAGAGTGGTTGAAAAAGAAAACGTTTTTGCAGGAAATAAACCTGGGTTCAAACCCGAGCTCTGCCCGCCAGGAGCTGTGTGACGTGGGCACGTTCCTTACCCTCCCGGCTTCCCCATCTGTAAGCAGAGGTAGCAATGTCTACCTCATCCCGATATAAGACACCTGCTCCCTAGGGGGCTCAATACAGCTGAGCTTCCAAAAAGCAAGGCCAAGTTCCTTTCTGCCTGTGGACCCACTCTGCTAGGGATTTCATGGCCCAGGCACCAATTTTCATCTCACCTCCTCCCTCCAGCCCCAGCGCCAGGGAGGGACCCAGGGAATAGGGTTGGGAGAGGAGCCTGCGTTGCGTTTCCTTCTTTCTCAGGCAGACCTTGGGGCCCGCGGTCTTTTCTAGCGGCGTCCTCTCAAGTGCTTCCAATTGGATCACAAACCCAAACCGGCTGAGCACAGCCGCAGCGGAGCCATGGGAAGGCCGCGGAGCTGAGGGGGCCACCCATCAGCGCCCTGGAGAGGCCCGAGCGCCTGTGGCTTTTTACCGGGACAGAGATCAGCACCCAAAAAACGTGTCAGCTGGTGAATGAGGCCACAGAAACCCCAACCCAGGCCAGACCAGAGAGGAGGCCTCCAGACAGGCCTAAAGCAGCGCACAGGTGTGGTGTGTGCCTGTTCAAGAGGCAGCAGCAGGTACCCGCCCCCCCGCCGCCCGGGTGGCAGCCCCTGGGGCCCAGGAGAAAAGCTGGAAGTAGGGACCTTGGGCCAGGCCGCAGGAGGAAGGACAGGATCGGGGAGCGGGGCGGGGGGGGGGAGGGTCAGAGAGTGGAAGGGAAACCAGCAGCCTGAGTGGCCATGAGCCGGCTGCGTGCCTGGGGCAATGAGTGGTAGGAGCCGTGGAGGACTGCGGAGCAGAAGAAGCAGCCCGTCTCCGCTCTGTTTCTCTTTGGGCTCCGAGGCCCTGCATCCTCTAGTCCCAGCTGGCTCTGTAGTCTTGTGTCTCACTCTGTCACTGTCACACTCAGCTCTAGACATCTCCCTGGGGTTGGGGAAGACTCCCCAGTACCTGCACCCCAGATGGAATGTCCCAGGCCTGGCTCTGCCCTCTGGAAAGGCTAAACCACCTGAGCAACTGGGAGTAGCTGTAGGGTCACCTGACAACCCCCCGGGATTCCCACTCCACTGTCAGCGGCGCCTCAGTCACGGCAATCATCTGGAATTGTCTGGGAGAAGCTCTGTGCTCAGGACAGAGAGCGCACCAGACAGGGGGTCAGCCTGGGTTCTCTCCTAGCTCTGCCCCTTCCTGGGGGTCATAAATCATTTCAGACCTCAGTTTTCTACCCTATAAAATGGGTCTGATTTTATATCTGCCACCTCTCTACCAGGGCTGTAGTGAGAATTGTAAAAGGAAATAGAATCAAAGTCTTATATCCTGCAAAGCTGTATGAAAGCCATTGTCATTGTTTGGTATTCGGTTGCTGTGCCACCTTCTGGGAAGCCCCTCCCTCATGTTCCAGAACAGCCAACTCCCCCTTCTGCTGGCGGCCGGCCCAGGTTCCCACAGGTGGGTCGCACCCCCTGCGGGCCAGCCCTGTGCCGGAGGAGAGCATGCAGCCAGGCAAGGGGAGCTGGCTTGTTCCCGAGGCCAAAGGATGGGCTGTGGTTAGCACTGGTGGGATGTTTCTCAGATGTTCTCAGTGAACTAGTGTTAATACTGCAAAATAAAAGCGTAGTAACACCCTAGCTTTGTTATTTCATTTTTCATTTACAGTTGACATTCAATATTATTTTATAACTAGAGGTCTGGTGCACAAAAATTTGTGCACTGGGGGGGGGGGGAGGTGGGGTCCCTCAGCCTGACCTGTGCCCTCTCGCAGTCTGGGACCCCTCGGGAGATAACGAACTGCTGGCTTAGGCCTGCTTCCGGGTGGCAGAGGGCATGCCCAATCCCTAGGTGCAGCCCCTGGTCGGGCTCAGAGCAGGGCCGATTGGGGAGTTGGGGCACTGGCCCCTGTCATGCACAGAGCAGGGCGGATTGGGAGGTTGTGATGCCACCCTCAGTCACGCTCAGGGTAGGGCCAATTGGGGGGTTGGGGCACTGCCCCCTGTCACGCACAGAGCAGGCCCCATCAGGGGGGTTGGGGCTCCGTACCCTGTCACGCACAGAGCAGGGCCAATCAGGGGGCTTGGGGCTCCATACCCTGTCAAGAACAGAGCAGGGTGGATAGGGAGGTTGTGGCCCCGCCCCCTGTCACACACAGAGCTGCAGGGCGATCAGGGGGTTTGGGCGCTGCCCCCTGTCACGCTGATCCTGGTGCCGGGAGGCCTCTCGGCTCCGCTGATCCCAGTGCCGGGAGGCCTCGCGGCTCCACTGATACCGGTGCTGGGAGGCATATTACCCTTTTACTATATAGGATAGAGGCCTGGTACACAGGTGGGGGCCGGCTGGTTTGCCCTGAAGGGTGTCCTGGATCAGGGTGGGGGTCCCACTTGGGTGCCTGGCCAGCCTGGATGAGGGGATGATGGCTGTTTGCAGCTGGTCACACCCCCTTCAGGGTGGGGGTCCCCACTGGGGTGCCTGGCCAGTCTGGGTGAGGGGCTGAGGGCTGTTTTCAGGCTGGCGGGTGACTGAAGCTCCCAACTGCTCCTTTTTTTCTTTTTTTCTTTTTTATTCTGGGCCAGCTTTAGCTCTGGCTCCAGCTCTGAGGCCTCTGCTGCTGAAAGCAGGTATCTGGTTTGTTTGGGTTCTATAATCGAAACACTGTATCAACTCCAGCTCTGAGATCCCGGCTGGCTGAAAGCAGGTTTCTGGGGTTTTGTTTAGCTTCTATATTTGTAACAATGTTTCAAACTGCAAGCTCAGAGGCCGGCAAGGCAGGCGGGGAACGTTGGTTTCCTCCATCACTGAAGCAAGCAAGCCTCATGTTAACTTCAAGCTGCCTGGCTGCTGGCCGCCATCTTGGCTGGCAGTTAATTTGCATATCGCCCTGATTATCCATTGGGAAGGGTAGCAGATGTACGGCTAATTACCATGTTTCTCTTTTATTAGATAAGATAGCTCCCGGTGTACAGCGTAGTGGTTAGACATTTATATACTTTCCGAAGTGATCCCCCTGATAAGTCTAGTACCCAACCAGCACCATATAAAGTTATTATAATATTATTGACTGAATTCCCTATGCTGCACTTCACATCCCTGTGACTATTTTGTGACTACCCATTTGTACTTAACCCCTTCACCTTGTTCACCCAGACCCCAAACCCTCCTATCTGACAATCATCATCATGTTCTCTGTAGCTGTGACTCTGTTTCTGTTTTGTTTGTTTATTTTGTTCTTTAAATTCCACATATAAGTGAAATCACATGGTATTTTCTTTCTCTATCTGATGTATTTCACTTAGCATCATACCCTCTAGGTCAGTGGTTCTCAACCTTCTGGCCCTTTAAATACAGTTCCTCATGTTGTGACCCCAACCATAAAATTATTACTTCATAACTGTAATGTTGCTACTGTTATGAATCGTAATGTAAATATCTGATATGCAGGATGGTCTTAGGCGACCTCTGTGAAAGGGTCGTTCAACGGCCAACGGGGTTGCGACCCACAGGTTGAGAACCGCTGCTCTAGGTCCATCCCTGCTGTTGCAAATGGTAAGATGTCATTCTTTTCTATGGCTGGGAAATAGTCCGTTGTATATGTGTACCACAGCTTTTTTGTTCATTTGTCTATTGATGAGCACTTGGTTTACTTCCAAATCTTGGCTATTGTAAATAACGCTGCAAGGAACATAGGGGTGCAATGCCCTACATTTGTGCTTTCAAGTCTGAAAAGCCCTTTCATCACTATTATCTAATTCAATTCTTATAGCAATCTTATAAGGCTAATACTATCCCTATAATATTATTTCCATTACCAATGAGGAAAACGAGGCACAGAATTGTTCAGCAACTTGCCCAGGTCATGGGATCTTTTGTTTTGTTTTGTTTTGTTTTCTGTTTAGGTTCCTGAGTATAAGCCTTTGTGGTTAGACTGGGAGTAGAGGGTTAAAGAGCAGTCACTGCAAGTATCACATATAGATACTGTCTGGTCCAAAAGTTCATCCCATGTAAGAGAAGGCCACCCCTGGGCCCTCAGGGCTGCCACCAGCCTGGCTTATAAATCGATCGGAAGCTAAATGAGACCTGAGAAGTTGGGGCTGGTGTAGAGGCGGAGACCGTGTGACAGGCAAAGCTGGGGCTGGGGATTGGTCAGGGGGAGTCCTTGCACTCCAACACGGGTACCACCATGTCTGCTCCAGCCAACCAGAGTGACGTCCTGACTGATCCTATAGGCCCAGCGTCCCTGCCTCCTGCCTCCAGAAGTCACGGGCAGAGAGGACACTCCAATTCAGCCATTCTGAACAGGGTGGTACCACACGCTGGGGGCCCAGCTGGCATTTTAGTCAGTGGGCCAAAGGACACCATTCCTGAGACTGTCTTGCAAAATGAACTATTCCGTGGCCTGCACAGCCGGCAAATGCCCAGCGTGGACAGTTGTTCCTGGAAGTGAAAAGCCTGCTTTTCTCACCTTATACCAGAATCCAATAAAATTATTTTCACATGGTTTTAGAAAGCATTGACTTTTCCCAGGAAGCCAACGTGTACATAAATTGAGATAAGATTATACTTCAACAATATACAGGATTTAGTTAAAATGTGTGTCCCTAGAAATGCTGCAGATAGCCCTTTTCTTTTCTTTTCTTTTCTTTTCTTTCCTTTTCTTTTCTTTTCTTTCCTTTTCTTCTCTTTCTTTCTTTCTTTAAGTAAATATATTTTTATTGATTTCAGAGAGGAAGGGAAAGGGAGATAGAAACATCAATGATGAGAGAATCCTTGATCAGCTGCCTCCTGCACGCCCCCTACTGGGGATCGAGCCCACAACCCAGTCATATGCCCTGACTGGGGATTGAACTGTGAACTCCTGGTTCATAGGTCAATGCCCAACTACTGAGCCGTGCCGGCCAGGCGCTGCTGGTGGTTTTTGAATCCCAGTATGACCCGCCTGCATCCCTGGGCATTGGTGGTGTAGCGGGCACAGGGGTCTACTCACCAGCCGCTGTGCTTTGCCAGGGCTCCCAGAGTAGTCGTTCTGGGCATCTCCACATGGCAATACATATGAATGCATCTTAAATCGCTTTCTTTCTGTTAGTTATGATGTTGACCTTCTAAAATTTTGTGTGTAGATACATATTACCATTTCCTTTCATATCAGGATAATAAAGGAGCACATGAAATACTAGTATTTGTAATAGAGAAGGTTGAGTTTTCTTCTTTTCCTAAGAACCACTCAGGGTTGGAAGAGACCTTTAAGGTCACCCAGTTCTGCCCCTGCCTCCACTGTGCTCAAACTGTGCAGCTGGAGTAAGGATGAAGGGACTTCACACACCTCCTGCTTCCTTCCTCCCATGATATGACCCCCTGTGCGGTCTCAGGATGAGGCAGAACAAGAGATGGGCCTGGAGTGTGAAGGACCCAGACTTAGCAAGCCGTATGGGTCCACACAGGAGGTGCTATAGATGCTGGGGTCCCCGAGCCACTTAAGTTGTCCACTTAAAGCTCTGGGCATCAGCTCGGTGGGAAAATGTGGACCTGCATTCCAAGGAGGAACAGTCTCCTCCCAAAGGCTCAGTCCCTATCAGGATCCCAGAAACGCCAAGCTGGGGGTACACGCGCCGTGTCTCAGAACAGATGCCGGTGCCTGCGTGCTGAATGACACGGTGGACATCTGATTCTCATAGAGCCCTGGGCTTGCGGGAACGAGAACAAAGATGGCTGAGATCAGCCCAGGCCTAGAGAACAACTAGGCAAATGTGTCCGCTCTTTCCAGAGTCAAGCACCCATGACTCCATATTTCGCGGATAAAGGGACTGTGTTAGAGGTGGGCTTCTGCCAGCCCCAGCCCCAGGTTTTCTGCTGACTCAGTGTCCCCACAGCTGCTCCAACAGGAGTGAGACCCGAAGAGCAGATGCTGGGATAAACCAGCACCTTCTGCTTTCTGACCGTGCGGCTTTGCTGCCCGCTGCTACCACACCCCATCCCGCCCCCCATCCTTCCTCCCCACTGCACCTTCCACCCCACGGGTTTGCCCGTCCCTTGTCCTGCCCTTTGCCCCATGCCCTCCCCACTGGGGGCTGAACAGCCTTCCTCCCCCTGCTTCGCGGCCCCAGGCGGACACAGAGCCCTCTGTCTTCCTGTGGAATGCAGTAGCAGCGCTGAGCGTGGTGTTGGACAAGGAGCCGGCTCCCCCTATAAACTTTTTATAGCTTAGGAAAACAAACATGTGGTTTAAGGTCTTTGCATAGGCAGTGCTTGCCGAGTTGGAGCTTGTTCTACAGATCTACGAAAGAAAATACTGGAAGCGCCAATAAATCTCCGAGCCAGCCAAGGGACAGTAGTCCAGAAATCTCGGGGAGGGTTTGATGGTTTAGGAGATAAAAGAGGAGTTATCACTGCGGCTGCCACTTCCCGCCCCTCTCTCTCAGAATCTGCCTGCCTGAGTTCCGTCCCTAGTCCCTAGGAAGGGGTGGGGGAGTCGCAGCCTTTCCCTACTGCGGGGCCCCTGGAGATGATGTCACAGATGAGGAAGCAGAGCCCAGGGAGAGAAAGTGGAGGAAGTGACCTGCCAGGTCACACAGCTCATTAGAGCTGGAACAGGGGCACTCTTCACTCAGGCGCGCTCCCCCCAGGCGTGTGCTGTGTGCTGTGTGCTGTGTGCTGTGTGCTGTGTGCTGTGTGCTGCGTGCTGTGTGCTATGTGCTGCGTACTGGAGGGCCTCAGGGGCCACTTCTGAGGTTTCATTCCTGGGTTTGGGAAGGAGCAGAGAGCCCAGGGGAGATGGAATGATGAGGGGGTTTCCAAATGGAGCCCTGGGTAGTAACAATAAAAAACAACAACATTGCTCTTGCTACCATTTATTAGGCATTGGCTCTGTGCCAGGATCTGAAGTCACCCCATTGAATCCTCACAGCCCGAGAGGCCGGATGACAATCCTATTCCTCAGCTGAGAAGAACCGCAGCCACTTGGCTGGAAAGTGGCAGAGCCAGAAGTCAAACCCAGGCTGCCCGAGCCCCGGAGCCCGTGCACCTGCCCAGACAGCTGCTCCGGGAGCAGGCTATGGGGAAGGCAAGGAGGTTGGGTTAGGCCGGACGAGTCTGAGGACCTGGTGGGACAGTCAGCAGACACACAGATCTGGGTCGGAGACAGGCATCATAGGGGGGCATGCACATTGGGGGTCACCAGCTGGAGAGTAGATATCGAAGGCAGGGAAGTTCCTGCAGAGGGAGGGGTGCTGGAGGGTCCGATGGGGACCTGAGCACATTAGGGGTTATGGCAGACGGAAGGTTCTGGAGGTGGCTCCAGCCTTATATGCTGCCACGGGGAAGGCCAGGCCACAGCACATGCCCCTGCTCAGGGTATCACGGCTCTTGAGGCGGGACAATTGCTCTCCAGTGAGAAAGGCTGACCCCATGGCCAACAAGGACATGCGCAGGTTCCTCGGCCGGGGTGTGCCTTCCGGGAGGGTCACGCGCTCTCTCCAGGCCTGTCCTGCAGTATCTGAATCAAACAGCCCTTCAGCGGGACATGCCCTTCAAACCGAGTGTGTCCTCTCCTAGGAATTTATCCTGCGGACATAGGGCCATATATGAGGGTGTTCATCACAGCATCCTTTACATTTAATGTCTCACAGTAAGTGATTGGTCAAACAATGAAATGCAAGCAGTCAGTACTAGTAAGATCAAATCGTAGAATAGCATTTATGGCCAATGTTTTTGACACATTGTTATGTTTTAATTGACAGGCTATGAATAGTATGAGTAGCTAGGCACAATTTTTTTGTAAAGACAAGAAGGGACATGTGTGTATATTTCGGCACATGTGCCGTGCAGTTGGTAGATCATGGGATCGTGGTGGGGAGTTTGCTTTTTTTTTCCTTTTCCAGACTTTGCAAGGATGGTTTGTTTCTTCTTATATCGAGCTGACAGGGGTGGGTGAAAGTAGGTTTACAGTTGTTCCTATGGAAAAAGGCATATGGTGATGATGATTACACTATCTTTATTAACTCTGTTCTGCATACTCACAACTGTACACCTACTCTTGCCCAACCCTGTATATAATTTTTTGTGATTTGAAACAAAGTGTTTTCTGTAAGGATGCAGCGTGAATAGCAGCAACTACTTGCCTGGTGGTTATTTTGTGCCAGGTGCTGTTCTGAGTGCTTTACTGGAATTAAAGAATGAACCCTCAAGAGAATTCAGATGAGGGAACCATGGCTCAGGAAGGTCAGGCAGGTCGCCCGAGTTCACAGAGCTGGGATGAGGCAGAGCTGGGACCTGAAGCCAAGGCCTCTTCCTGCAGAGTCCATGCTCTGAGCTACTGCAAGACACGACTGCTCCCCGGTGAGGAAAAAGGTGGTCCGTGGCTCACAAGAACACAGGATGACATGCATGTGCTACTATTGGTAGCCGGGGCTGCCTTGATAACCCCTTGACCTCCTGAGTGTCCCTTAATGGCAGTGCTCAGGCTCTGAGCTCAGTGAATGAATGAATGAGTTAAGGAATGAATGCACGCACGCACGTGACAGCCACTGCTTATCCTCCGCGATCTGAAAAGGAATCCCAGCAAGAAGGAGGATGGCTCCGGGTGGCATGGCTCTGTCCCCACCAGGAGGGACTCGCTACCTGTGGTAGATGATTGCATTGGTTGCCTCCAATGGGCCACGTCTTCCAGAACTCACACTTTTGTGACGTCCCACCCACACTGACTCTGGGGTTGGTCATCTGGTTTGCTTTGGCCCATGGGACATTAGCAAGTCTGGGGCAAGCACAGGCTTGGTACAGTCCTTGCACAGGGCTTTTCTCCTCAGAATGGTTCCTCTGGGAGCCCAGCCGCCATGCTGTAAGGAAGTCCAGGCTAGACCACCGAGTAATGCGAGGCCCTGGAGAGAGGCCCTGGAGAGTAAGAGGTCATCTTGGGCATTCCAGCCACAACCAAGTCCTGGGTGCATGCAGCTGCTGAGTGAGCCCAGCTAACCGCCCAGCTGAGCCCGGTCAACCGGCAGATTCATGAGAAAGAATAAATTCCTTACTTTAAGCCACCACATTGTGGGCGGCTTGTTTTGCAGCCACAGGTAAATGACACACTGGTTTCCCTTTCCTGGGACAACTCTTGGAAACAAAGTCACACACATTTATTAAAACCTACTCTGTGCCCAGCACTGTGGGTTAATAACGAAAGGACTCTAAGACAGCTGCTTTCCCCACATTTCTCCACACGGTAAAGCTGTTCTAGCCGACATATTTGGTGAACAGGGATGGAATCATCAGATGTATTGACCTTTGACTTCATTATAGCCACAGTCTTATTGGCAGTCCTGGGTCCCTGCTCTGCTAAATGCTTTGATCCCCACCACCCCCCCCCCCCATGCACTTAGAAGGGTCCTGGGACCTCAGAACAAAGAGGAGAGATGAGATGGGGAACTAAGGGGTCTGCCCAGCTGTGTGTGGACGGGGCACCATCATTGCTCTACATATAGTGGGTGGGTTGAGCTTCTTGGCTCTGGCTGGGTCTGGCCTGCCCAGAGCTTCATGAATATGCAGCTGCTCCCTGAAGCCCATAACCTAGAACATGGAAGCTGGGGAGACTCAGAGATCACCTGCTCTGAGGTCCTCACTGTAGACGGGAGGAAGCTGAGACCCAGAGCTGAGAGGGGCGCACAGGGGTTGTTTTCTATCGCTGGCCTTCCTCCTAGCCAGAGCTCAGCTGCAGCCCAGGCCTCTTGGCCCTCCGCTCCCTGCTCTCTCTCTTCCCGCCCTGCCCTCCTCCTGCTCAGGGCTTGCTTTGGTGGCCAAGCCAAGCTGGGCTGAAGGGCACAGCTTCAAACAGGGACTGAGAAAGTCCACCTTGTGAGCAAAGCTATAAATGTTAACCTCCATTTCAGACAATACCTGTGAAACCACACAATGTGTGGAGAGAGAATCCCACTTAAGACAAACTCTGCAAAGGCACCGGGGGGAGTCCCTTTAGAAACCAGCCAGCCAGCCCACCATTTTGCTCTCCTTCTTCGCTTGACTTTTAATCTGGGTGTTGCTTCCAGGGAGCCATACTCTGCATTGCACATTGGAGGGCAGGCCCGGTGTGTTTGGAATCCTATGTTCCCGGGAGTCCTTGTTTCTTACTGACCAAGCCTAGCATGGTAGGGGCACCGGGCACCTCACTGCAGACATTGGCCTGTCGGGCCTCACTGAGCTGCTCACTTCTTTTCTGTTTCCCAGTTTCCTTCCCCCCTGGGACCAGGTGAGGAGAGCCAGGACTGAAGGGAAATTCTGTGAATCAAACATACATCTGGAAGGAGCTGGAGAGCCTGGGAGGCTAGTCCCGCCAAGTGTCATCATCTCGCAATCCCGGGAAGTGCAGGCGTGGAAGGGCAGGGGGTTCCACGAGGCCTGGGGCTGGCGGGCTCAACGCCAAGAAGAGACAGGGGGGCGATGCTCCCGGGCGGAGGGCAGGATGAGTCAGGCCCCCAGGTGATTTCCTCACATGGTTTCAGTTCTCAGGTCAGGATCTTGGCACCCGCGGGGAAAGCCTGGTCCAGGCCTTGAGGAAACCCTGAGTGGTGCACCATCACGCTCGGATCAGGCATGGCTGGGAGGCGGGCGGCTGCCAATAAGTGATTTACAGCATGTTCCTCATGCTTTACATTTTCATCATTTCATGGTGCAGCCCGATCTCCAGTAATGGGATCTGCAGAGGTGTCCGCTCGCAGACGGCTGCCCGCGGAAGGAGCCTGAGTGGGGAAAGCTGCCCTGTCTCGGGCCTTGGCCTTGATTTTCAATGCGGCTCTGTCATGTCTCCGAACTCTGTGTCTCAAAACCTTCCAAATGACCGCCTTCCCAGTCCCCCTCCCTCCCTCGTTCTTCACGCCTCAGACTCTGAGGGCCTTCTTGGAGTCCACACTGCTCTGGGTGCTGGGGGGTGAGAAACTTGGGTGCCCCGGGAGCACCAGGAAGGAACCTCCCCGTCTTAGCTTCCCCCACAAAATGTGAAACCACCAGGTGAATCTTCTACCGCTTGCTGTCTGAGGATTCTCCACTGATAGGAATGTAAATGACGCAGCCTCTGTGGAAAACAGGCGGTTCCTCAAAAAGTTAAACATAGAATTATTACATGACCCAGTAATTCCACTCCAAGGTGTATACAAATTGAAAGCAGGGACTCAAGCAAATACTTGTGAATGCATGTTCATCGCAGCATTATTCAGAATAGCCAAAAGCTGGGAAAACTGTCCCACACCAGATGAATGGATAAACAAAATGTGGTATACACATAAAATGAAATATTACTCAGCCATAAGAACGGAGTGAACTACAACATGGATGAATCTCAAAAACATTATGTTAAGTGAAAGAAGCCAACACTAGGAGTCACATTGGGTATGAGTCTGTGAAAGTGAATAAGGGAACATCATTGAAAATGGAGCTGGGAATCATGGAGGGGGAGCTCTCACACACCACCACTCGTGGCACCCTGCAGACTCCCACAGAAAAAAGCTTACTGCACTACGCTAGCAGGAGAAAAGATGATTTTCTACTTGCCTAGCAACAGACCCAGCCAATGAGAAACTGCCACGACTCAGTCAATAGGAAGAGACTACACTTCGAACTCTGGTTTTCTCCAATGCACGTTTAATTGAGAACAGCTCCTCCCAACCCAACTCCCCTGTTTCTCCATAAAGTGATGGTCCCTCTTCTTTGTCCTTTGACTTGCCTGTGATTCGCCATCATTTTCAGGTCTCGAATTGCAATGCCTCTCCCTTTCCAGAATGAAGCCATTTTGCTGATAAAATAACTGGCTGTTTTATTTTTAAGGCCCACAACTGCATTTGTTTGAAATGTCCAGAGGCAGAAAGCATATCAGTGATAGCCAGGGCTGGGGGTGGTGAGGGGAATAAGGAGTAACTGCTTAATGGGTACGGGTTTCCTTTTGGGGTGATGAGAATGTTCTGGAACGAGATAGGAGTAGTCGATGTATCACATTGTGAAAGTCCTCCAACCTCTAGTGACCCCTCTCTCCCCCTCCCTCCTGAAGTAACTGTCTGGGCCTCTTCCTTGGTACTTACCCTACCCAGGTGTGGACAGAGGTGGGGCATGTGAAGCTGGCAATTCAAAAACCCCAGCGTCAGCCGTACCTCGCATTTGCTCTTTGAGAAAGTGACCTGCATCTCATGCATTGATTTTTATCTTTTGTTCCCGGTCAATATTCAATAAATAATGGTTGCTGTTTAAACACAGACCTGCTGCACGTGGATCTTTCAAATTTGACACCAAGGACTTGACCAATGGGTGAGTTGGCCCTAGCTTGTCCCTGGACTGTGGAGGAGAGCAGCTGCCTGCGGGGCTGTGGTGACAGGCACGGTGGAGCAGGGGCTCTGTGGATGGGGGATGGGAGGGGGGGTGCCAGCCAGGGCAAGCCCTTCTGGGCAGAGCTCCCCCCTTCCCAGGCCAGACCAGCTTCCAGGAGGGCTGAGAGCCAAGCGCCCTGTCCTGGCCCCTCCCAGCCTTCGATAGAAGGTCCCCTTAGTTCCCTCTTTATATTGTTACTTATGCTTCTTAAGACTTGAGGCTTCGAGGCCTCCGGCTGAAGATGAACAGAAATGCAGATGGGGCCTGGCGGGAGGTGGCACATCCAGAGCGTTAGGATGAACCCAACGCCTGGGCATCTTCTCTCTTGCCCTGGTTTTGAAATTGCTTTTCCATGAAGAAGAGAGTCCTTTGGATCCGTTTGAAAATAATGCTGAGGAGGCACCTCGTCAGAAGGGTTAAGACAGGCTGCTCTGCCTGTCTCTGTGGCTCTGAGGATGGGGCTGGGGGCTGGGCAGGCAGAGAATGTCCATCCAGGTGTGGCGGCTGTCACTGGGAGGAGGGGCTGCCGCCTGGGGAGAAGACCATGGGGTTGCAGAGCACCAGGAGGTGGTCGGCTCAAGAGCAGGGACAGAGAACAAAGAGAGTGATACCCTCCCGGAGAGAAAGGGAAAAGAATGGGGGGAGGGGACCAGAGCGCAGAGGGGGCCTCCCCCCTTCTCTGCCCCTCCAAACGCTGAGGTTCTCCGCTTCCCTCTCACATATGGGCCTAATTCAGGTGGAGTGAAATCTCGCATTGCTCTGGTTTAAAATTATTGCTTCGGATAATGAAATCTTTGTCATTGGAAACTCCAAAAGGAAAAAAAAGGGCCTTCAAGCCGTGACTTATGGGCAGTGTGGTGATGGAAATGAATTCATCATCCCATTTTCCTGCATCGTAACCGGAGGACAAGCTTGATTCATAACCGCCATGTGCCTCGGTCCCTGAGGGCAGGGTGGCGGCGGGGGCCTGTGGTGCGGCCGGCGGGGAGCTCCCGGGACCGAGGGGGTGTGGGAAGTGAGCGATAAGCATCTCATGGGCACGCTCCGGCTTCAGGTTTTCCTGAGGATTTGCCTGAGCTGTCAAAACATTTCAGGGCTGCGCAGACTGTCTGCTCCTGCAGGGAAAGCCCGTAACAGCGCGATGGAGCGAGCTGTGCTTTTCTCTTCAAGCCCTAAACTTCACAGCCCATAAAAACCTCCAGACAAAGCGGTGGATGGCCGGCACTCTCTCTCCGACGGTGGCACTTTTCATCTGAGAAGCGCAGCTTGCTTCTGATTCATAGTTCACTGATCCCCGCCCCCCCTGCAGGGCAGTTAAAGGGAACAAGTGGCTGAATCTGTTTGATAGAAGAGGAATTTAATGGGGCCCAGGGAAGGCAAGCGTGTGGCCCATGGAAGCAGGCACCTCAGGGCCCAGGTGCAGGTCAGGGTCTCCTCCTCAGGCCTCCAAGTGGCTCCCACGTTGGGCCCCGCATCCCTTCATCTCATGGTGAGGGTTTGGCCACCTGGAGCCAGGTGCCTGAGGTTGTGATGGGCCAAAGCGATTTTTGTTTCCTTGAGGCCTTGAGGTGGGCGAGCAGAAGAGAAGATGGCAGGGCTGGGCAGGCCTCTGGGGCAGGGTTGGGACGACCCCACAGGGCGGGGTCAAAGCCTGGTCAGCCAGGGCGGGGGCCACCAGGAGGGTCTTGGGCTCCTGGGTGACGTCTGGTTGAGATGTGATTTCCCCCACAGCAATTTCCATGGGGACATGGGGTGGAAAAGTGACCATGGAGGTGGTTGTGGCTGCAGAGACAGGGGCGCCGGGATGGACACTTAGCTGGTGTTCAGAGCCTGCCCCTCATGCATCCTTCACCGAACGTTTGGCGAGAGCCATGACCCAGGTGCTGGGGACCCGGAGAACAGCACAGGTTCGGCCACACTCTCACGCTTGGGGAGGGGGCAGGTAATAAATAATAATTGAATGAAGGAAGGAAGGAAGGAATGTCAGGAAGAGCCTTGGAGAATAGATGGCGGGTTGAGGAGGTAGAGAGGGCCTACGGGCTGCTTTGGGACGGGAGGCCAGGACTCTCCAAGGAGGACCCACCCACCTGAACTGAAGCCCGAAAATGGGATGGGAACTGCCAGGTTGACATCTGGGGAGAATGTTCCAGAACAGGGCAGAGTCCCGGAGGTGCGAATGGACAGACCCGATTTACCAACCACCGCCAGCAACTGAACATTTTCCTGGAGCCGACATGGCAGACCGGACACTGGTCAGCAGCCGCGGCCACCCCAGGCGAGGAGAGGGCGCCAAGACCTGACCTGAGCTCTCCCTCCTGGACCAAGGGCCCGATGAGCTCGGCCCCGCGCCCCTGCCTGGCTCGGGCTGTGCCGAGAAGAGGACCAGCGGTAGAACTTAGGGGCAGACATTCCTGATGGGGGCCCAGGCTGGCTGTTCACTGGCCTTGGCTCTGAGCAAGTCACTCGACCACTGTGAGCCTCAGTTTCCCTATCTGTAAACTGGGAGGATACCTGCCTCTCAGCTTGCTGTGCAGTTAAGCAATGATGGCTGTAAAGGCTTTAGCATGGCAAACCCTCCCAGGCCTGCTGCTTTCTGAACCCTGCCTTCTGTGCCAGCCCTCACCTCACACCCTGGCCTGGAATAGGCCCAGCCACCCTGTAGTCTCTCTGGCTCTCAGGACGGCCTGCTCTCTCGGGACTCCAGGCACTGCTGCTGGCACTATGACTACTTCCTGCCTGAACATGCGGACCCTTCTCAGAAGCACCCCTCCTCCCTCTGCAGACCCCCCTGCAGGCCAAGGCCTCGGCCACGCCACGGTCAGCCCAGGAGGAAATGCCACGTTGAGTGAAGACAGATCCGCGTGCCACTCCAGCTCTGCTTCTTGCCTGCTGTGTGACCTCGGCAAAGTGACTCAGCCTGTCTGAGCCCCAGTGTCCTCATCCCCAAGGAATGGTACTTTCAGAGGAAGGAAAGGACCACTTCACCACAACCTGCACCAGTTTCAAGTAGGAAAAGAATGGCCTTAGTTTAGGAAAAAGGGCAGGGGGGGTGGGGTGGGGGCTGGAGCAATAGGACCTGAAGCTGAGGGAAGGGAACTGGAGCTTCTTGAGAACTTCAAAGCCCACTGTCTATTTCCTCTGCATCTCGGAGTAGATGCATGTTTCTTGCTGTTGCCCACGAACCTTCAGAAAAACCTCTTCGCTAACTTCCCTGCCTGACTGAATACAGAGGGAAAGGGTCGTCCCACTCCGGGTCAGTGCCGGGGAGGTGTCAGAGGAAGAGCCACAAAATACAGAGAGGACAGTTCAGCAGAAGCCGGGAACCGGAGCCCGAGGAAGCCAGAGAAAATGCCAACCTCCCAGAATTCCCAGGAGCCTTAGGCCAGGCACTGAACATGCCATTGGAGGGGGTCAAGCCTATCAGGTCTGCATCTTAAGCGGCAGGTGGCCCTGGGTGACAATGGGGGAGATTGTTATGCCACCTTGCAAGTCTTGGGGGAAATTCGGTGGCATCCGTGAAGGTTTGCACTAAAAGGACACAGGACACAGTCATGGTCCCAGCTGGCATTCTGGGGGATGAGCCCCATCATGGTCCCCCTCACTGGGCCTGGCCAGCAGAGGGGTCTGGTGATTTCTGTGAAGGAGAGCTGGCTGGGCAGCTACCCCACAGCTGGGGAGGCCTGGCTGGTGCTTTCATGTAGCCCAGTGGTTCTCAACCTTCTGACCCTTTAAATACAGTTCCTCATGTTGTGACCCAACCATAAAATTGTTTTCGTTGCTACTTCATAACTGTAATGTTGCTACTGTTATGAATCGTAATGTAAATATCTGATATGCAGGATGTATTTAGGCAACCCCTGTGAAAGGGTCGTTCGACCGCCAAAGGGGTCGCGACCCACAGGTTGAGAACCGCTGATGTAGCCTGACAGCTCAGCATCCCACTGTGGGCCATGAGGGTCAGAGACCACGCCTCGGGAGATGAGCCGTGCACACTGCAGAGATTTCTGCTCTTTTCTGCTCGGAGCGCAGGCACACTCTGCAGACCAGCCAGCTACCTGAGTGAGCCAGCGCTGCCAGAGCACTCCCCTGCCTTTGCTCATCCTGTGGCCCCTGAGCCACCAGGGCATCTCACTTGGTCTAATGGGCACAGGAGAGAGGGAGGAGGGACAGGCAGACAGCTCTTGGCAGAGAAAAAAACACACCACAGCAAACTGCATTATGTGCTTTAAATGAAATCAAGTCTGACCCTGACCCCATTGCCAGTCAGGAGCCCTCTCCTGGGATGGCACAAGCATCGGGAAGTGTGTGGGGCGGAAAAAGGGCAGCCTTACTCTCAGTTCCTCTTGGTCGAGGCTCCGGGCAGGGCTCTTACACTGAGCCGGTGGGACCTCTGCTTACCCCGGGGGACCAGCCTGGCCTGGGTTGCTCAGGACTTTCCAGCTGTAGCACTGAGAGTCCTTTATTCTGGGAACCCTTCCGTTCTGGGCAACTGGGAGGGCAGGTCACCTCTTCTCACCTGCATCACTCAGGTGCGCCAGGTGGCCACACCCCGGGAGGCCCCGTCACCTCCCTAGGGGGTTGGGCTGCAGGTCCTACAGACCAGGGAACCCCATGGCTCCTCTGCGTGGGTCCCCTGCCCCCATCTTCTTGCCCTTGCCCTCACTGCATGATCCACTTAAGCTTCTCCAGCTTCCGGAAGGCAAAGGCCCGGAGAAGGGTGGTCCCAGCAGCCCTTCCCCAAGCCTGC
Source organism: Myotis daubentonii (assembly GCF_963259705.1). Lineage (NCBI taxonomy): Eukaryota > Metazoa > Chordata > Mammalia > Chiroptera > Vespertilionidae > Myotis > Myotis daubentonii. The sequence continues at coordinate 84,575,947 of NC_081845.1, read as the reverse complement.
ACCAGGGGCCTCCCCAATGGGGCAGGAGCACAGCGGCTTCTAATGCCACAGAGACCCCAGCCTCCATGGACATCTCAGTGCTGTCGCCTGCCACAGTCTGCATGTGAAGGCCTTCAGGTGCTCGGTCCAGGGGGCTGCCGCCAGTCTGTGCTGCCGCGGCAGGCTCCTCCCGGGGCTCTGGGAGCACAGCTCCTTGAACCCAGGGCTCAGAGAAGGACCTCAGACTGCGAGAGTGCAGCCCCACGGACCGGACCACAGCCCTCCCCCCCCCCCCCCAGCACCTTCACCTGCAAAGGCTGCGGCTCCCTCCAGAAAGGCTTTCTCCACCCCCAGCCAGGTTTCCCCACAGGAAGAGTCTCCGCCCCCAGGCATGATGCTTTAAATTTGCTGAAAATCAAGACCAGGAGCCTCAGACATCTGTGTTTGCTGCTGGTTACAGAAATGCTCTACGATTTAAGACAGTTCTGGGCAAGGTACACGAACCAGCCGGGAGAAAATGACGCTCATTAGCCGGGTAGCACCACGGCTGCGAGAACCACAGGCAGGGAAGGGGCAGTAACGGGCCTGCGGCCAGGCCTGAGCGTGTCTGTTTCACCAGCTGCAGAAAGACGAAAAAAAAAAGAAAGAAAAAGACAGAAAGGAGATGTTGAACCCAGGTAAGAGAACAAATAGCTTTAAGCACTTCGGACATGCCGTCTACGTGTAACCAAGTGGTGCACTAAGTCCACCTCATTCTTCATGTTGTACCAGAGGACGCTCCAGAACTCCTGGCCAGTAGCCCTGTCCGGTTGTTTTCTGCCCTCGGAGGGAATGAACCGTATTTCTTTAGACAGCGTTCGATTTCCTTAAAACAGTCTATAGTTGGGAGCTTTAATACATTCTGTTAATTGCCAGTGCGTTCCCAAGCAGCAGGCCCATAAGCATTGCCATCCAGGTCCCCACAGGTGCCTCTCTGACTTCCAGGGCCAAGGGCAGGGTGAGGGGGATGTGGCTGAGGGAGGTGGTGACATCCCCCTCGGGAGATGAGGGACTTTTCTAAGCCTCTAGAGCAGTGGTTCTCAACCTGTGGGTCGCAACCCCTTTGGGGGTCGAATGACCCTTTCACAGGGGTCACCTAAGACCATCAGAAAACACATATATAATTACATATTGTTTTTGTGATTCATCACTATGCTTTAATTATGTTCAATTTGTAACAATGAAATTGGGGGTCACCACAACATGAGGAACTGTATTAAAGGGTCGCGGCATTAGGAAGGTTGAGAACCACTGCTCTAGAGCGTCCTGGCTGTCGGGCCGCCCTTTGTCACCTAAGCAACGCTGTGGGCCTATTGTTCAGCTGGGAGAACCCGGCCACACGTTCCCACCGACAAGATGCCTTCCTCTCATTTCCAGAGCTCAGCTCTGCAGCTCACCTGGCGGGATTCTCCTGTCGGACTCATGGGGGTGGCGCCTGTGCTGGGGACCCAGGTCCTGGTCCATGCTCCCTGGATCTCAGCCTTCTGCCTTGTGGCCTGGGGACCGGATCCCATGTTCAGGATCCCTTTTCCTCCCCCCCGCCCCCCACCTCGCTTCTTCCCGGTTAAAGCTGCCCTTCGCTGCACCTCCTCTAAGTGAACCAAATGCCATGTTTTGGAGGGCTGGCCTGGCCTGACTTCCAGAACTCAGCACAAATGTCACTCACCCGGGATTTCCGATTCTCCCTCCACACGGTATTATAGTTCCCTGCCCCTTGGAGCCAGGCTGGCTATGTGACATGCTCTGGCCAAAGCAATGTGAACCGAAGAGGCACCTGTCACTCACGGCTGGGCACATACATGAAGAGCCAGCGTATCCACTGTGTGGCTATACCATTTTACTTAGCCAGTCCCCTTTAAAGGGACACTCCTTGCTATTTCAAACAATGCTGCAATAAGTGGTCTTAAACACGGACCAATTGGAATGAAAAGGGATTCATTACTGGGCCAAATGGAAATTAAAGTTGTAATTTAGTTAGATACTAAATTGCCTTCACCAACTTCACTAACTTTATCAATTAAGGACCAGGGTGATCCTCCAAAGAACAGTAAATAAGCAGGAAGCAGACAGGAAGCAAAATCAGAAGCAGGGCGTCACTTCCCGCTCTTCCTACCTGCAGTCTCCTTCTAGCGCCCCCTAATGGCAGAGTCTGGGGGGGGGGGAGGGCAGCTGGCAAAGCAGAATGGTTTGCTGCATCCCAGCCAAAGGGTCACGGAGCAGAGAGAGAAGGTGAGTTTGGAGCTGAGAGTGACTAACATTCATTGGAACACCTCAAGGTGTGTTGTCAAACATTTGCATTTTTGCCAACCTGACAGGTGAGGAATGGTATCTCGATGGAGTCTAAACACGCATTTCTCTTATTCTGAGTGCGGTGGACCATTTCTTTGTAAGTTTAGGGGCCACTTCTATTATCTTTCTGTGAACTTGCTGGTCATACCCTTTGGCCATTTTTTCCATTGAGTTGTCGATCTTTTCCAGCAACATCTTAGTGCCAATGAGCAGTTAGCCCAGTGATTGTCTACCAGCGTATATGTTCATATGTAGAGAGGAAGAGGAGCCCAGGGGAATGAAGTTTCTGGGGGAATTTGGGGCACAGCAAAACCCAGCCTGGCTGACCATCAGGCCTCTGAGTGACCCTCACAGCACACTCTTTAGCGCAAAGCAATATCCCTGTGTCTACTCGGACCCTGATCTAGCAGCCACCTGGGACCCTGGCCCCCTTGGACTGTGGCTTACACAGTTGTTTGTGCACCTGTGGTCTCCTTGGTGGGCCCTTGGGCCTGCTGGGTCCTTATTTGTGCCTGAAATACAGGTGGTCACTGCCAATGCCACTTCCTCAATGGACTCATCCCAGGTGGGAAATGCTGTCACCAAGCAGTTTCTTCAAAACCTGGAAAGTACTGGAGAGTTGCCTCGCCTTCGGGGTATGTGACATTGGACGTGAAACACCCTTTCCCAGGGGAACAGGAACCTGCATAAAATGGGTCGGTCATGAAACGGGTGGGAAGCCCCACAACTAACTACGCGCAGCTGAGAACCAGGGAGGAAGCAGAAAGTCCTGGAACCTCCCAGAGGTCATGCTCTGGGCTCACACGGCTGAGCTCCTCGGGCCTCCGCTCACAGCCTGCTCACGCCCCACAGGCAGGGGGAGTGAACCCCCCAGGGAAAGAGAGGTTTGGCTCTGACTCGTACTAGCTGCTGTTGAGTGAGTGAGTGCTACTGAGCGGCACCTGCTTTGTGAGTTCTATTTATTTCTAATGCCCACAACAGCTGGCCAGGCCGTGTGATTACCCCCATTTTACAGATGAAAAATGGAGGCCCACAGGGGTCACGTAAATTGTGACAGGGTGCCCGTGGAGTAAGCCTGGCGCCAGGTTTATTTACTGGGATGCAGGCTGAGGAGTTGAGTCGTGTCCTAAGGCAGGGGTGGGGTGGGAGGGCTGGAAGGATGCAGCGGAGGGAGAGACTGGAGTCAAGGCTGCCCGGGGAGACTTCTCGAAGACAGTGAGGCTTGAGCTGGGCCTGGAAGACTGCAGGGGGCGAGCAGTGGGGAGAGAAGGTGAAGGGCAGTGGCATTCCAGGGAGGGGAGCTCACTGGGGCAAAGGAATGTGGTGGCCCAGATACAGGGGGGACCTCCGGCTCCGTCGGCACTTCATTGCCACCTCTGCAGTGACAAGCACGTCGCCTGCACACAGGTGCTCTGGCGGGAAGAGTTCCTGCACAGCCTGTACTAAGGGACTGGGCTCCAGGCGCTTATAGAACCAGAACGGGAACCCAGGGGACATGGTGTCCTGACCCAGTCCTGATCGAAGCTGCAGCCAGGGGTCCACCCAGGTCCTTTTGGGTCTCTGTGTTTTCTATCTGAAATGAAAAGGTGGTGACGCCCAGACCCCTTCCCAGGTCAGCAGGAGAGTCTGGGGCCCCCACTCCGAATCCCCCAAGGAAACTCCTCCTAATCAGCCCCAAGTGAAACCACTGTTCTTTGCTCCCACTTTAGAGGATTCCCCCCCTTTCATGCAAGTTGAAGCACATTCACTGTTTCTTTGAGGCTTATTTACAAATTCCACGCGGTACATATTCTCCTATAAAACAGGAGAAAGGAAAGAAAGAGTAAAAGGAAAACATTTTCACTCCCCAAAGCTGTAAAGGGCTTTTCAGTCAAGGACACAGTGAACGGGTCCAGGTGGAAGCAGGATCCCTTCCTCCCCAGGGCAGCCAATGGGGATTTCCCGGCGCCTCCTCAGGAACTGGAACGTGGCTAAGGAAGTGAGGGTGGAAATGGAGTCAGAGAAGAAAGGGAAAAGCCAAGTTGTCTGTAAAGGATCGAAGCGACAGAAAATGCTGCACGCCGCCTCCCCTGGCAGTCCAGATGTGGACAGCTGCAGAAATGGCTGCGGCAGGGGCCCTGGCCGACTGCTGCAGCTCCTGCCTTGGCATCTTCTCGGGCAAAGCCAGTTTGCACGACAGAGCTGGCCCTGGTCGTGGATTCCTGACGTGGTGCTCACCCCCCCCAGCTGAAAAGCAGGCAGCCCGGGGGCCCGCGGGGACAGGCTGCCCCGGACCTTTGCCTTTGCTCTGGGATGTTCAGTGCATTTTGGAAGCTTCTACATCGGTATGACCCACCTCCAGCGCCAGAGCCTGGCCAGGGGCCCAGGATAGCAGGGGCACAGGCAGTGAGCAAGTGGCCCCTGCATATGGCTATAGGGGTGAATCCCCTCCAGACCCCCCCCCTTACTGCTGACCCAGCCATCTGGGAGCAACAGAGGCGTCTGCCAGCTGCTTTTAGTGAAGCATGTTGACAAGTGGTTCCATCTAGTAATATTCCTGGCTCGGTGGACAAGAGTGTACGGTAGCTAAGAACCAGCCACATCACTCACCACCGGGGAGACCTTTGGCAAGTTACTTACATTCTCAAAATATCACTTCGTTCACTTGTAAAGTATGGATGATAAAGCATCCTGAATTAGACAGAGGGTGGCCCGCTCATCTCATGACTTCATTCCTCCACTTTGCTTAGATCAAAACCTTATAGATCTTGACCCTTCTCTCAGACTCCTTATCCAATCGTTCGGTCAATCTTATCAGCGCTGCCTGCAAAATATAAACATACTAGGGGCCCGGTGCACGAAATTCGTGCACTGGGTGTGTGTGTGGGGGGAGTGTCCCTCAGCCCAGCCTGCCCCCTCTCACATACTGGGAGCCCTCAGGCGTTGACCCCCATCACCCTCCTATCGCAGGATCGGCCCCTTGCCCAGGCCTGACGCCTCTGGCCTAGGCGTCCGGCCCGGGCAGCAGGGACCCACAGCTGCAGCGGCCCCGCGATCGTGGGCTTCACTTTAGGCCCAGGCAAGGGACCCCTAGCTCCCGGGACTGCCAGCTTCGACCGTGCCCAGCTCCCATCGCTGGCTGGCTCCACCCCTACTTCCTGCTATCACTGGCCAGGGCGGCAAAGGCACCTGATTCTCCGATCAGGGCTGGGGGGCAGGGCAAAGGCGGCCCCAGGGCCGCCTTTGCCCTGCCCCCCAGCTCTTAGCTCCCCCCTGGGTTTCCGATCACTGTCAGTGGCAGGGGGCTTCTTCCTGCTTTCCCTTTCGCCTCCCTGCATTGTGCCTACATATGCAAATTAACCGCCATCTTGTTGGCAGTTAACTGCCAATCATAGTTGGCAGTTAATTTGCATATAGCCCTGATTAGCCAATGAAAAGGGTAGCTCGTACGCCAATTACCATTTTTCTCTTTTATTAGTGTTGATATCCAGGATCTGAGCACCGGTTCTTTTCTGGTCCAAGCCATCGTCATCTTTCATCATTTTATTAGCTTCTTTATAAGTTCCCCACCTCTACCTGTGGCACCCTACAGCCTCTTCCCCTCACAGTCAACAGAATGATTCTTGTTAAAAAGTAAAGGTAGACTCTCCCTTGTATCGCTTGCTCGGGGGGGGGGGGGGGGGAAGCCAGCTGCCATGTCATGATGACACTTAAGCAGCCAATGAGGAGGGCCATGTGGTGAGGAACGGGGCCTCCAGCCAATACCCCTGTGAGTGAGTCATCTTGGAACCTGATCCTCCAGTTCTGGCGAGCCTTCCAATGGCTTCAACTTCTGCTAATATTCTGACAATCACTACACGAGAGGCCCTAAGCCAGAACCTCTCAGCTAAACTGGTCCTGAATTCTTGAGTCCTAGAAACTGTGTGATAATAAATGTTTGTGGGTAGTTTGTTCCATATCAATCAGTGACTAATTGATACAAGTTTTTGGTACCTGGAAGAGGAGAGCTGTCCTAACAAATTCCTATAAATATGGCAGTGGCTTTGGGACCAGGAAGAGAGTAGAAGCTAGGACACTGATGAGAGGGCCAGTAAAAGCCGTAAGTGCCATGAATAGTCTGGATGTGGAGGAGGCTGCTGGTGTGGGCTTAAAAGCAAGAAAGAAATTTATTATTAGAAACTGGATATGTAATGGCTGAAAGCTTAGCAACAGTGCCGCCTGTAGTTATGTGGCAGTAGAAAAGGCACCCGATAAATTAGGTCATCTGGCTAAGACATTTCCAGCCAACATGTTTACAGTCTCCCTGGTTCTTGCTACTTGTGCAACAGGAGGGAGATAAGCTAAAGGAAATGCTGTTAAGCAAAAAGAAACCAAGACTTGCTGATTTAGAAGCTTCCCAGAAACTCCAGTGGCCAAATGGTGATAAAATTTGGCCAACTAAAGCTGGGGATATGGCTGTAGAATCCTTTGTTAAGATCCCAGAAAGTTTGGTCCATTAGAGGACCATTAGAGGACCACTCAGCTAGGTAAAAGGTGCTCTAAAGTGTGTGAGAATATCTCAGAGATTCTCTTAATCAAACAATAAGGTTTCTGAGGAGCTTACAGGCAAGCTTAGCCATTGCAGTAGGCGCCCAATGTTGGAGAAGGGCTTATCTCAAAGAGATTTATGTGTGGCTGTTGTCTAATGGAGAAAACCCCAGGAACATTCATAGGAAAACCACCAATTTTAAAAGATAATTAAATTCACACACAAAAAAATCTCCAGATTGGACTGAAAGAGACAGATACAGCACAAAATAAATAGAGGTTTGGACCTCCAAGATTTTACTGGCAGGACCCAGACAAAGAGGGGCGGGGGAGGTAAAGGATGACTCAGGGAATGAAAGCAAGAGCCCCAAAGGCTAAAATGAAGAGCCCAGAGAGTAGAGTCAAAAGCCAAAGAGAATTATTTCCTGGCAGAAAGAGAACTAAGTCCTTACCCAGGAACTTACACAATTCCATTGGATTTCAGAACTGCTATGGGCCAGTGACTCCTTTGTACCTCCTGCTTTCTTCTCCTTTAACAGGAATGCCTCGAGCAGTCAACCTAGCCATGCTCCAACAGCACAAGTTGGAGGGGACCATTTGTCTGTCTTGTTTGGAGCTTATCTAAGGAACTGCACTTGAGGAGCCTCGTTTACACCTCGACCTGATTTAAATGAGGAGATTCTGGACTGTGAGCTGATGCTGTAATGGAATGAGACTTTGAGGGACCTTGGGAAGGGGGGTGGGGGGGCAGAGGGAAGACTGTGTGGTAGCTAGCCTCAAAGATGTCCCCCTGGACCTGACTGATTTGGCTCAGTGGATAGAGCATCGGCCTGCAGACTGAAAGGTCCCAGGTTCGAATCCGGTCAAGGGCATGTACCTTGGTTGCAGGCACATCCTCAGTAGGAGGTGTGCAGGAGGCAGCTGATCGATGTTTCTCTCTCATCGATGTTTCTAACTATCCCTCTCCCTTCCTCTCTGTAAAAAATCAATAAAATATATTTTTTAAAAAATATGTCCCCCTGTTAGGAGTTACCTTGGGAAATACCTGGGAGTTTACACCTGCCCCTGGGTGTGACCTACAATACCCCCGACTGATACTGGGGTGCATAAGGATAGTCTCTTTGCTTGTAAGAGGCATAACTTTTTGTTATCACTCATATTCCAGAACTCCCATGGGATCAGACTGAAGCTAGACGTCAGTTGAACCCATTTCCTTGCCAAGCGTCTCGCACTGTCCTATCATACCTTCTTTACTCACTCCCTTAATAACACATTTACACATAGAATCCTTGTCTCATGTTCTGCTTCTAGGAAACTCATTCAAAAACACCTAATAATTATGAAGTGGTGTTCATTCAATATATGCTCACTTTATAACGGAAATCTGGGATGTTTTGTGAAATCATCATGGATACCAGGAAAAAGAAGAGTAAAATAGCCTTGAATGTCAAATTCAGGGACTCCTAGTTGAGGTAACATTGACAGCTTTTATTTGTTTTGTTTTCCATAGTAGATTTTAGAAGCAGAACAGAGATATCATATGAACTAGTTCATCGTGCACTATCTTCACCAGCCTGAGCAAGATCCTTCTTTCATTTTATTTTATTCCATTTTCTCCTTCTGTCTGACTCACATTCTCATTTATTTCCAACTAGAGGCCTGATGCACAAATTCTTGCACAGGTGGGGTTCAGCTGGCCCACCCTCAGAGGGGTGATCAGGGCCGGGCCAGCTGGGGGAAAGGATCAAGGGAGGTTGGCTGTCAGCCCCACCCTTACTCTTGATCGGGCTGGTTGGCCGGCCACAGTGCACATCATAGCAACTGGTCGTTCTGGTCGTTCCGGTTGCTTGGCTTTTATATGCATATATATAGATAGATAGTCCTACCTTGGTCAGGATGTATTACATTTTTAAATACATTTTGGGACTTGATTACTAACTAACCTTTTATTCAGGACCCATGTATCTGTGTTCAGGAGTAAGCATGCCTTGTAATTTTCCTTTCTTGTACTATCCTATCTCGCCTTGGTGAAGAATTGAAGAGGAAGAAATAAATTTTTCTTATTTGTTCCTCAGTTTATATTGGAATTATTAATTCTTTAAATGAGTCACAGAACTCACTGTAAAGCCTTCTGGACTGCTTTTTTTTTTTTAATGGTTTTAAACTTGTGATTTAATTTCATTAAATAGTTACAGGATTGCCCAGATTCTTTATTTCCTCTTAGGTCACTTTTGTCAAGTTGTATTTTTCTAGAAATTTATCTATTCCTCTACATTTTTTAATTTGCTGACATAAAGTTGTGCATAACATCCTCTTATCTGCTCAGTCTCTCCAGCACAGTCTATGTTGGTATGCTCTGGTTTTCATTCCCAAACGAGACCAGCGGAGCCTGCAGGTGGCATTGAATGCCTTCACGCGTTTCTTTCCGCTACGCCAGCTGGTTGGCGTCCCAGAGGGGACTCGCCACACACTGACTGCCAGCCCTCGGCAAAGGCTGTGATGGGAACAGGAGGAGCAGAGCCAGTTTTAAAATCTGGAATCTTTGTGGAGGGCCCAATGCCTTGCTCAAGGGTGGAGAGGGCTGTGTCGGGGACGGAGCGGGAGCTCAGCACTGGTCACTTTCCTCTGGTCTGGTACCACCAAGGGTTGGGTGACGGGCCGCATCTCCCCCTCATGGTCTCCTTGACACATCACTGACTCTAAACTATCTCCTACCTCATCCCACCTCACCCCACTCAGGCTCCCCCCAACTTCCCACTGTCACTGAAGAGCTTGCACAGGCCCTATGCCCACTGCAGGGCCACTGGAGGTCCAGCAGAGGGCCGTGGAGATGACAGGGCTGCCCCGGGCAGCTTCCTGGAAGATGTTTTAAAGACAGAGCCCACTCCCAGGCCAGGCTCTTGTGATCCTAATTTGTGGCTTTGTCTGATGGGATTGGCTTCCCTCTGGCTGTTTATTTGGGTAAAGGATAGTCTTCTCCCTTTCATGTCTGGGCAGCTTCCTTCTGCGTTTGTTCTGTTTGCTGTGAGGTCTTGTGTGAGCCCGGCCCGCAGAGAGGGGAGAGGGTGCTACTCCTATGGAGAGGGTCGGACTGACCCTCCCTGGGGCTGCCCCCAGGGGCCACCTCTGCCCGGTAGGCCATCCCTGCAGGTCCTTGCAGCCCTCACAGATTTCCTTGGGCTTGGGCTAATAAGATCTTTCTTTTAAAAGGAACTTTCCATTGTTTGTTTTAAAAGTGAAATGAGCATTTTTTCCAACCACTGAGGCGATGCTGAAGGAGCCTGTAATTTCTAGGATCCAAGACGGGAACTTAAAAACAAGAAGAAGAAAAGGAAAATTTTAAAAAGCTTTCCAATTAAAACGGGCTCTCTCTTCCTCCCCTCAGGCATTCTCTCATCCTCGGTCTCCACTCTGGGCATCAGCAGGGCTCTTACTTTCCCCTCCTGCCCCAGCTCTAATGAGCTGCTTCTTCCGTCCTCTTTGCCACAATAAAGAGCTACCTGGGTCGAATCTCAAACGGAAAATGGAATTTCAACGCCTCCCAGTCCGTTGCACACCTACTGGGGAAATTTTGTAAAAATCATATTTGAAAAGAGTTCTTCTATTTTTACTTTGCAAAGAGTTGTTTTCCATTGTGAATTTCTAAATTTCACCTAATGCTCTATAAGGAATTCAGTCGCCGCCCGCCCCTTCTTCCCCGAATATTGCCCCACAGTGTGGGCCCTGCTCTCGGGGGATGCACAGGTGAATAGAAAAATCCACTACATATTTTTTTCCCTACAAGAACGGTAGCAAATAACGGTCATACAGAGTGAGGAGAGCCACAGATCCTGACGGGAAGGAGCGGAGGGAGCAGGAAGAAGGCCTGATTAACTGTTGTTTGTCTTTCTTATTTTCTCCCGGGGCAAGCCAGTGGGTGAAGGAGCCAGGCTGGGGAAGATGGAACCCTGCTTTCAGGGGACCACAGCCTTTGGGGACAGCAGGGCCACTCACAAGTCCAGGTCGAGGCAGCCAGCTAGGCAGTAAGTACCTGACCTGGTGAGGAGCCGGGGCCCCAGGCCAAGGGCGGGGAGGGGTGAGTCTAGCCTGCGGAGGAGAGGGGCCCAGAGACTGGATGACCCAGGAACCCCAATACCTTTGGGGGCAGAGATTTCTCTCCAGTAAACCCCAGGGGAAGAGGGATGCTGGCCTGGGTGGGTAAGGAGGGTGCAGAGCGGCCGAGCAGCAGCAGCGTTGGGAGGGAGGGACGCAAGGTCCCTCCCCAGCAGTGAGGGGGGCTGCCAATCAAAAGATCTGGGAGCTGACCTGGCCTGAGTGCTTAAGTTCATTACCAGCCTGGATTCCACCCGTCCAGAGCTTGGCTGGAAAGTTTATGAGAACTGGCTTATTCTCTGGTGTCTTGGCACTTTCCCTTCATGTCCTGATTGGAACCAGGGAGGCTGTGAGTGCAAACGTTTCTGTACCTTAGAGTGCATTAGATCTGCGTTCCCGGAGAAAGAAGCCGTGGTGAAAGTGTCTCTTGTTTCCAGTGCCCCCCCCCCCCCGCCTCCCCGCCCCCACCCCCCCTCAGGAGACCTGAATTCCAAGCCGGCGCTACTATAAAGTTGATGAATGCGTGCCAGGCCCTAATCCAATATGCAATTGCCCTTCTTTTTCTCCTCTCCTTTCTGCAACGAAAGGAAGCTGGATTTTTTAATAAGGTAATAGCACCTCTTTTATATTTTCCTTTCATAAATTATAAGGAATTGAAAGCAGAATAAGGCAGCAGCTTGGCATAATGGAAAGATTACTGAGCCGGGTGGGAGTGTAAATTGGTACAACCACTTTTGGAGAGCAAATTGGCACCATCCAGTAACGCTGAGGCCGTGCGTGTCCACAGCTCAGCTCCTCCTCTCGGGCGACGGCCGGAGACACCCTGGCCGCGTGTCCAGGAGATCATCCAGCACCGGTGGAGTCAGCACGCTGGGAAGAGTGCTTCCCCGGGGAATGAAAAAACCATGTCCCGCAGTGCTTATGGCAACACGATTGGAAACAGTAAAAAAAAAAGTAAAAAGAGCTTATACATCCTTGGATGAAAAGATAGGTAAATTATGGTATCTGAGTAGCTAAAATGAATGAACCAGCCCTCCATGTATCATCATGGTTATATCTCAAGAACATAATAGCAAGTTGCAGGACTTGTCCAGCATAATGCTGTTTATAGCAAGTTCAAAAACATACAAAATGCTTCTATGTACTATTTATAGATATAGAGGGTGGAGCAATGGTGGGTTTAAAGTTATGAGTACGTGAAACACAGAGTTTATCCTTGTGCTATTATTTATTCATTATTGTACTATTTTCCATATGAACAACTGAATACATATGTTGGGAAAGTATCAAAATGTGTGGGAATGATATGCACCAGATTCAGGTGGTGGTAACCTCTGGGGAGGAGGAGAGAGGAATGGAATCGGGGTAGGGTATGGGGGGAACTTCAACTCTGTCATAATATTTTATTTTAAAAAAAAATGCCAAGAGCAAAAGACAAAGAGAGAATCTTAAAAGCAGCAAGAGAAAGAAAGTCAGTTACCTACAAGGGAGTACCCATACGACTGTCAGCTGATTTCTCAACAGAAACCATGCAGGCCAGAAGAGAGTGGCAAGAAATATTCAAAGTGATGAATAGCAAGAACCTACAACCAAGATTACTTTATCCAGCAAAGCTATCATTCAGAATAGAAGGTCAGATAAAGAGCTTCACAGATAAGAAAAAGCTAAAGGAGTTCATTACCACCAAACCAGCATTATATGAAATGCTGAAAGGTATTCTTTAAGAAGAGGAAGAAGAAAAAGGAACTCTTACCATTTGCCACAGCATGGATGGAACTGGAGAGCGGATAAATACCACATGGTCTCACCCATTTGTGGAATATAATGAACAACATAAACTGATGAACAAGGGCTGATCCAGAGACGGAGAGGCATTGATTGGACTGTCGGGCCTTGGAGGGAAGGTAGGGGAGGGTGGGGGTAAGGGGGAAAGATCAACCAAAGGACTTATATGCAAGCATATAGGCCTAACCAATGGACACGGACAACGGGGGGGGGGGGGCGGTAAGGGCATGAGCGGGAGGGGGGGTAGGGGGTAACGTGGGGATAAGGACACATATGCAATATCTTAATCAATAATAAATATATTTAAAAAATAAAATAAAAACAAAAACTGTTTTTGAAAAATAGGAGAATCTGGCAGAGCTGGGACGGGGTCCGTTATTCACGATGCCCTCCTGTCTGCCGGGGGCCGGGCTGCGCCCCAGCTCTGCGCTAACTCCCCATGGGACTCTGGGCAAGTCCCATCCCTCAATGAAAGGCTTGGGCCAGGGTGTCTAATGTCCCCTTTGTGGCTCAAAGGTCTGATAGGAAGTTTGGGGTAATTACCCAATGAGATCCTGAGCAGGCGTCGCATGAGGCTGAGGACAGTGGCCATGGAAGGCCTCCAGCGGGAAGGCGGCCCGGGGACCCCTCCTACGCTCGCCTGTGTCCTCAGACTGGGGAGCCACCCAGAGCGCGGGACACTCAGCTTCCTCAGAGGCCCAGAGTAGGACAGTGTATGGGACGCGGTCCTGAAGGAGCACTGAACTGATCCTATTAATTGGCTGTGTGACCTCGGGAAATCACGTCACCCCTCCTGATCCTCTGATTGGTGAAAGAAAAGAGAGAGAAAAATGAGGGATTCCTCTTCTTCTCCCTTAGGATGGAGTTTGTGACAGCCAAATGAGCCAATATCTGGAAAAATGCTATAGAATGAAGGGCACTGTTATTTTTGTCATTTTCCCCAGATCCTCGGATTTGATTTTTCTTCTATAAACACCCAGCCCGGACTAAAGATTCCTTCTGTGCTCTGTTCACTCTTGTTTGCTCCTTGTAACCCACACTTTCTTTCAAAACAGAGAAATTGACCCCGGCCATATATAAGTTTGTGGGTTCATTATTTCAATAAATATTTATTGAGTGCCTGGTACTGTGCTAAGTGTTGGGGACACCAGGTCCCTGCTCTTATAGCATTTATATTCTGGTGAGAGGAGACAAAATAATCAAGTAAATTAACAAGCTAATGTTGAACAATATAAAGAAAGGAAATTGTGTGATCGTGTGATGGGGCAGAGAGTGAGTGTCAGTGAGGGGCAGCTACTAGAAGTCCAGTTAGGACTCTGAGGAGGGACTGAGCTGCAATAGAAATGACAGGAGGGAGTGGGCCACACTCTCTCTGTAGGCGGTGGAAGTAGTGAGAGAATCCAGGAGCTCAGTTCAGAGGTAATGGGGTCTTGGATTAGGGCAGTTGCTGTGGAGATGGAGAGACGTGGATGAAGAGGGGGGCATATTTTGGCTTGTTGTATTGGATATGGGGTTTGGAGAGGAGAGGATGATTGAGGATGACCGGTTATTTTGAGTTCTCAAGTACCTGGAAGATGTTGGGGCCATTTTCTGAAATTGGGAGGAAGGTGTTTCTGGCATAAACTTGATAAAGAGTTACCTTTTGACCATGTGGAGTTCGAATTCAATATCCAAATGAAGACGTCATGTAAGCAGCGGGTAAATCGATTTGGTGCTCCTTGGAGAAGTGAGGGTTAGGGCCATAAATGCGGGAGTCCCTGGCCAAGAGATGGTGTTCAAAGCCAGAGGACTAGATGTAATCTTCTAGGGAGAGCCTGTGGGGAGAAAGACCTAGGGCCACTCTCAGGGCATCTCAACATTAAATGTGTGATCAGGAGAGGAAAAGCCACCAAAGGAGACCAAGAAGGAACAGCAGCTGGTGTCGGGTGGGGCGGGGGGGGGGGGGAACCAGACAACAGGGGGGTCACTGACATCAAGAGACAAGAGTATGAAGAAGGAGGGACTGGTCAGCTGTGCCACAAGCTGTTGAGAGGCCAAGAAAGGAGAAAAAGCGACAGTGGATTTGGCAGGGTCACCGATGACCTCAACCACGGGGCCTGGGGGTTGGAGGAGGACAGATTTTGGAGTGGGAAGGAGTCAGAGCACGTCCCCCAAACGCTTTAGGGGGGGCCGCGTGCCACGTGACTCCAGCCTCCTGGCCGCAGGTGAGAGGCACAGGAGTAGACTCTTCACCCACCTGAGCCGATTGGATTGGCTGAGACCTGGAGATGCAGTGACTGCAGTTGATAGATTGGTGCTCCCGGGTCTGGAGGGACTGTTTTTGCTGTAAGTATAAGAGAGCAAGTTTCACCCGGTCCTTGCTTAAGGAAAGATCCTGGGCCATTCAGTCCCCGCAAAGGAAGGTGCGGGAGGGCGGGGCTTCACTTCCACACTAGACCCCCTTCTGTGCATCACTTCACTTCCGTGTGAGGGACCATAGTCGATGCCAGGAGAATGGGAGTGAGCAGGGTCTTGGGTGCCAGAACAGTCACCAGGCCTTGTGCCGGCTCCACCAATGGGAGACACATGTTGACTCAGTGAGACTCCCCACTGTGCTTCGAGCTGAGTGGAGAATGGGGCCCAGGAGGCTGTGGGTGCTGCTTGGCCGTCTCTAGGTAACGAGCCTCCTTCCAGCCTCTCATCCGGACCCTGCCAGCCCCCCTTTGTCATGTCCCCTTTGTTGGACCCACCCATTCCCCGGCTTGTGGCACAGCTGATCTCTGGGGTCTGGTGGCCTCTGCTTCTCCTAATCACCCAGGCCACCACTCTATGGCCTGTGGCATACAAGCTCCTCAGGATTTTGCCTCTGTGTTGCCGTAATCTGGTGCTTAGAACTCAACAGACTCTTTTGCTCCCACAATAGCTTGGCTTTTGCCAATCAAAAGCCCTGTCTTTCAAGACGACTGTTTTGGCTGTTCCTGGCAGAAGTCTCTTTTTCAAAAATGGGCATTGGTGGTTTCTGTCTAGTTCCCTTCCTTTGGGTTAATAGCCCCAGAGCTCCCTGAGACAATGGGTGCCACCGAGTAAGTAGGATCAGGTCCAGAGACAGCACGCTGTTCACGATGCCATCCCACCACGTCAGGGAGAGAATGCTGGTGGCCAGAACTGGCCGGGAGAGCGGTTCCTGTGTTTCCTGTCGCTAGCCAGGTTCCAGGTGCAGTCCTTGTTAGACCTGCCCTATGTCCTGCCCTGACTCCTCACACCAAACCCCTCTTTCTTGAGGCAGCTGGGAGGTGTTTATTTTTTCCCACCTGAGGAAGCGCGCAGGGTCCAGGGAGCTCATTTGGCTGGAATGTGTGCCAAGGAGGCTGCTGGCCACACGAAGACTTTTCATGAGTGCGGGTGCGGCCCGTGGTGAATGGACACGAGTTATTCTCACTCTTAGACACAAGAGAGACCTCACAATTACTTCCACCACCAAAGGAGCGTGTGATTTCAACGAACAGGCCTTGAATTCTCCCATCTTCCTGTTTTTGTTTTTTTTTGTTATTTCTTTTGTAGAAGCCAAGCTCTTGGAGAGCCTAGTGATCAATGCCACAGTAGATGCTCAACAAACATCCAGTAAAGAAATGACATATAATTTATTTTTCTAGAGCAGTGATGGCGAGCCTATGACACGCATGTCAGAGGTGACACGCGAACTCATTTTTTTGGTTGATTTTTCTTTCTTAAATGGGATTTAAATATATAAAATAAATATCAAAAATGTCTTTGTTTTACTATGGTTGAAAATATCAACAAATTTCTATATGTGACACGGCACAAGAGTTAAGTTAGGGTTTTTCAAAATGCTGACACGCCGAGCTCAAAAGGTTCGCCATCACTGTTCTAGAGAGAGTCCTTTACGTCTGGCTCAGTCCACATGGAGAGCATGCAGCATCAAGCTGGTGACTGGGAGTCACCCCTCCAAGCCACGCCACGTGTCACTCTTGAGCCCTCCACCTCAGGCTGCACCACAAAACCGGCCTCCCATCCTGTCCTTTAAACCCTCTCCTTCTCCCCTTGCCCACTCTCTCCCGCCACCTGTAGTTTTTCAAAACCCCTTTCTTAGGGAAATTTTCAAACATAAGGGTAGACAGACTAGTATAATGAATCTCATGGTACCATCTCCCAGTGTCCACATCTTTCATCTATCCTCCACCACTGTTTTCCTAAAGCGTTTTAAAAGAGATCCCATATGTATTAGTTTTTTTATAACTACTGTAACAAATTACCCAAGCCTTGGTGACTTAAAAGAATATAAATTGACTATTTTATAGGTGTTGGCAGGGCTGGGTTCCTTTCTAAAGGCGCTAGGGGAATATCTGTTTCCTTGCCTTTTCCAGCTTGTAGCTGCCCACATTCTTTGGGTCCTGGCCTCCTTCCTGCATCACTTACGTGTGTGATTAGATTAGGCTCACCGGATGGTCCAGGCTACCCCTCCACCTGAAGATGCTTAACTGAATCGCAGTGGCAAACTATATATCACAGTTTCTCTATCCATTCATCCATTGGTGGACACTTGGGTTGTTTCTCCCCTCCCCCACCGCCACCATTTTTAAAAAATATATATTTTATTGATTTTTTTTTTAGAGAGAGGAAGGGAGAGGGATAGAGAGTTAGAAACATCGATGAGAGAGAAACATTGATCTGCTGCCTCCTGCACACTCCCACTGGGGATGTGCCCGCAGCCAAGGTACATGCCCTTGACTGGACTCGAACCTGGGACCCTTGAGTCCACAGGCTGATGCTCTATCCACTGAGCCAAACCGGTTAGGCCCCCCCCTCACCACCACCACCATTTTAATGCCATTGATTTGGTGGAGAAATCAGATTATTTGACCTGCAGGAAGTCCCACATTTTTAACTCGACTGACTGCTTTCTCGTGGATTTGTTTGGTTTCTTTCCCTGCCCCTTGGATTTCCGGTATCTCGATAGCTAGAGCTACAGGATCAGTAGGATCAGATTCAAGTTTGTTGGGCTTTGCATTCAAGCTTTCTGGGGGCACATCACATGACACACACCATGTTTACATGTCCCACCTTCAACGAGGGTAGGGTTAATTGGGGGGTTCTGGGGGTGCACCCTGACTCTGCCATCACAGAGCTCCCCATCAACCTTTCGCCCAGCGATTCTGGCAACTTCCAATGATTGTTGCTTAGATACATTATTTCATTAGGAGCTGTAACATGGTGACTTTTATACTGCTGTAAGTCTTTCTTGCATTTATTCCCTGGAATTCCTCCACAAAGAAAAATTTGCCCCTAACAACAATTTGGTTAAAAATACAGTTCATGCCCTGGCCAGTGTGGCTCAGTTGGCACCAAAGGGTTGCTGGTTCAATTCCCCATAAGGGCGCTTGCCTGGGTCGATTCCCAGTAGGGACCTGTGGGAGGCAGCCAATCAATGTTTCACTCATATCAATGTTTCTGTCTCTCTCCCTTTTTCTTCCTTTCTCTCTAAAATTCAGTTTGAAAAAACTCTTAAAATATATACAGTTTACATAGCAAAGATGGAATAAGTGTTTAATTCTTGCCAATTTTAAAAATAAAATTTCAGAATAATAAATTGGTGGCTCAGTAACTTGTGAAAAGGTAACGTGAATTTTCATTTTAGAATTGTTTTGAGCTCACGGATATGCTTAGATCTTTTTGATGTTCAAATTGTCCTCAGGCCAAAAAGAGCCCCTTCAAGTAGTCTCTATGTCTTATGTTCTACTGCATGGACTCATTAAAATTCATCTTTTTTAAAAAAATATATATTTTATTGATTTTTTACAGAGAGGAAGGGAGAGAGATAGAGAGTTAGAAACATCGATGAGAGAGAAACATTGATCAGCTGCCTCCTGCACACCTCCTACTGGGGATGTGCCCGCAACCCAGGTACATGCCCTTGACCGGAATCGAACCTGGGACCCCTCAGTCCGCAGGCTGACGCTCTATCCACTGAGCCAAACCGGTTTCGGCTAAAATTCATCTTTTATGTTTACTTTCTTGTACAAGATATCCAAGGCTCATCCTCTATATCTCTTGTCCTAGACCTGGAATCAACCATTTCTTTATAAAATTTTGGTTCCTTTTGATAGAAAATCACATTTAAAGTCCATAAAACTAGGAATTTATCGCTAGTAATTTGTCAGCTTCTAAGCCTTTTCAATGGATAGAGCTAGCAAATGTTACTTTTTAAAAGAAAAACTAATTATAAACTTATAGTGGTTTTCCAACATGAAGTAAAAATTATAATAAGGCCACTGAATAAAATTTAAGGTTTCTTTGTTTTGTTTTGTTTTCTCCAGGGAATATATCTTACTAGCAATGTATAAATAAAAATACTGTAGTTAAAATGACCTGAAGTAATTATTTTTTCCTGTGTATCTGTATCACCAACTTTATAGACGATTAAGATTATTTCTCTCAGTTGAAATAATTTTTTATACTCATGTATACGCTCAATCATCTATCCCCATAGCAGTCATTACTCTTCGGAACTTCTCTTGTTCATTATAATATTGTTTATTACCTACCTCCCCCTTTAGCCGGTAAGCTCCCCTCCTGTCTTATTCCCTGCTTAGCCCTAGCACCCAGACTAATTCCTGGCATATAATACACAAGATGCCCACACTATGGAAATACAGATGTATGAGAATTCATCATCCCAACAGTGAGCAGTAGGCATTATTACCTCCAATTAACAGATGAGGAGACTGGGGCTCAAACAGGGTAATTCCTCACCCAAGCCTTCACATGTGGGAACAATGGAGACTTGGGTGAGGGTGGCTGGTGGAGAAGACCCTGGACTTGCAAGGACTGCAGATTGGGACTAACCCCGCTGCTGAGTGTAGAAACAGAGGCCCCACCTCTGCGCCCCTGGAAGAGAAAGCCACAGCAAGAGCCTCCCAGCAAATGCAGGAAGCAAGGCAGGCCGGGCCACCCTGACCCCACACCCACACCCGGGGCCACGGCGAAAAGCCTTCCCTGCCTTCGATATTCACCAAGAGAAAAGGTTTCTCCCAGCGGAGACTCCTGGTGTTAGGAGCACTGAGGTGGAGTCAGAGGCCTGCTGGCTTCCCTTATCACTGGGTGCCCCCCGGCAAGCCGCGCAATCTCAGTGAGCCTCAGTTTCCCCATTTGTAAGACGGGCTGGCAGTGGGTCTCGGCTCTGACCACTCGGGTTGCAGTGGACGGGTCTCCGGCGGCAGAGAGGAGGCACTTTGTCTGTGACGGGCTCTCCAGATAGAAGGTGTGTGGCTGCTCCTCCCTCCAACCTCCTTCCTGGTGGCGTTTTAGCAGAAGCGGCTGCTCTCTGCCCAGGCCCTCAGAGTTGGCCAGAACACACTCACCCGGGAGACAGGCAAATACTTTTCTGGAGGAAATCATCAGATGAAAAACAAAAAACAGGGAGCAGATGGAACATTTGGCTTTTGGTGACTACTCACTGTGGTAGGAAAAAAATCTTCAGCATAAACAAGAGAGTAAGAGATACGGTGCTGAGGACTGGAGGAGTAACAATGGGTGCATTCACAGCGCGGCCTCTGTGCCGCCGCCGGCACCGCCCCGGGCCTGCCAGGTAGAAATGAGCACCTCCACTGTAGGGATGAGGAAACTGAGCTCCAAGAGGTCAGGTGGCGTGCCCAGGGGCAGACGTCTGACCGGGCCCAGAACCAGAACTCTGAGCCGGGGAGGGGCTCGCTGGGTCCTCATGCCTCCTCGCCCAGGGAGGGTCAGCGAACTCGACCGGGCAGCGGGGGAGAGAGTCGCACAGTTAATACTAACTCCATGCCAGGTACAGCCTCACTTCACTCGCCTGCGAGGCCCTGAAGCAGCTGCCCCTCCCTGTGCTGCTGCGTGTGGCACAGAGCTGGGCACCGGGGGCTCAAGGAGGAGAGAAAACAGGCTGTTCAGAGGGTCTTAGCCGGTCTGCAGGGAGACGAGCAATCGCCACATGTGGAGACACTGGTAACAGCCACCGGAGCAGGGCTGGGCCAGCGACCGGCTGTGTCTGGCTTCGTGGCTCCGGGGAGAGAGGGACCCTGGCAACTCCACGAAAGGCTACATGGGAGGGGCAGTGCCAAAGGCCAGCAAGTACCTTCTCCGCCCCAGGACCAGGTAAACATGCTGGTGCTCCTCCTGGTCCCATCACGTCGGTTTTACCAGAGCTGGTTCAGCAGGGGTGGGAGGCCTGCTCCCTCGTAAGGCTTCAGGTTTCTCCACGCTAATGGACAGAGAGGGGCGGTCACCTCTGAGCACTCCCTAAGCCCCCAGACACGGTCCAGAGTCTTGCCCGGTTCAGTTACTTTCTTGCCTTTTCGCCACTTGGTGAAAGTGCAGAGGTTCGCTGCTGCGATGTCACTGACCTCCAGCTTTGCCTCCCTAACGTCTCTGAGCCCCGTTTCCTGTCTAGGACCACGTGGGGATTCCCAATTCAGTCCATGGTCCCATCGGGCATCCTTAGCCCCTTGGCACCCAGGATTTTCAGCTGAAAAATGATCACAGTATCCATGCGGTAGGGTTGTGGTAAAGATGACGTGAGATCTCGGTAAATATAGATGCATACGTATGTGTATTTCAGATAGCACCGAGTGCGATATCCTAAGCACTGCTAGACAGCCTCTTCTCTTTTCAGTACAGAAAATTCTGTCCCGTTCTCTGGTTTCCTTCCCCGTCCCATCATCAGAACAAGAGGACGGGAGTCCGCGGAAACCTGGAACTTCTAATTCCGAAATCTTAACCTGAAACCACAGCAGGGGGAAGTGTTTTCCTCGGGTTTGAAAGAAAGTGCAAGAAGAGTTACGACTGCAAGTTGCCGGAGTTTAATTCTTACATATAATTATATATTTATTACATATAAATGCTTTTGTTACTTTTATTTTGCCCGAGAGGGAAATAAAAGACTTAATTCTCTTTCCGTTCTTTTCCTGATTGGAGTGTTTGCTCGCGGACTTCCCTGCCTGCTGATCCCTCATAAAACATATCTCAGGTGATGAAGCCTGGAGCAGGATGAACAACCTGAGGGAGCTGGCTTCTGCGGAAGGCAGCTCGCTGTTGCTAGGAGGGCCGCGGAGTGTTTGTTTAACATCCTTATTCCTGCCTTGTCGAGTCCAATGGCGTGTTATTTCCACTGGGTGGGAGCCAGCGCCGAGTTCCTCCCTGTTGTGTCCAACCTTGAACGTTTCTCTGCGATTAGGTTTCATCCGGGGATTAGCAAAATGCAGAGGGGGAAAACCTGAGAAGGTGTCTGGCACGGGCGCGGTGCTGCGTTAGCAGATTTCGCACAATCCGCGGGCATTCGCGGCTAATTGGCGAGCGGCATCGCACAGGCGGGCTCAGAGCTCCGCTGCCTCTGAGGCTCCTGCACATGGTTTATTTATGGAGTGTCAAGCTTTTTGTGTGTTTTTGTTTGTTTGTTTTTTATCACCCCCAAGGAAATTCCAAATAAACAAGCAGTTCTCACTCCCTGGCGGGGCCTGGCTGTGTCCGCACCACCACGGAGCGACCAGAGAATCTGGGAGCAGCAAGCGAGAAGCTAAGCATTTTTCGCTTCAGACTTGCCAAGCGTTGTCATTCCCCAGCAAGTCTTGAAGATTCATTTTTGCTTTCATAAGGGGACACCCCTTACTTAGCTGTTAAAAGCAGAAGGCGTGGCCATTCCCAAAGATGCTCCTGAAAGAGAAAGTTCTGCTCCCCCAAAATCTGTTTTGCAAAAAAAAAAAAAGTGCACAGGGGGGCTTTCTGAGTCAGCCTCAGTCTGCACATGGTCACCCCAAGTCTTCAGGGCAGAGCTGGGCAGGCTGGTGGTGCCTGTGTGAGGGGAAGGGCAGCGTCCAGGGCAGCCCCGAGAGCCCCACCATCCCTCTCTCCACTCCCGGCCTGGCTGCCCTCTTTGCCTGCCATAGAGCAGCCGTGTGTGTGTGTGTGTGTGTGTGTGTGTGTGTGTGTGTGTGTGTGTGTGTGCGCGCGTGCGCGCGCGCGCGCCGGGGGCAGGAGAGCGGCAGCCAGTCCTCTCTGGGCCCAGGTGCCCTGTGAACAGCCTCTGTCCAAACGCTCAGGGCCCTAACCTTTTACAATCCTTCTGCGCTGCCGGGGGAAGCAACACTTTAGCAGGTACGGAGCTGCCACTAAGTTGTTACAGAACCAGGAGCTACAGGTCAAGTTTCTTAATAAAACTCCAGGCCGGTGGTTGCGTTTAAAGAGTTTGCAGTGCAGTCGAGGAGCATGTGAGGTCACCAGCCGGTCCCATAAAACCTGGATGAGGGCTGTAAGTCCTGGGGAAAAAACAGAAGCCCTGAGATAGGAAGTCATCAGGAGAGGGAGGAATATGGATTCAGGGTGCAAGCGGCAGGTCCGAGGTGGGATAGGCGGCCAGAGGTTGAAGTGGGAGGGTGGGAACAGACACCAGTCCTAAGGTAGGGCCAGCTGGGAGACGGATTTAACAAGAACAAGGACATTAGAGTGAGCTGGGCCATGGAATAACTTATCCTGGAGGGAAGAGCCGGAGGATGTGCAGAATACAGCCTCTCGCTGGGATTATTTGCTGAGGGGGTTCCAACACTGTCCCAAGGAGACACAGGGGCCAAAGCACAGGGTCAGGCTCTGTTGGGATCCATGTGCCCCACCCGTACCCCATCCCGTGGCCACAGATAGATTGCTCTCTTCTTCGGAGGAAACTATTTTGAAATGCATGCCATTAGGCCGAAGGGGAGTGTCGGAAATGACTGAGCTCGCTGGCGGAGGCCCTGGCTGTAGTCCTGGGCAGCACTCACCCGATCTCAGCTGGCCACCCAGCCTCCAGAGCCTCTGGTGTCCTCAGCCAGCAGGTTACGTAACGGGATGCAAGATCGAGAGCTTTAAATTATAAAGACATGTTGTCGCTCAGATTTAGAGTGAAGAAAACAAAAGCTCTTCACGGAACCTGGGTGGATCGATGCCAAATAGCCACACGCGGTCACTCTTCCCTGCCCACAGCCTTCCAAGAGACACTTGGCCGTTCCTCTCAGAAAGAGCCGAGCCCTGGCTGGTGTGCTCAGTGGTTAGAGCGTCGGCCTGCACACTCAAGGGTCTCAATTTGATTCCTGATCAAGGGCACGTACTTGGGTTGCAGGTCCGATCACCGGGCTCCAGTTGGGATTCGTAGGGGAGGCAACCAATTGATGTGTCTCTCTCACACTGATCTCTCTCTCTCTCTCTTTCTCTCTCAAAGTCAATAGAGAAAATATCCTCGAGTGAGGATTAACAACAACAAAAAAGGAGAGGTAGAGCCCTGTTCTCACCCCTTGAGTCTTGTGATTTGTTTTGGCCAATAGAATGTGGCAGAAACGACACTGTAGTCAGGTCTGAGTCCAGGGTTCAAGAGACCTGGTGTGCTTCCTCTCGCTCAGGGGGCCCGGCCACGTCTCTAGGACCAACCTCGGATGGAGGGTGAGAGGAGCCCAGTTGTTGCCGCCATGGCCGTTCTAAACCAGATACAGGCACCTGACTACCAAGTGAACAGCCAGAAACAGCGGAGCTGCCTACCAACCCACAGCTGACCACAGACGCATCGGTAAGCTGGCTAGGACTAGAACACCTCTGAACTCAGTAGTGATAGCAAGTGCTTTTTGGTTTAAGCTACTGAATTTTGGAGTGTTTTTGGGTGAGAGCTAACTGATAACAGAGCTTGGGGAGAATTTTGCCACAAATAAATCAGGCGGAACTAATCGTCAGGTGAGGTCAACATCTCAGATAATGGCAGTGGCATTGGTGATTGGTCACAGAGAGGAGCAGTGTGGAGGCCAGCACCCCTCCCCCTGCCCCCCCCCCCCCCAATCCTCCGTCACACTCTTGGGCAGGAGGATGGAATGGCACCTCAAATGATGCATTGTCAGGTCTCAGGGGGTTGGTGACATTGCAAGAATCATGGCATGTTAGTATGAGACGCAGCCTCTGAAAGGGAAGCCAGTGTTTATTGAGGGTGTATAAAAGCAGGATTGTAACAAGTGAATGCTTTCTGTAGGATCGGTTGCACTAATATGCAGCATTGTAGATATAACAGTTCGAAGTCAGAAGCCCCATTCTTGATTTATAGATTTACCAAATTCACATCCTTTTTGCAAAGACAAAGGAGCTTCCGGGAGTGGGTTCGAGCACCATCATCCTCTGCAGAGCAGCCGTGCTGTGAGCATCGGGGGCCTCAGGGGGGCTGCACGGGAAGAAGGTGCCCACAAGCACGTGCTGGAGTTCACAGAGAGTGCAGGACTGTCCCGGGGAAGACGGGCACCAGGCCCTGTCACCCTCTGAGGGGCGTGGGAAACGGGGCTCCGGGCGGGGTATCTGCATGCCTCCGGGCTGCTGAGGGAGCAGCGGGGTCTTCGCAGAGGCAACGGTCAGGAGCTGGCTCCAGGGGCCTCCTCCACCAGCGGGAGCTGGATCTCCTCAGGGAGAAGGGGTAGGACACAAGGGTGACCTGGAGGAAGTGGGAGGCGGGCTTGAGAGGATGGGTCCCTATATCATCGCAGTGAACTGGAAAGGCCCCCGGGAAGCCAGGCAGCCACACAGAGGCCTTAGGCGCTGCTGAGAATGGCTGCCACGCAGGCTCGGTTGGGATGGGGGCAGGGCCTGAGCATGGCTGTAGGTTGATGACTCCGAGTTCCTTTGGAAGCCTGTGGCGATCACGGATGGCCAGGGAAGAGGGCTTGAGCCATCATGTCACTCTGTGTCATCAGTGGCAGCGAGGCCTTTCCCAGAAGACTTGTAGAAGGAAGTGGGCACGAGGGGTCAATGGCCACGAATTGGAATCCTCTCCCCAAAGATCTAGAGCAGCGGTTCTCAACCTGTGGGTCGCGACCCCTTTGGTGGTCGAACGACCCTTTCACAGGGGTCACCTAAGACCATCCTGCAGATCAGATATTTACATGACGATTCATCACAGTAGCAACATGACAGTTATGAAGTAGCAACGAAAATAATTGTATGGTTGGGCCACAACATGAGGAACTGTATTTAAAGGGCCAGAAGGTTGAGAACCACTGATCTAGAGCATCGGACTGAGGGAAAAACGCATGTAGAGGGGGAAGCAGGCTCCTGGGCAGAGAAGATACCACCTGTGGGCAGACGAGGGCCGGTGCCTCCGCTCCTGGGCCATCCTGGAAAGTGCAGGCTGGATCTCACTAGGTCCCAGGCTTCCTCGGCTCCAAAGGTCAGTGAGCCTGTGACTTTATGACAGATTCAGAGAGAACCGTCAGGCCACTGCGCACGCTCATTCCCCCAGAACAGAACCAGACTGGCCCCTGATTTAAACGGAGCACAGCTCTCTCTGTCGACACTGGTCCCGCAGGCTTTGGGCTGAACCCAGTCATTCCTCCCGTAGCGATGGCGGGTCCTGAAACGCTGAGGGCCTCCAGACTCGCTGTCCAGGGAGAAATAACTTATCGGGGAGCACTCTTCCCAGAGTAGCAGCGACACCATTTACACTCACGGCGGACTCAGCCAGCTCTGCCCCGTCGGTGTGCCGCGTCCTGACCCTCCTGGGCCGGGCCCAGGTTCCTGTGAGTCTTCACAGCGACTCTGTAAAACCCCCAAAATGTGTCCTCTCAGGCAGAAGAATTACAAAATGGTGCCTCCTCTGGGAGGAGAAGTGAGAATCAGTGCTCCTTCTGAGTGACCTTGCTCTAGGCCAGTGATGGCGAACCTTTTGAGCTCGGCGTGCCAGCATTTTGAAAAACCCTAACTTAACTCTGGTGCCGTGTCACATATAGAAATTTTTTGATCTCTGCAGCCATAGTAAAACAAAGACTTATATTTTTGATATTTATTTTATATATTTAAATGCCATTTAACAAAGAAAAATCAACCAAAAAAATGAGTTTGCGTGTCACCTCTGACACGCGTGTCCTAGGTTCGCCATCACTGCTCTAGGCTGACACGTGTCCCGGAGCAGGACGCCAGGCTCGGCCAGGCAGCGCCCGCTGGTGAAGGCCCTACGCGGGCCCCCAGGCCTGCTTGTGTGCAGGGCGCAGCCTGTGCAAGTCACCAGAACTGAACGGCCTGACGCCTAGTTCCAATGGGGCCTGTGCCACTGAGGACAGGACAGGCAGGATTCAGAGTGGGTGGCGCGGAGGCCGCAGGGACGGTGTGCGTGAGGACATGCGGACAGGCCTCCTTCAGGCTTCCCTTCCCCGTCCTCAGAGTTTGAACTTCTGGCCCCTTGCCGTTCAGTGCTACCAAGGGGCCTCAGGGAGCGGGAGGAAAGCCACGCCTCTCTCCAGCAGCGGGAACAGGTGGCCCTTCTCTGGAAGACAAATGCGGGCGACAAACAGAAAAAGGCCAGCGGCGGGTCCGGTCCCGTAAAAGCACACACGGACAGCGTGCCCTTCGGTGACACAGGCTCGCAGAGATGGCAGACCCAGCGCGTGAGACGTGCCCTGGGCGGGGGCACACGTGGCCCTCAGAGCCAAAGGGAAGGCGCAGGCCGCCCGCACAGCCTTCTGGGGTCTCTCTGGAGCCTGCTGGCAAATGAGCGATTCTACTGTTTCTTGCTTCTCAGCACCACTGACATCACCACTATAAGTCGGGGAATCACAACCACATTTCAAAGAATCATTCAGCTTGGTCATTAAGATTCTATAGGAATTTCCCCCCCACAGCAGCAGCCTTGCCAAAACAATGTTAAAAATAGGCCTGGTAATACTTTTCACATTTGTCGGCAGTCATGAGCGTTTAACAGGGCGTATGTCCAGCAGATGCACACCATTTCGGAATCAGGCACTGGATTTCACACAGTGACTCGGAGGATGTGTATTGGCCAAAAGAATCCTTTAAAAAATGAAGCAGAACACACACCTTGGGCATGGGCTCCCCGGGGGAAGCGCACCGTGTTCGCCACTTCATCTTCTTGTGGGAAAGTGTTCGATGCAGAGGATATCAGGAGTAAAATATGTGTGTGAAATTAAATTCAGAAGTGATTAAATCTGGACATTTTGCTTCCGTCAGCTCCTACGGTAAATTCCCCCAATTCAGGGGCCTGAATTCTAAGCATGGAATTATTTGTGACACGGCGGCGCCCTGTGCTTGTCTGGGCTGCAGCGGGTTGGAAAGGGTCCCGGTCTGGGGGCAGCTGGGACGCGGTCAGGGTCAGAAGTCTCCTTGCTGAGCAAATGGACGGAGTCCGACAGCCTGGAAGTTTTCAGCCAGGTAAGATAAGGCCCACGGAGAACGAGACGCTACCTAAAAAGAGGTAATGAGGTAAAACTTAATTATAATGATTAAAAAACCTAAGTACCACACATTAGTAACTTTATTTGGGGAGTGTCCGTAGCGAGTTCCAAATAAACCGCTGGCTGCCAGCGTCCAGGCTGCACGCACTGGCCTAATTGGCCTCTAAAGAATCCTTCCAGGCCGGGCCCTCGACGTCCTGGAAGCAGAGAAAATGGGCCTCGGTGCCTCTGGAGGCTGGAGACATGGATGTTTCCCGAGCCCCCAGCTCCACTCTTTGTTAGTAGTTGGAACTGACCAACGGATGATAAAGAATTGATGGCTCTTAACTGTAACCATAACGTTCTAATTTAGCCTCGGCTGGGGCTTTTTAATCGCCAGAGGTACATCTACAAACAGAATTTTTCTTGCTTTTGGGGCAATCACGTAGATGGAGATTAACCCTCTTCTTCCCCCAGGCCCTACACATTATTTTGACCGAAATGTTTAAGTCAGGGGTTTCGTGTAGACACAGCTTAAATGAGTCATTAAGAATTTTATTGGTTAGAGTAGGCATATTTTTTCCTAGTAGACATAATGACATAACAGTAATAAAAATGTAATATTCAAGTAATTGCTGTAATGTAATTATAGCTTGGTCATAAAGTAAGATTAGAGGTCTGGGATGGCTGTTCTGTGGGTGTGTGTTTTAACGTCTGAATGCAGTCTCCGAGGTGCCTGTCCCGTCTCCCGGGGCTGCTGGTGCAGTCAGTTCAGCACATACCCAGGTGGCCAGGAGCCCAGCTGAGCCAGCACTATCTGGGCGTCCTGTTTACCCGGTCTGCCCTCGCTGGACACTGGCATCCTGCCTGCCTCGGATACCTCATCATCGCAGTAACTGAACACAGTGTTTCTGGTCTACAGACAGCAAAAGCGGGGGCGCGGTGGGGGGGGGGACAAAGAAAGCCAGGTCCTCGCCGGGGGAGGGCCCAGATGGGGCCCAGGTGCCAGCCAGGAGCAGCAGCATCTGCCTACAGGGCGCTGGGAGCTCTGCTCTCAGGACTGTGCCGGGCTGCCCGGCTCTGGCTCTCTGAGGGGAGGACATTTTCCAAATTGAGTCTGAACAAAAATAGCTGGATTAGGCATTTACCCCAAGTCTATTTTATCAAAGGGCTTGTCATCGCTGGAGATATTCTTTGAACTGTTATACATTTCTGTCGTTTTTTCAAAAATCTAAACACAACATTTAAGTAAAAGAAGTGCTTAAACATTTGCAAACCAAAACAATAACAATATGTTGATTAACAATATTTACAATGAATAATTAAAAGAGGATTAGGTTTGTGTCTGTGGTTTGTGGGGATGTGATGTGAGACTATGTAAATGTACACGCCTGTCCGTATTTCCCCCGTTGATGGTCTTGCAGTGCTGTGATTCCGTCTGTTTATTAGCTGTCGTTCTGTGTCAAAGAAGAGCTACCACTTTCTCCTCCATTTATCTACTTACTTACACTAAGGGACTCAAGGGTATTTATTTTATTCTGTGGGTGATAGCCCGTTATTGTCACTTACGCTCAAATTGTTGCGGATTTGGCCAGTTGGGAGTCTCTACAACCTTCCATTTCTGACACGTACCCATGGCTCTTTGACCAACTTCTTACTTTCTGGCAAGTTAAGATGTTCCAGGCTCATTTTCCCAGGCTCTTTCCCTGCCCTAGTCCTGGAATCAGCCGTTTCTCCAAGGAGCCTGAGTGCCGGTGCAGAATGCTTAGAAGCCAAGGTCTGGGTTCTAGGTAAGAAGATCACTTTGTAAACGTGTAGAATTTACTTCCAGAGTGATTGGTCAGCTTTGGAAGGATGTAGGGTGTCTTATAAAGAGCCAGGCATGCACCAGAGGCAAAGGATCCTGAAAAAGGTGGAAACTGAAGAGGAAACCAGCCCCCTTGCCTCCAATAATCCACACCTGTCACGCGGTTTCTGCTAATTGCTAAGATCCTTAGGCTTTTTCTCCCTCTAAGTCGAATCACATGCTGTTCTCCAAGCCTCTGATAGCTCTTGACGTCTGCTGACCCGTGACTCAGTCACACATCAACCAGGTAGAATATCCCACAGACTTCACCTCTTGCCAATATCTGTGACCTTAAGTATCCATGGTCTCTGAGTGCAGGTGTGTAAGCCACACGCCTACAAAGGTCAGTCACAAACACAAGTGGCCACCTGCGGCCTGTCTGGGCCACCTCAGCAGACTGTTTGTAGAGTCTCTTTCTGCACCTTGAGTCTGTGGTCTTGTCTTCCACGACGGGGACAGCTGGGCTCAGGCCTCAGGGAACCGGGAGGGCCACTGAGTCAGCGGTGGCAACAGTGGCCGGAGCAAGGCTGGTCGGACAGTTTCTTCTTTCCCTTAATGCCTTTGAGCGAGGTCAAGGGAAAGCAAAGCTTGGGATTTGACGGGTTCGGGAAAGTTGTCGGCTTTCACTTGGCATCTGCATTCCGACTGCTTGAGGAATGCTATTTCCCCCCTAAACTTCTGTCTCATTAATCTTGTGCTAAGAGTGTTCTAACCCTATTAGTGGGGTAGGCTGCTTCTGTTCCAATTAGCGTATGTTTCCGTAAGTGTTGAGTTGGGGAAGGGGGCGGAAGAGGCAGAATTTCTAAACTTTGACCTGGAGGGACTTGTACGAAGGTGTGTCTGACATGAGTGTAATACAACTGAAAAGGCTCCGGTAAATGGCAAGCTGTGGTCGGCTCTGATGATTTATGCTAAGCAGAATAAACTCTGATGGAAACATAAAATATTTCTAAGCTTACATTTTAGTCACTCAATACACAGAAAACGCATTTTTCTTCCTTAAAAATAGATATTTAGAGCACTGAGAGTCTCAAGAAGAAATCAGGTTATTTACTATCTTTGTGGTCGCCCATGTTACACACTTCAAGTTTAAGAGTTGACAATGTTTTGATATTCTCAAATGAAAGGCACTGTGTGATGCCCCATTTAAGTCCTATTAGATTCAGGGACTCTCCTTTCCACGGACAATTGAAGGGGGGAAGGTTAGGACAAGGCTTCGATAGCCAAATTGTTTCATTGTTTAAATATCGTCAGGCTGGTTGCCTAACCAGAAAATGCAGACTTAAACCAAGGAAGCTTATTTTGCGAGCAGGCCTGTCACCATGTACAATATGTATTACCAGGAGGTAAACAGGA
This sequence comes from Myotis daubentonii, assembly GCF_963259705.1. Taxonomy (NCBI): domain Eukaryota; kingdom Metazoa; phylum Chordata; class Mammalia; order Chiroptera; family Vespertilionidae; genus Myotis; species Myotis daubentonii. Next base: position 84,544,870 of record NC_081845.1, on the reverse strand, counting down.
AGTGCTGAGCTGGCTTGGTTTACTCCTACAGGCACAGAGAGAAATAAAATCAGTGTTTACCAAATGGAAAAGCACAAAGTTGGTACAGGGAGAAATGCTATTTTCATGCTTCTAAAAAGGTATTACAAATAACAAAGTTTCGAACCTGTAATTAAAAACTATTTTAAAAATGCTTTGATTAGGTTCCCTTCAAAAATAGACATTCTTGGTTGAAATAAATTTCTTAAAGGTCTGACTTCCACTTAGGCTTGTTTCCCTAATCCATACCCTATAAACGTCCCTCTTAAATAAGACTTCAAGAGTAAAAAGTGTGCTTTGAGTCATTTAGCAGAAGTTCAATGCTCCCAGTAATGGGTGGAGAATCCAAGGCCCCAAAGTTAAAGCAACTTATCAAATGCCACCTAGCCAGTTGGGGCAGGGAGAATTTATGATCCAAGTTACTCAGGAAGCAAAAGTCATAGATGAACTGAGTTTCTTAGTGCCAGGCCCAAGGACACAAACCTTGTGGCAAAGGGGTTAAATGCCTTGTCGGCGTAGTGTTGACCAGACGCCACAATCCTGGTCCTATGGGTCCAAAGCTAGTGGACTCTTCCACCTTCAGAAAGGACAAGACCCTTTCCTCTTTTGATGCCAATGGCTTCAACTGAAAAGTGAGGCGATTTGCAGTTCTAATATTGTGAATCTGAGAAAAGAAAGGACTGAAAATGGTGATATGATCTAGGGAAGTAAAGAATAAACGAATAGAAATGAGGATAGATTATTTTGGGCAAGGGTAATTCATAATATTTAAACCTAGTAGGGTTGTCTGAGGTCAATTAAACTTTAATAACCCAGATTTCAGACCAACATCAACACTCAAACTAGGAATAGCCCAAGACAAGAATGGGCAAAGGACAAGATTAGGCGATTCAGAAAAGAACATGTACGCATGGCCAATAAACACATGGACATTGTTCAACCTCAACGGCATCCAAAAATGCAAATAAATTTTGCTTTAAACTGGAAAAAATAAAAAAGGGTAATGTTATCCAGTGTTGGGGAAGGCACAGAGGAACTGACTTTCAAACACTGCTGATGAGAACGCAAACTAGTAAAACCCAAACACAGGCCTTTGGGTATGTGTCAAATGTTTTAAATGAAGACTAACTTCGATTTAGCAATTCCGATTCAGGGACTTTACAGTAAAGGAAATAAACAGATTTCCACAACCGGTTCAGTGGATTACAAATGGGCACAAATTCTTTGCTGCCTCCCTCAGCTCCTCTTGGCTATGGCAGTTCCCCTTACCACCTGCACAGCTTGGAGGAGTACTGCTCAGGTATTTGGTAGAATGTCTCTCCATTGTGGCTTGTTTGATGCTTTTCTCATGATTAGACTGAGATGACGGTTTTTGTAAGGACGACCACAAAGACATTCGTGCATCATGTTAGGTGGGAGCATTTTGCTATTGTCTTTCTTTGGAGGCGCCCTAAATACAGGTACAAAGGGTAGGCTGTGGTTGTTGGTACTGTGTCACCTTGGTGTGACTGAAACTACTTTTCCACGATCCCCTGACCTCTATGGTTGGGCAAGAGGAAAATCTGTGCAAGATTTGGGGATGGGAGTGAAGCAGTTACTTATTCATTGGGGTGGTGCAGACACAGAAGCGCTGGCAGTTCCAGCTTGTCCTCACCTTCCTCTACTCTATATCCTCTTCCTGGCTGAAGACCCTGCTTACCCACAGTGGCTCCCACTCTCGACCAGCCACGTGGTAGACCCTAGGGTGGCAGGTACATGGACGCATGGCTTCCTACGGGCCTTCCTATGCAGCCTCTTTTGCCAGGTGTTTGTGCTTTGCTTCTCAAATTGATGGGTTATTGATGTTTATCTTCGTAGGCCTTCCCTTTCCCAGCTCCTCCAATAACTAGGTAAGATCTATAATAAAGTCTTTATCCCACAAAGGACAGTGATTCTGACTTTGTGACTGAACTCTTGATGGGTACAGTGAGCTACAAAAGGCTCATCTTTGACCTGAGAACAACTGTAAAACCCGGACAACATACAGAACAATTGTGTAATAGTTTTCTATACTGCGGTGACAAATTACCACAAATTTAGCAGCTTACATAAAAGGGGCAGGTAGGTCAGAAGTCTGGTGTGGGTCTCTTGGACTAAAACCAAGTCTTCTTTTCAGGAGGTTTTAGGAGAGAACCGGTTTCCTGCTCATTCAGATCGTCAGGAGTGTTCAGTTCCTTATGGTTGTAGGACTGAGGTCCCATTTTCTTGCTGGCTCTAAATTAATAGCCATTTCAGAGGCCACCACATTCCTTGGTTCGTGGGCCCCTTACTCCATCTTCAAAGCTGGCGATGTCAAGTCCTCATGCCACATCTCTCTTACCCACTGTTCTGCCTCCCTTTCTGTTTTGAAGAGCTCATGTGAAGGACCCAGCTGAATAATGTAGGGTCATCTCCCTATTTTAAAGTCACTTGATTAGCAACCTAATTCCATCTGCAACTTTAATTCCTGTTTGTTGTGTGATGTAAAACATCCGCAGATGCTAGGGATTTGAGTGTGGATGTCTTTTGCGGGGCACACGGAATATGAGGCATCAGAAAAAAGCCAAGGTAGTCAGGTATTGGAGAAAAGGAATGCTCTTTTTTTCCTCCTTCAGGGAATTTTCCAATAAAATGTGAGAGGAAGAGAAGCCAAGCAGAGAGAGGGGTCTGGAGCTTGCGGCAGCCTCGCTGGGCTGGGGAGGCAGAGGTGGGAGCTTGGGGCCGCCAGGGCAGCTGAGGGACTGAGATCTCGAAGAGGAGCAAACTGCAGGGACGTCAGCTTATAATTCTACATGCAATTTCCTCTTGAGTATATGTTAGCTCCAGGGCTGCACATGTGTGTGAGCAGCATCTGGGAGGTGAAAGAGGTGAGGAGACATCTCATCAATCTTGAGGGGGTAGGGGAGTCAGAGGCTAGATTTTAAGGATCACCAAGATTAAAGGGGGTTGGTGAACCCCACAGGCTCTCAGCTCAAACCCTAGGGATACTTTCCAGGGATAAGGGCAAAACAGAAATATATCCACCTTTATCCGACTGTGGCCCCATCTGTCTGCCAGAGAATTAAATCCTCTTTGGAGGACACCATCATCCACTGCTTCTATATTTTTCCATGTACAATGTCTCGCCTTCAATAAAAACTCCTACGTACAGCAAGATACAGAACCTAGTGGCTGAAAACCATGAATGTTTCCCCCATAAAACCAGGATGTCTGCTCTCACCACTCCTATTAAACAGTGTAGCAGTGAACTCTCACTTAACCTCGTCTGTAAGTTCTGTGACTTTGAGCAAACCAAGGTATACCCAAACCAACTTTACCATCGGCTAACTGATACAAACAAGATTTAAGTTCCTACAGCATCTCATCATCAATGTTATCCTATATAATAAAGAGGGAATATGCAAACTGACTGTCATTCTGCCACAAAGATGGCAGTGCCCACAGCGGAGGTGGGGTTTCCATAACACAAGATGGCTGCACCCACAGCGGAGGCCGAGTTCCCGTAACGAGACTTAATGAGCAATCAGCAGGGACCTGAGGCTGCGCCCCCCCCCCCACCCCTGTGGGGCTTTACAGGGGACCTCAGGCCTCACCCCCTACCCTGGCGCCAGGCTGAGGGACCTCAGGCCATGCCCCCCCCCACCCAGCAGGGCTTAATGGGGGACCTCAAGGTGTGCCCCCAACCCTGGTGCTGGGCCAGGAGACCTCAGGCTGCTCCCCACGCCACAGCGCCAGGCCAGGGGACCTCAGGCTGTGTGCCCCGCCCAGCGGTGCTTTACAGGGGACCTCGGGCCACAACCTCGCCCGGGCATCAGGCCAGGGGACCTGAGGTTACACCCCCTGCCTGGTGGGGCTTGACACGGGACCTCAGCCCACGCCCCCCGCCCAGCGGGGCTTGACGGGGGACCTCAAGGTATGCCCCCTCATCCCAGTGCTGGGCCTCAGGACCTCAGGCTGCTCCCCTTTCCCTGGGCCAGGGGACCTCAGGTCGTGACCCCTGCCCAGCGGGGCTTGATGGGAGACCTCAGGCCACGCCCCCACCTGGTGGGGCTTGACAGGGGATCTCAGGCCATCTGAAGCTTTACCCCCTGCCCAGACAGGCTTGAAAAAGGTGGGATAGGCTGGGTCTGAATCTAGCCCAATGGGGGGTGACTGTCTAGGTCTGGGTCTCGTGTGATTTTGAGGTGCACATGGGTGGGCAGGGACTTGACCCTGGGTCCCATGGTGCACCCCAAACTCTGACAGGAGGAAGATTTTCATATATATTTTACTAATTTTCTTTAATCTCTGACACTTCTATTATAGAGAAAGGGCAAATAGCAATATTAAAATATTTCCTCTAATTAATCCCCTTTTAATGTGCATGAATTTCGTGCACCGAGCCACTAGCAATGAAATAATGCTGAACAAAATGACATTATCCAAGTACATGCTGTACTGAAAATCCTAGTTAATGTACTGGGGCAAGAAGAAATAAAAAGCATAGTCCTGGCCAGGAGGCTCAGTTGGTTGGAGTGTTGTCCTGTACAAAAAAAGTTTGCAGGTTTGATTTCTGAGCAGGGCACACACACAGGTTGTATATTTGATCCCTAGTCGGGGCACATACAGGAGGCAACTGATCGAGGTTTCTCTCTCTGTCTCTGAAATCAATAAAAACATATCCCCAGGTGAGGATTAAAAGAATTAAAAGCATATCTACACTAATGAAAGAGAAATATGCAAATTGACCATACCTTTGCAATACCCACCAGCGAATCAGGAGTGAGTATGCAAATTAACCCAACAAGGATGGCAGGTTAATTTGTATACACAGGTGCCCAGTAGCTGGGGGCAGGGTGGGATGCTTGCATCATTGCCATGGTGATGACACAGGCGTTCTGCACCTCCCCAGCCGCTCCGGGCCTCTGGGCAGCGTGGGAAGTGGAAAGGAGGCTCCGGGCCTGAATGAAGGCAGAAAGGTGGCTCTGGGCTGGAGCGAAGGTGGTGCCAGCAGCCAGGGGAAGGAAGGCCCATTCTTGCACAAATCTTTGTGCATCAGGCCTCTAGTAGATTAGAAAGAGAGAAAGGACACTGTCTTCATTTGAAAAACATGATCTGTGTAGAAAGTCTCAAAGTATATACAGAACAAAGCAATAACAAAAAAAAAAGTGTGAGATTGTCAAGATTGCAGGACAAAAGTTTCCTATACAAAAGTTTCCTATTTTTCCCTTTGTATTAGGAATGAACTGAAAATGGAAAATAATTTTAAATCTTTCTTATAGTATCAAACATAAAATATCTATGGATAAATATAACAAAATATGTACTAGATTTATATTCTGAAAATGATAAAACATTGATGAGGGAGATTAGAAAAGACCTGAGTAAAGAACTATGCCATGCTCTTTGATTAGAAGGCTTACTACTGCCAAGTTCTACCCAAATTGAGCTATTGATTCAAAACAATTCCAATCAAAATCCCAGAAATTGTTTTGCAGAAATATGGAGAAGCAAAGAATCTAGAATAAAAAATAATTTTGCAAAAGAAAAGCTGAAGTATTCATTAGACTGACTTCATGATTTAATAATCAAGACAGAGAGGTACTGGCATAAGAATAAACATATAGGCCAATGGAATAAAATAGAATCCAAAAGAGACCCACACATATATGGTCAATTATTGGTTTCAGACAAAGGTTCAATTTAATGAAGAGAGGAGATAATCTTCTCAACAAATGGTGTTGGGACAATCAGAAAACCATATACAGAAAAGGAATCTCAACCCTTACTTTGCACCATATATAAAAAATAAACTCAGAATAAATCAAAGACTTAAAAGTAAAAGTTAAAATTTAAAATAATAAGAATAAAATATTGGAGAAAGCCCTTGTGGACTTGGGTTAGATCAATATTTTTTAGTTAAGACACAAAAGTATGAGCCATAAAAGAATAAAAATTGATAAATTGGACTTCTTTTTTTTTTTTAATCTTTATTGTTTAGATTATTACATTTGTTCCTCTTTTTCCCCCCCCATAACTCCCCTCCTCTCAGTTCCCGCCCCACCCTCCGCCCTCACTCCCCACCCACTGTCCTCATCCATAGGTGCACGATTTCTGTCCAGTCTCTTCCCGAATCTACCACACCCCTTTCCCCCCCAAGAATAGTCAGTCCATTCCCTTTCTATGTTCCTGATTCTATTATAATCACCAGTTCATTCTGTTCATCAGATTATTTATTCACTTGATTCTTAGATTCACTTGTTGATAGATGCATATTTGTTGTTCATAATTTGTATCTTTACCTTTTTCTTCCTCTTCCTCTTCTTAAAGGATACCTTTCAGCATTTCATATAATACTGGTTTGGTGGTGATGAACTCCTTTAGCTTTTCCTTATCTGTGAAGCTCTTTATCTGACCTTCAATTCTGAATGATAGCTTTGCTGGATAAAGTAATCGTGGTTGTAGGTTCTTGGTATTCATCACTTTGAATATTTCTTGCCATTCCCTTCTGGCCTGCAAAGTTTCTGTTGAGAAATCAGCTGACAGTCGTATGGGTATTCCCTTGTAGGTAACTGGGTTTCTTTCTCTTGCTGCTTTTAAGATTCTCTCTTTGTCTTTTGCTCTTGGCATTTTAATTATGATGTGTCTTGGTGTGGTCCTCTTTGGATTCCTTTTGTTTGGGGTTCTCCGCGCTTCTTGGACCTGTAAGTCCGTTTCTTTCACCAGGTGGGGGAAGTTTTCTGTCATTATTTCTTCAAATAGGTTTTCAATATCTTGGTCTCTCTCATCTTCTGGCACCCCTATAATTCTGATGTTGGTACGCTTGAAGCTGTCCCAGAGGCTCCTTACACTATCCTCGCATTTTTGGATTCTTTTTTCATTTTGCTTTTGCATTGGGTGTTTTTTGCTTCCTCGCATTTCAAATCATTGACTTGATTCTTGTGCTCCTCTGGTCTGCTGTCGGGAGTCTGTATAATATTCGTTATTTCAGTCCGTGTATGCTTAATTTCTAGTTGGTTCCCCAATATAACATCGAGGGTCTCATTAGATTTCTTGAGGATCTCACAACATTTATCGGCGGTCTCACCAGTCTTTTCGAGGGCCTTACTAAGTTTATCAGCAGCTTCTAGACAGTTCTTAAGAGACCTTAAAAGTGTGGTTCTGAACTCAATATCCTCCATTGACAGTTTTGTCCTGTTTCTTTGTCTCCGCATTTTTTATGCTTTCTTGGTACACCCCCTAGTGGTCTTTGTGTGCAGTCTTGTTGCCTTTAAGCCTTGATTGATGTCGGCAATACCGGGGGTGAGTTGACCTCCAGGCTAACTGGCTATGAGAGTCCGCTGGGTCTGCAGTGGGAGGGCTTCTGTGCTGGATCTCTAAGGCGGTGCTAATCTAGCCTTTGCCTGAGGCTATCCGGCAAATGGTTCTGCGCAGGGCTTGGGCGGGGCGGGTCCCAGGGGATCTACAGGGCGGGCCGGAGCGAGCAGTTATGGCTGCTCTCAGTTCCTTCCCCAGGGGCTCTGCCTCTCAGAGTCCCAGCAATGGCTGCAAACCTCGGAGAGAAAGCTGCCTTCGAGTTCCGACCGAAGCCAGACAGTCCCGCTTCTCCCGTTTGAGTCTTGCTCCCCAGAGACTCGCCCGGATCTGGAGCTCAGAGTCTGAAACTCCCTCCCGATTGAAAACAACAACCGCGCCCTCCGCCACCAGCCCGCTCCGTGCGCGCGCACTCCGCACCTGAGTATTTCACTTCAGCACTGCGCCTCCTCTGAGTCTGGGTATGATATTCTCTTTCCTCCTAGTTGTAGAATTTCCACTCAGCCAGCCTTCCTGTGGTTTTGGATGATGTCCGTTCTGTCCTTTAGTTATATCTCTGAAGTGGTTGTTCGAGGCAGCGATCTCCTGCGTTAATCTACGCCGCCATCTTGGTTTCTCCGAGGGAGAGTCGATAAATTGGACTTCTTCAAAATTAAAAACTTCAACTCTCCCAAAGACACTTTAAGAAAAGTCAAACCTCAGACTTAGAGAAAATATGTGAAAAACACATTTCTGTCTCTAGAATATATGAAGAACTCTTATGTTGTAATAAGAAGACAAACAACCAATTTTTAAATAAATGGACAAAAAATTTAAACAAACACTTAACAGGAAACAATACAGATAGAAAATGAACACATGAAAAATGCTTACTATCATTAGTCATCAGAGGAAAGCAAAGTAAAACCACCATGAGATCCACTATCCACCTATGGGGATTGCTAAAATTAAAATTAAACCATCCAACCAACCAACCAAACAAAAAAATAGGTTATACCAAATGCTGGCAAAAATATGGAGCCACTAGAAATCTCACATTTCTGGTGGAATACCAAATGGTACAGCAATTTTGGCAATTAAATATTTACTTCCCACATGACTCAGTCTACACAAAGCTCTGTCCATCCATGTTCATAGCAGCTTTCTTTCTTTTCTTTTTTTTATTGGATCTTTATTCTTAACTAGAGGCCTAGTGCACAAAATTCATGCACGGGGTTGGGAGGGGGCCCTTAGCCTGGCCTGCATCCTCTTGCAATCTGGGACCCCTCAAAGGATGTCCCACTGCCGGTTTAGGCCTGATCTCTCAGGGATCCCTGCGGGATCAGGCCTAAACTGGCATTCGGACATCCCTCTCGCAATCCAGGACCACTGGATCCTAACCACTTGCCTGCCTGCCTGCCTGATTGCCCCTAACCACTCTGTCTGCCTCATCATCCCTAACCACTCGCCTGCCAACCTGATCACCCCTAACCACTCTGCCTGCCTGATGCCTCTCACTGCTTGCCTGCCTGCCTGATCACCCCTAACCACTCACCTGCCTGCCTGATTGTCCCTAACCACCTCTGCCTCGGCCCCCACCGCAGTGGCTTCGTCCGGAAGGACGTCTGGAATGATGTCCGGAAGGTCGTTCCACTGTCTGGTCTAATTAGCATATTATGCTTTTATGATTATAGATATAGATAGCCAGTCATCCAATGGAAAGGTCCATTCAATACTGAATGAGTAAACACACTATGGTACATCCATACAGGGAATACTCAGCAATGGAGGGGAATAAACTACTGATTCACACAGCACCTGCTGAATCTCAGAAGTATTCTGCTAAGTGAGAGAAGTCGGACAACAAAAAATCCTTGAAATCCAAATTCATGTAGAATTATTCCTTTTTATATGCTATTTTGGAAAAGGTAAAATTATAGAGACAAAAATCAGATCAGTGGTTGCCAGGAGTTAGTGATGCCATGGTGGGGGTGAGGGGGTTCAATGACAAAGAAACAGGAAACAACTTTTTGGTGTTCATGTACCTTCACTGTGGTGGTGGTTACACAAATGTGTTTATTTGTCTAGAGCCTTGAATCGTACTGTACGTAAACTGATATCTAAAAAATATATATATTCTATGTGTCCCATCTAAAAAACACCATGCCCTGGCCAGGCAGCTCAGTTAGCTGGAGCAACATCTTGATACACCAAAGTTTCGGGTTCGATCCCCAATCAGGGCACATACCAGAATCAACCAATGAATGCATAAATCACTGGAACAAAAGGTAGATGTTTTTTTCTCTCTCTCTCAAATTAATAATTAAAAATAAAAATACTATTGTAATATATGAAGCCATAAATAAATGCACTAAAAATATTAACCTGGAGTTGTGGTAAAAAGAAAATTTGAATAAGTTGTGAAATAGATATATCAAAAATTCGCCATATCGCCGAAACCGGTTTGGCTCAGTGGATAGAGCGTCGGCCTGCGGACTGAAAGGTCCCAGGTTCAATTCCGGCCAAGGGCATGTACCTGGGTTGCGGGCACATCCCTAGTAGGAGATGTGCAGGAGGCGGCTGATCGATGTTTCTCTCTCATCGATGTTTCTAACTCTCTATCTCTCTCCCTTCCTCTCTGTAAAAAATCAATAAAATATATTTAAAAATAAAAATAAAAAAAATTCGCCATATCATTAAAGAAAACCTCACTGAATCATAGCTCACTCTTGCTTGTGGTGGCCAAACTTCTTACTCTGTTGAAGATGTACTGTGATTTAGAAAGTACTGGATGGAAGCCATTTAAACAGAGTGGTGTTGAGGAACACAGTTGAAGTTCAGAGGAATTAGGAAGGGCCAGGGGAAGCTCACAGCTGAGGCTGGAGGAAAACAACAGCAGCCAGGACAGAGTGAGAAGAAATGAAAGACCAGCAGCATGGGTCCGGTGTTGTGAAAAATTGCAGATTTAAGGACTGATCCATCCATGAGTCACCCAGTAAAATACTGACCGAGTGCGCTGTGTGTCAGGTCCAGTTCCAAGTGCTGCAGATGGAGCAGTGGGCACAATAGGCCATAAACTTAATCTTAGACAAGCTACATTCTAGAAGGCGGAGACAATAAACAAAATAAGTAAGTATAGGAAATGGTATGTGTTCGAGTGAACAGCAACAGCAAAAAGCAGGGGAGGGAAATAAGTGTGCTAGGGCAGAGGCTGGGTTTCAATATTTAAAAGGGTGGCTAGCGAAGACTTCACTGAGAGAGTGACAGTTGTGAAAAGACGTGAAGAAGATGAGAGAGCCATGAGGGTAGGCATTTAAAGGGGGGTGCTTCTGAACACGCAGTAATCATGGGGTGCGCGGCTAATATCATCCACTTTGTTGAGACCCACTGAGTTCCCATAATAATCATATAAAAAGATACCACTTAATGTGATAACTGGTTATGAGAGCTTATAAACATGATTTATAGAATACATATAATCTTGATTTCAACTGAACAAGAAACATTTGAAATCCAGCTGAAAGAAAACCACACACCTCAATTTATTTTTAACTCTGACTAACCCTCCTCTCTCTAACCTGCCCCTCTTTCAATTTTCATTAAGCCCGATTCTGGCACAGCTGAACGGCACAGTTTCATGTTAATACATTGTTGAGGATTATTAGTTGGGAAAGGGGTTTAGAAAAAACAGAGAGGAAATAACCTATCCATATGAAAACAATAATCACATAATATTTATTGTCTGGGATTGAAATGTTTCAAATACGCAAAGCAATAAAATGCCAGGAAACACAAAACTTCCTAATGTTAAAAAGATCATAAATTTTTCCCAAAATAAGACGACTGAAATAAGTTCAGGTGACATTTTATGCCGAAGGAAAAACACCCTTAATGCTGAGTGAAACGGCCCCAAGCCTTCAGGAGGCACAGCCCCTCGCTGCTGAAGAGCCGAGGCGACTGGCTGTTACTGTCAAGCACAGAAAGCAATGGGGCCTGTGCTCTGAGCCCGACAGTCACTTTCTTTCTTTCTTTTTTTTAAATATACTTTGTTGATTTTTTACAGAGGAAGGGAGAGGGATAGAGAGTTAGAAACATCAATGAGAAACATCGATCAGCTGCCTCCTGCACACTCCCCACTGGGTATGTGCCCGCAACCAATGTATATGCCCTTGACTGGAATCGAACCTGAGACCCTTGAGTCCGCAGGCCGACACTCTATCCACTGAGCCAAACTGGTTAAGGTCCGAGAGTCACTTTCAACAGAAATGCACTCACTAACCCATGCATTCAATAACTTGCATTTTTTCTACCTTGTGAATTAAAAAAATATGTAATGTTAAAAAGCTACCAGGATTCTATGATCACTTTTAAATGAACTTATATTTTACAAATCACAATGGTGCATATGTATTTTATACATCATATATATTATATATATACAATATATTATATATATACAATATCTCTCTCTATATATATCTCCCACATTCAAAGGCTGTTAAATCGCATTGTTTACCCATATCTGCAGAAAAAAATCACTTCTACTGTTGTGGTAAACAACCTGCTTCCCTACTTATAATGGTCTGGCCCTCTAGCAACTTCAGTGCGAAATTATAGCTAATTTGCCTACAAACGTCAGGTGGTCATAATAATCTGGCCACTCAGTGTATATTTGAAACAGAGTGGCACCTATGTGGGCAAAACATGTGTAGTTAATCTATACATAATTTAATCTAAGTAGCCTCATGAGCCTCTTGGAAGATTTCCGAAATTCCCCACAGGCTCTTGACTCATTTGGGAATTTATAGACTCCATAGTGATTGCTTGGATTTCATAGGTGCTAAAGTATTTTTTTTTAATGAAAACAATGAATGAATGAATGAATGAATGGATACAGAAGACAGACATTTTTATCGCAAGCTATTCTTGGGTGATAAATTGTTGCTTCCAGTTCACAAAAATCTCATTATTTTCAGTCTGAACAGATCACCATATTTACTTTAAGGTTGGTGGAAATGTTATTTCCATTACCTTTAAGAAAATTTTATCCTAAAATGGTTCATTGTCCTTACAGGAAACAATGGGAGAGCTAGCAGATTTTTAAAGATTGTGTTATATACAAAAGTAGCGAGTGAGTCTATAATTCTTTTTTACGTTTGTGTAGATTATGTTTGTATAGGACAGGATGGTTCCTTAAATCTTTAGCAGGATAAGTGAGATCGAGCCCTCTCTTCCTGAGACCATTAACTTAACAATGAAAAGGATTCTGTGCTTCTGTTTAAATGAATTTTTCTGTTAACCAACTAGCAAATGTTTATTGAATGCCTAGTGTGTGCATGTGGTGATTACAAAGATGTGTAAATTCAGGACTTGCCCTCAGGAAACTCTTAATCTGGGGCAGGCTGCAAAGCCCAGGGAGAGATGATCAGGACACTCAGGAAGGATGGAGACCAACAGGGACTAGAGTTGAGAGCAAGCAGCAGGTCTATGCACTGAAGTGGGCAGGAGGTTCACTTATGGGAAGTAGGTCACCATGGAAACCTAGGAAAGAGGAAGTGGGTTGATTTTTCATCCTGTTCACAGAAACTCGCACTACACATTACAGGGAAAAGGCGCCCAGTGATGTCGCACGTCCCCACACAGGCCGCCTGGGTAAGATCCCACGCTCTGTGATCACTCAGGGAAGTGGCAAGCCAGCCAGTCTTGGGAGGAGCTGCCTGAGGTCGTTTCTCACTTGCCTCCTGGTTTGCGGGGATGGAGGGAAGGCATGGCACAGTCCATCGCCATCTCCTTTTGGGTATGGATGCAAACTAAACACTGCTTGGCTGCCATTCAGGACGGGAGCCTCCCTGACTCACGACTCCAACTCTGTCATCCGCCCCTCCGGCTGGGCTGGCATCTTCCCGTGAACTAGGAACATGGGAGGTCTCGCTGCTGCTGCTGCGCTGTGTGGAAGTGTCACTGCCACTGCCACGCAGGGTCTGCTGACAGATGGACACGTACAGGTCAGGGAGGAGGGACGAGGACTGGCCGTTGCACTGCTAGGTGGACTCACTTCTCCCAAGGATAGTGGCTGGAAGAAGTCAATCAAGGCCACTCAGAAAAGGCAGCTGCAGGCCCGCAGGCCCAGGGGCCGGTGCGCTGCTAGGGGATCTCAACAGGCAGAAATCAGAAAATGACTTGTGCTGAGGCAGCACAGACCACCGGCCCTGCTAGGGGATCTCAACAGGCAGAAATCAGAAAATGACTTGTGCTGAGGCAGCACAGACCTAGGGTTTGGAGGGAAAAGGCTGCCAACCCCTGATGAGAGGAACAAGGATCACTGCTAACTCAAGCGGTGCTCCACGGACTTCTCCTTGACCTCTGCTCAGCGCACCCCTCCAGCAGCCGGGCCTCCTGGGCCTGGAGAAACGATGCCGTCAGTAACGAGCAAACACCCGCGAGAGGCTGTGGCTGGAGCTCCAAGGATTGCCAAGGGGACTCTGTGTGCCACGGCAGACACATGCAAACAAGGTGGGGACTTATATAACACGAGCTACATACCTGCATGAAAGAATATAACAGCAGCCTAAGTAACGAGAACTTTCTGGAGAGATCTCATCTTCGCAAGGGGAGGCTTGATACACGTGGACCTTTGAGGACATTTCGTGCATAATCTGTATAATGATGCTTAGTATGTGCATTCATCATATTTACTTATCTTAAGACATGATAGAGGACTTGGCATCAGCCTATATAATTATATTCTATTATACATTATATGATATTCTATTATATACACAACACTTGGCCTTAAAGAAGGGTAGTGAAAATGGAATTCTCTTGTAATCAGTTTTTTGTGCTGAGAAGTGCTTCCAGGTTTGGGAGCAATCCTCTCTGACAAGCCCCTAGAACTCTTTATTCGCGAAAACTCCATGCAGTGTCTCAGTGGTTATGAGCGTGAGCGTTGGGGTCAGCGTGCTGGGCACGGACGCCAACTCCACCGTGGGTACCTCCGCATAAGCACTGAGCCTTCTGTTCCTCAGTTTCCCCACTACTGCCCAAAGGCGACAGGGAGAGAATGTGCGTTTCTTGTGGTGGGGTTGTATTTAGTGAGACAACCCACACAAAGTGTTTGGCGCACAGGGTGTGCCATAATTGTGTCAAACTTATTATTAAAATACTGATAGAATATATCATCATTTTTAATAGCAAGTACAGTTGGTATAAGTGAAATTATGTAAGCAATCATCTTGATTATTAAGTTTTCCTATATTTTTTCTATTTCTATTTTCCTTTGGAAAATAATGAAAATAGTGGATATTGTTGGGTGGTGATGAGCAGAAAAGAGAACATGAACATAACGCTCCATACAGAATCACCGTGGTTTCCAACAATGAAGTACTGTATGTGGGCTTCTCGTGACTTTGTAAGAATTAATTGTTTTAAAATCAGGTTCAATTGTCAAAATTCCCATGACTTATGACAGCTTAAATATTTGCTATTTTGTTCCAAAACACAAATGCCAGTTTCTTTCTTTGTTTCTCTTTTTAAGTGCTATGATATCACTGTCCTATTCACAACACGAGAGACTTGCATGAAGAGATATGACTTTTTAATATCCGAGCTTTTAAAGGCATCTGGCCCTTATTTAGCTGTCACATTTCCCTCCGGCTCCTGCAGGCACGGTTCTGTTGCTGAAGCTCAGCTGGCTGCCTTCTGCAGAGCCCCTGCTTGATGAACACAGCTCCCCTCAAACCGCCGGACCCCGCCCCTGCCACTGCACAATCAGAGCACACAGTTTCACCATGGCTTTCAAATAAGAAGATAAAAATAAGAAAATAAATTGCTGGACACTCAGCTTTAGTGGGGCCACTGCCGTGACATGTTCAGTTTGATGCCCGATATTATTTGCAGAAGTGTTTATGTACTATGAAATGTTCAGCCAGAGCATACAGGAAACTGTAAAATATTTTATGAGATGTGTACATGGTTGATGGTAAAATTTTAAACGCAACCTGGGACGGTTCTATCTAAATTCCAGGAGGGCAGATGAGGGAATAGTTTCTCTGTAGTGATTCAGTTTTACACAAGGGTTTACATGAACTGGGAAGAAATACCTGATATGGGAACTATATAAATTCTTTTTCATAAAATTAAACTTTACAATTTCTAGACAAGTAAACATATTTTCTTTCAGAACAAGAATCACCAGTTATGTTTATTTGTCTTCTGCATGGTAAAAGCATTAAATGTGAATTGTTTATTATTTTATAGAAACAAAGGACAAACAGTAATAACTGAAGAATTCTCCCCACATACAGAAAGTACATACATAATTTAAAAAATATTTATGCTTTTGTTTTTTTAAAAAATTCTTAGTCCTAAAATTGGAACATTATTGTTTATTGATGTGAGAGAGAAAAAGAGAGTAAGATCAATTTGGTGTTCCACTGACTGATGCACTCATTGGTTGATTCTTGTGCCCTGACCGGGGATGGAACCCCAAACCTTGGCACATAGGAGGATGCTCTAACCAACTGAGCTACCCGACCAGAGCTGGGACATTATTGTTGGATCTCAACTATTGCAATGTGTGAAGACAGGAAGGTTAAAGACATAGCTTTAAAATGACATGTCCAGAAAGTCGAATTTTCAAATTGAGGTGAAGGGAGAAGTATTTCTATTTCCTTTACTCTCAAATCTATGAGGCAGTGTCAATCTCCCACTAGAGAGGCTATTCACTTATTTTCTGGTTTTATTTTCAAATTTGACCTCCAAAACACAAGCCTACAAAAATAGAAACTATTTTGTGTATTCACATTTGATTTAGAGGTGAGCATGATTTTTGTGTTTATTTTTTGTTTTGTTTCATAGCATGTACCTCATTAGGTCATTGTGAAGACAGAAGAAATGCCAGAGGTCTACTTCCTGACACAAAGTAAGTCTCACAGTAGGTTAATTCCTCTCTCCCTTGCTTGCAGACTTGTTTAAAAAAAATTTGTGTAATTGACAGATTATTTAATGAATACCAGTCCCTTTGAAGAAAATTTTAATATAACACGTCTAAGGCACACATGCCATAGAAGCAACGTGTCTTGGTAATGTCGTAGCGAGCCCAGCATGGAGCACGCCGCCAGCCTGGGAACTGGGGACACCGCCTGGCTCTGGTGTCCCTGCCTTTGCTGAGCTATCTGGGCACGTCGGTTTCCCTCCCTGGGCCATGTGTTTTTATCTGTGAAACTAGTGGTTATTTCAATGATCTTTAAGACCATCTTCTGCTCTAACATTTTATAAATCTACGTAACATTTTAATCTTTAGAGAGAAGTTTATTGAAGTCACATTTTCTGAAATGTTCTTTCTTTTTTTCTATATTCACTGCTTAAGGAAATTTTATTTCACTTCTAATCTAGTGTTGTGGAAAGAGTCAGAGAAAGAACCTATGGGTAGAAAAGAAAAAAAAAGAATTAAAAATATTAATATTGAGCAATTATGGGGACATGTAGGCTGGTTCAGGACAGACATAAATGACCTTGTTTTATTCTAAATTCAGCTCACTGGCTTATGATGGAAAGTGAAAGGTTATTATATGGACTTACTGGGCAAAACCAGATTTTATAAATAATTACCTGTCAGACTGTTCAAGATAGACAAACATACACCAGACCAACAAAAACACAGACCTGTCATATTTCTGAGAGAAATGTACGTTGAGTCTTCCTTCTCTGGGAGTATAAGGAGATCAGGTAGAATAAAATGAAGGGAAAACCCTAAACCCTATATTTTCTGCCTTGTGCATACTTTAAAATGTATAATGTGGGAAGAGAAGGAATTTTGATGTGAAAAAATAGCCCCTGAAAATTTTATACATCAATAAGCCAGGCAGATCGAAACCAAATACAATAAATGCTGTCGTTTTAAAAGTTAGGATGTTTACTGCAAGCTTATAATTTTCTATGATTAGGGACGCCAAGAAAAATAAGAATGATGATAAAAAGAAAAGTTTAATCATACATTTTAACAACACAGATGGAACATCAAAACCCTTTGGAAATGTCTGATATTATATGTCTGCACTTTCTGTCCTTGACATAAAGATTTTTTCCAGAAGGACTAACACAGAGCAGGTAAGTGATAGTTAACACACGGGAACAACGTGGCCCAATCATGTTCACTGGGCTGCACAGTGATTTTGGTCACCAGACAAAACCTCCCATGTTTCCCATTTCTGTTCCTATTAATTCTTTACAAAGGCTGTCTCAGTGTGAGTAAAAGCCATGATAAAAGTAAAATTACACAAACTCCTACGAATTTAAAGGAATAACTTCCTGTGTTCTTTTGCAATTCAAGTCTAATCAGGAACCGGACAATTACGTCTGCTCTATTTTGATTTGTTCCCGAGGGTGCCAGTTCCTCGCTTACTGGAGAAAGTATAGAGGCCAGAGGGTAGCTCAGCTGCTACCGGCAGTTCCTGTCCACATGCGCAGCCTCAGGGTGGCGGTGCTGGGAGAGCACCTCCTCGCTCCCCTGCTAAGACTCTGACCACCCTGCTCCTGAAGGGGAGGGTGTGTGTGAGAGCGGCGGCCTGGGACGACGGGGACAGGGAAGCAGAGAGCTGACGATGGGGAGAGGGTCTGGATGCGGAAAAACACACACCAGGCAGATATGCAGAGAGCTGGGAGGAAGGCACGAACATGACATACACTGTAAGTGGGAGCAGGGAGGCGAGGACGGGAACAGATTTCATCAGGTCCCCTCGATCTTTGATTCCTGTGAGTTTATAAAATAGACATTTGTCTCTCAAGTCCCCGTGGATGTAGTCAACAAAGTTGGAAAGTAAAGTGCAAGGGGAAAGCTGACTGTCCTTTTAATTTTGTTTCCTTTGTCCCAAACTTGGATTACTAAATGCAACAAGTAAAACATAGACTAAACACTGAAAAAAAAAAAGACACTGCTTTTAAGATATGTGAGCTGAGGGCAGTAAATCCATTCCAAATTAAAATTTCAAAATTGTGTGATCCGCATTCTTGTCCACCTACACACTCTCCCAAACATCCTGCCATTAATTAGCCAACGGCCCATCCAGTAAACAAGACTAGGCGTTGAGGGGGCTGGGGGAGGGCTGGAGTCAGCCCCTCAACAGTCACAACAAACCAGCCCACTCCTGAGGGTGCAGAGAAGGTCAACGTGTCTTTGCTTTGTCCACACGGGGGAACAGACATCACCTTCCCCGAGCATCGCCTTTCCCGCGGTCCAGTCCCAGCCACGTCAGCAGGCCAGAAAAGCCATCCCGTTCCTGCGGTAGGCACTCTGTGGAGAAGAAGAAATCTGCAATGAATTATCACAAGTCGACCAGGAAAGGAGGCACGACGCAAGGGGAGCTTCGTCCTGGGCTGTGGCCGGCCGGCCGGCCGCACTCTAACAGGGGCTTAATCTGAACAGTTCTGGTGGCAAAGCTCTAGCAGCTGCTTTGTCTATTAAAAAGTCAATGTGGTTTAACAAGTGGCTAGGGATCCTATTTTGGGGGAGTGGGAGATCGGCAAAATAAGACATCCCATGTTGTAATTGCCTGGACTTGGTTAGGTTAAAGACATGTTGTGTCGAATCTGTTTGTCCTTTGTAAACATGTGTTCCCTATTGGACATGCTCAAGAATCATTTCTAACTAAGTATCTTAATAGTCTATAAATTACTGGCTCATTATAGCCTTCCAAGGCCTAATTTATAGTCTCCATGCAAAGCTCTGGGAACAGGCACTAATAGAGGCCGTTCCTCCCCCTGAAAACGGTCTCTAAGGAGTTCTGTACATTACAGACGTTATAGAAAGCTCACATCTCACATAACTTCATATACATGCATGCACATGCAGTGTAGCTGTGGATATTCATGATTGGATAAACAGTCCCATGAAAGAAAATGGGAAAGTGGATACTAATCACAATATATTTCTTCAAACAAAGTGAAACGCATGACTTTTCATCCCAAGAGCTGTCTGCCTCCGGAGCTGGAAGAGCTGGGCTACCCAGGCCTCTGTGACTGGCCCTGCGCCTCGCAGCGAGACCGGCGTGGAGCAGAACTGAAACCCATGGCGCAGGAGTAAAATGACCGCCCTCACCACCACAGTGCTCAATATTTACACTATGAAGTCACATTCAGACAATTCCTAACCCTCAATTAGATGCCACTTTTCTATAATGTTTTCAGAAAAGTAGAAACAATTACAAAATCTGTATCAGGGACTTTCCCCTCTAAGCTAATAGCTCTGGGGCTATTCTGGAATCTGGACACTTTCAGTCCAATAAATGTACCTTCTACAGCATCTTGTTGGAAATGCAGAATGAGCTTTTATGATGACGCTAATGCCATGGACGTACTGTACAGTTTAATTCTAAAAAAATGACTGAAATCCATTTTTAATTACATTGCAAAAAAGGTAAGTGAGCCCCAAGCTTTTAAAGACTTCCACCAACACGAGGTGAAACAAAAATGCTTTTTTCAATAACTTTCTGTTAATCATAAAACCAGTTCACGGCACATGCATCCCTTCCAAACAGCCGGCGTGTACGGGATTTCCTGTGGGTGTCAGGCTGGAGCGGGGCTGCAGCTCACCCCAGAGCCGCGGCTCAAGGATGAGAAGACGGGCACATCCCTCGCCCACTCCTCAGGGCTCCCCGGTGAGCTCGTTCCTGACCCCAGGCTTTTTGTGCCAGAGGACACCCCTGGGCTGGAGCAAACATCCTAACAGGAACTAGAAAGTTCCAGGTCCACCCCCCGAGAGCCTGCGCTGAGAGCAGTGCTAACTGCACTCCTCAGGGAGCCACAAATAAACTCGCAGCGATGGATAGAGTGTCTTCCCGCAACCACAGGCGGGAGCCTCAGGCCCCGCACAGCCCACCCCCAAGGCGGCCTGAGCGGCTTCCGCCCCAATGATACTTTGTTTCTGGACCTTGGTGTTTGAAATGTTACAACCACAGCGACAACCGTTCACATCACATCATACTGAAGCACAGGGACGGTTTACATGGAGATAAATGGACCTGGGGTGAAGCCGGACTTCTCTCCCCGGTAAATGGCCAGTGAGCCCTGCTTGAGAACGAAGTTCGGCGCAGAGTCCTACGAACTGACCGAGTTTAACCTTTCCAGGGTGGGCAGTGTGAAGTGGTTCTCCCTAGGGCTGAAAAGGTCACTTTTAAGAAAATCAGTTCACCTCTGCAAACAGTGGAAAGATCGCAGGCTTATAGTAACAGATCCCCAGTAGCCAAGCTGACCCAGATTTCTGGAAGAAGGTCTTCCTATTCTAATTCTAAAATAGAGGAGGAACAAACATGCCTGTGTAATTAGCGAAGGGCAATTTCAGCAAACCAGTCCCCCAGGGTCCCTCACCCTGAGTCACTGCTGTTCCTTTTGATGTACAAAGGATGTGTGCTGTCTGTGTAGGGTGATTATGGGAACGTCGAAAATTTGGCATCTTTTCCAGAGTAAGCAACTTTAAAGGAAGATGGATGAAGACAACTCATCTTTGTGTCAACTGTGAATTTCTCTTTATTTGTGTTGCAAATGTTGAAACTAAATTTAAACATCGCTTGGTGTGAGGGCCTTCCAGAGGCCACATTCTCACGGAACACATTGTATCCCACTTACTCTCTACTGTCAGATCCTATGAATGATTCCCAGCTCTATGTCTTCACAGACACTCTGCAGACCCTGACGGGGAAAGGCCAGGACCACACCTCACTACTGAAAAGAATAAATCAATCAATAACCAAATCAGACTTCCCCAATAAACCAGCTTCTTCCGTATGCCACTTAAGATTTATTATTGAGTTAATAAAGGTCTGTACTCGACTACTAGTTGCTCCTATGTGAATTTGTTGAATAGCTCAGACATTTTAGCATGTTACCAGTAAAGTAGCAAAGATAATATTTGGGTTTCTTTTTTTAAAGGACCAATTGAAGTTACTATGCCTTTTTTTAAAAAAATTGAGGATCAAGTGAGCTCCCAACTTTTACATTCATTTATTCACTCAGCACCAAATTATGACCTGTTACCAGAACCTCAATATACCTGGATAAGCAGACGCGGATGCTATCTACTGCATGGGCATGGTGGGGAAATTAACTCATGACTGTGCACTTTTAAAGTATGACATTTTTTTGCTTATTTGAATATGGATAAACTAGAGAAAACATTTAAATCTCAAATTGGTTTACTTCTGCTTTGTTGTGGGTCACCATAAATTGCACATTTTAAAGAATACACATTACTATGACAGTAAAAAATTAATATTTATCTTAAGCAAAAGAAGACACTCTATAAAACATATCCTGTTATTCCAACTTGAATATACTTGCGTGTGTTATTTATGCCACAGTCTAAACCTGTCCTCCACCCAGCTGAGATGTACATTTTATTCTCACTACCACCTTTCCTGACTCCTTCCTACTTTCTCAAACTTGAAATAAAACAAGAGTTTCATTGTAGGGACTGACCTCAGCAAGGCAGGCTAGAGTCCCAAAGCTCATCTCCTACAAAAACAATAAACAAACAACTACCAACATGCAGAAACAGCTCTGGGAAAGCTCAGAACTACAACAAAGAAGCAGGACCCTGTGGGGCTGAGGAACAAGCCTGGCCACTTAGAAGTGTGGGAAGCATTTTACCTGCGTCACCCCACCCCCAGTTCAAGCAGCTCAGCGCAGAGGGGCTCCCTCAGGTGAATTTTACCCCAGGGGAAAGGAGAGCAGGAGCACCTCAGAAAGTCTCATCACTGCCATGGCCATTTGCAGCCTCGGCCACAACACTGGGCCCTGCTGCTGGAGCTGCACGGATCCCCACTGCTGTCTCCTCATGGTGGCTGGGCTGCTGCTGCTGTGAGACCTGCCCCCGGGCCCACCTGATGCTGTGCCCACTCTCTGGGTTGGGACACCCCAACACCTCACCATCTATGGATGGGGAGTTGCTGCTGTTCTCTGTGCCCGGTCTCTCAGATTCTAAGTCACAGCTTTGATCCAGCACCACTGGGCAGTGCTCTTGCAGCTGCTGCTCTCTGGCCCACTCTGTGAGTCTGACGTCATGGCACTCACTTGCCATCACTGGGCAGTACTGTTGCAGCTCTATGTCCCATCCTTGGGTCCTGAGTCATGGCTTTGACCTGGCATCCCTGAGGCTGAGCTGCTGCTGCTCTGCCCCCTGCCCCCGAGAGCCAGAGTCGGGACTTTGACCCACCATTCCAGGGCATCTGCTGCTGCACCCTAGCCACTGCTGGGGCCCCCACCCTCGGGCCCAAATACTGTGGTGCGTCTCAGAGACTCAGACCGGGGTTCCCCAGGAGATCTGCACATGTCTGCATCTAAGACACTGGCATTACCATTGCAGCAAGTGCACCTGTGCCCTAGGACCCAGGCACTGCGGTAGTTCCACATGTACCTGACCTCAGCACCCCAGCTGCTCTGAGTGCCTGAAACCAAGTGGGATAGCCTTGTCTAGCACATCCTCCCACAGGCAGGAAAGGAGACCAGGAAGACCCCAGCAGCTCTGCCACTGAGGACCCCAAGAGTCCGAGGCACCACTGCCACATGCAGGACTTCCACAGTCTTGGCCACCAAAGACAATGCAGTCTTGACCAAAGCTGACCTGGTTGATGGATGTATGGAAACTATGCCACTGTGCTCTCCCCAGAATCAGAGATGCTGCATCCACCCAGCCAAAGCCCTCATGGCCACCTTCAGAGAAAAGTCTTTCCTAACCAATGTTAGTCTTTAAAAAATGCAGAAGAGCTGACTGCTCCCTCAAAGGCACAGGCATCAATGTAAAGCCACTGGAAACATGAAAAAGTAAGGAAACATGATACCATCAATAATTTTCCAGTACCCAACACCAAAGAAATAGAGATCTATGAGTCAACTGAAAAAGTATTAAAAATAATTATTTTAAGGCAGTGCAGTGAGATTCAAGAGACCACAGAGAACCCAATGAGCTTAGGAACTCAATGCATGAACAAGATGAGAAGTTCAACAAAGAGAGAGAAATCACAATGAACCAAACAAATTCTGGAGCTGAAGGATGCAATGAATAAAATGAAAAAAATGCAATAGAGAGCTTCACAAAAGGCTTAATCAAGCAGAAGAATTAATCTGCAAACTTGAAGACAGATCTTCAATATTACACTCAGAGGAGAAAAATAAATAAGAATGAAAAGGAGTGAAAAAAGCCTATGTGAATTCTGGGACAACATTAAGTGAAACAATATTTGCATTATGGGAGTCCTAGAAGAGAGAAAGGGTCTGAAAAGTTAACCAAAGAGAGATTTTGAAAGAATTGAGTTTAAAAAGAGTCATCACATAGAAGGAAACCCAGACAACATTCTCAGCAGGTTTCTCAGAAGAAACCTTGAAGGCCAGGAGGGAGTGGGATGACATATTCAAAGTGTTCAAAGAAAAAAATCTGCCAATCTAGAATACTTTACCCAGGAAAGTAGTTCTTAGGTAAAGATATAGACAAAAACTGAGGGAATTTATCACCACTAGGCCTACCTTAGAAGAAAGGCAAAAAGGAGTTCTTCAAGATGAAACACAAAGGATGCTAATTAGTAAGATGAAAACATGAAAAATATAAAATCCATTGATAAAGGTAAATACATAGATAAATTCAAAATAATACTGCAACGGTAGTATGTAAATCACTTTGGACTCTAGCATATAGGTTGAAAGACAAAGGTGCTAAAAATAACTATAGCTAAAATATTTTGTTAGAGCATAGGGGATATACTCCTTGATATTGGCCTTGGCGGTGGTTTCTTAGATAAGGCACCAAGAGAAAAGCCAAAAAAAGCTAAAATACAATATAAAATACAATATAAAAAGATGAAAATGGTGAGATTAACAACATAAAGTGTGTGTAGGGAGAGCAAATAAATGTGTAGATCTTTTTAAGGCAATTGAAGTTAAGTTGTTATCCGCTTAAAATACACATATAAGATGTATTATAAAAGCCTCATTGTAAACACAAATTAAAAACCTATAAGTACACAAATAATAAGAGAATAGAATCAAAGCATACCATTGTCAAAAAAATATCACCAATTCTCAAAGAAAGACAGCAACAGTGGAAGAAAGGAATGAAAAAAGTATAAAACAATCAGAAAACATTTATAAAATGACAATAGTAAGTCCTTACATATCTAATATAAATGTTTTTAATTTCCAATTAAAAGACATTGAGTGCCTGGATGAATAAAAAAGAAAAAAAGAGACCTAAGTACATGTTGCCTACAGAGACTCACTTAAGCTTTAAAGACATTCACAGGCTGAAAGTGATGGGATGGGAAAATGCTAATGGAAACAAAAGAGAATAGAGGTAGCAATAAAATAATTAGAAAAAATTTAATCAAAGATGTGAAAAACCTACACACTAGAAACTATAAGACATTGGTGAAATAATTTAAAGAATACATCAGTAAATAGAAAGATATCCCATAGTCTTGGATTAGAAGAATTAATATTGTTAAGAATATCAATACTACTCAAAGCAATCTACAGATTAAATTCAACCCTATAAAAATTCTAATGGTATTTTTCACAGAAATAGAAAATATAATCCTAAAATTTGTTTGGAACCACAAAAGACCCTGAGTAGCCAAAGCAATCTTGAGAAAGAACAAAGAAGAATGCAATACACTTTCTGCTTTCAAACTATATTATAAGGTTGTAGTAATTAAAACAGTATGGTATTGGCATAAAAACAGGCATAGATCCATGGAATAGAATAGAGAGCCCAGAAATTAACCCACATATATAGTCAATTTTTGACAAAGGAGCCAAGAATGTATCAGGATAATCTCTTCAATAAATGGTACTGGGAAAACTGGGTAGCCACATGCAAAAGAATGAAACGGGACCCCTATTTTACACCATATAAAGAATCAACTCAAAATGGACTTCAATGTAAGACCTGCAGCTGTAAAATTCCTAGAAGTAAACATAGGGGATATGCTCCTTGATACTGGCCTTGGCAGTGGTTTCTTAGATAAGGCACCAAGAGCAAAGGCAAAAAAAGCTAAAATAAATTAGCACACTATATTAAACTAGAGAGCTTTTGCATAGTAAAGTCAATAATAAATTGAAAAGGCAACTACAGAATCAGAGAAAATCTTTGCAAACCATATATCTAATAAGGGGTTAATATCTAAAATACATAAAGAACAAATGACTCAATAGCAAAAATGCAAATAATAAAATTTTAAAATTGGCAACAAAGACCGGATAGACATTTTCCTGAAGAAGACATGGCCAATAGGTACATAAAAAAGGTTTTCAATATCACTAATCATCAAGAAAATCCAAATCAAAACCACAATGAGATATCACCTAACACCGGTTAGGATGGGTATTATAAAAAAGACAAGAGATAACAAATGTGGAGAAAAGGAATTCCTTATGTGCTGTTGGGGGGAATGTAAATTGGTACGGCCATTATGGAAAACAGTATGGTGGTTGCCCAAAAATTAAAAATAGAACTACAGTTGGACCCAGCAGTCTGACTCCTGGGTATGTATCAGAAGGAAATGAAATACATATCTCAAAGAGATATCTGTACCATGTTCATTGCAACATTATTTACAATCACCAAGATATGGTAACAACTTAAATATCTTTGGGTGAACCTGGAGGGCATTAGGTTAAATGAAATAAGCCAGACAGAGAAATACAAGTACTGTTTGGTATCACTTGTATGTGGATTATAAACAAAATAAAAACTAAAATCAAAGCAACACACACACACACACACACACACACAGACACACACGCACGCGCACACACACACACCCCAAAAACAAAACAGAGTAGAATTGTGGTTGCCAGGGGCTATAGGGACAGAGAAATGGGGAGATGTAGGTCCAAGGGTACAAACTTTTGGTTACAAGTTCTGAGGATCTAATGCACAGTCTGGTGAGTTAGAAATATAGTACAGTACTGTATACTTGAAAGTTGCTGAGAGTAGATCTTAAGCGTTCTAACACACAAAACAAAACAAAACAAAACAAAAAGAGTTAAGGGTGAGGTGATGGATGTGTTAGTTATCTTGATCATGGTAGACATTCCCCAATGTAAATGTGTATCAAATCATCACATTACATACATTAAATACATACAATTATATTTGTCAATTACTTCTCAAAGTTGGAAATAAAAAAATAATTTCATTGTAGCAGGTCCAAAATTCACTTACAAATATTTCCTTTCTCAAGGTCCTAAGACAGAAGATTTTGGTTCCATTGCCTGAAGTGCTATACATTTGTATGATTTGATTTCAGAAAATCTGAGTTCTTACTCTAGGTAAACCACTCTGCTTGGTGTCCAAGGACAAAAGCTAAGTAACACAGTCCCTGCAGTCAGTGGACTTCCAATTTACAGTAATGTCAACAGCTTACGACAAATAAAATGCAAGGAGAGGGCATTCGCTAGGGTGGGAGGAGGGAGAAAACAAGGCAGCTCTTTTGTTTGCTTTTTAAAAAAATTATCTTTATTGTTGAAAGTGTTATTACAGATGTCCCTTTCTTCCCCCATTGACCCCCTTCACCTTACCCCTGCCCCCCCAGGCCTTCAATGCACTATTGTCTGTGTCCATGGGTTATGCATATATGCGTATAAATTTTTTGGTTAATCTCTTCCTGCCCCCCCCGCCCCGCCTTTAATCACAATATTTAATTTCAAATAACATTTAAAAGGGCACAAGATTTGTAGATTTCTTAAGGCAACAAGAGAGGGGCAAAGATTAAAAAACACTACATGGTTTTATGGGTGATAAGTATTTTCATGCCCATATCTAATTTACCCTTACCACAACTAGTAAAAAGGGTCTTATTATTCTCTTTTTTAAAGTGACATACTCCAGTGAATGGTAGATTTAGTGTTAAAAACCCAGGGCCTGTATTCTTTTCATTATACCACATTGTCTTACACTAAACAAAAGAAAAAACCCCTCTGAAATGTGGCATAATTCATTCCACCCGGATTACTGAAGACATACACAGTCTCCTAGTCCTGAAAAACTCAATTCTTGCTAACTCAACATCACTTAAAGGCTAAATGAAAATTTTACTTCAAATTTAAACTAAATCAGCCTGGTCTTGCCGAAACCGGTTTGGCTCAGTGGATAGAGCGTCGGCCTGCAGACTGAAAGGTCCCAGGTTCAATTCCGGTCAAGGGCATGTACCTTGGTTGTGGGCACATCCCTAGTGGGGGATGTGCAGGAGGCAGCTGATCGATGTTTCTCTCTCATCGATGTTTCTAACTCTCTATCTCTCTCCCTTCCTCTCTGTGAAAAAATCAATAAAATATATTAAAAAACAAACAAACAGCCTGGTCCAATACTTCAAAGTGCGGAGGGGGACTTAAATGTAAGTCATCTTCAGTTTGGAGGCATCTCAACTAGTGCCTATTTCCCAGGCTAATTTTAAGAATAGTATTTGGTAAAAAGCACTATGCAACCCCAATCGCCGAGGGGGCTTTGAAAAATCACAGATCCTCGGGCTCTGCTGCCTCTGGAATGTTTCCAAAGCCTCCAGGTGGCTGGCTGCAGCGCGGGCCGAGAATGGCGGCAGAGAGGACGAGGACACCAACAACGGGACCAGAGATGGTTTGTCAGTAGGGGAACCATTTCAGAATCTGTCATGATTATACAGGAAACAGCATCTCTTAGTGGAAATCCTAATACTGACATTTAATTTAATACAGCAGAAAGAGAAATTAAGGTTTTCAGACCATGCCTTTCTACCCAGACAGCAAGTGGGTTACCTGTGTCTCTCACATTTCTCACCTGCAGTCCATCTGTACAGTCGTCATTGTTCTTTTTCCTTCCTAGATGCTGGGATGCCACTCTTAGGGACATAGTCCTTCAGACTGTCTCACCATATTTAATTCCATAATGAAAAAGGAATTTGGAAACTGAGCCTATTAACCCAAGCTGAACAAACCCTTTGCATATACCAAGGAACAGAGTTTGAAATTGGAAAGTGTCTTTGTGAACTCCTCAAGCCCAATTCCAAATTTAACAGAGAAAACGAATGCCCCGAGAGAGAGACCCATGCCTGGTCACGTGGGGGAGAACCCGGGATTCCTGACTCAGTGTGGGGCTCTTTATGGACGGTTCTCATTCTGTCCAGAGCTATGTGTTTAGCGTCCCGGACCTTAATGGGGAAAACAGATGCAGGGGGAAAATTGTTTTCCGGATTAAGAGCCCTTGGGAGCAGAACAAAAGTGAAGGGACCAGGGAAGGGAGAGACTTAACGATGTCCAAACAGCGCAGCTGAGCAGTCAGAACAAGGCGGACGGTTATGAGCTGCTAGCTCTACTTCTGGCTCTTCTGCTGCATGATTAGCTCTTCCTTGGAGAATCACTAATTTCCCCAAATAATAACTTTGATAAATGGACGAAATATCAAAATAATTAAGATAAACCCGTCTGGAAAGTTCTGTGGCGAAAGCACACATCTTTAGGACCTTCAAGGGGCGACACACCATGTGTTCCCATTCAAGTCTTCCTGAGGCTGTGCTCAGTGTCCGACTGAGGGCTGAACAAATAATGTGGCCTGCTGGATATGTTTGGGGTTGGCCGTTTGGATGAAATCCAGTGAGAAAAGGACAATAAAAAGATTTGGAGCATATATTCTCTCTCCCCCAAACTACTCTTAACTCCCAATTAACTAAGTGTAGGGCAGACTTTCTGCAGAGGATGACTTGTGGGCCACAGGACCCGCCCTGGTTACCAAGGGCCCGGTGGTTTCCCAAACGTTCTCCACTCCACAGAGCCTCGGAGGGCACGGAGGGCGCACTGGGGCTCTCCTGGGAGAAAAGGCAGGGAGGCAGCAGAGTAGACTGAAAGCAACTGCCTTTCACTAGTCCTTACCGATCTAGTGAATCTAAGTGGCTTATTGGAAGGTAGATACATCTCTGAATTTCATGTATAAATGCTGTTTCACAAGCTACATGAGCCCTCCTCTCTGTCCCGCCTCATACCCAAGTTTTCCAGGAAAAGCCAGTTGTTCTTGTATCTGGCCTTTTCCTCCCTCTCTTCTGGCAGCCACACTGGAGACTGCATCAAGCTGTCCCACACGCCCCAATTCAGCCTTGCCCTCTATGGAGCCACTGGATTCAGAGACCAAGCCTCCCCTAGACCTTCATTTGCCTCAGGAGGTATCCATGCCCCAGAGACATACTGCTCTGCTTTCATACTGTACGTCTCCGAGGCTCTGGCTCTTCATATCAAAGCTGTGCAACAGCTTTTTAAAAGATAAAATATGGCACCCCCCTCTCCCCCAGGCCTTTGGCTGCCCTTGTGTCTGTGTGTGGGAAGAGATTTAATTATAATGAATAAATCTGAATGGTGGTCTAAGACTCTTAAAATCAAAGAGGGAATCATGGCTGAATTTCATTAGCAAACATAAATACAAATAGGCACATCTTGTTTGCACCAAAGCCATGTGACTTTTCCCCTTTTGATAATGTTATTCTAACTCTGATATTTCAGAGAATCTAAATTGAACCATATGATGAATAGCAATGCAACACGCAAAGCTCTTCATTAAACATCTTCCCTTTGTATACTCCCCAGTGTTAGAAACATCCTGTGAAAACCTGGAGGGCAGTTCGTTGGACGGCAGGGCACTGGTTTAAGAACAGGAACAGGGAGGGGGCCCTGCCCTTTCAATAAGAGGTCTTCCAGGGCGGCAGGGTGGGAAAAAGACACAGCATTAACTGTCCTCTAGTCCAAGTAACTGGGAGCCTATATAAATTTCCAGAAGTTGTCATTTTATGCATGTTTTCCTGTATGTCTCTGTTATATTCTTATTACCAAGTTATTTCAGCATTCTGAAAACAAAAATCTCATCTCTAAATTAAAATTTAGTTATTAAAAATTGCCATTTCTAATTGTCCAAGACATCTCAATCAAATTATATGAGAGATGTGTTAATTCTGTTGTTAAACAAAATCATTAAGTAGCTGATAAAAACAACATTGTTTTTTTAGAACAAAAGTTTTTTGTGAAAGTTATTTTTAGCAATTTTATATGAGACTAAAAGTATACCATTTCTATGTATAAATTATTCTTTCCATGATATCGTATGTACTTAAACACAACTATGGTTAATAATAATTTAATGCCAATAATGTTAAACTTTTCTTCAGCTACCTTATATTAAGAACAGTCAAAACACAGATGTCTGAAATTATTCCAAGCTGCAAACACATATAACTCTATATGAAAACAGTGCTAAATTGGCAGAATTATTAACTGAAATCTCCTTCTTGGGGGGTGGGATGGGGAGGCGGGGCTAACAATAGTTAATTTTCATTTCTCCATAGCCTTCAGAAGGCAGGGACCTTACTATTTTATCTATGTGTGCCCACAGTATCGCCCAATGCAGAGAAAATAAGTAGGTGCTCAATAAATAATCATCTTGGGAATGAATGCATTTGATTAGCAAGTAGGTTAGTTTCCTCTGGGCAACAATGAGAAATGCTAACATGTGTTCTCCACCAGAGCAGGGGCTGGGATAGTCTCAGCTCTTAAAAATTAGGCTTAGACCGCACACTTATCATTTTACAAGATAACCATCAGTAGCAATTGTTAAGAAAAATAAATTAGTGACCTTAATAATTCAACCATAAACATTGCTGCAAAAAAAAAGTTACTGTGATATGAGTTCTCAGTTCCCACTGGGAGCATTTCTGGGCTTCTCCTGGCTGTTATCTGCTAGGAGTAAAAAAAAATTGGCTCCCAAATGCCTTGTTTGCCAGAAAAAGAGAGTCCAAGTTATCTAAAACAATACTCTTAATTATATTGTTGAGTCTAAACATTTGAAGTTCAAATATACTGCTATTAAAAATTATAATTAATAACAAGTTTACAGTAGATAGTATAAAATAAAAGAGTAGAAAAATGGCTTACAATCTTGGTTATATGGCAGTGATACTTAATTGTGTTTTCAATCTTCAACAATGATACAAGATAAAAATAAAAATAAAATATTGCCTCAACAGCCTGTGCTACATCAAAAAACACAACACAAAAAAATAACAATGTGGGTAGCAATACCTGTTTACCAATGGTCAAGACACCAATTTAGGGTAGTAAATAAGTTATGATTAAGACAAAAAATACTAAAAACTATGATACAAAACAGTCAGGACATAGTAGTTACTAATATCAATCAAGTATGGTAGCTACCTGAGAAGGTATATTTCTGTATGAACTGTCATTCATTCAACAATACGGACTACAAGGTTCAGTGGGTATAGCAGTGATCACAGATCCTCATTTTCTTCTCCTTTCTAAAAAAAAAATCCCGAGGCTATGTTTTTACTGATTTTTAAAGAGAGAGGAAGGGAAAGACAAACATCAGTGAGAGAAACATCGATCAGTTGCCTCTAGTATGCATCCCAACTAGGGATGGAACCCCAAACCTGCAACCAAGGTATATGCCCTGCCCTGGAATTGAACCCTCAATCTTTTAGTGCATGGGACGCTGCTCTAACCAAATGAGACACCGGGCCAGGTTCTGCCTTTCATATTCAACAGTCTAATAAAGAAGATATATTGCATGAGAAATGGCAAAAGTGATACAAGTTTAAAAATGAGTATAGCATACAATGGGCAGTAGAGGTGGGTATTGGTGATCAAGGTACCTTCTTAAAGAAAAAGACACTCAGCTGAGGCCTGAGTTGGGGATGAGAGAAAAATGGTGAGCAGGATAGAGAGTGTTCTAGGTAAGATCCAAAGGAAGGAGAGCTTTAGCTTGTTTCTAAATGCCAGACTATAGGCTATGTCTGTCGCCATAGTATTAAATCTAAGACACCAATCCACACTACCTACCACTAAAGGGTTTATCAAAATTCAGATAAGAGCCCAGCTAGTGTGGCTCAGTGATTGAGCATCGGCCCATGAACCAGGAAGTCATGGTTACATTCCTGGCCAGGGCACATTCTTACCATATGATCCAGCATTTGCACTACTTGGTATTTACCTAAAGGAGTTGAAAACTTATGTCCGCACGAATACCTGCATAGGGGTATTTATAGCTTTATTCATACTTGTCAAAACTTGGAAGCAACCAAGATGTCCTTCAGTTAGTGAAAGGATAAATAAACTATGGTAACATTCAGACAGTGGATTATTCAGGGCTCAAAAGAAATGAGATATTAAGCCATGAAAAGACACGGGGAAAACTTAAATGCTTATTACTCAGTGAAATAAGGCAACCTGAAAAAGTTACACAATTTATGACTCCATGTTTATGACATTCTGGAAAAGGCAAAACTTTGAGGCCAGTAAACTATGGACTTAGGATGAAAATGATGTGTCCTTGTAAGTTCATAAACTGTAACAAAAGCATGATTCTGATGGATGATAGGGATAATGGGGGAGGCTGTGCATATGTGGGGCAGGGGATATATGAGAAATTTCTGTACTTTCCACCAACTTTTGCTGTGACTCTAAAACTAGTCTAAAAAATAAAGTATATACAAATTTGAAATACCCTCTCTTGGCATTTATTTCAAAATTAAACTGCTCTGTACTGACAATGACAGGGATGCCTCCTTCATACCTTTGTGTCTCCTCCCTAATAAGGTGTATTTGAGCTCCTGCGAACATATTCTTTTACCTTATACACATAGAAACAACTGCATTTCTATAACAGAGTTGTGTTAATGGAATTTGCCAGACATTTACAATCTGCCTTAACCATTTTGAAAATTTACCTCCAAAATAAAATAAACAACCAGAGTATGTTCACCAGTGTGAAAGATTAATTTGAACAGAATTATCATATTAAATGGCTAAACCTCCTGAGGTTATGAAACTATTCTGTCAGATATGATGTATTATTTATATAGCAGTGACAGTGCTCATTTTATTGGGAATTATCCTGATTAACCCTAAAAGGTCGGCTATTTGGGTCATAGTAACTGGGACGCTGAAGAGGCCAGATCACACATTACACTACTGTTCAAGTCTACTGTTTACTGTCACATTGTCTCTCAAAGACAATGAGAAGGTTTAGGCTAAACACCTTAAAACGAAATGTTCTTTTCACTTCTACTTTCTTTTCAAAGTATTTTGTTTTATTATTCACCAGTCAACTTTTTTTTTAAAAAATAGATCTTTCAAAGGCCTATAAAAAAATTAGCACCAATTCTAGACTAAAGAATTATGAAAGAAGGCGGCTGTTGTGTGTTTCAGTAACTCTTACCATGACTTCTTAAGGAAGGACTGAATGGATTCTATCTTTATGTATTCTATTCATTTAGCACTCAAGGTAAGCAGGCCTTTTAGCCTCAGGATGTATAATCTTCATGCTGAAAATAATTCCATGAATCATTTCAACTAGCCTTCAAGAGAGCCTTTGCTAATGAATCTTTCTCTGCCTGTCCAGTCCATGTGGTGGGGTTAGTGACGGAGGAGGCTGGTCCCGTCACTCTCAGGGCCCCTAGGCCCCCTGTGCATGCAGCCAGCCCCTTCTTCAGCACAGGCCTGGGAGGTGAGAGGAGGTAAGCTAATGCATGAGTAGCTGCCAGGAGAAAAGATGGGAGGAAAAAAGCTAAAGAAATATACTATTTCAATCAAAGTCAGAAATTTGTAGAAGTGGTTTTGGTCTCCATATAGTAAAAATATTTATCCAAGAAACTCCTACTCGGGTGTGAACATCCTACTTCTAGTGGGATTTTGTTTGGCAAAGGGCTGTGAAAGAGTGGAAGCTAATACAGAACATGTCTATAAACAAATTTATTTAGTTAGTACAGATTGACACATTCATAGAGGATTTCAGCAATTACATGTGTAAAACTATTTCCTACAGTGGTTTCCTTTTGTGATTTTGCTAATTTATTCAATCTAGGCCATTTTCATGCACTGACAGTTACAAGCCATTTGGCCACCCAGGCTGAAATGAATATATGGGGACTCCACACCTTCTTTCCAATGCTTCACGTAAACATAATTATATGGCGACATTAGAGAGTCAAACTTCTAATGAAAGAAAGTCAAGCAAGGTTATAATACCTTAAAACGTGATGCGATAATCTAACTTTGGAGAAAAGAGCTTTGGCTATGATGTACATGAAAGTTTTTGGTAAAATGCCAAGCGCTATATAAGTATAATGTGTTTATATTTGTATTCAAGATGTATTTGTAATCTAGTTATAAGTATAACAACATATAATCAAATCATATTCTTGGGAGAATTTTAACTTTTAGCAAATGTATGTTTATTGAAACTCATATTCTCAACTCCGGAAATATTTTTATTATAATTCTCTACTGATGCATACTTCTATTTGTAAATGTTAGTATAATTCATTACATTAATTAATAACTTCTATCTCTTGAACGCCAAGCCATTATTATAGTTTGTATAAATGTTTTACTTTAAATGCTCAATAAATATTTGATACATGAGTAAAGACTATTCAAGTTTGAATAGTCCTCATGTAAAGAAAACCAAGCCTAGCTAGTTTGGCTCAGTGGATAGAGCGTCGGCCTGTGGACTAAAGGGTCGTGGGTTCGATTCTGATCAAGGGCACATGCTTGGGTTGCAGGCCCAATACCCAGTAGGGGGTGTGCAGGAGGCAGCCAATCAGTGATTCTCTATCATCATTGACATTTCTATCTCTCCCTCTCCCTTCCTCTCTGAAATCAATAAAAATATATATACATAAAAGAAAATCAATATACATGAACACTTTATCTGCAAAATAATTTATTTTATAAATTGAGAATTTTAATTTCTGAAGCATATATTATCTTCAAATATATTTGCAATTAATAAAACAAAATGCAGAGTAGCTTTACCTAGATAAAGGGTTGCACAACTGCTATAAGTAGGGAGAGGGTAGGTATCCCATAAAAATATTTATATGAAATGGAGTCTTCATACTCAAAACAGTTGGGAATCATTGGCCTTGCCCCAGAGCTTAGGTGGGTGGCCCATCCAGGCAGGTATGGCAGGAAATGGCAGGGTCCTGGCAGTCAAGGGCAGAAGGAACTTGAAACAGCTGGTCCCTTGAGTAGGCTGAGTGACAAGCTTCTAAAACACCCCCCCCCCCCAATTGGGATTCTCGGGTCCCTAGGCCACTGGAGAGCTCTCTGTGCTGGTTGCAGAAATGAGAAGATCTCAAAGACCAACCTCTACCCTACATGAGAAAGTGGAGGGGAGGTATTCCATTACCTGTTGTTCTCGAGTTAACGTTGAAATTATATTTTTCAAATGTTTTGAATATCCTTACCAGTAGTAGAGAGATAATAATGGGATATTTGTTTACCCCTCACTTTAATGTGTCCTGTTGAATTTCTTTTGTTTCTCTTTCTTTTTTTGGAGACTTGTTTCACCATAAAAATTAGTAAGTCCATTTTTATGGGGTTTATGCTGAGGCTAGTTTTATTTACAATTACTATCTTGATATAATAGTAATTAAATGATGTTATGGGTTGAATCATGTCCTCCATAAAGCTAAGTTGAAGTCCTGATTCCTGGAAGAAGTGACTGTGCCCTGATTTGGAAATGGGGTCTTTGCAGATGGGATCAGGTTAAGACGAGGGCATTGAGGTGCGCAGTGGTCAAACATGAGTGGTGTCCTTGCACAAGGAGATAAGAGACACACAGGACAAAGACCACCCCTAGCTGGTTTTGCTCAGTGGATAGAGCATCAGCCTGTGGACTGAAGGATCATGATTCCAGTCAAGGGCACATGCCTTGGTTGCGTGCTGGACCCTCAGTAGGGGACGTGCAGGAGGCAGCTGATCAATGATTCTATCATCAATGTTTCTATCTCTTCCTCTCCTTTCCTCTCTGAAATCAATAAAAATATATATATTTTTTTAAAAAGAGCAGAGACTGGAGCGATGCATCTATAACCAAGGAGCGCCAGGCATGGCTGGTCATCGTCAAAAGCTGGGAGAGACATGAATCAGACGCTCCCTCGGAGCCCTCCCAGGAATCAGCCCTGCGCACACCTTGATTTTGAACTTCTAGCCTCTGGAACTGTGAGATAATAAATCTGTGTTGTTTTAGGCCACCCTGTTTGTGGCACTCTGTACAGCAGTCTTAGGAAAGTAGTACAGTGGTAACGCACCGACTTTCACTCTTTTCTTGTACGAATCTTTTTTCACCACATACTCTGGAAACTAAGGCAGTGCTGAAGTCCTTTAAAACCGAAATTAGTCTATAAAGTAGAAATAGCTGCTTGGCAATGGTGCAATCACGTATTTTCTGGGCTGAGAGTGTCAAATGAGATCAGTTCTGCTTCCACCCGGGCAGGAAATTTCCCCTTTCTGGCTTTTTCAGCAGGTACAAGGGTGCACAGTACCTGAAACAAGGACTGGCCCCAAAGTGTACCAGTAAGTAAGGCTTTTCTAAACCTGAAAAAAACCTAGAGGGGGAAAACTTAGGGTGCATTCTCAAGACTGTGGCGCTTTCATCTCAAACACTGTGTGAAAGTATAAGAGAAAATCAAGTACACTCAGCCTCCCATGTCCATGTATTAAAAAATAAAAAGGTTATGTTGCTGCTGACATGTAGTATGTAGTTAGGCCTAAGGTGGCTGTATCTCTACTGAACATGTACAAACTTTTCTTTGGTTATTATTCCCTAAACTGTTTACACAGCATTTTACCCAGTATTGGGTATTTTAAGTAAACTAGAGATGACTTAAACAGGAGGATGGTCACAGGTCATATGCAAACACTACATCATTTTATGTAAGAGAAGAGCATCTCTGAATTTTGGTATCCCTGAGGGCTCTCTCCCCTCTCCCGCCCCTCTAGCCCCCATACCTAGGGATGACTACATTGGCCTTCAAAGGAAGGAGTCTGAGATACTTTAAAAGCTAAGTTCTTGATAATGGCATTCACACCACAGTCTTTTTGCTTTAAGGCAAACCTAAGTTACTAAGTTCAAGTTACTTTATATTTGGCCTAGTAAACCCTAAAAGTAGTAATCCCCATCTTTATAATGTATAAGGGAATGTTAAAAACATACATTATGGTGAAAAAAAATCTGAGGATGAGGAAATATAAAAAAATGTAAAAGCACTCACATGGGAGTTAAACTTCTTGTAGCCACTGACTGAGGAAATATGTAATGATAAAAAATCCTTCAATGACGTATCTAAATGAATTTTATTAACACAACAGTATCTATATATAGTTGAAAATATATCAAGACATATTAATTATCCTCTCTACAGACAATGCTTAATGCACCTTTCGGCCTGGCAATGACCTATTCTTACTGTAAGGCTCCTGGCTAACTCAGATTCACAGGTTTGAAAGTGGCTTGTATTTGTTTCTTCACCAATTCACATGTAGTTACTGAGTGCCTATGATGTGCCTGCCATGCAGTGTTTGAAATGTGGGGGATGCATCGTGAGTACATTAAATTCAACTTTTTAGTGGGGTGACATAGCCAATAAATAAATACACGATCTGACAGCCGTGGAAATGCTATGAAAACAACTAAGGCAGCGTAAGGGGACAGAGAGAGATGGGGTGGGAGTCCTGCCCTCCGATAAGGTGACATTCAAAGGCCTGTGTGAATGAGGCACACACACCTCCAGAGGAAAAGACAGCCTGAAAACAGTGGTGCTCCTCAGTCTGAGAAAAGACACCAATGAAAAACCCAGTTATTAATCTTAGTTGTGAAAATCTGAACACTTTCCCCATAAAATCAGAAGTAAAGCAAGATGTCCACTCTCACCATTCCTAGTCACCGTCAATGATAAAGAAAACAGAAATACAAATTGGAAATGCTAAAATAAAGCTGCCTCTATTCACGGAAGACAACTATCTACATAGAAACCAACAAAGAATCTAAAAACATTACTAGAATTGAATTTAGCAAGGTGTCAGCATATGAGGTCAACATAAAAATGAATTTTATTTATATATTCCAGCAATGAACAAGCAGAAACAGAAATTAAGAAATTACAAAGGCATGCAAAATATAATATACTTAAGGAAAATTTTAACAAAATATATGCAAGATCTGCACAATGAAAATGACCAGATGTTGATGACAAAAATTTTAAAAGATCTTAAAGAGAGATATACTGTGTTTATGGATTAGAAGACAATCTTGTTAAGATATTCTCCACAGACGTATCTATAGATTCAGTGCAATTACTTTCTCATCCCACCAAGCTTTTCTGTAAAAGGTGGTAGACTGATTCTAAATGAAAATGCAGAGGACCTTGAATAGCCAAAATTTTTTTAAAAGGAATAGAGGACATACACCACCTGATTTCAAAGGTTTGTAGAAAGCTAAAGTCATCAAGTCAGTGTGGTAACAGCACACAGATAGAGATGCAGATCGATGGAATAGAAGTGAGAGCCCCCAAAGACACCCGCATGTATGTGATGTATTTATTCTCAGCAAAGGTGCCCAGATAGTTCAGTGGAGGAAAGGAGAGTCTTGGTAGTCTTTTCAACAGAAGAAGCTGGAACAACTGAACATCCATACACAGAAAGGAAAGAAAAAGAATCCTTATCACACACCACATGCCAATATTAGTTAGTAATGAATGATGGACCTGAACATTAGAAACTATAAGACTTCTAGAAGAACAAATAGAAAATCTTTCTGAACTTATGATAAACAAAGATTTCTCAGCTCACACATTTATACAAACTAAAAAGAACTGAAAAATTGAACTTCTTCAGAATCACAAACTGAAGAGAAAAAAATATGCCTATACAAAGACTTACATGTCAATGTTAACATATTTTAAAAAGAACTGAAAAGTTGAACTTCTTCAAAATAACAAACCTAAGAGAAATAAAAACATGCCTATATAAAGACTTACATTTGAATGTTAACATACTTTGATGTAAACTTTATTCATAATTGCCCCAAACTGGAAATAATGCAAAATGTATATTAGCATAGATAAAGAATGAGCTATTGATACCTGCATGGATAAATTTCAAATGTATTATGCTAAATGAAAGAGATCAGACTCAAAGCAGTACATATGTATGATATCCATTCACATGACATTCTAAAGGCAAAACTGTAAGGTCAGAAAATAGATCAGTGGTTGATAAGGCTGGTAATAGAGGAAGAGATTGATTATAAAGGGCCATGATACTTTTTTTTTTAGCAATGGAAATGCTAAATTTCAATTGTGATGGTAGTTATATGACTATATACATTTATCAAAATAAACCAAATTATATACTTTAAAAGAATACATTTTATTTTATGTAAATTATAATTCAGTATATCAAAACAAAAAACAATTATGCTTTTCTGGGGATGGTCAGGATTTGTATATCACAGGCAGGAAGAATATTTGAATTGAACAATGCTAGGAAATGAAAAATAACACTTAGCAAGTTTCCAAGTTGTTGGTCTTGGAAAGGTCTAGTTGAATACAAAAATTATATGGCTAGAATTATTTTGTTAAAACCAAAGTTAAAAGTGTACATATCTATAAAATCAATTTAATTTGGCACACATTTATTGAATGCCCTCTCAATACCAGGCACTGGACTAGGCACCATGTGAGAGGAAAACAGATATGTGAGACATAAAACAGTGTCTTCAGGGACTCACAATGTGGTAGATAGGAGCTACCCATTCATTCGCTATAACTGGAAGTGATCAGCAATCAGAAAAAAGCTTTAAATTGGCATTTCTCGCAAAAAATAAATACAAATAAAAAATAAAATGGCATTTCTCTGTGGAGGGCCTGGAACAGAATTCTGCAGCACTGCCCTTTGATAAGGTGCATGAAGTAGCAGGCTTTGAAAAACTGCTCTGAGACCATTTCTGACCCTTGATGCCTTTCATCACTTGGCTTTTCCACTTGCTCCTTTTCTGCACTATAACTGTAGACCTGACAATCATGATATAAGCAGTTGGGTTCACTGATCTCTTCAAGAGCTAAACTTCTACCAATCTCAACAAACTAACCACAGAGATAGCGACAAGTGGTTCAAGACTAGTATAGACACCAGGAAGCCGTGGGGAGGAACTTCAGAGCCCTTCGATGAACCCTGTGGAGCAGACAACAAAACAAAGGGAACTTGGAGAAGGGAACAGTGGGAAACGGAGCAGGGCTGAGACGGACATGTATGTTGCTGGGAAATGGACAAGGGTCTTTGGAGAGAACATGGGAGGCCTGACCTTTCTGAACATTTTTGTCTTTTCCAAATTGAAAATATTTTTGAAGAGTAAAGAATAACTTTCCACACCGGAAATAAAGTTTTTAGGATTAGTTTCTTCAGCTTTCTTGGCTCTTTCTTGTGTTTAAAAACAGAACTTGAAAACACACATAAATGGCACTTTTTCTTGGTTTCTGACACTAGGATCTGATTGAACTCTTGTGCTTAAGCCAGAACAGTGCTCTGGACCCTGTGCACATGATGAAAGGCGAATACTTTGTTTCTTGCATTGGGACTGTGCTAACTACCATATACTTTTCCAATTGCTGATACAGTTATTTTGCTAAGCATAAAATGCCACTGTCTTTCTTACAGAAAGTTTTTTTTTGTTTTTTGGCATTTCTGTAAATGACCTGAGACTACAAGTCTAGTCACAATCAAAGTGTCTGCACATTAAAGGGAACCAGCCATGATTAGTTATAACAACTCAGATTAGCCATTACATAAATATTTACTACAGGGAACAAGAATTGTGAAAATAACACTTAATGCTCATGTTTACGTATACCTATTGCCACTCCACTCACTCTGTAGCTATCGTATTACTGGTTGGAAACTCATTTTCAAATGGAAACTGTAACAGTTATGGAAAGCATTCTATAACTGCCTTTTTCTCTGCTCTATTTTCTTTTACCTGGTGAGATGTAGCCTAAGCTACTATATATAAGAGGCCTGCAGGTCCCACTAATTTTCTCTATCATTCATTAGACACATATATTCCTCTACTGTTGACAGTTATCTCTTTGTGTCCATAAATTCTATCATTATGACTAGACTTCTGGAGATCTTTCTGTGATTTCTAGCACAGTGATTTTTCTCAACACCAGATGACTGTACATTAGAACCACCTGGGAATCTTAAAATACCTTGAGGCCAGACGGCACCCCCAGACCAATTAATTTCTGTGAGTGAGGCCGAGGCATCCATTCTAATGTTCAATCAGAATGAAGAGCCACTCATATAGAAAAAAATCCAACCCTCATTTGTCTCTCAGGTTCATTCTGAGTTTTAATTCCCTGCAGCCTTCATCCCTTGTGATGAGAAAAATGTTACAGTTATATTCTGTGTACATATGCTGTGTGGATCTTTGTGACTGGCCTTTTCTAATTAGGATTTTTTTGTCGGCTTGCTTATACATTTACCTTTTCTATTAGACACTGATCAATATTACAGAAGTCCAAACTGCTTGCTCTTGATACATTGTCCTTGATTTGCCTTCATCATTTCCTTTCAGCTGATATCAATAACAACATGTTGTATGTTTGCACGGTGGTTTATGGTTGACAATGTACTTCTGTAAGTAT
This sequence comes from Myotis daubentonii, assembly GCF_963259705.1. Classification (NCBI taxonomy): domain Eukaryota; kingdom Metazoa; phylum Chordata; class Mammalia; order Chiroptera; family Vespertilionidae; genus Myotis; species Myotis daubentonii. The sequence goes on along the minus strand of NC_081845.1, from coordinate 84,503,060 downwards.
TATCACATATGAACCTCATTACAATTCTGGAAAGCAGGCAGGATTACTATGCCCATTTTAGATGAAAAACTGGTGCAGGGAGGTTAAATGACTTATCTAAATCTCGGAGTTCAGTGACAGAGGCAGAACTAGGAGCCAGGACATCTAACTATTTCAGCACACTTTCCACAATTGCATTCCGTCTGACTTTCCTTTATAGAAGAACAGAGAGGTGAGTGAAAGATACTTCCTCGTTAACTTGTGAATAATTTCAGTTCAAATGTGATATTAGAGACTACCTTATAGCTGAAGCTCTGGGTACCATATCTGGAATCAGTTCAACACAATTTACTGAGGTGCCTGGAATATATAGTATATGATCATCAAATATCTGTTGAATGAATAAGTGTACATAACCCTATTTATTTGTGGCAACATATGTAGCCCTTCTATAGAGGATGATATAGAGATAAGCATGCCAAATGAATCCCAATTTTCATCTTGATCTGACCTGCTCATAATCGTAACGACCTGGAGTCCAGCAAAGTACCTCAGCATTCAGGCTGAACCAGTCTGGGAGGAAGAACGAAGCAGACTGATGGACAATAGGATTCACAAACACAGTCCTCTAGTCTTCCTGTCTGGAAGAAGAGTCTCAGAAAGTAACTAAATATGTGCCGGAGAAAATATTAACTGACAATAGCTTATAAGACACATTAAAAGTAAATCGCTGTGCAGGAAGAATAAAGGTTAGTTATTCCAGTAGGTCAACCAGATGGATGACCAGAAGTACAGCTATCAAGGCTGCATAGCTGTACATTTATAGAAGCTAATTCGCAGGTTTGGTAATGTATTTAGCTGGAGAGAAGACAGTTATTATGTTTTTGTAACAATGCTTCCCAACACTCCTGGCCCGAGGACCACCCCTGGTTGACATGAGAATAATGCACAAACACCCTCCTTAGACGCTCAAGTCTGAGAAGTTGCAAGGTGGATGAAGCCAAGAATTGGTCAGAGATGATGACCACACACTGAAAAACAAAATGCGGGCAACTTCTAAGAAACAGAATCAACACTTCTTAAAAATCACTAACGTAAGAATGTATTAATAATGTTCAGATTAGAGTTTAACAAAACAAAAGGTTTACAGAGGCCTAAGGAATAATCTCATTGCTGGAAAATAAAAACTTAAATAAAATTAGCAGAAAATTGTTTGACTCATAGTCTCTCCACTTCTCCTTGCTCTTTTTTTTCCCTTCTGTTCAGTCTCTTAGAAAGTCCCTAGTGGGGCTTTGAAGGGACACACACTTCTTGACATATATTAGGCAGGTCAAATCCAGATGTATGTTTTTTGAATTAAGATGGCTTATTTAAAGCAATAAGCTGCTGCCACAGAATAGCCAAAATTATAGATATTAGGAATGGAAAAGACCTATTAGATCATCAAGTCTGTCCCTCAGGGCCAGTGCCGGAGAAGCAATTGAACAAAAATGATCCACTCGCTCCAACTGTTCTCTGTGGTTAGCAAGACAAAACACTCAAACAGAAATAAGTCTTGGAAATTTATGACCGAAATACTGAACTCTTTCTTTCTCTCCAATTATTTTGCTCTTTGTCAGAGTCTTGGGAAGCTGGGTTTATTTTGCTATTGTTTTTATCCATCCATCCATCCATCCATCCATCCATCCATCCATCCATCCACTCACCCACCCACCCACCCACTCACACATCCACCCACCCACCGGCCCACCCACCCATCCATCCAAATCTATCTGTATTTGTGTGTATGTTCAAAACACATATTGTGCTGTGAAGCCACCACTATGGCTTTCAGTTACTTCCTGCACAGCCACATTTATCTTCTTAATCAACTACTGATTCAGCTAGAGGTACAGATTCAGATTATGTTCCACATTTGCTAGTGTAGGAATCGTGTCCACAGCCTACAGCTCCTCTTTTTTGGGAGTTCAATCTAATGAGGAGTCTGTGACCACTGACAGGTGGTGAACACGGACAATGAATTTAGTTCAGGAGATGGAATTCTAGATGTAAGCTTCAAGGACTTGAGGATTTTTCCATGTGCAGAGACCATAAGAAGGGAATAGGAGCTTTTAGCTTTCCTCATTGGAATGGTTTCAATAATTTTGAATAATACCTTCCATTAGACTGGTTACATATATTTTGAAGTGTTCATATATAAAATTTGCCTAAGTACAGGAGTAGAATAAAGACACATCAGTACATAAAGAATAAAAAGAGTTTTCCAAACTGGCTGGGATGGGTAGAATGTGGAGATACAAGGGCCTCTTTCCCAGGGAAACAGCAGTCTTGGAGGGACACAGGTGGGACTCAGTGACGAGCAAGCTTGTGCTTAGTGTCCATCTCAGTTAGGGCCGGCAGCACACCTTATAAGGCAGTTATGAGGGAATGAACCCAAACTCAAATTGATCAACCAAAACACTCATTCTCTAAAACTTGTGCTGGCTCTTAGTAAAATTAGCAATGAGGAAAAAGTGTGATTTCTTTCTTTATCAAAGACTCATCATTGAATGGCCATACGTTTCCTTGAAGAAACTTATTAAAATATTCCCCAAAGAGCCTTTTACATTTACATACTAATATAGACAGGTGGTCGCCTTCTAGTTTCCTTAAAATAAAAATGTAATAGAAAAAATTTTTAAAAAAGATTCCATATGGTTTCCTATGCTCTTACAGTAAAAATACATAAAAGTCTTAACTTGTGAAACACTAGAGTGCCTTCTTTAATTGATTTAGTTGATGAAATCTTGGTGTCTGGAGTTATTTCTATAAAAAGCTGGGCATCAAGCCCTTGGTCAAGAATATAAACTCCTACTGAGAACTGTTTCTATGGGAAAACTGAAAACTGATTCACACCATTTTGACTTGTCAGGCCTTTTCCAGGAATATAACCTGCCAAAGGGACGAAGATTGACTCCTTGTTTAAAAAGAGGGACCCCTAAGGCATTTCCTATACATTTGGGTGCCAAAGGGAATGGAAAATCCATCATCCTTAGACATTTGAAGACCCGTTCATGGTAATGATACCAATATCTTCTATTTTCCAGCCTTGGGGAAACTCAAAGGACTTTGCTTCTAATTTTTACTGTATTCTAGTGAGGAAGGAAGAGCTTAGAATCAACTATTTTTAAAGTATTTAAGCCAGAATTAGGCAAATGGGCACCCGAGGGAAAGTAATTATTGGTGACACCAGACACATTCCCGACTGTAGTTACCTTTTCCATTTGGCTTTCTTTACCTCTCAACTAATCCCACTCTTCTATTTTCCCCTAATTACGCACTCTGCGTGGCTGTGACATGCTTGGACCTTGCTTGGCTTCATTAACTACGCCATCGAGCTGTGAACGTATAATATGGCACCCACCTCAAAATGGCTTTAGAGGTCAAATTTCAGCAAGGCTTCAAGTTTACATTTTTACTTAACTTCTGATTGCAAGGCTGTTGAAGGACTTACTCCTCTGAAAACCTGAATGGAGCAGGAACGCTCTCATCTCCCATGCCTCTGCCTTCTTTCCCACTCCTCCCTTCAAACCCTCACATGAGAAACGGTGTTCATGAACATTAGAAGAAAATGAAAACATTAAAAATATTTCTGCTATATTTATCTACTTTCCTAATTTGGAGATTATTTATTTTATAGAAAAACAGCTATGTTAAATTCTCTGCACGGTTTACCTTTTAGTGTTTTACAAATAAAATAGACTATCAACTCACACATACGCTTGTTCTCCCCAAAACTATAAGTTAATGTGCATAAAATGATGCTACTTCTTACATATTTGTCTTTGTGAGCTAACCTTGGGCAAGGCATAAGGAAGGTGTGTTCAGGCATAATCTCACGGGCAACAATTTGATTTCACATTTTGTCTTTAGGAGGTTCTTCAGTGTAGTTCAAAACAATTCTACTCTCCCTTCAAACCCCCTGAGAGTTTTAAATTGCTATCTAAGACTTCTAAATAATGTCCTAGCGGCTGTAGAAAGTATTTTACTTAATGCTGCCTTCCTTTTCCGGAGATGAAAGAGAAATGAGCTTTTGTTTCTTTATGACCATCACAGAGGCTCACACACCACGACTACCCTGAGCCAGGCACTGTGCGAAGCACTGTACTTGTAGTGACACATCTACTTCTTGTAACAATTCTGTGAGGCGGGCACTGTTAGAAAGGCTACGTAATTCCCAAGGTCACACTTCTAAGTGGTGGAGGCATGCTGTGAACCTAGCTGGTTGCTCCAGAGCCCACGTTCTCAAGCTCTGCATCAGACTGGCCTTGGACTCACTGATACCCTCAGGAAGTTCAAAATCATCACAGAAAACACACACTCAACGAACGGGTGCATTAATGAATATGTGCTGCGTGTCTACGCTGTACTCAACCTTGGGCTGTGCACCGAGATGGAAGAATGAACAAGACACAGACATCACTGGCACGGCATGCAGTCATTTAAACAAATGAATGGTTATACTGTGCTCGGGGCTTAGAAATAAAGGCACAGAAAGCAAATTACAAAAGTGAAAACAGAGGTGGCCCCCAACAAAGGAATAAAAAGGAATGCAGGAATGGTGATAACAGGCAAAAAAGAACTGGCTGAAATCAACTTTCCCGAAGCAAAATACATTGTATGATCATCCCTCTGTGACCTCTTGTAATAACCGTCGTCTAACTGGTCTCCCAGCTGCTCCCCCTGCCTATAGGACACTCTCGTCAACGCCGAGTGATCCTTTACCATCTACTTGGGAAAAAAGCAGTCAATCAATTGGGAAAAACTAATACCGAACAGTAGCTACTGTAAGTCATTCTGTTCCTCTGTTGAGCTCGGTTCTGGAGTGGGATAGCTTAGTGGGGTCGTCATTGAACAGCCTCCCTGTCCTGCGGCCCCATTTGCTGCCTCCCTGTCCAGTCTTTCTCCTCCTCCTCCTCCTCTTCCTCCTCCTCCTCTTCCTCCTCCTCCCCCTCCCCCTCCCCCTCCTCCTCCTCCTCATCCTTCTCCTTCTTTTTTTTTTTTAAATTCTCACCAAGGGTATTTTTCCCATTGATTTTTAGGGAGAGTGGAAGAAAGAGGGAAAGACAGAGAGAAACATCGATGTGAGAAAAACACATCGACAGGTTGCCTCCTGCATGAGCCCCGACTAGGGCCCAGGCTGGGGAGGAACCTGCAACCAAGGTACGTGGCCTTGACTGGAATAGAACCTGGGACTGCCAACGCTCTATCCACTGAGCCAAACCAGCTAGGGCCTCTTTTCTTCTCTTTAAGCCTCTTGTAGATTCAGCTCCAATCAGCTTCCACTAGCCTCAGTCCCTGCTCATCACCAGGAACACACTACAGTGAAATGCAAGCATTCTGATATATCTAAAGTGTGATTAAAAAAACATTATTCATATAAAAAATAAACAGAAACTTATTTACTATTTAGATAATTCTCTTTTCCTTTAAAGATTTTCTAACAGGATCTGGACACAGAATAGCTATATTCAAATACCTAAAGTCTCTCTTATGAAACAGGATTAGCTATACCCCTTAAGTTCCAAGAAAACCCCCAGGGATAAAACACAGTATTTCCTTATCTAAAAGATAAAAATGAAAAGGAGGAAGCACAGAATGTGTCCTTGATGAGGTACATATTAAAATGAAAACAACCACTGAGTTCATTTCTTTCCATTCAGTTCTGCAACTTGAACTTCTTGGGTTATCAAAGAACAGTCAGATCTGAATGAAGGACTTACATTTTCTGATTTGAAAGCTTAGGTTTTTCCCATCACCAGGAACTGTGTACAAACATGTTGCACCCTCTAAAGAGGGTCATGTAACTCAGTGTGCTTAACTCTGCCCCTCCTCCTGGGTCTCTCTGCCATGGAGGAGGGGGGTGCTCATGGGCTGGAGCCCCACTTCTGGGGCTGGCCAGTTTTGATTGGCAGATGCTTTTACTGAGGCAGCAGTTTTTCATCGCCCAGGCTTTATGGCCACACTGTAACAGATAAGGGGTAGCAGACATCCTGTCTCTAGTGCGCTCAGAAGCGAATGCAAACTAATGCAAAACAGAATCAGAAGGCGCAGTTTTCCTTACTTTTCTCTCCTAATGAAACTGTCATCTTTGTAGAATGGTTTCTTCATATCTCTCCACTCCTCCTACTGTGCAACCATAGGTATTGACCTGAAATGTGTTGTATTTGACCCTTGATCAATGCCAGTTTTTCAAATATTTCAGGAAATCAAAAGTTAATATACAGCAAAGACTACTCTGACAGAGATGACATGAGCATGTATGTACAATGTAGATAAGTATCAGACACATTCTTGCATTATACACACTCATTATATGTGTGTTCACATTCTTTTTTCTATTTTGGTTCAAGGACAGCCTTTAATTTTCCCCCACTTCCTCTGATCAGGAACATTTTTTGACTGTCTAGAAGGCAGCCAAGCATTTATACTCCCATTACTCTTATTTAATAACAAGAATGAAAAGCTTCATAACTGCCTGCCACTATGCCTATATAAGCTGATTGTCTTTTAATAGCTTCAGTGAAAGTTGGGCAGGAAAATAACATTCTCCAATCTCGGGTCTCCCGGGAAGAATATGGCCATTCCCAGAGGTGAGCGAGCCTTTGCTGAATCTGCTTCTTTGAGTGAAACAGGAAGGTCAGTCCTCTTTTACTGTACCCTTTTCATTTTTGAAAAGCTGCCCAAATAGTTCCAAGTAGAGTCGAAGCAAAGTTATTAATGTCAAGAAGCCAAGATCTTTCTCCTTGGTTTGCTGAATGAGGAAGGAAGAAAACTGTTTGTACTCTGCTGTCCTTTGCTTCTTCTACTTGAGCCAAAGAAGCAGGAGGAGAGGGGATGAATAAGTGAAAGAGATGGTGTTTATCCTTTAACAAAATCACAACGTTCTGCATGCACTCAGCGCTGGCAGTCAAATGTGGTCATTGCACCTTTAAGACAGATAGTCTCTTCTCTGGGAGGCGACACACTAATTACAGTGCTCCTGCCAGAGGGAACTCACACATGCAAAGCATTATGTAAAATATAATTTCTTTTCCTCTAAGAATACTCAAGATCATTAGACATGGTTCCTTCAATGCTGGAAAGTCAGGACCCAAATGAAAACAGTTTCAAGTATTTGCAATGCTGCATTTACGGAAATAAAGTGCCCTAAAACGTAGTTTGACATTTCATGCGACACTGTGCTTCTATTTTTCCAATTCTAACATATGTTCTCTTATCCTGTATCACTTTAGTTTCCCTGTATTTCAAATATTCACACAGCAACAGCCACAGCTATTATCAAATAGCTGGGCTTTGAGGGAGCTAATGAATAACAGGACGAAGTCCAGAAGCTTGTTGTAAATTAAACAAACTCCTTATAAATTAAACATGGTAACATCTGAACACAAATGTAGGGCATGGCAACATGACATAGCTTTTAAAAACAGCAATTAAATGTATAGCATTGCTTTCCATAATGATGTGCTATGCTAATTTAAAGCTAAGGTGATGATTCCGTTGATTTAACAGTTTAACATGGAACTCATAAATGAGAATAAAATCTGTAATAAAGAAATCATGGGGATTTTAGCATTTATAAGCATAGAATTATAGGTATGTTATTAGATGGGTGAAAGATATACATTTCAATTCAATCAATTTTCTAAATCATAAACTAACCCAAACTTGGGCTGAAGAGTTAGCAATCCTTTTAGTTTCAAAGAAATACACCCATTTATTAAATAGTCAGATTCTCAAAAGGAATATTGTCTTCATTTTTGTTGTCTAGGTTTTGCTTCTTTCTTTCACACTATTTACAGTTTTAATCTTTTTTTTGGCAGATAATCTGAGAACAGAAATGTAAGGCATCACTTATAACACTTTTATCAAACATAAAGTAGCGTAATGGACATGTGAGTTCCGTGTAAGAAGACAAGGGAGGAGAGGAAAACATATCTTTTGAACACATATGGGTTTGATGGAGCACGGGATGTTCTGTTTGGGGGGCAGCTTCCCTGGAAGGGCCTGACTGTTGCAGTCTTTCACGCTCACTTGTTTACTCTGCTTTAGAGAAAAAAAGATCCAGATCAATTAGGCAGATAGTTAATGTCTATGTTTAGCTCAATGTTAACTGGCTTTGCTTTTTAAAAAATGGACTTTTTTTCAGAGAAACAGGTAATTTAGCTTCTACAATCATATTACTGTTGCTATTATGGGGTGCTGTGAACAGATTTGTTTAAAAATACTTTTTATTCTGGAGGCCAGATTGTTTTAGTCCATTTTTCCCATCTAGGAGCTTTGCTATACAGAGATACCTGTATAGAAGAGCCATTTCCATATAGATAAAAAGTATTATGGTTAGTAAGCAACTCTCAAGCTATCCAAACTGGCAACTGGCAATAAGTTCATCACATTGGTAGAAATCACACACATTTCTGCTGCAGTGGCAGGCGAACTGCTGATTTATGGCACAACAAATGCAAAGCAGGAGGAAAGTAGTGACTCCACTTTTGGTTCCCTGCTCCTGCCACATTCAACTACTTGCAGATCTCAGAACAAACATATGCTCCCTCCTCCTCAGGCCTCTATACTCATGCTGAAGAGACTGATCTTTCTGGTTCATTTGCTTAACTAACTTCCAGTCCTTCAGGTTTCAGTTTAGATGATACTTCCTGCAAGAAGCATTCCCTGACTGTTACGACAAAGTTAGGCTTTACCTGTGTTTGTCCAGAGCACCTGTTGACCTAACAGTAGCATTTACTACATATTAGCTGCCATACACCTGCTTGTGCGCTCCGTAGGGCAGGGAATACAGCCTGCTCAGCAATTTGGTCCCAGTGCCTGACACTCAGCCTACCATGTAGTCAGATGCCAATAAATATTTGTTGAACAAACAAGTAAGGTACTGACAATGATTACAATGCCAATAATGGCCCAATTTATTGAGTGCTTATTATGTGCCAAGCAATATGCTAAGACCTTCACATTTAATCTTCACAATAATCCTACAAGGCAGCTACCATTATCATCCCCTTTTTATAGATGGAGAAACTGAGGCCCAGAGAGCCTTCTGTATCTTTCTGAGTTGCTTTGTTTTGGAAAATGGCTTGCTAACTTAGGTGAATTTAATTTATGCAGGGAGCAAAGGTGAACTGAAGGGTCACTGCTAACTGATAACAGATAAAAATTATCACTAGATTGAATTATATGAAACAGTTGACATTCATTTGGTTTTGACTTACAATTATGGCAATTTCATATGGTTCAACCTCATAGAGTGAGTTCAGATATAGCTTAGTCTTAATCCATGTGCCCTAACCCCACTCATCCCCAGCTGGAAAAACGCCACACTCCTACATATTGTTATGCCAGGCAGTGAGAGGTACATGCATAGGGACCAGAGAAAGCATTTATGTATTATGAATTCTTTTTAGCTGTGTCAACAGAGCCTTGTTTCTATGGTTACCTGAGCCTGAAGGATCTCTCTGCATGTGTGACCCCTCTGTACGCAGTGACGTTGGCTTCAATATATTCTGCTTATGTAGAGCAAGTCAAGGGTTCCAATGAGGCAAAATCAGTGATTACATATTTTTCCATAGTTTTAACTCATATATTATGACATAAAGCCAAAGGTAAAAGAAAAAAAGAATCTGGAATTGAAAATGATTTAAATTTGCCAGTTCCCAGCACTTTTGGAATACTGCTAGGGTTAATTTGGATTGGGCCTTTCAGAGTCTTCATCGCTCTAACCTGATGTAGCCTAAAAAATAGACTTGATAGAAAGAGGTAAAAAAAAGTGCACCTAACTCAACACAAGACAGTCTGTCCTCAAGTTGCCCTGAGCCAGAATGTTTTGTTTGTTTCACTCCAGAAGAGGGGGATACTGTGTCTCTCCGTGAAAGGTATTTGTGATGAAAATAACTTATAGGCTAATCCAAAGCTATGTAAGGCAAATGCTCACAGGAGGGAATAGGGCCTGTTTTTAAGGTGGAAACATTTTTAGAGTTCGCTGCAGATTTTTATTTCGAAATCTCCAAATTCAACAATTCTTTAGCCTCTGTAAACTTTCAAATGGAAAGCTCCAGTATTTAGAGTAAATAATGTCCAAGCTTCCCCTTCATAGCAAGTTTTCTTTTTCTCCCCTGTCATAAGAGTGTTATATCCTGGCAAATGGAATACAGAACCCCTTTGTAGTACAGCTATCATACTATACTACTCAGAATGTGTTGCTAATGAGGTTATTGCTTAATAGAACCATAGAAGAACGTTGAAAAAAGAAAATACCCTGACAAATGTGTTGACCAAAGGATGCCAACAACTCTCCCAGGGTCCTGTCCGAAATTCAAGGATTTTCAAAAAAATAAAAATGAACTTTAGTGTATGTGAAAAATCATAACATTGAAACATAAGTCCATTTATCTTTTAACTATTTTTCTAGTTCTCTTCCAAAATTTTACTGGTTATTAAAACACTGCTGTGTAAATAAAAATGTTCTGCTTTATAACTTACCCCCTATTTCTTGTCCTTACAATATAATAATGTCGTTGTTTGTTATATCACACTTATTCTTAAAGTAATAGGCAAGATGCGAAGGACTTTCAACAGTACACTGAGGCAGGGCTTCTGCAGAAAAATATGGAATGGGGAGTTCAGAAAAGGACTCTGGACTTCTATGACTCTGAGAGCCTTAAAGAGTTTATATAGCACGATGTTCACTGAGCTGAGCAGAGCTCTTCAGAAGCATCCTCCTACCTGCTAAGTGGGCTGTCCAAGGCTGGGCTGTACTGACGAGGTCATGGGGAATGTATTGCCTGAACTGCATTACCCAAAGCTACTCAAATGCCCAGATTGGAAATATAGTTGCAAATAAAGTCACACACTCCATCAGCATATATCTTTTGCACTGATGAGTAAATGAATAAACAACGACTTCTCTTTGCAGATATTCACAATTTACTGCTTCATGTACCCAACTATCTTGAATCATTAGGACCACCAAAAATGAGAGCTTATGACAGTCCATAAAATGTCAACACTTTCAAAGATAAAACACAACACATACTGTAACTAGAGTCTCAGACTGGAGGAGCTGGAATGGACCTTTGAGGTAATTTAATTCAACCTTCTCACTGCACAGCTGAGCCTGAGTGACTTTTCCAAATGTTATTCAGCCAGTTAATGGCTGGCCTGGGAGTAGAACCAGGTCTCCTGACTCTTATTCTACTGCTTTAGCCATTAGAGCAGGTTTCAGCCAGAATATACTATTCAGACAAGGTCAGGCACTATCAAGACTTAATGGGAAGGTGTCCCATTGACAAGAGATCCTAACAGAAAACTCCCTATATCTAGTTCCTGTACATTTACATTGAGGAATAACTTGGCATTTGCTCAACATAAAAAAGCCAAGGGAACTGTATGAACTAGGACACAATTCTAAAAGAATCTAGTATATTTAAAAAACTGCATAATCTATAATAATAAAAGCATAACATGCTAATTAGACCAGATATCCTTCCTTCTGGACAAAGCCATAGCGGGGGTGTGGGGGGGGGGAGGGGAGAGGCACGGCAGAGGCATTGGCAGCAGAGGCCCCCAGCCATATCGGTGGCAGGCTGGGGTCGGGGCCAAGGCCCTTGCACGAATTTTGTGCATCAGGCCTCCAGTGATTAATAAACATGTACTACAGGCAGAATATTTACTCTAACCTGAACAAATTTTATCTCGTATGTTGCACCTGTGCAACAGGAGCAGGGAATTTCTATTGTATGAGATAGTAAATTTTTCTCCAATGACAGCATTTTAGACTAAAAAAAAGGGCACTAAATTAGGAATCAAGAGATCTGGTTCTATTCTGGGCTCTTTCATTAATTCATTGAGACACTCTAACTTTCTGAGTCATAGTTTTCTAGTATAAATGGAAAGGGCTGTTGTTTAAAGTGTGTGCCGACAAGCCCTGGAGGCTCTGGAAGGTGTCCTAAGAGTTGACAAAAGGGGCCAGGAGAAGAGTGACGGGGAGGCCAAGCGAGGGCGTTCTGAGTTTTCCAGCCCAACCTCAACTGGGCAGCTCTGCTTTGATCTAATTTTGATATTAAGCTAATATGTAAGATTTTATTTGAAGAACAAGTTATGTGGTAAAGTTTCAAAACCACTGAGAAGTTGAAAGCACTACAATATTCCCTCTAATTCTGATGTTTGCTTCCCAGCTTTAAGGCCCCCGAAAGACACCCACCAAGGATTAAGGCCAAGCTCCCAACTATGGCATCTCCATGCCTGAACCCCCACCCTTTTCTACTCATCTCCAGCCATGCCCCACCATGTACTTTATGCTTTAATAATTTTAAATTGTTGGTAGTTTCCCAACCATGCAATGCTGTTTCACACCTCCTGGGAACTCTACTTTTACTAAGGTTCCCTCTACAGCTCCTCCCCCTCTGCTTGGCTAAACTCTTCTTGTTCTTCAAAATGCAGCTCTGGCAACTCTTCCTCCATGAAGCCTTCTCTGAGCCCTAGAATGAAGTGAAGTACCCTCTACTTGCTTTCATTTCATCCTGTGAAGGATTATCACAGTAAATAAATATTATAATAAAACTAGAGGCCCGGTGCACAAAATTCATGCATGATAGGGTCCCCAGGCCTGGCAGGTGATCAGGGCTGATCAGGGCCTTCCGGCTGCCAGCAGGGGCCTTCCTTCATTCGTGCCACCCCATGGTGGTCAGTGCACGTCATTGCAAGCAATGGAACTCCCAGTCTCCCGGTCGAACTCCCGAGGGGACAATTTGCATATTAGGCTTTTATATATACAGATAACACTATACTGTCTCTTTCAAGTGGGCTGTAAAGACGTATTGGAAGATGAAATTAAAAAAAAGAAAATCTCAGACTTGACCAAAAATTTTAATTAAAAAAAATTCTGCCAACAAAACAAAAAGGCAACCAACTGAATGGTAGATATTTGCAAACACCAGGTCTGACAAGGGGATAATATCTAAAATATATAAAGAACTCAGACAACTTAACACCAACCAACCAACCAAACAATCCAATTAAAAATGGGCAGAGGACCTGAACAGACACTTACCCCAAGAAGACATACAAATGGCCAACAGATATATGAAAAAATGTTCAACTTCACTACCTATTAGGGAACTTCGAATCAAAACTATAATAAGATACCACTGCACACCTGTTCAAATGGCTATTATCAATAAGACAAGTAATAACAAGTGTTGGAGAAGTTATGGAGAGAAGGGAACCCTCATTCACTGCTGGTGGTAACAGCCACTGTGGAAAACAGTCTACCCAAAAAAACTCAAAAAACATTTATTTGAAAAGATATATGTACCCCTATGTTCACTGAAGCATTATTCATGGTGGCTAAGACATGTTCTGTGATAGAGAACTGGGTAAAGAAGATACAATGGAATACTACTCAGCCATAAGAAAAGATGAAATATTGTCATTTGTGACAACATGGATGGACCTTGAGAATATTATGCTAAGCAAAATAAGTCAGCCAGAAAAAGCTAAGAACCATATGATTTCACTCATATGTGGGATATAAAACTGAAATTCATAGACACAGACACAGTATGATGGTTACCAGAGTAAAGGGGTGAGGGAACTAGTAACGGGTAAAGGGGCCCAAATATATGGTGATGGAAGATTTGACTTTGGGTGGTGAACACACAATACAATATACAGATGATGTATCATAGAATTGTACACTTGAAACTTATATGACCTTATTAACCACTATCACACCAATAAATTTAATAAAAAAATTAAAAATTCTGAAAAAGCCCTTGACAATGCACAGCTTACCTCTTTGTAGGCTTATTTTCTTATTGTGAAAATCGTAATTCCAAGCTAAATGAAGAAATTAGTCTCAACAAGGATTTGACGGTATGAGGTGGAGATAAAAATAATTCAGAAAGCCTTCATTAGACTTTATATCTGTTTGCTATGAAGAAATAAAAGGGTATAGACAGAGAGAGCAGCACTCAGTTAAAAAAACTTTTAACAACTTCCTTCAAAGAGAAATCATTAAACAAACAAACAAACAAACAAACACCCAAGTTAACCAGAGAAAGGGTCAGTACATATTTTTAGGATATTTCTATTTATCTGTACTATATCTTTCATGCAACCATTCATTAGTTATTTATCAAGTATCCAGTGTTTTTAATAGTCACTCTTCTAGATGCTGAGGATGCATCTGTGAGCAAAACAGGCAAAGTCCATACCCTCATGCGACATATTATAGTGGGAGACATATACGACAAACATACAAAGAAATATATAGCATGGTCGGGGTACACATGCTGTGGGAAAAAGTTAGGCTGGGAAAAGCAATGGAGACCCAGGAGAGGGGATGGAGAGACTGTTAGAGTAAAGGTTCAGGAAGGCCTGTCAGCTGAGGTAACATCTGATCAGAGGCCTACAGGAAATGAGGGATAAGCCATCCAGACTGATGCCAAAAGAGCAAGTCAGGTACCAGAACTGCAAGTGGCAGGGCTTTGAGGTAAGAGCCTAAGGGAGTAGGTTAGGCTTAGGAGAGAGGCCAGAGTGACTGCAGCAGAATGAGCAAGAGGATGAGGAGTGGGAGATGAGTTAGGAGAGGTTGTCAAAGTCAAGATCATGCAGGGCATTAGAGGTAAAGACTTGGAGTACATCACTTGTACAAGGTAGAATGTTCTCCAACCTCCTGAGGACTCTGATGTAAAAGGGCAATTACAGTAATTGTGAACTGAACTGTCAATGACAGGACTCAAGGTGGCAAGACCTGAATCTGCTCATAGAAAGAGGAGGCAAGGATCAGAGTGAGAGCTTGGGGTGAAAAAGAAAAGTTCAGGCACCTTGCTTGACAAAACAATGAGTACTTCCTCCTCAGAAACAGGTCCAAGAGAGGTCACTGTAATGACTGAATTTGGGCCACACATAATTCAATCTTCAAAGGAGTTTTGGATAGTTGCTTCTAAAGGAAGATGCAGCTTTCATTAATGATGTTTTTGTCACAACAAAGGGCTACTGGTCAATCTTCAATTCAGAATAATTGAAATTAAGTATCTTCTACTACAAGTAAGATTCACTAACATCTAAGGCAGGTTCAGCTAGTCAGAATTCCAACCTTCCTTGCTGACCTCTGCTAGCGGGTTCTTGATTGTTATTTTTTGTTTGTTTTTAGAAAGCAGTAATAAGCAATCCCATCTTCAGTGCAGACTTACAGCCTGTATGTGCAAGCCCATAACAAATGTGTATGACACACGGTAGAATCTCATTGGTTCACACTCCTGCAAAAACCACAACCCCCCAACTTTCAATAAAGCGAAGGCCTCCTTACCTAAGTGCACATTAGCTGCTGGCTTCAGCAGGCTGTGTGACATGGCTGCTTCCCCAGCGGGCAGGCGCACCACAGCAAGGCACTCATTAAGCTATTGGGTTTCATTCCAGTAACCGTTCAAATACATTCTTCATTGTACCAGAAAGTATGTTTGTTTGATGCTGGAACTTTGATTTCCCCCTCCCACTCTCCCTCCATTCCTCTCATCCTCTCACCCGTTTTGGTATTTGTTCTCATGCTAAACATCCTCACAAATATTCAGTAATTCTCAATGGGTCTCTTGGTCATTAGTGCAAATTAGTGAGGTTTTACTGAATATGGTCAGATTTGATTTGCCAAGTTCTTTTCCCTTAAGCCCATGTGTATTTCAAGGGAAATCTAATTTGTAGGTTTCAGATTCATTTACACTCAGCTCACAAGCCTGGTTCTGTGAGCGCCTCCATAGCTGGTGCACAAGAAGCCACAGGGGCTGGTTTCCCTTCCTTTTAACAAGTTCTTGGTGGAATGTTTGCTTTGAAGTAGGTATTTAGACCGTGCTGGAAGCAAATATAACTTAAACCCCAGGAAAATGTAAAGTAAAATTTAAAAACCAAGTTCAAAACAGTTTTTCTTGCCCCAATAATTATACTTTTTAAAGAAAAAACTCTAAGCATGGAACCATCCATTTCAGCCTTTTAAGGATGATGTCACCACCCGCCTGCCTAGTTGAGGCTGCGTCTCACAATGCTTCTGCCTTGTAGAGTGTAAAACCACCTGTGAGTAGGTGGCTTTCTCTGCTGCGACCCTGCCCAGTCTACTTTGTCATTTCATTTCACGGACTCATTAACTGCCACCCCTCCCTCCTTCCCACTAGGACTCTGCTGCTGGATTCCTTTCCCTTCAGGTGCCATTTCTGTCCATGGCCCCATCCCTACTGACTCCGGCCCGGCTCACCTTCTCTGAGCTCCTCAGTGCTTGTTGCCTGTTTCTTGCACTCCACCATAGCCATTGCTTCCTAAATTTCCTGATGTTTGCTCCAACCTCCTCCCAGGATGGACTGTCTCCTCATCACAAGTCATAGGATTCAATGCTACTCTGTGGCTGGGTTCCACAACTGCAGATGGCTGCTGCAATGCAATCTCAGACCCTATGCTTTGCCTCCAGGCTGGGCTTCTGTGATCAAGACTTGCTTGGCATCTATCCTGCCTCAGATGGAAGACCTGTTGCTGATTCTGGCTCCTCTCTGTCACTGTATCACTCTGAATAAATGGGCCAAATCTCACTGATGAGTCCATCTCTTGCCTGTTTCCATGGGGGACATCAGCAGTGGGACAGGAGACCGCATGGCCTTGCAGATGGCATGCGCAGTGCTTAACAAGGCAGACCATCTGCAGCAGTACCAACTCTTGTCCAAACATCAAAAGCAAGTCACTCTCAATCTTGAGAATATGTTGGTTGGTTTGCCTTTTTTTCCCCCCTTCAAGAGTGCCTGCTTGGAAAGACAAATAGCATAGCACACTCAAAGGATGGGGGCAATACCAAAAAAATACCCTCTTGACCAACTGTCCCCTGCACAAACAATTCCTTCCAGTGCTTGGGAGCGCCCTGTAAGTGACTTTGGAGGAAAACAGCCATGAACACTGCTAAATGCTGGGAGAACTCATTAAGACAGTGGTGAACTCTGAGTGGCGATGGAAGAAAAAGCTGAGACATAAACCACAAAGAGCAACTAAGACTTCAGTGGATTCAGACAGACTTTAACTTGTAGATTTTTGAGAAATCTACAACAAATTCAGGGACTAGCAAAAGAAGCTCATTGACAAATATTCCAAGTAAGCTCAGATAACGTTGGTGTGTCTGTATATGTAAATACAAATGTGTATATGGCTCTAGTTCTATGTATTATATACGTATACACATGCAAAGACATCTAAACAGACTTTACATTCCTATAAATGAGAAAGGCCCGTCGTAAACTGCCTGGTATCCCTCCTTCTAACACTCTGGAGAGCACAGTGTTCCATCCATGGAGGATCTGTCAGAACTGTCTCCTAACCACCAACTATGGAGCCCCAGAGAGGACCCTCTGACTGCTGGGGTGGTCATTCATTTAAACTCATTCACTAACTCAACCATCCATCCTTAACAACCATGTATCAGGAACCACAAGAGATTCTCTCCCTTTAGTGGAGAAATAATTTCTAGGGATGAGAGCAGAGAGGAGAAACAGCATGTCTTTTTTTCCCCATTTCCCTGACCTTGAATTTACAAAGCAAAACAAAGGTAGAAAGCAAATTATTTCTATACTAGGGGCCCGGTGCACGAAATTCGTGCACTGGGTGTGTGTGGGGAGGGGAGTGTCCCTCAGCCCAGCCTGCCCCCTCTCACATACTGGGAGCCCTCAGGCGTTGACCCCCATCACCCTCCAATCGCAGGATTGGCCCCTTGTCCAGGCCTGATGCCTCGGCCAGAGGCGTAGACCCCCATCACCCTCCGATCGCCTGATCGGCCCCTTGCCCAGGCCTGACGCCTCTGCCAGAGGTGTCAGGCTTGGACAGGGGACCCCCATCTCCCCCCGATCACTGGCTCTGGCCCCCGCCCAGGCCTGAGGCCTCTGGCCCAGGAATCATGCCTGGGCAGGGGACCCCCATCTCCCTCTGATCGCTTGCTCCACCCCCCGCCCAAGCCTGATGCCTCTGACCCAGGCTTCAGGCCTGGGCAAGGGGACCATCATATCCCCCCAATCCCCGGCTCAGCCCCCCGCCCAGGCCTGATGCCTCGGCCAGAGGAGTTGACCCTCATCACCCTCCGATCACCAATCACCGGATCGGCCCCTTGACCAGGCCTGAGGCCTCCGGCAGAGGTGTCAGGCCTGGGCAGGGGACCCCCAGCTCCCCGTGGTTGCAGGCTCCGCCCCTGCCCAGGCCTAACGCCTCTGGCCTAGGCGTCCGGCTCGGGCAGCGGGGACCCGCAGCTGCAGCGGCCCCGCGATCGTGGGCTCCGCTTTAGGCCCAGGCAAGGGACCCTAGCTCCCGGGACTGCCAGCTTCGACCGTGCCCAGCTCCCATCGCTGGCTCCACCCCTACTTCCTGCTATCACTGGCCAGGGCGGCAAAGGCGCCTGATTCTCTGATCATGGCTGGGGGGCAGGGCAAAGGCGGCCCCAGGGCCGCCTTTGCCCTGCCCCCCAGCTCTTAGCTCCCCCCTGGGTTTCCAATCACTGTCAGTGGCAGGGGGCTTCTTCCTGCTTTCCCTTTCGCCTCCCTGCATTGTGCCTACATATGCAAATTAACCGCCATCTTGTTGGCAGTTAACTGCCAATCATAGTTGGCAGTTAATTTGCATATAGCCCTGATTAGCCAATGAAAAGGGTATCGTCGTACACCAATTACCATTTTTCTCTTTTATTAGATAGGATGTATGTATGAAGTATCCGGAGGCCTCTAACCACCTGTCAATTTGCCCTTAAAGAAAAAAAAAGAATTTTGAAAATTTTCTTCATGCTCCCACTTCCGAGCTCTGTCCTTTTAGTGATTTAAATAGTGGTGGTTTCAACAACTAGCATAAACTATAAATAGCTTCTACCCATGGAACAGAATTCCTTTTTTCACAACATAACTCTTTCAATTAACATGTGTTAGAACATAGCAAGATTTAAAATGGTGATCTGAAAGAATTTCATCAGAATGATACACTTAAGATTTGTGCATTTCATTGTATAAAACTTTTATCTTAAAAGAAAAATAAAACTTTAGTTAATATGCATGCTTAAGCATTGGTGTCTGCAACGTACTTTGAAATAGATTTTTAAAAAGATGGTTGATGGATGAATGGAGGATGGGTAGACAAAACAAGAATAAAATACTACTTGTGGATACAGGTGGTAGGTCTATGGGTGTTCACTATAAACTTCTATCAGCTTTTCTGTAAGCCTTTGTGTTTTAGGTGACAAAGTTTCAATAATAAAGTGCTGAAGAAAAGTTTCATCAAAATGCCATTTCTACTTCTACTTCTTTCACACATTTGTTGGCAGTATATTTATTACTTCTCTAATTTTGGAAGCTCATGAAATTTTAGCTCTTTTCTTCTTATCTCAAAAAGGAGGATAATGAGTATGAGCCATCTGGAATAAAAAGAGTGAAATATAAAGGGAAACTGCTGAGGCTTATATTATGTTTCCCCCACATTCATATGTCGAAGCCCTAACATCCAATGCGACTGTATTTGGAGGTAAAGCTTTAAGGAGGTCATTAAGGTTAAATGAGGTCATAAAGGTGGGGTCCTAATCTGATAGGATTGCTGGCTTTATAAAAGGGAGAGAGAGATCTTTCTCTCTCTGCGCTCTCACTGAGGAAAGACTATACTAGGAGACAGCAAGAAAGTGCCATTTGTGAGCCAGGAAGAGAGCTCTCACCAGAAACCAAATTGGCCAGCACCCAGATCGTGGACTCCCAGTCTCCAGAACTGTGAGAAAATAAAGGCCTGGTGTTTTGTTATGGAGCCTGAGCTGACTAATACAAATTCTCAAAATTAAATACCTGTGGATATTCAGGTAGTCTGCATGCAAGTAATACAGAGGAAAAAGAAGACCTGAACCAGTACATTCAGAATTGGAATGACAGAATGTGAATGCTGGAAGGCGTTTTAGCAACCAAGTCATCTGAAGTCCTCATTGTGATGAGGAAGCCCACAGAGGTCAAGGGATCTGTCTTGGCCCTTCACAGAGATTACTGGTAGTGGCAGAGCCGAGGACTTTTAAGTCTAAGCCTCTTGACTTTTGCTCTTTTCACTGCACATTGTGGCCTCACTGAATCAAACCCCCTGAGTCAAGTGTCAGCAGCCAAAAATCTAATTCCTTGCCTTCCACTGCAATTTCTTTCAAGAATTCAACTCCATTTTTCTGACTCTGTACCCTTCACACTCCCTTTATTTATTTTTATCACAAATCAATGTACCCATACAGGGTAAAAGCTAAAGGGAAGTCCTCTGAACAAATACAAATGTGTATAAGTACACAAAAGAATGAGTACGAACACAAAAACCAACATTTAAATTTGGACAAATGTAGAATAAATTATGCATTTCAGCAGAGGCCTGTGTGCCCAAAGATAGCATATGTGCACATAGAAGGCATCTTACTTCCTAATAGTTGCCTATTATAACACATAAATATATTCTAGAAAAAGAATAAAAATGTATTTGTTTTCAAATTAATAATTTATAGCCTAATTTAGCACAGTATTGCATCTTTATAACATTTAAAATATCCATTTTGATAAAACATTCCTATAAGTAGACCAAGAAAACCAGGTTAATAAGCCTGTGTGTTTTATAGGGCAATAAAATAATGTATTTGTAATATTTAAAAATATAAAATATAAAAATTGAACTATATAATAACTAAACATTATTTTGTTTAAAAAGGTTCTTGTAGAACTTTTTATTTAACTTTTCCACTAGGTAAACTTAGAGTATATGAAGATAAATACTTTTTAAAAATATGTTTTTATTGATTTAGAGGGAGAGAAACATCAATGAGAGAGAAACATTGATGAGCTGCCTCCTGTGCGCCCCCTACTGGGGAATCAAGCCTGAAACCTGGGCATATGCACTGACCAGGAATCAAACAGGTGACCTCTCAGTGCATGGGACTACACCCAACTAACTGAGCCACACCAACCAGGGCTGATGATAAATACTCTTAATGTTGGAGATACAATATAAATGTGCCCAATGGCATCCAGAAATGATAATTATCCATTATTACCAATCAATACTTAATTTTTTTCCTTTAACATTTCTTTAATTTTCTGCATTAATTTAGTTTCACTATACATAGCCACTGAATTGAGCCACAACACACATTCTATAATTTTTTTTTTATATTTATATCAGTAGTAGTTTGAATCTACAACTATCTGGTGTGTTAATAAAATAATGTGATTGATTTGTCACCCCTGAGTCTTCTGGAGAATGTGTTGCAAGCTCTGAAGATAATTTCTAGAGAGTAAGTTCAAAAATATTTCGAGAAAAGGCAGCAATGTTTGAAATTGTAGAGCTATTCAAGGACATTTTGTTTTGAAAAAAAACTCCCTGAGAAATAATGGTCTGGTTATATTTGAAAATAAAATGAACAATAAGAACAAAAAAAAACTAGTAAAATTACTTTCTAGTCCCATCTGTCTTTTTAAAATGGCTACAATGATGTTCGCATTGTCCGGGGCCATGGGCCACCCTGATGCAATAACTGCATTGGAGACCATGAGATTTTACTTTTTGTGCATTCACCCAAAGCATAATCACAATTAGTGGCAAAGATTGGAGACTTGGAGAGCAAAAATCTGTTTTAAAATCAAAGCATTAATTATTGCTATAGATTGTAAAATAAAATTCATTTCCCTTATCCAAGTAAATGAGAAATGCGGAGATATAACTAAGGTAGGGTAAATAAATGATTATAGGCAGTGTCAGCAGAACTGAGACAGAGTCATTGGGAAAGAGGTGGAGTTCTTTCCACCTCCTTAGGTGGTGAGATCTTGGTGGGATTTCTTAGTTTTGAAGGAAGCATTCACCTGTGTCCCACAGATATCCAGAATCCTGAGGACAAACAATGCCACATCTTCTCATTTTGTATGTTTTCCTGTAAAATGACCTTGGCAGAGGGTGATTGGGGGAAGGGGAGAGAGTCTAGCTGTTCTGATGCTGTGATAATCAATCAGATATATCAAAAATAGAAAAATAATAAAGTTTGAAAATATATCTATATATATAAAAGCCAAGCAACCAGAATGACCAGAACAACTGGAATGACCGGTCATTATGACGTGCACTGTGGCTGGCCAACCAGCCGTCCAACCTCCTGCGGCCGCTCCCCCAGCCAGCCCAGACCCCGATCGGCTCCTACCCCCCAATGGAGGGGGGGGGGGGCTGGCCGGCAAACCTCCTGCGTCCCCTCCCCGCAGCTGGCTGGCCCTGATCAGCTCTGATCAGGGCGGGCCAGCCAGACCCCACCCGTGCATGAATTCATGCACTAAGCCTCTAGTGTGCAAATAATGTGGATATTAGACCTGCATTCAAGTTCCAGCTCTACTACTATGTGACCTCAGGAAAAAAATAATTAACTTTCATGAATTTCAGCTTCCTCATCTGAAAAATCATCATTATGGTCACCGAGAACACTTACAGCATGCTTACTACATTTCAGGCACTGTTCTAAGGGTTTCAGATATATTAATTAATTTAACCCTTAGAAAGCCCATGAAAAGGCATTATTACTAGTCTCATTTTCTACATGAAGAAACTGAGTTACAGAGAGGTTAAGTAACTTGCCCAAAGATAACATTCCATTGGGTTGTTGTGAGAAAAATACAAAATCAATGAGATGATTAGTGATAGAAGGAATCTTTAAGATCATCTAGTCTTAAACTCTAGCTGTAAATGTGAGGCATCTAAGGTTCACAAAAGAGCTGGTTACTGAAGACACTGAATCTCTTTGAGATTTTACTCTAGTGGCCTTTTCAAAGAACCTCTTTCCTATTTTGCTTTTCTCTAAGTAATTTTCATATGTTCTTCCACTTATATGTATAAAATTCTTCTAGGCTGTCTTTCCCATTTTTTAAAAATCATACTTCAAGGTTAGTGTGTAGTACAGCTAGACAGAAGGTCAAGGTCAACTGCATGACTGATGATGAAGATGATGAGATTAGGATAGCTATGATGCCAGCTCATTTATTGCATCCTGATTCTCTTTACAGCACTGTGCCAATGAATCTTATATACATTATTAGAGGCCCGGTGCATGACATTCGTGCACTGGGGGTTCATCCCTCAGCCTGGCCTGTGCCGTCTCGCAGCCCGGGACCCCTTGGGGTCCTTAGCACTACCACGGAGGCGGGAGAGGCTCCTGTCACCACCACTGCGCTTGCCAGCTGTGAGCCTGGCTTCTGGCTGAGCGGCACTACCCCTGTGGGAGTGCACTGATTACCAGGGGGCAACTCCTGCATTGAGCATCTGCCTCCTGCTGGTCAGTGTACATCATAGCAACCTGTCGTTCCGTGTTTGGTCGATTTGCATATTGGGTTTTATTACATAGGATCTCATCTAATGCTAAATCTACTTCTGAGCATATAACTTAAAATGTTACTAGTTTTAAAATCAGAGAATGGCTAAACCTGAGGTTTAAAAATGCAGACTTTCTGGAGTCCAGATTCCAAATCCCAAGGTCCTACTAAAGAGGATAAACTGAAGGCCAGGCTGATTAGTTAGTTTGGGCTAGACATGGAGAATGGAAGCCTTCTCTTCACAGGGAGGACACACACAGGCCCCTCAGTACCTTTTTGAAAGAGTGGGCATGAACCTTAACTCTTTCAGCAGAATCTCAGGTTTATTTGCCAAAATGGATTTTTAAAAACAATGGCTGAATTACCCTACAGTCCATTAGTCATCCTACAGAAATCTAATGTTAGATACATGTTCACTTAGGAGTTAGTGGTGAAAAAATCTGAAGTATGTTCAGCAGTTCTTGACTGTGGTCCTTTATTCAATAGAAATTTCCTCCTTTAAAATCACCAGTTAGTGCTGCTTTGAACAACTACTTCAAAAGTGAAACCAAAAAACGGAAGGGACATCACCCAGAGCCACAGGAACGCTGGCTGAGTGGAAGTCCTACAACTAGGAGGAAAGAGAAACGCATACGGACACTCAGAGGAGGCGCAGTGCTGAAGTCAAATTCTGAGGTGCGGAGTGCGCGGAGAGGGCTGGTGGCGGAGGGCGCGGTTGTTGTTTTCAATCGGGAGGAAGTCGAAGACTCTGAGCACCAGATCCGGGCGAGCCTTTAGGGACCCAGACTCAAACGGGAGAAGCGGGACTGTCTGGCTTCGGTCAGAGCGAGTGCAGCTTTCTCTCCGAGCTTTGCAGCGGGTGCTGGGACTCAGAGAGGCAGAGCCCCTTGGGACAGGACTGAGAGCCGCCATAACTGCTCTCTCTGGCCCACCCTGTTGATCCTGTGCGACCCGCCCCGCCCAAGCCCTGCACAGAGGCATTTGCCGGATAGCCTCAGGCAAAGGCTAGATTAGCACCTCCCTAGAGGACAGAAGTTCTCTCACTGCTGACACAGCTGATTCTCATAGCCACTTGGCCTGGAGGTCAAACCCTCCCTGGAATTAGCTACAACAATCAAGATTTATCTATAAGACTGCGAACAAAGACCACTAGGGGGTGCACCAAGGAAGCATAACAAAATGCGGAGACAAAGAAACAGGACAAAATTGTCAATGGAAGAAATAGAGTTCAGAACCACACTTTTAAGGTCTCTCAAGAACTGTTTAGAAGCTGCCGATAAACTTAATGAGCTCTACACGAAAACTAATAAGACCCTCGATCTTATATTGGGGAACCAACTAGAAATTAAGCACACACGGACTGAAATAACGAATATTATACAGACGCCCGACAGCAGACCAGAGGAGCGCAAGAATCAAGTCAATGATTTGAAATGCGAGGAAGCAAAAAACATCCAACTGGAAAAGCAAATTGAAAAAAGAATCCAAAAATGCGAGGATAGTGTAAGGAGCCTCTGGGACAGCTTCAAGCGTACCAACATCAGAATTATAGGGGTGCCAGAAGATGAGAGAGAGCAAGATATTGAAAACCTATTTGAAGAAATAATGACAGAAAACTTCCCCCACCTGGTGAAAGAAGTGGACTTACAGGTCCAAGAAGCGCGGAGAACCCCAAACAAAAGGAATCCAAAGAGGACCACACCAAGACACATCATAATTAAAATGCCAAGAGCAAAAGATAAAGAGAGAATCTTAAAAACAGCAAGAGAAAGAAACTCAGTTACCTACAAGGGAATACCCATACGACTGTCAGCTGATTTCTCAACAGAAACTTTGCAGGCCAGAAGGGAGTGGCAAGAAATATTCAAAGTGATGAATAGCAAGAACCTACAACCAAGATTACTTTATCCAGCAAAGCTATCATTCAGAATTGAAGGTCAGATAAAGAGCTTCACAGATAAGGAAAAGCTAAAGGAGTTCATCACCACCAAACCAGGATTATATGAAATGCTGAAAGGTATCCTTTAAGAAGAGGAAGAGGAAGAAAAAGGTAAAGATACAAATTATGAACAACAAATATGCATCTATCAACAAGTGAATCTAAGAACCAAGTGAATAAATAATCTGATGAACAGAATGAACTGTTGATTATAATAGAATCAGGGACATAGAAAGGGAATGGACTGACTATTCTTGGGGGGGAAAGGGGTGTGGGAGATGTGGGAAGAGACTGGACAAAAATCGTGCACCTATGGATGAGGACAGTGGGTGGGGAGTGAGGGTGGAGGGTGGGGCGGGAACTGGGAGGAGGGGAGTTATGGGGGGGAAAAAAAGGAACAAATGTAATAATCTGAACAATAAAGATTTAATAAAAAAATTAAAAAAAAAATCACCAGTTATTGGATGTAATATAACTTAATCTTCAGTATGTGTCTATGGAGAAGAGATGAAGCTCTTGACTTTGCCCCCCCTCCCCCCCCCTTTTTTTTTACTGAGCCTAAATTGCTCTTTTTCTAAAAACTAGATCCTGCTTTAGCTGCTATGGTAGCCAGCTTCTAAGAGGGTTCTCAATAATCCTTGCCTCCTGGTATCCACACCCTTGTCTAGTCCCTCCCACACTGAATCAGGGTTTGTGACAACAGCATGTGACCTTTGGGGCTAGGTCACAGAAGGCACTGAGGGTCCCACCTTGCTCTGGGATAAGCCAGCTGCCATGTAATATGAACACTAAGGAGTCCCATGGAGAACTGAGGTCCCTAGAGGCCAGAGCTAATCTCGTTAGTCATGTAGTGAGCCATTTAGAAGTGCATCATCTCTCCAAAATGAAGTCCTGGTTGACTTTCGACTGCAACTTCATGGAGAACCATAGCCAGATCTGCTCCAAAATTCCTAGCCTATAAAAATCATGATTACTGTTGTCTTAAGACACTAAGTCCTGGGGTTATTTGTTTCAGATATAATAGATATGAAACAATAGACAATGAATACTGCTACTAACACTGAGAGCATGCAACAGCTTTCTGGAATCTCTTATAATTCCTAAACCACCATCATTCCATCAGCTATTACAGACTATGTTGTTATTAATGATCATAGTGGGCAAAAGGCCAACAGTTATATTATATTCTGATTTATCTCTGATTGGTATAGGCATCACTGCTTTGGGAGGCAATTTTTTAAGAATAATCATACAGTATTTACGACATGGCTGTTTCCACCGTGTGAGATGCTGACTTCATAGGCTTGCAAAATTCCTGATTTGATGAAATTATTGGTAATATATTTATCTTTTCTTCAATGTTACATTTTAAAAAGATAAAACTTGCTTAGTTTACTTTTTGAAGATAAGTTTTGATGTCATGTCTCTGACTGTGGTGGAGTGATAAACTGTGGAGGATCAAAACAACAGGGAGGATTTGAAAGAGCAGCAAGAAACAAATCTCTCTGCTGAAATCAATCAAAGTGACTTTCCAACTGCAGGAAATTTTAACAACTCCTAATGTGTCCAAAGGAATTCATTTCAACCAGTGCAAAAATGTAGCGAGATTTCAGAAAGATAATTTTAAAAAATCGAGGCACTGGGCATTGGACCACAATTCTAAATAGAAAAGAAATGCTACACATGAATTCTTAAAACTTGCCTGGCTGCCAAAAGTATGATATTTCACACTGGTACTATGGGGAAAGTATTTAGGAGGACTGCCAACTATGCAATCCTGCTTCCTAAATTAGACCCATTCCATAGTCAAGGAAAGTTACCTGCACGCTCCAGAAAGTCTTTACTCCAAGCCTACTCTGTGTCCAGGACTATGTAAAGAAGTGCAGAAAGGCAGGTTTATATGACTCCTGATATATTAGATACCAGGACACTAAAATAACGGAATGAAAAGTTAAAAAAAATAATTGACATACTTGGTTTGTAGAACTTCCTACTGGCCCTGCTTTACAATGAGCTAATATTTTCTTTAAATTATTTTAAAATAGGTAATATTTAAAATTGGTTTAAGAGCTCCAAAATATAGCAAAGGGTAATATTAAATAGTAAGCCTCCCTCTCATCTCTAAACTCACTGATTGATAATTACTTTTACCAGTTTCATATGTCCTTGGAGGTAATTCTTTGCATATATAATACAAGCATATACATAAATGTGTGTTTAGACAT
Source organism: Myotis daubentonii (assembly GCF_963259705.1). Classification (NCBI taxonomy): domain Eukaryota; kingdom Metazoa; phylum Chordata; class Mammalia; order Chiroptera; family Vespertilionidae; genus Myotis; species Myotis daubentonii. The sequence goes on along the minus strand of NC_081845.1, from coordinate 84,475,518 downwards.
GGACTATATGTATAGATAGGTATTTTCCCTGATTATCCTCTTAATATAAATAATAACGTAATATGCCTTTCTGTTACTATATATCATAGTTGGGTTTTTTTTGGTAACCAACATATTTTAGAGACTATTTTTATATCTTTGTTATATTTGAGTATATTTCTGGCCTTTCTTGGCTGCTCAATTATTCTATGTATCTAGAATTTTACTATTTATGAATGTTCACTTTTATCACCTCCTTTAATCTTCTTAACCACTCTGGGACTATGATGGACATATATTGTGACTACCTTATAGACAGAGAGAAGCTCACGGACTTGTCCTTAGGACTGGGAGGTAAGGGCTTCTCCCACCACACCAAAGGCAGAGAGCACTGGCAGTCTCCAAGGAACATTTTAAAAACAGGGATGGTTTTAGTTTTATTGCAATGCTATATTTTATTTATTTTTTATTTTTTTAAAATATATTTTATTGATTTTTTTTACAGAGAGGAAGGGAAAGGGACAGAGAGTTAGAAACATCAATGAGAGAGAAACATCGATCAGCTGCCTCCTGCACAAGGGAATGTGCCCGCAACCAAGGTACATGCCCTTGACCGGAATCGAACCCGGGACCCTTCAGTCCGCAGGCTGACGCTCTATCCACTGAGCCAAACCGATCAGGGCAATGCTATATTTTAGAAATGCTGGCAGACTATCAAATTATTAAACTTTTAATGAAGTTTAAAACTTACAATACTATAGGCATGTACTCAGTGAAGTCTGAACTTCCATAGATTGTTGGTGGGAGAGTAAAGTGGCACAGCCCTGTGGAAAGTACTAGTATTTGGGCAACACACACCAAAGGGTTTTAGAGGAGGAAAAAAGCTGCTTCTGGGATTTCTGGGCTGCAGCCTCCAGTGCCCTCCACTCGGAACTCATAGCCTTTGCTCCAATGTTATCCTGCAGTGCCTGTGATCATGCTCATCTTTCTGCCTGTCTGCAGATCATTGTTTCCCTTCCTTTCTCCTTCTTTTCCCTCCCTCTAAACCAGCGGTTCTCAACCTGTGGGTTGCGACCCCTTTGGCAGTCGAACGACCTTTTCACAGGGGTCGCCTAAGACCATCCTGCAGATCAGATATTTACATTACGATTCATAACAGTAGCAACATTACAGTTATGAAGTAGCAACGAAAATTATTTTATGGTTGGGTCACAACATGAGGAACTGTATTTAAAGGGCCAGGAGGTTGAGAACCACTGGTCTAAACCCTGAACCTTAGGGCTGACAAGGCCACACTGAAACCCCACCTCTCTTGATTCTCAACTTCTCCCATTAGCTTCTAATTCTAACTCCTCCCTTCCCAGTCTGAGATGTCCTCCTAAGTTTCTCTCTTCCACACAATCTGATGGAGCCAACTATTTATTTCATACTAGAGGCCTGAAGCACGAAATTCATGCAAGGGGCTTGGCCCTCGCAGCCGCGGTGGCTTTCCTTGGCCCTCTCAGCCCCAGCTTTGTCTAATAAGCATATTACACTTTTATTATTATAGATCATTTATATTTCATAATTAATTTTGTTCTCATTTTCCAAATTAAAATTAAATGATAAAGTAGAAACTTTTTCAAACAATGCATATCCCCTCACTCATCCCACAGAATTTAAGTAACTTTTCCAGAAATAATAACAAAACAAATAAATTAAGGGATTCATTGAGATGATTTTCTTAGAATAATACACCTTAATCAGAACACATTCTCTACAGAAATTACCTTTAAGATTATTTGTTTGTGAAATTTCCCCTTCACAATTAAAAAAAAGGCAAATGTTTTCATTTTCTTGTTCAAATTTTCCTGATTTAGAAAAACTATTTTCCCTTAAATTAAAAAAATGATAATTCCTTTTATAAGTGAAATAACCAAACTTATATTTGCATGCTTTTGCTAACACTATTTGTAACAAGCGATAGTTTATATCAAATAACTGGATAGCCCAATCTAAAATTGAGTCCATTTCCCTCCAAAGACCTTGGTTTATTCTTCATTTGAGAAATTTCTGTGGTTCTAATTTTTCTTTTGGTTCATCTTGTATCTTTTCAAAATTAAATATAATCACTTTAACTGTTTTCAGGCAGCAGCATTCCCAAGGTCAAATTTGATATCTATTCATCAAGACGATCTCCCTTAGGGCTGATTCAGAAAATAACATAAATAACCTTCAAATTGTTCCAAAGAATGTCATCCTTATTGGCAGAGCTGTGACCACAGCTTCTAGTAACAATTTCAAAAGAGAATGCTTTGCTCAAAGCACAAAAAATACTTCTGGAATTTTGGCCAAAATTCTGCCAGGTATACCTTTTCCTCTGCCAGCATTGTTAACACCATTATGATGGTCTTGGCCTTAAGATGCTTTACAATTACTAAAAAGCTAAAATTTTTATTTTTTGAAAATTTAATGAAATTCTTAAATATTTATTAAAGTGTAATTGCAATTCTAATATCTAATGCCCACCTGGTTGCCAACGTAAAGAATGACTATCCTATGTCACATACTTTACATCCAGACCTACATATACACACATTTCAAAGGAATATGAGTCGTCACTGTTTGTCAGCCTCCATGTGCAACTGTTGTAGGTACTGTGTTAATTCATGAGTAGATTAGAACATAAAGAGAGGATCTGATGAGGTAATTTGCCGTTTCTCTTATTTACAAGCTTTTGCAGCCCAATCCTTCCCTTACTCTCACTCCAGTAGTGTCCCTTCAGACTCTGGGGCAGCATAAGCCACAGACCTTCATAGGGTCTGGCAGTGGTTGCCTTTATGGGGGTGGGCTGGGGAGAGTGTAAAAATATATATAACATAAAATTGGCCATTTTAACCATTATGGCATTAATGACATTCACAATTTTGTGCAACTATCACCAGTATGTATTTCCAAAAATTTTTCATGACTCCAAACAAAAACTCTGTACCCATTAAGCAATAATTCCACCTTCCCCCACCTGTGGATATTTAAAATATACTTTCTGTCTCTATGAATTTAACTATTTTAGATCTTTCACATCAAGAATTCCTAAAGCACCTGCAATCAATGAAGAAAAGTTTAACAATTACCTACAAAGTGAGCTGCTATCGCCGCTGCCACAATTAAACATCAAGCTCCCTTTCTGTTCCCAGGTGTTGGTGCTGGTGGTTAATAGGGATGAACAGGAACACTGGCTGTGTGTGCCAATTGCTGTGATAGCGATGGAGCTCCACAGATGGTCACTACTACTTCTCTTCTCCAGTGTCTACCATATACTAATCACATTACCGATTAACTGATTGGAAAATGAATTCTTCCTAACAACATACGTGACATACTCATGACTTTTACTTTTCATGGCCCATTAGGGGAACTAACTTCCCTGGTCAGTGAGAAGAAGCAAACCAATCATACACTCAGGGAAGGAGAACTGGGTTTCCTGATTGTACATGGGGAGGTGATCTCTTCTCCTCTCCTTCCCAAGTCTTATCTCCGCCTGTGGAGCAGAATCACCATTCTGCCATCAGGACATACCCCATTGCACTATTTTCTCTTTGTTTCAATCCTGAGAATTCTTCTATTTTTTCCCCAAGGAAAGTAGAATCACAGCATCCCTGTAGATACCTGCTTTTCGTTGGCATAGAAAGAAAGATGAATTCTATAGCAAGGAAAGTCGCATCTTCAAACTAAAGCTGTCCAATGATTTTTATTTTAAAATATATTTTATTGATTTTTTACAGAGAGGAAGGGAGAGGGATAGAGAGTCAGAAACATCGATGAGAGAGAAACATCCATCAGCTGCCCCCTGCACGCCCCCCACTGGGGATGTGCCCGCAACCAAGGTACATGCCCTTGACTGGAACCGAACCCGGGACCCTTCAGTCCGCAGGCCGACGCTATATTTACTGAGCCAAACTGGTCAGGGCCTGTCCAATGATTTTATTGGGCCATATAACACAGATATTATATGCTGGGAACTGATTTCTTAATGGAGCGAGAGAAAAGCTTCTCAGTCTGTGTGGGAGCCTGACATTTCACAGCAGCACGTGAGGTTGTTATAAAAAAAACAGTAGTTCTTCCAAATCTGAAAACAAGATGTCTAGACTCTTGTCCTAATTGATGGCCCTACATAAAAATGTATCATAAAAATGTGTCTGAAACTATAAGGAGTATAGCACTAACAAAGACACTTCTTTCAGAAAAACTGGAATACATAATCATCTAACAAAGAGATGTGCCATAATAGCCAAATCATTCTGTTATTATGGGTTTTTCAAATCTTGTTTTCCCAATGGTTACTTCTGGCACCTAATATTTTACAGACAAAAGCTTACTGAATGGATAGTGATGATTCGGTGCTATCTCTAGTCCCATATTTATAATTGCTGTCATTTTAAAAACAATTGCTTATTAACTATCAACTTTAGTCCTCATTAAATGTTTTCAGTTCAATAGCTCATAAAATCATACTTCATCAAGTACCATTATCAACACTAATAAAAGAAAAATGGTAATTGGCGTACGAGCTACCCTTTTCATTGGCTAATCAGGGCTATATGCAAATAAACTGCCAACTAAGATTGGCAGTTAACTGCCAACAAGATGGTGGTTAATTTGCATATGTAGGCACAATGCAGGGAGGCGAAAGGGAAAGCAGGAAGAAACCCCCTGCCACTGACAGTGATCGGAAACCCAGGGGGGAGCTAAGAGCTGGGGGGTAGGGAAAAGGCGGCCCTGGGGCCGCCTTTGCCCTGCCCCCCAGCCATGATAGGAGAATCAGGTGCCTTTGCCGCCCTGGCCAGTGATAGCAGGAAGTAGGGGTGGAGCCAGCGATGGGAGCTGGGCACAGTCGAAGCTGGCAGTCCCAGGAGCTAGGGGTCCCTTGCCTGGGCCTAAAGCAAAGCCCACGATCGTGGGGCCGCTGCAGCTGCGGGTCCCCGCTGCCCGGGCCGAACGCCTCAGCCAGAGGCATCCTGCAGGGGCAGGGGCGGAGACCGCGTGATCGCAGCGCCCCCTGCTGCCACTGCAGGTCCCCGCTGCCCGGGCCGGACGCCTAGGCCAGATCGTCAGGCCTGGGCAAGGGGCCGATCCTGCGATTGGAGGGTGATGGGGGTCAATGCCTGAGGGCTCCCAGTATGTGAGAGGGGGCAGGCTGGGCTGAGGGACACTCCCCCACACACACACCCAGTGCACGAATTTCGTGCACCGGGCCCCTAGTAAATAATAATTTTCTAAAACAAGGCTAGTTCCAGAGTCCAATAGTTGGACATTGCTCTCTGGGATATATGTGTGTGTGTGTGTGTGTGTGTGTGAGAGAGAGAGAGAGAGAGAGAGTATGTGTGTGTAACTTGCTATTAAGAGCAGTTTATATATATATAAAGGCTAAGTGACCAGCCATATGTCCGTCCGACCGTCTGATTGGCCGGTACATATGACATGCACTGGCAATTTAAAAATAAACATTGACTCACACTTGTGCGATACATATAAAGCTCATGCTGGCGCCAAATGCATGTGATGCCAGAATTATCTGAAGACCAAATATTGGCACAACGTACCAGGGTTTTTAATATGAAGCTGTATGCTCTTTTAAATGACATATATATATAAATTTGATTTATTTGGCAAAGTAATAGCTAAAATTCATATCATCGAATTTCAGAAACGCGGATTGCCTCATGCTCACATATTATTGATATTAGACAGTGAATTCAAATTATGAATGGAAGATGACATTGACCGTATAGTTAAGGAAGAAATTCTGGATGAAGACCAGTGTCCTCAACTTTTTCAAATTATAAAATCAAATATGGTACACGGAACATGTGGAATACAAGATCCAAATAGTTCATGTATGGAAAATGTTCAAAGGGATTTTCACACCTATTTGAGTGATGATCCCATCGATTCAACGGATGATGCCGAAAAGGAAAATTTTCCCATCGGACTTCTTAATAGTGTTACTCCTTTGGGAATTCCGTGTCATAAATTAAAATTGAAAGTAGGTACAATCATCATACTACTGAGAAATCTTAATAGTAAATGCGGTCTTTGTAATGGTACTAGATTTATTATCAAAAGATTGTGACCTCAAATGACAGAAATGGAGGAAAGCAAACGACTGGATATAGAGTTCAAAACCACATTTATAAGGTTTTTCAATAATTTTATGGAAACCGCCGATAAATTTAGTGAGACCCTCAAGAAATCTAGTGAGACCCTCGAGGATATGAAAAAGGACCAACTAGAAATTAAGCATACACTGACTGAAATAAAGAATAATATACAGAGATCCAACAGCAGACCAGAGGATCCCAAGAATCAAGTCAAAGATTTGAAATACAAAGAAACAAAAAATACCCAACCGAAAAAGAAAAAAGATTCCAAAAATATGAAGATAGTGTAAGGAGCCTCTGGGACAACTTCAAGCGTACCAACATCACAATTATAGGGATACCAGAAGAAGAGAGAGGTCAAGATATTGAAAACCTATTTGAAGAAATAATGACAGAAAACTTCCCCTACCTGGTGAAAGAAATAGACTTACAAGTCCAGGAAGTGCAGAGAACCCCAAACAAAAGGAACCCAAAGAGGACCACACCAAGACACATCATAATTAAAATGCCAAGAGCAAAAGACAAAGAGAAAATCTTAAAAGCAGCAAGAGAAAGAAAGTCAGTTACCTACAAGGGAGTACCCATAGGACTGTCAGCGGATTTCTCAACAGAAACCATGCAGGCCAGAAGAGAGTGGCAAGAAATATTCAAAGTGATGAATAGCAAGAACCTACAACCAAGATTACTTTATCCAGCAAAGCTATCATTCAGGATAGAAGGTCAGATAAAGAGCTTCACAGATAAGAAAAAGCTAAAGGAGTTCATTACCACCAAACCAGCATTATATGAAATGCTGAAAGGTATTCTTTAAGAAGAGGAAGAAGAAAAAGAAACTCTTACCATTTGCCACAGCATGGATGGAACTGGAGAGCGGATAAATACCACATGATCTCACTCATTTGTGGAATATAATGAACAACATAAACTGATGTACAAGGACTGATCCAGAGACGGAGAGGCATTGATTGGACTGTCGGGCCTTGAGAGGCATTGATTGGACTGTCGGGCCTTGGAGGGAAGGTAGGGGAGGGTGGGGGTAAGGGGGAAAGATCAACCAAAGGACTTATATGCAAGCATATAGGCCTAACCAATGGACACGGACAACGGGGGGGGGGGGGGGGTGAGGGCATGAGCGGGGGGGGGGGGTGTAGGGGGTAACGTGGGGATAAGGACACATATGTAATATCTTAATCAATAAAAAATATATTTAAAAAAAAAACCAACAATAAAAAAAAAAGTTTCAAGGTTGTTTTTTTTAAAAAAAAGATTGTGACCTAACATAATCGAAGCTGAAGTGTCAACAGGATCTGCGGAAGGAGAGGTTGTTCTGATTCCAAGAATTGATTTGTCCCTGTCTGACACTGGCCTCCCATTTAAATTAATTCGAAGACAGTTTCCCGTGATGCCAGCATTTGTGATGACTATTAATAAATCACAAGGACAAACTCTAGACAGAGTAGGAATATTCCTACCTGAACCCATTTTTGGACATTGTCAGTTATAGGTTGCTTTTTCTTGAGTTTGAAAAGCGTGTGATGTTAAAGTTAAAGTTGTAAATACTTCATCACAAGGGAAATTAATCAAGCACTCTGAAAGTGGAAATTAGAGGTGGGATCTGGACTCCTCCATGCTCTCTATCACCAGGAACTTCCTGGGCCTAGATCTATCCAGTTTAATAAGGATTCTTTCTCTAGACCTTGACCTCTAAGAGAAGTGTAGTATTCAGAAGCTGTCTTGAGATTAAAATGGAGACACTGACAAAATTTTCCCAATCAAGTATCTGAGAAATACTGTTATCAAAATTAGGAAGAGCCTTGGAGAGTTTGTTCATATAACATTATAGTATTTTTCTTTCCATTGAGGAGAAATAAATTAAAAAATCAATTTAGCTTGGAAGAAAAGTGTGTAGCTATTGGATACTGAAATAACTTGGGAATAGAGATTTCACAGTTAAATTCTTAGGAGATTTTTTGAAACACTATAAATTCTCATTTGTCTTGAATAACAAGTAAAATTCTGCTGAAATTGACCAAAGATCATACTAGTCACCAACTTAAATATCATCACCCAACAATCTTGTTGAATTATGGATCCTCTCATCTAGATATTTGAAACATTGAATTTTCATAAATATACTTAAGAGAGGACAATAACTCTCTACTAGTAGAAGTTTAGGAATCAGTGAAAGCAGGAGTAAAAATCTTTTCTGAGTAAGGGTCCTTCCCTGATCCTCAAGTTGGAAACTTATAATTAAAGCCAGTTTGCAATGGAGTACATGTTTCATTCTTTCCTTTTAATCTAAGGCTTCCAACTACTCTAAGCTCTCATTCCTGGAAAAGCTTTTGGCAGTCAGTTGTTGCAACCCACAATCTCTGTAGCTTTTCATCTTTTTACCATACTCCTTCTGCATCTAAGCCTCACTTCCCATATGTGGTCAGTAATGCCACCACCACCGGAAGTAAACTGGTCCTCAGCATGGGCCTGTTTGCCCACACATGGGCAGAATGGGGGGCAGGAAAGGAGTCCAGTGTTCATGGATCTCAAGGTATCTGAAGCTATAAAGAACACATTATCACATTATTACTCATTTTATACACATGAAAACTGACACAGAAACATTAGGGAATTCTCTGAAGGTACAAAGCCCATCAGTGGGTTTGGGTTTCCATCCCACACTCAGATGTCACGCTGGGTTTCCCTGTGCAGTTCTCAGAAGGGCGCTGCTGGCCAACTAGCACTGTCATCTCTACTTTTGAACTCTATTAGGATGATGATGATTTTAAAATAAAACATTCCACTTGCATTTTTTGAGCATGCTCTGTATTTTAGGCACTCTGCTAGAAGCTTCCAAGTGGTATTACTAAATATTTACTAAAAATTGCTAATTTTTATAAGTGATTAAACTGGGGCTTAGGCCAGTCAGCTGATTCAGAAGGGCATTGTTGGCCAACTAGCCTTTTCATCTCTGGTTGTGAATTCTATTAGGATGCTAATGATTACATGTAACAGTATCAGTGAAATTTTGGTTTATAAGACAGTCTCCCTCCCTCCCTCCCTCCCTCCCTCCCTCCCTCCCTCCCTCCCTTCCTTCCTTCCTTCCTTCCTTCCTTCCTTCCTTCCTTCCTTCCTTCCTTCCTTCCTTCCTTCCTTCCTTCCTGATACTCATAATCATACTACTTTTTAGGTTGTTGTAGTAATTACACGATATCCTACTTTTAAAACCCTTAGAAGACAATCTTTTAAAATGAGACTATATACATATATGTATGTGTATGTGTGTAGTCACACACACACAATTATACCTCTCTAAAAGGTTATATGTACATGCATAGTTATTACTTTTAAATAAAAGTGACATCTCAATGGAAATACAGTACTCACACCTCTGGTACTGATTTTCTAACAACAGCAGTCCTCCACATGATGCTTTTCTGAAAAGCACATCAGTACCACGACTGACTAAACCATGCAAATATGACTGCCACACTCCTGAGACATCTTTCACCTTGATAGAACACAGGGAGTTGCACATAAAAATTTTAAGAGTATAAATGAAGCCTCCTGAGTCTTTTGGAATAAATACCTCCAGGCGTAATGGGACCACAGCCAAGCAGCCTAGAAGTTGTATCCTTTGCTTCCAATAGTCTGTGAACTACGATACCAAGATCTGTGTAATCCAAGTATTTTAAATGCTTCCACACCATTTCAAGTACAATCATGAAATTTAAAAATACTCCTCTACCATTATATAGAACAGAAAAAGAGCAGTGCTTTGCAAAGCTCAAGTGAGATAATTTAAAACCTACTTTAAAATTACATCATTAATGCCATGATCTATCAGCACACTATTGACTCTCTCATTAGCCAATTCACATGAAGTATGAAGGTTACCACCAGTGGTGAGAGCTGGTCACCTGCAACATCGAGTTAAATGGCATACTTGATGGCCAATGAACTCCTAGAGAACTAGTTCAAACTGATGCATCATTTTGTCAGAATTAGCTCTTTAAGATCTCTCTTTAGAAATTAGAAACCACTATCACCAATAGCCAACATCTATACATATAAAAGGCTAATATGCAAAGTGTCCCCTCGGGAGTTCGATCACTTGCCATGACGTGTGCTGACCACCAAGGGGCAGCACAGAATGAAGGAAGGCCCCGACTGGCAGCCAGCAGCCAGGGAAGGGAGGCCATGGCTGTCAGCCAGAAGGAAGGCCCTGGCTGGCAGACAGAAGACTCCGATCGGCCCTGATCGCTGGCAGGCCTAGAGACCCTACCTGTGCATGAATTTCATGCACAGGGCCTCTAGTTTTAAATAACTGCTAACCCACCTGCTTTTCTCTAGGAAACATCAGAAAACTCACAAGTTAGTAAAGTTCTGTAAAGACTACAAAGTCTCCATCTTTCTGATGAGGTTTACTTATTTTGTTTGAGATACTTTATTCCCCCCTTTCTGAGAAATATAAAGTTCCCACATCAGATTCAGTTCAAGGGACAGACTTATTTAAAAGAAGATCTAACAGAAGTGGGTGCCAGAGAACACTTCTCTGTCACTTTAGTCTTGACTTGGCATAGAGTTTCAGATGGTATTCATTTGGAATAAGGAGATCGATGACATAACATGGCCAATCCTCCTCTCTAACTGGCTCCACTAGAAGCGGGTAAGGGCAGAAAAATATAAATTCATCTGTCTATAGGCAACCAAAAACATACCAACTCATCTTGGAGCAATTTAACCAATAAGATGATTTAGAGGACAGTTCAGTGGCACCATTTTTGGAAGGTAAAAGCTTAGCAGAAGGAATATAAATCAAAGGTGACTGGCAGGTAAAGGATATATGCAGCAATCAGCCAAACCATGTGCACACTGGCACAAATTCAATGAGATCATTTATAAAATTTTTAAGGCAGGAGTACACAAAAGGGGGTCTGGTGCTAACTAAATCCACAGATAGCTTACATGCCACTGAAATAAACACTTCCAGATGCGGGTGTACAAAAACCTTTCACAGAAAGAAATGCTTTCTTTCATAAATCTGAAGGAGGGACTCTTAGCAGGGAAGGGCAAAAAGTCTGAAACAGACGGAGTTTCGAGTAGGCTGGAAGTGCTTGCTGAGGTGGAATAACTGTGAGGGAGCTGACGGACGGCATACGGAGTGTCTCCACTAGAAGCATCTCTGCAACCAGGAAGAGTTCATTCCCCTTAAGCCAGGGAACATACTAACAACGTCTCAATACATCAGTCCTGGAAATGTGATGTCTGAGTCAGGGTTGCTCTCATTACTTTCCTTAGAGTTCCTGTTCCTGGAGGTTTATGTGGTGGTGGAGACAATGGATTCACACAGAGATGAAAGCCTCTACTCAAAGTTTAGGAAACTGATGCTTTGGAACTTACACTAGCACAAAGCTGTTGCAGGCATGGCTTTTATGATGCAAACATTTTTAAAAATCTGGTTAGATTATAGTCATCTTTCAGGAATGCACGGCCAAGTTCATTAATGCTTTCGAAAGTCAATTTGTTCATCAACACAGCCTAATAATACCTGGGACTTTCTGGCCACAAATATAAACACTCCGAGAAGTTCAAACAGAAAGCTAGAATGTCTTTTTTTTTTTTTTTAAGTTCAGGTGATCTATCCATTGAGGTTCCTCCACCCCCACCCCATTCCCTGGGAGATCCTTGAAAGTAGTTTCCTTGTTGAATCTTTCAACTGCATGCAAATTCTTTGTAAGCATCTGAGCACTAAATTTATTCTTGAGACTATTTTTAATTGTTTCTTTTATGTACTGACCCAAATTATAAACTTGTCATCTTTTTTTTTTAAAAAAAATATTTTATTGATTTTTTTTACAGAGAGGAAGGGAGAGGGATAGAGAGTTAGAAACATCAATGAGAGAGAAACATCGACCAGCTGCCTCCTGCACACCTCCTACCAGGGTGTGCCCGCAACCCAGGTACATGCCCTTGACTGGAATCAAACCAGGGACCTTTCAGTCCACAGGCCGATGCTCTATCCACTGAGCCAAACCGGTTTGGCAACTTGTCATCTTTTATTCTTCTTTCACTCAAGGTCTTATTTTATTTACTATTTATGCCAAATAGCTTTTGAATACATTCTATCTTCTCTATCCTCAATGCCATTGCTTTAGCAGAGGCTTTCCCGGCCTCTTGCCTGCAATATTGTGGCAGCCACCCAATTGGTCTCTCTGTCTATTATATGTCCTAACTCCAGTTCCTCCTCTACACCATCACTGAAATTATTTTTCTACAATACAGATCTGTTCATGTCAACTCCTTGTTCAAACACTCTAAAATAGCTCCTTGGTGACCATACTAGTTGCTTAAAAAGAAAATTTCCAAACAAAATCTTACCCAAACCCCAATATATATCAGAGAAAAAAATTTATCTGTATTATTTGCAGAACACCTGTAAAATACCTAGGGGGTTCTGAAGAGCAGTTAGATAACAGCAGGTCTACACCATAAAGTTTAGGTAAGCTGGCTTGGCATTCAAAGCCTTCTCCAAACACCATCACTCCACCTTTGATGCTTTCCTTCATCTCCCCTCAATGTACTCTGGACTCAGTTCCTTACCGTGGCCTAACAGCCACAGTGCTTTCAGACATTTACCACCGCCCCCCCGCACCCCCCCCCCCCCATTTTATTCCAGCTTTTCTTTCTGCCTAAAATTGTCTTTTAGAATTCCTACTCATTTCCCTCACCTCTGTCTCATAAACTCAGTTCCATGTTAATGACCTCCCAAAACTTCTCTGATCCTGCCCCATCTTCAGTGACAGCACCAATCACAGGGCACTGCTTACAGGCGCATCTCTTTTGTTACATTGGAACATGTGGCTACTTATCTCCCCCACAGGCCATCCCCCCCACTTCAACATATTTCTAACACATTGTTTGGAAAATGCTTATTGAATTAATAAATGGAGATATCAGAGCCATAAGAACCCTAGGACATGTTAGGGATGTTATTACTGGTCCTTCCACTTCTAAATCATGTGTAGTTCAATTGTACAAATATGGGTTCTGCCAAATGGACTGTTATTACCTAGTCCAAACTTGGAAAGCCAGTGCTGTCCTATGTCTGTGAAGTGTGCTTTCATCCTACCAGGAAGGCATGTGCTTTGAATTGTTTTTCCAGCAGTGGTGGGTGATAGATTGACTGTAGCAGTACAGTCTTGCCTGGCTTTCTTCTTCATTTTTTGTTTTAACCATTTGTGAGCTGACTGTGTGGGTTAAAGATATTGCTTGCCACCTAAAACTGAAGTGAAGTTAGTTTACCCACATGAGGACCAACTCTAATATTGTCTTCTTTAGATAGTAGAAGAAAAGCACAGTGCAGAGCCCAGCCTGGTTTTCTTTCCCTTCTCCTCTCTCCTCTCCCTTCCCCTCCCCAACTCTGCCCTTTCTCCTCCACTCCCCTCCCTTGCTCTCCTTTCCTTTCCTCTCCCCTCTCTCTTTTTAAAAAATACCAACAGCTTGCTTGGATGAGAAATGCTTGTCAACTATAACTTATTTACTTATTAGGCGCTTACCTAATTAGTCTAGAATCCGGGAATGGGTGTTTTAGGTTAAATCAGGAATGTAGAATTAAATCAGAGCCAGAAATGTAGTCTCTAACTTCTCTACTGGAAACCATAAAATCTGCACAAGTGTTTAAATTGGAATTGACAGGGACTTGTAGGCCAGGCTGCAAACTTCTGGAACCAGAGAGTCAACTCAAATACCCCCTCCCTGGTATTTCCACCAAGGGTGCAGCTGCCCAACTGTCACCTTGAATGCACCTGGGCAAATTCAGAGCCTGACATTGGGCTCTGCCCTCATGACCTCTGCCAACTAATCAACCAAAATATATCCAGATCTGGAGCGCCTACTCCACAGTTTGGGTATATGCCCAGAACTGCAAGTGTACTCCAATCAGGAGGGAGAGCCTATCCAGGTGCCAGGGCAAGAATCACCATCTGACTGACAAATGGGCTATGAATTCTCTTCTCACAGCGTGGGGTCACACATAGGCGCTGTGTAGGGGTGGAATATTTGATCTGTGCATACACAGGCAGGGGGTTTGGTTTAAATCAAATCATGACTAAAACACGAGGCAGGAAAACAATGCATAATAATTTTTTCCTGCATATTTTCCCCACCTTGAATATAGCCTTAAATATACAAAAAGAGAGTAAGGTATCAGTTTCATTTTGGGAAGGTATAAATTTTCCACTTAAAACAATCCACTTATTATGTGGGGGGATTAACTTTGCAACTATATCAGTAAATTAAATGACAGTTCAATAATGATATTTGTGCAACTAAAGTACATAACACTATTTAAGAAATCATTAAAAAGTAAATCCTCACCAGTGTAAAAGGTTCTCATCATGGTTGAGAAGGGATTTTTGTCACACTATCAATTAAAAAGTACGCAAATGTTTAACTTAAACCATGATTACAAATGCCAGGTGTTTCTGGCAATGGTAAATAAAAACTCTATCTTAATAAAACTAATGAATTCTTTTCTAATATTTACGTAGTTTAGATATAAAATCTTAACAGGAAAATGTAAATAGTATGTTTGCTAGGTGAACATGAGCAATTTAATATACTGACTGAGTTATATGTCTAATTCAGTGATTTTCAACCTTTTCATCTCATGGCACACATAAACTGATTACTAAAATTCTGTGGCACACCAAAAAATATATATTTTGATGATCTGACAAAAAAATAGGTATAATTTTGATTCATCCACACCAGACGGCTATTGTGTTGGCTACTGTCATTTTTTTATTTGACAATCTAAGGGAAAAGAGGTAGTGCCCCTGACTAAATAGTCATGTACTGTATGTTTTAAAATTTCTTGTGGCACAACAGTTGAAAATTGTTGGTCTAATTCTGATACCATTGTAATTAGCTAGTTATTAATAACAGGAAAGGAGCAAATGGGAGGCTAGACATGATAAGCATGGCCATTTGAGCAGCTTCACCAGGGAGCTGCAACTTTGCACTCCCCAGGGAACCACTGGACCATTCCCTGTAGATCACTGAGGGCAAGGGCCCCACAAAGGGGAGATGGATGCACCCACAGTGAAGTTGGGATGATAGAGGGAAGGTACTTGTCTGTCAGTCTAACCTGGGGAACAATGGATTGGCTAGAATGGGCATGGCCAATGCAAGTTAGGAAATTTGGGAATACATAACTTCCTAAACAAAGGAATTCTTCCTTGGCTCTTGGGGCTCTCTTGGCCCCGTTTCCTTGCATTTGCCCGATGGCCATGCAGTTCCTACAGGAAACAGACTGATGGACTACAGCAGGAAACATAAGCTAAGCTAGCCTGATGATGTACTGGACTGCTCCAATGTGGAACTGTCACTCTGGTCACTGGCTCTTATTCTAGCCCTATTAAATCCCCTACACTTCTTCCATGGCAGGAAGGAGGGAAAGAGGATCTTGGGAACTCAGGGGTTTGATTCCTGGGAAATAAAGCTTTCTACAATATTTCCTCCCCCTATGCGAATCTCAGAAAATTCTTTTTCTTGGGATATTATAAGAAACCCACTACCATGAGCAACAGTTGCAGATATGGACCTCTCCCCACTGGTAACAATTCAATACTTAAAATCTTCTTGTTTATTCGTAGACTTTAAAAAGTTCCTTCCCATTTTTAGAGAACAATACTTAAATTTTGAGACATCTCAGGTTAGTGTAGTTCTCGCAATTAATCCTTTTGCTGATTTCATGAATTTATGAGTTAAAAGAATCCTGTGATTTTTTTTAAAGAAAAAATAATTTCATTTTGGGAGTCACTTGAAATATTTTCTATTCTGTCCCTATTCCTTCAGAAGATTGCAAAAACCTGGAAACTATAGTAACACTTTCAAATCTCAAGATTTGGATCTTTTAGAATAGTCTGCTAAAAAAGTTTGTCTTTGTTGCTAATTACTCCTCTTTCCTTGCTCTCATGTTCAAATTCTTCCTCCACTCTCCAAGATATCTAGCCTGCTTTTGACAATGAATGTTCACTAACTTATTGAACTACTTCAAATTTAAAAAGACTTTAAAGGATTCAAGCTTGGAGGGAATACACAGGGCTAATTAGGGTATCACCTTTCATTTCTATTCTCATCATCCTCCCATTAGAAAAGACTGCTTTTCTCCTTTTCAAAACATGTACTTGAAAATTCTAGGATTCTTTGCAGGATTTCTAGGGGCATAAGAGATCTTTGCTTTGAAAGTACATTTACAGTTTTTTTGCTACTCAACATAAAAGTTCTGTCATTTCATGTTTTACATTTAAACTTCTTGTAAATGTTTTGCTGATTAGGAAGTTATGTTTTGGAATTTTGGCTTATTAATTTTTTTTACATAATTTAAGCAGTCCAAATAAAAGCTCTACATAACACTGTGCAGTGAGCACATCATCTTTGTATTAGAGCCCATGCTGAACTAAACATGAGGCCTTTACTACTGATATAAAAGTGAAGGCAGAGAACAGCAAAATATATTTGACTACTTACTGTGTACTGTAGAAACAAACCGGTTATTAACAGTACCAGAATTTTTCAAAATGAAGCTGGATAATTCCTTATAAATAGTTCAATGACTGTGCCAATTTAAGGTATTGCTGCAGAGGATTCAAATGAGAGATCTCTTTTCACTTCTCCCCAACTCTGCCTGATAACTTAAAACAGTTACCATTGAACTTAGGGGTGCTTTCAGATTAGTGCTTTCATTTTCTTTGCACAAACACCCAGAATCATTGCTGAGTTATAAGGCATATCTACCTTGAGTAATCTCCACACAGTTTTCTATAGGAGGTGCACCAGATTGCAGTCCCACCAACAGTGCCCAATGGTTCCCTTTTCTTCACATCCTTGACAACACATGTCAGTGGTAGACTTTTTTGGTAACAGTCATTCTGACTGGTATGAGGTGGTATCTCCTTGTGGTGTTGATGTGCAGCACCTTAGGTGTCCAATGATAAATGAGTGAATAAATAAGAAGTGGGGTGTGTGTGTGTGAGACAACATAAATGAATCTAGAGCAGTGGTTCTCAACCTTCCTAATGCCGCGACCCTTTAATACAGTTCCTCATGTTGTGGTGAACCCCAACCATAAAATTATTTTCGTTGCACTTCATAACTGTAATTTTGCTACTGTTATGAATCGTAATGTAAATATCTGATATGCAGGATGTATTTAGGCGACCCCTGTGAAAGGGTCATTTGACCCCCAAAGGGGTCGTGACCTACAGGCTGAGAACTGCTGATCTAGAGGGTATTCTGCTAAGTGAAATAAGTCAGAAGAAAGACAAATGTTGTATGATTTCACTTACATGTGAAATCTAACACAACAAAAACAGACTCATTGAAACAGAGACCAATGGGACAGTTACCAGAAGGGAGGAGGTGGGTAGATGGACAGAAAGGGAAAGGGGAATATAGTCAATATTATTGTGATAAATTTACACAGTGACAGATGATTACTAGAATTAATGGGGTGATCACACTGTAAGGTATAAAAATGTTGAAGCACTATATTGTATGCTTAAAACTAATATGACCAATATAAGATATATTTAAATAAAATAAATTTAAAAACTTAAAACATTTTGTAATATAACACGATTGTGCCACACAGACTCATGATGCTATGCATACAATAGCAGTATCATAATGATTACTAACTTTGGATTCCACAGGTAAAGGAAAATAAGTTTAACCCAGAAACTTTAAGCAAGTATTTGTCACAGACAGGTCTGCCAGAAACTGAGATTTTCTTTCTGACATCTTTGAGTAGCTTATAATGCTTTAAGGTACCTTAAAAATATTTTCCAGAAAACCATGAAGAGTTATCCTAGGTAAGGAACCCTATATTGATTTCCTATAAACATTCCTACTTTTAAAATGTGAACATTTGTTAGATATTATTAGTGAAACAACTTTTAAGCAAAAAATTTCTCTTTTGAGCCATGGGCATTGTAGCTTGGTTAGACCATTATTAAATACTGCTATATTTGTGACTCAAAACTTCTCAGTGCTGTGTAGGTAAAATAAAACATGGAAATAAAGTGGACACTGTGATGGTTATATTACAACTGTTTCCATAACTTTGTGAAACACTTTCACTTTCCTGCTGAATGAGATTTTAAGAGTAGATCTTCTAGATATAACATCCAGACAGTCTGAAATATTTGATAAGGAAACCTTTCCTGGTAGAACATCTTTTAATACCTCTTGCGATACTTGTCTTCTATACAGTGTAGTTTGGGAAATGCCACTTCACATTACAGGACAAGACCATGCAAAGAGTTAAAAACAGGTCAGTCTGTAAAGAGGAAGTTTAATGAGTAAGTCAGTGAGAATTCACTGAAGCCCTGGTCCTAGGGAACCAGAGCATTTAGCTCCTGTCCACAGAAATAGCTCTGGTTCTTCCTAGGCAACCTTAAGCTAGTTACTAACTTTCCTGTAAATCTTAGTTTTCTTATCTATAAAAAAGTGTAATATAACACGATTGTGCCATGCAGACTCATCTTGCTGTGTTGTGAGAATAAATAATATAATGCAGGGGGAAAATTTCTTTTAAAGTATTATATAAATTATTATTGTCTCAGAGTCTAATGATTTCCTCTCCCAAGCTCTTCCAACTTCTTTATTTTCACATTTCAAACATTCTCTCCCTAACTAATCCTAAATTGAACACTGTGTTAAGAGGAACCATGTAAAATTTCTGATATTCAACTGTTTTTGACCCATAGAAACTGTAATTTCATATAATATGACATTATAAATTGGTTCTCTCTTTTTTAAATATATTTTTATTGATTTCAGAGAGGAAGGGAAAGGGAGAGAAAGATAGAAAATTAATGATGAGAGAGGATCATTGATTGGATGCCTCCTGTATGACCTCCATTGGGGATGAGCCTGCAGCCCTTGACCGGAACCTGGGACTCAGTCTGCAGGCTAATGTTCTATCTACTGAGCCAAATAGGCTAGGGCTGACATTGTAAATTTTGTAACTGCAACCCTCCAAACTATATTATTTATTTATTTTTAATCCTCACCAGAGGATATTTTTCCATTGATTTTTTTAGAGAGAGTGGAAGGGAAGGGAAGAGACAGAGAGAAACATCGATGTGAAAGAGACATTGATTGGTTGCCTTCTGCAGACTCCCTGAACAGGGCCAGGGATCAAGCCTGCAGCTGAGGTATATGCCCTTGATCGGAATTAAACTCCGCACCCTTCAGTCAGAGGGCTGATGCTCTATCCACTGAGCCAAACCGGCCAGCTCCCCCTCCCCCCAACACACACACATACTATTTTAAAATTACAAACAGCTAAATTAAAAGTTTAACATTTTTTTTCTAGAGAACACTCACTTTTAGGTTATTCTTTTTTAAAAAATATATTTTATTGATTTTTTTACAGAGAGGAAGGGAGAGGGATAGAGAGCTAGAAACATCGATGAGAGAGAAACATCGATCAGCTGCCTCCTGCACGCCCCCCACTGGGTATGTGCCCGCAACCAAGGTACATGCCCTTGACCAGAATTGAACCCGGGACCCTTGAGTCTGCAGGCTGACGCTCTATCCACTGAGCCAAACCGGTCAGGGCAAGGTTATTCTTATAAGTATGCTACATATTAATTTTTTTTCCTGAGAATCAGTAGCCCAAAACTATAAAAAGGTAATTGGCTCCAATCTATAAAGACAGATTTATTACTTAAAAAAAATTTGCTGAGAAAATTTTTATTCCCAGTAAAAACACAAATATTTAAGAATTCTTACCCTATTTCTAGTTGGTATTTACTTTTGAAAAGTATTCTAATATTTTGTGACATTATATTTTCCAGGTTGAACACATAAGACACAAATGGTAATGTGCTCATGACATAAGAATTATTCATGAATGTGAAATTCTAAATCAAAACAGTCAAAGCAATCTGCTATGCCATTTTTGTTTTAACAGTTTAATGTGAGAGATTCTTAAAGGAAACTTCCTATCTTTGATCTTATTTGTCTCTTGTGAGTACCTGAAGAACCGATGATCTAAGACAGTGATGGCGAACTTTTTGAGCTCGGCGTGTCAGCATTTTGAAAAACCCTAACTTAACTCTGGTGCCATGTCACATATAGAAATTTTTTGAAATTTGCAACCATAGTAAAACACTTATATTTTTGATATTTATTTTATATATTTAAATGCCATTTAACAAAGAAAAATCAACCAAAAAAATGAGTTCATGTGTCACCTCTGAAACATGTGTCATAGGTTCGCCATCACTGATCTAAGAGTATCCCTATGTAATAGATGTATACACATCAGTGAATGGCTGCAGTGGAAGAACAGTAACTGCGAGTCCGGATCCTAGGGTGCCCTGTCATCCCCTACAAGGTGCCTCTTGGTACAGTGCAAAGCTTCTCAGAGACCAAGACTAATTAGCTTCTTCAGGTCTTAGTCAGCTCCAAATACTAAGAATTTTAGATAGCTTAGTGGATATTGATGCAACTCGGTTCTAGGGATGCACGTAAGGCATTTAGGTTACTGACCATGCTTAAATGAGCAATTTTATTCTCTCTCTATCCCAGTTCAGTAGAAAGCACCCGATAATATGCAAGTTCATGGGGTTAACATATTTTTCTACTCTATCACTCAAGAGAAACAAAAATAGATGTAGGCATTACACATGGGGTTATGTCACTCAGTGAACACAGTTTCCTTTCTCTGGCTTTCAAAATTATAGACCTGGTTTAAATCAGCCATTCACAGCACTTCCCACCAAGAGCTGGGATTGAGCTTCAGAGTAGGTAACCATGGGCACCACCCACTGCTTGTAAATAGCAAGGACCTAGATAAAACATGTCTCACCACCTTCCATCATGATAGACAACAAATATGGTGGGTTGCTCTGTGGGTATTTTCTCTGAGAGAAAAAACAAAATGCTCTAAACTATAAAAATCCACTTTATTCACAAAATTTTAAAATGCTTTTTACATCTATGAGAATATTATTTTTTAAAAGATTTCTTAAAAATTGATTTTTAGAAAGAAAAGAAAGGAGAGGGAGCGAGAGAAACATTGATGTGAAAGTGAAACATAGATTGGCTGCCTTCTGCACTCCCCCTACTGAGGACTGAGACCTCAACCCAGGCATGTGCCCTGATTGGGAATTGAACCGGGAAACTTTCAGTGCATGGGCCAATGTCCAACCAACTGAGCAACACCGGCCAGGGTTCTAGAATATTATTTTTAAAAGAAAATTAGCAAAAGCACTTGAATTTTTAGGCTGCAAAAAGAAAATACTTTTCAAACAATTAAATATCAATTTTTTTATTGAACAATTCACTTAAAGCTTTGGCCACACCTTGTTTTGAGTCCTGATGTTTTTCTTAATGTTAGTTTTTTGCCTTTACTTCTCCATATTTTATTAATTTTCTAGCATACTAACACTACTTTCATAAATAGTAAAATGAAGAAATTTTAAAAACTGAGGAAAATTTTATTTTTTTAAAAATTATTACCAACTTGATTTAGTCATTGGTCTCTGAAAACCTTTTAAATTAACTTATATAAGTTATGAACAGATGAAAATGGAATTTTGATGAAGCTTCATAAATTTGAGGCCATGCCATTTGTCATTTAGATTTCTTCTGCATAAGAGCTAGTGTACAAAATCTAGCTATGCAAAAATCTATTGGTAACTATACGCATTTAGTTACTGAGACCTCATTTTTTAAGGTGATAATGGTGATACAAAAATCATTAATGTTCTTCAACCATTATTAATCCCCAAAGTAAAAATGAATATTTATTCTCAGGAACAATAATCTTTAAATGGTATTTAAACTTTACTGGTATAAACGATTAGTCTGTAAAAAAAATCACATTATTATTCAGGTTTTAGTTTTTTCTATGATTACAGTGAGGTCTCTGTGTGTGTGTGTGTGTGTGTGTGTGTCTGTGTGGTTGGGTGGTGGGAAGAACCGCTTCTACTTTCATCTATATATTTATCTGATGCCTTTTAGAAAATATACTACAGCCACTACTACCTCTTCTATCACACATCAAGTTCATAGTACTCCTGAAACTCTATCATGAGGAATATTCTATTATTATACCCATTTTATAGATGGGGAAACTGAGACATAAAGAGGTTAAGAATCTTCATTAAGGTTTCTTAACTAGTAGGTGGAAGAGCTAGTATATAAACCCTTGTCATTTGTCTCTAGGATCAAATCAATCATCACACAATCTAAACTCACCTAATATCAACTACTATGAGTTAAAGGACTATATAAGATGCCAAGCATCAAAATAACTTAGGACAATCTAGATCACATAAGTACTCTAAAATAACTACTATAAATTACAAACCCTGAAGTGATTTTCAGAATCACGAATCGCTTTCAATGTTCTTTAGCATGTGCATCCAGAATATCAGGCACATAGGGTGAGGACAGCTGCAAAGATTTGTGTTTTAGGAGAAAGTTTTTGAAGCTGTGAGTTAGAAGGCCTGAATTTTAGCTTTGATTCCATCACTTAATCTAATCAATAGTTTAACCTCAGGAAAATTACTTAAATCTTCTAGATATGATACTTTCTTTGATCTTCTGCACAGAATTGAAAATAAATGGGAATAGTACAAGAGTGTTCCCTTTTCTTCGCATCCTCTCTAGCACTTGTCGTTTGTTGATTTGTTGATGATAGCCAGTCTGACAGGTGTGAGATGATACCTCATTGTTGTTTTGATTTGCATCTCTCAGATGATTAGTGACTTTGAGCATGTTTTCATATGTCTCTTGGCTTTCTGAATGTCCTCTTTTGAAAAGTGTCTATTTAGGTCCTTTGCCCATTTTTTGATTGGATCATTTATCTTCCTTTTGTTAAGTTGTATGAGTTCCCTATAAATGTTGGAGATTAAACCCTTATCGGTGATAACATTGGTAAATGCAGACTGGTGCAGCCACTATGGAAGATAGTATGGAGTTTCCTCAAAAAGTTAAAAATGGAACTCCCATTTGACCCAGTGATCCCACTTCTAGGACTAAATCCCAAGAAACCAGAAACACCAATCAGAAAGGATATACGTATCTCTATGTTCATAGCAGCACAATTTACCATAGCTAAAATTTGGAAACAGCCAAGTGCCAATCAGTAGATGAATGGATTAGAAAACTGTGGTACATCTACACAATGGAATACTATGCTGCTGTAAAAAAGAAGAAATTCTTACCATTTGCAACAGCATGGATGGAACTGGAGAGCATTACGCTAAGTAAAATAAGCCAGTCAATGAAAGAAAAAGCACATGATCTCACTCATTTATGGATAATAAAGACCATTATAAACTGATGAACAAAAATAGATACAGAGGCAGAGCAGCATTGAACAGACTGTCAAACTACAGCAGGAAGGCTGGGGAGGGTTTGCGGGGGAGGGGGGCGGGGCGGGTAAGAGATCAACCGAAGGACTTATATGCATGCATATAAGCATAAACCAACGGACACAAGACACTGGAGGGTAGGGGAGGCCAGGGGAAGGTCAAGGGGGGAAAAAAAGGAGACATATGTAATACTCTTTGTAATACTTTAAGCAATAAAGCAAAATTAAAAAAAATAAAATAAATGGGAATACAGGAAAGAAAGAACTAATCAATAAAAACCAATATGCCAAAAACAGTACAGGAATTCCTTGGAGCTATTTTGGGTTTGGTTCTAGGCCACCACAGGAGAGCAAGTATCACCAAAAGTCAGTTGTAATTTTGCTGGTGGAAGGTCTTGCCTTCAATATATACAAAACCCATCTATGGAGTCTTTCAATATGTAAAAAACACATCTATGGAATCCTTCAATATATAAAAAACACATCTATAAAGTACAATAAAGTAAGGGCAAGAAAATTAGGTATGCCTGCACTGTTACAATTGGTTGGGTAGGGATGGTTTACAAGGGTCTCCACTGCACTCACATGAGGGGCAGGCAACTGATGTTCATATTCCACCCCTCCTTCTCTGCTCTAGCAGCTACAAAGTGCAAAGCATTATTGGTAGTTTTTCCGTTCCTCCAATTAACATGACTTTAATCATTGTTTCTTCTATCATTGCAACTAATTCCCAAGGTAAAGAACTCACAATTCTTTATACGATGAGTGGTATTCCCAAAGCAAATCATGTTGTGATTTTGTAGAGAATTATTTCCGAAGTCATACAGAGTACAGAATGATGCCTCACTAAAAGCATTTCATCAGTTTACTGATTAATGCTGGAGTTAAGTTTCTGTGTAACCTACTGTTATTTTACTTCTTCAAATCAATTTCAAATTATGGGCTTCATACGAGTCAAGTTATAGATACTCGAAGTTAGATTATTATATTTATACTAGAGGCCCAGTGCACAAAAATTTGTGCACTTGGGGGGGGGGGGAGGGAGCAGTCTCTCAGCCCAGCCTGTGCCCTCTCGCAGTCTGGGACCCCTCAGGGGATGACCACCTGCTGGCTTAGGCCCGCTCCCCAGGGAATTGGGCCTAAGATGGCAATCAGACATCCCTCTGGCAGCCCGGCAGCCCTCGGGGGATGTCCACTTGCCAGCAGGGAGCAGGCCTAAACTGCAGTCCGACATCCTTAGTGCTGATGAGGAGGCAGGAGAGGCTCCCACCACCACTGCTGTACTGGCAGCCATCAGCCTGGCTTGTGGCTGAACAGAGCTCCTCCCATGTGAGAGCGCCCTGACCACCAGAGGGCAGCTCCTGCATTGAGCGTCTGCCCCCTGGTGGTCAGTGTGTGTCATAGTGACCAGTCATTCCCAGTCCTTCTGCTGTTAGGGTCAGTTTGCATACTACCCTTTTACTATATAGGATAGAGGCCTGGTGCACGGGTGGGGGCCGGCTGGTTTGCCCTGAAGGGTGTCCCGGATCAGGGTGGGGGTCCCGCTTGGGTGCCTGGCCAGCCTGGATGAGGGGATGATGGCTGCTTGCAGCTGGTCACACCCCCTTCAAGGTGAGGGTCCCCACTGGGGTGCCTTGCCAGTGTGGGTGAGGGGCTGAAGGCCGTTTTCAGGCTGGCGGGTGACTGAAGCTCCCAACCTCTCCTTTTTTTCTTTTTCTTTTTTTTTATTCTGGGATTTATTTACCTTCTACGGCTGTCACTGGAGCTGAGAGCCAGCTTTAGCTCTGAGGCTCGGCTCCAGCTCTGAGACCTTGGCTGCTGAAAGCAGGTATCTGGGTTTGTTTGGGTTCTATAATTGTAACACTGTTGTGGTCCTGCTCGCTCCAGCTCTGACAGCTGAAAGGTTTCTGGGGTTTGTTTAGCTTCTATAATTGCAACATTGTTTCTTAGAGTGCAAGCTCAGAGGCCGGCAGCGGCAGGCGGGGAATGTTGGCTTCCTCCATCACTGGAGCAAGCAAGCTTCCTGTTTGCTTCAGCTGCCTGGCTGCTGGCCGTCATCTTGGTTGGCAGTTAATTTGCATATCACCCTGATTAGCCAATGGGAAGGGTAGCGAAGTTACGGTTAATTACCATGTTTCTCTATTATTAGATAGGATATACATCAGACAAGCATTCTAGATTCAGAATGACATGTTGCAAAGTCAAGATCTCTATGTTTTATAAATATAAACTAGTTGTTCATGGGCACTTTAGTTTACAAAGGGAATTTTACATTGGAGGTAAGTTAGCTTAGCTATTCTGTATGAAAATTTAGGTCTCATTCAATGTCTACTGTAGAGGCAGCTCATATGACTCCTTTCCTGTTAGGAGCTGCAGCTCGCAGCCAGGTAGCAGAATGTTCCTAGTGCTGCATAAAGTATCACCTCAGGAAGTGGCCTCAGGGACTGAGCATCAGCACCCACAACAACAGGGACTGAGCATCAGCACCCCCAACATCAAGAGCACCTCCATTTGGCAGTGAAGGTATGTGAAAGCCAGGGCAGGGTGGCCACACTGTCAACACAAATGGTCTGCAAAGCTATCCCACTTTAAAGAGAATTTTTAACTTAAACAGGCAGATATATAGAAACTGTGTCTAAAATGGAATAGGCATACTTATTCTCTTAGGCTGGGAAAATTCTTATAGTTCTAGGTAATGAAGTGAACCTTTCAGGGTAGGTCCTTCCTGAGGAGTGATAACACTGGGTGCCCCTTCCTGGTGGAGTTCTTTACCCCTGGCTGTTGATTTAAGCCATCTGCTCTGGCAGTGGCCAAGTAAACCTTCTAGGTCATGGCTTATTTGTTCTGTTTTCCAGATCTATTTAAATTAAGCATTTAAAAATGGCATCATTAGTTTTAAAAGCATACTGGTTATATATTTATTAGATAAAAATTAGCTTAAACTCTATATATTATACTTATGTGTGTATGTATAATATTATACATAGATATCCTGCTTTAGTGTATTAAAGCAGAAGTACATAAAAAAAGGAAATGGTAAATTCTACTATTCCTCAGTCACAAATCAAACCTCACTTTCTGAAAATCAAATCGATTCTTTATAATAAGAGGATTTGGAGATAGTTCTATTAACATGAGTAAAGATTTTTTTTAAAAAAAAAGGGCCACAAGATGAGCATTTAATTAACACACACACACACACACACACACACACACACACACACACACTTTAGGCTATTGAAATATAGTCTTTAATTCTCTATTTAAAAACAAACACAACAAACACTGATTACAAGCTTTAAAACCATTTGAAGATGTGAAAGACTGTCTGCATTTCAGCCTACTTCAAAGCCAGTAAAGAAATCATTTCTTCTTCTTCCAACTCAAAGTATGTTTAGGAGCAGGAGGACGTCTGATAGAAGTGGTATTGCCAATCTAACCAATTTTAAAATATAAAGTGCTTCTAGCAATATTTGGATACATATAATTTGACAAAAATGTTTTATCAACCTAAGCTTTGAAAAATAGAAAATATAAGCTCCAACGAAAAAAGCATAATTTGTGATTGAAAGAAAATAATATTTTGTAGAAAAAATTGTCCTTCCAAAAAGAGACAAAAATGACTAACTTTTATTTCCCAAGAGAATTATGCCACTTTTATACAACAAAATTACAGTCACCACAAATTGCTTTCAACAATTCCATTGCTTCTTCATTTGACCACTTGAAAATCAAAATTCTTTCAGATTATAAATATAACTTTTTATAACTCTGTTATTACGTACTGTGAATGGGGAAAGGGGGCCAATCTTGTGGCCGTAGCGCCGAATGGCCTCTCTGATGTGGCAGGGCTGGATGGCATCGCTGTGAGCCTCAACACCACAGGCCGCAGTGCTCTGCGACAGAAAAACACATAAATTGTTACTAAATCAAAAACACACAACAGAACTACAGTGTATAAAATATGAAAATAAACTTTTATAAAAATGGACATTTTTTTCCCTTAGGATGCACATCATTGCTGCCATACACTACATCTAAAAAAATTCCATGAACAAGTCAAAGATGACTTGCACATGACCCCTTCTGAGCAGACCTACCAAATGCAATAGCTATGCTCACGATATTTCGCCTAGGCCCGCGTCAAGGTACAGGAGAATGCAACCACTCGCGCGCACGTGGAGTCTCAGCGGCTTGCCGAAAGAACCACAGAAAGCTATTTCTTTTTTTTTAACATTCAAACATATAAATGTTTCTTCGGAACTTGTGCATATTTCTGAAATAACTTAAAGTTCATCAATTTTAAAATGAAAAAATCGCTACATATTTATTTCTAATATGAGGACTGTCATAAAAGATCATTTCAACTTGGTGCTAATTTCTAGGTGTTCCTCGGGGCAAAAGAAAAATAAAATAAAAATTTTCTATTTTAGTCTGTCTCAACTGTAAAAAATAGTACAAAAAGACACAAGAGAGAAAGACTATTTGCAATGAGAGTATGGATACCAAGTCAAGAAATGTATATAATATGATTAAAAAATTTTAAATGCACAATAGGGACATGACAGTCTCATGGTTCAGTCACAGGCTCCAGCTTCCCAACCAGTTGGGTCTGTATCCTGTCAGTTACCAACTCTGTCAAGTTATGTAATATCTCTGCACTTCAGTTTCCTTGTTGCAAAACTGGGATAATTACTATAATTGCTTTATAGTATATTGGATACCAGATGTCAGATCATCAACATTAAAGAATCAAGAGAAGGAAGCGGTAGCTTGTATATTACTATAAATATGTTCTAGGAATCATTTGTAGTCACATAATGAAGAGTATTTGTTTTTCTGATAATTACTACAATTACCACTCTCATAACTCCTCATAAGGATATAACTAATACCACCTCCATGTACAGTAATTTGGCAAAATCTTATCAGCCCAACCAGTGTGGCTCAATTGTTGAGCATCAAACCATGAACCAGGGGGTCATAGTTTGATTCCTGGCCAGGGTACATGCCCAGGTTGCAGGTTCGATCCCCAGTAGTGGGGGTGCAGGAGGCAGCGGATTGATGATTTTCTCCCATCACTGATGTTTCTATCTCTCTCTCTCTCCCTCTAAAATCAATTAAAACATATTTTTTTTAAAATCTTACCAAAATGAAAAAGCACAACTATTTTTGATCCAGTAATTTCACATATAAGAATTTATCCAACAGATATACCACACCAGTATAAAATAATATACATACGGTATAAGGATCTTCACTGGATTGATGAACTAAATCGTTATTAATGAGGAAACATTGAAATAAATTATATCTTTTTCAATGAAACAGAAACCACCAAAAAGAATGAGGCAGTTGCAGACATATTCCTACTGAGCTCCGAACATATTCTATCTCTAAGATTTATTGTGTGAAACAATGCAACGTATACAACTAGGTGGTACCATGTTACCACTTGTTTAAAAAAAAAAAGCAAAAAAGGGCTAAACATGATATAGTCATAAAAGCATAGAGCATTTCTGCAAGGGTACACCAAAACTCAGTGCTTGAGTCTCGGAGGATAAATGTGTGGCTGGAAGAAAAGGGGTTAGAGGAGAAACTTTTCACTGTATATCCTTCTGTACTTCAAAAACACACTTTCTGTACCTTGTGCATGCTTTTCCTATTACAAACTAGTAAAATAATTTAAAAATTCCTACAAAACGAGAGCATCTGCTAATTATCCAAGCTGAATGTGAAATAAGACTTAAAATTTCAAACAAAATACATCTTGATTATTTTTACTATTTTCACAAGATTTGAAATAAGCCAAATAGAAATTTACTCTAGGGTACCTTTCTCAATTTCATTCCAACAATATCCTAAATAACATATCTGCTATGCCCACAATAACATGGATTAAGTTATATAACAACACAGGTTAAACCCTCACTTTGGCACTGATATAGAAGTGCACAGGGTTTTTATTGAGTGCTTTCTCAATTCTTATTCCAAATACTTTGTTTCAGTTGGACTATATTAGAATAATGCAATTATCAGGTGCCTGACTAAAATAAAGACACTTTTGAGAGTTCATTTGGCTCCAAAATGTGAATAAGACTAATATTTAGAGGTGGGAAAAATTAGATTTACAGTTGTAATTTAAATAAATAACACAATAATCTCAACACTAATAAAAGAGAAAAATGGTAATTGGCGTATGAGCTACCCTTTTCATTGGCTAATCAGGGCTATATGCAAATTAACTGCCAACTAAGATTGGCAGTTAACTGCCAACAAGATGGCAGTTAATTTGCATATGTAGGCACAATGCAGGGAGGCGAAAGGGAAAGCAGGAAGAAGCCCCCTGCCACTGACAGTGATCGGAAACCCAGGGGGGAGCTAAGAGCTGGGGGGCAGGGCAAAGGTGGCCCTGGGGCCGCCTTTGCCCTGCCCCCCAGCCATGATCGGAGAATCAGGTGCCTTTTCTGCCCTGGCCAGTGATAGCAGGAAGTAGGGGTGGAGCCAGCAATGGAAGCTGGGCACGGTCGAAGCTGGCAGTCCCAGGAGCTAGGGGTCCCTTGCCTGGGCCAAAAGCGAAGCCCACGATCGTGGGGCCGCTGCAGCTGCGGGTCCCCGGTGCCCGGGCCGGGCGCCTCAGCCAGAGGCATCAGGCCTGGGCAAGGGGCCGATCCTGCGATTGGAGGGTGATGGGGGTCAACGCCTGAGGGCTCCCAGTATGTGAGAAGGGGCAGGCTGGGCTGAGGGACACTCCCCCCCACACACACCCAGTGCATGAATTTCATGCACCGGGCCCCTAGTCCTATATAATAAAAGCCTAATATGCAAATTGACTGAATGGTGGAATGACCAGTTGCTATGATGCACACTGACCACCAGGGGGCAGACGCTCAATGCAGGAGCTGCCCCCAGCCCGCAGGCCCCAGGCCACCCAAAGTGGGTGCCAGCGGGGGCCCCCCCCGATTGCCCCGCTGGTCGCCCTACAGTGGGAGGCAACTGGTGGCAGTGGCGGGGAGCGGGGCCGGCAAGCAAGTGGTGCCAGGCCAGCCAAGGTGGGTGCCAGCAGGGGCTCCCTGATCACACCACCCGTCACTCCACAGATTGGCCCTGATCGCCAGCTAGGCCAACGGGCCCTACCCATGCACGAATTTCGTCCATCAGGCCTTTAGTTAATAAATAATACAACAATAAACTCTTTTTTTGAGTACTCACAACTGTTTTGCCGACCACTGTAGACTCATTAACCTGCTAGATCTAACAAATGCTTATGAAGTAAGTTAGGCATTCTATCCATTTGTAGAAATTAGTGCAAATATTTAGCTCCACTTGGAATCTAAAGTAAGTTTTCCAGTGGGAACTCAAGTGGGAATGAAAAGAGAGACATGAAGAGTGCCGACATCCTGCACATGAAGTGTGGTGGGAAGTCCTTCCTTTGCGTTCCTGTATGGCCTCTCCATTCTCCCTGCAAAGTGAATTTATTTTTCATTTCTTTTTTCCCAGGTCCATGGAGAGTTTACTCTTTCTATACTTTCCAAAACAAGTTTGGTTTTGGTATAGAGCACTTAGTCAAAATCTCTCAGAACCTCCGCATGGCAATCAGATAGAATTTGCGAAAAATGAAGTAGGAAGCATAATTAAAAACTACCTGTGACTCCTACATGTATGATATGAAGACAGTTATGTCAGCCTGGTTGAGTCATGTCATCTATGCCAAAAAGATGAAGTTGACTTATATAAAAATAAAAATATTGAATTTTGTGAAAAATGTCTTTAGATTTCCATTTTGCCAATTTCAGGTTTACCTACTATACATAAGCAACTGCAAACATTAGCATAAAGTTACCATGTACACTTCTACATTATACTGACTTGCCCACTGGACTCTTTGGAAGGAAATCTTTAAATCGCAAATGTTTATTCCCAGTATTGTTTCCACTTCAACACATATCTTTACATTTCTGTCAACATCCAGTCTCTCACCAAGGTACTTATAACTGTTCAAATTCCAAATTCACACCAAGTTTAGAATTTTTAATTTAGAAGTGATTCTAGCATTTTTGCAATGCTCTTCAAAACGTTTTCAGAAGAACTAGCATTACATCTATATATTTATAAATAAATATTTTTAAAATCTTATATATGCTGAAAACACATATAAAGAGTATTAAATTTTTGAATCAATTCATGTTTTTTATTTAGATTGTGGCCATATTGTAGAATATTCTTTACATTTTCAAAACTGAACCCCTGTATTTGACAAAATACTGATTGCCAAAATCTCTGTGGCGACTAACTCTTTATTTCCTTGCGTAAAGTACAAGCTACTGGTAAAGTTCTTCATTAAGTCAGGTCCTCTTCCTCTTGGCTGCATTCCTAGTCTATGCTTGTATTCCTCCACTGCATTTCTATTTCTGTCTCTTCATCCAGAAATTGATGCTGGGTAATGGAGGCTGAAGTCCTATATATTTCCTGGATTTGAGTATTGTCCTTTTACTGGTCCTTTCTGTCTTGCACCGAATAAAATCTCTTGCAGTTTGAACACTCATTTGTGGTAAAAGAAGTTATATTGAAATTTCTGTTGCCCCTGAATCTCTTATAAATGTCTATATCTGTCCTGACTCTTCTTTCCAACTTAAAAGTTGGAAAGGAAAAATATCCTATATATCCTATTCTTGTTCAGTCTTCCCCTTGCCAGGGTAATCCAATGTTTAAGAAGGACCTGGAATCTCAGATAATTGCCTCCTAGACTTTCCCCACCCAAATGGTGGATAGATCTTTTGTTACACTTGAAATATTAAGTCTTATGAGGGAGTAACACATATCTCAGATGAGAGCAAATGAAAGGTTAGTACTACTATTACTAATACTTCTGTCACTCACTGACCACAAAGGTTGACATATAATCTGACTGGCCAGGCGAGTCTTTCTCCTCAGATCTCTGTGCTTAGAGAGGATTTCTTTTCAGGGGAAAGTGGGTCATTCTTTGCTCAAAGGTTACAGTATATAATGTAGTTAATTTATTCAGTTCAATTGACTTTGAGTGGTGGGCACACGGTGAAACATAGAGATCTTATAACATAAAAACCCACACCTGAAACCTATATGATCATGTTGACCAATGTCACACCAATAAATTTATTAATAAAATAAAAGTATAATTGAGATGTTAATTTTTTAAACTGCAGTTCTATATAACTAGGAAAAACTTTTCTTTAACAAAAGAAATTAAAAGTAGTAATGGGGAAGAGAAGAGAGCATCACTGAATTCAAAGATTTATACATTATTAAATCCGGAAGGAACACAAAATATCATCTATTCTAAACTTTCCCAACTTTTATCCGCTTTTATAGATGAGAGAGTGAAGATAAGGAATGTGCTCAAGATTATAATGATAGCCCTAGTCGGTTTGGCTCAGTGGATAGAGCATCGGCCTGTGGACTGAAGGGTCCCAGGTTCGATTCCGGCCAAAGGCACATGCCTGGGTTGCAGGCTTGATCCCCAGTAGGGGGCATGCAGGAGGCGGCCAATCAATGATTCTCATCATGGATGTTTCTATCTCTCTATCCCTCTCCCTTCCTCTCTAAAATCAATAAAAATATATATTAATAAAAAAGATTATGATGATAGAATCAGAATACAGCTATACATAAAATCTCTTGGCTTCTAGTACACAAAGTTGATATATAATAGAGGCTTTATTATTTTATGTACAATAAATTTTACCATGTTACCACCATAGCTGAAGTTTCCAGTGAGTTAAAATATAGCAAAACTGTATACATGTAGAAAGATGTGAATGAGTAAATAGAGAAATAAAGAATAGTTTTGAAGTGAGACATTATTCATTTTGATGCCAGTAATTTTGAATTTAGGGACATTTAGACATGCGCTTGGCTAATACTTCATTCAGGAAACCTTTGCTGTAAAATAGCTCCAATTCAATAACATGCAATAAGATTTGGAGTGAAATGTTTAAATATTTAAGAGAAAAAATTTTTCAAAAATATTCATACTTATAAAGAATTATTTTTTTGTATACATAATTACCAGGTTAATTACAACTTCTTACATACTTTTTAAAGTAAGTCAATGAAAGAAGTTTTTTAGGGAACATTTTTTAGAACTACTTCATAATAGTTCAGATTTCCCCTTAATAAATAAGCAGTGAGCTGTGTCATTTTGCAAATGAAAGTGGAAACTGGATGAGGTGGAAATTTAAATTTACTTATTATCAATTATGAAATTACTAGAGGCCCGATGCACAAAATTCATGCACAGGTAGAGTCCCCAGGTTTGGCCAGCAATCAGGGCTGATCAGTGGGGTGACCGGGGGCAATTGGGGCTCCCTGCTGTCACCTGCCTTGCACAGACTGGTGCTGCCACTCGCCAGCCCTGCCCCCCACCACTGCTGCTGGTTGGATCCCTCTGCGGGGCGACTGGCGGGGTAATCAGGGCCCCCCACCTCACACCCACCTTCGCTGGCCTGGGGCCTGCAGGCTGGGGGCAGCTCCTGCGTTGAGCATCTGCCCCCTGGTGGTCAGTGTGCATCATAGCAACCAGTTTTTCTGTCTTTCGGTCAATTTGCATATTAGGCTTTTATTATATAGCACTAGAGGCCCGGTTCACAAAAATTTGTGCACTCGGGGCAGGTGGGTCCTTCAGCCCGGCCTATGCCCTCTCACAGTCTGGGACCCCTCGGGGGATGACCATCTGCTGACTGAGGCCTGCTTCCCAGGGGATTGGGCCTAAGCTGGCAATCAGACATTCCTCTGGCAGCCTGGCAGCCCTCAGGGGATGTCCACTTGCCAGCGGGGAGCAGACCTAAGCTGCATTCGGACATCCTTAGTGCTCCTGAGAAGGCAGGAGAGGCTCCCACCACCACCGCTGTACTAGCAGCCATCAGCCTGGCTTGTGGCTGAGCAGAGCTCCTCCATGTGGGAGCACACTGACCACCAGAGGGCAGCTCCTGCATTGAGCGTCTGCCCCCTGGTGGTCAGTGTGTGTCATAGTGACCAGTCATTCCCAGTCTTTCTGCTGTGAGGGTCAGTTTGCATATTACCCTTTTACTATAGAGGATAGAGACCTGGTGCACGGGTGGGGGCCAGCTGGCTTGCCCTGAATGGTGTCCTGGATCAGGGTGGGGGTCCCCACTGGGGTGCCTGGCCAGCCTGGATGAGGGGCTGATGGCTGTTTTCAGTCTGCCCGCACCCCCTTCAGGATGGGGGTCCCCACTGGGGTGCCTGGCCAGCCTGGATGAGGGGCTGAGGGCTGTTTTCAGGCAGGCCAAGCCTCCAACTGAAGCTCCCAGTCTCTCCTTTTTTTCTCTTCCTTTTTTTTTATTCTGGGATTTATTTACCTTCTGTAATTGAAACTTTGTTGCAGCTCCAGCTCCGAGGCCGGCTGGCTGAAAGCAGGTATCTGGGTTTTGTTTAGCTTCTATAATTGAAACTGTTTCTTTCAGAGCTCAGAGCCCGGCCACGGCAGGCAGGGAACCTTGGCTTCCTCCATCACTGGAGCAAGCAAGCCTCCTGCTCGCTTCAGCTGCCTGGCTGCCGACCGCCATCTTGGTTGGCAGTTAATTTGCATATCACCCTGATTAGCCAATGGGAAGCATAGAGGAGGTATGGTTACTTACCATGTTTGTCTATTATTAGATAGGATATTTTGGCCTGGTTCCACTACTTGCATTGGCAAATGGTTCTTATTGTACCAACCTAGTTCTAGATGAGAGTATAAAGTTTGGACAAATTATAAAAAAACACCAAGTACCTGAAAGTAATAGAGATTGATCAAAATTAGGTAGAAAGTAGAAGGGGTGTGTAAGAAGAATGAAATTGCAATGAGATGAGTTTTCTGTTTTTAATGTTTTAGCCTAAGGGCAGACTCCAGTCAGTATAGTGGGGCACACAAACTCAGCAGCTCAATACCTATAAAGTGAAAAGGAAATCCAAAAAGGACAGAATCAAGAATCAGTGTATAAACTACCCAACACTTTGACTAATCCCTAAACCATTCCTGTATGATACCGAATCCAAGAAACCCTGCTAAAGCTAAATAAAGAGAGATTCTAGCTCAGTGATGGCGAACCTTTTGAGCTTGGCATGTCAGCATTTTGGAAAACTCTAACTTAACTCTGGTGCCTTGTCACATATAGAAATTTTTTTGATATTTGCAACCATAGTAAAACAAAGACTTATATTTTTGATATTTATTTTATATATTTAAATGCCATTTAACAAAGAAAAATCAAGCAAAAAAAAATGAGTTTGCGTGTCAAAGGTTCGCCATCACTGTTCTAGCTGTTGCCACAGAAGAGGAATTTGAAGTTTAAGGAGCTGAATCTGGTAAATTGCCTGCTTAACACCCAGCAAGGAGAACTTTCTTCTTAGGAATATAACAGAATCTGAAATCTCTACAATGTATTACTCACAATGTCCAGGATATAATTCAAAATTATTAAAAATGCAACAATCTAAGAAAGTGTGACTTATTCACGGAAGACTAAAATAATTCATATATTTAATTTATCATATAAAAATTTTAAAGCAGTTAATATAACTTCATTCAAGAATATAAAATAAAATAAACCTGTAACAAATCACAAATAAAACATAAGGCTAGATAAACAGAAACTATAAAAAACTCAAATGGAAAATATAAAACTATCAGAAATAAAACATTACTGGATGGATGTAACAGCAGATTGGAGCTGATAGGAGAGTCAGGACATAAAGCAAGAACAATAGAATTTATCCAACTTAAAGAACAGAGAGAAAAGATTGAAAGAAAAATTAAACAGTCTCAGGTACCTGTGGAACAGTATCAAAGTAACAAATATGTACTTGGAGTCTCAAAAGTGAAGAATAGAAAGAATAAGGCAGAAAAAATATCTGAAGAAATAAATGCTGAAAATTCCCCCAAATTGGTTAAAGACATAAATTAATATTGAAGAAGCTCAGTGAACTCTAAGCAGGACAAATTCAAAGCAAACCATGTATATATATATCATGGTCAAACTGCTAGAAAACAAATCCTATCTAATAATAGACAAACATGGTAAGTAACCATACCTCTGCTACGCTTCCCATTGGCTAATCAGGGCGATATGCAAATTAACTGCCAACAAAGATGGCGGTCGGCAGCCAGGCAGCTGAAGTGAGCAGGAGGCTTGCTTGCTCCAGTGATGGAGGAAGCCAAGGTTCCCTGCCTGCCGTGGCCGGGCTCTGAGCTCTGAAAGAAACAGTTTCAATTATAGAAGCTAAACAAAACCCAGATACCTGCTTTCAGCCAGCCGGCCTCGGAGCTGGAGCCGCAACAAAGTTTCAATTACAGAAGGTAAATAAATCCCAGAATAAAAAAAAAAGGAAGAGAAAAAAAGGAGAGACTGGGAGCTTCAGTTGGAGGCTTGGCCTGCCTGAAAACAGCCCTCAGCCCCTCATCCAGGCTGGCCAGGCACCCCAGTGGGGACCCCCATCCTGAAGGGGGTGCGGGCAGACTGAAAACAGCCATCAGCCCCTCATCCAGGCTGGCCAGGCACCCCAGTGGGGACCCCCACCCTGATCCAGGACACCATTCAGGGCAAGCCAGCTGGCCCCCACCCGTGCACCAGGCCTCTATCCTCTATAGTAAAAGGGTAATATGCAAACTGACCCTCACAGCAGAAAGACTGGGAATGACTGGTCACTATGACACACACTGACCACCAGGGGGCAGACGCTCAATGCAGGAGCTGCCCTCTGGTGGTCAGTGTGCTCCCACATGGGGGCTTTTGCTCAGCCACAAGCCAGGCTGATGGCTGCCAGTACAGTGGTGGCGGTGGGAGCCTCTCCTGCCTCTAAGGATGTCCAACTGCAGCTTAGGTCTGCTCTCCACTGGCAAGTGGACATCCCCCAAGGACTGCCAGGCTGCCAGAGGGATGTCTGATTGCCATCTTAGGCCCAATTCCCCAGGGAACAGGCCTTAGTCAGCAGATGGTCATCCCCGAGGGGTACCAGACTGAGAGAGGGCACAGTCCGGGCTCAGGGACACCCCCGCACCCCCCAAGAGCACAAATATTTGTGCACCGGGCCTCTAGTTTATAGATAAAATCCTGAAAGCATCCAAAGAAAAATAACACCTTACATACACAGAAGCACAGTACAAAATCTACAGGCATATAATTAAATATAATAAATGCCAGAAAATAGTGGAATTATAGCATTAAAGGCCTCAAAATAAAACTGCCAATCCAGAATTCTATATCCAGTGAAATCATCTTCCAGGAATAAAGGAGAAGTAAAGATATTTCCAGAAAGATGAAAACTAAGAGAAACCATTACCAGCCAACCTGCACTATTAGAAATGCTCAAAAAAATCTAACAGAACAACAACAAAAAATGATATCAGAAGAAAATTCTGATAATCAAAAAGAAATGAAAAACAGTGGAAATGGTCGATGTTAAGGTCTCTTTTTTCTCTTAGTTTTACTGAAATACATTTGATTATTTAAGGCAAAAAATAGTATTTGGCTTATAACATATGTAGATGTAAGTTGTTTGACAATTATAGCTTAAAGAGCAAGAGTAAAGTAATGGACCTATACAAATAGTCTTATATTATACATGAGTAAAGTAGCACAATAACAATTCCAAGTACATGGAAAATTTAAGAATGTATACTAGAAAAAATGATGCAAAGAGACATCACTAAGGCACCAGTAGATAAGTTTAAAAAAATTCTAAAAGAAGACACAATGAACACAAAAGAAGACAGGAAAGGAAAACAGAGAAACAGAAACAGGGAGAACAAGCAGAAAAAAAAGAGAAAAATAGTTGACCTCTATCCAACCATTTCAATAAATACATTAAATATCACGGAATTAAAGACTAATTAAAAGATAAACGAAGGAAAAAAAAAAGAAAAAGCAAGACCCAATTATTTATTGTCTACAAGAGGTGTATTTTAAATATTAAAGATAAAGCTATAATGAAAGGAAATGGATAGAAAAACATCTATGTATATAAAAGGCTAAGCGACCATCCGACCAGCCGGTAGGTATGATGCGCACTGACCACCTGGGGGCAGACGCTCAATGCAGGAGCTGCTGAGCTGTGGTGACTTGGCAGCGGTAGTTCTCAGGTGACATACCCCAGAACCAGAGAGGAGAGAGCCCGATTCCTCACAGGGCTGTGCTATTCCACCTTCAGCCATGGGTTATGTTGTTGCTTGGGCACTGTCAGCCCCAAATCTGGTTTAATGCCAAGCTGTGGTGACCATAGACACCCTTTGAACTGCAGCGACACCCCAGGTGCACTGGCCAGGTAGGGACCACAGGAGGTTGGCTCCAGGGTGTGTCCAGCCCATCTCTCCCAGTCCCACCCTGCCAGCCACCTTCTAATTAATTTCCTTTCAATGTGCACAAATCCATGCACCAGGCCACTAGTCTATATATATAAAAGGCTAATATGGAAAGTGTCCCTGTGGGAGTTCGACTGGGAGACCAGGAGTTCTATTGCTCGCTATGACATGCGCTGACCACCAGGGGGTGGAGCGGAATGGAGGCCCTGATTGGCCCTGATTACCAGCCAGGGCTAGGGACTCTATCTGTGCACGAATTTTGTGCACCGGGCCTCTAGTATCATATACATAGCACAATAAGGCTGTAATGGCCAAAAACTGGAAACAGACTAAATGTTTACCAAAATAGAGTTCAGGATGAATAGTATTTATAAAAGAGAGATTTTATAAATATGAATAAGTGGGGAGATATGCCATGTTCATGGATTATAATACATAGTTGGTATTGTTAAGACATTCAGATCCCCAAATTGAGTAAGCATTCAATCTAATCCCTTTCAATTCTTTCATATTATATTTTATTTTTTTCTATCACCATTTATCCCTTCTATGCTTTCTCCCCCCTACATCTATTTGCCTCCCCTTTGCAAACACCACATTGTTGTCCATGTCCAGAGTTCTCTCTCCTTTTCTGCTCAATCCCTCTACTCCGCAACACCAACTCACAGCCTGCCCCTTCCAACACCAAAGCTGTCTGCCTGCTTTCTATCCCTTTCAAAATCCCACTAGGCTTTTCTTTCTCTTTCCCCTTCCTGCCTTTGTCTCGCTCCCTCCCTTTCTCTCTCTCTCATTCTTTCTGATGGAAACTAACAAGTTGATTCTAAATTTACATTCATGCAAAGGACACAGAAAATGCATATTAAACCTGAAAAATAAAGCTTGAGAACTTACACTACCAAACTTTAAGTCTTATTAAAAAGCTATAGGAATCAAGAAAGATGATACTGACAAAAGGATTGACAAATCAATGAAACAAAACTGAAATTCTAGAAATAAATCCACATAGATAGGTAGTCATGGATTATCAACAAAGCTACCAAAACAATCCAATGGGAGAGAAGTGTCTTCAACAAATGGTTCTGCAATAACTAGATATCCATATGTGAAAAGGCTAACTTGGTCTCAATTCATACAATATGCAAAAGTTAATCTGACTTGATTAATAGAACTAAATATAAAAATTAAGCTATAAAATTTCCAGAAGAAAACATAAGAGAACATCATCATGGTTTGGGAGTAGCCAAAGATTTCTTAGGACACAGAAAGCGATAAAAATAAAATAAAGAATTAGATAAATTAGACTTCATCAGAAGTTCAAAACTTCTGCTTATCAATATACACAAAGTCTTGTTACATAGGATAAAGAACTTCTACCAGTTGGTAATAAAAGATAACTCATCCTCAAAAATACTGTGTAAAGGATTTGAAGAGACTCTTCCCTAAGGAATGTGTATGAATGGCCAATCAGCACATGAAAAAAATGCTCAACATCATTACTCACTTGGGAAATGCAAATTCAAACTATAATGACATACTATTAAGTATCCATTAGAAGGGTTAAAAATAAAAACAATGACAATGCCAAATGTTGATGAGCACATGGAGCAACTGGAACTCTCAGATATTGCTGGTAGAGGTAAAAATGATAGAACCATTTTGGAAAAAAAGTCTTTCTTAAAAACTGAACATATACCTACTCTGTGACCCAGTAATTTCATTCTTAGCTATTTACCTAAGAGGAAAAAAAGCATTTTTCCATGAGGACTTGCACAATGTTCATAACAGGTTTATTCATAATACCTTAAAAACTGGAAACAGACTAAATGTTTACCAAAATGAGAATGAGTAGACTGATATATTCATACAAGGGGACATTACTCAACAATAAAGAGAAATACCTTATACTTCTACTGAAAAATATAAATTTCAAAGATATCCTGAGTGAAATAAATTTCACACAAAATGTATACACACTATCTGAAGGTTAGAACAGAAAAAAAATTCATCTGTGATGGAAAAAATCAATCAGACCAGTCATTCCCTTTTTGAGAAAGATGGCAGGAGGCATGAAAAAATTTTCTGAACTGGTGGTACTGTTTTATACCTTTGAAAGGGCCTAGAAAACAACAGTCTTATATATTTGTCAAAATTCACCAAGTGGCATATTTAAGAACTGAGTGGTTCATTGTGTATATGTTTTACCTTTAAAAAAGAACCATAAACAAATTATACATAATGAAGCATTTAGGCATGAAGCGCATTGATGTCTGCAGCTGTCTTTGCAACGTATCAAAAAAATCGAACTGACGGATAGATAAAGGAACAATCAGATGCATAGATATAGTAATTGTAAATATATAGTTAACACAGTAAATATAGTAAAATATTAATTGTAGAATCTAGATGGCAGATATATGTTATTCATTCTACAAATCTTTCAACTTTTGTATGTTTGAAAATTTTAAAATGTTAAAATTTCTAATATCTTGCTTTATCCAGAAGAAAGCTGTTCAAGTTTGAGTAGAAGTCATTAAGTATGATTAAGTATAAATTGGCTGCTTCTGAAAATTTGAATTATGAGACAAACAGCACATTTTCCCTATCTCTGAAAAGACTCAGCAAGGCTTTTCTCTCAAAAATAGATAGAGAGAAAAAAAAAAATCACTGACCTTTTTTCTTTTCCTTTGCTTGGTTTTTGCTGAGTCTTGTCCAACAGTCCCATTCCCGAGGGATCCTGCTGTGGCTTTCCCTGCATGCTGTGGTCCAGAGGATGGAGCTGTTGGTGTAGGAGGAGGTGTATTCTCAGGGGAGTCTGGGTAGGACTTCATGCAAGATCCCTGCCCAAAGAGATGTGGCTTTGAAATCAAGTGACCAGGACTTCTCCTAACATTTGATTTTGTTTAGTATCTCATGAACTTAACACTAGTTGAAGCTTACAAATATACAAACACAACTTATTATCACCAAGTTCACAGGAATGGTGCCTCCATCTTGCCCCTAAAGTGTCTAAATATCTTCATGTATAATTTGTCTAATCACTTAAATATAATCAGGAGTCCTCAGATACAGCTTCTAAACTTCCTGTGGATTTTGTCAGATACAGACATTTCTACCTGGAAGTTCTGTTAGCATTTAAAACTTACATGTTTCAAAAGGAACCTCTAAATTTTCCCCCCAAAACTAGATACCTTTCAGACACTTTTTTTTTATCAGTGTTGACCAGCCCTCTCCCAGTGTCTCAGGGTCACTGTAGAGACCTCTGGCTCCTCCCACATCTAATTCCTTCCTTCTTTCAGAAACCCCTCATATCTATCTGGTTTCATTGGCTATGACTGTAAGTCTATTCTCTCTGCTCTGTAGAAGTACTTCAAATATTTAAAAATCATTATACTTCACAGCCTTTTCTACAGGTCAAACATCTCAGGTTCCTTCAACCACTGGTACATGTTTTCAGGTTCCTTCACTCCCTGTCCACACTCCTTAGACATCCTCCACTGTGTGTCAACCTCCACCCTATAAGATGGTGCCTAAACACTAAATCCAAACAAAGCAAGCTTCCTTACTGTAACATCATAATATCGGCTCTTAAGAAATTTATAGGCAAATAAAAGTCTCTTTTTTACATATGGTATTAATAACCTGTCATCCTATCAACCATACATACTAACCATACTATCTACTCGCCTACACTTCCCTATAATTTTTTTAAAAAATGACGCTAAACGTTGTAAAATGTTTTGCTGAAATTCAGATATTGGTTTCTTTGATCTGCATGCCTAGAAACATTATCAAACAGGAAGGATAAAGCTAATCTGGCATAAGTGTTCTTAGGAAAAACAAGATAGCTCCTAAAAATCATTGCTTCCTGGGCATAAGCCATATGCTAGAAAAAAATCTAGAAAATTAATTTGAATGAATTACTATTAAACTTGCTAATATGAGAAACCCAAACTGAAACAGCTCAGTTCTTTATAACACTTAATGCTTAAGAAATGATAATCATTAAGATAAAATGCATTTTGTATTAACTTCATGCCTTAAGTTTCCAATTTCAATCCACCGTATGTAGCACCTCCACTTGGAT
Organism: Myotis daubentonii; assembly: GCF_963259705.1. Lineage (NCBI taxonomy): Eukaryota > Metazoa > Chordata > Mammalia > Chiroptera > Vespertilionidae > Myotis > Myotis daubentonii. The sequence goes on along the minus strand of NC_081845.1, from coordinate 84,432,583 downwards.
TTTCTTCAGACACCTATTTGAGCCAAGAAATCTTCAACACTTCCTTCCTTAATAACTAAGTGTCTAAGGCCTTAATTTTCTAATCTGACTTTCTACTACCCCTCCCCCATGAGTCCTTTCCTTGAATATTTTAGTCAGAGATTTTCTTTTCCTTGTACAATTATACTGATGCTGCCTCTGAGGCAGAGTATTCTCCTCTTCACTTTTACTGTCTCATCAAAGTCCTATCTCTCCTTCAACACCCAGCTTCCTCTTTGAAGTCTTTTTGATTGTAATTAGGAAGTGATGTTTACCTTCACTCTGTCTATACCAGTGATGGCGAACCTTTTGAGCTCGGCGTGTCAGCATTTTGAAAAACCCTAACTAAACTCTGGTGCCATGTCACATATAGAAATTTTATATTTGCAACCATAGTAAAACAAAGACTTATATTTTTGATATTTATTTTATATATTTAAATGCCATTTAACAAAGAAAAATCAACCAAAAAAATGAGTTTGCGTGTCACCTCTGACACGCGTGTCATAGGTTTACCATCACTGGTCTATACCATACATTTGGAAATTAGTATATGCCATCTTTTTGCTCATTTCTCTCCTTGTGTGTGTTTGCTCATTTCTTTCCTTGTTTGTTTACCTCCCTGAACAGAGATCATATCAGTCTCCAGAGTTCCCATTTGCACCCAAAGAGGTCAAGTCCTTAAAGCTGGCCCTGATGTTGGTTGCTGATTTATAATGGTGATGAGTAAGACTCTGACTTTGGAGTGGCCATTCTCTTTGTGTTTAGTGAGGTGACCAGCCCTCTGAATACTTCCAGTCCACCTGAATGTTCATTTTGACTACCAGTCACCTAGGAGGATGCGTGTCTGGCGGGCAAGAGGAAAGTTTGGGGCTTGTACTAACATATTTAGTCAGGATGCTTTCTGAAACTCCTGCTTGCACCTCCCAGACAGCCCAGGAGCCCAGCACACATAGACCATTTTTCTAACTGCTGGTAGCTGGGAACAGCGGCTGTGGTTGCTGAGCAGCTGCCCAGGGCTGCTCGGCCACCCTGGAGAACCAAGAAAGGGGAGAAATAGAGAACTTTCCTAGCCATGCAAGCAATCCTTGAGTGTTAAGAGAAAACTAGGCTTGTTGTGTTCACTGTACATTTCTTCAATTAGAAATGTTACAACAAATTTGTGTGATGTTAATGAAAAGCATACTTATACGCATATTCATAAAGAGAACATGTACCAAAGACCTTTTAAAGGGTGTTCTTTGACATCATAATTTGGGCTTGTTACATAAACAAATAGTGTTTAATCAACCCGGTAATCTTTAGGGACTTTAAAAGTATGCTGACTGATAATGATGTATGACCTTTCCCAAGAAAAAAAGGATTTCTAATAGGTGTAAACATTTTAATTCCTACTTGGATTCCAAGCCAATATGATTCTTTAAGGAGCATAAAAATATGTCAAATTTTTGGCCTGTAATAATATGCTGTATAGACATATATAGTCATGGACTTACTAAGTAACCTAGAGCAGAGTTACTTAAAGTTGGAGTCCCTAGGGTTCACAGATCCCTTAGATCCATAGAATGGTTTCAGAGGGTCTTTGAACACCCTGAAATTGTATACAAAATCTCCAAATGTGTTTATGAGGAAAGGGTTTATAGTTTTCATCAAATTATCAAAGGGGCTTATCCATTTTTAGGTTATATGTTTCACCCAACTTGATCTACAGCTTATTTCACAATTATACATGTAGATGTTAACCTAACTTCTGTGCTGCCTTCTCTATGGTTCTTAGACTGAATTATATGAAACTGCTAGTAAAAAAGGTCAAATATTAGTAAATTCATTCAATGGATGATACTACATTTCTGGTTTTTAGGTACAGGCTGCTTTACAGAGAATATTTTTTATACTGAAGTTATACAAAGCCTTAAAGTGGGCACGAAGACTGCAGTCCCCACAGGTGGGGATCTCAGCAAGAGAAACTGGATCAGAAGAGATGTGATCCTCACAGGATAGAGCCAATCTACACCAAAGGATAAATGGAGCTGTGCTTCGGTAAACCATGTTTAGAGATGGTTCAATAACTAGAATGTAAAATTATCAATCAATGTCAGGAATTAATATTATATGACTAATAATCCTTTCACCTGTGAAGCACAAAGAAATAAATAACTTTTTTTAATGGTATTCAATTACCAAAACCAGTGGTTCATCTCCCATGGAAATGAGAAATGCCCTGTAACAATCTCTCTTTAATTGAAGGGCTAGGAAAGTGAAATAAGACAAGGAAAAAGTTCATAGTATTAAGTGAATGTTAGGATTAGGCACATAGCAGGTTCTCAATAAATATTTGTTTGAATGTTGACTGAATTCAGATTCTTTGAGTAAAGGCCACAAATGCCAACATAACCTTTTCCAAAGAACTATTTGTATAAATATTGGACATGAGGAAAAAATCCATAGAAATGCCAGACAGATTTTTTGATACTTACCTCGGCAGAGCTGTGATACTGAATGAAGGCGGCCGAAATGGCGTGGCCGAACGGGTCTCCTGCCTTGGTTCCCATGTCCTGCCTCACAAGTAGAGCCAGATCCACCAACTAGAAGATCGGAGCAATGGAAACAAAGTCAGGTAACTGGGAACAATAACCTGTGTCACTGAAGTGGCAAACAAAAAGCAGTCCGTTCCAAATGTTGCTGAGAATACTGTCTGCTTAAAAGTCTGTACTGTGGACATGAGCGCATGCTTTCATTGACTGGTATACGGACTTCCCATGGACAGAAATGATATATGCTGACCTTCCAGTGGAGTGGTTCACAAACTTTTATTTCATAATCACTAGACAATCATTTTAAAATAAAGATTTCTGGGCTTTAGGCATATGCTGCTTTACAGTGAATATTTTTACTACTGAAATTATACAAAGCCCTCATACTCTAATTCAGTAGGTCTGCTCTGGGGTGTCATCTAGGAATTTAAATTTTAAACAAGAACCAAGGAGATGCTAATGCTTGTGGTCTAAAGACCATGTTAGAGAATGGAGTCTAAACTCAGATTTTTGCACCCATTCAAGTAGATTGAACATATTTAGAAAAGTATTTGGAGATCAAAAATGACCTCTAAACATGGCAGATGTGTGCTCGAAATTCAATATTGAGAAATACTATGTAGGGTTTTATTTCTGGTTAAAATAAAGTTGCAGGAAATAGTTACTTTTACCCTTACCACCAACAGAACTGAGGAAACAAAGAAACATGATTGAACTAAATCTCCGAAAATGGTAAGATTGTCATAGCAGAACTCCTGGGTGTTCTCATCCCTGGTGGAGCAGCAGGTGGAGTCATGGACAGGGCTAAGGAGAAAGCAGCCATGTAAGGGCTGATATGACAGATTAGAATTCTTACCTGTGCCACAGTTTCATACGCTAAATATGCCAAAATTTCCATAGCGATAACATTGGGTTTTATCTCCATACTGCTACAGTCCAACCAGTCTCGAAATTTGGACGCTTTTTTGGCTAGTTAGTAAAAACAACAATAAAAATAAGCATAGAAAATTTAATTTTTAAAGTGCTTTTTTCTTTGTTTTTTTTTTGTTAATCCTCACCCAAGAATATTTTTCTATTGACTTTTTAGAGAGAGTGAAAGAGAGAGGAAAAGACAGAAAGAAACATTGATGTGAGAGAAACACATTGATTGGTTGCCTCCCGCACGACCCGCTCTCCCCAGGGCTGGGGAGGAGCCTGCAACAAAGGTATGTGCCCTTGACCAGAATCGAACCCAGGACCCTTTGGTCCTCAGGCCGATGCAATGTCCACTGTGCCAAACCAGCTAGGGCTTTAACTGTTTTAATATTGCAAATTACTATCACAAAGTGAAAAATGTCTCTTCAAAATTGCATATGAAAGATAATGTATACAATATACAATGCTTTTGAAGTTTTATTAATCTAGATATTCTAGCCCCAAGAGGTTTCTTATGCATTGGGTCCTTTATTTTATATTCATGATACATAACATAGTATACAAAGCCACTTAATGTTTAGCACTTTTCCCAATATGTCAGAAAGTTTTCAGTTAACAGTGACTATAGCTTATGTTATAACAATAATCAGAAGAGTTACTTTCTTGCCAAAACTTTAATTTATTATTGTGGGGGGGGGAAACCCTGCAAGAAAAAAAAAAACCTGTGATGAAAAAAGGAATGTATAGAAATTGTACTTATAATACCTTTCAACATGTGTCTCTTATTAGAATAGGATTAAGGTAGCGAATTTAGAATTAAATAGAATAAACTGATACCTGGCCCGATCTAATACTGTGGTTACATTTTCCTTGTTACAAAGATGTCCAAATTCTTAAACCCAAATCTCAAAACCATCTGGACTAATCCAACCTGCCTTTATATTATTCCCTATGAAAATGTCTCCTGGCCTTGAGTATAATCTTCTCTCTGTGTTCAACCCTGTTCCTTTCCCTCCATGGATTACCCTCCTATCACTCTTTATTCATATGAATACTGCCCATGCTGACCAAAGATATCGTTCCCCACTCTAGTCATTTACTGAACACTTATCAGCTATCCTTTCCTGTCTGCTAATAGTTTCTCAAACCGTATTATAAGTTCTCTTTGGGCAAACACCATGGGTCGGTATCTCAGTATATCTAACAATAAAGGGAACCTTCCATAAAATCTCTCTGAAGTGCCACAGTGCTAAGCAGAGTCTAGATACAGAGCCTTCATTAGATATTACTAATTTAACTATTAACCTAGAGGGAAAAGATTGATAATGAAGATTTTATCATGTCTTTAACATAATCATCTTTAAAAAACCCCAACAATTACTCTTTTGATTAATCTGGTCCCACAGGTCTATAAAACACTTAACAGTAACTCAAAGCATGATGTTTTGATCCTCACAGATACAGTCTTCATGGATTCCACATACAGAAGAGTTTTTTCCTAAATAAATCACAGAAGACCTTAAGTCCTGCTATCGAAGCGCATATCCAAAGTTGTCAACTGTGGCAGAATTATGGTAATCCCCCTTAAAGCTATCTCCCTAAAGTAACCAATCTTCCAAATGCTCTCTGACATGCAACATTCCATTTAACTAGGAAGCTGCAATAGCTCACAAACACTTGTTTAACATATGTGGAATACTTCTGAAGTTAACGTTAACAGGCAGCAATTTGGCAAGATCAATAAAATGTACCTTATTCATTTCTCCCTCTGACAGACTGTTCAAAACACAGAGACAGATATCTTGTGACTATGCTCTAAAAAATTTACTTTAAAAGTGAGAGAAAGAATAGTTCCTAGTATTCCATCAGATCTGTTCACCTAAGGAACAGCATTAGAACTTTCTCTCTAGATTTTAAGCATTGAGAATACAGGGACAAGAATCATGTGTCCACCATTATATCCCAGCACCCAGAACAGTGCCTGGCATTAGTAGACTCACAGTAAATATTTCTAGGAGAAATTAATTAAAGAATAAACAAACAAATGAATGAAAGATATTTCTTCAGTAGAAGGGTAGGCTGCAAACCTTTTTATACATCTAAAAAAGCCACAGGGGTCCCATACACCCACTTGGGTAACTGCTATTCCAGCAGCAGGTGAAGATGCTCTGAGCTAATTCCCTTCCTGTCACCCAGAGCAAAACTGCTCAGAGATGGACCCTCTCAGGGTATTGTTGGTTCTAGAAAAGGAGGCACACATGCTCTGAGTCATGATAGTTTGTTTCCATCAAGAAGTGAGGGGGCATCCGAATGGATGAGTTCCTCCTCCTTCACCCCTCTTCTCAATATCTGAGGAGAAAGGGCAACCCTGGACACTGATCAACAATTTAAATAGAATCCTGAAAGGTTGAAAGTTCTTAGGATTCTTAGCTTTCTCATACTACCTGGGGTTTTCAGCCCATGCTAGATAACCATATATAATAATTTCACATAAAAATTTTAGTTCTTTGAGAAGAGTCTTCCTTAGAGGGCATGGTTTTCCCTGGAATCTTTTATAGTAGAAGTTCTTTCTTTCTTTCCTTCTATAAATATTCATTGGTCAGCTGTGGATTGCCAGCCTTTACATTTCCCCATATACCAGAGGGCCTGGAGGTAATATATCTTCATTCTCTTAGTTTCTCCCACTGGGAAAATATAGAACAAGTAGATAGAATTCTTACCAATAATATGGGCTACAAGACAATGTAATCATGTTTTAACAAATAACTACTAGTCTACAATTTTCTACCCAACTAAACTATCATTTCAATATGAGGAAAAGCTCAGCTGGTGTGGCTCAGTGTCTGACTATCAACCTATGAACCAAGAGATCATCAATTCGATTCCCAGTCAGGGCACATGCCTGGGTTGCAGGCTCGATCCCCAGTAGGGGGCGTGCAGGAGTCAGCTGATAGATGTTTTTCTTGCATTGATATTTCTGTCTCTCTATCCCTCTTCTTTCCTCTCTCTCAAAAAAATTAAGAAAAATCAATAAATATGAAGGGAAAATAAAGCCATTTTAAGACAAAAATGAGTGCTTTAACAAGGCTGAGAAGGCAAGTTTACATACTTATCAACTTTAAAAAATTTAACTCAGGGATGTATATTAAAATATTAAAGGTGACAACTAAAATAATCGAATAGGATACATAATATCCAAATTGGTTAAGGAAAATGGAATGAAGAAAACTCAATTGGTCCAATAGAACAAAGAAAAGGAAGAAAAGTAAATTAAAAAGCAAAGGAAGAAAAGTAAATTAAAAAGCACAGTAAATTTAAAAGACAAAACAAGACAGCATATATAAACCCAGATTATAATTACATCTAAATTAAATTCAACAATTAAAATACAAAGAGACCCTTAGATTGACTAAAAAGAAAGCTTATATATTTGTTTACAAAATCCACAAATTAAACAAAAGGTTGAAAGGAAGGGATTGGAAAAAGATTTATAAAATTATAACTGAATTAAAGCTTTTTAATTAAAATTAATATCAGACTTTAAAAGACTAAGGGAAACAACTATTGACATCCTATCTAATAAAACAGAAAAAGGGTAATTAACCATACCTCCGCTACGCTTCCTATTGGCTAATCAGGGCGATATGCAAATTAACTGCCAACAAAGATGGCGGTTAATTTGCATACATAGGTGCCAAGGGAAAGAGCGAAGCCAGCTGGCCCTGGGCAGGAGCAGCGAGCCAAGGCCAGCGTGGCGAGAGAAGAGCAAAGAGGGGGGCCTGCCCGCTGCACGCGCGGCAGGCCGGGGGCTTAGCTAAGGCTTAGCACATACTCCCCGGTGGCCCCCTAGCAGGGGATCCTGGCAGCTTCCTGACAGGAGGGCGGCCCGGAGAGCCGAGTGGGGTAGGGGCTGCAGGGGCAGGGCAGCTGGAGCCAAGTTCCCGGGGGTCTGAGGAGAGTGCTTGACAGGAGCCTGGACTGCTAAAAAGGAAAAGGAAGCGGCCACAGGGAGGTCTTCCAATCCCCCTGCACGGACACCCTACTGCAGCCCCCGCACCCTCGGGGGGATGGGGAGGCTGACCAGACAAGGAGAAGACCCAGTCTTGCGGGTAGCTGCAGCCTGTATCTCCGACTCCCAATCTCTTCCCCTGCCACCCCTGCCAGGGGCGCCCACAACAATAGCACGCCTGCGACAACCCGTCAGCACCCCCGAGGCAGCTGAGGCCTGTGGCCTGCCGCTGCTGGGGCCCCTCCGCTGGGGCCAGGCACGCCTCTCCTCCCTACAACTCCAGACCCGGGTAGAGGCAGGCCTAAGCAGCCCCTCAGGGTCAGACTCATCCCCCGCAACACCCCCTCCCTGACAACAGTGGCGCTGTCTCCACAGCAGAAGTGCACTGAACCTTGCCGGGGGTGCGGCTAAACCCGCCCTCCTAGCCCGCCTAGCCCACCCTGGCCCGGCCCCTGCCCTGCTCCAGGAGATTGGAGCCCCGCCCTGAGCACACACAGCTGTGAAAAGGCCATGTACAATTTAAAGAATGGTGTCAAGTGGGGAGGTTTGACAGTTACTCCCCTTTCAGCCTTGCCACCCCCCAGCACCCCCTAGCACTCCCCCCTCCCCCTAGCCAGCGCCTCCAGGGATGACCACCACTACAGGGCTGCTGGCCAGAGCCCACCCCTCTGAGGCCTGTGGAACCATCTGCAAAGCTTCCATAGCTACAGTCCAGGAAACAATCATGCCCTCCTCCCCTAATCAGCACCTGCTACCTGCGAGGGTACCCGTGGGCTTAAAAATAACAATTCCTTCCCATTTAGACATCACTTACTTGATGAAACATTTCTAGGTTTATTAGCTCAAAATCTCCTCATGACAACCCAGTGAGGTAGGCGGAGAAGAGATTACAATTCCCATGGTATATGCATATGCAGAAATGAAGCTCAGAGAGGAAAAGTGTCAAGCACAGTGGTTCCCAAAGTGCAGCACATGCCCCACGGGCAGGCGGGGGGCGGGAATGGGCTGGAGGGTGGCAATTTGATTTTAAGTGGGGACAATTCCAGAATGAGTTAACAGTGAATTTTATGCATTTCTTATGGTTCGAAGGGGCCTCATCTACAGCGTATCCTATACAATGAAAGGCTAATATGTAAATGACTGAATGGTGGAATGACCGGTCACTATGCTGTGCACTGACCACCAGAGGGCAGACACTCAACACAGGAGCTGCCCTCTGCTGGTCAGTGTGCTCCCACAGCGGGAGAGCCGCTCAGCCAGAAGCCAGGCTCACAGCTGGCGAGCACAGCAGCAGTGGTGGGAGCCTCTCCCGCCTCTGTGGCAATGCTAAGGATGTCCAACTGACGGCTTAGGCCCACTAAGTCATCAGTTGGACATCCCCCCGGGGCTCCCAGACTGTGAGAGGGCACAGGCCACACTGAGGGGACCCCCCCCCCCCCCCGTGCACCAATTTCGTGCACTGGGCCTTTAGTATAAATATAAAACAAAAGACTAGTGAATTTGACCAGTATCCCAATTCTACAACTTAACCTCAGCCTATAAAGTTCTAGACTTGTTACCTTAAAATGCATCAGTAGCCCTGGCCGGTGTGGCTCAGTTGGCTGCAGCACTGTCCTGTACACCAGAATGTGGCAGGTTTGATTCCCGGTCAGGGCTCATGCCTGTGTTGCGGGCAGCAGGCAACAGATTTATGTTTCTCTCTCACATCAATCTCTCTCTCTCTCTCCCTCTCTCCCTCTCTTTCTCTCTGTCTCTCTCCCTTTCCCTCCTTGCCCTTCTTTCCCTTCCTCTCTCTAACATCAATTACAATTTTTTTTTTACAGAGAGAAAAAAAGATAAAACACACCAGTAGTCCCAATTCATGAATGCTATGACCAACTACTTAAGAGGACCTATCTATCACAGTTCCTACATCTCAGTAGTTTATCAGAAGGGAAGGAAGGAAGAGAGCCCAACAGTCTGACCAGTGTGGGCATCAGCTCTGAATTTGCTGGCCCCCTTGGATTCAGCATTCCCAACCACAGCACTTTGGCATATAAAACAGATTCTCCCACTAAGGTTTCATAATGAAGCACCCATGGGTAACATATAAAGAAACATTTTTAAAGGCCCTAGTCTCTCTTATTTAAATTAAAAAAAAATTAAGCATAATATACTGTTTATACTATAATTATTTTGTAAAGAAAGGAAAAATATTAACTTTTAACCCGATACAGTTTATTATTGAGTTACAAACAAGAAAATGGAGTTATTAAAACTCTAATTATCAAATACAAGATGTATTAGAACACTTCAATGACTATATGTTTTAATGTGAAAATAGCACTTCTGTTTCTTTAAGTGAGTTAAATTTAAAATATGATTTTAAAAAATAGTTCAATAGCACTAAATGTTACTTTATAAACTGGAAATTTATACTTATAAAAGACTTGAATGCCATTTTTAAACCTAAAAATTACAATACAAAAACCTTTCATTTGCTGAAATTGCCATGATCTGAAGTGTCATTTACTTAATGCTTCACAGATGTATGATGCCAAATTGTTAGTCAGACTGCAAAGTATATTTAGTTAGGAAAAAAATCTTCCAAAACATGTTTTCCTATATTTTACTGACATTTACATGCGGCACTATTTGAAATGTGTCATTTATTTGCACTTTATGATCTATAAATGAAGCTCTCATTTTCTTTTTCCAAATCAAACACGCTGTTATTGTGACCACATAGTAGCTCTTTGTTTAAAGACACCATTGTGTGTATAATCCCTCAAACCAGGGTCATGTGCTACTTTGTCAGATTTTTAACTGGACTTTTCATCACACTTACTCTTTGACCTTTACCCCAAGAGTCTTAGTCATCACTGAACGGTTGCTGGGAGGATGTTTTGCTACACAATTGAGCCCCCTATTTATCACGAGCCTTAATGTGCTTGTAGTAAGCCTGGGTGCATTGTCAGGACAGCACTAATTTACCACCAGGTCAGTATTACAAGAGCACGAATAAAGAATTTGGCTAACAGTTCATTGGTCTGTCCTGTGGCGATATGAGTATGTGTAAATAAATGGAAAATTTGGTATCTATTAATATGTATAAAGGGCTTTTAAAGGTCATGACTGTACCAAGGGAGTCCATTATGGATCAAGTACAATCAGCAATACTAGAGTAAATATGACTAAGGAACTGAAATGAAAATGGGAATATTAAGACAAAGGAATTTTTCTGACTAAAACCTATGTGAATAATTAACATAGCTCTCTGTGTATTACTCAGACCCTTTAAAATCTCTTACTACTATTAATTGCAAAACAGTAGAGTGGGGTAAAACCTTTTATAGGCTCCCCAACAATGCAGAGGCTGTTTCTGTAGCAGTTATAACTATGCATATATTAAATTCACCAATTTCCAAGGAACAGATTGTGTCATACTTTGCTATATCTGTAACACACATTCTCTTAAACATATAATGAAGTAAAGTTAAAGGCTTACTTACAGAAACTCAATTGTCGACTTTCACAGAATTCCGCATATTGGGCTGAATCCATAATTCGAGTTTGTCTTTCTGCTCTCTAATAGACAAAAATAAAAAAGCACAAAACACTTTGAAAGCAACTAGACTATTGTATATGCTTTCACAGCTAAAACTTAGAACTGAAGTTCCATGTTCCTTGCCTTACTCTTGGCGAATAGATTAGCACTACCCAAAATACCATGACACATAAAATTAAAAGTAACCGTTTTGAAGCTTGTTTCTTTTGGAAATAAAGTTTAAAATACCATTTTCCACTCCTCTGTTATTATCATTATAGTGGAAGAAGAAACCAAAGGACCTCACTTCTCAGATTGTGCGCTTCTAACTTTTCTAAACTGTCCCATCCTTTAATTAAAAAAAAAAGAAAAGAAAAGAAAGAAAGAAAACTGTGAGAAGACAATAACCAGTCACATAGGAAAATTGTTATTAATGATTACGGTCCATCTGCCCTAAAGCTGGGATTTTTAAATATTAAATAGGAGTCAACAAATGGGATCCATAGATTTCCCTTCAGTTAGAACATGGAGCCAGAGCTAACAAATCCATATTTTAAATTGCAAAGAAAATAAAGAAAAAGGTAAACACAACACAAATCCTTTCATCTGAGTCCAGGTATGACTCACAGTTTGGTATAGCTTCACTCATGGGTTTCTGATTCAGTAGAGCAGATGTTTGCTGCTTCATTGTCCCACACGAGGTAGGATAATTATAATTCACCCACAGTTTGGTGGGAAAGAATATGACCGCTTCCGCTTCCTTGGCAAGGGAAGCATTTTGAAATGAGACAGGCTGGTACTTCTTGGAATGAATTTCTGGCCAGTAAAGAAAAAAAATTCCCTGAGATTTTAATTTTTTTCTGCTTTGGAAGGACTTTCAGCAAGTTTTCTTTATCATAGTTGTTGGAGTACATAAGTACCACTTACAATGTCTGTGGATATTTTTATATTTTTTAAACTAAAATTATTCTGTTTTTCATTTCATTTGATTGGGGGGAGTGATCAACTTAACTCCAATGATATATCAGTTGATGGGATGAGCAATGGTACACTAGTTTCAGCTCAATACAGAAAAGATATAGACGGGGTGGTGGGAGGCAAGTTAACATTTACTAGCTACTGTGGTTCCTTCTAAGGCCACTGAGTACATTTTCCCTTCTTTCTCTTCCTTCCCTCCCTCGTCTCTTTTTTTTCCTTTCTAATCTCCCACACACATACAAACACATATATGCACTGACACAAACCAAGACTTTTGTTTATTTTCTCTATAGTTCAAGTATCCTTTCTGAGCACATGCAAGTAAATATTACACGTGTGTGTGTGTGTGTGTGTGTGTATGCATCCTTGTGTGTGGGTACGAAACATCATGGTCCTTAAGGGTACAATACTTTGTGAATTTTATGTACTTAGAAGTATTTTTTGATATGTGAATGCATGACTTAGTTTTGTTCTTTTTAAATGTAACTGAAACAACATTTTTTGCTACTGGGGAACAGGAAGTAAGGATGGGATAATTTTTGTGTTTTGAACATAAATCAATTACTATTGTGCTTATTAAAACTTCTAAGACTGATAATACTCTATCATGTCTGTCTGTCTGTCTGAGTTTCACTATAGCAGGAACTTCTCAGGTTTGAATTTCTAGAAAATATCTGACATGGTAAATAAACAAACATTCACGAATGAACAAGTGCTACCATTTTAGTCTGAATCAGGGAAAATAGCTATCACCATAACGCGGCCAGTCTTTTAAATAGTGATTGTCTAGCATTACTATTTGTCTTCTTTGCTACTTTCCAGCGAGGCAGCCTCATCCACCCAACACATGCTGGACAGAAAGGGCTTAGATAAGCACGAAAAAGACAAAGTTCCGAACGGGATTCTTAAGATGAAATTTTCTTCTACCAAGTTGAATAATCAAGATTTACATCTATGCTTAGGTCACTGATGTCCCAGCAGTACGCATTTTAGAAATGGGAGTTGGGAGTACTTATCCTAAGAGGTTAAGGCTGCCAGGCTGCCAGCTATAATTGAGGTGTGTAGCTAGCTGGAAGATTCTGAGCCGCGAAGCCTATCATCTGACTATATTTAAGAGACACTAAAAGCCTTTCAACGATTACAGCTAGCTTCATTCCTTCTCGACACTGTCTTCAGTGTCTGCTCTCTTTTCTTCATTCAGCATCTTAGTTTGATTTCGATTCCTCTGTCACCTAAGCAGTAACCTTAGATCTCGGGAGTGCCATGAAGCTGGCCCTCAGGCATGCATGGAACCATTCACTAAATGCCTAGCACACAGCAAACAGTGCAAAGCAGTTGACTCAACAGCAAAGATTTATAGGCATACAAAATGATGGCATGTTAGAGCTAGACGCAGCCATGGGCAAACTACGGCCCGCGGGCCGTGCCGGCCCGTTTGAAATGAATAAAACTAAAAAAAAAAAAAAGACCGCACCCTTTTATGTAATGATGTTTACTTTGAATTTATATTAGTTCACACAAACACTCCATCCATGCTTTTGTTCCGGCCCTCCGGTCCAGTTTAAGAACCCATTGTGGCCCTCGAGTCAAAAAGTTTGCCCACCCCTGAGCAAGAGGGTGGCTTAACCTTCACCTTGTTCCATCCTCTCATTTTAAGGAGAAGGAAATTGAGGTCCAGGGAGAATTCAGAAGTCTAGGCCTACTGATTCCTGAGCCACCTAGTTTCATTATATAAAGCTGTCTCCAACCTGTAGTACTTTATACCTCCAGTAATTTTCTTTGGAATTCTGTAAACTCTATACATTGTGTTACTAAAACATGTCCTGTAGCCCTATAATTAACATGCCCAAACTATTCATGAGAAAATAAAATTAGTGGGGCCCTGGTTCAGCAAAGGAGGCACAGCCCGGGGAGTGCCGAGTGCACAGGCTGTGATGAACCTGACAGTGTACTGGATGCTGCAAAGGTGCCATAGGTGTGTGAAGTCACTGTTTCTCTTCCACCTTCTGGAAGCCACAAAAGGCAGGGGTGCAGGACCCCAGAGGTGGTATCCGGCTAAAAGTTGCCTTGTCCATTGACCTTGGTGGGGCATGAAAACATTACCATTTTCTATGTGAGCCATGGCCTGGAAAAGCATGCACACTGCTCAGAGCGTGGTGCAGTGAGCTCAACGTGACATCAGACACAACCTGGGATGTGAGGATGATGAGGGTGACGCCTCTCTCTTCCCCATGAATTGTTTCAAATAACCAAAAAAAGAGAGACCAATGTGCCTTATGAAAGAATTACCACCATTCAGCATCTGCTTATACTACCTCCCGTCCTTACACTATCACCTTAAGTCCTGGGGAAGAAAGGAAATACCTAACCTCCATGGACTCTGTGTTCTTTAAAAACAGTAACTATGTTTTGCTTCTATAATCAAGCATTGGCCAATGTTTAGCTTGGATTTACTGGGCCTCGGTCAATGTTTGCTGGCTCGCTGAATGACTGGGCAGATGGATTGACGGACTGAGGCAAAAGAAATGCATATAAATTCTTGTTGGCTGATCTAAAATCAGAAACTGTAATATCAGTAATCAAACTGTATGAATTCCAGAGAGGGTAGGTAGTCTTTTTAACCAAAGACCCATAAAAAATCAAGACACTGGCCAACGATTAAATAAGTTTGGCTTTTATTTTCTGTGTTGTCCTATTTCCACTTTCCCTCCGCTCTATGCAGATGACCTGTTCTAATCCCCACGGAAGCACACACTGGCCGTCCTGTTTTACTCCTGCCACAGTAAAAAAATCTCTGGAAAAGATGCAAGAGGTAAAAATCACAAACCTAGTAAAGCAGCATGATCAGAATAACAATGCCTACTCTTTACATACAGCGACATCATAACCTTTAAGATAAACAGTTAATTTAAAGCATACAGTTCATAAAGTAAAACTTGGGTCCTAAATGACCTAGTCTGTGGTATATCACTGAATCATCAGAGTAGGTTTATCATAGTGTTTATTCATACTGAACATTCTCAAATTACTCAATGTTCTTCTGATCTCAGACTGCCACATGAATGTAAGGTCACTGCTGGGTTAGTCAGCTCCTGTATCTACGAGTCCAGTTGTCATCTGTCAGCTCCACCCACTCCGTGACTTCTTTAAGCATCAGCAGTGCTCTTTTTCTTTCTTTCTTTTTTTTAAAAATTAAATTTATTGGGGTGACATTGGTCAACATCAACATATAGGTTTCAGGCGTGGGTTTCTATGTTATAAGATCTGTATATTGTGCCATGTGCCCACCACCCAAAGTAGCAGTGCTCTTGAACACTCAAAAATGTGCTATACGCTCAGAGGTTTTTCTAAAATGGAACTTCACTCGTGTTACCATACGGCAAAGGATTACCATATAGGGGCAGACATAGAAAAATTACTTTTGGAAGAATTACTCCTAAAATTTTCTAAACACTCAACAATATTTTTAACATGAATTGGAATGGCTCTTAAAAATGTAAACCAGAATAAGTTATGTTGTTAATTGTTCACTCATCTCACTACCAAGAAGTTACAGCCTTTTCTGGTTATTGTAAAACAAACTAGAAGGCGAATGCCATGCCAGATGAACTCGTTTTGGGGTCCTACCTAAATAAAAACAGGGAAGCAAATAGCTCTATGATGCAGTACCTACTACAATTTGTGTGTTTGTTTAATCTTGAACACAGCAGACGCGTAGTATATATTTGTTAATTTAAATTTTTGGTTTAAAGTTTTTATTTCAATTAGTGTGAAATTGGTTGTGTCTTTGAATAAGCCTTTCAGCATGACAGGCAGCGTCTGCCCTGCCAGCACCAGTTTGTGTCCTTGCGTCTCAGGCTGGAGGACTTGCGCAGCATGCAGTTCATTTCCATCCTCCACAGGCTTTCAGTGAAGCGTATGAAAGGTTATAGAAGCTCTGTGCTGGCATATCTCTTGGCAGCTTTTCAAGACACATGACATTTATCTTTCCTCAGCAATACTGAATCAGAGAACATAACTTTAAACTGAGATGAAAGTTTCTCTGCTCTCACTTCCACCTCAGATTTTTTTAAAAATCTTATTTTGATTACTCTTAGAAGTCTTACATTGGAAATGCAAAGTCCTTTCTGCACAAAAAAGGCAAAATGCCAATGTAACCTACCAGCTTCTTCATGTTAGACAGAAACTGGTTGCTGGACTTGAAAACTTCAGATGGAGCGGTGGGCAGCGGCAGCCAGCAACCTGGCAACATGTGAATTATGGCATGGCATGCGTGTTCATGTATGTTGTGGTCTATTGGCAGCAGATCAGTGAACATCACAGAACGCCGAACAAACTGAGAAACCCTATCCCCAACTCACAGTAAAGAAGAGAACTGAGGTGCAGGAAGGTTAAAGGGTTTACCTAGATTGTTGCAGAGGCAACCCAGTGCCCAGGAGGGTACTGGTCCTGCTGCTGGGTCAGTTCGTAACTGAAGATTCCCTTACTCAAGAGTCAAGTGAGTCTCCCTTGAAACATTCGGTGGACTTTCATTGCCGTTATGCCAATGCCCAGCTCATCATTTGGGACTGGAGCGCTGCAACAGGTTCCTAGCTGGTTCTTTCCACATTTTTAAGCTCCCAGCCCACCTGGGCACAACAATGTTAAATAGAAACAGAGAAAAGGCCTCGGCACACAGCAGGACCTTCCCCCGCTCCATCCCACACCATTCTCACTCTCTGCATCATAAACTGAAACAAATGGCTCTCACCATCAAATTCAAGTTCAGATGCTTGGTCTACAAATGCAGACATAATCTGACCCATTCTAGATAGGCAGACATTATTCTCACTAAAAGGTGACACTTTCTTTGCTTTCTCTCTGTCATCCTTTGCCATATCCCTCATTGTTGCCCCCTGCCCCTCCTTCATGACTGTGCTGGCCATTTCCTCTCCCACCCACATGGCAATTGAATGCCTTCCCTTCCAGGAGAGGTACCACCTCCTCTAGACAGTTTTCCCTGAAGGTCCCAGGTGACCTGATTTCTCTCTTCTGAAACATATTTGTTCTTCTAGATTGCATTATATGCACTTTTCTATGTGTGCTACTTTTGTCTCTCCTAAAAAATTATACCTATAAGAATGTATTAATGGAAAAAGCAAGTTGTTAATTAGAATGTAGGCACCTAGATCCAGTTTATGTTTAAACATACACCGACACACCACACACGAGTGTGCAAATGTTTAGAAGCATATACATTATACTTTCAATAGTATTTATCTCCGGGGGTAGTTCCAGGAAATTTACTTTTGCAGCTACACATTTCAGTAGTTTTATTTTTTTTCTTAAGTGAATTACAATCAGAAAATAACTTTAAATAAAGAATCTTTCCCCTTGAATTAATTTTGCTTGACTTACAGAGGTCATTAGATAAATGTCCACACACAAAAATAATCAAGAGGAAGAAAATCACAGAGAAAAGCACATCCTTGGGTAGATGTTCAGAGAGACAATATGAATATGTTACTGCGATATTGAGTGAGTCAGCTAAGAATCCTGACTGATGTCATCTTCAAATCAAATGTTTAAGTTTGTCCCAGAATTTTCTCTGAATTATATAATTGAATAAACATATTTTGTAGCCTAAACAGTAAAAGTTTCCATTGGTGCTAATTTGTTCTCCCCGTGATTGTTATAATTTACCAATTTTGTGTGTCTAAGGCAATTTTGTGTGGTTGGCAAACTGCGGCTCGCGAGCCACATGCAGTTCTTTGGCCCCTTGAGTGTGGCTCTTCCTAAGCCTTAGGAGTACCCTAATTAAGTTAATAACAATGTACCTACCTATATAGTTTACGTTTAAAAAATTTGGCTCTCAAAAGAAATTTCATTCGTTGTACTGTTGGTATTTGGCTCTGTTGACTAATGAGTTTGCCTACCACTGGTCTAAGGTATTAAGAATGTATTAGAGTACTCATATGAAGTTTCCTAAAGAAATAACTGTGGAGTCTAGGAGGACATTCAAAGAATTTAAAAGGAATTTCATGCTAAAAATAAGTGAGTAATTCTCAGCAAGTACAAAGCATCAGTGATTAAGAAACACACAAAGGGATATTTGTGAAATTAGTTCATAACTGAGTTGTTTCAAAATATTGGATTTTTGGGTCTATATTAGTCAATGTAACTATAGGAGTTTTTTCTTTTGTCTATATTTTAAACTATCAAGAGTGAGGATAAATTGGTTGCATAAGGAAAATACAGTTTTTATTAAAATAAAAATACATTTAAAATTGTATAATGTCTGTTTAAAAATTTTAAATATGGATTTATTAAACTAGTAGAGGGGGAAATTATACACAATAAAATATTTCCTGTCCTGGGATAGAATGTGTGCTAAGAAAAGTGTCGTGTTTTTTTTTTCAATAACCTAGTACCATACAACCCAGTACCGAGTTTAGCTGTCAATCTTCATGTGGTGTTAGTACTAATTTTTACTAATGTTCTCCTAAAACTGTAAACATGCTCTATAATAACTAAGCTGGCAAATAATATGAAAAGCTATATGCATTTCTGCCCAAACTAGTTCTCAACGTAATAGAAGACTGACATCTTTTTTTATTTTCCTAATTGAGGACACTGTAACCCGTTCTTGTGGTTTTTACTTGGCTGTATCTCTAAAAGTGAACATGCTAGGTTAATATGTGTAAGCTCTTGAGGTATTCTGAACGACGTTCCTAAAAATCCTCATTGTTTATGTCATATCCGGATGAGATGAGATGGCTTTAGAGTCTAGCAAATATACAAGGATACAGTTAAATATTTTGGTCATTAGGGTAAAGCTTCACAACACTGCCTGAAAAATATGTATAGGAAGCTACTATTACACAAAATTCAGTTCATACTTTTTCTTTATTCTTGAGTTAGACTGTAGACCGTTGCATTTTGATGTAGCCAAGATCACATTCTCAGGCAGTGTAAGACGCATACCGAGCGGAGGTTGGCTTCACTTAGGCACAGGAAAGGTCTGGCTCCTTTAAAATAAAATGCTGCTGAGGGGAAGCCTGTCAGTGCAGCCTGGAGGGCTCTCACCATCCTCCCCAGGGAGGCATGGAGCTCTGCACACAGCAAGAGAGGGCCCTGCTGAGTTTTTCCATAAGGATTTTTTTTCCTTTGAAAATAAAGTTTCATCTTATATTACTTCATCAATTTAATTCCCTCTAAGCAAGTCCAACCAGCTGTACCTTTACAATATATCTGGAATAAACCAAGTCATCTCCTTCCACCTTCACTGCCT
This sequence comes from Myotis daubentonii, assembly GCF_963259705.1. NCBI lineage: Eukaryota > Metazoa > Chordata > Mammalia > Chiroptera > Vespertilionidae > Myotis > Myotis daubentonii. Next base: position 84,413,333 of record NC_081845.1, on the reverse strand, counting down.
CTGATCTGGTCCAGGCCATCACTGCCCTCTCTCCCCTGGATAACTGAATAATCTCCTAATGGACCCTCCTGCCTCCACTTGTCCTCTTCTGCTACCCAACATTGCACAACAGCCAGAGTAATCTTTTAAGAAAAGAAAACTGGACCATACCATTTATGATATAACTTCAATAGTTTCTCCTCGAATGTAGAATAAAACCCATCATCTTCACTCAGAATGGCCTATGAAGCCTTATATAATTTGGTGCCCAGTTTTCAATCTGATGTCATCTTCTTTCACTCCCTCATTCCATTCCAGCCACACTGGCCTATCCTGCTGTTTCATGAAAATGCTAAACACTTTCCTATCCTAAGACCTTTGCGTTCCTCTCTCTGTTCAGAATCTTAATCCCACATCACTGTCTTGCTCCCTCACTTCCTTCAGGGCTCTGTTCAAAGATCACTTTTTCAGAGAAGCTTTATGGTCACTTTATATAAAATAGCAGCTCCCCACCAAGTCACTCTCTATCCATTCTCTGGGTTGTGAAAACCAGAATTGTCTTCAAACATTGCCAAATGCTCCCTGGGGGCAAAAATCATGCCCAATGAGAACTATGAGTCTAAGGGGCAGGGGACTAACACTGGGCAACTCTACCCTATGTGCCAGATGCCATGTGTGGTCCGTTACATGACCTCTTCTAATTCTTCCAGACAGGACTGAATTGCAGGGAAATACTGCAGATATGATTCCTATTTTTATTTATTTTTTTATTTTATTATTATTTTTAAAATTTCTTTATAGATTAAGGTATTACATATGTGTCCTTAACCGCCCACTGTTCCCTCCCCCGCCTCACTCATGCCCTCACCCCCTGGTTGTCTGTGTCCATTGGTTGGGCTTATATGCATGCATACAAATCCTTTGGTTAATCTCTCCCTCTTACCCCCACCCTCCCCTACCTTCCCTCTGAGGTTTGACGGTCTGATCGATGCTTCTCTGTCTCTGAATCTATTTCTGTTCATCAGTTTATGTTGTTCATTCTATTCCATAAATGAGTGAGATCATGTGATACTTATCTTTCTCTGACTGGCTTATTTCACTTAGCATAATGCTCTCCAGGTCCATCCATGTTGTTGCAAATGGTAATGATTCCTATTTTTAAAATGAAGAAACTCTGGCTCAGATATATTAGGTAACTTGGCTAAGGTTACTAAGCAGGTAAGGTGTGCTGCAACTTGAAACCAGATCAGTTTTACTCCAAAGTCTATGCTCTTTGTACTGTGTGAACCTCATAAGTGAAAGTGTCCAAAGCAGAGATACTCTGACAGAGGTGAGGGGAGGGGATTAGAGTCCTCCAATTTTCTTTCTCCTCTGACAGGTATTTCTCAATGAAACACCCAAAACTGTAGAACAGCATGAAAACCATTGGCATCCTATGCTGCCTGCCCTTCAAGGAACCAGCACTGCCTGTGTCCCTGTATATCTGGTTTCAAAACAGAGGCCATTTCACAGGGGGGATGCACAGCATGAGATACTGAAGGAACAACTAATACCCACGCCTTAGTCAGAGTGATCTTTAAAATGTAATCATGCCCTATCATTTCATCAACTCCCTCCTTGCTTCTGATATCGTGGTCTGTTGCAACAATGACAGGCTTATCTGTGGAGCACGTACGAAGGAGCACGTACATAGACCCGGACAAATGCTGCTACTTTCAACCCTCCTGAGCCAATATAGTAAGACCTGCTCTCACCTCTAATCATAATCCTGCCCCTGTGTGAAAGCTGCAATAGTGCTGCCAGTATTAGGGCTGTAGAGATAACTGGCTCAAGGAAGGATTACAATGGCCAGTTATAGTCTTCATTACCTATAATGTATGTTGATAGTTTCATTCTCTCAGTTTATAAAATATTTTAAAAACTGGCTCTTTATATATTGAACCTTAAGTGTTCTAAGAAGATATTCATTTAGAAACTTCCAATTGCAGGAAAATACAGCTGTAAACAAACTCTAAAAGATGCAGATGTCAAAAAATGTTTAACAGTAAATCTGAATCACACGTTTTAAAAATTCAACAAGAAGAAAGATGACACTATGAAAAGATGAACAATGAAGTCCATTACATTACGCACCAGTGAAGAAATGAAGTCATCAGTCTAGAAAAATCCTCAAGGGAAGATATTATGAAGGAAAAATAGGCTTTTACAACTGGACACCATGTGAGTTAAGATTAGAAACCAAAGAAACCAAATGAAATTGTTTGTTCCCCCAAAGAGAATGTTCTTAATCATTTTAAAGCTGAAGTTTCTTTTTTCATGATTAGCTGAGTTGTTTTCATGAGTCAGAAATGAGCAAGTTCATCAATAGAAATCTGCTACAGAGACTGATCTAGCTGAAAGCACGAGTTATCACAAAACAAAAGAGCACGATTTCCTGAGTATGCCAAAGTTTAATCGCTGAACAACACACACAACAGAAACAGACTTGACCAAATATGACTATAGTGAGACTACAATAGAGAATAATGAGATACAACTGCTATCCTAATTGTGTTGCTTCAAATGTAATAAATGCAAATTCCTCAATACTTAACAGGAAGTAGCAGAAATGTCTACACATTCAGAAAATTAATGTCTACTTTTAATTCTTATCTTTAAAAGTCTACCTAATTAAAAATAAACAAAAACAGAAATCATCTTGAAAATAATTGTGGGTTCAAAATCCTTGAAAGATAAAGACCTGGGGAAACTTATCTCGCAGAGAAACCCTGGCTGCTCCTCAACTGTGTCTTTCAAAGTAGCCTGAATACTGGGGCAGCCTCTGGGGCTTCAAAGAATGCAGAATAGCAAAATCCCCTGGAATCACAAATGCAAAACCTGTAATTATGGTTATTTAACAAAATGGTTTCTGTTAAGATATTTGATGATGAAATTCCCTTCCTCAGATGTCAGTGCCCAAATGTTAATCAGCCTTTACTCATGAGTAAATGTATTCTAACTGTTATTTGATTAAATGTCAGTAGCCATTAGGCCCAGTTCTTAAGTAAGAAGGCTTAATGAAGGCATGACACAGAGGGTGTGGAGTGGATTACAAAGAAAGATGAAGAAAGGAGAATTGTTTCAGTAACTCGGTGCTGTGAGGCAGTGCTTCACCTTAAATAAAGTAACCACACAAACTTTAAAGAAGCAGAGGACAACTTTGGCAGCGAGAAGAAGGCAAGATCAGAGGTGGTAAAAAGGGTGAAGTCAAGTGAGGAAGAATCACAGCACAGAATTTTTGAGTTTGATGTATGTTGCCATGTTGATCTTCTCAACAACTGTGTGTGGTAGAAAGAGCAGCTGTTATTATTATCTCAATTCCTTAGATGAAGAAACTGAAGCTCACTGACTCTTTGTGGTTTTTAAAAACTTATTTTAACTTATAGAAAATTTATAAAAGCAGTATAGAGAGTTCCTGTGTACTCTTCACCCAGCCTCAGTACCCCAAACACTCCTCATCCTTCTGATCTCAGAGGCCAAGCAGGGTCAGGTGTGTTTAGTACAGGTGTGGCTTTGCATCAGGGTAAGATGTATTACTAGAAAGATTTAAGATTACTACTCCCAAATCACTGTATCACGGACTCCTGTAACAAAACTCCTTACTCAAATATAAAAATTTCTATGTGGATACAGATAGAATAACCCAAGTAAATTTTACCCAAGTAGTACTACCCAAAGAGTTCATTCCGGGATGGGGAGTGTCTGGCTTGCGGGCCTTAGAAGGCCAGAGAAATCACTGGGCCTGGCCCTGCCATGGCGTCAGGGGTGAGCTAATGAAATGCTTGACCAAACACAGCAGGCTCATCTCTAACTTGATCATTCTGTATGGATTGTGAATTGTCTCATAAATAGCCAACTGGCCCTGGGCAGAAAAAAGGTTCCTCAGCCTTGAATAATTTACTAGATTGATACTTCATGTTAAAGCTCTAGAGATCTATAAGGCTGGCAATAATCTAAAAAATTCTACCTGTAGAAGATAAGAAACAGGCTTAGTTTTTACAGAACTCAAAATCGTAAAACTTTGAGCTTATATGCAGATTTAATAAGATTTAGAAATGTATTCTAACATGATTAAGTTATTTAATAAGATATAAGTGGACAAACGTTAGAGAATTATCTTACATAGTACATTCTGAAGATACATACTACATTTTCTGAGCCTTTTTTTTTTAAATTAGGGGATAGCAGTCAATGTTAGATAGATATTCCAATAATTTGATCTCTCATATATGCTATAATTTCTTTGACTAGTTCTGATTGTAGTCGTTATGAGTGTATCTAAACTAAATTCCATTTGTAGTACAGTATGGAATTTAGCCATACTGTACATTTAATAAAGAGTAGTTTTTTAAAGATAGCTACTATTTCTTAAAGACAAGTGTTGGGCATTGAGCTAGGTACATTACATATATCATCACAAATCCTTCCCAACAGTTCTAAGATACTGATCCAATTAAGGAATCTGAGATTCAAAAACATGAAGTAACTTGTCTAAGGTAACAAGGATACTGTGAACAAGAAGAGGGATAGAACTGTGATTTTAGGTGTGCCAGTCTAATTCCAAATGATGCTCTGGTCATAATATCATGCAGACTAAAGAGAAAATCAGACAGAAGACAGGCATATCGAGCTTGGTAGAAGATAAAAAAAAATCATGCTATAATGAAGACTTGATACTCTTTTGTGATGAGTGACATTGATGATTAAGAAAATGATGCTAAGGGAACATCTACATTGGCTAAACACTTTGAGAATATGTACAATGTGTGTTTGTTGTTAGTCTGTAGCTTTTACATGAGAGCACATTAGTGTGACATGAACATGCTTTCATATGTCTGGGAAGGCCATCTTCTTCCAAAGATGGTCATTGGGAGGAGCAGGTGAGGGTGAAAGTGGGAAGAGCAGAGTTTAGTTAGCCAGCCAGCCCAGTCCAATAACCCCGATGGTCACTGGGGCAACAGGTTTCACAACCAGATTGCTCCAATATTGCTGGTGAATTAAAAAAGAAAACATAAGCAACATTGAAATGAATGATAAAAGCCCACATGCCAGTAATGAAAATTTGACCTTGCCAAAATAATGAATCAAGATTCTGCATTGCACAAAAATAATCCTCCTGGAATTCCTTTATATTGATGCTCTCCTGGTACATTCATGACATAATGAAATAAACTATGATTTTATACAACTACTGTATAAGCATACTACTGTACCACACCGGGTATTCTCTAAGTATAGTGAAATTAAGCATGCCCTGATACTTTGCATACCCTCTTTGCATAGTGTTCTTTAGAGGAGGTGGAAAAACACACAACCCAGATGGTACTTATTTTCTATAGCACAGTATTTTAATTTCTTAAGTAGCAGGATGGATATTTTGATTAACAAAAAAAAAAAAAATCAAATCCTTTCTTCTATTTTCCTCTGGCTTTTAAGAGACAGGAAACATACTAATAAAAGCTGAATGATTTCTTTAACCTCCTGATGTTTATACATTTTGATAAAACTCTTTAAATTAATATGAGACTTAGGCTGAAATACATTAAGACATTAACACTTGTCCTTTGGTTATGATAGTCCTTTGAAAATCATAGGCTGCATGACAAAATTTTCCTTCAATATTTAAAAACCTTAATTTATCTATTATCTGGGAAAGAATTAACGGGGGGGGGGGGGCGGGAATCAATGTCCTATGTTAAAGGGCTTATCCCTGTGCCAAGTGGAGCCTTGGAACGGACAGTGAGCGTCCACACAGAGCGTGTTAGAGGGCTAGGACAAGCCATCCCACAGCTTCCCTAGCCTGTTAAACACGGTGAGTTCACATGACAGCTCAGAATGATCAACTGCACGATGCAGCACAAAGTCTGTTTCATAACTTATGAGTTCATCGTAGTGGCATAAACTAAAAACAGACTGTATGTGAGCACCTAGATTTCTACCAGCACCAGGCAAAACAGACTCCAATCCCTGCCAGTAGATTGGGACTATCAAATGGCTGCCGCCTGTGACTGCTGACTGACACAGTTTGTCCATCAGACGAGGTCTGCTCTAAGATGCTAATTACTCTCCAGAAGTACATAGTACCCACCCCTCCCCAGTGCATACACACTTTAGCAGCTGATAGCTCAATTTTGAAAATGAAATCTATTTTAATAAACACTGCCTTTATAATTATTCAAAGTGTGTGTATATACTTTTTTGTGTCACCCTATATTTTATCAACCTAGGAGGCTCATTTACAGGTTTTACTAATTCAAATACAGTATGACCCCAAATTACAGCTGCTCAAGCAAAACAGAAGTTTATTTTTCCTCATATAAATTAAGTCTGGAGACAAGTTATTTAGGCTTGGCATAACCACTTGCTGAAGCCACGAGGGCCTCAGTCTCCTCCAGCACCTGCTCTGATATTTATAGGCTGTTGCTTCCCTGCCGCCACTATTTTTAAAAGTTATTTTTTAATTATTTCGTGCGCCGCCCCCTCCCCCCTTTATTGAGATATGACATATAACATTATGTGACCTTTGTTTTGTCTTCATGATTCAGAATGGCTTTTAAAGCTCCACATCTGCATAAAGCAATCAAATGTAAGAAACTAGATGGCCCCGGCCAGTATGGCTCATGGATAGACTGAAGGGTCCTGGATTAGATTTCAATCAAGGCACATACCTAGGCTGCAGGCTCGATCCCCAGCCCCTGGGTGCATGCAGGAGACAACCAATCAATGTATCTCTCTCACATCAATGTTTCTGTCTCTCCCCGTCCCTTCCACTCTTTCTAAAAATCAGTGAAAAAATATCCTCGGGTGTGGATTAACAAACAAACAAAAAGAAAGAAAATAGACGTACCCTTCTATTTTAAGAAAAATAATAGGAAGTTCAATTTAATACTTATGCATTCATTTCACTGGCCACAACTCAGTCATATGATCAAACCTAGCTGCAAATAAGAAGAGGAATGTGGCATTTGCTCTGGGTGGCAATATTTCCAGTTCAATATCTGAGTTTTGTGACCAAGGAAGAAGGAGATGGTGGATATTGTGTGGCAAGTAGCTGTTTCTATCAGTCAGTATTGTGGTTCAAGTAAAAAGTTGTTACATTTATGGGACCTATCACATTGATTTCCAGACCTGATTTTTTATCTGTCATTAACCGGAATGTACCTAAGAGTGAGAATTCTCTGCCATCACACTCACCAGCATTTTAAAAAATGCAATTTATATCTTTTACCTTCATGGAGTTATTTCAGGGGATAAGAAGAGGACAACATTAAGTCAAATACTAGTAAATAACCAATAATATTATCCTAACTCCAACAAAACTGAGATCGTTGCATTTAATTTACTCATGTATTAGCTTAGCATAACCACAATTCAAGGAAGGTGAGTGTAATGAAAAAGGCTTGAGAAATGATTCACTCCAATGTGTGCTTAAATCTATGCTTTTGCATAAATGCTGGCTGGCAGGATGGGTACAGTGCCTTTGACATGTCTTAACCCTTTACTGGAATCCTAGATATACCCAATGAAAAGCCATCAATCCCAAACTTCATCAAAGACAGAAAAGATGATCGAAGCTGGCCGGGGGTGGTGAGGGCTGAAGTGATCCCTAGAACATTTAGGCACTACTTTATCTTGAAGAGAAAGATATAAACAAAAAGCACGTAAGGTGGCATTCAAGATACATTTGAAGAGGAATGGGTAGGGTACATTATAGGGTTCATACAATTCCAACCAATCATATATTCTAAATTAACAGTGCTGAACAGTAATAACCGTTTTCATCATAAGCTCTGAAATATTCTTATACCATTCTGAGAGACATTCTATGCCATCAGAAAAAGACTGGAGTGACTGGTGAAGAGATTGCTGACTGGGAATCAGATGATCTGCACTTTAGGTCTTGTTTTGCCTTAAACACAGACAGGAACTCTAGATTAAGTTGCTTCAGCTCACTGTGACTGAGTTCTCTCTTCTTTAATACAGCATCATGTGCTGTGTTCTGCATATATACTGTATCATAGGGAAGTCCTGAAATCTTTAGAAATGTTTCAGTCATGGGAACTAAGATTTAAGAGATTAGACAACCTATTCAAGTTCACACTGGAAAATAGTCTTGGTCCATTTATGATTATTAAATAGAAGAAATATCACTGGGAGATGCTATCAGTTCCTAACTTCTGGGAACCAGACATTTCAAAACTATAAAAGTGTGTGTGAGCCACCTCACCTGTAGCAGTGATACCACTATGTAATCAACTGCATCTACTTTCTCTATGTCTCCCAAGCCTCACACCGAAGGGCACAGGAGCTAGGAAATCAGGAGGCCTTGTGATACTGGTAAAGAAAGAGAGACTGTGGCATTCATAAGAATCCGCAACTTTCATAATAGATGGAGAAAGAAAAAGAATTTCAGGTACTAATTTTCAGGGAAGTTAAAGGTCAGAAGATCACTGCCACTGTGGCCTCAACTACCTCCTCCTCATGCTGTTCTTTCCTGCAGTAAACCAGGGCCAGCACCAGACACCTAAGTGCTACTGAGCTTTACAAAAAGTATGAACCACTATGCAATTCCCATGAATGCTAAATATGAAATCCGTCTTTTAAAAATAAATGAGATATACTCTAAAAGCTATTAGCAGTTTTCTTTAGAGAAATATATATAAGGGACTGTAATAGTCAAAGGCATGTAAATGTTCTTTAAAAGCAAGAACCTGAAATGGGTATTAGAGTCACATAGACATAGACAAGCAGTAGACAAGGAAAGCCTCATAAACAAATAATGGCAGTTATCTGTAAATCACCATGCCCTAGTACTTTTTCATTGTCCTGGTCTATACAGAGTCACTGTTGGGTAGAACCAGATATTCTACAGTACACAAAAAGTCTCGGTATCCTGGTTTTAAGAAAATAATAGCGAGGCTTCAAAAATGTAGGTGCCATTTAGTGGACATGTTTTAAACCTTCTTCAAGAAAGTTAGTGTCTATTTTCCAATAGCTAACGAATGTAGTAGGCACCTTCGGTAGCTAGGGATTGTGAACATGCCTTTGGTTATTCCTTAAGAGAAGCACATCCTTTGCTTATTCCTTAAGAGAAGCATATCATTAGCTGGAAGAAAGAAAAAACCCGAGTATGTCCCTAATAAAAAGAAATTAGGTTTGGTATGCGTGTGACACTTCAAAGAGCACACTATGTGGAAAAACAAAATAAACATTCAACCTGGCAAATGAAAATGGACCTGGCGCTTCAGCATATTTGGCAGACGGGGAGAATTAAACTCAAGTCAAGTATGCAGAGGGACTAATATAGTGTATAAATATTTGCTTAAGTGATATAGTATTTAAAATAACATATTTGGAGAAATGTTTTACAGTTTTAGTGAGGACATTTTTTAAGAGAAAAGGCTTCACTAAAGAGTATTTTACTTTCTTGGTCGTTCTGTGAACTTTATTGGGATATTTTGTATTTACTCTTTCATTAGCCATTCTCCTTTAAGTCTAAGATAACTCTATAGTATCCCATGTATCTTTTAAAAGGAGGTTAGTTTTAGATTATGAGATCATTTTTGGAGTAGAATGTTTTGAAGAAGATAGTCTCACAGTGAACTCTAGTACTGGATGGGTGGTCCGCTAGGACAGGTGGCTAATGGCTGTATCCCTCCTCGTGCTGCTCCCATCCCTGCAGCCACCCTCAAGTCGCCTCATTAGATTGGTACAGCGTGGCTCTGCCTTCCAGCCACACTGCCAGCTCCAGTCCTGGAAGCCTGGTATGAGCTGGGCCAATCAGAGGCCACTTCCTGAGATTTGAGGTTATTATGCAGAGCATTGGGTCTGCCTTCCTCCAGGTGATGGAGCTATATCAGGAGCACCTGCTGGTGGCACGTTATCTATTCATAAAGTAAGAAATGTAGCTTAATAGCAAGCCTATGTAGAGAGAGACACATAGATCAGAAACAGTGAACCAAAAATTGATTTCATTGGTGCCTGAGCTATAGTTCCATTCTTGAGCTCCTTAAAAGATAAACATACTTACATGAGAAATTTTTCGATATGTATTTTTAAATGACATATCTAACGGAGTATAGTGAATTTATAAATTTATCCTGTTTGTCATGCCTAGTCTCTAAATGCATCCATGATCTTTATATGGTCTGTGCACCAATCACAGAAAGAACAGTGAGAACTTCCACTGAAATACAACTCCTCTGAGAACTCTGTGTCATCATCCTGAAAAAAACGTGACTTCTTTCCCATATGGAAGCAACACTTCTTTTATTTAATATACATCTTTAATTTACCATCAGGATACTGTCAGTAGCTGGACATAAATTATATAAAAGCCTAAACAAAATCATTAAGTTCTTTACTCAGTAGGAAATACGCCATCCTAAATAACCCTACAAGAAACCAGGCGAAGGTGTGGAATTTTTATTGAACACTGATCTCTAATACCAGTAGTTGTTTGTTTCCAGAGAAAACCAGCTTGATAAGAATTTCTAGAGATGACAAACAGTTCTGCCTCACTAAAAATTTGTATAACTTGTAAAAAATTCACATTTAAAACCAAAATACAGAATCCTCCAACTTACAAATATACTATTATCCTAAAAATTTGTTTTAAATCCAGAATGCACCTTTCCATAGAAATAGTCTTAAATGGTGGTTAGGTTCCCAAGTATTCTGCAAAACCCTCTTTAACCCACTTGCAGCTAGATTATGCTCAGTTTATTTAGAGATCAGAAGGGGCATAATTAATTAAGAGAATTCTGTCTTCTTTCCACATGGACAAAATTATGCAGAATCAAGAAAACACAGTTGGTGTTTGACATCTTCTCACTGAAATCTCAACTTCCTAGTACCTCTCTCTTGAGTTTTCTCTTTCTCACAAGCACATAATAGAGCACATCACTTAATGTTCTCCACTCTTCAAATTTCTCTAAGGTTTAAAATTACTTCACCTCTATTCCTTGCTGATTGAAATTCTTTAAACAAGTTCCTTTTGGCTAATACTTAAAAGGTAAGCAATCTGATTCACCTCAATACGTAAATAACTGAGTGTCCTTGGCCCTTCAAGTGTTTTGTAAAAATTTTGAAAGCTACAGAATCTCTTATCAAGGATGGTTTTGAAAACTGTGGATTTACGATAATGAGACTTCACATTTGTAAAACAAATACGATAAAGCTGTTATCATTTTAAATGTGTGATTCAATTCACAAAGGACCTGAAATGGCCAAAGAAAAGCAAAATATTTTTATCAGCTTTGAAGTAAGGGGCTCTGGTTTATTACTATCATGTCTATTTTTTTGGTATATTACACATTCTGTGGAGGACAGAACTACTGAGAACACTACTCCGTGTTCCCGGATCTAGTACAGTAGTTGGCATCCAGTGGATGATCAAAGCATATTTATCAAATGGAAAAAAACAAACAAACACTAATTCATTTTTAAAGTTGACAAATTGAGACATAGAGATTTAAGTTTCCTCAGAATTTGAAAATAACCACTGAAAGATTTAAATGCAGGTAGACACTGAGAAGCATAAAAAAACACACAGAAGAATAAGTAAGATAAAATATATGTGCTAGGTCAATAAAGGTAAATAGGGTAACCTCAGAGTTTGAAAAACATTAAGGAAAAAGTCTTAATATTTGGGGCAAAACACAAAACTCCACTGTATATGGTGTTAGCAATAGTTACATCTAAACCAACTGGCTCAGAAAGGGTAAAAGTAAATACAGGCAAAACTGTAAACAATAAATAAACATATAAAAGATTGATGTTAAATACTATGAACAAAAGATAGTAGAGTAAGTGAACAGAGAAGGATTGGGTACGAGAGGTACTCCTTTTGTCTTAGTCTATTCAGGCTGTCCTAACAAGATACCACAGACTGGGTGGTTTAACAACAGAAATTAATTTCTCATAGTTCCAGAGGCTATAACTAGCAAGGTCAGGTTCTGGTGAGGGCTCTCTTCCCTGCTCACAGCCAGCCAGCTGCCTTCTATTGTGTTCTCACATGGCAAAAGAGCTCTGGTGTCTCTTCCTCTTCTCAGTCAAGACTACTCAGCTTGACTGTGTTTGCCTCTAGTCATGTTCTGTTACTGGGGGATAGACATTATGTAGCTATGAAATAAGCAACAAATTGGCTTTAATCAGGATAAAGATTTTGCTAGGGCAGGTGTAAGTAGGAGCTCCCAAATTTTACTAATAAGGATCTGTAATAAAAAAAAGTATAGATTCATGATAACAAGGAAGTGAATACTATTAATAATCATGAGCTAATCTATTTTATAAAGAGGTAATATGCTAATTGGTCCTAACAGTGTCACAGTCACACCCGCTAAGGAGGAGGCTGCCTGCACGTGTGTGGTGGGGTGTGGCTACTAGAGACTGAGTGGAAGCGGGGGAGGTGCCCAGAGGAGGCCCGTGCCTGATGGGGTGGGGGTGAGAACCCGTAGCATCCCCCTCACCAGTCCTTTGCCACCCACCGCTCGGACTCAGAGCGCCCTGACGCTCACTTGCCTGGGGAAGGAGCACAGCGCAGCAGGCGGGAGGTTTCCACGCTCTCCTCCACCGCCGTGATGGGGTGAAGCTGCCGCACTGCTCCGGAGATGGGGCAGAAGCGGGGAGGCACCCAGAGAAGGCGGGACCAGCCAGAGGTGACTCAAGAAACTGAGGGTGGGGCTTGAAGCGGCCAGAGAAGGCCAGAGGGGTCAGGGGGCTGGGCCAGGCACGCTGGAGCTCTGCATGGAGAGGTTAGGGTGTCAAGGCAGGGTGGCGGGTGGGTGGGCGGGCCGTGTGATTTTTGCACACTGGGCTCCTAGTATATACATAAAAATCTCCCAACCCGGTTCACGAATAATTTATGAAAAGTCATCACATATTAGAACACTAAGTAAATTTTAATAAATTCCTAGCACTAAAAATAATATCTAACAATCTGACTACTATGCAATAAAGCAACTAAAACATCTAATAGAGGCAGAAACAAATGAAACATCCAGACACTGGGAAACATATATGTATTTACTAGAGGCCCGGTGCACAAAAATTGGTGCACTTGGGGCGGGGGTGGGGGGGGGGTGTCCCTCAGCCCAGCCTGTGCCCTCTTGTTTGGGACCCCTCAGGGGGGATTGGGCCTAAGCTGGCAATCAGACATCCCTCTGGCAGCCCGGCAGCCCTTGGGGGATGTCCACTTGCCAGTGGGGAGCAGACCTAAGCTGCGGTCGGACATCCTTAGCCCTGCTGAAGAGGCAGGAGACTCCCACCACCACCACTGTACTGGCAGCCATCAGCCTGGCTTGTGGCTGAGCAGAGCTCCCCCTGTGGGAGCGCGCTGACCACCAGAGGGCAGCTCCTGCATTGAGCATCTGCCCCTTGGTGGTGTGTGTCATAGTGACCAGTCATTCCCAGTCTTTCTGCTGTTAGGGTCAGTTTGCATATTACCCTTTTACTATATAGGATAGAGACCTGGTGCACGGGTGGGGGCCGGCTGGTTTGCCCTGAAGGGTGTCCCAGATCAGGGTGGGGGTCCCACTTGGTTGCCTGGCCAGCCTGGATGAGGGGTTGATGGCTGTTTTCAGGCTGGCCACACCCCCTTCAGGGTGGAGGTCCCCACTGGGGTGCCTAGCCAGTCTGGGTGAGGGGCTGAGGGCCGTTTTCAGGCTGGCTGGCGACTGAAGTTCCCAGCCTCTTCTTATTTTCTTTTTCTTTTTATTCTGGGATTTATTTACCTTCTATAATTGAAACTTTGTTGCCATCCGTGAGGCCACGGCCTGCTGAAAGCAGGTATCTGGGGTTTGTTTAGCTTCTATAATTGAAACTTTGTTGCTTTTGGAGCTCAGAGCCGGGCCGCGGCAGGCAGGGAACCTTGGCTTCCTCCATCATTGGAGCAAGCAAGCCTCCTGCTCGCTTCAGCTGCGTGGCTGCCGGCTGCCATCTTGGTTGGCAGTTAATTTGCATATCTCCCTGATTAGCCAATGGGAAGTGTAGCGAAGGTACAGTCAATTACCCTTTTTCTCTTTTATTATATAGGATTTTAAATATTCTCTTGCATAAATTAGGCCAAAGGGAAATTCAAACTTGCAATAAAAAAATATTTACAAAATAATATTTAAATAATAGAAGGGTATCATATTTTAAAAACCTGTGGGCTATACCAAATCTAGGCTAAGAAGAAACTTTTCAATTTGAAATTATTTCCATTGTTTAAATAAAAATTTTCCTATTAAATATGAACACTTAATTTTTAAAAAAGTCACTGTTTAATTATTTCCTTAGGATAGTATCTAAAAATGCAATTTCTATCAAAGAACATAAAGGTTTTTTTTCTTTTAAAAGAGATTGTAGATCTTGCTATACTTCTCTCCAGAAAGCTATAACAACTTAAATTTCCACTAATACATGGCATAGCCTACTTCTCCACACCCAAGTAAACACTGAATAATTCTTGGTTAAATTTAAACAAAATACATTTTCTAGCTTAAATAAAATTATATTTTATTCTCAAGCATGGTTTGGTTTGGTTTCTGGGGGTGAATGGGATGGGGTAGGGATTGGGATTAAATATTATTAAAATGTATTATAAATGGTTTATAAATGTTCTTATAGTTGTCTTTTGAATCAGAGAATCCACAAGTTGTTGAATGACTTCAGTTGGACTGCAATCATTAAACTGTATGAAAGTAGCCAGATCCCACAAAATTGGAAGAAATGGTTTAAAATAATGCCATGAGACAATAGAAGAGTTTTTAGTAGAATTGATGAGTTTGAGATAGCAGATATCCATAAGAAATAATATCCAGGCCACCAAGATAACTTATTATGCTTTGGTTACAATAAATTAAAAACGAAACCTTCATAATGACTTGCTGTGACTCAGGAAAAGTTTAAAAACACTCGAAAAAGTCTCCAAGTGGCAATGCAATGTGCATTATTTATTTTAAAAATAATGTACTACATTTTCTACTTAAAAATCTGGTTCGTTATCAGTAAGAACTGCTTGAGATGATGGAAAATATTCCCCAAATTCCACTTGAAGCGTTTCGTTTTTTTCAAAAATGGAGAACGGTAACTGTCTTATTAGGCTATTATATTTTATTCTATTAATTGTACTGAACTCATTATCAGGCCACAAAAAACAAGTCTTCCGAGATTCAAATATCCCCCTTACCAAACCGCTGGAAAACAGGAGTTTTACACAGAGTTATTGTCTAGGGAAAAGGGTTTCAATCTTTCTCTGCCTTTCTCTTTTTCCCCACTTTTCCCTCCCTCCTCTACACTTCTCCTTCCAGTCCCCCCACCCCCTCACTTAGAAAATATCTTCAGATTTAGTAAAGAATACAGTAGTATTTTTGGAGATATTTGTGTATGAACTGAATTTTGGTAAATAAAGCTTAATTTTAAATTATTTAAATGCTCTGGTACGACTTTTATATAATAAGACATTTAAAAAATAAAAACAATTACCCCAATGATTTTGAATTTTTCTATAATGTGTTGTCCACAAATTTGGGATATTACAAGTTAATTCTGAAGCACTGTGGTCAGAGGACTTCTATAGCTAGAACTGTGGAAAAGCCGTGACTATAATTTGAACAGGAAGTTATTCAAGCAACGAAAACCGTTAGCAAGTGGCAAGCACCTCTAAAAGATTTGTTGAAGAACTCCTAATACATACATTCATAAAGTACATAACCAAGTACAATATCTCTTAGCATTTCTATGTGAGTCAGAAGAAATGACTGAAAATTCAAATCATCCAAAAGATAGATGAATAATATTCACATATAACAGCTATAAAATTATACCTATTTTATTCACCTTATTTGGACAAATATTTGATGAAAGTTTATACTGTTCGAGGAACTGTGCTAGGAACAGAAGATATAAAAGTAAATAAAATAATTCCATGCTCTCAGGAGCTTATTTAGTAAGTTAAGCTAAGCAAACACAACTAGTTATAAATTATCACATGCTAAAATATTTCAACTGAAATGTTGCCAATTGGTTCAGGGGAAGGGAAGAAAAGTGAATGCCTATTTAGGAAACTACAAATATATGATGGTTACTTAAGTAGTGTGCGCGCGTGCGTGCGTGCGTGTGTGTGTGTGTGTGTGTGTGAGTGTGTGTGTGTGTGTGTGTGTGTGTGTGTGTGTGTGTGTCCCGCGTGCTTGGTGTTTTTGAAGGAAATATGGGAGAAAGCAGAGAACAGGAAAGGAGGAAGATGAGGATAAAAAGGCTGCTTGGGGCCAGATTACAAAAGATGTACTACTGCCATGCTAAGGAGTTGAGACTCTTCTGTAAAAAATGGAGTCATGAAAAGCAGAAGCTTAGACTAACGCTTATGAAAAGGATAGTTTCCAACAGATGTACAAACAATGGATTACATTGATCTCTAAGTATTATAGCTTAATCTAGAATTCTTATTTCTACATGAGAAATACAATGACCTAGAAATGAGCCTCACTGAATTACATAGCTTGCTTGCATGACTTACCATTAAGTGGTAGCAACAATAAGAACTGAACTAAAGGTAGCTCCTTGGCATGGATGAAACAAAGGAATAAAGGGAAGTTATCTATACCAAACAAGCAATGATCTGTTAATAAACTAGAGCATTACAAAGACAAAAGTCTTGTCATAGAATACATTTACTTTCATATTTAGAAGTACTAACTTACTGCGATCAAACCAATTAAGATAAATAAAATTCAGACTATGTAACAACAATCTGCCCACCTACTGTGGGAAATGTGGGTGAAGGAGAAAGAATAGGGAAATATAATCCACAAAATATTCTGGGCAAAAATATTTTGGTTATTACAACAACCACAATTTGAGAACTATAAACATTAAATGTAAATTAGTGGTAAATCTTGTGGTGTTCTTAAATTCGATGATATTTTAAAACACTTCCCTGCCAAGGTGTTTTATAAACAAGTTAGTATACTGATCTCGAAGAAAACCCCTGAAATGTATCTTTTAAAAGAAAAGATTTCATTTTAAAAAGAAATTAAAATTATTTGAGCAAGAAAATATTGGTTCTATAAAAACCTTAATTGAACAGTATAATCAGATGTGTTAGTCAAACGTCCATTTATGCAAGACTAAACACTGCAGCCCAGGAAGGCCTGCAAGCATGCATTCCCGCTGGTAGTCACAAATGTTTAGTTAACTTATGTCATTAATTGAGAAATGTCTTTTCCAGAAGACACCTTTCCTAAATTTAGACAAGTTTTTACAACAATGAAAATATACATGTTCACAATTATGTAATCGGAAGACAGCTACAGGTGTGGAGAAAAAGTAATTTGGTAGAGTGTATCCAGTCACAATGGAAATCAGGTTCAGAACTACACATTCCTCCTACCTTTGGGTTCTCTGAAAGTCAGGTAATACTCCCTGTTCTGCAATTTCTAGGCCAAAAGAACATATACTAAGTTACATTAATTCTGCTCTGTATAGCTAAAAATGCACGGGTTTTTCCCTGAAGAATGATTTTAGAGTACTTTTAAATTACCCAAACAAAATTTACCCCCAAAAGAATAAAACAACAACACAGTAATGTTTTCTCCTGATGAAGCTCTTTCAGAAACTAACCCGGACACATTACACTGTTTCATGTTTTAAAATATACATTAATTCTGTTCTATTTTACTTTGTATCCTCTTTAGCAAACCACACTGAAACTAATTATATGCCCCTATCTAAAGTTAATCCTAAAAAATTCTTTTAAAAGAACAAACTTTATTTCAAATAAGATAGCAAGTGAACTAGAAAATTTGTGGCTCCATCACACAACCAATAAACTACTAAGGAGATTCAAAATCAAGATAAAATATAATAATAAGAATAGCAACTATTTACTGAGCCTGCAGTTCCCTTACCAGAGTAATTAGTTATCTTTGGATTTGCCAGTTATGTCTATAGATTGTGCGGGCAGAAACCATATTTTTTGTGTCTTTTTACAGTCCTAACCTCAGGACCTAGTACACTGACTGCTTTACAAACAACTCTGATAAGTAAATGCTGAGTGAATTCAAGAGTAGAAAAGGCTGGTGGATGGATGACTGCTTGAATCCAAAGAAAATTATTTCCACTCATTCTACTATGCTGTCTCTTTGGGAAAACCTCCTAGAGCTCTGAGCAGAGTCAGTTATAATGCACCACTTTATTAACTCTCACTGTCATAATGTGGAGGACCTTGCACGTAAGGACCTTCGTGGCTAACTTTCCAGCATCCACTCCTTCTTCCTAAGGCTCCAGGGATCCATGGTTCTGGGAGAGCCTGCTGACTCCAGTCCTCAGCTTTAAGGATGGAGCATATGATTTAGGCTAAGACAATCCAAACACGTCATTTTACTAGCTACTATGAGTGGGGGTTTCAGGAGATCCTGTTACCTAAGCATTTTCAGAGTAAAATCTTGGGACAAAGGCATTCTCTCTGTTTGGACCTGGAACTTTTATAGCACGAGTTCTCCTAGGAGGTTATTCAGTCTAAAGATTAGGCCAACAAAACAGAAAAGGGCAGGAAAAAAGAGAATTATAGGGAAATGAAGCTACAAATCCAATGAACCTCAATATCAAACCCTGTTTAAAGCTAAATCCACTTTTGGTTGTGTACCTGAACTTATACATTTCTCTGTTTAATTTCAAGAGGGCTCTTAGGTCATCGCAATAAAAAACATCATATAAAATGCTCTTTTAAAGTTCTTACATCGTTGTAAGAGCTCTGAATAGAGTCTGTTGACACTGTGCAGAGTTATACTCCTCTATTCCTTAATTGCATAACCCGAGCCTATTGAATTTGTTTCATAAAGCCTATCCTTCAGTGGTACATATAAACTAAATGCTTTGGGCAGGAAAAAAAAAAATGCAAAGGAAAACTACTGACTTCCAAACTAGTAATATATTGTGTGTCAACTGTAATTGTAAAATAAATTAACCTTTAAAAATAAAAATAAGTAGGACAAACTAAAAAATAAACTTGAATAATGGAAATCAATTGAGAATTAAGAGAAATATAACATAAATGATAAATATGTAAAATCAAAACACCATTAATTTACATATTTAATTTACTTGTAATCTCATCATCTAATGACAACCACTGTTATTTAATAAGTTGGTATATTCTCCCTCAGTCTAAATTTCTATGTGTGAGGGAATATATACATTCCCTGACTATTGGGTAAACAGGGTTCTCTAGTCCCATTCCCACTATTATAAATAACACTGTGATGAACAGTCTTGTGCACATGAATGAGCATGTGAACAAAATTTCTGACTATATTCTTAAAGAAAAAATTACCAAATGTGTTTGTTTTACCTCTGTTATTACTTTCTGGGTTTTTTGCTCTGGTAATATGCTCTATAAATTTGTACTTTTCTGGAATTTGTGTTTGTGTAAGAAATATTCCTCTTGGGCAGTTAAGTAATGGTGTTTTGCAATGATTTTTAGTTAAAAAATAATGAAACCTTTCTTTATTGATGAGATACAGATCCATTATATAAAATCAAAGTTCTTCTGGTTGAAGATGTAGGGGAAGGATAGAGGCTAGAGTCCTACCAAACCTCTCCTCACCTTTCCAGAAGAGCACCATGAAATCTTTGGAGTTACCTGGGTAAGATTTTAAAACTGCTGCTGCCCTCGCCAGAATCGCGCAGTGGTTGGAGCACTGGCCTGAGCGCTGATGAGCCTCCGATTCAATTCCTGTTCAAGGGTATGTACCTGGGTTGCAGGTTCAATACACAGGGGTGTGTGCGTGAGGCAACTGACCTTTCACATCTATGTTTCTCTGTCTCTCTGGCTCTCTCTCGCTATCTTTTTCTCTTTCTAAAAATAAATGAAAAAACTATCCTTGGGTGAGGATTAACAAAAAACAAAAGAAAAAAAACACTGCTGCTCATTTCTAAAATGTTTTATACGCATCTATTAGAAAAACATAAATCTTTATTATATTTTCCCCCAAGTCAATCTGTTAAATACTGAGAATGTGGTGTTCCAGTCTGTATAAACAAATGCATTTCTCTGACCTCTCCTGCACCAATCAAAGCTTTCTTTTGATTGGAATGTTTCAATTCTTGGAATTTGATGATTAACATTTTATATTTACTATCTTCATTATAGGCAGCATCTCTTAGTAACATAAATTATTAACTTTGTTCCATTTTAAAGCTTTTCCCTTTTCTTTTTTCTGTAAACTAAATTACTACCACTAGTATTTGTGTTTGATATCCTTTGATTGCTTTTACTTTTACATTTAAAAAATCTAGTAAAATCATATTTCTGTTCTTATAGATATAGGTCATATGCATATATAGGCAAAGTACATGTATGTAAATGTATATGGATATTTGTGTATATAATGTATGTATCTTAAACTATAGTTTTCTAGTATATAAATTCTGTATATTTTAATCCTATATACATTAAATTTAAACTTTTTAAGAACCTTTAAGTTTTTAACTCAAGCTTTTCAATTTCTTGGTAACTGTGAAGATTTATCTTACTGGGATTAGGCCTTTTTATGATAAATTTTATCTAAATAATACTTTTGAATTCTTACTGTTAAGGGAATATTATTTTACTTTACTTTATAATTTTAAAAGGTATCATTCTAGGTAGAAAAAAGGGATAGTAGAAAGAACACACTTCAAAAACCGGGGATGTAGAACCTCTACGCAAGCATGTCAAACTCGTGGCCGGCAGCCATTCACCTCTCTGGCTTCTTCAACTAGTTTTCCAATCTCTTTAGGTCCAAAAATTATAACAATGGGACTCAGAAATACCTGGGATCATCAGAACCTCATTATATTGGGGCATAACTGAATGATATACCTCATTTCTCTGGTTATTCAACCTTTATGAGAAACTCTGTGTTTTTAAATCTATCGCCAGTCACTTCAGGTTAAATTCAGATGGCCACCTGGGATTTTATTCCATTTAAAAAAATGTTAAGCTGCCTTACATTTTACATATTTTATTCTGCCTTTTCTCTAGACTCTATAGTAGGCCTCTGACTTGGAAACACAAGATGAACAGTTACTGGGGATTTTGGCACCACAATCTGTGTAAAGGCTGCTCTCTCTGGTGAGCTACAATTTGGTTCTCTTGTTTGCTTTTATCAATGAAGGTTAGTCAGAAGGTAAGAGTTCACCCAAAATTTTAAGCATTTATTTTTATGTCCCCTTCACAAACCTAACAGTTTGTTAGACCAGATATTTAACTTGGTGAGTAATAAACTTGAGCTCCTGAGGTTCTTTAGCAGAAGAGCAGCTGGGTCTTAGGCAAAGCTCCTCTGTGCGTGACCACAGTTCCTCCGTTAAGAAAATCCAAACGCGGCTTTTAGCGATCCTTTCTTGGCCTCTGGCTGACACCGCTGATGTTCAGTGGATCAGATCTCAAAATTTAGAATGTGAGAAACAGTAAACACACTTGTGTCATTCTGAGGCGGGGTTAAGTGAGGATGAGAGGCGGTTGGAAGGGAGTGTCTTTATATGTATTATTATGCCCACCATTTCCCTGCTTCTCTTTCCCAGTCTCTCAAATACTATAAAGCAATTATGAATGTTATTTAATCTTTATTTGATAATTTAGAAGGATCTTCAGAGATCACGGATCATAACTCTCTAGTAGGCTTACACCCAAGTATTAAAAATTTGGTGCTGGAGAGAAAGAAAAAGTGTAAGAGTTAACTATCATGATATTGGACTAGAAAGTAATGGATATAAAAATTTAGACATTTTTATATTTAAAATCACATAATACTTAATATTAATGACATAAATTCTGAGTAGAATACAGAGCCACATAAACACAGAAATCAGCTGAAAAAAAAATAGAAAAGAACTTTGGTTTTTTGTATGCTTGCTCAATGTTTTAAGAAAAAGCTAGAGTCCCAAGTGAGTTTTTATGTATGTCTGTAAAATTTTTCTCTTCTAAATTACACTTAAGTGAAAATAAAAAGAAGAAAGAAAGAAAAACAATAATAAGCTTTGCTGGTAGGTCTCTACCATTTTCATACATCCTAGAAGAGAAGGTAGTAAACAAAGTTTCTGCAACCGTAAGTGATGCTTAGAGGAAAATTAAATCACTGAGTGATGCCAGGACTGATTATTCTACTGCACTTTAAAAGCAAGAGATTGCAGTCTGTGAGTCCAAAGTGGTTTCATATGGACTGCCACAGTTGTGGTTTACGCTTGAAACTATAACCTGTCAAATTAGAAGCAGGCAAGGCCTGTGCTCTTAACAGTTCCACTTTCTACTGTCTACAGTTATGTCTACAAGTTCAGCACTTTTATTCAGTACGACTGTGTTATTTGGAAGAGTAGAATCTCGAAACTGATCTTTTTAAAAAACCTTGGTGAGAGAAGATTTCAGTTAGGATATAAAGCTTAGAGAAACTACCAATCTAATTTTTATTATATAGATAAAGCTGACTTTCATTGCAACTATTTTTATCAACTATTGATATTTTATTATCCTGGTTAATTCTAAGTAATGTATAATGCAACTACAGGTATGTAAACTGCATAAGTTCCCAAGCTTATTCCACCCAGCATTGACAGAAACGCTACTGACTCTAACTTGTGCCTTAATGACTCATCATCTTTCCGGGCCTACAGTAGCCTGCTATGATGGCTCAGTGTTTCAACACACTCCACTTCTCTTCTCCTTGATTGGGGAATGCCCTTCTGGGCAATGGGCTTAGTTCACAGAGATTTTCCCATCAAGAGTGAAAAGCTACTTGTTCAATTTTACTAATGTTTTATGTAGCGTTCTTCCTTAATGAATCTTCCTTCATGTCCATTTGTATAATGTAAAAATGTTTTTAAAATAAAGCATAAACAATATTTGCTCTCTGTCATAAGTGAAACCATGCCACTAAACAATCATATCCTGTTTAGGCCATAATGACATCAGAAATATATGTTTATCATCTGCATGGGACAAGCATGTTTTTGGCCCAAGGCAGATTTGAACTAAAACCATTTGCAGTTGCCCCAAACCAAGATAACCACACATTTCTAAGGTAATTGATACCTAAGAAGAACACTGCTTTTAGATCACAGTTCCTGATCTAAGCATACTAATTCTTTAAAGAAGGCTGTTAAAGTTTATAAACCATGTATGTCTATTGGACTTCCTCCAAAATTTAACATGAAATAATTATATTCTTAGCATGCATAGAGACTATGATAAAGTGGATACTTAGCGTGATCTTTTGGAGTTCTGAAATTACCTCTCTTGCCCAATTTAAAGGGAAAAGGGAAAATGGAGATTTTTTTTAACATGTAAAAGTATAATAATAATAAGTATCATAAGAATAATGCCTTGTATTTTGGATGGCATTCAAATGAAATCAATCGTTACTTTTATTTTCCCAAAGTATTTAAGGAAACAATTTTATGAATAGATAAGCTGAGGTAAATAGAAGGCATACAATTTTCATATTGATTGTTAAAACATATCCAGAGAATCCAAACACATGTCACTAACTTTGTGTTAGAGTGACATAAAGCATGTAATTGCCCTGGATACTACCTTAGCTGGTGAGTCCAACCATAGCCTGGAACTACAGCCTGAAATGCTATATGCCAACACAAATGCAGTTAAGGATTACCTTTGCTCACAAAGCTAACTGGATATTTGGAACAAAAATAAATAAATATTTAATCATGAATTCGCTTTTAAAGAATAAAATAATATCAGTAAAACTAAACCCCCCCAAAAAGAAGGAAGCTGAGGGAAATCTATCTATACTCAAAGAAGGAAACAGAGAAACAGGAAACTGAAGTCCTCTCTCCACATCAACTCTGAAGGCAGAGTCTGACATCCTCTCCAGGCAACTCCACTGCACAATGCTGTCTTCAGACATGAAACCACTGATTGAGGCATTTCAGACGACACGTAAAGAACATAATAACAGAACCAAATAGCATCGGCACTGCGAACTGCAATGTTATTCTTTAATGTAAAAAGGGAAGAATGAACTATACCTCCATTCTTTCTTGTTTAACTTCATCAATTTCATCATCTTCAAACATCGCCAAGAGTTCTCCCGTTTGGTCAATAGAGTTGAGAAAGTCCTGTGCGGTTTTCTGTCTTTTGTTTGCATTATTACTGCCACTCAATTTGTCTTCATGGAGATAAAGGAAAGAAAAATAATGTTTAAAAGGTTACATCAGTATCGAATACTTAATATGAAATTAAATGTATTGAATACTGAATATGAAATTCAGAATTAAAATTCTCTCAAAATAATTTTTAAAAGAATCTTTGCATCAAAAATAAAAGTGTAACTCTTACAGAATTAAATAACTTATTCATCTCATGAGATTGAGAGAATAAAACCAAATTATCAATTACCACAATAAATGTTAATGGATTGATTAAAATTCCACACCCCTCCCCTCCGCCAAAAAAAGGGGGAAAGGCTCTCAGATTTGGAAAAAGGATCCTATTATAGCAAGCCTAGTTAAAAACAAAAACATTAAAAACCCCATCTGAATTGAGACATTAAATTAAAAGAAGAGATTATTATACACATTGCTGTGGCAAATATTTGAAACCAAAAGGGATGAGATTTTATTATTTTTCTTTTCAGAGATAAAAACTATCATACTTATTTAAAAGCAAAACATAAGTCTGAGCAAGTTATTACAATATTGCAATAGGTAATTAATAAAGTTTAATGCATTAAAGTATCAGTCTGAATTAGTGAGTAAATTAGTGAGAATGAACTAGATCATTTTTTTCTTTTAAAAAATTAAATCTTTATTGTTCAGATTATTACATTTGTTCCTCTTTTTTCCCCCCAGAACTCCCCTCCTCCCAGTTCCCACCCCACCCTCCGCCCTCACTCCCCACCCACTGTCCTCATCCATATGTGCACGATTTTTGTCCAGTCTCTTCCTGCATCTCCCACACCCCTTTCCCCCCCAAGAATAGTCAGTCCATTCCCTTTCTATGTCCCTGATTCTATTATGATCACCAGATTATTTATTCACTTGATTTTTAGATTCACTTGTTGATAGATGCATGTTTGTTGTTCATAATTTTTATCTTTACCTTTTTCTTCTTCTTCCTCTTCTTAAAGGATACCTTCAGCATTTCATATAATACTGGTTTGGTGGTGATGAACTCCTTTAGCTTTTCCTTATCTGTGAAGCTCTTTATCTGACCTTCAGTTCTGAATGATAGCTTTGCTGGATAAAGTAATCTTGGTTGTAGGTTCTTGCTATTCATCACTTTGAATATTTCTTGCCATTCCCTTCTGGCCTGCAAAGTTTCTGTTGAGAAATCAGCTGACAGTCGTATGGGTATTCCCTTGTAGGTAACGGACTGTCTTTCTCTTGCTGCTTTTAAGATTCTCTCTTTGTCTTTTGCTCTTGGCATTTTAATTATGATGTGTCTTGGTGTGGTCCTTTTTGGATTCCTTTTGTTTGGGGTTCTCTGCGCTTCCTGGACCTGTAAGTCTATTTCTCTCACCAGGTGGGGGAAGTTTTCTGTCATTATTTCTTCCAATAGGTTTTCAATATCTTGCTCTCTCTCATCTTCTGGCACCCCTATAATTCTGATGTTGGTACGCTTGAAGCTGTCCCAGAGGCTCCTTACACTATCTTCGCATTTTCGGATTCTTTTTTCATTTTGCTTTTCCAGTTGGGTGTTTTTTGCTTCTTTGCATTTCGAATCTTTGACTTGATTCTTGTGCTCCTCTGGTCTGCTGTTGGGTGTCTGTATAATATTCTTTATTTCAGTCAGTGTATGCTTAATTTCTAGTTGGTTCTTTATCACAACATCGAGGGTCTCATTAGATTTCTTGAGGATCTCACTACATTTATCGGCAGCTTCTAGACAGTTCTTGAGAGACCTTAAAAGTGTGGTTCTGAACTCTATATCCTCCATGGACAATTTTGTCCTGTTTCTTTGTCTCTGCATTTTTTATGCTTTCTTGGTGCACCCCCTAGTGGTCTTTGTGCGCAGTCTTGTTGTAGTTAAGCCTTGATTGTTGTGGCAATAGTGGGGGTGATTTGACCTCCAGGCTAACTGGCTATGAGAGTCCGCTGTGTCTGCAGTGGGAGAGCTTCTGTGCTGGATCTCTAGGGCGGTGCTAATCTAGCATTTGCCTGAGGCTATTCGGCAAATGGCTCTGAGCAGGGCTTGGGCGGGGCGGGTCCCTGGGGATCTACAGGGCGGGCGGAGCAAGCAGTTATGGCTGCTCTCAGTTCCCTCCCTAGGGGCTCTGCCTCAGAGTCCCAGCAACCGTTGCAAACCTCGGAGAGAAAGCTGCCTTCGAGTTCCGACTGAAGCCAGACAGTCCCACTTCTTCCGTTTGAGTCTGGGTCCCTAGAGACTCGCCCAGATCTGGAGCTCAGTGTCTGAAACTCCCTCCTGATTGAAAACAACAACCGCGCCCTCCGCACCTCAGTATTTCACTTCAGCACTGCGCCTCCTCTGAGTCTGGGTATGATATTCTCTTTCCTCCTAGTTGTAGAATTTCCACTCAGCCAGCCTTCCTGTGGTTCTGGATGATGTCCGTTCCGTCTTTAGTTGTTTTTTGAAGTGGTTGTTCGAGGCAGCAATCTCCGGCATTAACCTATGCCGCCATCTTGGTTCCCTTTTTTTCTCTAGATTATTTTTTAATGTGATAAAATATCTCTATACCAAATAAAGATAACCCAACATCTTAGAGTGAAAACACCCATTTTTTTCACTGTTAATGATGATGTGAGCTGTGAGTTTTTCATAGATGGCTATATTGATCACTTTGGCTGCTATAGTAAATATAGTATAGACAGGATGGCTAAAAAACAAATATTTATTTCTCATAGTTCTGAAGGCTGGGAAGGCCAAGACCAGGTGCTGGTAGACCTGGTGTCTGTGGAAGGCCTGCTCCCTGGTTTGCAGGTGGCAGTCTTCTCATGTCCTCTCATGGAGGATTACCCAGACCCAAAAGTCTCTCATGAGAGGAACACCCAACAATCTAGGAAGAGAAGGGAACTTTCTCAACCTGACAGAGGTCATTGCTGTGAACTGAGTGTCCCCCCTAAAATGCATATGTTGAAACCTAATCCCCAGTGTGAAGGCATTTTGAGGTAAACACTTTCGAAGGTAATTAAGTCATGAGGGAGGAGCCTTCATGAATGGAATTAGTGCCTGTCTAAGAAGATACACAAGAGAGCTTTGAAAAAGGTGAAGGGATTGAGAAGTGCAGATCAGTAGTTACAAAATAGTCATGGGGATGTAAAGTACAGCATAGGAAATATAGTCAGTAATATTTTAATAACTATGTATAGAGCCAGTTGGGTACTGGAAATATCAGGGGGAACACTGGGTAAAGTATATGATTGTCTAAACACTATGCGGTATACCTGAAACTAACACAAAATAATATTAAATGTAAACTGTAATTTAAAACATTTAAAAATTTGAAAAAGAGTAAAAAATTAAAACAAAGAAACCAAGACTCTTGGATTTTTTTCAAGTGATTTTTCCATATTTATTAAGATGATCATGTGATTTTTGACCTTTATGTTATTAATATGATGAATTACACAAATTGTTTTTTAAGTTTAAATCAATCTTCCATTTCTGAGATAAATCCCACTTGGTAATGGTGTATAACACTTTTTAGATGTTGCTGGATATGATTTACCAGTATTCTGTTGAGAATTCTTGCATCTATATTAAAAAAGACATTAGTCTGTAGTTTTTTTTCCCCTTGTGATGTCTTTGCATGGATTTCATATAAGGTAATACTGACCTTGTAGAGTGAGAAAGTATTGATATTATTGTTCTTTAAACATTTGTTGAAATTCATCAGTGAAATCATCTGGGCATGGGTTTTTCTTTGGAGGAAGTTTTTAAATGACTAATTCAAACTATTTATCATAAGTCTACTCAGATTTTATATTTCTTCTAGATGCAGTTTCAGTCTTTATAGGAAAGAAAGTAAATATTTATATATTTATTAACCAAGTCTATTTCTTTTATAAAAATATATATTTTATTGATTTTTTACAGAGAAGAAGGGAGAGGGATAGAGAGTCAGAAACATCCATGAGAGAGAAACATTGATCAGCTTCCTCCTGCATGCCCCCCACTGGCGATACACCCACAACCAAGGTACATGCCCTTGACTGGAATTGAAACCGGGACCCTTCAGTCCGCAGGCCGAAGCTCTATCCACTGATCCAAACCAGTTAGGGCCCAAGCCTATTTGTTTTCATTTCTTTTTGCAATTTGAACAACCACCTTGTGCCATTCCTGACTCCAATATAGCTCTGTTACCACCCACTTCATTTATGTTAATATTAAATATGCTAGAGGCCCAGTGCACGAATTCTTGCACAGGTGGAATCCGGCCTCCCGTCCCCAATCGGTGGATCGGGGCTGGACCTGTCAGGAGGAGGAGAAGGCAGGAGGTTGGCCAGCCGGCCCGCCCTGATCAGGTGATCAGGGCCAGGCTGCTTAGGGAGAGGGGCTGTGGCTGATTGGCTGGTGGGCCCCATCCCCGATTGTGGTGGTGGGCTGATGGGGGCAGGGCTGGCTGTGGGGAGGGGCTTTGGGTGGTGGGCCGGCTGACCCCGCCCCAGGATGGGGTGGGGGGGCTGATTGGGGGCCAGCGGCCTGGGGGAGGGGCCATGGGTGGTTGGCCAGATCAGAGTGCAGGGGCTAAGCTGGCTGGGGGGAGGGGGCGCAGGCTGATCAGGGTGGGGTGGCCATTGGGAGAGGGGCTGCAGGAGGTTGGCTGCCAGCCCCGCCCCCATATCAAGGTGGGAGAGGCCAATCAGGGGCGGGGAAGCTGGTGGGAGAGGCCTTGGGAGGTTGGCCAGCCGGTCCCATCCCCTGATCTGGCAGTTTGCTGACTGCAGTGGGCATCGTAGCAACCGGTCATTCCAGTCATTACAGCATTCCAGTCGCTGGCTTTTTATATATATAGATTACATACCTACATGTTACAGACCCAACATTATAAATATTGATATTGCTTTATATAATTGTTTTTAAATCAGTTGAGAAGAAAATTAAATATGCAATTATATTTTCTCACATTTACCTACATAGTTATCTTTATTTTCTTATGTATGGGTGTGTGGATTCAAATTGTCATCTGGTACAACTTGCTTTCAGCCTGAAGAACTTCCTTTAACAGTCTTCATATGAGTCCACTATCAAGGAATTCTTCCCGGTTTTGTTTATCTGAACATATCTTTATTGTGCCTTTATTTTTGAAAGGTTTTGCTGAACATGTTTCTTGGTTGACATATTTCCTTTCAGTTCTTTGAATATGTAACCCTACTATTATCTGACCTATCTCTGTATATAAAAAGCCAGTGACCAGAATGCCGTAATGACCAGAACGACCATCTATGGCCCCTCCCCCAGGCCACTGGCGCCCGATCGCCCTGCCCCCCCATTCGGGAGCAAGGTCAGCTGGCCCACCACCCACAGCCCCTCCCCATGGCCGGTGCCACCCCCAATCATCCCTCACCTTGGCCCACGGCCCCTACCCCAGCCAGCTCCACCCCCAATCGCCCCCCTTTACACCAATCAGGGGTGGGGCTGGCCAGCCAACCTCCCACGGCCCCTCCCCTGGCACCATTTGGGGGAGGGGCTGGCCGGCCCACTGTACACAGCCCCTCCCCACGGCCAGCTCCGTTCCCAATCGGCCTCTCCACCCTAATTGAGGGTGGAGGCAGCCACAATTGCCTGCAGCCCCTTCCCCCAGCCGACCCAGCCTTGATCAGGCCCTGATCAGGGAGGGCCTGCCAGTCAACCTCCTGCTGTCTTCTCCTCCTGACAGGCCTGACCCCAATCCACCGATTGGGGCTGGGCCAGCCAGACTCCAACCGTGCAGGAATTCTTGCACTGGGCCTCTAGTATCTATACTAATAAAAGGGTAATATGCTAATTTGACTGGATGTCTTCTCCACTTCCTTCTGGACAAAGCCACAGTGGTGGTGGCCAAGGCAGAGGTGGTTAGGGGCAATCTGACTGGCAGGGAAGAGCTGTTAGGGGTGATCAGGCTGGCAGGGGACAGCAGTTAGGGGTGATCAGGCAGGTATGTAGAGTGGTTAGGGGCGATCAGGCAGGCAGGTGATCGGTTAGGAGCAAGCAGTCCAAGATTGTGAGAGGGATGTCCGACTGCCGGTCTAGGCCCAATTCCGCCGAGGGGTCCTGGATTGAAGAGGGTGCAGGCTGGGCTGAGGGACTCCCCCCACCCCCACCATGCACGAATTTAGTGCACCGGGCCTCTTGCTGTCAATAAGAAGTCAGCTGTTAATAATATTGTTAGGGTTCTGTTGTATATGATGAGGTGCTTTTTTCTTGTGGCTTTCATGGTTTTCTCTTTTCCTTTTCTTTCAACACTTCTACTAAAACGTGTCTAAGTGTGGATTGCCATGTGTTTTTCCTACCTGGACATTGTTGAGCTGTTTGGATGTATACATTAACAGTTTTTATCAAAGTTGGAAGCTTTTCCATCATTATTCCTTTGATTATTTTTTCCTGCTCTTTTTCTCTTTCCTTACCTTCTGATAGTCTTATTATTCATATGTTGGCTCACTTAATGGAGTCTTATATTTCTCTGAAGCTTTTTTTTTTCTTTCATTCTTTTTTCTCTTGGTACTTCAGACTGCATAATCTTTAACAATCTGTTGTAGTTCACTGATTATTTTTCTTCAAATATTTTTCATTCAAAGTTACCATGAGCCATTCTACTGAATTTGTCATTTTGGTTTTATACTTTTCAACTCCAGAATTTCCATTAGCTTCTTTTTAAAATTTCTAACTTTTAATTGATATTCTCTATTTTATAAAAGACTGCAATCACACTTTCTTCTGTTCTTGAAACATGGTCTCCTTTAGTTCTTTGAACATATTTATAATAGGTATTTTGAAGTTTTTGTCTCCAAGTCCAACATCTGGGCCTTTTGTGTTGCCTGCTCCCCCACCCCTTTCAGGGATCACACATACCTATTTCTTTGCATATCTAGTATTTTGTTATTACGGCTGTTGAAAATGGAGGAGTATACTACATTAAAGTAGTATATTGCAGCAACTTAGATAATAAGTCCCTTCTCTGCCTGGGGCTTGCTGTCATCATTGGTTTGTTTATTTGCTCAGTGATGGCTGAACTAGTTCAATACAATCTCTTTCCCTCCTAGTGGGCAGCCTCAGAAGTTGCTCGTCAGAGACACAGACTTGAGCATGCAAACAGTCTTCTCATTTACCAGGGATGACTGCTTTTAGTCAGTTTCTCTTTGGCTTTTGCGTCTCCTGATCTCTCCACTAAGTTACTGACTAGTCCAGTGATGGTGAACCTATGACACGCGAACTCATTTTTTTGGTTGATTTTTCTTTGTTAAATGGCATTTAAATATATAAACTAAATATCAAAAATATAAATCTTTGTTTTACTATGGTTGCAAATATCAAAAAAATTCTATATGTGACACGGCACCAGAGTTAAGTTAGGGTTTTTCAAAATGCTGACACGCCGAGCTCAAAAGGTTCGCCATCACTGGACTAGACTGACTCTATTTGTTGATACCACATACAGCTGTTACTTCCACTAATTCCTGGCTGACTGCTCTATTGCTTTTGCTAATACTCTTGAGCATGGATTGCTCCACAGAATGATCTACATAATGCTGGGCCTCTTTGCAGAGTTAAGGTATCGTCAGCTTTTAAGTTTTGCTCTGACCCCAGGAGGACACTTCTTATCTGTCTCTTTCCTATGTTTCCTCTGTTAAACTTTTTGCTTATGCACTGTTTATGCTTGTTGCAACTAGTATCAAGAACTTACCAGCTTCCTCTTAATTGCTCACCACAAGGATCTCCACTGTTTTTTACCCGCTCTGTTCCAAACAGTCAGTCTCCTTAGGGAGGGCTGCAGAGCTATCCAGTTATTGTCCTGCCTTTCCCTCTGGGCAGAATCTTTAACCACTATACTGGAGCTGGGGGTGGAAACAGCAATCAGTGTCTCCTGGAAAAACTATCTTGGATTCAAGAATCGGGAGTTGGTCAAAGATGGGAATTCTGTCTTTTAGGCTTATCCCTTCAGACATGGATCTTTACTCCCTGAGAAAGCTAAGGTGGGGGCGATCAGGGCCCAGTATTCTCAGCCTGCTCTGTCTGGGGTGGAACCTCCCTATGAATAGAGGATGAGAGGCAGCTCCAGTCCATGTTATGCCTGCCTAGAATAGAGCTTCTGCAACGTGGAGCCAGAGGAGATGAGGGATGCTGACCTCCTGCCCCTCCTGGGGTGAAACTGTTACCCTAGACAGGCAGCTGGAAAAGCAGGTGTCCCGTGTTCTTGGCCACACTTGCCCAGAGTAAAGCTTCTATCATACTGAGATGGGGTGGCAGGGTAGGCTGGGAGGAGAGGAATGTTGGGAGTAGGTCATGGCTCAAAAGCAACAGACTCACTGGTCTTAATGAGATTTAGTAGATTTTCTTGAACATGTGTTTCTTAATTTGCTGTATGCTCTTAGGACAATTTCTAAAAAAAAAAAAAAACCAACTTAAACTATAATTAAAAAAATTTTCACTAGGTAAATGTCTTTCACTGGGGAAGAGAACCACACTCTTCACATGGCCATTCTACAAATCCCACCTCAGTAGATGTATTTTACTTGAGTAAATAGTTTAAATGTATATCAACTTTTAAAAAATTTTATATGACAGACAAAATTAGAAAATTTAAATGAGTATAAAGAGGAGATATTTGAAATTGTTAAGAGAGGACAGAGAACTGATATGATGATGCTAGTGCAACTGATACTAGTCTTACCATTCTGAGCATCGTGGTGTTCAAAGCACCGTATTGACAGCTATCATTTATTCAGTGGCAGAAATCTATTAGGAGCTTTTCATACATTTGGTTGAAATTTCATAATAATTACACATGGTAATTGGTATAATTTCTGACTTATAAATAAGAAAACTGACCCTTAGTGTCTTACAGAGAGAAAGCAGAGAACTGGGATTGATTGAAATTCAAATAAACTTTACTTCAAGTCTGTACTCTTTATGCTCTTCATAAAAGGGAGCATTTAATTTAATCTGGAGAACTATTTTCCAGGAATTAAGTTCTATGAGAATTTCAGGAATATTAAATAGACAACACTGACTAAACATTTGATGAGAATATTTTTTTGCATGGCTATTACAATAGCTGATTTGTTGAGGTAAATGAAAGTAATTTCTTTCAAAGTCTGTTAACTCTTCAGTTGGTTTTGTGTAGTTTTCTGGAATTCTTAATCCAGTAGAGTTTGTTTAGACACTTTATCAATATATACACTGAGTGGCCAGATTATTATGACCACCAGATGTTTGTAGGCAAATTAGCCATACAATGCATCGTATGGGATATGGAAGTCGAAGACCTGTTTGAACACCTTTGCTGTCTGCAGTTACCAAGATAAAACGTCTCCAATTCGCACAGGAACACAAGGATTGGACAGTTGAGCATTGGAAAAAAGTCATGTGGTCCGATGAATCACGTTTCCAGTTGCATCATGCAGATGGCAGAGTGAGAATTTGACGGAAACAGCATGAAAGCATGCACCCCACATGCATGAGTACAACCCTTCCAGCTGGTGGGGGCAGTGTTATGGATTGGGGCATGCTTTCCTGGCATGATTTGGGCCCTGTAATTCGTGTGGAATAACGTCTGAATAGCACAACATACCTAAGTATCGTTGCTGATCAAGTTCATCCTATCATGTTGATGGAGTATCCCAATGGAGATGGCTTCTTCCAACAAGACAATGCTCCATGCCACGGTGCTCGTATTGTGCAGGAGTGGTTTCAAGAGCATGAGGGAGACTTTACCTTGCTTAGGTGGCCCCCACAATCACCAGATCTCAATCCAATTGAGCATTTGTGGGACGAAGTTAAAAGAGCCATCAGGCAGCTGGTTCCACAACCATCAAATCTCACAGAACTGGACAGTGTTATTCATCAGGCATGGTGTCAGATTCCTCGCATCACCTTTCACCATTTCATGGAGTCAATGTCAAGAAGAATCGCCGCAGTATTGAAGGCAAAAGGTGGCCCAACGAAGTACTGATGGGGTGGTCATAATAACCTGGCCACTCAGTGTATAATGCAGTGTATATATGCAGTGTATACATGCAATGTTAAATCGCGTTGTTTACCCGTATCTTCAGAAGAAACTCACTTCTACTGTAGTGGTAAACAACCTGCTTCCCTATTTATAATGGTCCAGCCCTCTAGCAACTTCAGCACGAAATTATAGCTAATTTGCCTACAAACATCAGGTGATTATAATTATCTGGCCACTCAGTGTATATGTCAGCAATAAATACCACTATGCAGTCACTGTGTTAAATTCAAAATATATGTTATTTCTAAAAACATAATATACGTTGAACCTTGAACAATGTAAGGTTTAGGTGTGCCAAACACAGTTCAGTCAAAAACTCACCTGTAACTTTTGACTCCCCCAGCACTTAATGATTAATAGCCTACTGTTTACTCTTAGCTATACTGATAACATACATGGTCATTAATACATATTTTTTATATTATATATATTATATACTGCATTCTTACAATAAAATAAACTAAAGAAAATGTTAAGAAAATCATAAGAGAAAGTATATTTATATTATTTATTGAAAAAAATCTGCATATAAATGGACCCACAATTCAAATGCATGTTGTTCAAGGGTCAACTGTATTTATTTTAATTCAACAGCATTGTTTAGTAATTATCTATTTTGGCTTAGCATTATTAGATTCTGCAACATTAATACTTTTTCTAAATATTTCAGAATAGGGAATTGAATTGGAAAATCAGATAAGGAAATTTTCTACTCTGCATTAGTTTTTTTTTTTTTTTTTTTTACTGGATTTCAAACAGCATAGAAATACACACCAAAACAAGGTGATTTTATATCATAAGACATACTTTCTATAATAAATTAAGAAAAAAACATATGTATCAATTTCAAAGACATAATAGGTCTGTCTGGTTCTCTACATCTATAAGAGAAAAATTATGCTTGCTAAAACAATGTTTTAAATCAACACAATTTTCTTAGTTTCATGATATTCTGATGTAAAGCAGGTTATATTATTAAAGAAAGAATTTAAATACCAGATTACTAATAAGTCATATAAGTAGAAAATGATAAGAATTAGCTGTCAACTAAATAAAATTTTTGTTAATTTCTAACCTACATTATTTAACAGAAGTACATATATTCTACTCTGACCGGAATATCTTCATTGACATTGCATAAATGTGAGGTCCAGCATACCTGTGTCATTGTTCTTAGTTTAGTATTTTGTTTAGATTACCTTCAAGAAGATCATCCTCGTCTATGCCTTTGACAATCTTTGATTTGTAGTCTCGGAAATACATGTATTTTAACAGTCTTCTAAGTTTTTTCTATTAAAAATATGAAATCAGTAAATAAGAAACCTTATACATATATTCACTTTACTGAGTAAAGACTATAATAACTAAATTTAATAAAGAAGTACCCTAGAATCCCTGGGGGAAATACGCCAATTCTCAGCATAATATTATGTAATAAAAAGAAATGTAGTCACAAATTAAACATAAAAGTTGAAACACAAGTATTTTTAAAAGCACTTTTCATTTACAAGTATCCAGATGCTCCAGAATCACAATAATTACCTTTATATTTTGGTCTTATAAAGAGCCTTAAATTCGTTCTGAAGACTGTGAGAAATATCACACTCTCCATACTAAGCTATTTTATTTTTTTAAATGATTTATAAACAATCCAGACAAGGAGTTTGCAACAACTGATTTAAAAAGGCATGCACTCTCCTTTTATTGTTTTTTATTCTCTGAGACTTTTATTTTATTTAGAAGAGCTGGTTTATATTTCTAGAAAACATTCAGTAATATGAGAAACATACTTTTATGAAACTCAAAGCTGATTAATGATAGTTGGGTCTTAATGATGGTTTTCCTTAGGTTTATTAGAAAACCATAATACTGCTTAGCTTTAAAAGTAACTTATAAATACTTTGTAATTTGTTGTGTGCTTACACTTGGAATGTATTATTACTGGTTCTTGACCTTTAAGTTTAAGATACCATATCAGCTGAAAACTATTGCATTTTACAAAGCTCTTTTACATGTATTTTATTTGATATTTTCAGTAGCCCTGAGATATAGACAACTATAATCATCTCCTCTTTATACATAGGGAAACTGAGGTTAAAATTAGTCTTGCAACTAGACCTTAGCAGGGTCACACGTAAAAGATAACCTTTGAACCTTAGTTTCTTTATTTACAAAGTAAGTAAAGTACCTGCATTACAGAATTATTGTGAGGAATAAATAAACTGCCTAGAGAAATACGTAAAACATAGACAGTCAATAAATACTGCTTTATATAATCTGAAATTATGAAAAGAAAAAAACAGGTCTTTTGCTATCCTCTTCTCTTTGCTGATTCCGTTCAGTACTTTTGTCTTATATCACTCCTATGTAACCTACTTTAAATCCTGTTTAGAAAGTATCATTATATAAATAAAAGTATTATTTTGAGGAAAAAGATGATAACAATGGCAACTACAATATTATAGGTATGTTCTCAGGTGCTAAAATGATTCTGATTAAGAGTCCCACTGGACAGTAAAGGGCATTGTCAATTAGTGTATGCTCCTGAAGTTTCAATAGGATTTTAAATTTTACTTTCCCCAAAGTCAGGAAAACGTACCAATATGGACTTTGTGTGTGTATGCTAGCCTCTTCACCTCTGTCAGTGAAAAGGAAAACTTGACTAGATACATTCCGCTAACTCCCTCTTCCCAGATGCCTTCATAGGGAATCTTAGCTCCAGGCCCTCATTTCAGCCAACAGCACCTTTTGGCTCCTTCCTCCAAGGACTACTGTTATGTAAGCCCATTTTTCCTTAGTCCTCCAAGTTTAATGGTCATCAAATCCTGCCTATTTTGACTCTTCACGATTTCTTTGAATTCTTCCTTCCTATCCAGTTCCAGAGCCATTACAATAATCAGATTTTGTCTAGATTACTCAACCAGAATCCTGGTGAGTTCTTCAGTGTTTGGTTCGTTCTAGCTATACTTGCATGAGACTTACCCCAGGCAGAAACCTCCCCTGCAAAAAAACCCTACAGCTTCTACATCTAATCATATAATCTTAAAATTCTGTGAGTCTTAAAATGCTTCTTTCAACTAAATCATACTGGTTTTCCAAACTAAAGTATATCTTCTTGAAAGTGAAGATATTTCTTTCTTTTCCTTTATATTCCTCAGACTACCAAAGAGATAATGAGCCAAAAGTTTATCCAAAAGGTCAAATGGGAAGGCTTTTGATAAAAAATAGAGCCACAAGCATACAAAAATGGTGGCAGAGGAATGGGTGAGTATAATAAAAGGCCAGAAAAAATCAGTGGAGAAGTGAAAGATGGGACTGACATTGGGAACTAGGCATTGCTTGTTCATTTACAATAGCATCTGTCACAACACACTGTGATTTCTTTTTTTTACATGTAACTTTTACATGCAACTTATTAAAACACGTAAAATTTTATAAAGTATTTTCAACTAGCTACTCGTGGAAGAGAGTTATGACGAAATTAGATATGTAAATACCAGCTTAGATATTTTTATAACAGTGTTCAAAGAATAATAAAAGTAGATCTTTAAGTATAAAAAACCCTAGACATTATGGTATTTATTTATTTATCCTAATGGAATATACATCTTGATTGATTTTCTATTTCCTATAAACTAGTGTCACAGAATAAACTTTGTATTTCAAGGTAAAAAATTACTCTCTGAAAGCCTGTAATACTGTATAAAATTAGAAGAAAAGTAAATATGCTACTCACTTATCAAAACAGTAAATATTTAATGACTATTATGTAGCAATGAAACATTTCAAAATAGGTGTGTACAGATATGTGAGAATTAGTTGTCAACATAGTTTTACATATATGCCTTTGCCCATGTTAAAAAAAATAAATTCTCTTATAGTAAGCCATTCTGTCATGCAAACTATGAAGACTAAAATATCAATTCAATAGTTATGATACCAATTTGAAAGCTTTGTGAAAAGGGTATTTAGTTTCCTCATATAAGTATAGTTAAGCACCAAACATGGCATTCTAATTCAGTAGAACATTTTAGATTACCTTATCTTTGCGCATCAAAAACAGAAGATCTTCAGGAGATATTACTCTTGCTCCCCGGAGCTGAGAAACTTCAGCAGCTTGGTGTAACTGAGAACAACAAAATTTAGGAATTTTTCTCAATATAAATTAAATACATGACAGGCATGATGTCTCAAGAAAGAAAAATACATTAAATTAAACATTTTGGGGAACAATTCAGCCATCACATTACTATTTTTAAAAGTAAAATGTCTTATGTTTTAAGGCATAAAAAATGCAATTAAATTAACTTATAAGCCGATCTGTAACTGATACAATAAACAGAAATCCTTGATTTCTTTCATGCAAAAGAAAAATCATGTGCAGCTTCCAGAAATGCATTAATGCACCTGAAAATAATTTTATGAAATTGTATCCTCATATCCATGTGAGCAATGGTTTCACTCAGTATCACTAGTTGAATAAGTATATTATTAATCTGAGCTCTCATGCTGGTATGATTTGAAATAGGCCCATTCAGACCTTTAAAAGATCAACAAAAACAGTAGCTGTTTCTAATATCCAAAGGAAAAAAAATAGTTTTAGTTTTGGCAAGTCTTCAGTGGGCAAAGGATTCAGTCCATAAATCATAATACGGGACTGCATTAATTTCTTTCCACACTAATCACATGCACACAAAAAGTTAACTGTATCTGGAATGCACAACACAAAACATACTGCATGAAAAGTTAGAGTCCCCCTGAAATGTTCATCTGGGCCCTTATATCTACAAAGTCGGGAGTTTTCTGGAATTCAGAAGTCCTAGAAACACAATCTTACTTGAAAATGACCTGGAAAAGAAAAGAATGTGAAAAATGATAGTCCTATTTTTTGGCACAGGCAATCACTTTCTTATTTTGATTAGTTAGAAGGAACATAAAATACATCCAGCTGAAAAAAATAAAGATGCTGCAGAAAATTCTACAAAAATATGCCTGTAACTTCTTTCAAACTTGATTAAACCATAGTGATTGCACCAAACCAACTCTATCCAATATTACAAAAATATTATTTACATATAAAAGCTGTTTCTGAATGCACCGTTCTTTGAAAGGAATAAATCTAACACATATTACTGAGAACTAATCTTTATAAAGTGACACACTGTTATCTTAACAATTAGAAGAAATCAAATAGAGCATTTGTACTAAAGAAACTCTGCTTGAATGTTTAAACGATTTTGCTAGGTAAGCTTCAAACCTTGTCTAAATACACAGACTACAAAATAGACTACAAACTCCCTATGTGTCAACCTTACCACTGAACTTCCTGGATACTGGTGGTTGGTATATAAACATAATTCTACCTAAATATAGAAATTTAAATTTAACTGTCAACCATTTAAAAAGAAATCTTGGGAGAAGGTTTTTTAAAAAGATGATGTATTTATTCAGAAAGAATCTAAATGTTTTCAGCAGGAAAAATTCAAACATTTTTTCTAAAAACTGGAAGAGTACCAGGGAAATAGGTATACACATGTGTGTGTTTTCCAAATAAAAACATTTATATCAGAGTCTAAAATACATGCAATTGGTGTGATGAAGAATATGGACTCAATATCCATTCATCTGTACACATACAGAGAACAGGAGGCAGTGCTGTCAAGTACTACACAAATATTAGTAACTTCACTATGTTAAGAAAGGGTCAGGATAAGTATATATCCCTAAACAGCTTCTCATTAGTCATTTATCCACACTACATCTATATAATTTGTATTTATAACACTCTCAGAAACATTCATTTACAAA
The DNA here is from genome assembly GCF_963259705.1 of Myotis daubentonii. Lineage (NCBI taxonomy): Eukaryota > Metazoa > Chordata > Mammalia > Chiroptera > Vespertilionidae > Myotis > Myotis daubentonii. The sequence goes on along the minus strand of NC_081845.1, from coordinate 84,373,365 downwards.
CAGATTAAGTGAGAAAATAAAGACGAAGAGTTAGACATTTAATTTTTTTATTTTTTAAATATATTTGTATTGATTTCAGAGGGGGAGAGGGAGAGAGAGAGATAAAAATATCATTGATGAGAGTGAATCATTGACCAGCTGCCTGCTGCACGCCCCACATTGGGGATGGAACCCACAACTCGGGAATATGCCCTGACTGGGAATTGAACTGTGACCTCCTGGTTCATGGGTCAATGTTCAACCACTGAGCCGCACTGCTGGGCGAGTTAGACATTTTAAAACATCTTTTCAAAACCAGTACATAACTAGTGTAGGGATCAGAAATTTATGTCTTGGTTAATTAGCAGGAAATATTTACCTTTAGTTTTCATCCACCCCATTTGCTAATTTTCCTCACCTAAGTAGAATCCTCATTAGCACCAGTACGCTAGTTCTCACTAATATGCCTTGAACTCCTGTGAAGTGAATCCTCTGGACTGAAAGCTACCATTGTGTTACTCACTGAGCCTATCCGGCCCTCATGTGACCCTTGTCTCAAATTTACCTCTCCCAAACTCTTATTTTTTACTAAGTGAAGAGAGCAATTTAATTAGCTAATTACAGTGATCACACTAAAGTGTGTATTACCCATTTGCTTACTTCTAGAAATATTTCTCTACATCTACCAGAAAGAATAAAGAAACACCTCTTCAATAACACAAGCTTAAAACATGGGTGAGCAGCTTTGGAAATACCAAAACCAAAAAACCCAAAATAAAAAAAAAACCCTCTTAATATCTTCAAGCGCTTAAAACAAAAGGTTGATTCTATATTCTAAAAAAATCCCTCAAATTCTTAATCCTTGAAAATAAATAGAAGTTATACTTTCTTATTCACTGTAACAAGTCAGTCATTAAAATATGAAATAGTGCATTCATACTTTTTATTATAATAAAAAATATACAATTAATTATAAAATATGCAAGAAATGATAGCGTACAGAAATACTTTAAGACCAATCTAACTTCAATGTGGTCGTTAAAGCCTGACTGACAGATTGCCCTATCTGCCTTCATTCCATTATGTTTTCTGTTTATCTCTCTTATTTTTCTACATTTAAGCTCCAGTAGTTTCAGTTTTATCTTTATGCCTTTGTGTGCTTGTGATGGTTACTTCTGTCAACCAGACATTTAGTCAAACGTTATTCTGGGTGTTATTTTTGAGGGTATTTCTGGATAAGGTTAATATTTGAATCAGTAGGATGGGTAAAGCATATTGCCCTCCCTAATGTAGCTGGGCCTCAACCAATCAGTTGAAGAACTGCATACAGTCATGCACTACTTAATGGCAGAGACATGTTCTAAAAAATGTATTGCTAGTAAATTTTGTTTTTGTGCAGATATAGAGTGCACTTACACAAACCTAGATGGCTTAGCCTAATACACACCTAGGCTATATGGTACAGCCCGTTGCTCTTTGGCTACAAGTCTGTATAGCATATTACTGTACAGAACAACACAAGATTAAATCACCACAGGAGAAAATGATGCGACCAAGAGATTCGGTTAACACAAGATGTATGAGGCTGCTAACTGGTTAATATGACTTGCTGTTTTACAGCAAAACTTTTAAAAATATATATATTTTTATTGATTTCAGAGAGGAAGGGAGAGGGAGAGACAGATGGAAACATCACTGATGAGAGAGAATCATTGCTCAGCTGTCTCCTCGATGCCCCCCTCCTGGGCACCGAGCCTGCAACCCAGGCATGTGCCCTGACAGGGAATCAAACCGTGCCCTCCAGGTTCTTAGGTTGATGCTCAACCATTGAGCTACACTGGCTGGACAGCAAAGCTTCTTCTTCTTTTTTTTTTTTAAATAAGTAGAAAGAGTACACTTTAAAATAATGGCAAAAAGGATAGTACAGTAAACACATAAACCAGTAACACAGTCATTCATTATCACCATCAAGTATTTTGCAACGTATAATTGTATGCACTATGCTTCTGCACATCTGGCACCACAGGTTTATTTCCCCCAGCATCACCACAAACACATAATGTGTTATACTATGACGTTAGAATGTCACTAGGTGATAGGAATTTTTCAGCTCCACTGTAATCTTATGGGACCACTATCATTGGTGGTCTGTCATTGACCAAAATATCATTAGAACAAAAAGGCTAAAGAAGAGACAACTTCCTTCTGCCTGTCTTGAAGTAGAGCATGGGTATTTCCAGCCTTCTGACTTAAAATGAAACATCTCATTGTTCTCAGACCTTTGGACTGGATCTGGCACCATACCTCGCCTCTCCTGGGTCTTCAGCTTGTCAACTACAGAACTTGGAACTTCTCAGCCTCCATACTTACATGAACTAATTCCATCTAGCTATCTAAATGTCTGTCTGTCTATCTATCTATCTATCTATCTATCTATCTATCTATCTATCTATCTATCATCTATCCACACACATATAACCTATTGGTTTTGTTTTTCTGGAGTGTCTTAACTAATAAAGTAATTACTAAATAAATTATGAGAAATTCTTGATTATTTCTTTTTTAAAATACAGGCTTCAAAATAATTTTCTCAAAGAAAAACATCTACAATTATCTTCATACAAAATAGTGTTTATTACCTAACTTAGGCATGGCAATCAGTTTACAATATCTTAATTGTAGTTGTCAATAAGTGTTTTATCTTCCTCAACCAGTTACCTAACATTCTCACGTCACTTCCAAACTTCCTTTTGAATAATATCGCTAGGTCCAAGACCACCATTCCCAAAAGGCAGCTTATAAATCTTAAATGTTGACATTCTATTTCCCCTCGATGATTTTCAGTTTTACCAGCTATAATAAAAATGAATTGGGCTACGTGAAGTCAATAACCCCTGCATTTGGCTGTGGCCCACATAAATTCAGCAGAAAGATTTCTCTAAAGTTTCAAAAGTTTTTAAAAGTACAACAAAATAAAAAGAGAAAGAACTCATGGACATGAATAATAGTGTGGCGGTTGTGAGGTGGGAAGAAGTGGAAGAGGGTATAGGGAGGATAAATGGTGATGGAAAGAAGTAAAATAAAGAAAAAATAAGTAAATAAAAGTACAACAAAATTAATTTGATGATTTAATAATCATTAACAGCCTGAAAGTATTCCTTTTTAAACACGTAAGTTGCACTTTTCCCCTGTGGTTTCTGGCTAGCTTCTTGGATCTTTCCTTTTTGAGGATAAATAATACATACATACATTCATACATACTAAGAGGCAGGAGTTGTTGAAAGCTGTGTCACAAAGACGCAAAATCTTAGACTAGGTAGTCACTTGGCCTAAGATTTATTTGTTTGTCTTTCTGCCCATTGGTCTATCACCCACTACTTACAAGACCAGATTTTAGGTTGGACTATGAAAGCCCAGTCTGCTTGGAACCCTATTTGACTATAGATAACCTCAAAGATCCTCTCTGAATCTTTCTTGTTGAGCCTGAAGCAACTTGTAGTTCAGAAATCTGGACTACAATTCTAGCTCTACCACTAAGCAAGTGTATAACTTTAGATATATTAAATAACTTTTCTAGATTTATATGTTTCTTTTCCATTTGAAATGGATAACCAATGTTTTTACTGACTAGCAAAAGAGTTAATAATCTTAGTTAGTAATAATAGCTATCATTTATTGAATATCTAAATTGTACCAGGAACTTTGCTATATATGTTATAAATACTTAACTCTAATTTTTAAAAATTTTCTCTCAGAATGTATGCAAAGTGTTTACTTTCTTTAAATAACCAGCTCTGCAATAATTCTTTATGTTTCTAGGAGTCTGTGTAGGTTTCTCACGTTTCTGGGGTTTTCTTGCTTTTAGGGTGATAAGGTATCTTCATTTTTTTCTTCCCTAAAATCAATGCAGGTGAAAGGGTGGGTGGGGTCAGGGCTGTTATTTTTAACTAGCATGTTAAATATACTCAGGTGGGTGGGAGGGTTGTTAGTTTTTGTTTGTTTGTTTGTTTGTTTGTTTTTAATGAATCTTGTTTAATACTGCCCATTAGCTGTCAAGCCTGGTCAGCAAATGCTTTAAGTGTAGAACACATTACTCAGTTGAGTTTGAAGATTTTTTGTGTGTGTGAGAAAGGTAAATGCAGAATTGGAGAAATTAACATGGGCATGTTGGCTGATATTAGACTAAGTATACTTTTTTTTCCCCCAAGGCAGACATGTGTAGGTAAGGAATATGCAACCACAGCATATCTGTCCGGGCCACAGAAACTACCTCCAAGCCCATCATGGGGTGCTGTCTGCCTCTGGACATTTTTAAAGGGCGTCCCAGCAGTGGTGCAGATCCCATCATGACTAGTAAGTGGAGAAGGGGGAACAAAAGTTTTCCCTCAAACCTTTCAAGCGAGTGTTTGCTTAGGGTGGGTGTGTTGTTGTTTTGTTTTTATCTCCCCCCCCCCTCGTTGATTTTTACTTTAAATCTTAAATGTTATACTGCAGACCCCAGGCATGACAGGCAATGAGCAGGTGAAGAACCAATAGATACGGGTTCAAAAACTCCTGTGTTGGCTAACGGGCTTCTGAGTGTACTGCTGTGGTCCACAGAGAAGGCTGGAGAAGGTAGCAAGGAGATGCTGTATCAGCCGCTACAGCCTTAAAACAAAGTTGGTGTCTCTCTGGACTTTAAAATTGTTCGTATGCAGCTTATTTTATTTTTGTTTAATCAAATAAACAAGAGGGGTCTTTTTTCCCCATAGGAAAAATAAAATGTATGTGACGTTAAAAATCAAATAATAGTTTTATAATGATAGACCTTGGCACATTTCTTTCTAATCTATAATTCTTCTTCCAGGGGCAACTCCTTTCAATTTTTTTCAGCTTGTTCTTCTGTTATTTTCATCCATATCTGAATATGCTTATGACACTTGTTTTCCTTATTTTTCAGCTTTAAATCTAGCAGTTGACTTCTTACTGAATGAAAATTTAGTCTCATATACCTCATATTTAACCATTTCCTTCCTCCCTTTTGATCTTATTTATAAATTTCATTTTTTTTGGTTAAATTAGCATCCGGTTTACATTATTGTGACTGGTAAACACTCTTACAGCTTGCCACTATGATCAAACTTCATTTTACAAATAAAAATTTTTTTCCAGTAAAGATTTCCTTGGTTTGATTTTTGCCTAATTTTATGTGAAAACTATTTGCATCCAAAACTCTATTTCACTTTTTTTGTTTTCCTTCAGAAACATCTCAACTGGAGCCCTCCAACTCTTCAACAATTATATTTTGGAGTCTTTATTACTTGATTTCATTTCTTACCCTTTTTTACTTTACTTACTAATGTTGGTAAATCACATTCTGGAGAAGTTTCCTTTTTCATTCTTAAGCAGAGTTATAACAGCTGCTTTAAGAATCCCTGCTGCTAATTTCAACAGCCTTGTTATCTTGGAGTAACTTCCATTTTGCACTTTCTCTTGAGTATTGGCCAAGTTTGCCTGTTCATCTTTTTAGGAATCTGGGATTTTTAACTGAGATATTGTGGATGATACATTGTAAGGACTCTGGATTCTGTTATATTCCTCTAAAGAATACTGATTTTTTGTTTTTAATAGGCTGTTTACTAAACTCCGTTTCCATCCCCCAGTGGTAGGTTACAGCTAAAAATACCTCTGATAGTTTTCTGAGAAATGGTGCATGGGAAGTAAATTTTTAAAGATCCTGCACGACTGAATATTCATTTTTGCTACTCTCTTATTCAAAGATAATCTGGTTAGGGTTAGAATACGAGTTTAAAATCATTTTGCCTCAAAATTTTAAAGGCATTCCTTCATTGTCTTCTAGCTTCAAATATTGCTATTAAGATGTCAGTTTTTGGTTGTGGTTGCTGTTTTTATTCCTAAGCCTCTGTCAACCCCGCCCGCCCCCCCCCCCCCCCCCCATGAGGGACTGTTATTATTGCTCTCTTACTGGTATAAATGAAATTCTGAAATTTTATGGTAGTGTGCCTTGATGAGGGTTTTTCTTAATATATTTTTCCTAATAGTTACAGAGATACTGTAACCTATATATTCTGTTCTTTACATCTGGGAAATTTTCTTAGCTTACTACAAAAATTTCAATCATGAGGAATGAGGAAAACTGATTTCTAATTTAATGGGTTCTCTCTAGAAAGTCTTTTAATTGAATATTGGTGGTCATTTTACCTGGGATCTTTAATACCAGAGTCCCTTTTATTCAACCTTTCCAGAGTATAAACTTATATACTATTTTGCCAGAATGGCCAAGGGGTAAGCTGGCTGCTTATATGGTTTTGATAGAGTACTGGGATGAAATTGCTCCTTTGCTTCTTACCAATCCTCCTGTTTCTCATCCACCCAAGACTTCTTTCTTTAGAGGAACTTTTAATTCTGATATTCAGGTTCCAATGCTTCATTTCTCTCAGATCTGTGAAACTTTTACCATTTCTATCCACTTTTAAGCTTCCATAATTTTTTTTATATCTCTCACCTGATATGTTATCCTCTCTCATTTTGTCTTTGTAGGTTTATACCTTGTAAAATTATGTAGTCATTCAGTAGGGGTTTAAGAGAGTCTCAAGATAAGGACATATCACTCATATTTAAACAGCAGCTGATACTCCTTTCATGCTAACATTTGTTGAATGTACTGTCCTATGCTTCATGATTTCTACATATTATCTCATTTAACCCTCACAGCAAACTATGAGAGATGTTTAGATAAATAAACTGGAACTGAATAATAAATGCCTAAAACCAAGCCATTCGTCTTTCTCTCCAAGATTAATTTCTCATTCAGAATAGAGGAAAGTAAGATCACTAAATCAAGCATTACATCCCATAGAAAAGTCTAACCATAAAACATTTATTTGCCTTTCAAAACATTTTCATTGCTGGCAAATAAATGGTTGCCAAAAAAGAAGGTTTGGATCAAAACAGTCAAGCCAATTGCTTCATGCAGATCCAGCTTAAGGATGAGAACTAAACAAATGTTTGATGACTGTTATTCTACTGTCTTAGACATTTGAAACATAAACAAGTACATAAATTGATATAAGATGTGCCTAACTTTTTAGAGTTTCATTTTAACTCTTCTTTTTTAGAATAGTAAGTCAAACACAGTTAGGTCAAGTTTTAAAAAATATGATAAGGCTATAATTATCAGTATCTCATGGCTCAAGAATCCATATGTATATTTAAAAGAATTACCAAGCCACAATCAATATAAGTCTGCAGAGCTTAAAAACTTCCAATAAACAATGACTGCATTTATTGTATGAGAACAACAACCTTGACAAGGAACTAATTCTTTGGTTACTCTTATTTAAATGTGAAATTAGTTGAACAGCAACCATTTGAAAGTTTTCTTTTAAAGTATTCTGCATATAAGTTATTCATAAGCAACTTTCAAATCCAAACACATCAAGTTTTGAAAGCAAGCAAAAGGATGTTTTGGAAAATTTTTAAGGTAATTTACTAGATTACAGTTTAAATGATATACCTTAAATTATTTACTATACTAAACTATATTATAGTTTAAGTACTATTTAAATAAATTTAACTATTTACTATTTAACTATTAAAACTAAAATACTACTTAACTATTTAAGCTAAAATATAATTAAAATTATAGAAAGATGGCAGCATATCTTGAATTTGTTCAACATTATATATAGCTACCTTTCTGTTACTTGTAACTAAAAATGATTGTTTGGAAGCCCAAAGATGTATATGTAAGGTGCATTTCTTAAAATTTTAGAGGCATAATTTTTTTTTCTTTTGAAGCATAACATTTTTTAGTAGCCTACAAAATATGTACTTTCCTTGTCCATATTTAATAATACCTCTTTTTCCTCCTCTTATTTCTTGGCATCTTTGTGCCTCCAACCATGTTCTCTTCTGCTCACATTCTGTGAGAGTTGCAGCCATTACTTATTTCTCCACAGGACTAAAATCCAACAGGTAAAAGACAGCTGTTTTTTGGAAGGCTGCCTAATTTTTCATATGATCATCTGACTTCATTTCATCCTAAAATGTTTAGGAATAAACATAGGTCTTACACTGCATTTTCATGGTTACATGAGGATATCAAAAGAGCTGAATTACACCAGATCACACACAGACCAATGTAATGATTTAAAATATGTCAAATACAAAGAATAGTAATTCTAAAGAATAATCATGAAGAATGAGGAAAACTGATTTCTAATTTTATCTCTATTACTATCACTCTTGTTTTGGCAAAAGCATTTTTATAAATTTTTTGTTTAGAAAATACATGGAGAAAGTACCAGCTTTAGAATTTTAGAATGGTAGCTTCTGATGCTGGGTCTTAGAGCTTGACCCACACACAAGGAGGGCACGGGTCTGCTATGACCTGCAGTTATGGGTCGTTTCTTCTGTTAGTACTATGTATCCTGAGGCGTGTTCCAGAGCATTTAGATTACCTCCTCTTTATGGCCTAACTAACTCAGCAAATTATCTTCACATATAGCACTATACAAATTGATTTCATGAGTAGTTTAATAAAAAAGCTTTAAGTGATCATTATTTTAAAAAGTTTCCAAAACCATCTTAACTTTTTCCCTCTCATAAAAATTTTAAAATTGCCTATTTATAGGGTGTCTCAAAAAATATAGACACACACTTTGAATAATTATAAAGGCATTGCTTGTTAAAATACATTTCATTTTCAAAATTGAGCTATCAGCTGTTAAAGTGAGCAAACATTTTTGGGGAACACCCTGTATATCTGTATTTATATATACACTCATACACGTGTATATATCACTAGAATCACTTCCTTACAAGTTTTAAGAAAGTTAGTGCTCACCTAAAATTAAAGGGAAAAGTACATGAGCTTCTTTTGATAAAGAACTAATAGCTTCTCTTATCATTTCTCATGTAGAATCACCTCAACATAAAGTATAACGCATGGCTTAGTATGAATATATTTTTGAAGATATAGTTTTAAACAGAATAGTTTAGCTGGTATTTCTGGTCCTCAGTTTCTTCAAGTGGGAACTAAAGAAAGGCAGACATCAAATGAGCTCCAAAGGTCCTTCCGGCGCTTACATTCTGATTCCAGTATCTAACCCTAGGCATAGTTTACTTTTGGCTCCAAAATTAATCACTTACATCTATGAGAGAAGAAACAAAAAAGAAGAATCACAAGAAAAAATAGTACAACTTAGTGAGATGCAGATGGGAGTCAATTTTCAAAAGAAAATCTACTTAGCTATACCAGTGACAACAGCCATATGTTATTGTACCCCAATGTTTACCATGGTACACAAGTCAGCAGGTGATGTAGTTATTTATTCCAGTATCCTACCAAATAGTTCCAGTTACATTTGAAAGCCAAAGATAGTTGCAAAATGGGATTAAAGTAATGCAATTACTAATGCACAGAACAAATTGGTGCTTATCCATTTCCAATTTTCCCTATGCTTTTATCATCTGATGAACAGAGATAATTTGTATATACTTCCCCCTCAGTTGTCAGAGAAAGTTGCCCTTATTCAAATTTTGTAACCAAATCAATGCTGTATATAGTATTTGTCAAATTAGATGTAGTATATGTAAAGCTCAATGAAAAATCAGGTTTCCAAGGCTCACATGTCAATCCTATATTCCATTTAAGAATTTAAAAGGTTACTAAAAGGGTTCAAAAGGTGATAGAGTAAAAATCTGGCTACACTCACAGGTCTCTGTGAAGATCAAATGAAATAATGTGGTGCAGGAAGCTGGAAAATTGGGAAACACTATAAAAGCACACGGTATTGCTAGGGATGACTGACTCATTCTTGGTTAGGAATAAAATGAAATATCAATCTATCTAAGAAAATTGGCCCTGCCAGTGTGGCTCAGTGGTTGAGCGTCAACCTATGAGCCAGGAGGTCACGGTTCGATTCCAGGTTAGGGCACATGCCCCAGTTGCAGGCTTGATCCCCAGTGTGGGGTGTGCAGGAGGCAACCGATAAATGATTCTCTCTCATCATTGATGTTTCTATTTCTCTCTCCCTGTCCTTTCTTCTCTCTGAAATAAATAAAAATATATTTTAAGAAATTTTAAAAAAAAGAAAAGGGGGAAAGAGCTTACTGATAATTTAGTAAACAGGAAATGTTTTAGATTTGTTACTAATGCCAAGACCAGGATATTCTTGAGATTCATTCACACCAGGATAAAATGGTACAACCATCCAACAACACTGACAGTCTCATTCTGAGAAAGAAGACAGACCCAATATCCTTCAAGAGTGCATCTGAGGTGCCATACTTCCCTGGGGTCTCCTCTAAATTAAGCTCAGACCAAATATCACTTCCTTTCCAAGTGTTTCCTGGGGACCTTGTATATAACTTCAGCCATCTTACCACTTACCACCTTCTTTTGTTGTGCTTTTTAAAAATATATTTTTATTGATTTTAGAGAGGAAGGGAGAGAGAGGGAGAGAGAGAAAAATCATTGGTTGGTAGCTTCCTGCACGCCCCCTACTGGGGATTGAGACTGTAACCCGAGCATGTGCCTTTGACTGGAATCGAACCCGGGACCATTCACTCCTCAGGCCGATGCTCTATTTACTGAGCCAAACCAGCTAGGGCTTACCACCCCATTTGGTAAAGATATCTTTACAATAAGGTTTCCATTCTAGAATGCAAACTCTCAATGTGTGCCGGAAAGGAGTGAAATGGTAGCTAAGCCATTTGGCAGGAGCCATGTAAGACAAGAAGCTGTATGACTGGTACATGGAAACAGGCCCAGAGACTAGAGGAGAAGGCTGAGGATTATTGGAGCCTAGTACGGGCTCTGTGTGAATGTGGCCAGTAACTAAACATACAGAGAAAGAAAGAAATACAGGAATTATAGCAGCTGTCTTGCAGGGATATAAAAGAAGAACTGAGGAGGAAAAAGTAAACAGAAAATTTGATGCCTAAAACATAATATCTGCCCAACAATATTGGTTTTTTACTTCTTTGTGTGGATTTTCAGGGCAGTAATATTGCTAAAAGGGAAGCTACATATGGCAAATCTTCAAATGACAGTCTTATAGGTGAGGCTAGAATGAAGCAAGCAAGTATGGTGGCTAAAAAATTACTATTTTTAATTGAACACTAGGCCCTGGTTTGTTCAATATATATTTATTGAGCACCTAGTAGAGGTGAATCACTGGGCTTAATCTGGAAATTATGCTAATCAGAAGCAAAGCAAAGTAAGCAAATAAGAGAAAGAAAATGAAAACAATTCCTAATCTCACAGTTTATAAATTGTGCTTATTTTTTAGTTAAGATGTGCAATACATCAGTAGGCGTTACGATTATTATAAAAATTTTATTTTTTTAAGTTAAACACATTTATGCTGAAAATCAAAGAAGTAAGGTTTATACTGAAATAGAAATAAATAGGAAATAAGCACTATAATTTATATTCTATGATGAAGAATATACTAAGCTAACATCTTTGCAAATGCTCCACAAAGAAGCCACAAACTACCTTAAGGTTACTAACTGAAAAGGACCTCAAAGACATTACTACAGATTATCTAAAATGTTTAATTAAAAGTATGTTGACTCATCTCATGCTAGTTCAATTGTATTTTAGCCATGATGAATTTCCAACCTAAAGGTAAATCAAATTGTGCCTTCTAGTCTCTAATCAGGATTTAGGAAAAAACCCTCAATTTTTAGAATTTATCTGGTTGAATCTCAGCTGATATACGTGTGTCTGGGGATGACCCAAACAGGATCATTGATATTTATTTAAATATGTATTTATCAGTCAGGAGCTTGGAAGGAAAAAATAGCATAGTTAAACTAGGTAATTGGAGAAGAGTTTACACATAAACTATTTACAAAGATGTAATGAGGGTTTAGGGATAGTGTGGTACTCTCCTTGATCTAACAACAAGAAAACAACTATTAAAAAAAAAAAAAAAGAATGACAACAGCCAACACAACAAAAGCCATCTGGTGTTAAGGCCCTGTATTGAATCTTAAATATATAGGTCCTATCATAGATTTGCATCTTATTGGTCAAGTCATATAATAAGGTTGCATCTGATTGAATAATTCTTGGTACTAGAAATCCTCATATACTGCAGAATTTTAGTAACTAGATCATGTGTGCCATGAGATGAAAAAGGTTGAATATCACTGGCGTAGAGAGTTAAGGGGAAGGCAGCTGACCCCTGAACCTGAAAGCTGGAGAAGCCAACCTGGGCCTTACATTCATCCCCTGCTCAGCTCTCCTGCTGGCGCCTTGCACAAACTCAACACAAGTCAGATGGCAAGAGAGATGCTGGAGATGAGCCTCCCAGGATACAGAAAAAGAGGAAGGTGAAAAGTGGATCTGGAGGTACAAACATTACATATCCATTAACATAAGAGTCTAGAGCAGAGGTGGGCAAACTTTTTGACTGGAGGGCCACAATGGATTCTTAAACTGGGCCGGAGGGCCGGAACAAAAGCATGGATGGAGTGTTTGTGTGAACTAATATAAATTCAAAGTAAACATCATTACATAAAAGGGTAAGGTCTTTTTTTTTTTTTTAGTTTTATTCATTTCAAGCTGGCCGGCTGTAGTTTGCCCACAGCTGGTCTAGAGACTTATCAAGGATAACTTAACCAGGGCCACTTTTCCCCTAAACACCTAAAGTAGATGTTTTTTTTTTTTCTTTTTAAAACTATTTTTGTTCAGATAATTTAAAATAGAAATGGGTGAGAAGTGTTCTCCTCCAAGTAAATAATATGAGCCAGTGTGGAACTTGTCATTCTAGATGCCAAGACTGAATTTAATAGTAAGAAAGGGTAACACAAATAATAAGAGTAACAAGAACATAAACTAGCATTTACTGAATACACTACAAGATATCTGAAATATTTTACATATTTTAAAAACTGTTAGTTCTTCTAATCTTGATAAAACTTCTATGGGATAAGATATATTACTATTTTATAGATGTTTTTATAGATAAGGAAACAGCAGCTCAGAACATTTAAATGACTGAGATGGGATTTGAACAAGTCAGTCAGACAATAACTCCCTGTTTCCACTGTATCCCACATCCAGTAGAAAGCTAACTTCTCTATTTTCCTCACGTAAACTAGTATTTAATAGTTTCCTCATATAAACTAATACTTAAATATGTAAAATTCAGTAACTTGACCAATAAACAGAAGTAGCAGTTTAATATAGTTTTATGGAGTTTTAACAGTCTGATAAATTTCTGTAAATATCCTTATGTAAGCGAGTTTTATTTTTTGAAGCAGGGGAAGAATTTTTCATATGGTCCATAACAGATCTACTCTTAGACACATAGCAATTATTTTAGAAGTCTTAACATGCTCTTAAGACTTTAATTAAATTCAAAGTTATCAGTTGATGTTTCAGATCTAACACTGGCTGTGTGAGCTTGTGCTAATTAATGTATCTTTGCTTCAACCCATTTTTAACATGGATATAATGACACTTGCATTTTAGAATTATGTAACAACCATATTAAATTACATGTACAAAGTATCTGGCACAGTTTTTGATATCAGATTATTAAGGAAAATTAATTCCTGTCATACCCTTACCATTTTCTGTCCAAAAGGATGTATGTAGGAGTTAGTGAGAAAGGTATTAGCACAGAGCCTTACTAGAATTACTGCTCTCACCTCCTTATAGGTAAGGGTACAGGTAAGAAAAGAAATTTTCACCAACTACCTGGATTCAGGTGTCATATATTTACAGATTCTGGTGTTTCTTCTGCCCCCCCATAAATATTTATGCCATGCATTTGTTCAAATAATTTGTTTAGTTATGTATTGTCACTGGCATAGCTATGAATTAAAAGTGAAGAACTATAAAAAACGAAGTACTTTTTTGGTACTGACTATACTATATAAAAAAGAGGTAATATGCAAATTGACCCTCACTCTGCCACGCCATCACAAGATGGCTGTGCCCACAGTGAAGGCAGGGTTCCCATAACACAGTGGTTCTCAACCTTCCTAATGCTGCGACCCTTTAATACAGTTCCTAATGTTGTGGTGACCCCCAATTTCATTGTTACAAATTGAACATAATTAAAGCATAGTGATTAATCACAAAAACAATATGTAATTATATATGTGTTTTCCGATGGTCTTAGGCGACCCCTGTGAAAGGGTCATTTGACCCCAAAGGGGTCGTGACCCACAGGTTGAAAACCGCTGCCATAACACAAGATGGCTGTGCACACAGCGGAGGCGGCGTTCCTATAATGAGCCGTAACAAGCCATTAGCATGGACGTGAGGCTGCATGGCGCAGGGCCAAGGTGGGGGACCTGAGGCTGCGGCCCCCACCTGGCGGGGCTTGATGAGGGTGGGGCCAACTGGGTCCAGATCTCACCCAATGGGGATAGGGCCGGCTGGGTCTAGGTCTCGCGCGATTTTGAGGTGCACACGGGTGGGTGGGGACTTGACTCTGGGTCCCGTGGCGTGCCCCAGACTCTGACAGGAGGAAGATTTTCATATACATTTTACTAATTTTCTTTCATCTCTGACACTTCTATTATAGAGAAAGGGCAAATAGCAATATTAAAATATTTCCTCTAATTCCCTTTTAATGTGCATGAATTTTTATGCACCAGGCCACTAGTTTGCAAATAAATGTCAATAATTACTACAGATTCACAAGAAACTACAGGTTGAGAATTTCACATTTTTATTTCTCCAAAGCACTTAAACCTAGTATATAGTATAAGTAATTAACTAAGACAAGAAATAAAAATAAGAAGGGATAAGTTGGAGAATTATTCAGGTTCAACATCCCAAAATACAACTTTCTGAAAGAGGAAAAGGAGGTAAAGAAGTTATTAAAAAATAATTTTGGAAAATTTCCCCAAACTGAAGATAACAAGATTCAAAAATGAATCTAATTGTTGACATAATGGACGAACAAAAAGTATACCAAGTCACATACACTTACTTATTCACAAACATTTATTGAGAACCAGGCACAATTCTCAACAACAGAGATACAACATTGAACAAAACAGACTAAGTCCATGCTGCCATGGAGCTTCACTTTTAATGGTCAGAAGACAAATGAATATGTCATAATTATTCCTATGCTAAAATAAAAAGAGTAAGCAGGATAAGGTGTGCTAGAGGGGTAGTGGTGGGTTATTATATATTTTTTATACAGGGTGTTCAGGGAAGTACTTATTATTAAGTTATCATTGGAGCAGAAACCAGAAGGGGGTAAGCAATGGATATCTGGGAGAACATTGCATGCTGGGGAATAGGAAGCACAAAGGCTCTGTGCAAGGCTATGCTTAAATATGATCAAGGAAAAGAAAGGAGGCTAATCTAGCTATAGGGAAGAGAATGGTTAAGGATGAAATCAGAGAAGCAATCAAGGTGGGGTGCGTGTCACATAAAGCATCTTAGGTGTAACACTGTGAAATTTCAGAATTCTGAGAACAGACAGTAGATACCAAAAACTTATCGGAAAGAAAAAAAAAAGTCATCTCAGTTGTAGCAGGTTTGGCTTAGTGGATAGAGCATTGGCCCACAGACTGAAGGGTCCCAAGTTTGATTCCTGTTAGGGGCATATACCTCAGTTGCAGGCTCCATCCCTGACCTTGGTCAGGGTGCATACTGGAGGCAACCAATCCATGTGTTTCTTTTACATTGATGTTGTTGTTTTTTCTCTCTCTCTTCCCTCTCCCCCTCACACCCTTCTACTCTCTTTAAAAATCAATAAAAAAAATCCTTGGGTAAAGATAAAATTAAATGTGTGTGTGTGTGTATCCTCATAAAAATTATTTTACAAAAACCACTCAAGTTTTACTTATAATATGAACAGTCCAAAATTTTTCTTCCTGGGCTTGATAGAGAAAATGCTAGTTGGCTTATTCAGAAGGTACTTAAATTAATTGTTCAGTTATCTCCCTCATCAATCTATTTTTCATACAGGTTTTACTATTTCTAAAAACAAAAAAACCTATAAAACCAAAATGAAAGAGCTGTATGTATACTACCTACCAATAGCTCATACAAAGATGGATATGGGAACTGTTAGTGAAAAGAAAACATCCAATGATTAGAATAGCTATACTATATAATAAAGGGGTAATATGTAAATTGACCATCACACCCTCGCACAAGATGGCCACCCCCATGTGGGCATAAGATGGCCACCACAAGATGGCTGGCAGGGGAGGGCAGTTGTGGGGGACTAGGCCTGCAGGGGAGGGCAGTTGGGGGACACCAGGCCGTCAGGGGAGGGCAGTTGGGGGTGATCGGGCTGGCAGGGGAACAGTTAGGCGTCGATCAGGCTGGCAGGGGAGTGGTTAGGGAGTGATCAGGCTGGTAGGCAGAAGTGGTTAGGGGCAATCAGGCAGGCAGGCGAATGGTTGGAGCCAGCAGTCCTGGATTGTGAGAGGGATGTCCGACTGCCAATCCCCTGTGGGATCGGACCTAAACCAGCAGTCAGACATTCCCCGAGGGGTCCCAGATTGGAGAGGGTGCAGGCTGGGCTGAGGGACCGCCCCCCCCCCCGCACAAATTTCGTGCACCAGGCCTCTAGTCTATATATACAAAAGCCTAATATGCTAAGTGTCCAGCTGACCATTTGACCAGTTTTGCTATGACACGCACTGACCACCAGGGGGCAGATGCTCTGACTGGTAGATTAGCTTGCTGTTGGGGTCCAGCTGATCGGGACTGAGCGAGATGGGCCAGGCACATCCTGGAGCCCTCCCATGGTTCCTCCCCAGCTGGCCAACCTCCCATGGTCCCTCCCTGGCCAGCCAACCCCGATTTGCCCCGTTCGGGACTGGACGAGACAGGATGAACACACCCTGGAGCCTTCCCACGGTCCCTCTCCAGCCCCAATTGTGCAACAGTGGGTTCCCTAAGCCTGGCCTGTGCCCTCTCACAATCTGGGACCACTCGAGGAATCTCAGAGAGCCGGTTTCGGATGGATCCCTGCAGGCCAGGCTGAGGGACTGCACTGGTGCACAAATCCATGCACCAGGCCTGTAGTTTATATTATAAGGGTGCATTTTGCTTTTACATAATTTTTCATAATAATCAGAATTGAATATTTTATCAGAATAAAAAGTCAAACTTTAGAAATTTCCACCTCATTATACCTAAAATCGCTGAGTTAAATTGGCTGGGAAAGTGCCTGAGTTTACTTTTGCCTTCAAAATATACAGAAAGAGCTATCACATTCTATGCAAATATGAAAGAATAGCTTGGTTGTTATTTTGTTGAGACAACAGGACTTCTTTATTCTAATCCATAATTATTTTTATGATGCTAAAAGGAAATTATTTCTCAAGATAAATAAGTTAATTGAATACAGAAGACATATAAATACAATCTGAAGAGAAGGTATGATTTTTAAAAGGTTTAAACATTTAGCATGATATAAAAATCAAAGCTTACTTGATAAGGACTAAGTTGGTAACTAGGTAAATTATACTTCACCATGTATATATTTTATAGCACTGATTTTTAGGTGATTGAATAGTTATGAAAAATTTTGGTATTATTTTCAGAGCAGCATCTAATTTAGATTTAACCATCAGATATTTCCAGAGAAAAATTATGTTTCTGTTCTTTAAAGTGTATTTTTTAATTAACATTTATTTCCCCAGAACATTGATTTGAAAGGGCTATTTCACTTCCCTTAGTGCAGAAAGGATCCCATTTAAACTTTAGAAGGGCATGGAAAAAAATAAACAAGTCTGCTGAACATAATTTCCTCTTTATTCCTTCTGAGAAGTTATGAAATAAAATCTATTATTTAATTACATTGGATCAAGAAACAGGAAGAAAAAGATGCAGTTAAGTCACAATACCACTAAAAGGACCAATTACTATACTTCCTCTGGGAAGAAAAGTGTTTTAATATGTGGATGGACATTATCTAAATATTTCAAATCTACTTTTCTAGATGTGTGAAAGGCTTTAAACAAAAATCAACATTAAAATACCAAATGTCAAAATTGAAGGCAGAAATAAAATAAAAAAAACTACTTGCTAAAATGTATATATGAGTATTTCTGTAATATTAAAAAAATTAGTTTCTGCTCTAAAATCTGTTTCCATCAGTTAACTTTAAAAAAAAATTCTGACATGCATAACTAAGAAAATTTTATTGGACAAGTAGGATTTATCTTTCCTATGCTTGAATAAAATTTACAAGATGTTCCAAATTTTAGTACAATGGCTACAGAAATAAAAATAAAGGCTTTCAGCTTTTTAACCTCCAGTAAGATTTAGAAGTTGGTCAGTCTCCATCAGGCTAGTAAGAGGCTGAAAAGTGATAAACAGATCAGACACAGTCACTGACTTCATATGGTCTGCAGCAGAGGTCAGCAAACTTTCTGAGTGAAGGGCTAAACGGCACATATTTTCAACTTTGTAGGCTAGACACCCTCTGTAGCATCTTCTCAGCTCTGTACTGTAGCGTGAAAACAGCTATATATAACATATCCTGGAAATGAATGAGCATGTCTATGTTCCAATAAAAATGTTTACAATAATAGGCAAAGGGCCAAATTTGCCTCATGGGCCATAGTTTACTGGCTCCTGACCTACAGTATCATGGGGAAAATATGACAACTCTATTGTGTCAGGGAAAAAATACTATGCTATAAAGTAAAACAAGACAAGAAAAGAAGCCTCAAAACTCAACATACATTTAAGAGTTTAAGTATGCAATCCATATACATGTACATGTAGATAAAGAATAGTTGGAAAACACATTAGTTATATTCACTGTTCAAAAGTTTTGATATGACTTTATAAACTATTTTATTAAAACAGCATTCAGTACTTTGATAGTTACTTGCAAAGTATATACTTGCAAAGGCCTATTGTCTCCTAATACTTTGATCCTTACCATCACAGACTAATAGCTCCTAAAAGAAAGAACAATAAACAAACAAAAAAACCACACACAAAACAACAACCACCTTCCTTGAATAGAAATTCATATCCTTGAGCAATACACTAAATACTGTATTTGCACTCTATTCTCAGGTGCTCTCAAATAATGAACTAGGTGCTACTGATTTCCAACAATCCTGCTGAATGACAGAGAAGCCCCACAACTTTAAGGTGTATAATTAATGAAAGATATTGATAGTGCTAAGGAAATCCAGAATACAAATACACAATAAGCCCCACACTTTGAGTTTGTGATATATAAGTTAAATAATTTTCCCTCTCCTCTCCTGAGATATTTTTCCCTCCTTCGTATGTGTGATAAAAACATTGGGTATAAATCTCTTGATATGCAATTTATTTTTTCCATTTCAAAAGAGAATTAGTACTGATTTTAGCACAGAAATCTCAAAAAGAACAGGTAGCTACTTTGGTTCTTGTCCTACAAAAGCAAGGATAAAGCAAGTTTTGGCTTTCAATTTGTCTTCATTCATTCATTTATTCAATAAATACTTCCTGGGTGCTTACTGTGCAATATGCACTTTTCTAGGAGGAGGGCATCGCATTGAAAACAAACATTGTCTCTGCTTTCAAGGAGCTTTCCTTATAATAGAAATTAAATAAGGGGGGAGTGCTTGACAGCACTGGTAACAGGAAGTAGTAGCTGAATTTGAGATATACTTTGGAGGTAGACACAACAGAACTTCTTGATATCTCATTAATAAGTTTATTCATGGATACAAGTGATAAAATGGGAGGTAAAGTACTATTAATGGGGATGAAGTATATGGGGTATAGTGATTTACTGTACAACATTTTAGAACTTTTTTAGATATGACTCCACAAAATACTATAAAACATTATTAAACTATAAACAAATATATACCTACTATCTTTAAGTTTTCCTTTTAACTAACCCATTCTGTACTCATCAAAAGTAAGTAAACATTTATACAAAGTAATAGTAAATGTTGATTTTTAAAACTAATAATGTATTTTAAAGAAAAGTGGTATCTACTTCCCTAGTTTACAGAGGCTCATATAATCAACAGATAAGGTTTTAATAGAGTTGCAATATTTTGTTAATTTACAAGTCTATAAATTCAAAGTTTAACTGAGAGGCATTTCTTTATAAACCTTCAAAATTAGTGAATAAAAAAATTAACAAATAACAAATGTTAAACTTTCCAAATCAGGAAATGATTACTTATAAAATGGAATTTCCAAGAACACAAAATGCAAAGAGAAAACATGCCCTTCTTCTTATCCCATACCTTTTTTAAAACTCTAAACATTTCCTCCTCAGTACTCAAAAGTCCTGAAATCAGGTAAAAGTGTCTTGTGCCAACAGGACATTCTAAAGATATTTGTATATTCCCAGGACTCAGTCTTTTTGGGCTCCAGTTTCCTCATTTAAAATGAGATAATAATAACTATTTCTCCTTAGGGTTATTATAAGATGATTATGGGCTTCTCTTACAAGTGTACACAGATACCACAGCATGCAGACCTATTCATTAAGGTAAGAAAAGCTAAAGAGTAAATGTACAGCACATCTTCCTGAAGTGCTGACTGTATTAGGTAGAAAGTAGTTTATATCTGTATTAAAATATACAAGATACATTTTGGTATAGAATACTAAATTTGAATAAAATTTTCTTAAGTGACTTTTTAAAAGGTCAAACTTACCTTTAAAACCATTTAGTCTAATCCCTCCTGTTTGAATGCATGCAAAGTGCAGGAACATGGAGAAGCTGCTTACTGTGTGTCTGGAACAGAGCAGGCACTACGTACATGGTATTATAGGGAAAACCAAGCCTATTCCTTTTTTTAAAAAGAATTATCCCTTTCTCAACATTTTGATCAAAATAGAACTTTACAAAATTGTCATTATCATCCTTTAAGTGTGGTATATATAGCCCACGTGAAAAGAATCTTTTCTGTCTTTTGGTTATTTGAATTGTCCCATAAAATGCACACTTGCTTAGGAGCCTTACATCTAAAAACAAACAAACACAATGGAATACTATGCAACTGTAAAAAAGAAGGATCTCTTACCCTTTGAGACAGCATGGAGGGACCTGGACAATATTATGCTAAGTAAATTAAGCCAGTAAGAGAAAGACAAGTATCATATGATCTCACTCATATGTGGAATGTAATAAACAAAATGAACTGACAGACAAAATAGATCCAGAAACATGGAAGCATGACACAGACTGACAGATCTCAGAGGGAAGGGGGGAGATGGGGACGGGAAGAGATTAAGTAAAGAACTTATATGCATATATGCATAACCCATGGACATAGACAATAGTGCTGTGAAGGCCTGGGGGTGTGCAGTGGTCAATGGGGGGGAAAGGAGGATATCTGTAATACTTTCAACAATAAAGATTAATTTTTTTAAATAATAAAGACAAACACACAAAACCCAGGCTGATTACAAAGAGAATGTAAAAATCTTTAACTCAGTCAATTCCTATCTAATTTCCTTTTATTCCCCATCCATGACAATGAGACACAACAACACATGCACACGAACAGAAATAAGTACTTGCTATGTTGGTTCTTTTAACACAGGCCTTCTCCTCCAGCAAAACTCCCACAGGGAGCAATGACCAGACTTACATGGAAGCTAAAAATCCTTTTCTGACAAACTTCTGAATATTTGTTTCATTCTGTGTAGAGCATTATGTTAGATGCTATTTAGAGTTACAAATACAATGATAAATGAGTGAAAAATGGAAACCAGCTTGCCTTTAAGGAACCTATCCCAGTGTAGGAGACCATACCCATATTTCAAAAGCTGAAAACAAACATATGGAAATTCATAAATAAGTGTGACCTGATCATAGCTACGAATAACTATCATTTGGTAAAATCAATTCATTCATCTTTCATTAATTTCAAATTTTTAATTACTGGGGCACACTGGGCATCACTGAAATCCAGTTTTTACTCATTGAAGAAAATGGATTTGCTGAATGTTGAAGCTACAGACAACTCTTACAAAGTGGAAGTGCTCTCAATAAGTACTCATTGCCATTCTAAAAAAATGAGG
This sequence comes from Myotis daubentonii, assembly GCF_963259705.1. Taxonomy (NCBI): domain Eukaryota; kingdom Metazoa; phylum Chordata; class Mammalia; order Chiroptera; family Vespertilionidae; genus Myotis; species Myotis daubentonii. The sequence goes on along the minus strand of NC_081845.1, from coordinate 84,351,382 downwards.
AACTCAGAAATATGAAACTTAGAAACAGAATTTATTAATTTCAGGAATGTGAGCTAAGAAAAAGATATTTCTTCTACTTTTATTTGCCAAGAAGAGAGGTAAATGATTTCATTCCTGTGCAGTTGCCATCTAAAATGACAATACTAACAGTAAAGAGTACTGATAATGAGAGAATCCATTTATTGATGTCTTAAGCCTCTGTCAAAAACAAACCTTTATCTTCCTCTCCTACCCATCTCCCTGCTACCTGGCCAAAAGCTCTCCACACAAGTCCTGCTGGTCTGTCTTTGAATCTATTGTCCCATCAAGCTGAAATATTCTTCCCAATTTTGTCTAGCTAATTCCTACTCAATCTTCAAACACAGCTCAGATTTCATATCCTCTAAGAAACATTTCCTATACCCTGTTCTCAGAATGCCCAGAGCACTACTGAATAAATAGCACTGAACCATAAAGTTAGATTTCTTTTTCTATCTCTACCACCATCTGCAAAGTCATTTGAGGTCCGGAATCAGATCTTATCCTATTATGTATCTCAAGCAGCCAGCATGAGAGTAGAAACATAAAATATTTTCTGTTGAATGTTGAATGAATGAATGTGTCAGGCAGTGTTCTAGAATTTAACTATGGTATATGAATATCTTAAGATTTTACCAATTAGTTTCAGAAATGGAAAATAACCTGATAAGGCCTCACAGTAACTAGTGAATAAGGTGATGAAGTCAGGAATAAATCTAGGCCTGTTGGGTTCCAGGCCAGTTGACTCTATGCTGTTAACTGAAAGTATTATCTTAGAGGTTCTTAGATCTTAGGTTCTTGAACATGATCTTTCTCAGTATGAAAACAGAACCAGCCACCACCCTTTGGTGAACTGAAGAGTCATTTTAGAGCATGCAAACTGGGGTTTCAAATTACAAAAAAAAGAAAAAATTATGCTTCCAACTGCCAGTGAAGGAATTCTCAAAGCTTTAATAATCGTATAAACAGTCAATATCTCTAAGGTAACAGTTCTCAATTTCACATTGTGGACTATTTTACCAGAGGAAAAAAAAAATGAGTGGACCACCAACTCCACCTATACCCACTTGCCACTAAAAAGAAACCTCATCATTACTCATGGGAAGAACGGCATGTGAGAAAATACTTTAGAAATGTCATTAAATTATTAATTCCTGCCACTGTCGTATTATAAACCTTGGAAGAAAAGAGCTAGCAGACCACCCAGAGATGCCTAGGAGCCCATCAGCAGTCTGTGGGGACCACACTTTGAGAGTTACTGTTAGAAGAAATCAAACTGCTTCCTCTTCAGTAATTCAGGACTCAAATTTTGTTGTTGAGGAATCACTGTCCTTGTAAGCCAAAAACATCAAAGTATTAAGACTTCTAAATTCTTCTAAAAACACCATCATAACCCCAAAGTACCGTGTTTATGGGATGTAGTCAAGTAGTTTTATTAATATGAGTATTTATATGTGTATAGAATATATATACACCCTAACACAATTCATATTTAGCTTTTTTTCATTTCTTTCTTTTTAAACAATGGAGCCACCAATCATTTAGGGGAAACAAAGAACTTGCTACTTTTCTTCTTTAAGTTCTTACTTTAGATAAATTAATTTTATCAGATATACCTAATATCAGTATCTAAACCAAACCAAACCACTATGTCATCTAAAACAGTCTGCCTAGATGGTTACATCTTATATCTATCATCACTGAGAGCAATTGCAACTGCCTTCTCAATTAGTTCATGAGCCACAGAGGGAGCAGTCTTGATACTTTGCAGTAAGAATCCAAATACTTATTGGTAACTGGTTACGTGCCAGGACATTATGAGAATACAGGAGGGAAGGAAAACTATCTAAAATTGCCATTATCACCTTAGGACTTATATTATAGTAAGAAAGTCAGAAGAAGGAGATAAATCTATAATAACAAAAGCGTAATATGCTAATTAGACCAGATGTCCTTCTGGATGACCTTCCAGACAAAGCTGGGGCTGCGAAGGAAGCCTGGGTCCCGGGTGCCTGCCAGTGGCCAGAGGGAAGCCCGGGTCCTGGGTGCCAGAGGAAAATCAGTGCCAGCAGCTGGGGGAAGGCCTACTCTTGCACGAATTTTGTCCATCGGGCCTCTAGTAAATATACAGAAGTGTGAAGGTGATCATAAGAAGTGCCCGTGGGACGGAGGGATACTGATACTTTTGATAAAGTAGTCAAGGAATAATTCATTGAGAAGGTGCTCTGTAAGAAGTGAGGGAGCAAGACATGTGGCTATCTAGGGGAAGAATGTTCTAGGCAAAGGGGGTAACAAGTACAAAAGCCTAGAAATGAAAGCAGCATCAGGGAGGCCCATAGGCAGCAAGAGATAGGGTGGAAGACGTGTGGGAGACTAGATCTTGTAGGGCCTGACTAGTGACTAGGAGGATTCGGGCTTTTACAGTGAGGTGAGATTACACTGAGGGTTTTGAGCAGAAGAGTGGTGTTGTATGTCTTGTATCTAAAAGGATCATTCTCTCTGCTGGGTTGAGATTAAACTCTAGGGAGGACACATCAGAAGCAGAGACACTAGGCATCAAAGGGCATTATAAATGGGATATACAAGTTAGAAGGCCAGTTATTATGTCTAGGCTGGCGATATAAATTTGGGGCTTATCAGCATATATGTGGATATTAAAGCCAGATCCTACAAAAGAACACCCAGAAGGAAGTAGGGAAAAATCAAGAGTGCTAGGGACTGACTTCTGGGGAACTCCAGATTGAGCAGATCCGTATATTGCACTGTGTGCCCACCACCCAAAGCCAAATATTCTTCTGTCACCTTATATTAGGATCCCGTTCTCCCTCCAGCCCCTTGCCTCTGGCAACAACCAAACTGCTGTTTGTGTTCATGAGTTTCAGTTTTATATCCACATATGAAGGAAATCATATGGTTCTTAGCTTTTTCTGATTATTTCAGTTACCATAATGTTCTCAAGGTCCATCCATGTTGTTGCAAATGGTTCTATTTCAAACTTTCTTATGGCCGAGTAGTATTCCATTGTGTATGTATCACATCTTCCTTATCCAGTCCTCTACCGTGGGGCACTGTGGTTGTTTCCATGTCTTGGCCAGCGTGAATAATGCTTCAATGAACATAGGGATGAATATACCTTTGTGAATACATGATTTTGAGGTTTTCCGGTATATACCCAGGAGAGGAATTGCTAGGTCATATGGTAGCTCTATTCTCAAATTTTTGAGGAATTGCCAGACTGCTTTCCATAGTGGTTGTACCAGTACACATTCCCACCAGCAGTGAATGAGGGTTCCGTTTTTTCACAACCTCTCCAACACTTGTTATTGCTTTGTTGATAATGGCCTCTCTAACAGGTGTGAGGTGGTATCTCATTGTAGTTTTGATTTTCATTTCCCTAACAACCAGTGAGGTTGAACACCTTTACATATATCTATTGGCTATTCATGTGTCTTCTTAGGAGAGTTGAATTTTCAGATCCTCTGCCCACTTTTTGATTGGGTAGTTTGTTTGGTATTGAGTTTTATTAGTTCTTTATATGTTTTGGAAATTAAACCTTTGTTGGAGCTATTGTTTGCAAATATCATCTCCCCTTCCATCTGGTTGGCTGCCTCTTTGTGTTGTTGTCATTTTCTTTTGCTGTGCAGAAGCTTTTTAGTTTGATATAGTCCCATTCATTTATATTTGCCTTTACTTCCCTTGTCTTTGGGATCAAGTTCATAAAATGTTCTCTACGACCAAGGTCCTTAAGTTTGGTACATATATTTACTTTTATGTAACTTGCTAGAGGCCCATTGCATGAAGAGATTCGTGCAATAGGTCTTCCCTTTCCCTGGCTGCCGGCACCGGTTTTCCTCCAGCACCCGGGACCCAGGCCTTCGCTCAGGCCACAGCGGAGAAGCCAAGCCTCTTCAGTCTTCAGCCGTCTTCAGCCTTCAGTCTTTGCTCTGTGTCTACATATGCAAAGTAACCACCATCTTTGTTGGGTTAATTTGCATACTCATCTGATTGGCTGGTGGGTGTAGTGGAGTGACACCAATTTGCATGTTTCTCTTTTATTAGTGTAGATTGTTTTGGGTCTTATATTTAGGTCTTTGATCCATTTTGAATTAATTTTTGTACATGGGGACAAACTGTAATCCAGTTTCATTCATTTGCATGTGACTTTCCAGTTTTCCCAGCACCATTTATTGAAGAGCCATCTTTATTCCATTTCTGACTCGTTTGTCAAAATTATCTGTGCATATACATATGGTTTTATAGCTGGGCTCTCTATTCTGTTCTTCATTTTCTTAATGGTATATTTAAAAGAGTAGTGTTCAATCTTGAAGTTCAATTTATTATGTTTTTCTCTTATTGTTCTTGCTTTATGTGTTCTACTGAAGAAATTTCTGTCTAGCATGAAGGTTATAAAGTTTTTCCTAGAACTTTTATAAAATTAGATTTTATGTTAATGTTTATACAAGGCAAAAAAAAGGTAGGTTTACATTCATTATTTTTCTACATGGATATTTAGTTTTTTCAGCACAACTTGTTAAAAACGCTATCCTTTCTTCATTAGATTACCTACCCAGTTAATTTGCTGAAATTCAATTGAACATACATCTCACTCTATATCTGCATTTCTTATTCTGTTCCACGGATCTCTGTCTAATCTTGTGCTACACCACATTGCTTTGATTATTGTAATCTTAAAACAAAGTAAATCATCTAACTTTTTCCTCTGTTTCAAAGGTGTTTTGGCTATTCTAAGTCCTCTACATTTCCATATGAATTGCAGAATCAGCTTGTCAATCTCTAAAATAGCCTGCTGGGCTTTAAATTGGGGTTGCAATAAATCTATGGCTCAATCTGAATTAATTTGATTCTTCCAATGCATGAACAAATTGTATCTCTCAATATATTGAGGTCTGCTTTAACTTGGCAATGTTTTTGATATACAGGTCTTGAACAAATTTTGTTAAACTTATCCCTAGGTACTTTATATCTTTTATGCTATTTAAAAGGTGTTTTTGTTTTTTTTAATTTGTAATACTCGCAACAATAAAGATAAAAAATAATAATTACAAACTTCTAATTACATTGCTAGTGTGTAAAAATACAACCACTTTTTAAAAAAAACTGACATTGTGTCCTTGAGCTTGCTAAATTCACTTATTAATTCTAGAAACTTTTAAAAATAAATTCTATAGAAATTTTTATGTACATAATTATGTTGTCTTTAAATACAGTTTTCCGTTTTTCTTTTTATTTGCAATGTCTTTTATTTTTTTTATTTTACCTTATTGCAATGGCTAAAGCACCCTATACACCACAGTCAAGATATACAATACGAGAAATACACTTGCCTTCGTCTCATTCTTAAGGAGAAAGCATTCAGTCTTGAATGTTACTAAGGGGGTTTGTTTTGGAAGAGGTACTGGCATAGCAGACCTGCAGCCATTTTTTTATGTATTAGAGGACTAGACAAATAAGTAAACATATTGAGGTTGTTGGTAAGCTGGTTCTTACTATGAAATGAAGGAGAATAAAATAGAAATAAAAGAGCAAGAATTGCACTGTTAGATTATACTAAGTGAAATAAGCCAGTCAGAGAAAGATAAATATCACATGATCTCACTCATATGTGGAATATAATGATCAACATAATTTGATGAACAAAAATAGGTCCAGAGACAAATGGCAGGGAAGGTGGGGGGATTAGAGAACAACCAAAGGACTTGTATGCATACATATTAGCATAACCAATGGACACAGACACTGGGGTGGTAGGGCTTGCCCGGGGTGGGAATGGCTGGGGGGGAGGGGTCAATTGAGGTAAAAGGAGACATATGTAAAACTTAAGACAATAAAAAAATAAATAAATAAAGAATTGTGCTGTTAGAAAGAGAAAACCGGGAAGAAGGAACTGCAGATGGCCTATATAAATAACTATTTTGAGGAGTTCTGCTGTTAAGGAAAGCAGCTTGAGAAAGAACATCAAAAAGAAAAGTGGGAGTTTTCAGATAGGAGAAACAGGAGCATGTTTTATGCTGATAAGAATAATTCATAAGATTATAATCTATACAACAGTGGAAACGTGATGAAGTAGAAGAAAGAAGTGCTAGTGATCTTGTGTGGGTGGGTGGGGTGGGGGGCTGAAATTTAAAGCACCAGTGGTGAGGTTGGCTATGGCCTGGAGAATGGATAATTAAGCCACAGCAACAGGACAGAAAGCATATGAGAGTGTACAGCAGGGAAATGTACAAATGTGGCAGAAGAATGGGCCTGATTTACTTACATCAACTTTCTTAAAGAAGCAGGAAACATGCTGTAAAATGTGAATGGGGAAGGAAAAGAAATGGTTAGAGATTTTAAGAAAAAGGTATCATACGTCATCCAGGAGACTAGAAAAGTGAACGAATTAGGGAAAAAATATCTACATTAATGTAATTAACAGTCAGCATAGTTGTACATTTTTCTCCAGTGATATATACTTGCATGGGTACAGACTGAGAGCTAGTGAAAAGCAAAATTTAAGTAGCGTTGTGTTTGTCAGGTGAACCGATAAAGGAGAAAAGGCTAAGGGAATTAAGCACATATGCAGGGCAATAATTATGATTACTGACCATGAAATCCAAAATTTCGTGAAGGATAAGGGAAGGTGGTAGGTGACTGAAGAGAATACTTTAAAATGAAGTTGTGGAGGGGTTGCACTTATTAACAAGATCTTGTGCATTACTCTGGGAACTGATGGCTGAAACGAGCTGGGCGACAGTGTCATTGGAGGAGAGGAGAAAAAGACCATGAAAGACCAGGGTATTGGTGGGATCATTAAATAACTATTGAAATGACCGAGAAGTATAACATGAGTATGATTGAAAGAAGGAAAGTGAACCAGACAATAAGGTCTTTTGAGAAGCTAGAGGAAATGTCCTAGGCATTGTCTGATGAAATGATATTTTAGTTAAAACAGGGAAGTGAACAAAAAGCTCTTTTGAAGTGAGTCAGTGATAGAAGAAGATTTAAAATATATTTTCTGAAATGGTATCATTAATGGGGTGGAAGAATTATGCCATTAGGGAGTTAGGAGTTTGCAAAAGCATACTTAAAGTACAATTGTTATAATTTCACTTGTCATATTTAATTCACTCTGAAATTTAAATTAACATTTAAAAGGTCATGAGACTTCTTTATCAGAGGTGACAGGAGCTAAGAAAGATACACACTTAACTCTGAAGTTTCACTGAAAGGCTCTTTAGGAATGTGCTGAATATAATTTCCAAATTATGGCAGAAATAACTTTCAATGCTTTGCAAAAAATCCAAATGGTAGAATTTTGTTCAAACTGCATTACTCAGTAGATGACGATTGTCAATATAATTAAATACCTTTGACTCAGACACTCTTATCTAACCAAATTTATAGCAATAGAAAAAATAATAATCCTCCAAACCACCACATAAATATAGCTCTTAGAAAATGCCCCCTTATTACTAACAGACATTACCTTAGTTCTACTGCCAAGAGAGACAAATACATAGACTTATAGCTCACCCCAAGCTCTTGAGAGGATGACCAGTGTACCGAACACTACACCAGAGTCTAGGAATACAAAAATGACTAAAGTGTGGTCCTCACCCTTAGGCAGGTCATATTTAATAGGCAACTTACACCAGGAAAGGAGGGGTGGGGGAGAAGAGTATGAAAGAGAAAAAGGACATTTCAGGCAGAAGAAAGCATAAGAAAGGCAGAAGGAGAGAAAAAGTGTGCATGAGTGAGTGTGAGAGGTAAGGGCAGAGGGAATGGGGAGAAGGAGGGAGAGAGAGAGAGAGAAATTAAGAAGACAAGGATGGATTTATGGTTTTTAGTTGTTTTTTGACTGGGTAGAAGGCACTATCCACACATGAGAAATAAAACATTGGCAGTCAAAGAGAAATTTCAGGTTCAGATGCATATCTGAAACTAGAGGCCAGGTGCACAAAACTCATGTGTGGGTGGGGTCCTTAGGCCTGGCCAGTGATCAGAGCCAATCGGGTTCCCTGCCTCCCTGCCTCCTCCTTTCCTTGCTGCCCACGCGCCACCACCACACGGTTCCCGACCTTCCTGCCTCCCCCCATCCTCCTTCACTTGCTGCCCATGTCCACTGCCACCCACCCCTGGTTCCCCGTCCCAGCCCAGGGACTGGCCCCAATCAGGCAATCAGGACCTGCTGGCTGGGGGGCGGGGGGGGGGGGACCAGGAGGTTGGCCACTGGCCTGAAGGAGGGAACCAGCCCTCGTCCACCTGGGAAAGGGGCCGTGTCCACTGTCACCCACCCCTAGTTCTGCATCCCAGCCCCGGGGCTGACCGGCCAGGGGGAGGGACCGGGAGGTTGGCCGGCATGCCCCATCGGCAATTGGGGCCTGTGGCTGGGGGCAGCTCCTGCATTGAGAGCATCTGTCCCCTGGTGGTCAGTGCGTCTCATAGCAATCGGTCATTCCAGTCGTCCTGTTGTAAGGGTCACATAGGTTTTTATATATATAGACTAGTGGTCCGGTGCATAAAATTCATGCATGTGGGGGAGAGTTCCCTCAGCCCAGCCTGCACCCTCTCCAATCAGGGACGCCTTGGGGATGTCCGACTGCTGGTTTAGGACCGATCACAATCTAATCTGGGACTGCTGTCTCCTAACCACTCACCTGCCTGCCTGCCTGATCGTCCCTACTGCCTCTGCCTCCTTGCCTAATTGCCCCTAACCCCTCTGCCTGCCTGCCTGTTCACCCCAAATTGCCCTCCCCTGCTGCCCTGGTTGCCGCCAACTATTCTCCCCTGCCGGCGTGATCTCGTCCACAACTGCCCTCCCCTGCTGGCCTGATCTTATCCCCAACCGCCCTCCCCCGCTGGCCTGGTTGCCCCCAAATGAACTCCCCTGCTGGCCTAATCACCCCTAACTGCCTCTGCCTCTGCCTCTACCACCATGGCTTTGTCCAGAAGGAAGGCAATATCCAGAAGATGACTGGTTGACCCGGTCTAATTAGCATATTACCCTTTTATTAGTATAGACTAGGGGCCCGGTGCACGAAATTCGTGCACTGGGTGTGTGTGTGGGGGGGGGGGAGTGTCCCTCAGCCCAGCCTGCCCCCTCTCACATACTGGGAGCCCTCAGGCGTTGACCCCCATCACCCTCCAATCGCAGGATTGGCCCCTTGCCCAGGCCGGACGCCTCTGGCCTAGGCGTCCGGCCTGGGCAGCGGGGACCTGCAGTGGCAGCGGGGGGGAGCCACGATCACGCGGGCTCCGCCCCTGCCCCTGCAGGATGCCTCTGGCTGAGGCGTCCGGCCCTGGCAGCGGGGACCCGCAGCTGCAGCGGCCCCGCGATCGTGGGCTTCGCTTTTGGCCCAGGCAAGGGACCCCTAGCTCCTGGGACTGCCAGCTTCAACCGTGCCCAGCTCCCATCGCTGGCTCCACCCCTACTTCCTGCTATCACTGGCCAGGGCGGAAAAGGCACCTGATTCTCCGATCATGGCTGGGGGGCAGGGCAAAGGCGGCCCCAGGGCCACCTTTGCCCTGCCCCCCAGCTCTTAGCTCCCCCCTGGGTTTCCGATCACTGTCAGTGGCAGGGGGCTTCTTCCTGCTTTCCCTTTCGCCTCCCTGCATTGTGCCTACATATGCAAATTAACCACCATCTTGTTGGCAGTTAACTGCCAATCTTAGTTGGCAGTTAATTTGCATATAGCCCTGATTAGCCAATGAAAAGGGTAGCTCGTACGCCAATTACCATTTTTCTCTTTTATTAGTGGTGATTATATAGAATAGGATTGCTTAAACGGGGTGGAGGGGGAGAGCCTTTTCCATGCAGGAGGAGATGCTCTTGGCAGACAAAAATACATAATCCCTGTATCTGGACTGATAGTCAGCCAACCTGGTCATTGAAAAATTGAACCGCTTTATTACATCTTATACCTGTTGCCTTTAAAACCCATCCTCAGCCCCCACCTTAGGTTCTGCCTTCACAGTTCACCCATATTAGGTTCTGATTGGTCAGTTTCTATGCCAGTCAGCGTCAAAAGCTCCGCCTCCTAGGCAACCATTAGCTCCTGGCAGTTCACCCAGATTTGGTTCTGATTGGTTGGTTTCTATTCCAGTCAGCATCTCTGTGGGGCCTGATCAGAGAGGTGGGGCTGATCAGCAGCCCCTACAGAGGCCTGGAGAGAGAAAGAGGCATGGCTGCTGGCCAGGTACGGAGAGCAAGTGAGAGGCAAGAGCTGATCAACAGCTGCCACGGAGGCTATGGATCACACCCTGCTTCTCTCTCCAAGCCTCTCTCAGGACCTGATCCACAGCCCTGATCCACGGCAACCCAGCACTGACTGCAGGACTGACTTCCCAGCAGGGCTTGATGGGGGACCTCAGGCCATGCCCCCTGCCACGGTACCAGGCTGGGGGACCTCAGGCCACGCCCCTGGCCCTGGCACCAGGCTGGGGGACCTCAAGGTGCACCCCTTGCCCCGGCCCAAGCTGTGGGATCTCAAGCCACATCCCCCACCCTGGCACTGGGCCAGGGGCCCTGAGGCTGCGCCCCCCACTCAGCGGGGCTTGACAGGGGTGGGACTGGCCAGGTCTGGATCTAGCTCAATGTGGAGGTGGGCCGACCAGGTCTGGGTCTTGCATAATTTTGAGGCGCATGTGGGTGGGCAGGGACTTGCCTCTGGATCCCAGACTCTGACAGGAGGAAGATTCATATACATTTTATTAATTTTCTTTCATCCCTGACACTTGTATTATAGAGAAAGGGCAAATAGCAATATTAAAATATTTCCTCTAATTAATCCCCTTTTAATGTGCACGAATTTCATGCACCGGGCCACTAGTTGTCTTATAATCAGCATGCAACAATCAATGTTATTAGTTATTACTCTTTAGATTAAAAGGTATTGTTGATGAGAGTCCCTCTTAAAAAGAAATCTCAGTAAGAAGAGTTGGCCATTCTCCAACACCTGTCTCTGATAGCAATTTTTGTAAGAATTTCTACTGCAAATTGACTTTCTTAATGTTTATTTCACTCAAGAAGTTTTTAAAATTAGCCTTTATAATATGAAGTGAAACTAGGGGTATAAAGTTTCACAACACTCTTAGACAATGTCATTCTAAGGTACCCTAATATTTCCTAATATTAAACATAATGAACAAGACCTGAGGAATGATAGAGTGAAAACCTTGGCACACACCCTCTCTCTCTCTCTCCCCCTCTCAAAACAAAGAAACAAAGAATAAACCACCCTCCAGTAAAATTATTGAGAACAAACATTTCTGAACTCTGGAAGGATCCAAAGGTATACAACAAATTAAAAACATTTACCTAAGGAAAATGATTGAATTATCCAAAGAACAACGGGATAGGTGGTGTATTAATTTGAGGTGCAAACATCAACTGACGCTCCGCCCCTGCCCCCACCAGTCCAAGCATGGTTTAGCAGTATCCTTGCTGCTGCTAGAGAAGGGCCATCTATCTGATGTGGAGCTCTGTGGAAAAGACTCTTTCCCAGGATAGTGCTGTCAAAAACAAGAACAATTGGTGGCAAGTACTCAGGAATACCAGCATCAGAGCTGTCGAAGGCAGCAAATGCGGCAAGCAAAAAACAACCCAGACTTTAAAATGGCAATCCGCAGAACAAGACAGCCACAGGAACTGGAAAAGCATCAGCATATCCCAGGGGATCTGAAAGGCTGATATATGCACAGGACTGTTGCACACTTTGAAAGCCAGAAAGGACCCAGATATTTACTCATCCATCGTACACCATGAGGTCCTGTGCTTCTGCAGGTGACTGAGGAAATAAAAACAAATACAGACTTGTAAAGCATCTGATCACTACTCACAGAGATCCCTCAATAAAGGTGGAAGCCTATTGGAAAACTGACCAACCACTGCCTGTCCATTCAGAGAAAAGCGCAGCCATCACACAGTAAATGCTGGGGTCCAGCCCCAGCAGGTCCAGGGGTTCCCCAAAGGTGTGAACGGAGTTGGCGAAGAAGGAATGACACAGAGGCAGCGTTCAGGTGATCATCATAGCCGGGTTCTCTTGTCAGGGTCTCTAGCCAAGTTCTGTTCAGGATCTCCAGTGAAGTTCTGGTTAGGATCTCCAGCCAGGTTCTGTGTCCATGTTGTCTTGTAAGGTTCTCCAGTCAGGTTCTGTGTCCATGTTGTCTTGCTAGGTTCTCCAGCCAGGTTCTGTCCAGGTTCTCCAGCCAGGTTCAGTCACCAGGTTCTAGTCAGGTTCTCTTGCCAATTTCTGTAGTCAGGTTCAGTCCAGGATCTTTTGCCATGTTCTCTCGCTAGGTTCTGTCTCTAGGTTCTGAGGCCAGTTTCTGTCCAGGATGTTTTGCCATGTTCTGTCTCTAGGTTCTGTGCAGGTTCTGGTCTAGGTTCTGTGCCTCTTGGTTCTGTCTTCTAAGTTCTGTCTCCTGTTGTCTTGTTACATCTGTATTTATACCAGTTGATTCAATCCTATCAATCTCTATTACAGAGGTTAGGGCGTTTCTTATCTCCATTCCAGGGAGTAAAGATTATGTAGCTTAAGCATGATTGTTTGTAGTTAAAGTGATTAATTACCCGCCTGGCACTTAGTTGAGGGGTTTTATTCCCTCCCTAACTTCAGGGGAAAATCCCTACCTGGGGAAACAACCTTTCTCAGAGAGGAGGCCTTGGTTAAAACACATAGTGCCAAGAAGGTGAGCAAACATTTTAAGAACAGTATGCCATATATGCCAGGTCCCTTGAAACAGCAAGCATGGACCGGCTCCCGGCAAGTAAATCAATAGAAAATGTCCCTGAGGGAACTCGGGTGTTGGACTTAGTAGACCACAATACAATAGTGTTGGATAAACTATTTAACATAGAACTAAATAATGTATTTGTAAGTATGTCACTATACATATACATTTATTTTCTATTCTTTTAAGAGTCTAAGCCTCTTCATTTAAGGTTTTACCCCTTCCCACTGTCATTGAGAAACACTGCTCTGTAGTATGACTCCAGCCCTCTATCTAGTTTCACTACCCTTTCGCCCCATCATTCTTAGAGTTCAGCAAAACTCATTATTCACTATTTACTACTTCGTGAAGTTGTCCAAGTGCATATGTTCACACTTATCTGCTCCTCTTGGCCTGGAATGACTGTCCTTTCCATTTATTCATCTTTCCACATGAAATCCTATTTATCCTTCAAGACTCATCCAAAAATTCCAAGTGCTTTATGAAGCTGTGTTTGATCTATTAAGCAGATCTGATTATTTCCCTTGGTTGAATATCTAAGCACCTGGTATTTCTTTATGGCACTTATATTTATGAAGTGTCATAGATATGAGACAGGAAGCCTCAGAGGGGAGGGTCAGTGCTTTGCTCATCCTTGCTTTGCTATCTGTCAGCATTTAGCATAGTGCTTTTTACATGGTATGGAATCAATTTTTTATATAATGCATTGGAACATACCTTATGCAGAAATTAAAAATTGTTTATGCTTTTAAGACTAGAGTTTCTTATAATGTAGATCCATAATTTTTATTTTTTTAAGCTTTTGCCATGTTATATATGTATAGTAGTTTTAAAAACCCATTATATATGGGTATGTAAATGAACATTAGACTAATATTTTAAACTAGAGGCCCGATGCATGAAATTCAAGCAAGGGGCTTGGCCCTTGCAGCCCCGGCTTCGTCTGGAAGGTAGTCTGGAAGGACGTCCAGAAGGTCATTTGGCTGTCTGGTTTAATTAGCATATTATGCTTTTATTATTATAGATGATATTCATCTCCAAAGAATTCTAGTCATGCTGTCTTTGAAAAGGCACCCACTGTTCTGAGTTATTAAATTCAGAGTTATGTTCCAATATTGACTGTGGTAGTCAGCTTTTAATCCATGGGGTGTTTTTTGTTTTTTTGGCAAAGATACAAATTCAAACTGGAGGCGATTCAATACAAAGTAAGCCAATTTTTATATGAATATTCATCTTATGTAATATTGACACTGGAGTCAGATATGGTAAAGAACACAGATGCCTCTTTTACTCTAATCATGTAATCTAACCCATGATAAACTCAAAGCTGTTGAATCACTTTTGTGAAAAGGTGAACCATATATCTTACAAAGTAACTTATAAAGTAGTCATTACAAAGAGCCCTGGCCAGGTAGCTCAGTTGGTTAGAGCATCGTCTCAATACCCGAAGGTTGTGGGTTGGATCCACAGTCAGGGTACATGCAAAAATCAACCAATACATGCATAAATAAGTAGAACAACAAATTTACATTTCTCTCTCACTCTAAAAATCAATAATTAAAAAAAGTTATAAAGAAAAGTAACACACACATTGCAAAAATAAATACAAATTATGAATTTATACTGTAATAAATTCTATTTTTAAAAGCACAAATCAGAGCCTGATGATGAATATTATAAAATTATAATTTCTGGACAAATTCCTCAGCAGTATGATATGAGATACCAGCCAAGAGTATAGCCAATAAACATACTGAATAGCAGAGTAGTTCAAGCTTCTAAGGAGCATTTTTTTATAGCTTTATCTGTGATTTCTCAATTTTACAGAGTAGACTGTCAATAAATATAGAATTTTTAAATATAAAACACTAAACTAGAAGCTGGAGGAGAAAGAAAAACATGGTTTCTCTCACCAGTGTGTGTGTGTGTGTGTGTGTGTGTGTGTGTGTGTGTGTGTGAAAACAAAGTAGCTAATTGTGAATACCACAATGACAGTGCCAACGAAAGGTATTAGAAGAACCAAAGTAGAAGGTGTTAAATAATTTCCCAGGATTCTGAGTTGTGTTTAGGAATTAACAGTATTGTTACAAAGGGAGGAGGCAGGAGAAACTGGTACTGAAACTCGGTATCATCACATGAACGAATTTTAGAGTTGTAGGAAGATAGTGAGAAAACAGGATGGATCTGTGGTCCTAATACTAGATTTGCAGCCCCCTATAAATTAGCACAGAATATTCCACTTGGTTTAGAAAGTTTTACAGGGAAAAATGTAAATAAGATTCATGTATATACATGTAAACTAATGGAAGGAAACAGTATACTTGTAATTGTCTCCATATTTCCTTGAAAGTTCCTAAGAGTTTTAAAGATTAACTAATTCAGCATTATACCAAAAAATCTGAGATATACGAGTGGGAGGAAGCCAGCAAAAAATGGGCAGTTTAATAAAATTACATTTTGTAGAAAACCCTGACTATAAAAGTCACTGAATTTGTTTTATTTTTTGAAATATATTTGAATGGAAATATTAAGCTACTTTCTCCTTTCCAGGTCTTAATTTCTCTGATACGAAGGAAAAACACCTTAACTCTATTCCATGGTCTAAATATGCCTAGAGAGGAGACTACCAGTAGCTACTGTAGCAGCATTTATAACTGCTGGGAGGGGAAATGGCTCTACTAACCAGCAAAGGTATGCAACAAAGTGGCTATCAGTGACAGAGCCATCAGATTAATGCAATATATAAATACATTATGGTCATTCCCCAGAAAGGCTTCTAACAGAGCCTGCTTTGAAGCCTCCAAAGAGATAGAAGAAAATCTGTTTATTTTCATTGGCTATGAATCTAATAATAGCCTATCAATCATTTTTCACTTCATAGAATCTGAAAATTTAAGGAGGAAAAGACCATTGCTATCCAATAAACCCATGTTATCCAAAGAACATTCACTATCCAGTTTGGAGTTAAAACATTGAAATGTATGAGAATTTATAAAGCATTTCAGGTCAAAACATAGAAATCTGATCTTTACAGACTACTACAAAGCCGGTCTGTAAACTATTCTTATTCAGTGTCCAGAGATACACGTTTCTGCTGAAGAGGTTGCATGCATGGACAGCAGCTAGGAAAATGAAATCCTTTCATTTCAAAATGGAAGCAATTTCTTTTTACAAACTGGAATGATGACATGAGGCAGCCGTAACTACCAATGTATAACAAGCTGCCCATATCACCAATGAAATCATGAAAAATAAGGCAACAAACACCTGAGCCACAAAACAAATTTCCTGTTCCTTGTAAGTCTTTTTCTGCCATTTATTCCTAACAGAGCCAGTATCTTAACTATCTACACCAATAGAAGAGAAAAATGGTAATTGGTGTAAGACGATACCCTTTTCATTGGCTAATCAGGGCTATATGCAAATTAACTGCCAACTAAGATTGGCAGTTAACTGCCAACAAGATGGCGGTTAATTTGCATATGTAGGCACAATGCAGGGAGGCGAAAGGGAAAGCAGGAAGAAGCCCCCTGCCACTGACAGTGATCAGAAACCCAGGGGGGAGCTAAGAGCTGGGGGGCAGCCTTTGCCCTGCCCCTCAGCCATGATCGGAGAATCAGGTGCTTTTTCCGCCCTGGCCAGTGATAGCAGGAAGTAGGGGTGGAGCCAGCGATGGGAGCTGGACACGGTCGAAGCTGGCAGTCCCAGGAGCTAGGGGTCCCTTGCCTGGGCCTAAAGCGAAGCCCACGATCACGGGGCCGCTGCAGCTGCAGGTCCCCGCTGCCCGCGCCGGACGCCTCAGCCAGAAGCGTTAGGCCTGGGCAGGGGCGGAGCCTGCAACTGCGGGGAGCTGGGGGTCCCCTGCCCAGGCCTGACACCTCTGCCGGAGGCCTCAGGCCTGGTCAAGGGGCCGATCCGGTGATTGGTGATCAGAGGGTGATGAGGGTCAACTCCTCTGGCCGAGGCATCAGGCCTGGGTGGGGGGCGGAGCCGGGGATTGGGGGGATATGATGGTCCCCTTGCCCAGGCCTGAAGCCTGGGTCAGAGGCGTCAGGCTTGGGCGGGGGGTGGAGCAAGCGATCAGAGGGAGATGGGGGTCCCCTGCCCAGGCATGATTCCTGGGCCAGAGGCCTCAGGCCTGGGCGGGGGCCAGAGCCAGTGATCGGGGGGAGATGGGGGTGCCCTGTCCAAGCCTGACACCTCTGGCGGAGGCGTCAGGCCTGGGCAAGGGGCTGATCCTGCGATTGGAGGGTGATGGGGGGCAACGCCTGAGGGCTCCCAGTATGTGAGAGGGGGCAGGCTGGGCTGAGGGACACTCCCCCCCACCCCCACACCCAGTGCACGAATTTCGTGCACCGGGCCCCTAGTATTTAAATAAAGATAAATCTGTTTTTTCCATATCTTGGCCACCATGAATAATGCTACAATTGACATAGGATGTATATATCTTTGCAAATAAATGTTTTCCATGTTTTTTGGTAGATACCCAGAAGAAGGGTTGCTGGGACATATGGTAACTCTATTCGTAATTTTTTGAGGAACCTCCATACCAGCGGTTCTCAACCTGTGGGTCGCGACCCCTTTAGGGGTCGAAAGACCCTTTCACAGGGGTCGTCTAAGACCATTGGAAAACACATATATAATTACATATTGTTTTTGTGATTAATCACTATGCTTTATTATGTTCAATTTGTAACAATGAAAATACATCCTGCATATCAGATATTTACATTATGATTCATAACAGTAGCAAAATTACAGTATGAAGTACCAACGAAAATAAATTTATGGTTGGGGGTCACCACAACATGAGGAACTGTATTAAAGGGTCGTGGCATTAGGAAGGTTGAGAACTACTGCTCCATACTGGTTTCCATATTGGCTATACCTGTTTACATTCCCACCAGCAGTTTACATTCTATAACTTCTCTAACACTTGTTAGTACTTGTTTTGTTAATAATAGCCATTTTAATAGGTGTGAGGTAGTATCACATTGCATTTTTAAAAAATATGTTATTAAACCTTTTATTGTTGCGCTAGCCAGTTTGGCTCACTGAATAGAGCATCGGCCTTGGGGCTGAAGGGTCCCAGGTTCGATTCCGGTCAAGGGCATGTACCTTGGTTGCAGGCACTTCCCCAGTGGGGGATGTGCAGGAGGCAGCTGATCGATGCTTCTCTCTCATCAATGTTTCTAACTCTCTATCCCTCTCGTTTCCCCTCTGTAAAAAAATCAATAAAATATATTTTTAAAAAACACCCTTTTATTGTTGAGAGTATTACAGATGTTCCTCTCTCCCCCACCCCCATTGACCCCTTCACCCCATTCCCACCTGCCCCTAGGCCTTCACCATCCTATTGTCTGTGTCCATAGGAGATAATGCACATGTGCATTAAGTTCTTTGGTTTATGTCTTAAAAGCCCTCCCTCTCCCCTTCCCTCTGAGATTCGTCAGTCTGTGCCATGTTTCCATGCCTCTGGTTCTATTTTATTCATCAGTTTATTTTGTTCATTAGATTCCTTGTTCATGTATTGTGATTTTTAGATTCAATTGTTGATAGATATGCATTTATTGACATTTTACTGTTCATATTTTCATCTATTTCTCCTTCTCCTTCTCCTTCTCCCTCCTCCTCCTCCTCCTCCTCCTCTTCCTCCTCCTCCTTCTCCTCTTCTTCCTCCTCAACATCATCATCTCTTCCACCTCCTCCTCCTCCTTCTTCTCAAAGATCATTTAACATTTCATGTAATACTGGTTTGGTGGTGATGAACTCCCTTGGCTTTTTTTTTTTTTTTGTCTGAGAAGCTCTTTATCTGATCTTCAATTCTAAATGATAGTTTTGCTGGGTAGAGTAATCTTGGTTGCAGGCTCTCACTTTTCAACACCTTGAATATTTCTTTCCACTTTCTTATGGCCTACAAAGTTTCTGTTGAGAAATCAGCTGACAGTCATATGGGTGCTCTCTTGTAGGTGACTAACTGCTTTTCTCTTGCTGCTTTTAAGATTCTTTCTTTGTCTTTAACCTTTGGCATTTTAATTATGATGAGTCTTGGTGTGGGCCTCTTTGGGTTCATTTTGTTTGGGACTTTCTGTGCTTCCTAAACTTGTACATCTATTTCTTTCACTGAGAAAGGGAAGCTTTCTGTCATTATTTTTTCAAATAGGTTTTCAATTTACTGCTCCCTTTCTTCTCCTTTTGGTACCCCCCAAAGTGCGAATAATGGAACGCCTGCAGTTGTCCCAGAGGCTCCTTACACTATCTTCATATTTTTGGATTCTCATTGTAATTTTGACTTGCATTAATAGCTAGTGAAGTTGAGCACCTTTTCATATATCTGTTGGCCATTTGTATGATTTTTTGAGAGAAGTATGCATTCAGGTCCTCTGCTCATTTTTGGTGTTGACTTGTATGAGTTCTTTATATATTTTGAAAATTAACTCCTTGCTGGAGCTGTTGTTTATACATATCTTCTCCCACTCAATTGCCATTTTGTTTCTTTGGGTGGTAAACATACAATGCAAAATACAGATGATATATCATAGAATTGTATACTTGAAATTTATACAATTTTATTAACCAAAGTCATTCCAATAAATTTAATTTAAAAATCTATTAGAAGAGGGCCCTAGTTGGTTTGGCTTAGTGGATAGAGCATTGGCCTGCAGACTGAAGGATCCTGGGTTTGATTCTGGTCAAGAGCACGTACCTCGGTGCAGGTTCCACCCTGGCCCAGGCCCTGGTGAGGGCACATGCAGGAGGCAACCAATCAATGTGGTCCTCTCACATCGATATTTCTCTCTGTCCTTCCCTCTCTCCTCTACTCTCTCTAAAAATCAATGAAAAAGTGTTCTTGGGTGAGAATTAAAAAAAAAAAAATCTATTAGAAGAGGAGGAACTACTTGACATGGTCTTCTTCCTTGAGAGCATCTTAATACCACTCTATAAATTGGATATCTATACTAATAAAATCTTAGGTGGTCATCATGCACTCATGTTGTCACACCATCACAATCCATCACCAGGGTGGGCGGGGCTTGAAGCTGCGTACATGCCACGGGGGCAGGTCCCGGTGGCTGCGCTGCATGGCTTCTGCCGGGGGTCCTACGGCCCCACATCCACCATGGAGGCGGGACCTCTGGCTCAGGCCTCCCTCTTTGGGGGCAATTGATCGTGGGGCTCCCGCACTGTGAGAGGGCACAGGCCAGGCTGGGGGACCCTCCCCCCTCCCTGAGTGCACGAATTATGTGCACCGGGCCACTAGTCTCTATTATAAAAACCCTGTGGCCATGACACCATCACTTCATAATGACCAAACACCAAAAGGCACCTGCTGAATGTCATATGATTTCTTCATGGGAACAAGTAAGTGTTGCTCTGTTCAATACTCATCTTCCAACGAAGGTCAATTTAAGTGCTCCTGAGAAGGAAAGGTTAGGGCAGGAAACTATTCTTATCTCAGTCCACAACTGTCTTCAAGGTGGGTGGGGCTGCGTGCGCACGCAGCCCCACCCACCTTGAAGACAGTTCAGGGACTTGACACTGGGTCCTACAGTGCACCAGGATGGGTCTCACATGGTTTCACGCTGTGGGCCTCTAGTGATTATACAAATGAAGACATAATAGTTCTAAAAATAATCTGAAAAAGATTAATAAATCCTATACAGAAAAATAAATTTCTCAGTATTTGTTTCAGTTAGCATTTTGGAATATGTAATTGAAGAAAAATGAATATAGTAGCAGAAAGATACGTATCTTAATTTTAGGTGGATTTCTGTTTGGCAAGACTTTGAAGTTTAGTGAGAGAGGGAAACAATGAAGCCATGGTTAAGAGGTCCAGAAAATCCAAATTTGTATTGATCCCATAGGACAGTTAACTGAGGATTCCCTAGACCAACACCAAAAAGATCTAATCAATATTTTAAAATTATTTGTTAGAAACATTTTTTAAAAGCTGCAAAGTCACATGTGAGAAACCTACCTAATCAAAGAATTAATTTCAGGTACGGGTATTTCCTGTCTTTGTTTTGCTTTGCTATATCTGTCAAAAATTATTAACCTACAAACTCAGTCCTTCCTGGACATGGAGCCAATGAGCCAATGAAAATGAGTCCAAAGCCAAAAAGGACAAAAAAGGAATCTGTTGTATTAGTCTGATTACCCAATGTGCCTGGTATCCAATATAAGTTCTTATACATTTACATGTCAGGTAAAACATGTTTCCCAGAACTCTGTCATGTAACATGATACCTTCTGACTGGACACCTGCTTCTGGTTATTAGCTTATACTCCAGTTTTCTTTTCAGTCTCTCAAACTGAGTCCTGATGACCTCGCTTAGCTTTTATCTCCCTTTCCCTGAGAAGGCAGACTGTGATTTTTCTATCGATTGCTTACCAAAGACCTACTTCAACCCATACAGACTTCCCTCTTTCAATATGACAGAGATTCCTGCTGACTAGACCTATCAAAAAAATACATAGGCAGTTAGTATTCCCTGAATTAAACCTGAGTTATTGGCCTTTGGTAGCCAGCTTATAAGGAGAAGTAATCTTCTGTGACCTTCCCCAACCAGACCTGGCATGCTAACCATCTCTCTACAGTGACCCGTCATTGAGTTCCCAGAATAAAAATTCCCAGAATGACAACATGCATTAATATATATGACAGTCCTATTATGTCATGCCAAGCAATTTCCATTACTGTTTTTATTTAATTATTACAACAATGCAGTGTGGTAGGAACTAACGTTAACCCCATTTTATAATGAGGAAACTGAGGATTAGAAAGGATACAAGACTTGCCCCAAAGTTAACTAGGCAGTCTTACTCCAGAAATTCTGCTTGTAGAGAAATTAAGCAACATATTCCAAGTATTTCATCAAGCCTATCACACCTTAGTGTAAGAGCACTAAGAGAAAAACAATACACTGCCAATTAAACTGATATGAAACTTTCCTATCAGTGCCACTCAAAGTCTGGGCCCTGACCAGTGCCAGATCATAAACTGTTATCGGTCTATAGCAAGATAAGAATGGAATATGGGACTGTTTAGAAACTTTGATAACATTTTGATGTTGCTATAGTGTTTTTTAAAATTATATTTTATAAAAGTGGTGAAGGTAAAAAAGTAATAAACAAAACTAGATCTTACTTCAAACAGCATGAGAAGCACAACTTCTGACTCTTTGACACAGTGTCCTTGGTACTCATGCTCCTCTGTGTACTAAGGCTGTGCCATCAGCTCTTGGGTGTTACTCCCAGAGATGGGCAAGCACTCTTCCAACTCAGATACTGACCCTTCCTCTATTTTACCAGAAGGACTCAGGCAATAACAGCTGCATCACACTACACATTTAAACATTAGATAGTTAAAAAGTTGAAAGAAAAATCATTTTAGAGTTCATAAAACAATAGTATTGTTTCTCGATAATTTCTAAAATTTCTTGATGCTCTTTTCTATTTATTTGCCCAAGTATAAATTTGAAAGAAATTACTTTTTCTCTTATACTCTGATTTTTGTCCCTTATCTATCTATACCCCAAAAGACCATTTGGCTGACACTTAGGCACAAAGTCTCCATTATTTACACAGAAGATGTGAGGGTAGTCCACAAAGCAGTATTACTAAAAAATACAGATTTACATAGCCAAAACACATCAACTAAAAGCATTCTAGATGGTCCATTTTCTCTATATCTCTTTACATTAACTTAAAAATTCATTAAGCAAAAATACCCAATATCTAAATATGTCCTGTTAGTTGATTAGGCATTGCTAAAAGTTTAGAGAACATATTTGAACATTATCAATGGCTATTCTTTCTTTCCTGCTTATAAAAGTAATATATGTTTCCCATGGAAAACTTAACAATAACAATAAAAATAACAGAAAAAACTAGGAGAGTATCTTCATGACTTTGGGATATGTAACAATTTATAGGACAAAACATGGAAAAGCAGGCAAAAAAAACTGAAGACACATCACAAAGTAAGATATGTATATACATACACACACACACACACCCTATGTGAAGCTCATTGATCATTAAAGAAATAGAAATACAAATCACAGTGAGATTATACTATGAAAGAAAAACACTAACAAATCCAAGGAAGCTAAGCACTGAAGGGTACACTCTATATGATTCCATTACAAATGGAATGAATCCAGGAGCAGACAAGGAATCTATGGTGATAAAAATCACCTGGGGCAGGTGGGACTGGAAGAAGAATTGTGAGAGAAGAATTTTGTAAAGTAATGGAAATGTTATTTCTTGTTTAGAGTGGTGGTTACATGGGAGTGTAGAATTGTCAAAGCTCCCTGAAATAACTAATATCTGTGGGGTTGTTTTTTGTGTGCTGATTTTATATAAACAAATATGTCTATTTACATATATCACACATGTGTATTTATATATGTATTCTGTATATATATAGTCTAAGAAAAAGTGTGAAATTTAAAATAAGCCTTCTTTGTACAATGAGTAACTTAATATACATAATTTGAATTTGTAGCCTGTGCTATTTATTCTAAATTATTTGTTTTTGTGTTAAAAATGAACATATCTTAAATTGACTTAAATGTTTCAACACAAATACTACGATTAACACTATTATCCTAAGAAAGGGTAACTTGTCAATTCTTGCATGATAGCATGGTTTGGTGCCTTATCTTTTTAAAATAGAATATGCCATTATTTTCAGAAAAGAAATCTTTAATTACAATATTTTAAATTGCTATCAATTACTTTCTACTTGTGTGCTTGTACATTTTAGAATATATTCCTAAAGCTGGACAGTTAACCCAGGCCCGAGAAAAGTACCTGCACAACAGTGGCACTAATACCAGTATGGTCACACCTGATCTTATCCTATACTTAGTCTGAACTGTCCTTGGCTTCTCCGCCTGCGTGGTCTTTGTGAGCAAGCCTTATGTCTCTCCAGACTAGAACATTTCCAAGAAAACAGTGTTAATCACTTGCAAAACAACCACTGAATTTCAAAATATTTCTTTGGGACAGATGCTTACTGTGTTCTGCCTAGATTGTTATGCCTGAGTCATTACATTATCTGCTACCTTTCCTTATTACAAAACTCCAACTCATGATAGCAAATCCTCAATACTGTTGATACAGATCTTTCAAAAGTATGGGTTGTTATAAATTCACATGCTTCTTTCTGTGATTTCAAAATTGCTATTTATATTGGAACTGCAAGTTCTAGGCAGAGGAAACTATTATTATTTAACATACAAAATGTACCAACAGTTCACAGAACACTGCCCAGAATGTTCGGATTCTTCCAAATTCCAGAGTACTTCTAAATTCAATTAAGAGAAGAAAAAAACATCTTCTTGATTTGAAATTCTTTGAGTCATTTCTTATCATAAATAATAATGGTCTAAAATTACTATGTTTGCAAGTACCTAGGATTATAATAAATACCATGTGTCAAAGGGGTATTACTAGAGTAATTTTCAATATCTATATAATTAGTTCACATAATATATTTAATGGCCTGTTACATGTTTAGTTGGCAAGTTTCTACATTTACTAACCCCATAATTTTAAATTAGAAAATTATATTTCAACCTACTGTTTTTATTTTGACTGCATCCAAAATATATTAATTGTGGAACATGTAGTCAATAAATGAGCCATTATTTCTCCAAGGTGTGTAAAATATATACATAGTGATGCCAATTGCATTAAATTTTCCTGCCAAACAGGGAAACAATTAAAGTTGTGTTAACTATAAAATCAGGATTACATTAATTTTAATAAAAGGAAAAGGTTTGCCTTATTATGTTTTTTAAACTTCAGACATACAGTCATGTGAATGGTAACCTAATGCTGACTGTATAAAATATGAACTATGCAAAGGTTTCACAGCTGGTTTTGATCAGCTTCCTTTGTTTAACATTAAAAGTTAACTTCCAGAAGACACATACAAGCTACAGGTAATGATTACCAGATGGAGATGTTCTTCCTGTTACTCTGTCTGATATCACACAAAAATATACTATAAGAAGGGGGAAAAACAACTTGAGCAGAGATTCTGATGTTTTCTATGATAAAGAGAAGGCTTTTCCCAACTTACACTAGCCAGCAAAGTCAAAGACTCTTTGGCATCAAAATGCTTTTATACTTTTATAATAGAGGGAAATAAGGTTAGAGTCAATATATATGGCCAAATATATTTTAAATTTCATTCAACACTTAATTATTAGCTCCTTTTTTCTGTCAAAATGATTAAGTTGCATCCTACTGAATAACATTAGTGACTTGCTACTCACAGTCAGCTCAAAATAAAGGTTTGCTCCCCACTATATATGCTACCCTTCCACTCTTTGTTCCATAACCATACAGCTTTTTTTCATGCCCTGGGAGTTTAGATGCCCAGTCTCCTAGCAGGGCCCCTGGCAATAGTCTCTCTGCCCCAAACTATTCCATGTACTGACATTAGGTTATCACCTAAAAATAGCAAGTGAAAAATAAGCTCAAAACCTTAAAAGGCTCTCAATTTCTATTAAGTGTGATCTGGTAGTTTAGAAAAATTTTGTTTCTCCTTGTTTCTCTTCACATATGCTGTATTCCCCTGAAAATGCACTGTTCATTCTTCTTGAACTGTTCTCTTACTACCTTCCACTACCTAATTCCATAACGACTTCCAATATTTACAAGAATAGACATCACTACTTCCAGCCCAGCATAAAGATTATTTCCCCAGGATTCTTCCACTGATTCTTAGAGGAAGGACTACTCTGTCCCTAACGGAACCACTGTCATATCTCATACAATATTACATCGTCATTAATAGTACAGCTGACCTTTGAACAATGTGGGGGTAAGGGTTGCTGACCCCCATGGTCAAAAATCCACGTATAACTTTTGTTCCCTATAAGCTTAACTACAGTACCTCAGCATCCATGGGGGATTGGTTCCAGGACCTCCCATAAATACCAAAAGCTGTCGATGCTCAAGTCCCTTATGTTAGAAGTAGAGGTCCGATGAATTAAATTTGTGCAGTGGAAGGGACCCTCAGCCTGGCCTGTGCCCTCTCACAATCCGGGAACCCTCAAGGGT
Source organism: Myotis daubentonii (assembly GCF_963259705.1). Classification (NCBI taxonomy): domain Eukaryota; kingdom Metazoa; phylum Chordata; class Mammalia; order Chiroptera; family Vespertilionidae; genus Myotis; species Myotis daubentonii. The sequence goes on along the minus strand of NC_081845.1, from coordinate 84,325,552 downwards.
TGTCCAACTGCCAGTTTAGGCCCGAACCAGCAGTCGGACATCCCTCTCGCAATCCGGGACCCCTCACTCCTAACCACCCCCTTGCTCGCTTCTGACAGCTTGGCTTGCCATTCCTTAGCGCTGCAGTGCAGGTGGAAGAGGCTCCCGCCACTACCGCTGCACTTGAGCCCGGCTTCTGGGAGCACACTGACCACCAGGGGGCAGCTCCTGCATTGAGCGTCTGCCCCCTGGTGGTCAGTGTGCGTCATAGCGACCGGTAGTTCTGGTCCTTCCACTGTAACAGTTGCTGGGCTTTTATTATACAGATACAGATGGCATAAAGCAATGCACCCATGGATCCCCAACCACAGACCAAAAATAATTTTCAATCTGCAGTTTGTGAATGCAAAACCTGGGGATACAAAGTGCCAACTGTATATTTAGTTTAAAACATTCACATATACGTGGACCCATACAGTTCAAACCTTGTATTCATTTCAACATTTATCACATCCACTACTGGGCTGTTACCTCTTTGGCCTCCCTAGTACCTAATGTAGAATTTTGCTTATGGTAGGTACATAAGAAATGTTCACAGATTAAATGAATAAACGCCTAGATTTCTGCAGGGCCAAGTGCAATGGTGGTATGGAAGATGCTAAGAACAACACCCTCCCCCCAAAAACAAACAAACAAACAAAAAAGCCACACACACAAAAACAATACCCACAAACATTTTTCACTTAATCAAATGTCAAATTATCAGTAAAAAAAAAAAATGCACTGAACATAAGCATAAAATAGGAAATTGAAATAAAAAATATCCATACTGTAACTTTTCTTCTTGCCTAAAATTTCATGAAATTTTTCAAATGTATACTATATTTGGGGGAGGTGGGGGAAAACATCAAAAACACGACAAAAATAAATAATAATATCAATGGGCTAACATTTTTATGAAACTCCTAAAAGATATAAATTCAACAGAATTAGATGGGTGAAAGATTGGTCGAGAAACACCAAAATCCAAACATAAGAAATAGAGGTAGAAGAGATTCCTGGGAGGCTCCAAACTAAGAGAGAAAAGAGCAAGAGAGAGCCCTAAAGCAATCATCTTGTGATTAATGGAGGAACAGTGGAGACTTATCAAGAAAAAAATAATCAGGATTTTCATCAGCAGAGCTAAGACGAATTCCATGGAGGGTAGAGTCCATCGGACAAGGAGGTAGGTAGGTCTATTTACAACCTGTGCCCCACACCCTAGAACCCTACAATTTCCGGGTCAGTTTCAAGCCTACAACTCTAAGATATGATTGGACTCTCCACACACAAATATGACAGACCCTCTGATCCTCCATCATGGAGCTAGAGTTTAGGAAGAGAAGGGAGATGGGTTTGAGATTCTCATAGTTTTCAGGTATGAAACCCTGTAAAGTCAGATATTTCTAAATTTGAACTGACAGTTCAGGTTGTTAAAAAGATACCTGTCAAAATAGGAATGGAAGATACTTCATATAATAATTAGTTAGATTGCTTTTTAACTTAAGTATTTAGACATATAATATATGAAGATATATATTGATTCATTTTCAAAATCACAACTCTATTTTATTCTTCACAGAGTAAAGGAAAATATTCATAACATACAAAGTATGCAAATATAAAACTTGGAAATATAAAACTTTAGTCAAATAACAAATTATTTATAACAGAGATATCTGAGTTGAAGCAGAAAAGGAAAATAGGGCAACAAAAACTTTGCTAGAATTAATTAAATATGATTAAACAGAATTAGGTATTGATAAAGACTGTTAAAGATTCTTGAAGTAGAAGAAACATACTGCGAAGAATACTATGGATTTAAAATATTTAACTAACTCAGTAAAATGTAGGAATTCAAGGAAACAAAGAGGGAAAAAATATCAATTAAACAAAAAGCTGGTTCTGTGAAAAGATCAATAAAACAATAGTATGCTAACCAGGATAACTAAGAAAGAAAGATAGAGAACACAAATGACAATAATCAGAAAAAAAAAAATTGCTACAGAATTAGAAATAAAAAATGATTGTAACTGCATCTAATACTTGGTACACTCTCCATAAAGCAAAGAAGAAATCTAACCTCTTACTGAAAATTACATGGATAGCAAATGAAAACAGGAAGCTATAGGTCAGAGTTAAAACTGTAATTAGGAGAAAATTAATAGCCATAAACCTAGTTACCAGTAAAAGATTGAAAATTAGTAAAGTTAGTTCTAATCTTAAGAAATTAGGAGGAAAAGAACAATAAACCAGAAAGAGGGACAAAGAGAAGAAATTAATCAAAGAGAACCAGAAAAAACAATGTAGAACCAATAAAGTAATCCATGTGCTGATTCTTTTAGAAGACCCCTAAAATAGGTAAACTCCCTTGGCAATTAACCAAGGAATAAAAGAAAGAGAATAAATATAGACAATATAAGGAATTATTCTTTAAACTTTCATACTCCAAACATAGAAATAAAATCCATTAGGATAAACTTTCTGATAAATCTCTCACTATCAGAAACCCAGAAGCAAGCAGATTCTGATAGCGCGGTATACTTAGCTATCAGAACTTCCTGTGAGAACCTGAATTATCTAAATTCAGGAACTGAACAGATTTGGGTAACAAAAAATATTCTTATTCTAAATGCAAACCTCTGGCTATTGCACTCTTCAGGACTAGGTTCCCCTGTACATCAAAGGAAACGCCAGAATAACAGCACTTTAAATAGAATGTAAACTTATTTTCCTCTCATGCGAAGAAAAAAAGCCCAAAGTAGGTAGTCTAGTGCTGTTATGATAGCTTTGCAATGTGATTTACAACCTACTCTCTGCTCCGCCATCCTAGTATGTGGCGTTCATCTTCAAATCATTTTTAAAACGGGGGGGGGGGGGGGGGGCTGCTGGAGCTCCAGTAGCTCCTTTTAAGCAGGGCTCTCCCAAATCTCAAGGACCAGTCACAGGGAGCCTAGAAAATGAAGACTTCTGTTTAGGGCAGCACTGTGCAAAAATAAAACAGTTTTGTAGCTAGGAATGAAGATGAGAATGGATGTATGATTAAGCAACTATTAATTGCTGCCACTGCAACAAATCTGAAAACCTGAAGAAAAATAAAAGTTTCTCTAGCAAACCATAAATTATAAGATTTAACCTTAAAAGTAAACATCATGACCAGACAAATTGCCTTAGAAGAACCCAAGAAATTTAAAAAGGTCAATCATTTAAAAACAACCCAATGTCAAGAAAACTTTTACATATTATTTCAATCTAACCTTTAAAGAACAGATAATTCAAATTTTAATTAAACTATTCCAGGATATATGGTTCATTTTATGAAATCAGGATAATCTTAAAAATTAATCTGATAAAGATAGTAACTAGAAACAAATTGCAAAAATACTAATAACATAGAATAACAAATAGAATCCAACAATATAATGAAAGGATTACAAACTATGATCAAGTAGTTCTAGGAATACAAGAAAATTTCAATTTTTAAAATTTTAATTTCAAAAGTTCAACTTCAAAAATTTGAAAATTTCAAATCAGTTGTGACAGTGAAGCATCTCTGTAAATAATCAGATAGGCAAACAATACGGGTGCTAATAAACTGTTAAAGCATCTCTGAAAAAGTACCTAGTAATGTCTATGAATACATATTTTGTTCAGCAACTCCAGTTTGGGGAATCTGGTTCAAAAGGATATGTTATAAGAAGAACTGCAGCAGTAATGTTTATTTAAAGCAGCAAAAAATTAGAAGTAAATGTCCTTCAATAATGCAATAGTTTAATAAAATATAATCATTCCAAAACTTGGAATGTCATAAAACAATGAAAAAAATGAGGAGTTGACAGGAGATTAAGTATAAAAAGCAAGCAGCAGAAAACTATATAAGTAATATAATTTCAACTGTGCAAAACAATGACAGAAGATCACTAGTATGGTTTTAACTTTTCTCTATATATTTATGAAGAAGAGGATGGAAAGTTATATAGCAGGTTGTTAACAGTAGGTACTTAACAGGAAGGAATGGGAGAGTCAGTTAAAAAAAAGTGGCCACAAGCTGCACATACAGTTTATTTCTTAAAATTATAAATTTGCATGCATGCACATGGGGATATGAAGTGCAAAAGGATGATTATTAAAATGTTGATAATGATTATCTCAAAATGGGTATCAGTTCAAATTCAGATGATTTTTACTTTTCTCCTCACGTTTACATATTTTACAGTGAGCACGTGTAAAAACAAAATGAAGACAGGTGCCAGAGGAGATGACAGGCACCAATGTTTACCAATTTCAGTGAGAGAGAAAAAAATTCCTAAACAAAACTTGATTAACATATATTAATAAAATTTAAATGTGTTGACTTCAAGTTTTCAATACAATGACTTTTCCCATAATATATATATAGTTTAAGTTCTAGCTAATGCATTTGTAAAAAAAAAAAAAAAAAAAAAAAAAAAAAAAAAAAAAAACCACCAAATTACTGTGTTTGGCTACATGAAGTTATGGGCCAGAAAGAAATAGAAAACCAAATAGCTTTTAGCTTTTCCTGGGTCAGTCCTTACTATTTACTTCCATAACTTTGTTTTTAGAAGAAAAAAAAAAAAACAAGTAAAAGTATTACTATTGACACTGATGTCTAAATTTGCTTTCCAAAATGAAATACAAGTGATTTTTTAGTTCCCTGCCATTTTGTATTAGCTTTATTTCTGGAGAATGAGAACTGTTATTAAATTTCTGATATAAAATAAACTCAGCAGCTAATTTTAAAACTATTCCTAGAAATAATACTGTACTGGTATTAAAGAAAAGTGAAAGAATAAATCGAGTATTTTATATATGACGGAGAGTCAGATAGTAAGTTCTGCCAATTTCTGGCATTTCCCCTTCTCTTTTTTACTTCAATAAAGATTTTTTAAAAAGTTAATCTACTTGGACATACACTTTAAGTGGAAATAGAGGTCATTGTTAAAAAAAAAAAAAAAAAAAAAAAGCTTATCCTTATCTCTACGGCAAGAAATAGATGTTTTCTCCTTCACCTGTCTATGCACTTGAGAAAAGAAACCAAGTCACAGACTATTCGAGGTCGAAGGGATCTGTGATCTTGTTAAATAAAACATACGCTGTAAGGTAAATTGCCCCCTCACATTGTAACTTCAAGTCTAAGCCTTCCAAGGTTGGCAAAAGAGAGTCTCTAGTTCAGTGGTTCTCAGCCTTCCTAATGCCGCGACCCTTTAATACAGTTCCTCATGTTGTGGTGACCCCCAATTTCATTGTTACAAATTGAACATAATTAAAGCATAGTGATTAATCACAAAAACACTATGTAATTATATATGTGTTTTCCGATGGTCTTAGGTGACCCCTGTGGAAGGGTCGTTCGACCCCCAAAGGGGTCTCAACCCACAGGTTGAGAACCGCGGCTCTAGTTAATGAGGCTAAAGAGCTATAACTCTGGATCTCAGAATGCGTCCTTCACTGTTAATACTGGAGGAGTTAGATGTGGCTTCATAAAGAAAATCATAAAATGTTCTACATATAAACTCATGTACACGTGTGAAAGACATGAACATTTTTGTTTCATTCATTCCCATAGTTGATAGAAAAAGTCGTCTTCTACACTGGCTGGTGTGCTCAGTTAGAGTGTCGGCCTATGCACTGAAGGGTCTCAGGTTTGATTCCCAGTCAAGGGCAGGTACTTAAGTTACAGGTTTGCTCCCAAACCCCAGTTGAGGCCCAAAAGGGAGGCAACCAGTTGATGTGTCTCTCACATCCATGTTTTTCTCTCTCTCTCTCCCCCACCTTCTCTCCCTCCTACTCCCTTTGTAAAGCAAAGGGGAAAAAATATCCTCAGGTGAAAATTTTTAAAATAAGGTCCTTTTCCTATAAATAATTGTTAATGATTTAAAAACTATAAATTCAATTTTTTAAAATATCTTTTATTGATTTTTTACAGAGAGGAAGGGAGAAGGATAGAGAATTAGAAGCATTGATGAGAGAGAAACATCGATCAGCTGCCTCCTGCACACCCCCTACTGGGGATGTGCCTGCAACCAAGGTACATGCCCTTGCTGGAATCGAACCCAGGACCCTTCAGTCCACAGGCCGATGCTCTATCCACTGAGCCAAACCGGTCAGGGCTAAATTCAATTTTGATAGAGTTGTTATTTTGGCAAATCAGATATCAGGTTTGAGTATAATGTAGATGGATAATACTTCCAACTGCCTCTGAACCCAATGTGCATATGATAAAAAGGTATAACTTTGACTTTATATTTAAACATTTGAATTATAGTGAAATTACCTGTTTAACAGCATAATTAGATTCTTACAATGACCAACATCTCAAGCTGTCCTAGATATTATATTTCTATACTTCAGATTAAGTACCATACTCTTGAAGGTTTATTTCATTTACGCAAATTTTAAGTCAAATTAATTTAAATAAAATCCTTGAAAATATATTGAATAATATATTAATGGCTTTTACAATTAAGTGAAACAAACTACCTGGTCTCTCTATAGCTACCACATTTTTAATTAAACAATGAAAATCAAAGTTCAGAAAGAATAATTTGCCTAATAAATATACACAGTCTAATACACAAAAGTAAATAATTTTAGGGCCTGCTTTTGAGCATAAATGTCTGTTATTACATATACTATATACACTATTACAATGATTATAATACAAATTAGACTATTATGGGATGTGAATTCTAAGAAGGTTTTAGCTATTATTGTATCCCTAATGTCCAATATTAAGGCAGTCAGTAGACCTTAAAATACGTGAATGAAATGAATGACTTAAAATCAGGTTTTGTTTTGTTTTATGATAACGTCTAATAAAATAACTTAATCATTTTGTATTAAACTAGCCTACCTTATGTTAAAAGAGTATTAGAAAAGCAAATTCTACTGTATTAAATAATGCTAATGGAAAGCTAAATAATATTAATACACTGAATTATACATTTAAAAAAGAACATAAATTTTATGTTATGTAAATTTTACCACAAAAAATATTGCAATAGACATACCCAACAGAACCACTGAAATAAAAAAAGTCGGCATACCAAATGACAGCAAGGCTGTGGAGTAAATGGAAGTCTCATACACAATTGACTGGAATAAAAACTGACATAGCCACAGTGGAAAACGATTTGTCAATACTTGTTAAAGTTGGAATTTTAGACACCATAACACTGCCCATAAAAATACCCCTAAATGTGTGCCTTATGTTCATCAAATACCTGTACAAGAATATTCATGGGAACATTATTAATAATAGGTCTAAATTGGAATAATCCAAATGTATATGGAAAGTGAAAAGGATAAATAAACTGTGGCAAAAGTATAGAATGACATCACTATTATACATAACAACATGATAAATCTCACAAACATGATGTTGAGTAAATGGAGCTGGACTCAGAAAAATATACGCTGTAAGATTTCATTTATCTAAAGTTCAAACATGAGCAAGATTGTATTTATAGTGTTAGAAGTCAGAGTATTCTGTTCAGAGAACAAAGATAAAAGACAGGGACTGGGATAAAATATTTGCAGATTACATATCCGAGAAAGACCTTGTATCCAGAACAAATAAAGAACTCTCTAACCTCATTAGTAAGAAAACAAACATTGCAATTAAAAATGGGCACAAGACTTAAAGCACTTCATCAAAGAGGACACACCTATGGCAAATAAGGAACAAAATTAGTTTAACATCAGCTATTTGGGAAGTGCAAATTAAAATCATAAAGGGGTACTGCTACACACTGATAAGAATGACTAAAATAAAAAATACTGGCAATATCCAAAGCTGGTGAGGATATGGAAAGACTGGATCTTTCCTGCATTGCTAATGGGAATGCAAAGTATAGCCAATTTGGAAAGCAGTTTGGCAGTTTCTTTCTTCCTTCTTCCTTCTTCCTTCTTCCTTCTTCCTTCTTCCTTCTTCCTTCTTCCTTCTTCCTTCTCCTTCTCCTTCTTCTTCTTCCTTCTTCTTCCTTCTTCTTCTTCTTCCTTCTTCTTCCTTCTTCTTCCTTCTTCTTCTTCTTCCTTCTTCCTCTTCCTCTTCCTCTTCCTCTTCCTCTTCTTCTTCTTCTTCTTCTTGCCTTTGTCAATGAGGCTTTTTATCTTTTTTTTTCCTTTATTGATTAAGGTATTACAGATGTGTCTTTATCCCTCCCGCCCCCCGCCATGGCCCTCCCTCCCCACAACTCATGCCCTCACTCCCCTGATGTCTGTGTCCATTGGTTAGGCTTATATGCATGCATACAAGTCCTAACATTTTCAGGAGGGTTTTTGACTCTTGAATCTAAAATGCACTTCCCATACAACCCAGGAACCACAATACCATGGCATTTATCCTAGAGAAGTGAAAACTATGTCCACACAAGACTTATACGTATATATAATACCTTTATTTGTAATAGCTCAAAAGCAGAAACAATTCAATGTCTTTCAACAGGTGAATGAATAAACAAACTGTGGTACATCCATGAAAAGGAATACTACTAAGATGTAAAAACAACATACTTTTGATACCCGAAACAACTTGAATGAATCTCAAGACCTTGATACTGAATTTAACAAGGCAACCTGAAAAGGTTATATACTACATGATTCCATTTTAAAAATGACAGATATGAAGAACATTAGTGGTTGCCAGGGTATGGAAAGAGGGGTGAATAGGGAGGAGTTGTGAAAATTTAAGGAGTAACATGAGGGGGTTCTGTATCCTGACGGAGGTGGTGGTCACACAGATCTCCACGTGACAAAGGTTCACAGAAATACAGACGTGTGTGCACAAGTGCATGTAAACACTGGAGAAATCCTAGTTAGTAATACTGTACTAAGGTCAATTTCCTAGTTTTGATAATTTACTCTAGTTGTGTAAGATGTTACCATGGTGAGAAGCTGGATAAAGGGTTCATGGGAATTCTCCTTTTGCAACATTTTGTGAGTCTATAATTAATTCAAATTAAGGGTTCAAGTACTCTTTTTGCAATATTTTGTGAGTCCATAATTAATCCAAATTAAAAAGTAAACTACAACAACGAGTCATAAAAGTGGTTACGCACGGAAAGGCTGTTAGTATCCAGGAGGCATGAGAGGGGCTCCTGTGCGCTGGTCATTCTTTGTTTACTGGGTGTGTGCTGTTTACCTGGGGGAGCTCACTTTGTGAACATTCACCCAGCTGTAAATATTTATGATTTATGTGCTCCTCTGTGTCCATGTTTCACTGAAGAAGTTTACTAAACATGAAAAAGTAAGTGTAATCTTCATTAGCCTATAGTTGTTAACTTCATTAACAACTTTCCTAGGAAAGTTCTCGTTAAAATACACATTTGAAACAGTACATGTGTAAATCATGTTCAGACATGGTAAATATACAACAAAAGTATCTTAATTGGGGTACAGTTGCTTTGTCCTTTTAGAACCCTTCATATTCCCATAATTTAAAGTCTATGGCATAACAATTGTGTTACTAGATTCATGAGAATACCACTCACTAGGTTCAGTGAAACCCTCTCATGGTACGCACCCTCCCTCTTTGACAGTAGAAGGAGAGCTGATGGTGATCATGCTGGGATGATGGGCACAAGCCAGGTTTTCCTGAGCAACCATGACATCTGTTGACACCACCCTCTGGAACAAAACTTCCTTAAAATATTGACTATCATTTCTGCCTTCGTTTTCTCATATCCAATTATGTTATTAATTCTAAAAGACTTTTTGTCCCCACCACTGAAATAAAACTACTCTTGCCAAACCTCATTAATTGCAATTAATCAGCTCTCTATCCTCATTTTACTCAACCTCTCAACAGGATTTGAAATGCCCTCTTCATTTGGCTACCAGGATACCACTCCTCCTGTCACACCCCTCCTTGCCAGTGTCTTCTCTCCAACCTGTGAATGCTGGAATATCTCCAGTCTTCTGTCTTTTCCTTCTCTTCCCAGGTGATCCCTACCATCTTATGACTTTAAATCCCATTTGCATACCAATGACTTCAACATTTTTATCCTTATGACAACCTCTCTCATGAATTAAAATCATAAATTAAACTGTATACTCGATTTCTCAGATGTCTTACAGGCTTCTCAACTTTAACACAATTAGTATCAAATGCTAAGTGTTTGCTGCAAACCATTATTCATCCAGATAAAAAATACAGAGGTCATCCTTGATTTCTTCCATACCTTCACATTTAATATCCACTCTGTCAGAAAGCCCTGTTCCTGTAACCTCAAAAACAAACAAACAAACAAACAAACAACAACAACAACAAACAACCCAGATTGGACCACTTCTCTCCATCATCACACCAGTGTGAGCTACCACAATGCACTAGAGAATCCCGTTAACTAGTCTACCTGCTTCCACCCTGAAACTTCTACAGCCAAATCACCTCAAAGTAGCTGAAGTGGTATTTTAAAAACCTTAAATCATGCAGGGGGGTCTTACGATCTATTACACAACCATGTGCATTTGGTTGAAAATATTGTATCATATACTCAGAAATTGTTGGCATCGTGAAAAAGAGCCTTCACTTGGACAGAGATACCATTGAAACTGATGTGCTTTTACTTGAAAGTCAAATATATTTAAAAAAACACACACTTAAATCAGAGCACAAATCACTCTCCTATTAAAAAACTTTAGTGGTTTTCTATGAGACTTAATGAAATTCAACTCTTTAACATGGTTTATCTATCAATGTAAATCAAACCTTTTAAAAATGTCTGTCCTGTACAAAGTCAAACAGAGTGGAAGTGATTCAGAGAGAAATACAATGCCTACATAATCTGACCCTTTTCCCCCTTTTACACTTCATTTCCTACCACTGGATCCATCACTCACTCCACACCAACACACTGGTATTTCTGTTTCTGAAGTACATTCCAGTCTCAGGGCCTTTACATTTCCTGTTCCCTTCTTCCCCCGGATCTTCTTAACACCATTTAATTTTAAGTGCAAAGATAATTTCCTCAAAAGTAATCTAATATTTTTTCTCCCTCTCCTCATCCTGCATTATTTTCTTCACATCAGGTAACATTATCTGATATTTAATGATAGTGCTTGCGCACAAAAACATAAGCTTCATGAGGGTAAGGACTATATGTTACCACTAGAGGCCCGGTGCACAAAAATTTGTGCACTCGGGGGTAGGGGGGGTCCCTCAGCCCGGCCTGTGCCCTTTAGCAGTCTGGGAACCCTTGGGGGGATGACCACTTGCTGGCTTAAGCCTGCTCCCCAGGGGGATTGGGCCTAAGACGGCAATCAGACATCCCTCTGGCAGCCCGGCAGCCCTCGGGGGATGTCCACTTGCCAGCAGGGAGCAGACCTAAGCTGCAGTCAGACATCCTTAGCGCTGCTGAGGAGGCAGGAGAGGCTCTCACCATCACTGCTGTACTGGCAGCTGTCAGCCTGGCTTGTGGCTGAGCAGAGCTCCCCGCTGTGAGAGTGCACTGACCACCAGAGGGCAGCTCCTGCATTGAGCATCGGCCCCTTGGTGGTCAGTGTGTGTCACAGTGACCAGTCATTCCCAGTCTTTCTACTATTAGGGTCAGTTTGCATATTACCCTTTTACTATATAGGATAGAGGCCTGGTGCACGGGAGGGGGCCAGCTGGTTTGCTCTGAAGGGTGATCCGGATCAGGGTGGGGGTCCCGCTTGGTTGCCTGGCCAGCCTGGGTGACGGGCTGATGTCTGTTTGCAGCTGGTCACACCCCCTTCAGGGTGGGGGTCCCCACTGGGGTTCCTGGTCAGCATGGGTGACGGGCTGATGGCTGTTTGCAGCTGGTCACACCCCCTTCAGGGTGGGGGTCCCCACTGGGGTGCCTGGCCAGCCTGGATGACAGGCTAATGGCTGTTTGCAGCAGGTCACACCCCCTTCAGGGTGGGGGTCCCCACTGGGGTGCCTGGCCAGTCTGGTTGAGGGGCTGAGGGCCGTTTTCAGGCTGGCGGGTGACTGAAGCTCCCAGCCTCTTTTCTTCTTCTTTTTTTTTTATTCTGGGATTTATTTACCTTCTATAGCTGTCACTGGAGCTGAGAGCCGGCTCCAGCTCTGAGGCCGTGGCTGCCTGAAAGCAAGTATCTGGGGTTTGTTTAGCTTCTATAATTGAAACTCTGTTGCCATCACTGGCCCTCTAAGCTCTGAGCCTGCTGCCAGCTGAAAGCAGGTATCTGGGGTTTGTTTAGCTTCTATAACTGCAACATTGTTGCATACGGAGCTTGGAGCTGGGCCGCAGCAAGCAGGGAACCTTGGCTTCCTCCGTCACTGGAGCAAGCAAGCCTCATGTTCGCTTCAGCTGCATGGCTGCCGGCCGCCATCTTTGTTGGCAGTTAATTTGCATATCCTGATGATTAGCCAATGGGAAGCATAGCGGAGGTATGGTTAGTTACCATGTTTGTCTATTATTAGATAGGATTATATCTGCTATGCCTAAAACAATGATTGGAACATTTACCAACAAAACTTTGATAAATGATGAATGAGTGAATAATGGAGCCCCTGTGTGGCTAAATAATCTAACTCTATCTCCTAAACATCCAGTATAATTGCGGAGACAGGATTTTACTTATATCAGAATCCACATTATGGTATACTATTTTTAACAGGGGTCTACATTAAGAGTAGCAATATAAAATTTCAGTAGTTGCCTATTTTACTCTTGGGACTGATAAAACATTAAACCAGAAACTATTCTAAAATAACTGCCTGGCCCAGCAGTTTCAGTCAACTTTTACACCTGGAACAAAGGGGGAACAAAAGATGAACTTCCACTAAGTTATATGTAAGTGTTATGCCTTCTTTAATTTTATTTGGGCTTTTAAATGAAATAAGCAATTTTAATAAAACGAGAACCAATGAACTTGTAAATTAAAAATGTATAACATCTGCTCTAACTGGTTTGGCTCAGTGGATAGAGCGTCAGCTTGAGGACTGAAAGGTCCCAGATACGATTCCGGTGAAGGGCATGTACTTTGGTTGTGGGCATATCCCCAGTAGGAGGTGTGCAAGAGGCAGCTGATTGATGTTTCTCTCTCATCAATGCTTCTAACTCTCTATCCCTCTCCCTTCTTCTCTGTAAAATATCAGTAAAATATATTTATTAAAAAAGTATAACATCCATGCATTTTCATTAAGTACCTAAGAAAATATGTGATTTGAAATTTCACTCTGTTCTGTCTTATAAGGGGCAGAACTAAATATCTGACTAAATACCAGTAAACATAGATTCATAGTACTTATGCACATTATTTACTACTGCTCCAATTTTAACTCAACATAACTATATGTTGATATTCTGAATTATAAGTTTCAAACCATTTAAGACAAGGAAAACCTATGTACTCCACAACTCTTACCTACTTTATTCATTTTTATTATATTTTACAAGTTCCTTTCAGACCTTTTATGTCACATGTGCTAGAGTAGAATTAAAGAGATTGAATGTGTGTGTATATGTGGAGATATATATATATATATATATATATATATAGAGAGAGAGAGAGAGAGAGAGAGAGAGAGAGAGAGGGAGGGAGAGAGAGAGAGAGAAAGAGAGAGAGAGAGAGAGAGAGAGAGAGAGAGAGAGAGAGACACTTCTTTTCTAGGAACTTGGTTGATTTGTGGGTGAATTTGAAAATCCTGAAGACATTAACTCAGAAATATACTGAAATCCAAACCAAAATAGGATCATGTGAAAAATATACTAGAATTATTAAAAATGAAGAAATGGTAATAAAAATTCTAATTGTTTTCAACATTTCTTTATTATTATCTTTTCTGTTAATGAAAACAGTATGAAAGCTGACCTCATGAGAAACTTACCTCCTGCATCTAAAACAGTGAATATCAAATAGCAGATGATAAATACTAAATAGATCAAAGGAAGGATGATAAAATGTTTGCTCATCTTGGGAAAAGTTACTATATGAATTATAAAACAACAGCTTATGAGATATTTCCCCCCTTCAGAGTTCTTAGATCATAATTAGTATTAAATCTAATTAAATTATAATGTATCTTCCTACATTTATAATGCTTGATTTTAGGTATGTGAAAATCATACTCCATTGAAAGGTACATTTGAATATTCAAATATTCTGAAGTTTGCAGCAATTCTATTGGAAATTTCTTGTAATTTAGTCTTTGTCACTGATTTTATAAATACTTAATGTTCAATCTAAAATAAATGGTGAGTGAATATACTGTACACCTGAAACTGATATAATATTGTATACCAACTATATTTAAATAAAAAATTATTCTCCACTTTAATGAAAGAAATAAAAATTGAAATAAATAAATTTTATAAGTGTAATAGCCTCCTGGATTTGTGGTTCAACAATGGCTTACTGCATAAATAATTCTTTTCCAACTTATATATACATTTTCATTTAATTGCAGATAATCTCACTCTAATATAGATCTTTACACTTGAGTACTGGAAAAAATGGAGCACTTAAATCACCCTTAGGAATTCACAAGAAAATAGTAAATATATAACATCACAAGGTCACCCATTTCAAAAATTTGAAATGACTTAATCTTGCTTTATTCCCATACAAGCAGTAATATCAAACTCTCAATGCTAACAGGACCAAATGTGATTTGTTATCTCTATCACCCAGGAGCCAGGCTCACAGAAAACAAAATCATCCACTTGGACTTGTAATTTGAAGGAACTGTGGACATGACTAAACACTGAGGTTTTAAGAATTTTAGTTTTGAGAACTCCCCCAAGTTCCTTCTACTTCTCAAATTCTATGCTTCCTTGAGTCCTGCTGAATCAATAGTCTCAGGAATTGATTCATAATGGTGTCACCTCTGTAACTAGAAAAACTTGGTCGAACGGGTATTGAAAATAGGAGTTATTTATCTGTTAACAGGTGCAATGCTAACAAATGTTTAATGTAAATCTAGTTCCATAGCTATTAATAATTAAATTCAATATTTAAGATATCAGGAATAGTGAACACTAGGTGTCAGTGTAAGAAGTGGAAAAATATTTTTCAAAACTTGTTTCCTATCAGGTATATAACAAAGAAATCAAAAGCAGCTGTGACCACATCTACTTATAATTACATAATTCAGTTAACAAGCCAATCTTTCTTTCAAACAAAAATTCCTGTTCCAAAACCATCAAGAGTTTTAAAATCAGATTAAGCTGATTATTAGAAGTTACACATCTTTTGTAAATTCAGCTGCATAATGCACAAAAAATAATTTTACTTTTAAGAATACATATTTTGAAAAATGCGGTTAAATGCAGGTATAAGCCTGAAAGTATTATGTTACATGATTTTAGCTGGTGGAAAATAATCATTTTTAAAATAGTAGTGCTGGATGATTAGTAAAGGATACTGAATTTTAAGTCCCCCCGTCCGCACCCCCCGCAACAGAAGTCTCCTACACAAATGTCAAGGTATGTTAAAGGGTTAGTTCACAAAACAACAACAACAACAACAAAAACACAACCAAACACATGAACTCAGGAAGGGTAATTGACTCTCCCAAAATTCTGGTAGCTAGAGTCTTAAAAATATAATCATCATTAGCAATAACAATTATAAGGAAAGGGTAACATTAAATATTGACTCACATTTTAAAAGTGCATTCATAGGAAATACCTAATTTAGGCCCAATAATGACTTAATAAGTTTATACTCATTTTAGAACAGTGTTCATTAAGGGGACTTGACTCTCTTCTATCTATTGAACCTTCTCTCACCTACTCATTTATCCATTTCTCTGTTCCATCTCTTAAACTCCAAACCATTATTTGCTTATTAAATCTTTCCATGTGTTTTGCAAGAATACTGGGAAACTTTTTCATACAATATTCTGAAAGTCATTCATTCATGGGAAAGTAACAAAACTAAATACAAAAATGATGGGACTAAAAAAAAAATCATTTAGGAGAACATTCAGGATTTACTGGAGAAAAATAAATGTTTCAGTGTTCTCGTTTCACTGAGAGTTAAGTTATATTCAAATTATAGTAATAATATAAAAAAGTATAAAGTTTATGAAAAAACTAAAAATCCAGGATTGAAACAAATTAATGAAGGCAATTTAGACTGCTCTGTGTCTGCAGGTTTCATAGGGACATAAAGCCTAAGGGGACGGTCAGTAGGGAATGGGGAAATTCACAGATAATAAACTATTTAAGCTGATATCTAGGAATTTTAAGATCTGTAATCATATTAGTAATGAGAAGTAATAGAGATAGACTATATATGTTGAGACATTCAAAGGCAGGAAAGAGGCCCCAGAAATACATATAGCATATGGCTTTATTTTTTTAGGGATTTCATTTTTTTTGCCTCTATATATTCTATTTTTTAATATTTAATTTTCAATTACAGTTGAAGTACAATATTATATTAGTTTTGGTGTACAGACATAGTGATTAGACATTTGCATACATCATAAAGTGATCACTCTGGTAAGTCTAGTAACCATCTAACATCATACAAAGTTACTACAATATGATTGACTATATTCCCTGTGCTGTACTTTACATCCCCATGACTATTTTTATAGCTGATTATTTGTACTTCTTAATCCCTTTCAACTTTTTCGCCCATTCCCCCCCCATAAAGAAGTCAGACAGGGAAAGATAAATACCATATGTTTTCACTTATATTCTAAAAAAAACCACAAACACAAAAAATAAATAAACAAAACGGAAACACTTGTCAGAATGGCTATCAACAAACCAACAAATGACAAGTGCTAACAAGGATGTGGAGAAAAGGGAACTCTAGTATATCTCTGGTGGGAATGCAGACTGGTGCAGTCATTATGGAAAACAGTATGGAGTTTCCTCAAAAAATTAAATATGGAACTGCCGTTTGACCCAGTGATCCCACATCTAGAAATATATCTTAAGAAACCCAAAACACCAATCAGAAAGAATGCATGCACCCCTGTGTTCATAGCACCACAATTACAATAGCTAAGATCTGGAAAAAGCCCAAGTGCCCATCAGTAGATGAGTGGATAAAAAAGCTGTGGTATATTTATACAGTGGAATACTATGCAGTAAAAGAAGGATCTCTTACCTTTGAGACAACATGGATGGACCTGGAGAGTATCATGCTAAGCAACATAAGCCAGTCAGAGAAAGACAAGTATCACCTGATCTCACTTACATGTGGAATCTAATGAACAAAATAAACAGACTAACAAAATAGATCCAGAGTCACAGAAGCATGCAACAGACTAAGGAATCTTAGAGGGTAGAGTGGGGGAAGTGGAGGGGGTGGGGGAAGAGATTCATCAAAGAACTCATATGCATATATGCTTAGCCTATGGACAGACAATAGTGCTGTGAAGGCCTGGGAGAGGGTGGAATCAGGGTGGAGGGGATTAATGGGGTGGGGGGAGGCATTTGTAATACCTTCAACAATAAAAATAAAATAATAAACTTTAAAAATTGGAATTCTATTCCTGACAACATCCTTTAAATCCATTCTGAAATCCAAACATAGTTTTAGTTATTAATGATTACTAAGCGTCTTCTCCAAGCATAAAGACTGTTAAAACAAAGAAACAATTGGCTGTAAAATTTAAGTGTAAATTTTTAAAAAGTATTAATTATCATTCCCTCTTGGAGAGAAGCCATTTGGACTTTCATACTGACAGATAAATAAGTTCTTTCTTGCTTCCAAGGAACTTTCATTTCCTGAAAAGCATTAAAAAAAAAACCACAAATAAATTAGATATGTTAGAGGGAAAAGGCTGAATTCTAGTATTTTCTTTATTTCCACAAGAGAGACATTTAAAAATAGTAACTGTATCAATGCCTGATCTCTGATTTATATGAAAATTCAGTGGCTTTATTTTATATCCAACATGATAGAAAATACCAAAGTTATTTATAAAAAAATAAGAGTTAATAGTTTTGCTTTTAAATGAAAAACAAAAACAAAAAACCACAAACATTTAAAAATACTGAGTTCTACCGTGGCTTGTATTTTCCAATGGTTAGACTGTGGCCCCAGGTGCCAAGGTTAAGGGCAAATACCAGGGTTGAAGGTTTGATCCCAGGCCCTGTTTGGGCATGTGCAGGAGGCAACCAATCAATGTGTTTCTCTCATTTCGATGTCTGTCAGTTTCTCAATCTCTCTTTCTCCTCCATCCCTTCCTCTCTCTCTAAAAATCAATGGGAAAATATCCTCAGGCGAAGGTTAACAACAACAAATTGAGTTCCTAGTAAACACAAGGTACCCATAACACCCTATTCTTTTTTTCTTAATTTTTAAAAATTCTCACTCAAGGATGTTTATTGATTTTAGAAAGAGAAGAAGGGAGGGGGGAGGTAGGGAGGGGAGGGGAGGAGAGAGAGAAAGAAAGAGCAAGGGAGAGGGAGAGGGAGAGGGAGAGGGAGAGGGAGAGAGAGAGAGAGAGAGAGAGAGAGAGAGAGAGAGAGAGATCAGTTACCTCCCATACACACCCTGAACTGGAGATCCAATCAGCAACCTGGGCATGTGCCCTGACCAGGAATCGAACCCTCAACTCTTTTGGTGTACAGGAAAACGCTCCAACCAACTGAGCCACCGAGCCAGGCACAATGTTATTCTTAACAATAAAATCAAATGCTTGTATATTTAGAAAAAAAGAACAATTTTTTTAAAGCCACCACAGATAATATTATTGAATAGAATAAAGCTGAGACTTCTATGATGAAAGTAAAAGAAAATAGGAGAAGAAACTGAAAATTTTTTTTACTTTTTCTTTATGTGGGCCATAAGAAATTTGTTACGAACACTATTTTACTCCTCATAAGATCAGCAGGTCTTACTGAAGTCTAGTGATTAGACACAACAGTCTTCAGGAGGAAATTTTCAAGGAAAAAAGCATTACCAGAACTTTTCTTTTTGAAGCCTATTTCCAGGGCAAGCAGAAATATGGTGAACTTCTAAACAAGTTCAATATTTTGAATATATTTTTCAACTAGTAGCTCTGTACACAAATCCATGCGCAAGTAGCTTGCTGCTGCTTGCCTTAGCTGACCACCCGCTGACCGCTGCTGGTAGCTCTCCACTGCTCAGAGCTTGCTACCCCGCCCTCCTGGAGCTCTCTGCCCGCTGCCCCACCCTCCTGGAGCTTCTCCACCCACCTTCCCCCTCTCTCCCTCATAGCTTGCTGCCCTGCTCCCTCCTGTAGCTCTCTGCACCCGCCCGCTTGTACCTCACTGGCCCACCTTCCTGCTGATCTGTGATCTGGTTGTGATGCACTTGGTCTTTACAGCTCAGGGCATAATGGCTAATTAGAATATTCCTCTCTTATTATATAGGACTAGAGGCCCGGTGCACAAAAATTTGTGCACTTGGGGGGGGGGAATGGGGGGGTCCCTCAGCCCAGCCTGTGCCCTCTCGCAGTCTGGGACCCCTCGGGAGATATCTACCTGCTGGCTAAGGCCGACTCCCAGGTGGCAGAGGGCAGGCCCAATCCCTAGGTGCAGCCCCTGGTCGGGCTCAGAGCAGGACCAATTAGGGAGTTGGGGTGCTGCCCCCTGTCATGCACAGAGCAGGGCAGATTGGGAGGTTGCGATGCCACCCTCAGTCACGCTCAGGGTAGGGCTGATTGGGGGGTTGGGGCACCGACCCCGGTCACACTCAAGGCAGGGTCGATGGGGAGGTTGCGGCGCCACCCCCTGTCAAGCACAGAGCAGGCCCAATCAGGGGGTTGGGGTGCTGCCCCCTGTCACGCACAGAGCAGGGCCCATCAGAGGGGTTAGGGCTCCTTACCCTGTCACGCACAGAGCAGGGTCGATCAGGAGGTTGGGGAGCTCCCCCCTGTCACGCACAGAGCAGGGCCGATCAGGGGGTTGGGGCGCCGCCCTCTATCGCCCACAGAGCAGGGCCCATCAGGGGGTTGGGGTGCGGCCACTTTCACGCTCAGGGCAGGGCCCATAGTGAGGTTATGGCTCTACCCCATCACACACAGAGCAGGGCCTGTGGGGCGGGGGGGGGGGGGGGCGGGGGGGAGGGGGGCGCCGCCCTCTATCACCCACAGAGAAAGGACGATCAGGGGGTTGGGGCGCCACCACTCTCACGCTCAGGGCAGGGCCGATGGGGAGGTTGTGGCTCTACCCCATCACACACAGAGAAGGGCCTGAAGGCAGGGTTGGGGCGCTGCACCCAGTCACACACAGAGCAGGGCCGATCAGGGGCTTGGAGCACCGCACCCTGTCACACACAGAGCCACAAGGTGATCAGGGGGTTGGGGTGCCTTCCCCTGTCACGAACAGAGCCACAGGGCAATCAGGGAGTTTGGGCGCTGCCCCCTGTCATGCTGATCCCGGTGCCAGGAGGCCTCGCGGCTCCGCTGATCCTGGTGCTGGGAGGCATATTACCCTTTTACTATATAGGATAGAGGGCTGGTGCCTGGGTGGGGGCCGGCTGGTTTGTCCTGAAGGGTGTACTAGATCAGGGTGGCGGTCCCCACTGGGGTGCCTGGCCAGCCTGGATGAGGGGATGATGGCTGTTTGCAGCTGGTCACACACCCTTCAGGGTCGGGGTCCCCACTGGGGTGTCTGGCCAGTCTGGGTGAGGGGCTGAGGGCTGTTTTCAGGCTGGCGGGTGATTGACGCTCCCAACCGCTCCTTTTTTTTTTTTTTTATTCTGGGCCAGCTTTAGCTCTGAGGCTTGGCTCCAGCTCTTAGGCCTCTGCTGCTGAAAACAGGTATCTGGTTTGTTTGGGTTCTATAATCGAAAC
Organism: Myotis daubentonii; assembly: GCF_963259705.1. Lineage (NCBI taxonomy): Eukaryota > Metazoa > Chordata > Mammalia > Chiroptera > Vespertilionidae > Myotis > Myotis daubentonii. The sequence continues at coordinate 84,304,797 of NC_081845.1, read as the reverse complement.
ACTGTTTCAATTCCAGCTCTGAGATCCCGGCTGGCGGAAATCAGGTTTCTGGGGTTTTGTTTAGCTTCTATATTTGTAACAATGTTTCAAACTGCAGGCTCAGAGGCCGGCAGCGGCAGGTGGGGAATGGTGGAGTCCTCCGTCACTGAAGCAAGCAAGCCTCAAGTTCGCGTCAAGCTGCCTGGCTGTCGGCCGCCATCTTGTCTGGCAGTTAATTTGCATATCACCCTGATTAGCCAATGGGAAGGGTAGCAGATGTACGGCTAATTACCATGTTTCTCTTTTATTAGATAAGATAACAAATAAGGCACTGTGAACTCGTTAAAATTTTGCCACTTAAATCACTAATACAGAAACAGTAGTTATTTTTTAAAACCAGGAAAAGGCCTATATATGTAAAATAAAAATATACATATAAAATTTTATAATTAAATCTAAAACAAAATGATTATAGAAAAAGAATCATATGTATACAGAGGGGGAGAGAGGAAACAGGAGAGATGGAGATTGGAGAGAGGGAGAAAGGGGGACAGGAGGAGAGTGAGGGAGAGAAAGAAAGATAGGAAGATACTATTTTATACCCATGCTAGGATGTGAGAAGAGATACATTGATTGGTTGCATTCTTACCTGCCCCAAGAGGGGGTGGAACCCTCAGTTGAAATAGCAACCTTTCAGTACACAGGACTCACTCCTGCTGGGTGACTTACAATTTTTAACTTTACAGTGTTGGAAAAGTGAATGCATTTAGTAGAAACCATACTTCAGATTTAGAATCTTGATCTTTTTCTGGGCTAGCAATGTGTGATATGATGCATATATGATGCTGAGAAGAGGCAGAGGGGTGCAGCTCCCAATCAGCCCCACGACTGCAGTCATGGGGTAAACAACAGACACTCTACAAGGTGTACTTTGCTGTTAGCAAATTTTGGTATTCTGTTTTGAGTTTTTGAGTCCCATCATGTCTACAAAACACCCATCTGTGTCTTCTGCTTCTAGTGAGAGGAAGAACAGGAAGGCAATTATTCTTGAGATGAAACTCAAGGTAATTTAATTGTCCACCATGAGGCAGCAAGTCATAATCACATAAATTACATGAAATATTCAACACTTCCTTATAAAATGGACTTTGTGTTAAATGATTTTGCCCAATACAGGCTAAATGTAATTGTTCTGAGCACATTTAAGGTGGGCTAGGCAAAGCTATGCTGTTTGATAGGTTAGGTGTACTAAATGCATATTCAACTCAGGATATTTTCAGTTTACAATGGGTTTATCATGATGCAACCCCATCATAAGTTGAGGAGCATCTATAGTTCCTGCTAGACTCATACAGCAAAAATCCAATGATTTTAAATTAAATGGTAAATAATTATACTCTGTGTATAAAAAAGAGATTTTTCTAATATTTAACTTTTAGTTAAATGGAAAAATAAAAATAACTTATCATAAAGCCATCAAAAATCATTATAATTTTTTAACTTCACTGCAAATAGATATTAGCAAAAAGGATATTATTCTCAGCATAATATCAATTCAGGCACATGATTTCCAATTGGTGCAAATCTCTACCTATTTTAAGTAATGCAACTCAATCTTGAGTGGGAATTTTATAAAAGGTTTGCATCTCTTTGGTAAATCCAAAATTCTTGGAAACTATACATTAGATATGTATAAGATGTTTCAGCCAGAACTGAAACATTCTTCACAGGTCAGAAGTCCAAGCATGATATAGGATACCAGCAGCTAGTACAGTTTATTGAAGTGAAGAGAGCATAGCAGACCAGCAAAGGGCAGGAAAAATAAAGAAGCCTAAAGAAAAATCTTTGACACATGAAGGAAAATGGGAAGATACTGTTTTGTTTTGTTTTTATACCCTTGCTAAGAAAAACCAAGTAACCTGAGACACTACATATAACTAATCAGTACTGTGAACAACTTGTGCTCTGAGATTTTCTTACCTTGAAGAGTTGAATAATTGACTATTAGTGAGATATTCTGTAGTAGGATAAAAAAGACATGGTGGGGGGAGGGGGGACGCATGGTGGTGGAGCACGGGGGGAATTAGAAATCCCTTCCTGGTTGATCCTCTAGAATATGCTGTAGCAAATTACCCAGGGGAATTCAGAGAAAATGTAGCTAAGGAGGTTTTCTACTTCAAATATGCCCATACTGTGTCACAGATTAAAAACTACTTATCTGTTAACAACATTATAAACTTATTTCTTTTTCTAAAAGAGGAGATGCAATAGTATTTCTTGAGGCATGAGGTGGTAACATATGAGAGAAAATAAGGTTAATTAAATAGAAAAAAATTTAAGGCCAATCAGAAATACGTGCTGTTCCAAATCAGTTAAAAAATTATCACAATACATTCACAAGAAAAGAAAGTTATAAGTACAAACAAATAAAAGTCACCAGTACTATATATAGTACTTCACTTACTACACAGTAGGACAGTGATGGAGAACCTTTTGAGCTCGGTGTGTCAGCATTTTGAAAAACCTTAACTTAACTCTGGTGCCGTGTCACAAATAGAAATTTTTTGATATTTGCAACCATAGTAAAACAAAGATTTATATTTTTGATATTTATCTTATATATTTAAATGGCATTTAACAAAGAAAAATCAACCAAAAAAATGTTCGCGTGTCACCTCTGACATGCATGTCATAGGTTCGCCATGACTGCAGTAGGACCAGACAAAACAGACCAAGAATTTTTTTTTCCCCAGACCATATGTGTGAACTGTATCCCATTCACATATACACAGACTGTGTTCCGGTTTGCTGAGTTACATATACATGCTGTGACTCAGTACAAAGACTGAATGTTTAGTTAGCTAGAAGTCTGCTTCCATTCTGTGATTCATGAGGTCCCCCTGGTATGGCTACTTCCTTTATTTTATGCAATCACAAATTATATTAGTTTGTCCTATTTTGATAACCCTTATAATTGAAGTTCTGCACAAGAAATTTTATGACTATTTTAAAACATACTCATAAACCATGACTGAGGTGGCATAAGTGACGCCTCACAGAACTGGTGATTAGGATTAAGCAGTGCCTTGCATGAGCTCCTTCTACCAAGTTAACTGCCAAGTTAAAAAGTATTAGAGGTAGAAGGGGGATGGGGAAAGGATAGACAACTCAGTGCATGCTGACCAAGATGGGAGATGTAAGCAATCAATTTTCACACATATAAATTTGTTACTAATTTTCACAATTAAAGATTATTACCATGACCCTGAAAAACTGGTTCTGATATGAAAACACTACAACAGATTGAAGAACTTATTCATTACCTGGGAAACTAATATAGTGAAAATCTGATATAATTTTGAAATGAAATGGTAATTATATTCTATGCATAAAATGAGACTCTCTGGAGGAGAAACTAAGATGGCGGCATAGGTAAACACCGGGAAATTGCTGCCTCCCACAACTTCAAAAATACAACGAAAAGACAAAACGGACATCATCCAGAACCACAGGAAGGCTGACTGAGTGTAAATTCTACAACTAGAAGGAAAGAGAAAAGCACACTGAGAATCAGGAGCTGCGGAGGTAAAGTGCAGAGGTACGGAGGCTCCAGCACGCGCGCGCAGAAAGAGGCTGGTATCTGAGGACGCGGCTGTCTTTTTGAATCAGGAGGGAGTCACAAGCTCCCGACTGCTCTGAACTCCGGTTCCGGGAATTCTCTGGGGACCCAGGACTCATACAGGGAGAAACTGGACTGTCTGGCAGAAGGCAGAACTCGGCTTTCCCTCAGAGGTGCTTGCAGCAATTATCCGGACACTGAGACACGTGGCCCCTTAGGGCAGGGCTGCGGATCCGCCATAGCTGCTTGCTCTGCCCTTTGATCCCATGAGACCCCACCCCACCCAGGCTGCGGCAGAGGCTTTTGCATATGAATGCCCTGGCCCTTTGCAACCTGAAAATTACCTAACAAATTGCAGCTGGGCCAGACAGACCCAGAACTTCCAAGAGAAGGCCCAAGGCCCCACAGCAGCTTGCATTGCTTCACAGCTGGGCCTTATCAGGGCAACTCCAAATTCCAAAAAAGGAAGGGGAATCTGCAGTTCTCTTCGTAGCTCCTGCTGCGTAACCTCAGGCAGAGGCTAAATTAGCACCTCCTTAGATCCAAGAGCCAGTGTACCCAGTGGTCAGAGGGGGACCAACCAGATTACAACTTCTCAGATCCATAAGGGACACACTTAGGGCGCAGACTCAGTGAGCACCAAAGCCCCACTGAAGCAAGTCTTGCCCCAGAAGGGTGTCTTCAGCACAGAAGTTCTCCCACTGCAGACACAGCTGATTCTCACTGCCAATTGGCCTGGAGGTCAATTCCTCCCAGTGATCCTACAACAATCAAGGCATAACTACAACAAGACTGTGCACAAAGCCCACAAGGGGGTGCACCAAGAGTGTCCACCTCAGGTAACTGGGGAGGCTGAGCCACTGGGCCCTACAGGACACCTAGCACACAAAACCACTCTACCAACACAGGGAAGCATGAAAAATGCAGAGACAAAGAAACAGGTCACAAATGACAGAAATGGAGGAAAGCAAACGACTGGATATAGAGTTCAAAACCACGTTTATAAGGTTTTTCAAGAATTTTATGGAAACCGCCGATAAATTTAGTGAGACCCTGGAGGATATGAAAAAAGACCAACTAGAAATTAAGCATACACTGACTGAAATAAAGAATAATATACAGAGATCCAACAGCAGACAAGAGGATCCCAAGAATCAAGTCAAAGATTTGAAATACGAAGAAACAAAAAATACCCAACCGAAAAAGAAAAAAGAAAAAAGATTCCAAAAATATGAAGATAGTGTAAGGAGCCTCTGGGACAACTTCAAGCATACCAACATCAGAATTATAGGGGTACCAGAAGAAGAGAGAGGGCAAGATATTGAAAACCTATTTGAAGAAATAATGACAGAAAACTTCCCCTACGTGGTCAAAGAAATAGACTTACAAGTCCAGGAAGCGCAGAGAACCCCAAACAAAAGGAACCCAAAGAGGACCACACCAAGACACATCATAATTAAAATGCCAAGAGCAAAAGACAAAGAGAGAATCTTAAAAGCAGCAAGAGAAAGACAGTCAGTTACCTACAAGGGAGTACCCATACGACTGTCAGCTGATTTCTCAACAGAAACCATGCAGGCCAGAAGAGAGTGGCAAGAAATATTCAAAGTAATGAATAGCAAGAACCTACAACCAAGATTACTTTATCCAGCAAAGCTATCATTCAGAATAGAAGGTCAGATAAAGAGCTTCACAGATAAGAAAAAGCTAAAGGAGTTCATTACCACCAAACCAGCATTATATGAAATGCTGAAAGGTATTCTTTAAGAAGAGGAATAAGAAAAAGGAACTCTTACCATTTGCCACAGCATGGATGGAACTGGAGAGCGGATAAATACCACATGATCTCACTCATTTGTGGAATATAATGAACAACATAAACTGATGAACAAGGACTAAGGACTGATCCAGAGACGGAGAGGCATTGATTGGACTGTCGGGCCTTGGAGGGAAGGTAGGGGAGGGTGGGGGTAAGGGGGAAAGATCAACCAAAAGACTTATATGCAAGCATATAGACCTAACCAATGGACACGGACAACAGGGGTGGTGAGGGCATGAGCGGAGGAGTGGGGGGGCAACGTGGGGATAAGGACACATATGTAATATCTTAATCAATAAAAAATATATTTATAAAAAATGAGACTATCTGACAAGAAACTTTGAATGAATAGCAAATAAAAGCAGCTATATAGTCATCAGAAACCATGACAGCTTGGAATGTGAAAGGATATTATTATTGAGAGCATTATAAGAGCAATTCATTTATTGTTGCTGCAAAACTGAGTATAGTTCCCAGGAAGGAGCATGGTATAGACACTCTCATTGCTCTGGGTACTGCTGCCACTATAATGGCTCAATACAAAACAAAACCTTAACACTATTTTCCCTTTTTGTCTTTTTTTGTAAAAGTCAAAATCCTCACCCTAACCAGTTTGGCTAAATGGACAGAGCGTCGGCCTGCGGACTCAAAGGTCCCAGGCTCGATTCCGGTCAGGGGCATGTACCTTGGTTGTGGGCACATACCCAGTGGGGAGTGTGCAAGAGGCAGCTGATTGATGTTGCTCTCTCATCGATGTTTCTAACTCTCTATCCCTCTCCCTTCCTCTCTGCAAAAAATCAATAAAATATATTTTTTAAAAAAGTCAAAATCCTCTTCAGATTCATCAGATTAGTGAAAACAGGTACTGAGGTAGGTCTTTAGTAAAAGTGAAGTGGTAGAATGCAAACTTTCAAAAAGCAGGGATGCCTATATGTACAAGGTATCCCCAAAAATGTATACACACTTTGAATAATTAATTCGAATGGGTTAAATCTGAAAAGAAAGAAACATCAATTGAGCTATCAACTGTTAAAGTATATAGGCATTTTGGGGGGACACCCTATCTTACATCACACATAAAAATTAGCTCAAAATGTCGTAAAGACTTAAATGTAAGACCTGAAACAGTAAAATTCCCAGAAGAAAACAGGGGAAAAACTCTTTGACATTGGTCTTGCCCATGATTTTTTTTCTGGATATGACACTAAAAACACAAGTAACAAAAGCAAAAATAAACAACTAAAACTTTATCAAAACAAAAAGTTACTGCAAGCAAAAGTAAAATAAAATGAAAAGGCAACCTATGAAATGGGATAAAATATTAGTAAACCATACATCTGATAAGGGGTTGATATCTAAAATATATAGGAACCTCATACAACTCTATAGCAAAAGAAAATAAAAAAGAAGTAACTTTCACAATTGCAAAGGATGGGGGTCAGGAAGCCCCAATTCTGGTTTCAACACCACCACTTAATAAGTCTATAACTTTGGGCAAATTATCTTTCTTCCCTTGGCAATTCAAATTAGGAATAATAATATCCTCACTGAGATTTAATAATAACCAAATAAAACATACATGAAAGCATTGTTAAAGTTTAAAAAAATGAGAAAAGGGTCTAATAGACATTTTTCCTAAGAATTTATGCAACTGGCCAACATGTATATGAAAAGATGCTGAACATCCCTTATCATCAGAGAACTGCAAATCAAAACCACAATGAGATATCAACCTCTGCCTGTCAGGTGGCTATTATAAAAAAAGATATAAGATGGCAAGTGTTGGTGGGATGTGGAGAAGAGAGAACCTTGTAGACTGTTAGTAGAAATGTAAGTTGGAAAACAGTATGGAGGTTTCTCAAAATATTATAGAACTACCATTTCCCTTTAGCCTCCATGTTTTCTAATGAGAATTCGGCTATGTTTCAAATCATTGTTGCCTTATAGTAAAAAATCTGGCTACTTTCAGTTTTATATTATGTCTTTAGTATTCAGTAAGTTGGACATGGATTTTTGGGGGGTTACCCTGTTTAGAGTGGGCTCAGCTTCTTGAATCTGTAGATTTATGTATTTCAGAAGTTTTCAGTCATGATATATTATTGAGAAAGCCCATTTACAATAGCACCAAAGAAGATTACACTTAAGAATAAATCTAACAAGAAATACATGAAGCCTATAGAAGAAAAATGTTAAAACACTCATGAAAGACACAAAAGTAGTCTTGAAAAAAAATGTTAAGACAGTCCCTATTCTTAAATTGATTCAACACTTGAAAGATGTAGTTCTCTCTAAATTTATGAATTCATGCAATCTCAATAAAAATACCAACAAGCTATTTTATGGAGCTACAAAATTTAATACTAACATTCACTTGGAAAAATAAACATACAAGAAATGCCAGGAGCATATTGAGAAAGAAAAATTACAAGGTAATACTAGCTGTAACAATCTTTAAAATATACTATAAAATCTGTATAATTAAAAATGTCATATTAGCACATGCATAGACAATTTAACCAATGTCATAGAATACAAAATGAGAAATATACCCTAAAGTATATACTAATTTAGAGTATGATAAAGGAAATATCTCAAATGGACCAAAAAGATTAGATCCACAGTTTACACAATAACAAAATTAATTTACAGATGAATTAGTGATCTAATTATTAAAAAGGAAAGAAGGCAAGATTGGATGATAACCTCTTTAAACTTGGTATAAGGAAAAGCCTTTCTATGATTCTAAATTCAAAGGCAATAAATAATTAATGAATTTGAATCTGTTAAAATAACAAACAAGTAGAAAGAAAACTAACCCACTGCAAAGATATATTAATAACATATACCACAAACAAAGAACTAATATATCTAATATATATCGACCATAGGACCAAAAAACGGATAGAAAAATGGGGAAAGAACATGACAGTGTTTTCCATTGGTACAACTTGAGCAGTAAAAATAACTAATATTACTGCATAATACCCTAAAAATAAAATTTAAATACACACACACACACACACACACACACATACATATACACATACACACACATACACATTAAAATTAAATAAATATGTGGTGGTAAAGAATGGCTATTCCTTTAAGAATAATTGAAATTAAAAAATAGAAAAGGAAAGAAGGAAATAGAAAACCATTATTAGGTAAATATCTATATAAACTGAATGGCCAGATTATTATGACTGGCCAGATTATTATGACCACCCCATCAGTACTTCATTGGGCCACCTTTTGCCTTTAATACTGTGGCGATTCTTCTTGGCATTGACTCCACAAGATGTTGAAAGGTGATGTGAGGAATCTGACACCATGCCTGATGAATAGCACTGTCCAGTTCTGTGAGATCTGATGGTTGTGGAACCAGCTGCCTGATGGCTCTTTTAATTTCATCCCACAAATGCAACTGGATTGAGATCTGGTGATTGTGGGGGCCATCTAAGCAAGGTAAAGTCTCTCTCATGTTCTTGAAACCACTCCTGCACAATATGAGCACCGTGGCATGGCACATTGTCTTGTTGAAAGAAGCCATCTCGAGAACCAAGATGGCGTCATATGTAAACACTGGAGAATGCTACCTTGCACAACCACTTCAAAAATACATCTAAAAGACAAAACAGACATCACCCAGAACCACAGGAAAGCTGGCTGAGGGGAAATTCTTCAACTAGAAGCAAAGAGAACAGCATACCGAGACACAGAGGAGGCGCAGTGCGGAAAATACAAAGGTGCGGAGGTTGCGCGGAGCGGGCTGGTGGCTGAGGGCGCGGTTGTCGTTTTCAATCGGGAGGGAGGCTCAGGTCCTGAGCTCCAGTTCTGGGCGAGTCTCTAGGGGCCCAGACTCAAACGGGAGAAGCGGGACTGTCTTTCATCGGTCGGAACGTGAGGGCAGCTTTCATAACTGCTCCCTCCGCCGGCCCTATTTGATCCCGTGTGACCCGCCCTGCCCAAGCCCTGCACAGAGCCATTTGCCGGATAGCCTCAGGCAAAGGCTAGATTAGCACCTCCCCAGAGGACAGAAGTTTTTCCACTGCAGACACAGCTGACTCTCACAGCCAGTTGGCCTGGAGGTCAAATCCCCCCAGTATTAACTACAACAATCAAGGCTTAACTACAATAAGACTGTGCACAAAGACCACTAGGGGGTGCACCAAGAAAGCATAAAAAAAATGCAGCGACAAAGAAAGAAGCCATCTCCATTGGGATACATCATCAACATGATAGGATGAACTTGATCAGCAACGATACTTAGGTATCCTTGTGCTATTCAGACGTTTATAATGATCTGGCCCTCTAGCAACTTCAGCGCGAAATTATAGCTAATTTGCCTACAAATGTCAGGTGGTCATAATAATCTGGCCACTCAGTGTATATAAAAAGCTAATATGCAAAGTGTCCCCTCGGGAATTCGACAGGGCAACTGGGGGTTGGATCACTCTCTATGACGTGTGGTAACCACCACGTGGAAAGAAGGAAGGCTCAAGCCGGCAGCCAGCAGCTGGGGAAGGGAAGGCCCTGCCGGCAGCTGGAAGGCCCCGATAGGCCCTGATTGCCGGCCAGGCCTAGGGACCCTACCCGTGCATGTGCAATTTCATGCACCAGGCCTCTAGTACAGTAATAATTGTCTTAAAATACATTGATGATTGCTAAAATTTATGGACAAACATAAACCTGTTGATATGATACCCTAATTTCTATTAATAAGTTACTTTTTTTTTCATTTTGTTGTTAATAAGTATCTTAGGGAAAATATTTTGTGACCATGCAAATATTCTTTTTATCCTGAATTGGCTCCTGGAAGAGAATAGGGACATTAATGGGAAAAAAGATGAAATTCAAATAAAGTTGATAATTGTATTAACAGTATTATACCCATATTACTTCCTGGTTTTGATAATTGTACTACAGTTATGTCAGATGTTAAGAGATGGAGTTGGAGACTATTTAGGAATTTTCTGTACTATTTAGGAATTTTCTGTGCAATATTTTGACGTCTAATATTCAAAATAAAAAAGTTTTAAAAAGGGTTCTGGAAAAACTATGCATGTATAGTAATAAAATACAGATAAAAGCTATTACCAGGGGTCAGAGGGTAAGTGAAAAAACTGATCTATGCAGGCAACCCATGGGAACTTTTATGGATGATGAAAATGTCTATATATCATGATTGTGTTGGTAGTCATATGACAATAAGTCATCAAAACTGGTGAAATTTTGCTATATGTAATCTGTAACTCAATAAGACTGACAAAAAAATTCCCAATGCAATCCCCACATAAGCAGAATGCAGAGGAGTGATACCAAATGAGATTATATATGTTCTTACCAGATTAATTAACTGAGTGTGTACCACATCTTCTACCAAAACTGCTGTTTCATGAAGAGGTTTCCTAGAATCACCTAAAGAAAACCTGCAAAAAAATAAAAAATTAATCACACCAATATCAAGAATTGCAAAGCTAAGAATGGAAAAGGTGAAAGATATTTACTACAATAATTTGTTTAATGAAGTACAAATTGTTCTCTAAAATAACAGCGTACAGGTACAGTCTCCTATGGATAATGATTTGCATCTCTCTTAAACAGGTGAAAAGCAGTGTTATCTATGCTATTTCTTGATTTGTGTAGTAATTTTTAGGGACATTTACTTTTTCAAAATGTAAAATAATAACAACTATTTAACACTGATAATCAGAAAATCATATTACCACATCCAAATTGCCAATACAGGTCTATAGTAGCCATACAGAAAATTATAATAGCATATAATATAATTAAAATAAAAGCTGCTAAGAAAAATTTATATAAATGCTATAAATCATCATTTGAAAGTATATACAAGCAGATTATCGAGAATGGATTATAAAACTGTTCTTAAAAGTCCTATTCTCAACTTTCAAATGGTGGACCAGATGTACAGAGAGTCACTTCCTGGTAGAGAACATTTAAAAATTCACAATACTATATTAAAAAACTTACATTTCAGCAGTAGGGAAAACAAAACAGAAGTCAGACATAATGATAAAATACAGTTCCACAGGTAAGAGACCCTGCAGCAAAAATTTATTCCTAGCATCCTACAGCCTGGAGTTCAACTAGCATGGTACTCAAGGTCTAGGAGAGAATGCCAGGACCAAAAGCAAGGTAGGTCAGTTTGCAGAACCTAATATGGAGAAAAGTGGAGAGAAAACTAACACCCAGATAGTGATAAATTCGTGTGTGAACTAGGAAAATACCTATTCCACAGAAGGCACTTTGCCTATATCACCGGAGGCTATCAATAAAGAGAAATAATGTGGTACTCTTCTAATATAAAATGATGAAAAATAAATCCTTACATATATGTTCAATTGATTTTCCATAAAAATGGAAAGAACACCTAATTTGGAAAGGACAGTCTTTTCGATAATTGGTGTGGGGGAATGAACTCAAAATAGATCAAAGACCTAAATTAAAGAGCTAAAACTGTAAAACAGAATAGAGGGGAAATTTTTCATGACCTTCGATTTGGCAATGGTTTCTTAAGTATGGCACCAAAAGCACAGGCAACAAAAGAAAAAAAATACATTGGACTGCATCAAAACAAAATCCTTTTATATATCAGATACTATTCAGAGAACCTTCTATTTTCTTCACAAATATATTCAGTATTGAATTCTTTGGACTCCATGAACAAAGTTTCCCTCCCATTTTTTTTTTTAATTTACTTCAAATCTCACTATAGAAAAAGTAAAAAATTATCAACTTGAAATGACTGACTAAAAGATAAAACAACAAATTCAATTAATAACTCTAGTAAAAAGAACATTTTAAAAACATGTTAATTGGATCGTTTTTAACATACATTTTTAAAATGTTCTTTTCATTAGAGATTTAAATTAAAGTTGTTGTTTTATCTTTTAGTCAATTGGATTGTTTTAGTCAAGTGAATTGTTACAACTTGAGCAATAAAAATAAATAATGAGGAGAAACCAAGATGGCGGCCTAGGTAAACACCTGAACAGAATAAACTGGTGAATATAATAGAATCAGGGGCATAGAAAGGGAGTGGACTGACAATTCTCGGGGGAAAGGGGGTGTGGGGAGTGCAGGAAGAGAATGGACAAAAATCGTACACCTATGGATGAGGACGGGGGGGTGGGTAAGGGCAAAGGGTGGGGTGGGAACTGGGTGGAGGGGAGCTATGGGGGGGAAAAAAAGGAACAACTGTAATAATCTGAATAAAAATTTAATTTAAAAAATAATAAATAAATAAATAAATAAATGATGTTACTACATAATATCCTAAAAATAAAACTTAAATATAAATTAGTCCATACATACACACACACATAAAATTCTATTCAGCCATAAAAAAGAATGAAATTTTTCCATTTGCAACAAAATGTTTAGACCTTGAAGGTATTACTCTAAGTGACACCAGAAAGAGAAAGGCAAATACTATACCATCTCACTTATATTTGGAATCTGAAATACAAACAAAAAAACATAGTTGACAGATACAGAGAACAGACTGGTTGCTTGTTAGGTGTGTGTGTGCAAAATGTGTCTAAGGACTCCACAGGTACAAACTTCCAGCTATAAAATAAATAAGCCCTAGGATGTAATGTACAACATGATGATTATTATTAACTAGAGGCCTGGTGCAAGAAATTTTTGCATGGGTAGGGTCCCTAGGCCTGGCTGGTGATCAGGGTCAATCTGCAGGGCAACTGGTGGGGGCGATCAGGGGGCCCCCTTCTGCGGGGCAACCAGCAGGGAGATTGGGAGGGCCCCGCTGGCACCGACCTTGGCTGGCCTAGGACCTGTGGGCTGGGGGCAGCTCCTGTGTTGAGCGTCTGCTCCCTGGTCAGTGCACGTCATAGTCACCGATTGTTCTGCCGGTTGTTCCACCATTTGGTCAATTTGCATATTAGGTTTTTATTATGTAGAATAATACTGTATTGCTTATTTGAATTTTGCTAAGAGAGTTGATCTTAAAAGTCTTCATCACAAAAAAAAATATTTTTTGTAACTATGTATGGTGACAGATAACTAGACTTGATGTGGTAATCATTTTTCAGTATACACAAATACTGAATCATTATTTTGTACACCTGAAACTAATAATACATCAATTTTACTTCAATTTAAACAAAAAATGTGCCTTTTCAGATAATCTCGAAATCCTAAATATTTCTGTCTTCAAGAATTATTTTAAAGTTGTATTTTACAAAAATCACTTTTATAAGAAATTGCTTGTGAGAAATTAAACTGTACTAAATTGAGTAATTGGATACCAATTATGAAATTAAGAAGAAATGAATGTTTTTATATGTATAACATTGAAAAAAATGAATAAAAATAAATGCAGAAAGGGTAATAAGGACACAAACTTATTTTTGTTTCTATATGTGAAAATATTCCATTTCTCTTGAAGAATTTTTTTTTTAAATGTTTGCACTTCTGGATTTTTTTCACAGGATTTTATATTATTCTTTTTCAGTGTATTTAATAGGGTCCACTTTTGGGTTTAAAATAGTCATTTTTAAATTTTCAAGCCCTGTTTAAGATCAGAGTGAAGGACTGATTACGTTTAAATGAAAGGGACCCTATAATAAAGGAGATCCTTTCACAATGTATACATATACCAAGTCCTCACATTGTACAATTTAAATAGCTTACAATTTTATTAGTCAATTATACCTCAATAAAGCTGATTGAGTTATAGAGGAAAATAGATTCTGAAAAAGAAGCCAAGAGGGTAATTTTGATAAAAATCTGTGACAAAGAACCTGCTAGGGCCGTCAGAGAGAACACAAGGCCACAAGCAGACCTGCTCATAAAGCATCCATAAGCCCACCAAAAAGAAAGGACAGAGAGACATTTCTTTACGACCATGTATGCGTCTTCTTGGATGCTGAGCTGCTTTCAGTACTTACTACTGGCTACACACTCTAATGTGGGTAACTTATTCTGGATGCTGTGGTTAAGTAACTGCTGTGGTCTTGGGAGTTACTTTTTTTTATTACTTCTGGTTTTTAGACATTTTTCTACCTCAGGTAACTGACATTACTTTGGAATGGACGCCAAGTGACTACTGCTTGTTGTAAGAAGGTCCTGGGTGCCTTTCTGTCCCCAAAAGAAAGTTTCCTTTTTCCCTTCAAACTACTTATCTGATTATACTTTAAAAACCAGGTATTACTATAATACCCAGGAATGTCTCCTAACTGGAATTAGAGTGAATAGCAGGCTACAGCCCTCACTACACTCTAGTCAGCTAACCTGGCACTAGACAGCACATGCAAACACAGACATCATACTGCTTATGTCATTCTTAACCCAATATTTGTTGAGAATGATTTACCCACTGTTCAAAGGGGTGGTGGAGTGAATAAGTTTGCTATGAACATTCATTTAAGGCAATCAGACAGTTATAAACACATGCAAATTATCCTTACTCTTCGATTTTTATTACCTCTAACTTTCATATACCCCTATGATTTTATCTGTTTTTTCAAAGGAAGAAATTAATTCAATTAACATTGGTTCTGAAAAGGTCAAAGTGATAAGTAAATTAAAATATCAAATGAATACCTAGGATAACAGTTTTTCTAGCAAGTAAGTATAAATATCGAAAAATATAAGAAAAGCAAGAGTATAAAATTATCATTCATGGTCTATAAAATTTATAATATACCAGTGTGAAAAATACATATATATTTGTATAAAGTAAAATAAAAGTTAAGACAGGGTAAAACTTTGAAAAAAGTAAACACTTATATCAGCTATGGGTATTAATTAAACAATCAATAATTGCTTACGGAATCCTAGTATGTTTCAGGCACTGTTGTAGTTATTTATGATCATCAATGAACAAAACACATTAAACAAAAGACAAAAATGAGTAGAATTTGCATTCCAATGAGGAAAAAATACAAAAATCAATATAAATAATATAATAAATTACTAAAGAAGTGATTTGTGTGTTACAAATATAACCTAAGATAAAGGAAAACATAGAACAGAATCAGGAGATGGGAAGTGTGGGATAGGGAAAGGGAGGCACTGTGAAATATTAAAATAATCATGTATTAATCTTGATGTATGAGAGAAATAGCTTTTAACAAATGAGAAGAAGAAAAAATAAATTAGACAATTTTGCAAAAACCAAAGACTTACCTAGGAAAGTTCACCTAGAATTATCACAGCACAAGGCATGAAAATGTGCATCTGAGGAAGTTTACACAAATGACATATGCATATGAATTTCATCTTACAATTCAGAGCAATTTCCTCTTATATCTTATATCCCCAAGAAGCAAATATCCCCATATTCAAGCTGTAATAAGTAAGAGCATAAAGCAAATGATTCCTTATTAGAGGAATAAGAAAGATAATGGATGAATGGTAGGCCAGGGATAGAGCGAAAAGATTTACTCCATTTATCTTATTTTAATAAGAAAAAAAATGAAGGTCAGGGAAGTTAAATAACCATCTCATGGTCACAAATCTAGTTAAAGGCTTTTATTTCACCTAGAAATAATTTTCTGCAATTCTATGTTAAATGAGCAAAAACTGTAACAAATTAGACACATTATTCTTAAATGATTATTTAACAAAGATTAACAAAATAATATAAAGAAAATCTGGTTCAACTACTTTGCAAAACTAATTTCTAAGCCTTGCAGTGCAGAAGCTTTTTAATTTGATGCAGTTACATTTGTTTATTTTTGCTTTTGTTTACTTTACCCCAGAAGACATACTTAAAAAAATTTAATATCAATGTCTAAGAGTTTATTGTCTACGTTTTTTCTAGAAGTTTTAAGGTTTCAGATCTTACATTGAAGAGTCTAACCCATTGAGTTTATTTATGTATACAGTGTAAGAAAGTAGTCTAATTTTTTTTTGCATGCATGCATGCATGCATGCATGCATGCATCTGTCCAGCTTTTCTAACACCATTTATTAGAGAGACTGTGTTTTCCCCATTGTATATTCGTGCCTGTTTTGTTATATATTAACTGACCATGCAGACATGGGTTTATTTCTGGGCTCTCTATTCTGTTCTATTGACCTATGTGTCTTCTTTTATGCCAGAACCCTGCTGTTTGATTACTATAACCTTATTGATATCAGGTCGCATGTACATCCAACTTTGTCCTTATTTCCCAATATTGATTTGGCTACTCGGGGCCTTTTGTAGTTTCATATACACTTTTGCATTATTTGTTCCAGTTTTGTGAAAAATACAAGGAAACCATCAACAAAACAAAAAGATAACAAAATGAATAGAAGATATTTGCAAATGATACATCTGATAAGGGATCCAAAGAAACACAAATAAAGAAACACAAACACACAAAAAACACACACACTCCAATTAAACAGAAAACATGAATAAACATTTCTTCAAAGAGGATATACAAATGGCCAACAGACACATGAAAAAAATGCTCAACATCACTAATCATCAGGGAAATGCAAATCTAAACCACAATGAGATATAACCTCACCCTTGACAGAAAAGCTATTATTAACAAATCAATAAATAAATGTTGGAAAAGATGTGAAGAAAAAGGAACCTTCATGCACTGTTGGTGGGGTTGGAACTGATGCAGCCACTATGAAAACAATATAGAGGTTCCTCAAAAAAAAAAAATTTGAAAATAGAATTATAATATGAGGCCCAACAATTCCACTTAAGCATTTATCTGAAGAAATCCAAACACTAATTCAAAAAATATATGAATCCCTAAATTCACTGCAGCATTACTTATATAACCAAGGCATGGAAACTAAGTTTCCATCGAGACAAATGGATAAAGATGTGGTACATATATACAAGGCAATATTATGCAGCTATTAAAAAAGAATACAATCCTAGCACTTGTGAGAATGGATGGACCTAGAAGGGATTAGGCTAAGTGAAATAACTCAGATCGAGAACGACCAAAAACGTATTATTTCACTTACATGTGGAATCTATAAAACAAAATAAATAATCAAAGAAAACAAATTCAAAGACACAGAGAAGAAATTCAAGGTGTCTAGACTGGAGGAGTTTGGGGAAGAAATGAAAAAGGTAAAAGGAATTGAGGAGTACAAACTGCCAATTATAGAAACTGTCACAGGGATATACAATACAGAATACAGTCAATAATATAACTATATATGGTGCTAGATTATCAATATGGTCACTTCATGTAAGATATATAAACGTCTAATCACTATGTTATATACCTGAAATTAATACAGGGTGGGGCAAAAGTAAGTTTATAGTTGTGAGTAGATGAAAGAGTTCTCCCTGTATTATTATTTATTAATATATTATTTTCATACAAACAACTGTAAATCTACTTTTGCCCTACCCTGTATAATACTGTTTGTGAACAGTAACGAAAACATAAATTTAAAATTTTACAAATAAATAAATACAAAGCCCTGACTGGGTAGCTCAGTTGGTTAGAGCATTGTCCTGATACACCAAGGTTGTGGTTCTGATCCCCAGGGCAGGGCACATACAAGAATCAACCAATGAATGCATAAGTAAGTGAAACAAACAAATCAATGTTTTTCGCTCTCTCTCTCTCTCTCTCTCTCAAATCAATAAAATCAATCAATCAATAAATACAGTTAAAAAATCTTAAGCTTTTTAGAGAAATATGAAATAATTTTCAAAAAGTTGTTTTAGTCCCTGTAGGCCCTGCAAATATTTAATTACACAAGAATTTACCTTATTGTTGCTGAAAGTTAACAGTTAAAAATTAACTTCGCCGAGACCGGTTTGGCTCAGTGGATAGAGCATCGGCCTGCGGACTGAAGGGTCCCAGGTTCGATTCCGGTCAAGGGCATGTACCTGGGTTGTGGGCACATCCCCAGTGGGAGATGTGCAGGAGGCAGCTGATCAATGTTTCTCTCTCATCGATGTTTCTAACTCTCTATCTCTCTATCTCTCTCCCTTTCTCTCTGTAAAAAATCAATAAAATATATTTTAAAAAAATAAAAATTAACTTCTATAACATTGGATATAGACACACTATAATCACAAATTTCACCCAAATTTTCAAGCACATTTCATGGACTGGGATTCAAAGACCCAAGAAAGTTAAGACATTTGCCCATGGCGTTAGTGAAAATAAGCTTATGAATTACATACAGTGAGAAAGTCACTTAAAAATAGAATTTTGCATTATACAGATTATTTAGAAAATTAAAATGAATAAATGTGGCAAACTTTACAGAAAAATTGATCTTATCCAGAAAAAAAGTATTCTGTAGTTAAATGAGTTTAGGAAATGCCTTATATTTTAGTATTTCCTAGATTTGCAATGCATATTACCATATTAGACACTGAGTAGTTCTGAAGGAAAGAAACTTTTGGTTTCCAATGTGTATGTAATTATTTTTCTAAGCCCACTTAATTATGTAGCATTGAAAATCAATTTAGGCAACACTGACATCAGGAAAAGGATGCCAATATGACTTCAGACCTTTAGTGAGAGGAGCCAAAATAAGCAGCAGCCTCAGGTATTAGAACTTCAAAGTTCTTCCGTTTTAAACAATGAGATGATAATGTGTAATAATAACAATTGTTTTTTTTAACTTAGTAATCATTGAACAAATATTTATTGTGGCCTATATATCAGGCACTAAATTTTACACTAGCTGAGCATTTTGAAAGTTGCACAAATGAGGGAGTTTTCAGTAGCTATGGTTAGCAGTCACCCTGCCGGTATTCAGCTGGCCCCTGCGCCTCCTCACAATGGCAGCTCCTCACTGCTGGAAGCCAGTCAGGAACAGAATCATGCCAATCAACCTGCCTCTGAGTGCAGCGGTCTCATCTGCGTCCTGGCTTCTAGATGACATCCTCCTCCAGAACAATGCCAACCCCTGAACGCCATGCTTCCCGCACTAATAAGATGAGTAGTTTTCCTGCTAACAGACTGTGTGACCAGCATACATTTTTCTTTAATAAGAAACAATAAATTCATTTTTTTCTATTTCAGATAGTGAATGATGCTTTCATTAAGTTGCATAGGGTTTAAGAAAATCTGCTCTCACAGCCCTATCAACCTAACCACGACTCCTACCTTTTAACTTCTTATTTTGAAAGATTTCAAATCAACAGGAAAAAACAAAATAACGGTACAATGAAAATACACATTTTTCATATAGATGCACCAAACTGTTATCATTTTGGAACATTTGCTCTCAAAATTATACATACACATTTATATACAGTATATATACAAACACATTACAAACATATATACTTGTACTTTATCTACATCTATTTTTCCTTGAAGAACATTTATTGAGTGCTTTACATGTGCCTGGCATACTTAGTTAAATTGTCATTTAAACCTCTTAAAGACCCACCCAGTCTCTCCCACTTTTGGAGAGCTATTCTTTAATCGTAAGTGAAATTATGTTTCTCTGTTAACTTTCATACATGAGGCTTAGTTTTGTCACCTAGAACTAGATGAAATATCACATCTATCTTTTACATGTGACAGGTTTTAAAAAATATAAAAAAAGCTGCTTAAAACTTTTTTAGGTAAAGTGTCATTTTAAAGTTTTATTGAGATAGGACTTATCCTATACAATAAAAGGCTAATATGCAAATTGTCCCCTCAACCAGGCATTCAACTGGGAATTCGACCAGGGGGTGGGGCCGGCCTACCAACCTCCCGTGACCCCTCTCCCTGGCCGGCCCTGCCCCCGATCGCCCCCCCACCCTCACCCTGATGGGTGGTGGGGCCGGCCAGCCAACCTCCGGTGTTCCCTTCCCGTGGCTGGCCTGACCCGATTGGCCCCAACGGGGGCAGGCCGGCCGGACCCCACCCATGCATGTATTTGTGCACCGGGCCTCTAGTATACTATAAAATCACATGTATAAAGGGTTTAATTCAGTGACCTTTAGTAAATTTATACAGTTGTACCACCACCACTACAGTTCAGTTTTAGAATATTTCCATCATTCTAAAAAGACGTCTCTTGCCCATTTACAGTTAATCCACATTCCCATCCCCAGCTCAAGGCAATCACTAATCTACTTGAAGAAACCATGCCTCCTCGCTAGTCTTCATGGTTAAAGACTCTTCATTTCTTATCCTTTAATAAAGGGTACTTAAATGGCATATCCTTAGATAGGCCTTTTGCAACTATCACCATTTCTAATCCTCACTGAAACAGAATAGCTTAGCATTTATTTGGTTTATATATTGAGGTCCCACTCAAAATAATATCTAAAGAAAAAAGGTTCCAAAACTTTTAAATAAACAAAGAAAATGAAAACCTCTAATGTACTAGTAAGTGTTGAAGAAGTCACAAGCCCAATATGAAGCCCTGTAGCTAAGAGATAACCTTGAGACTATAGATCAACGCTTCATGGGCTAGGAATTGGTGAACCAATTATCAAGGTGCCTTTGTCTTTACTCCAGTTCTCAATCTCACTTGTAAGAACATCTCACTGAATTTTTGTACTATTCTGCTGTGGCATTACCCTATCATAAAGGGAAGTCATTTTACTCTGATAGGTACTGTGAACTCATGCAATTTCCTTTAATTAAAAATGCCAGATTTATTTGTTGAGATTGATGTCAAGTTTACTAGAGTGCAAATACTAGAATCCCCCTTCCCCCACCACTTTAAAATAAAGCAAACTCATGCCAAAATTATAATTTAATTACACTTCCTTAAATAGCCTTCTAGAAAAACCACCTGGTAATAATACCACTGTTGTAACTATATTCTCTCCTAATGTACTTATGTTTCCAGGATTTAATTTGTCACCTAAAATAACAGTTTTAGTATCATATACTATAATACTGACTAAATGAACCTATAAATTCAAAAATATGGAAAACAGTGCAAAGTTGTAATATTATCAATTAAGTAAATTAATTTTGCAAATATTCATGACTGCCAACATGAAAATGCATAAATATTCCAGTTGTAGTATATAATACATTCCATTTGCTCCTTCATAAAGAGCTTCTGTTTTAATCAGGAAATGTACAAGACAACTGTCTTTCTAGAATATGTAAACTAGACAATGGTCTGTCACTTTTGTTCTGAGAACATTAAGAAAAAGTTTATCTCTAGTTCCCATAATTTTCCTCAAATCAAAATAAAATTGAGTATGCCAGAAGAAATGCATTTCAAGTCTGTTCTCCAGAAAATGGATAAAATAGTGGTAATATGAGAAAGATGTTAAAAATTAATTATATATAACAATTTTACTAAAGAATAACATGGAGGATATATGAATGATCTTTTGGCTTTATTTTAGATTACCCTCTACAACTTTTAAAGTTGGGCATGTAATAAAACACTTTTATTGCTGTTTACACACAGTATCACTGAAAATCATATTAATCTTTAAATGAAAAGTTTAGTTGATATTTCTAGTAGCTTACAATGAATAACATGTGCAATCTTCTAAATGTACTAAAAATGTTCATAAAACATCTATCTACCTTCCAAACACCAGCCCATATATTATTAAATATATTCATAAGGGCTGTGTTGAAGCAAATACAAATATTAATAATAATTAACATCAACCACCAACTTACAGCATACACAAAAATACACTCAAAATGGGTAAAGGACTTAAACCTAAGATGGGAAACCATAAAAATATTAGAGGAATCCACAGGCAGCAAAATCTCAGACATATGCCGAAGCAATATCTTCACCGATACAGCTCCAAAGGCAATAGAAACTAAAGAGAAAATAAACAAATGGGACTATATCAAAATAAAGAGCTTCTGCACAGCAAAAGAAACCATCAACAAAACAAGAAAGCCCATTGCATGGGAGAACATATTTGCCAATGTTATCACCAATAGGGTTTAATCTCTAACATTTACAGGGAACTCATACAACTTAACAAAAGGAAGATAAACAACCCAATCAAAAAATAGGCACCGGATCTAAATGGATACTTTTCGAAAGAGGACATAAGGAAGGCCAAGAGACATACGAAAACATGCTCAAAGTCATTCATCAACCAAGAAATGCAAATCAAAACGACAATGCGGTACCATCTCACACCTGTCAGAATGGCTATCATCAACAAATCAACAAACGACAAGTGCTGGCGAGGATGTGGGAAAAAAGGAACCCTCGTGCACTGCTGGTGGGAATGCAGACTGGTGCAGCCACTGTGGAGAACAGTATGGAGTTTCCTCAAAAAACTAAAAATGAAACTTCCATTTGACCCAGTGATCTCACTTCTAGGAATACATCCCAAGAAACCAGAAACACCAATCAGAATGGATATATGCACCCCTATGTTCATAGCAGCACAATGTACCATAGCTAAGATTTGGAAATAGCCTAAGTGCCCATCAGGAGATGAGTGGATTAAAAAACTGTAGTATATCTACACAATGGAATACTACACTGCTGTAAAAAAGGAATTCTTACCATTTGCAACAGGATGGATGGAACCGGAGAGCATTATGCTAAGCAGAATAAGCCAGTTAGAGAAAGATAAATATCACATGATCTCAATCATTTGTGGAATATAATGAAAAACATAAACTGATGAATAAAAACAGATCCAGAGACAGAGAAGCATTGATCAGACCGTCAAACCTCAGAGGAAAGGTAGGGGAGGGTGAGGGTAACGGGGAGAGATCAACCAAAGGACTTATATGCATGCATATAAGCATAACCAATGAACACAGACACCAGGGGGGTGAGGGCATGAGTGGGGGGGTGGGGGAGGCAATGGCGGGATAAGAACACATATGTAATACCTTTATCAGTAAAGGGAAAAAAATTAAAATAGTAGTTAACACCTAGCCTTAGAACGGTCACAGAATCCTATAACTCTCTAACTCCTTTGCTGATTATATGAAAAGTCTTTATTGAGATAGCAAATCTGGCTTCTGCCTTTGGTTCTGGACTTTTTTCCAGCCACACATGCTTTCTTCCTGCCTTACATATCAAACTACCTATAGATTGCTGACCACACAATGAGTTTCACATCTTGGGCCTTTGTATGTGATATTGTCTCTGACAAATATGTGTTTGTTTCTTCTTTCATTCAACTAATTCCTTCAAAATTTAGGTCAAGGGGTACCACTATTGGGAAATTTTCCCTAATCCCCAGTTTAATTTAGATGTTCTCTGCAGTATATTGCATTGAGAGCCCTACTTCCTCACCACACACTATATCAATTCCCATTGTCAAGTATCTTTAAATGCATCCACACTGTAATTCTGAGCTTAATCATTTTATATACTTTGGCCAATAAGATATTAGCAGAGGTCAGCAAGCAGAGGCTAAGAAGCACTTATATTTCAACTTGTGCTCTTGCACTATGCCTCTGCCATGAAAACATGCCCAAACTAATCTGCTGGAAAACTAAAGACACCTGGAGCAGAGCTGAGTCAGCTCAGTTCTCCAGCAGAGGCATCCCAGGATGGTTGAATAGGCTGATAGTCAGCTGACACTCAGACAAATGACAGAACTCAGTCAAGACTGGTGGGGCTGCCTAATCTATGAACATAATGCTGAGGTTTCACTACTAAAGATTCATGGCTTTTTTCATATACAGCATTATTGTTGCAACAAATAACCGATTTATCCTCCTAGATGCTTCCATAGCACTTATCATAGAGGAAGGGAAGGATCAAAAGTAGAGTCTTGTGGAAGAAGAAAACATTCTTATGGAAAAGGATACTGGTGATGAAGAAGAACAGCCATTTAGATGGATTCATCTCCCACTGATTTCACTGGGATCTCAGATTCTAAGGGATTTTCCCCAGAGGGTGCAATTGAAGGGGGAATACACACTAAATACTGGTAGAGCAGAGTAAACCCTAAGGCAGGGCTCCTCAAACTTTTTAAACAGGGGGCCAGTTCACTGTCCCTCAGACCGATGGAGGGTCGAACTATAGTTAAAAAAAAAAACTATGAACAAATTCCTATGCACACTGCACATATCTTATTTTGATGTAAAAAAACAAAACGGGAACAAATACAATATTTGTATTTGCATGTGGCCCACGGGACGTAGTTTGAGGACCCCTGCCCTAAGGCATATAGGTAGCTATGTATTAGAAGAGAAAAAAAAATACCTACAATTCACATGACTTGTGGATACAATGTTAGCAGAAAAGAGCCAATAATTGTAGTACTTTGGCTGACAACAATATGGGGTTATGCAGAAGATAGCAGGGCAGAGAATCAAAGAGTGTATTCTTAAAAATCTTAACATTCTCATAGTAAGAGGTAATTGGCAGAACTTCAAAGATGCAAAAGAAAAAGGGCCCCCATTTTTTCTTTTATCCTGTAATCCCACATACATTTCCCATACTTCACTGCTTATGCACCTTTGCCTCTCTACCTAGAAGGCTTTGTTGTACCCCTTAATCTGCCAGCACCTTTCATATCCTATTTAATACCATCATATCTCTTAAGATCTTGATCAAATGTTTCCCCTTCCAGAAATCATCTCTAACATCTGTCACAAGAACTAATTATACACCCTTAGAATTTGTACATGCATATGTATAACATAAAAAAACATTAGTGCTAATTAGGTGATGATAGAGACCTGACCTTTTTCATCTTTAAGAAATGAAATAGCATATAATGCAAACCCAATAAATACTTCCTGAATGAAATCACAGCATAAGGAAAAAATATTCAAAATCTTACTATATTTGGTATGCTTTTGTGAACAGTTAAAAATTATTCAAAAAGGTACCAAATTAATGCTATTTTTTAACATCAGTAAATATAACAAAATAAAAGAAAAGAAATGAATCTGAAAGGTTGTAAGATTTAGAATCAATATAACCAATAACAGTAATGAGGAAAATGATAATCAGTAGATAATATTTACATACTGAGTATTTACTATTTGCTAGATACTACTGAACTGATTTAAATGTCAAAATGACCCTCTGAGGTAGGTACTATTATTACCATTTAGAGCAGTGGTTCTCAACCTTCTGGCCTTTTAAATACAGTTCCTCATGTTGTGTCCCAACCATAAACTTATTTTTGTTCTACTTCATAACTGTAATGTTGCTACTGTTATGAATTGTAATGTAAACATCTGATATGCAGGATAGTCTTAGGCGACCCCTGTGAAAGGGTCGTTCGATCACCAAAGGGGTCGCGACCCACAGGTTGAGAACTGCTGAAGAGGCATGGACAGGTCAACTAGATTACCCAAAGTCACATATTTAACTAGTGAAACAAACGGAATTCCACCTCTCACCAGTCTAACTGTAAACTCTAAATATCAAACCCTGACTACTCTATATTGTCTTTCAAAGAAACTGAAAGGGCCTCAAATGCAATTTATTTAAACTTCCACAATTAAAAATCAAATTAAAAATTTAAGAGCACATAAGCATATATTCAACTAGCAGGTGGCTACAGTAGGTTATTGGATGACACTTAGTTAAATTACAAATTACCTTTTTTAAATTAAGTGTGGAACATGCAGAAAAGTAAACAAATGTTTAAAGGCTACAGTTGAATTTACAAGATTAAGAGGAAAAATCTGGACAATTGAAACATCAAATGCTATCAGAAGGATAAAAAAAATCTTCCAAGTCAAATGTAAATAACTAGTTTTCTTTCTAATCATTCAAATAGCTGAGTATACCACATGAAATTAATATTTCAAGTCTCAAGAATTAACTGTAAATATTAAAACTGCATAACTGGGAAAATCCATAGTACATTTATGTATAAATCAATGTAGTTCTGGAACAAAATTCAGAAATCATTCCAGTAATTAATGTAAAACTTCCAAGGCTAAAACTTGGTAAAATTTATGCTTTTCAATGTAGAAATACCAAAACAATAAGAATAGAATTAATCTCATCACATATGATTAAAACTGATACTTGAGCACAGGCCAGTTAACTAGATACATAATTATTATATTCAGAGTGAAATTTTATTCCCAGTTTAAAGGCACCAATACCATTCATATACCATGCACAAAAAGTTTGATGAACAGAGAAAAATCATAGACCTGGAGTTTCCCAAATAACTTCAGGAATTTCCACAATCTTATGTTCCTATAGAAGTAAAAACTAGAACAAATTTCAAATCTCAAATCCCTTGGTGAATCTCCAGTATGAGGGAAAAAGGGGAAAGTGTGATGCCCTATGACATGGGGCCCAGAGGATACCAAGATTCAAACAAGTGTAATGTCTCCCTTAGTATTTTTTTTTCTTTTTTTTAAAATTTATTTATTTTTAATTAAATCTTTATTGTTCAGATTACTACATTTGTTCCTCTTTTTTCCCCCCCATAACTCCCCTTCTCCCAGTTCCCACCCCACCCTCCGCCCTCACTCCCCACCCACTGTCCTCATCCATAGGTGCACGGTTTTTGTCCAGTCTCTTCCCGCATCTCCCCCACCCACTTCCCCCCCAAGAATAGTCAGTCCATTCCCTTTCTATGTCCCTGATTCTATTATAATCACCAGTTCATTCTGTACATCAGATTATTTATTCACTTGATTTTTATTTTTTTTAATATATTTTATTGATTTTTTACAGAGAGAAAGGGAGAGGGATAGAGACTCAGAAACATCGATGAGAGAGAAACATCGATCAGCTGCCTCCTGCACATGTCCCACTGGGGATGTGCCCGCAACCCAGGTACATGCCCTTGACCGGAATCGAACCTAGGACCTTTCAGTCCGCAGGCCAACGCTCTATCCACTGAGCCAAACCGGTTTCGGCTCACTTGATTTTTAGATTCACTTGTTGATAGATGTGTATTTGTTGTTCATAATTTGTATCTTTACCTTTTTCTTCTTCTTCCTCTTCTTAAAGGATACCTTTCAGCATTTCATATAATCCTGGTTTGATGAACTCCTTTAGCTTTTCCTTATCTGTGAAGCTCTTTATCTGACCTTCAATTCTGAATGATAGTTTTGCTGGATAAAGTAATCTTGGTTGTAGGTTCTTGCTATTCATCACTTTGAATATTTCTTGCCACTCCCTTCTGGCCTGCAAAGTTTCTGTTGAGAAATCCGCTGACAGTTGTATGGGTATTCTCTTGTAGGTAACTGAGTTTCTTTCTCTTGCTGCTTTTAAGATTCTCTCTTTGTCTTTTGCTCTTGAAATTTTGCCGCCATCTTGGTTTTCAGGAGCTCCCTTAGTATTGATAAGAAGCTAGAATATTAGATACACAACCTGCATTCTCTTAGCTTCAGGGAGTTCCCTCTCCATTCTTCCCTCTCATTCCAAAGAATCAAAAAGCTATGAAATTATATTCAGGTGACTGTCTAAATATATATTTCACAGCTGGATGACTCAAAATAATATTTAATACCTAAAATTAATTTGTTCAGATTGCACTATTCTTCATTAATTCAGCTAGCTAGTTTCTACTTATAGTTGTGGTCCTAAAACCCTACGTGAGAAAAGTTAAGTGAAAGAAAAACTATTGTTTAAAAAACAAAAGAAGAGAATAGAGAGTGCCAGAGTGAGGAAATACTGTTGCTGTTTTGTTAATCCTCACCTGAGGATGTTTTTCCATTGATTTTTTAGAGAGAGTGGAAGGACTGGGGAGAGACAGAGAAACATTGATGTGAGAGAGACATATGGATTGGTTGCAGGGGACTGAGCCTGCAACCAAGGTACATTCCCTTTACTGGATTTAAACCCATGACCCTTCACTCAGAGGGCCAATGCTCTATCCACTGAGCCAAACCTGCTAGGGAGGAAATACTATTTTCTATACACTTACCCTTTAACTTTAACTAAAAAAGAAAGTGCCAAAGTAATCTGTTTACCCTCACTATTTTTAAAAAAATATATTTTATTGATTTTTTACAGAAGGAAGGGAGAAGGATAGAGAGTTAGAAACATAGATCAGTTGCCTCCTGAACACCCCCTACTGGGGATGTGCCTGCAACCAAGGTACATGCCCTTAACTGGAATCGAACCTGGGACCATTCAGTCCGCAGGCCAACGCTCTATCCACTGAGCCCAACCAGGCAGGGCTACCCTCACTATAATTTTACACAGGTGTCATCTCAATTGTGCTGTTAACATGCAATAGCCTCCAACAATCTATTCCAGACCTGGAGCAGAGTGGGGGTGAGGAATCTGTGAGGGAGAAGAAGACTAATGAGGTTGTCTTAGCACTTTTAGTACATGTTATAAGAATAACAGAACAGAAAAACCTTGGTTCCATTCAGTATAACTACCTCAATTTTTTAAAAATCACATATACTTGAGAGCTAAGACCCTTATATATTTTCTCTATAAAAAACTTAATTTTTGAACATTTGGCAGCACCTTTGGAATAAGAAAAATATTGATATTTATAAATATACTTATATTTTTTAAATCATGAAACATTGATATTTATATCATCTAAATATTCTAGATTGCTATTAGTTAAGAGGTTATTGATATCCACCACATGCACTTGTGTGTGTGTGTGTGTGTGTGTATGTGTATATATATATATATACACACACACCTTAATTTAGATATAAATTCAATTATGTTTAACAATATTCACTGAACATCAAGATGTAAGCCCTCTCCTAAAAGCTAAGGAACACAAATATGAACAACATCAGTTCCTTGTGAACTCTAACAATAATATAGAGCATATTGGCAAATAACATACCCATAAACAAGTATAACTGTCTCTTTTAGTAAAACATAAAATTATATTGATTATCTACTTTAAAAAAATGTGTGAGGTAGTCTAACAGGTTGGGAATAAACTACTAGCATAGTCCAGGGTCAGCAAACATTTTCTTGAAAAGGTAAGATAGTAAATATTTTCACGTTTGTGCTCCATAACGCCTCTGTTGTAATGCACAAATATACTTTAGCACCACAGCAACCATCAACAATCCATAAATGAATGAATGACCATGACTATGTTCCAGTGAAACTTTATTAATGATTATTAAAACGTGAATTTCACATAATGGTTCTGTCACAACCTATTATTACTCTTCTGATTTTCACAACCATTTAAAAATGTAAAAACCGGGGAGAACCAAGATGGCGGAGTAAGGTACAGACCTGTGCGTGCTGCCTCCCACAACAACATTGAAACTACCAATTATAAAACAAACAGCTGTCATTCAGAATCATGGGAAGCTGGCCCAGTGGGAGCTCTACAACTGGAAGGAAAGAAAGAAGAGCACTGAGACTGAGTAGGATGTACAGAGGCGCCAAGAACAGAGGTACGGAGTCACACGCCAGGCGGGCTGCAACTGGATGCGCGGTTTTTTTCAATCGGAAGGGGTTACAAACTCTCGAATCCACTGAGCTTGTTTGGGGCGGGATTCTGGGGTTCCAGACCCCTACGGGGAGAGGCATGACGGCCTTGCAGCGGGTCAGAGAGTGAGGGTGGCTTTCTCAAGGAGCTGCTCGCCAGCTCTTTGCTCCGCCCTGGTGATTCCCAGACACCCCATCCTACTCAATTTACATCCCCGCCCAAGCTGTGCCAGTGGCACATAAGGAACCACCTGCACTTTTGCAGCCTAACCCAACAAACTGTAGATTTCAACTCCTCGCATACATAAAGAACACACTCAAGAAGCAGAATCAGGTTCGAAGGAAGCTGGAGCTGGACCGGCTGAGCCGGCGACATGGAACCACTGTACCAGCAAACGCACAAACAGGTCCACCAGATCCAGTCTTGCATGGGATGCTGGGAGACGGCAGACAAGCAGTCTGTGCACTTAGTAGAAAATGAAATCCAAGCAAGCATACCAGATATTCAGCCACCAAGAACGCCTGGAGATTTTGTCCAGCAAGGAGCTGCCCAACAAAAGACAGAATGCCAAACTTCATGTTGACCAGTTAAAGTATGATGTCTAGCACCTGCAGACTGCTCTCAGAAACTTCCAGCATCGGTGATACACAAGGGAGCAGCAGGAGAGACAGCAAGAGGAGCTTCTGACTCTCACCTTCACCCCCAACATGGGATGCAGCGCCCCCTGCGAGGCTGCGACAGCCCCTGTGAGGCTGCGACGGCCCCTGTGATACTGTGACGGCCCCTGTGAGGCTGAGATGGCCCCGGTGAGGCTGAGACGGCCCCTGTGAGGTTGAGATGGCCCCTGTGAGGTTGAGACGGCCCCTGGGAGGCTGTGACGGCCCCTGTGAGGTTGTGCCGGCCCCTGCGAGGCTGAGACAGCCCCTGCGAGGCTGCGCCAGCCCCTGGGAAGCTGAGAAAAATACCACATGATCTCACTTATTTATGGATAATAAAGACCATTATAAACTGATGAACAAAAATAGATACAGAGGCAGAGCAGCATTGAACAGACTGTGAAACTACAGTGGGAAGCCTGGAGAGGGTTGGGGGGGTAAGAGATCAACCGAAGGACTTGTATGCATGCATATAAGAATAACCAATGGACACAAGACACTGGGGGGTAGGGGAGGCCGGGGCAATGTCAAGGGGGGAGGGGGGAAGGAGACATATGTAATACTCTTTGTAATACTTTAAGAAATAGAATTTTTAAAAAAAATGTAAAAACCATTCTTAGTTACCCATGTGCAAAGCACATGGCTGTCAGCATTTGGCCCTCAGGCCACAGTCTGCCAACCTCTAGTATAATCAAACACCAATGCCAAATAATGCATGAACTTAGAGTGACTCCAGTAGGTACTGCTACAAGTATTCAGAGAAGAGAGAGGAAAATATGTTAAAATAATCAAGAAAGACTCTTTGAATCAGAAGTACTTGAGCCAGGATCTAAGAACGATGAGAACTCCTACCGTAGTTACCATCTAATTAGTATATGCAAGAAAGCTGTTCCATTCTCTGAAAAAAACCCCAAAACCTGCTATTTTGTCAAAATATGTAGAAAACAACATGCAATTAAGTGTATACTGTTGTTTAAGCTGCACAATACAGCTTACCAATTTTTGAAATATTGTATACTCTAATTTAAAATGGTAAAAAACAGTTACAGGTTATAAAAAATGAATGTGGAAGTCAACCCTCACTGTATTTACAGAGGCAATGGAGCTAAAACAAGTCATTAGGGTGAGCCCTAATTCAATATACAGACATCCTTATCAAAAGGAGA
Organism: Myotis daubentonii; assembly: GCF_963259705.1. Taxonomy (NCBI): domain Eukaryota; kingdom Metazoa; phylum Chordata; class Mammalia; order Chiroptera; family Vespertilionidae; genus Myotis; species Myotis daubentonii. Next base: position 84,273,311 of record NC_081845.1, on the reverse strand, counting down.
AATTTGGAAACAGATAGACACACAGAGGGAAGACCATGTGAAGACACACTGGGAGAAGCAATGTGACTGAAGTGATGCATCTAAAAGCCAAGAAATTTCAAGGAATGCCTGCAAATACCAGAAGCTAGAGCAGACAAGAAAGGATTCTCCCTCGAGCTTTCATGGAGATTATGGCCCTGCTGACTCCTTCATTTTGGACTTCAGTCTCCAGAACTGTAGGAAAATGTGTTTCTGCTGATTTACGCCACCCAGTTTTGGGTACTTTGTTATAGAAGCCCCAAGAAACTAATACACACACATCAAGTACTAATAATGTTTTTCACTTTGTAAGACTATTATTATAGTACTCAAGTAACCATGTCACCATTTAATGAACAACAAAAATACGATGTCTGAAACAACATGAACAATGAGTTAAAATTGTCATGTTAAAATTAAATTGATTTCTTTGCATGATATGGCTAGCAAACAAGTCATTCCTTGTCTTTTCCCCTCAATACCTCAAACCAGATGTTCTTGGGCTGGATAGAAAGCTAACACGCAGAAGGAAAGATAGACTCATACTTATTTATCTGCTGCCACTTGGTGTCAGGGTGAGTTTCCTAAATAAAGCAGAGGAGTAATTAATTTGGTTGTTGCAATTAGGAACCCTGGTCTCCTCAATGTCCATATGGTATATCTCTTCTCATTACACCTAGTGTGCTCCTCAGTAATTCAAGAAATGACCACTAAGCCCACCTTCTTTCCAAATGGAGGTAACATAAGCAACCAGGAAATTGATTTGGATCCATGTCAATTTTTCTTCTTTTTCAAGATGGAGCTTTACATTAAAGAATAAAAGAAACCATATTTTTCTTAAAGCAAATGAAAGCATAACTACCTTACTCAAGAGCTCTTTCTTACAGTTGTTATGCTTTAACATTTTCATTAAATGGTATGCTAATGGTTTAAATGTGAGCACAGTCTCACTTCTTTAGAAAAAAAAAAAGAATAATTGGGGCATTGTCTTGGATCAAGGCCATTCAGTAAAAATAAAGTAGGTCAGCAACATCAAGGCTACCACAGAATTGTTAGATTACCTTTTTATATATTGATCATTTATTAAACCATAATTCATACAACATAAGATATTTTTAAAATATTAAAAAAGAGCTCGAATTATAGGATATCAATTATTATCTTCATTCTATGTTTTAATAGAACATCTCCGAAAATGTGAGTTTACTAGGAATGTGAAGGAAAACTTAACCTTAATTTGAGTTTCTTTACGTTTTCCTGGAGGAAGCTGATTGATCTAGGACATATTTAACTGTTACAACTCCTTATTTTGTTTTTCCTTCTAAGGCTTCCAATTTATACAAACACTTTATCTGGAATCCTTTCTAATCCTTTTCCCCAAAGTACTCTTTTGTATAATGTGTAGAATTAAAACAAGGTGGAGATTCTAATTCAAGCCGTTAACCATAGTCCCAAGATTATAATGACCTATAATGTACTAATATACTAAAAACTTGTTTGGGCAAAAATTAGTTTGGAGTTAGGAAAACGTATTAAAAGATCCCTTTGGCCCTGGCCAGTGTAGCTTAGTTGGTTGGGTGATATCCCTTGCACAGAGAGGTTGCTGGTTTGATTCCTGGTCAGGGCACATGCCAGGGTTGCAGGCTAGATCCCCAGTAGGAGGTGTGCAGGAGGGAGTCCATAAATGTTAAACACTCACACTGATGTTTCTCTCTTTTCCCTTTCTCTCTCTCTCTTTCTTTCTCTCTCTCTCTCTCTCTCTCTCTCTCTCTCTCTCTCTCTCTCTCTCTCAAAAATCAATTAACTATTCTTTTTTTTTTTTAAAAAAGACCCCTTTGGTAGTAAATTAGGAGAGGCATACTGGGTACCAATTTTGAGACATGGGTTCATTTTATTTATATTTAAGCAGAACTTAAGATTTTTGTAATCAATCAATTAAACTTATACTTGGTTTTAACACTACTACTTTAAGATGTGGTAAGAGAGAAATCTACCCTGAGCCTTGAATGTCACTAACACGACAACTTCAACACTCATCACTGGCACATAACTCATATCATCTGGGCCCTGGGGAAATACTTCTCCACATTTCTCAAAACAAAAGGCTACTGCATCAAAATGCCATGAAGGTTTGTAGGCTGTGTTACTACTGACCTGAGAAATGCACACCGCTCTAGGGAATTGGCAGGATTAGTGGTAGAAATGCAGAGGTTCTCCAATCCTCCTCTGAAATAGCATGTATGCAAAGGATTCTTGCATTACAAAGTACCATTTGCAAATACTGCCAAGGATCCATTTCCTTCCTTGTCTTCCAGTTATGACTGGTGATTTCAGGGATATTTATGATGACACCAATTGGTTGTCCACCTCTCTCCTGCGGGGAGCCCTTCCCTACATGGGCTGTCATTTAAATTCTTGTTCTTTGCCCTGCAAATTTTGGGGGGCAGGCTTGAGCAAAACTGGATCAGACACACTAGGGTTAAAATAAAATATTTCTAACTCGTTTCTAGCACAGATTTATTTTTTTGTAATAGAAAAGAATAACGTATGTTTGGAAATTCTGGTTGAAATATTAAGAACTATTAACCCTAACCTATTCCAAAAAAAAGTGGACATCTTTTCTATTTTTAAAGATTTACAGTAAAAGAAAGTCCAAAGCTATATTATTGTTTATGTTAAAGTTTCCATTTTCAGCTTATTTGTATTTTTATCCATTACAAACATGTTTTGAAAAAGCAGATTCACATACAATGTCAGCCAACTTTTCAGAGACCCAAACATGATCTCTCAAAATATGAACTTACAAATGTCCTAATGTCTCTGAACCCAGAGGTGTCAATGTCACCGAGGTGCCCAAAAGTTAAATTTCAAGGCTGCTTATCAAGCGCAGTAACTGAACACTTGAACTAAACTCATAAGTGTGCAAAGAAGTAAATATCCATCGGGAAAAAAATCCTGAATTACAGGGTGGCCCATTGAAAACAGTTCCCATTTAATAATGTGGCTGTGCAGGGCCTCTTTTAAATGGGCCACCCTGTATGAAGCTTAAGTCCAAGATAAAAAATGTCCTCCCTTGAGAATTTTTAAAAACCAGAAACACTGTAGGTTTAGTGGTTATTTTTAAGGTTTTAGATGGTTTCTTTGGACTCCTTTAGAACTGAAAAAAGATGGATACACATTTTAAAAATGAAATGTTACAACCACACATCTGTAATGAGAACCAGTGCCAGTGGATATTTTTAAAGCAAATTAAAACGGTCAACTTTTTTTTTTTTAACATAGGCAAACAGCTGCTATACACACAGTGCACAGTAACTACTTTTCAGCAAAAGTTCAGAAGGAATTTCCTAATGAAGATTTATGGGATGTTCTGGGATTGATAATTAAAGGTTCCCCTAAAAAGATATGAATGACAGCATCAAAGATGTGAGGGGTAAGGGCACTAAGCATGCCTGTGCTCTGAGGGAAGGGCCTGGGATTTAAAATAGAAAATAGACAAAGTAGTTACCACAAAGGGAAATGAGGATGAAACTGACACGGAGCAAACCTTTAATGTACATCTTTTCCCTACTGACTTTAAAGTGTTTTGTAAAATTCCAAAGTGATTTCTAATGTTTAAATGCCACTATTATTTAGTTCGGTTTTTGAAATCCTCACCCGAGGATATGCTTTCATTGATTTTTTTATTTTATTTTATGTTTTAGAGAGAGAGAGACAGACAGACTTCGATGTGAAACATTGACAGATTGCCTCCCGTACATACCCCGACAGGGATGGAAACCCGCAACTCAGGTGTGTGTTCTGACCAGGAATAGAACCTGCAACCTTTTGATGTATGGCATGATACTCCAACCAACTGAGCCACCCAGCCAGGGCTAGTCCTTCTTTTATAAAGGGGAGGGGAGAAAAAGGGAAAGGGCTTGTCTAAAAAAAATTACACTGATAAAAGAGATTATAGGCTCTGAAGATTTTGACTTCCACTCTGTATCTGACTTGAATAATGCTATTTCTCCTCTAAAATCAATGATGATGATAATAATAACAACTATGAACCCTCCCATTATACTATGTGCCAAGTATTCTTCCTAGGCACCTGACATGATAAATTATTTAATCCCCACAATAATACAATGAGGTTGATAACCGTTATATCCATTTACAGGAAAAGAAAGTGAAACACTAACAAAGCAAACTCCTCAAGGTCTCAAACATAGTAAAATTGCCTGTTGTGATTCAAGATATGACTCGGTTCCAGGGTCAGTGCTCTAGAGCTTCAGAAAGAACAAGAAACTGCATAGCTCCCTAAAAGTCTCATTTAGTAAGGTCACATTCTGAATATTACATACCATCCCCCAGCACAAGTGTAACAGCCACATTCAACTTCATACTCAGTAGTAGCTCATTCATTCAACAAATATTTATTGACCACCTTATTGGACAAGTATTGGTCTAGACACTGGGAATAAAGCAATGAATGAAAAAAAAACTTTACCTTACTGATAATCTGGCTACTGGGTCATAACAAATTGGGATGAGCATTTACTCTAAAGGCATATATTTATTGACAAGCCAATAGCTAATAATGTAGACCAACTAATAGCTTTGTTCTACAATACAGTGTAACAGATTATATTTATTTTCTTGGAAAATTGACATGAGTTAAAGAAAGTTTTTTAAAAATTTTTAAGTACCACGAAAGAGCGGTGGACAGAATCAAGAATCTGAGTTATGTTTTCAATAACTAGATTTTCAGCTCCATGATCCTGATTACATTACTGTCCCTGAAAGGATCTCAGTTTCATCATCTGTGATTGAGGGATGCTGGGCTAATTAATAATAAATATTATATTATGTTCTACACTATTATGATTTAAAGTTAATGGTCTCATTGTAGCAGATATAGTGAACTAAGGCAACATAAAGGAAAGCTTTATATGATTTTCCCCCTAATATTATGCCTGATTAATGGGACAAAGTCTATAATAAAATAGAAACTTATTCTTTCTCTAATAACATATTTTATCCATAAAGCAAGAATAATTCCTCAGTATCATCAAATATCCCGTCCATAATTCACCACCCATGTCCTCTTTACTCCCCATCCCCTCCCTGGACCCCTTCTACCATCCTTTATTTGCTTTGTTTAACAGTTTGTTTGCATTGGGGTTCAAACTACGGTATCACTCATATCTCTTAAACTACAGGGTCCTCCTCCATCCCTACTTTTTCCTTCCTTGTAGTTTCTTGCTGGTGATGAAGCCATGATATTTGACCTTTAGCATTTCCCCCAGTCTAGACGTTCTTGGTGAACTTCATACTGTGATTCCACCGGTCCCTCCATTGCCAGTAGGTCCTGCTTGTTAGATCCAGAGGCTTCTAAGATTCAACTGTGGCAAGACTCCTTCCTAGGTGGATGGGATAGGAAATATGTCTTCCTAAAGGATCGATCAAGGCAGGGAGAATGTAATGCCACTGTCTCTCTTTGTGGTACGAGCAGCCTTTCGTGCTCAAGTCCTGGGTTCATTCTTTCATAAGGCATTCATTCTTTCAAAACGATGGCATTCCTTCTGCATTTATTCATAGAACAGTTCTATTAAAAAGAACAACTTCTCTCTATGATGTAGTTACCCTGAGCTACATTTTTTATGACAGGCAAATATATACTTGATTCTTTTCCTTCATTAACTAGTTTTTTGTTAAAAAATGATTTGTTCCTTTATTATTCTTCAAAGATGATTGAGGGTTTCTTTTTTATTTTCTAAGTGTCATTATGAATTTATTACACATATTTGATGGTTTTAAACCAATTGTAATTTTGCTCGTGATGCTTACATTGTCCATCATTGGCTGGTGAGAGTCTAAGAGGTTGGCTCCTGTGTCTTTATGACACAACCCCACGGTCCTTCCGGCATGACAAGGTGTCCCAGACTCATGTCCATTTCTAGCCCCAGATAAGGAATCAGACATTTCTCTAAAGAGCCTAGTTCCATTTAGTCAGTATTTCGACATGTTTTAATATCCTAATCTATATCCTATATAATGAAACCCTAATATGCAAATCGACCGAATGGTGGAATGACAGGTTGCTATGATGCGCACTGACCACCAGGGGACAGACGCTCAATGCAGGAGCTGCCTCCCACGTTGAGCATCTGCCCCCCACCCCAGGGAGGCAACCGGCAGAGGCAGTGGCAATTGGGGGGCAGGGCCAGCCAGCGGGCGGTGCCAGTAGGGGCCCCTGATCACCCCGCCCACCAGTCGCCCCACAGATCGGTCCTGATCACCAGCCAGGCCTAGGGACCCTACCCTATATATTGAAAACAGTCTCTTAGATTTAAAAAGTAAAACCTGGCAAGGCTACTTTAACACTTAAAAAAACACAGGATGATGCAGCGATGACATGCATGGACTCTGGTTTGCACATTTTGTGGTCAGCCCTGGTTTTGACACTTATAACTTGTGACAAAGCCAATTATTTAATTTCTCTCTGTTTCAGTTTTTCTACACATAAGATGGGGAAAATGGTACTACTACCTCAGAAGGATCATGTTATATACTACTTTTTATAACCAGGGCAAAAAATGTAGCTGCCCATACAACAGCAAGATGCCTTTCACCTGTATGAAAAGTACGGTCACTGGTGCATACAGTGTTCTGGATTGCGAGAGGGATGTCGGACTGTCGGTTTAGGCCCGATCACAAGGACATCCCCTAAGGGCACAGGCTGGTGCTAGATTGCACTTGAATTATTGGAGGAAATACTTTGTAACCTATATGAATGTCTATCCACTGTGCTACACATCTGAAACTAATACAAAACAGTATTAAATGCAAACTATAACTAAAAAATAAAATACAATAAAGTAATTGAATGGAAAAATAGTTCTATAACAATAGTAGAATTCAATATCCCTCCCACAATAATGTTTAGAACAACCACACAGAAGATAAATAAGCAAATAGCAGACTTAAACAACATAAATTAGGAAACATCTAACAGACATTTACAGAACACTCTATCCAAGACTACACTATATACATTCCTGTCAGGTACACATGGGGCATTTTCCAGTACAGATCATATGTTAGGCAACAAATTAGTAAATTTTTAAAAAGACAGGTATCATACAAAGTATCTCCCCTAACAAAAAGAGGAATTAGATAGCGATGACAAAACAAAAACAAAAATAAAAACAAACAAAAAAACACTGAAAAATTTACAAAATTGTGCAAATTAAATAACCAATGGAAATAAAGAAATAATAAAGGACATTAGAAAATAATTAGGAAGTAATGAAAACAAAAACTCAGCATACCAAAACTTATGGGAAACAGCAAAGGCAATACTTAGAGGGACATTTATAGCTATGAAAGCTTGCTTACATTAAAAACAAGCAAGATCTGCCTGGCTGGTGCAGCTCAGTGGTTGAGCATTGACTCAGAAACCAAGAGTTCGCCAGTTTGATTCACAGACACGGTACATGCCCAGGTTGTGGGATCCTTCCCTGGTGGGGAGCGTGCAGGAGGAAGCCAATCAATGTGTCTCTCTCACTCATGTTTCTATCTCTATATCCCTCTCCTTTCCTCTCTAAAATCAATAAAAATATTTTTAAAAAGAAAACAACCAAGATCTCAAATCAACAACTTCCCTTTATAACTTAAGGAACTAGAAAAATAAGAACAAACTAAACCCAAAACTAGAAAGAAGGATATAATAATAATTAAAGCAGATACAAATTAAACAGAAAACAAAAAGAATAGAGAAAAATTAATGAAACTAAAAGTTGGTTAATTGAAAAAAAAAACACAAAAAAGTTTAGGTAGAAGGACTCATTAAAAAAATGAGACACCACTGAAATTACTAAAATCAGAACTGAAAATGTGGACATTGATGCAGATTCTACAAAAATAAAGATTTTAAGAGACTAGCGTGAATAAATAGTATGCCAACAAATTCAATAACCAAGATCAAATGGAAATATTCCTAGAAATATAAAACCTACCAAAACTACATAATGCAGAAAAAAAAACTAAATAGACCTACAACTATTAAGAACATTGAATCAGTAATCTGAAATGTCCCAACAAATGAAAGCCCTAGACCTGATGGCTTCCCTGATGAAGTCTATGAAACATATAAAGAACTACCAGAAATCCTTCTCAAACTTTACAAAAAAAACTGGAGAAGACACACTTCCTAAATAATTCTAGGAGGCCAGCATTACTTTGATACCAAAACCAAAGACACTACAAAAGAAGAAAATAATAGACCAATATCCTTTATAAACACTGTTCCAAATATTCTCAACAAAATCGTAGCAAACAGAATTCATTAGCATATTAAAGGATTATACCTCATGACCAAGTGGGATTTTTAGTGGAATGCAAGTGTGGTTCAACGTATGAAAATCAACCCATGTTATATGCCACATATATATCTAAAGAAAGTGAAAATAAGACCTTGAAGAAGTATTTGCACTCCTCTGTTTACAGTAGTATTATTCACAATAACTAAGATATATAAACAAACTAAATGTCCCTCAAAGAATTAATGAAAAAGATGTGGTATATATATACAATGTAATATTATTCAGCCATGAGAAAGAAGGAAATGCTGCCATTTGCAATAATGTGGATGAAGCTTGAGGGCATAATCCTATATAATAATAGAGGAATATGCAAATTGTCCATTACACCATAATGTCACAACCGGATCATCAGGCTGCATCCCCGCCCTCTACTCAGGCAGCTGCAAGGCCCGGGCTAGGATAGGATATGATAGGAGGGGATAAGAAAGGAGAGGGAGAGGAAGGCAGGCCTGCACACAGACAGGCCGAGAGGAGAAACAGAAATACAGAAAGGTACAAGAAAAGACGCAGGAATGGAAAAGGGAAGGAAACACGGGGCTGCACGCGGGAGGGGGTGGCAACCGTGGGGGTCGGGGGCTGGAGCAGGTGCGCATGAAGAGGGGCGGGACACAAGTGGTGCAGAGCGGGGAGCCCCACCCAGACGTGGGAGGAGGGTGGTGGCCCCTGGTGCTGGCTGTTGGCAGGTCCTGGAACCACAGGGTGGAGGGTACGAGGCCTTCCGGGCGGAGGCACTCCTGCTTCATGGCAGCAGCACCTGGGCCGCACGGGCCTTGGCCACCCTCGCTGGGCCAGGCGTCCCGGGGGGGAATGGGAGTAGGATGGCAGCAGGGAGGCTGGGGATGGGGGGGCAGTGAACACCTGGCTGGGGCTGAGCCCTGGATTGGGGGTTAATACGCCCCACACCCGAACGGAAGCTTTAAGAAGGGAAGGAGGGAGGGAAGAACTTTATAAAGGAGTCAGTAGAGAGCAGAGTTAAAGAAGGAAAGAGGATGTATGAGTGAACTGTAGGAGCTATAACGAAAATCAAGTATAGTTGTGTACTGGGGACAGACTTTAAAAGTAGGAGTCAGAAAAGAAAAAAGATAAATAGTAGTGAATAATTAGGCAGGTAGATAGATATTAAAACAGTGGAATAGAGAAGAACGTAAAGGAAAGGTAGGACGAGAGAGGAAGAGGCAGGGAAGAAAAGTTTTAAAGGGGAGCCGGTAGAGCGTAAAAGAGAAGGGAAGAAGGAAGGAATGGGCGAGGGAGCAAAGCAGGTCCAAGGGAGGAAGTGAAAACAAAAATTAGGGTGGGAAGGAAGGAAAAGGGGAGGCAGGGGTAAAGATAAAGGAAAGAAGGAATGTGGGAAGGGAGGGAGAGAAGGAGAAAGATGGGAAGAAGGATGATGGAACAGAAGTAGGAAATAAGGAGGAAAGAAAAGTTTATAAATGATGAGTCAGTAGGAAAAAGTGTTACATAAAGGAGAGAGAAAAATTGTGTGAGAGGGAGAAGCCAATAAGGAAGTCAAATACAATTGTGTGTGAAGGGGATAAGATTTAAAAAAAAAAAGTTAATAGGGGTGACCAGGCCAGTAGGGGAGGGCAATTAGGGGTGACCAGGCCGACAGGGCAGGACAGGGCAGTTAGGGGGATCAGGCCGGTAGGGCAGGGCAGTTAGGGGGATCAGGCAGGCAGAGTGCTTAGGGCAGGCAGGCAGGTGAGCGGTTAGGAGGCAGAGGTCCCAGATTGCAAGAGGGATGTCCAACTGCCAATTTAGGCCCAATCCCTAAACTGGCAGTTGGATATCTCCCGAGGGCTCCCGGATTGGAAAGGGTGCAGGTTGGGCTGAGGGACACACCCTCCCCCCTCCCCCCACGCATGAATTACATGCAACGGGCTTCTAGTGTGAAATAAGCCAGAAAGAGTAATAAAAATACTGTACGATATGAACATGTACAAACTTGTACAGAGAGTAGAATGGTAGTTACTGGGGCTTAAGAATGGGGAAATCAGGGATATGTTTAAAAATACAGACTTGCAACTAGTAGGTAAGTCCTAGAGAACAAATTCACATCATAGTTATTATAGGCAACAATGCTGTATTATAGCCTTCAAAGCTTCTAACAGACTGGATCTTCATTGTTCTCACCATAAAAATGAAATAATAATTATGAGAGGTGATAGAGGTGTAGGTCACACTATAATGGTAATCATTCCAATATGTAAATGTGTCAAATTAACATGTTGTTTACCTTAAACCTATATAGTGTTATATATCAATATATATTAATTAAAAGATCCAGATGTGTGTGTGTGTATACATATATATGTGTGTATATATATATATATATATATATATACCAAAAAAGGGATGTGACATTAGACAGTAAATCAAATATATCAAAAGAAGAGTGTCAAATATAGTAAATATGTGAATAAATATAAAAGATCCTTTAAATATACTTTGTCTTATTTCTTCTCTAAATTTGTTTAAAAGATATGATTATAAAAAGCAACAATTATAACACTGTGTGCTAAGTTTACAATGTGTATCAATGCAGCCTACAGGACAAGAGAACAAAGGGGAGGAGGAAAAATGATATATAGAACAAACTTTATATTGCTCCAGAATTAAGATAGTATTATTCTGAAGTAAACTGTAATTAGATGCATATTATAATTCCAAGAATAATCACAAAATAACTTTTTTTCGAAAATATTTAAAATATAGAGAAATTAAAGTGGTAAACTAAAAATATTTATTTAACAGAAAGGAAGACAGTAAAGGAGACACAGCAAAAAAGAGCAAGAGACAGAACAAATAACAAAATAGCAGGTATAAATCCACCCATAACTATAAAGCCAGACGAGAGCCTGGCTTCTGACTGAGTGGCGCTCCCCCTGTGGGAGCGCACTGACCACCACGGGGCAGCTACAGTGCTGAGCGTCTGCCCCCTGGTGGTCAGTGCACGGCATAGTGACTGGTCGACCGGTCGACTGTCTGCCCCCTGGTGGTCAGTGCATGTCATAGCGAGGGGTTGAGCAGCCTTAACATATCATTAGCATATTACGCTTTGATTGGTTGAACGGACGACCATATCTTAGCATATTAGGCTTTTATTATATAGGATGTGGATATATTAAGCACCTAAGTCCCAAGGCATCAGCAATAAAAGATAAAATTGATAAAATGGACTTGATGAAACAAAATTGTTTCAAGAGAACATTAACAAAATTAAAAAAGCCACAGATAGGGAGAAATTATTTGCAAATCACCTATCTGATGAACTTGTATTCCGAATACATAGAGAACTCTTAAAACTCAGTAAGATAAATAATCCAATTGAAAAATGGGCACAGAATTTTAATAAATATCTCTTCAAAGAAGATATACAAATGGACAATAAGATAATAGCATGATGTTCAATACCATTCATCATTACCGAAATGCAAATCAAACCCACATTGAGATAGTAAAGTAGTACTTTACACACCTACTAGGATGACTATAATCATAAAAACAGACAATAACAAGTGCAGGCAATGATGTGGAAAAATGGGAATCCTAATATTTTGCAAGTGCAAATGTAAAATGAAACAACCAATATGCAAAAATGTATGAAACTTCCTTAAGAAGTTAAACATAAACGTACCATATAATCAGCAATTTTTCTCCTCGGAATCTATCCAGAGAAAACATATGTCCACTCAAAGACTTGTATGCAAATGTTCATATTGGCATTGCTCATAGGAGCCCAAAATGAACATAATCCAAATGTGTATCCAAATGAGGATAAACGATATGTGGTTATGTCTACACAATAGAAGACTGTTTACCAATAAACATTCAGGAAATGTTAATCCATGCACAACCTGAATAGCCTCAAAAACATTATATTAAAGTGGCAAGATGGAAAATACTACAGGTATATGATTTCATATGAAATATCAAGAAAACGCAAACCTACAGAGATAAAAAAACAAAACAAAACAGATTAATAAAGCTGGAAGTGCAAACAAGATCAAAATGTTAGAGGGGATTAGAAATGTTTAAAACTGGATTATAGTGGTAGTTATACAACCCTATATATTTAGTGAACTTAACACTTACAATACTGACTTTTATACTATGTAAAATATACTTCCATAAAGTCTGAAAAAGCTAAATAAAGAATACTGTCAACACTAACTTTTAAGTTCAACTCATGTCAGAGAATAGCCCAATCTCTTAGCGATCAACATATTAGGCAGCAATTAAGTACTTATATTATTTGAATAAAGAAATTTATCGCCGAAACCGGTTTGGCTCAGTGGATAGAGCGTCGGCCTGCGGACTGAAGGGTCCCGGGTTCGATTCTGGTCAAGGGCATGTACCTGGGTTGCCAGCACATCCCCAGGAGATGTGCAGGAGGCAGCTGATCGATGTTTCTCTCTCATTGATGTTTCTAACTCTCTATCTCTCTCCCTTCCTGTCTGTAAAAAATCAATAAAAAATATATTTAAAAAAAAAAAAAAAGAAAGTTATCATTAGAGAAAATTAAGCAATAATCACATACTAACTTTGTACCCTGTAGTACCATAGTAAAGCAAGGAATTAGTGTTGGTAGCAACTGAATTACAGGCATAGTAAATCATGCCGGCAATAATTTAAATCACCCTAAATCATCTATAGAAAGCTAATTCATCTATAAAAAGCTCAAATCATCTATAAAATCTAAATCGATATATCTGTGCCTAATTTGAGAAATAGATGTCACAAAAGCATATATTTTTACATTATTAGTGTTGCTAAGGGCAATTTCTAAGTAGGGAAGTACTTAATTTAAAACTAATATATACCGTCTGGCCAGTGTTGCTCAGTAGTTGAGCATCCACCCATGAACCCAGGAGGTCGAGGTTTGAATCCTGTTCCAGGCACATGCCCAAGTTGTGGGCTTGGTCCCTAGTCGGGGTGTGCAGGAGACAGCCGATTTATGATTCTTTCTCATCATTATCGTTTCTATCTCTCTCTCCCTCTCCCTTCTTCTCTCCAAGTCAATAAAAACGTATTTTTAAAAGCACATAAATATATGCCATATTCTAGCCTAAACTTGCAGTATACGGTATATTCACCTAATCTTCCCCCAATCCCTATGAGGTTAATAATTATGCTTTTTTTTACATGTGAGGACATCCAGGCTCTGAGAGGTTAAGTAATGTGCCAAAGATGACTAGATGGCACAGTTAGTTCTGCTTATTTTGAAAGGGTAAATTTATTCCAATGTAATTGATATATTAGGGAACAATCTGAGCATAATTCAAATTTTGTATTTGCTTATGAACAATTTCATTCACAACAAATATAAGGTGAATACAGAAAACTTAACCCAGCTGAACTCTGCCATGTAAAAACACACGAAAAGCCCATATTTTGCCCCGGACAGGTAGCTCAATTGGTTATGTAGTCCTGATATGCCACAGTTGCGGGTTCAATCCCCAGTCAGAGCATATACAAAAATCAACCGGTGAATGCATAAATAAGTGGAACAAAAGTCGATGTTTCTCTCTCTCTCTCTCAAATCAATTTTCTTAAAAAGCCACACACCTCAAACATCTACCAGCTACCTCAATTCACCTCAGTTCACAATATGAGGTGTGCATCACATCCATTCACATCTGGTTTTTCCACAAGGGAATAATATATTGTGCAATATAAAGTGCCCAACAAATTCCAGTCTTTATTAGCTAAGCATTTAACATTTATGATATTTGTTAATGTCACTGACAAGTTTTTCAGTATTGTGCCATAATCTAATTTTCCCATAAATCCTGTGAGTTTTTTTCACCGTATGATTTTGCATAGCACAGTGATATTTTAGCAATAAACAGGTTGCATTATATCAAATCTAACTCTAAGTAGTAGAGTGATATCCAGGTTTGCTCATTTCATATCAATGCTCTTAAGTTACAAGGTCTCCCATCTTTACTTATGTAGTTATCCCAAACTGTTAGTACACTATGTGTTTTTGGATACCTTACATTTCCAGTTCTCTCTACATGAACTACTGTGACTACATGTATTTGCTCACTCAGTACTTTGGTCGAAAGGCTTTAGAATTCACTGACTTCTTTCTTTTTCTTATGTTCCACATCTGATTTATGAGCAAACCTTGCCAGCTACCTTCAAAATATTTTATAATTTGACTTTTCACATCCCCAGCTGCTACTGCCCTAATCCAAGCTACTATCATCTCTAGGCTGAACTGTTACAATAACCTCCTATCTGGTTTTTCTGCTTAGATCTTTGTCCCATCTAACACCTTTCTTCCACACAGCAGCTTGAGTAAGCCTTTTAAATCTAACTGTGTCCCTCCCCTGAAGAAAGTCCTCCAATTAAATATATAAATATATTTAAATAAAAGCATAGCTCCTGACCACAGCCTACAAAATCTGGCTTCTATGCCCTTATCTACCATGTTCCATCTAACTTTAGCAAACAGTCTTCATGCTATTCCTTGAACATACCAAATCTGCTCCCACCTAATGGCTTTTACATTCACTATTCCCTCAGCTGTGAAATGCTCTTTCCTCAGACACTGGCATAACTTCACTCAGATCTCAGCTCAAATAGCACCTTTCAGATTGGCCTTTCTTGGCCACCATATTGAAAATATCAGCTTTACGCTGATTTATTTATCTCCCTAGGACTTATCACTATCAGACACATCATGTATTTATCTGTTATCTACTTCTGCCGTGAGAATGTAAGCCTCATAAAGACAAAGTCCGTCTTATTCACAACAACATCAGTACTGGAACAATGCATCAGGCATGGCAGATGTACAATACAATTAGTTGAAAGAATTAACTCTTAATAGGAACAATAGGAATTAGTTACTTAATAGAAACAAAAGAGATATTACGCTGTATTTCTCATGTTCATTAAACAACATCTAATAATAAAGTAAAATGAATAATAGAACAATTAAAAGAAGATGATGGCTAAATCTGCATAGGAACTATGATAAATTAAGTATCAAATGGAAAATGACTCTGCATATTTGTGTTACCAGAGACAGGTCAAAAGTTATTGCTAAACATTTACAAAGGACTACATTGTTTGTGGTGCCAAGTCCCTAGTTTCATAATTAAAATAGGTTTTAAAAGCTCACATACTCTATTAGGTTTAGTTTTTTTCTTACTAATATAAAACGGGAATTTTTCTATACCTCTCACTATGTATTTCCATGAATCACCCTATACCATACAAAACATATTCATACAATTACTTGTAAACACAAAAATCCTTTATATAATTCATCTATTTGGTTTTTGTTAACATAAGAGTGTATATCATATAATTTAAATTTCTATAATAATTCAATTTCGTTTCATATCTACAATATCTCAGAATGAAAGAATTTTATTTTGAGGAAATAGTGAAGAAGGGAAGAAGAGACTTTAAAGATTATCAAGCCCACTGATTTAAAACCATATTTTTTCTTTTTTGTAAGCAGCTGGAATATTATCCTTAAATGAAATTTACATGAAAGCCCAATACATACAACTTGAATGAATCTACTTTAGGCATGAGGGTGGAGGGAAAAGTGTGGGTCTGGAAAGAAGAGGGACACTTAAATCTTGACTGCTTATTTGCCTAGGATTTAATATCCATCCTATTTATTTGAATATCTCTAGGAAAGTCCAAGGGGGAAAATGCCACTTCTAATCAAAGAGCTAATTTACAGACAAGGAAGTGGGGTTCAAAGATGACTGGCTATAGGAGTTAACTTTTAGTCAGTTAATAGTGAAGATGAAATTTAGTATAGTAATCAATTGCATTAAAGGCATTGTGTGCATTTTATAAAACAAATGAAATTTCCTGAACAAAATCATTTTCTAGGCTGAGAAGTAATCTTTTGTTCCTTATCTACAGAAAATTAAGTAGGATCTTTTATTTCACTTTGCCAGAGCTAAGTATACCATAATATATTCTGGTGACAATATAGCCCACTTTTTCTATGTACATATTTTGTCAAATATGTCCTGTTTTAGGTTTGTAAAACTGACCTCTTTATCTATAGGGAAGCAGTTCCTTCCCTAGGTTAGAACTAATTTCAGATGAAAAAATCAGTAACACCTGTTGTCTTGCCTACTTGGTTCTTGATATCTGTATTGTTCATTCACTCAGATTATTTAATTCACACCTACTATATACAGCAAAGATTCCAGAAGTATTAGAAACCCAGTGAGCAACAAGGTCTCAGCCTTAAAGAGATCATAATGAGCTCACAGTAAAAGTGATATTTAATTTCTTTTTCTTTGCATTTGGGCACATTTCACCTAACCATTTGCAAATAGACAACTGATGTCAAAAGTTATGAGTATTGTAAAGACAAACTTTTCACAATAGGCAAACTTCATCTTAAGTATGTGACTATTTAACAGATACATAGTGGAAACTCCTTTATTATTTTTTAATAATATTATTTTTATAAAGATTAGAGGCCAATCTGTATAAATGAAGGAATAAGTAAGCAATGAAAAAATAAAAGAAGGCTTACAAGAATGTCATCAGGATAAAGAAAGATAACATCGCAAAGTATGTGCTACATGGACACTGAACATGACTTTTCTGGAGAAGGTCGTTTTGACCTACAATATGGAGCTTGTAACTCTGATTATCTTATTAGAAGAAAGGTTTAAAAAGGATAACACACTAGAATTAGTGCAAAACAAGAGAAAACTAAAAGAAATAAACTCACTTGGCTGATTAGAAGCTTGATTAAGTTGGTTCCTTCTAACTTCCTATCTATATATACACACAAAAGGTTAATATGCAAAGTGTCCCCTCAGGAGTTCGACTGGGAGAACGGGACTTCGAATGCTTGCTATGATGTGCGCTGACCATCAGGGGGCAGCGTGGAACATGGTAGGTGACCAGAGGCGGCAGCAGGAGCTGAGGGAACAAGGGAAGGAGGAGGCAGGGATGCCAGGGGGAACTGTGCGGTGGCAGCGAGGGAAGGAGGCAGGGAGGCGGGGAACCTGATTGGCCCTGATCACTGGCCAGGCCTAGGGACCCTACCCATGCACGAATTTTGTGCAGCAGGCCTCTACTATATATATATATATATATATATATATATATATATCTGCATACATTTTATCATAGATAGATTTTGCATTATAAACAAGTGACTGAGAATGTTGTTTTTAATGACTAGAACAAAGTAAGTAGGAAAAATTGGAAAGACTAAGGGACTAAACTGAGATTCTAGGTCACTGTGTTGAGGAAAAAACCCATGGGTTAGGGCAATGGAATAAC
Organism: Myotis daubentonii; assembly: GCF_963259705.1. NCBI lineage: Eukaryota > Metazoa > Chordata > Mammalia > Chiroptera > Vespertilionidae > Myotis > Myotis daubentonii. The sequence continues at coordinate 84,255,639 of NC_081845.1, read as the reverse complement.
TAGAGGCTACTGCGAGGCATTCCACTGAAGAACATCAGTAAAAGTTCCCTTGTATACATCATAGGCCACTCTATTGACAAGTAGGCAATTTTCATTAGTGAAACATATATGAGAGCGAATAATTCATCTGATACTCAAATACAATAAGAATAAAGCCAAAACCATTAATTCTATCTTATAGAAAACAATGTATTTGTAATTCCTCAGCATGATCCATCCACAGTAGATAATAAAAAAAAAACAGAAAAACAGCCTGTCACAAAATGGCCAATGGAACAGATTCCGTGACCAATAATTATGTTACCAAGCTACAGGGACTTAAAAAGTAGCTCGTTTTGCATATGTAACTTGTTTCCTCAATGTCGGAGACAAACAGAATCAAAGAAACCCACATCCTAAGCCACGAATAGAGCCACCTGGCCTTATTCTTATCACAGGATGACAAAATAATTTCTGCAGACATCCTCACATTTGTATAGTATTTTTTTTTTTTTTTAACTAACAAAACTGTTGCATCCTTCCTGAATTCTAGAATGGTCAAAAAGTTCAATGCAAACACTTTTTCAGATAACCTTTGCTACCACATTTAAAGGCATAGGGCTCAATGACTGGAATACATTTCAAAATACATCTCCCTTTTCTTTCCCATTTCTGTTCTAGAATCTTTGCTTCTAAAAATGTTTAAATCAATGCCAGCTATGCAGTATTCATCAATCCACCATAAAAATTAACAATTTTATGATCCTGACAAGAGACAATTAGTCTGAGTAGGAGCCCAGGCATCAATATTTTCAAAACAACATTTTAGGTAATTCTAATAGTCAATCAAGGGTAAAAATCATGTTCATATCATGATCAGCATTCTAGAAATTATATATCTAAAATTACAATGTTTGTAAACTAATGTATTTTAGAAATTCAACCCTTAACCATACTTTTAACCCCAAACCCTGATCTACAATATTTGTTATTAACCTATATATTTTTCTTGCTTTATCAATGATTATCAAATAAGAAATCCTCCAAGTATCCTTTCTCAATTACTTTCTACAGTGTACACATTTATGTATCTAAGGTGGTTCCATAACTTTTATCTAAAATTCTTTTGAAATTCATTTGTCATAATACCATTAAAACTTGCCTCATTAAGAATTCTAATCCTAACCTATATGGAACACTTCAAAAAGGACTTTGCATTGAAATCAGCTCCTCCATAACTACATACCAATAAAGTTAAAGCCTCAATAAAATGAAAAGTGCTTACTGTTTCATTAGGAAAAACAAACTAAAAAAAACACGTAGTAACTTTTTTAAAATTGTTTTTTATTGATTCTTAGAGAGAGGGGAAAGGAGGGGGAGAGAGAAACGAGCGGCACATCAATGGGCTGCCTCCTGCAAGCCCCCTACCAGGGTTTGAGCCTGCAACCTAGGTGTGCCCTGACCAGGAATTGAACCGGCAACCTCTTGGTGCACAGGACAAGGCTCCAAGCAACTGAGCCACACTGGCCACAGCAAGTAACATTTTTTAAAAAAATCTTTATTGTTTAAAGTATTACAGAGGTCCTCCTTTTCCCCCCCATTAACCTCTTCCAGCCAATTCCCTTCCCTGCCCCACTCCCCCCAACCCTGTAGCAAGTAACATTTTAAGAAGTATCATCTCACTTGGTTCTCAAAGGCACACCACCAGTTAGCAAGTGGTTAAATGCCTCACTGAAAATAGTATGGCTGCTGTGGCTAATGCGGAATTGCTTTTCTTTAATCTATTTATTGGCAGAATTTCAAAGAGGAAAATGAGATTTATCAAACAATGATAATTTGCCAAAATATTTGTTGAAGTCCTAAACCCTAGTACCTCACAATGTAATCTTATTTAGAAAAAGGGTTATTACAGATGTAATAAAGTAAGAGAATGTCATACTGCAGTAGGATGTGCCCCAACCAAATCCAATATGACTGGGATCATAATATGGCCATGTGAAGGCATAAGGAAGACACCACGTGAAGATGAAACCGTTATTAACAGAAGATGACCATGTGAAGACAGAGATATAGGGAGAATACCATGTGAAGATGGAGACAGAGATGGTGTGGTCTAAAATCAAACCTTTCCCAGCAATCTCCAGAAGCTAGAAGAGAAGGAAGGGCCATTTTGCTCAGTGCCCTCAGAAGGAACCAAGCCTGCTCACACCTTGATTTAGGACTTTTAGTCTCTAGAACTGAGACAAAAATATTCTCTTGCTTTAAGCCACTCAGTTTGTAGTGCTTTGTTGCCATGGCCATAGGAAACCACTTTACACTTTATGAAACACAGTATGATGAAAAGTGTTTCATTATTTACAAAACAGGAAGAAAACTTCAAAATTTTAAAGAAAAAAGATAGTCAAGTGACAAAGATCTTGATCCTAGCACCAAGATTTATTTGCTAATTTTATTTCTGTAGCTATAAAATGACTTCTCTTGGGGGTAGTTCAGAGAGTTGTGAGGATAGCATGATTCTCATACACAATACATACACAGCTATTAGATATAACTATATTTATATTTATCTTACACATGCATATCTTAAATCATTCCATGTATGTATATCTGATTATCCCAACAAGATGTATGAACACCTGCAGATATGAATTATAGTTGTAATCCCAATAGGGCCCAACATATGCCTGAGTGAAGATTAAACATACTAGTTTTAAATTAAAAATCAGTTCAGCCTGGCCGGCACAGCCCAGTGGTTGAGGGTCAACCTGTGAACCAGGATGTCGCGGTTCTATTCCCGGTCAGGGTGGTCAGGGCACATGCCCGGTTGAGGGCTCGATCCCACTGTGGGGCATGCAGGAGGCAGCCAAGCAGTGATTCTCTCTTACCATTGATGTTTCTCTCTCTCCCCACCCTCCCTTCCTCTCTTAAATCAATAAAAATATATATATTTTTTAAATCAATTCAGAGCCTTTACACATAGCTTACTCAGCAATCTATATATACATAAATAATAGAAAGCAGCTCAATACTCACAATACTATATTGATAAACTCATATAGTTTTATCTGTCTGTATTGTTTTCTTGATCCTGTAACAATTCTGATGTTTATTTTACACTTACTTTTAACAAACACATATAAGTGGATTTACCATGAAGTTAATGAGGTTAAGCTTCAGGTCTCCTCATTTGGCCCTTTCCATGGCCCTGGAGAGATATAGGATACATGGTCACATAGTTTTATAAAAAATCATCTAAAATAAAGTACTGTCATTACAGTCAGTGAAGAAAGCTGTCTTTTTCTATATGGAGTTCCCTCCATCACATTTCCCTCTTGTTGGGTAACTATTGTAACTGAAGGCAGTTTTGGAATACTGTTAAGAAAAGGATGAATTCAGGATACCTTTAGATTGAGGTTAATGTGATATATTTAATGGTTAACTACCACTTCCTTAAATGGTTCTTGCTAGTTGTCATGGTATAGAAATAGCCTTCAGAAATATTCCAATTTCCCATTGTACTGACTCACCTGTTTTATGTTATATAGGTGCAGAGCCAGAGGTCATATCCTGATACAAACACATTATACAGCTCTTGGCACTAAGAATCCTATCTAATAAAAGAGAAACATGGTAATGAGCCGTACGTCCCCTACCCTTCCCATTGGCTAATCAGGGTGATATGCAAATTAACTGCCAGCCAAGATGGCGGCTGGCAGCCAGGCAGCTGGAAGCGAACATGAGGCTTGCTTGCTTTAGTGACGGAGGACTCCAACGTTCCCCGCCTGCCTTGCTGGTCTCTGAGCTTGCAGTTTGAAACACTGTTACAAATATAGAAGCTAAACAAAACCTCAGAAACCTGCTTTAATCCGCCAGGCTTCACCCAGCAGGACCGTAACATTGTTTCAAATACAGAAGGTAAGCAAAGGCCAGAAACCTGCTTTCAGCAGCCGAGGCCTCAGACTGGAGCCGAGCCTCAGAGCTAAAGCTGGCCCAGAATAAAAAAAGAAAAAAAGAAAAAAAGGAGCAGTTGGGAGCTTCAGTCACTCGCCAGCCTGAAAACGGCCCTCAGCCCCTCACCCAGAGTGGCCAGGCACCCCAGTGGGGACCCCCACCCTGATCCAGGACACCCTTCAGGGCAAACCAGCCGGCCCCCACCCGTGCGGCTCTGTGTGTGACAGTGGGAGGGGCCACAACCTCCCTATCCGCCCTGCTCTGTTTCTGACGGGGGAAGGTGCCCCAAACACCTGATCAGCCCTGCTCTGTGCCTGATAGGGGGGAGCTGCCCAACCCCCTGATCGCCCTGCGACTCTGTGTGTGACAGGGTGCGGCGCCCCAACCCCCTGATCGGCCCTGCTTTGTGTGTGACAGGGGAAGGTGCCCCAACCCCCTGATCAGCCCTGCTCTGTGCCTGATAGGGGGGAGCTCCCCAACCCCCTGATCACCCTGCGGCTCTGTGGGTGACAGGGTGCAGTGCCCCAACCCCCTGATCAGCCCTGCTCTGTGTGTGACAGTGGCAGCGCCCCAACCCCCTGATCGGCCCTGCTCTGTGTGTGACAGGGGGGAGCTCCTCAACCCCCTGATGGGCCCTGCACTGTGCATGACAGGGGGCAGCGCCCCAACCTCCTGATCGGCCCTGCTCTGTGCGTGACAGGGGATGGCGCCGCAACTTCCCTATCCACCCTGCCTTGAGTGTGACAGGGGGTGGTGCCCCAACCCCCCAATCGGCCGTACCCTGAGCGTGACTAGGGGTGGCATCACAACCTCCCGATCTGCCCTGCTCTGTGCATGACAGGGGGCAGTGCCCCAACTCCCCAATCGGCCCTGCTCTGAGCCCGAACAGGGGCTGCACCTAGGGATTGGGCCTGCCATCTGCCACCCGGGAGCAGGCCTAAGCCAGCAGGTCATTATCTCCCGAGGGGTCCCAGACTGCGAGAGGGCACAGGCCGGGCTGAGGGACCCCCTCCCCCCCCCTCGAGTGCACAAATTTTTTGCACCGGGCCTCTAGTATGTAGATAATAGGAAAACAACAACAGATATCCCACCACTACTAGTCACTAGGAAAAGTGGTTAACTGATTAAAGAAACTAGAGAGAGCAAAAGGGCTCAAATCCTATGCCTCAATTCAACTGACTGCACATCTCTATTGCTGTGTTTCATAATCTATATGGGTATGTCAAAAAATGTATGCAATTGTGTTGGGGTTCTGCCTCCACAGTCATACTCTCGCACTCCCAATGAAGGGCATGAGCAAACTGTCCAGTTCTCCAGTTATCTTTACAGGTGGTCAAGCTCTACCATTCAAGAACAGTATGACAATATACGAGATTGCTCCACTTGTTCGCAATGCAACAGGCCCATTTTCCTATGATGCAGAACAATACTAGATGCAGTGACTTTGAATCTACCTTTGCAGAGATGAAAGACTACTGGGCATGTTTGAATGCACCTGCTCAGACTACTCATGAAGTCACAATTCCAAATTATTTATCAGCTGCCTAATGCGTCTAAGGCTCTGAAATAATGAAATCCATCAAATATCTGAAGTGCAGATCAAAGTTTCATCCCAAGGAAAGGATCATAGCTAGATCTGCTGCCATAATTAGCTTCACCCAATAGGTAAACATCACACTTTCTTCAGAGACAAGAGTCCTGGAGCCTAGCTAGACTGATGCAGACTCACCCATAAGCCACAACTCATCTACGAAGCTTCTGAACATTCAGTGTTTCCATGTTTCAAGCAGACAATAACTCTTTAGTTTCTACACAACTCTATCAAAAATTTGTAATTTTTTAGTTCAAGTATTTTAATTCTTTTTGTGTGTAGCACTGAGATCCATATTTACATAGATTTTTCTTAAGTTTTCTGTTGGTTGGTTTGTATAGCTCTTATTTTATTTTCTGTTTGTTTCAGAAATATAAGAATAAAATATTAATACATATCACTTTTCTTAGAAATTTTCAAACAACATTTATTAAAGTTTTTTTTCTTTGAGTAGAAACCAGGAGCCACAGTTTAAACACACACACACACACACACACACACACACACACACAATGGTCCAACATCCCAAAAAGTAGTTCTAGGTTTTAAAAATAGAAATTTGGGTCCAAGTGATTAATTTATGTTTAGTCATCAGATAAATAAAATATCACTTGAAATGTAGGTTCCATAAGGGCAATTATACAACATGGTAGTTAAAACCAAGATCACTGGTAAGTATGCCAATGTGTTTCTCTTAAACAGCCATTTGGCAGGCTGGGATGTGACTCATTTTATGTTCTTGTTATTCAAATACAAACTCACTATATTGCTTATTTTAAAAAATTGTTAGTATGAGGCAGGTCTCCTATAAAGGGAGTTAAATTTTTCTGGTATATTAAAAGAGAGTTTACAAAAAGATAGATCTGTGGCAAATATTCAGAGGAATCGCCCAACAACAGTAGGGCTTCGAGGCAGAAGAGAAAACATTTTAAATGCATGACCAAATGTTTTTTTGAAAATTACTCTAAAATTAGGTGACCAAAAATATAAGTACTATGTCTACAGTCTATAGATGTAAAGATTTTCCATAAAAATGAATGAGCACAACACACATAGATCCTGCAAGCATAGCAAAATCTGAAACTAAAAATATTGTTTTAGCTGGTAAAAACATTTTTTTATATGTAAGTGAATTATGGTGAGTTTCCTAACTGCCTGAAATGAATACTGAATTGAAACAAAAATCTGTAAAATTTGTATGTTTAAATGAGAAAACTAGAATAAGAAATAAGTACAAAGGAAAAAATAAATGAAACTGTAAACTATCAATAGAAACAAAGGAAGCATAATTGTAGGAGATATAATGCTTTCATTATAAAAGGAAAAATCTAGATACCAAAAGGTTCTACTCTAGGTCTTGATAAGAAGTTCCGCCTGTAAGTCTTTAACCAGTCCATAAATTTTCCTGCCTATAGAACAGGGTAATGGTGTAACTGACAAACTACAGTGTCCAGACGGAAGCATCACCTGGGCCCTGTTAGATTACTTGGGGTTGACTCCACCTCACTCCAGGAGACCCAAATTCTATTGCGGGGCAATACTCTTGCAGAGCAGAAGTTTCTAAAAGTACAGGCAGAAGAGAAGTCTCTCTATTGTCTAAAATCCTATTGCATTTTCCCTTTTCTACAACAAAATGTGGGTGGGATCTTCAAAAACAACATTTTTAAAAGCACATTTGGAAGCATCGTCCTGCCAAAGGCCAGGATGCTGGATTGACAGAATTCCATGAAGGCAGGAATTGTGTCTGGCTTCACTTAACCCTTCCTCTCCATTCAAAGCCTGTCTCGATGCCTTGATCACAACTGGCAATCACTAAATATTACAGCAATGAGGACCTAGCATGCCTCTCGGGGCTTTTTCAACATCACACAATTAGACACTTTATTTTAAACTACTTAATTTAAGCTCGGTTTATTTACTATTTCACTAAAATGTCTTTATCACCCAACAAGATTGCAAAGCCAGCAAGGTTAAAAATGATGCCTTTTGTTTCTGGTTTGTTTGTTTTTTAATGTAAGCAAAACTTTAGCTTTTTATTTGAAGACTTGCTGTGGGAAAAAAAAAAGTCTTTGTTTATTTTGTATCTCAGAGATTACCTTGAATAAAGGTTTAATAACAACCACAGTATCCCATGAAAATATATAGGAATGAGTGTAACTCTTCAGAATATGCTTTAAAAAAACAAAAAACAAAAAGGTAACACTATAGTTTACTTTTAAAGGGCATGGATATTTTTATTTTTCCCAACCCTACAGAAAACTAACAGGATCTTAATTCCACATATTTATAAACAATCATATAATTTTCCAAAAATAACTTCATATTAAGTGACTTCACCATAAAATGAGACTTTCTAAAAATCAAAACAAAACATTAGATAATTCGATTCAACAAATGGCTATGAAACTATTTATAAGGCCCTGTGCTAGAGGCTGAGTAAGATACGACCTTTTGGGTTCACAATCTATCTGAAGACTTGACAGGTAGTTCAAAGGACAAATCCAGCAACAGCCCCAAGTCCCTTGATGCTTATTGAGGAGGCTTTTTCATAGTGATAAGTACTACACAAATTATTTTTATAACAAGAATAATGAAATACCTGTAATGAATAATCAAATAAGGGGAAACTATGGGCAGAAGAGATTTCACTCAAACATAAGATTACTTAATCACCAGGGAGAAAAAGACTGGATGTATTCCAAAGACTGTCTTCATCATTGGAGATGTTTAGGTTATGAACTGGAAATTACTTTCTTATTTTGATACCTGCCTGAAAGTAGGGTACAGGAACAAATGATGTGTCAAGGTCTTTTGCTGACCTAAGAAATTACAGAATAATATTTATACTGGAAGAGAAGTGAGGAAGATTACATATCTAAACTGGTGATTAACAAAACTGTTGAGCACTACTCCCAATATTTCCAGTCTTTCTGGGTGAACTACAGACATAAGAAGAAACAGTAAGCTTTAAACTGCATTATTAATAACTCAAAGTAATAATGCCACCCAAACCAAAGTTCAGGTTGGTACAATTCATGTCACTACTAATTGCTTTGTAGTTTGTGATGATACAAAGACATGTGGTAAAATACTACACTAAACTTTAGGCAAGTATTACCTAAACCTTGTCATGAATAGAGCCAGGTAAAATAAATTTTTATCTAATACTGTACATAAATATCAAATACCTAAAGTGGTGAGCATAATTAACCACCAATAAGTACATTAAAATCCCATGTTTCAAAAAAGAAAAAAAAAAACTACATAAAACTTGAATTATTGCATGGCTCAGTGGTTGAGCATCGACCCAGGAACCAGGAGGTCATGGTTCAATTCCCGGTCAGGGCATATACCAGGGTTTGAGTTACCCAGGGTTGTGGGCTAAATCCCCAGTGTGGAGCATGTAGGAGGCAGCTGATCAATGATTGATTCTCTCTCATCATTGATGCGTCGTCTCTCTCCCTTCCTTTCTGAAATCAATAAAAATGTATATTTTTAAAAATGGAATTATTGTCTATATCAATTAAGAATCCATTCTGTTCCAAATAATAAAAAGTCTAATCAACAGTGGATTAAATGGGCAGGGAGTTATTCTCTCTCAATTAAAATGATTGAAGGTAGGTGACTGTTAGGATGGGGTTAGGTACTCATCAGGTACAATCAATGAGCACGATTTTTCCACCTTCCAGTTCTGCTTTCCATCCTCATGCTTGTCACCTAGTTGTCAGAGGACTACTGCCACGCTTCCCAACTCGTATCAACATTCAAATGAGAAAGAAAAGGTGATGCAGCACCTGTCATTTCACCTTTTATGGAAATGTTATAATCCATAACAGTTTTACCTACTTCTCATTAGCTAGAACTCAGTTACCTTCCCACCTCTATTAGGGAGATTGGAAAAGCAAATGCAGTTGAACCCCATTATTCACAAATTCTGTATTTATAAATTCATCTACTCACTAAAATGTATTGGTAATCCCCAAAGCAATGTGTTTTCATGATCACTCATGGACATGTGCAGAGTGGCAAAAAATTTGAGTTACCCAACGGACATTTTCCCAGCTGAAGTCTAACAAGGTGAGAATCTGCCTTCGAGTTTCCGCTCTCATACAGAGGTGACCAGAGGATGGACACTCCAGAGGACAGAACACTACAGTGCAAAAAGATCCTTCTCGAGGGCCAGTTGGATGGTGTTTGAGTCTCAACTCTGGGACCTGTTAGTGGGTGGTTCCAGGGAAGTGAGTTCACATTTTAAACCTTGTTTTCTCTTCTGTAAAAACAAAAAAACAAAAAACAAAAAAAAACTACTAAGATGTTTTTAGGATTTAAGATTATGTCCATGTGAGGTATCAGTGTGTGTGTGTGTGTGTGTGTGTGTGTGTGTGTGTGTGTGTGTTTACATATTTGCCCTACAACAATGGTACAGTGTTTCTGGCAACTTTAGAGAACCCAACTACTGTCAATAACAAGAGTCAACTGGATTTGCCTTTTCCCGGATTCTCTTTATAAAGGTAGACAAGAAAGGGGTTTGGTAATGAGTAGCCAACCTACAGGTGTCTATTTCATTGAAGATACACCATTGTTTTAAGGTGTGTGTTTTGGTCTTTGTTTTTTGCTTGGCCTAAGATTTAGTATTTCTCAAACTTTCCACAAAAGATCCCCCAATGTCAGAGGAGCAGGGAGCGGGCCTAAGCCGCAGTCTGGCCTCCCTCTGCAGGACGTGACCAACAGGTCATTTGGGGGGGATGGCCCCTGCCAGCAAGCAGCTGGCCCCACACCTCATTACCCCTCCGCCCCCGCTGATAGCCGCCTCCACCCCCTTCACCCCCTGACGCTGATAGCCATCCCCTACCTCTGCCCAATGACACCCACCTTGGGGGCCTGGTGCTGCCTGCTCACTGGCCCAGCCCCCACCCACCGGTCTTTATGCCATTCAGTCAATTTGCATATTAGGCTTGTATTATATAGGATTACACAGTTACTAATGTCTAACATTTAAAAGAAACAATACCAAGCACTGGCAAAGATGTGAAGTAACTAGAATTCTCATGCACTGCTGGTAGGTAAGTGAGTTGTACAACCACTCTAAAAAATACTTTGACAGTTTTTTTGGTGTGTGTGTTTTTTGAAATTTTTTTTTTTAATTGAAAGACAGACAGAAAATTATCCATATGCCTCACTCCCTTGCTTTTTTTAATTTTTAGAGACAGAAAGGGAGAGGGAGGGAGAGAGCGAGAAACATCAATGTGGGAGAGAAACATAGGTTGCCTCCTGTAACCCACAACCTGCATATGTGCCCTGACCAGGAAAATGATGACCTTATGGAGACAGGATGATGCTCAACCAACTGAGCCACACTGGCCACGGTAACAAGTTTGGGGGTGTTTGTTTGTTTGCTTTTATACAATTAAACAGTTATTTAATATAATTAAACTGAGGAAATAGTTCCACTCCTAGGTTATTAACCCAGTAGGGTAAACAAATGGTTAAAAAGCAGCCTTAAATTGAAAAGGCCAGTTTATTAGGATATCTACATATCCTAATACAACCATATAGTTTAAGACTGCTCCTAAGCAGGATTCTCCAACTGGGTTAAATGTTTTGTATGGATAGGAGTTGCAGACACTATAAAGCCTAGCCAAAGTCATTACCTTCTTTCCAACTTAATGCTATGGCAAGAAGAAGAAGAAAAGAAGTGATGGCAACAAAGTGTATATTTCAAGTATCCCGACATCTGGATCCACTGCTCTCAATGAGCTTATTAAGTGATAACTAAGCATCTGTCTTTCCTGTTAGAATCCTTAATGTTATTTGGAAGATAGCAACACAGTCATGTTAACAAATTTTTAAAGAGTAATTTTTGGTAATGCAGCCTATTAATAAAGGGAGATGGATATTTTTTCGATCTTTTCTGTCTTTGCTCATGTGCCAACTTAGCTGGTTTTTTGTTGTTGTTGTTGTTTCTTTATTATTTTTAAGTCTTGAGCATCTGTATCTTTTTGTTAGACTTTCATTTATCACTTTAGGGATTTGGGCAAGGAAGAGACTGGTGATTTTCCCTTGCCGGTTGGAATAAAGAAAATTTAGATGATGATGAAAAGATGGAAAAAAAATAATTACTGAACTTTTGATGAAATATGGCAATAGCTTGCTCAGGTTTAGTTTCTGACATTGACAAATTTCAAGTTCACTTCTCACATCACATGAAACTGTACCCTGATCGTAGTAAATAATATATTTTGGTTTTAGTTTGTACTTAGAGCATTGTTTACCTGTGTTTCTTAAGGAACTATTGCTTTCAGGACTAACACAATTTATGTTAGGAAACCTTTCTTTACAGCTGGAATTGTTCATGAATGAACTATCATAATTAGCATAATTAACTATCTGTGAGAATTTTCTTAGCTCCATGCTTCCCAAATAGGAACAGAGGTACTTCTGTCACCAAGGACAATAGAAAGTGACAAGACAGAATCAAAGGCCTATCTTCAATGGGTATCAGGTTTACTTCATATTACTTTAAATAAAGGATTTTTAAAAGCCTATTTAATATTTAATACGGTATAATTTCTTTTTTAATATATTTTATTGATTATTTTACAGAGAGGAAGGGAGAGGATAGAGAGTTAGAAACATCGGTGAGAGAGAAACATCGATCAGCTGCCTCCTGCACACCCCCTACTGGGGATGTGCCCGCAACCAAGGTACATGTCCTTGACTGGAATCGAACCTGGGACCCTTGAGTCGGCAGGCCGACACTCTATCCACTGAGCCAAACCAGTTAGGGCGAGGTATAATTTCTATACAGTAAGTTTTGCCCTTTCTGAATGTATAGTTTAAATTTTGACAAACGAATAAGTAACAGATATGAAATGCCAAAGAGAAGTGAAAGTCACAAGATAGAAACAAAGGTATATCTTCAATGGATACCAAGTTTACTTCATATTACATTTTCACAAAGGGTTTTTAAAAGCCTATTAAATATTTTAAAAAGTATAATATACATACGGTAAATATGAATGTATAGTTTGAATTTTGACAAATGAATAAGTAACAGATTGTGTAAATACCATCACAATTCAGATAGAGAACATTTCCATCACTCCCAAGTTTCTATGTGCCCTGTATAGAAAATACTCTCACCGCCACCGCCCCCCATCTCCTTCTCAACTGAGCTCTTCTGTTCTTTTTCTAGAATGTCAAAATAATGGAATCATAAAGTGTATTCTTTTACAGCTGGATTTTTTTTTTTTTTCGTGTAGCATAAAGCTTTTCAGATATACCTATGTTGTTTTGTATATCAGTAATTTGTTGCTATTTATTGCTGGCAAGTATTCTATTAAATACATGTACCATAAGTTATTTATTCATTTACCAGGTGATGGACATTTGGATTGCTTCCAATTTTGACTTATTATGAATAAAGCTGTTATAAACTTGCATTTCCCTCTGCCCCTAAGATATCCATATGACTCATTCCCTCAGTTTCTTTAGAACCCTGTCCCAATGTCATCTATTCAGAAAGGCCTTCCCAGACTACTCTCTATCTGAAATGGCACTTCCTACCACTCTCTAGTCACCTAGCTCCTGATTATTTCTTCATACCTCTTAGCGTTACCATCATTTACATTACATATTTCATAAGAAATAAAGACAAAAAGATTGTATTACTCAATGACCTCCAGAAAAACACAGCCAATTGGGTATATTCATAATTTTAGAGTTGAAATCTAGCCCAAATCAGTTATTTACAGATGGAGGAAAATAAGCCCAAGGTAGTGATGTAATTTGGTCTTACATTAAGTCCATTATTCTTTTCACTACTCAAACACAATCTTATTTTCAGAAGCTACTGTGCTTTGTAACACTAAAAAGTGTATTCTGAAAAAATAAAAAGCATTCTAAATTATAAAAATTATACAGAAATTATGTGAAAATGGAATTCCTACCTAAAATTCTAAAGACTTCCTAAAGATTAACATTTACTCAATAAATATTGAACGTTGCTCATGAAGCAAGTGTATGTGGCACTAGATCTACATTATTCCAAAATAAAATTACTCATTAACTAAATACTTATTGAGTGCTTATAATAAGAGTAAACATTGCTTGGGGGTTAAATAAAATTACTATGTTCAGTTCCCATTTTAAAGTTACTTACAAAATATTGCAGCTAGAATCTGTAAGCATTTCACATAACCACAATCTCACAATTTTGAAACAGGTCAGAAAAGAGGGCTTTCCAGTATTAGTGTAAACATGCAAATTAGGAGGAAACTTCGATAAAGTAGAAAAAGCCATGGAACTGCAGGCTGGAGACCGGAATCTGTTCTGGGATCTGCCTCCAGCAGTCTCTGGGCAAACCAGTTCACGTCTTTGGGCCTCACTAGACACAGTAAGATGATGGGCTTCCATAGTTCTTCACTATGGATATAGATCAGAATCACTGCCCAGGAACTTATGAAAACATGCCTAGATGCTGCCTCAAAACTATCCAATCAAATGGCCAGGAGAAATTCATTGAAAAGTTCATCAGATTATAATGCTATTGCTCCTTGATCAGTCATCTCAGTGATCTAGGGTTCTTTCTAAGGACTCATTCTGTGAAATTTAGTTTTAATAATTTCTAGCCAGAACAAAAATTTAATTAGAATCTCTTTACTACTTTTACAGTAAATAAGACTCAGTCTAGTATTTCAAGAACTGCAAAGTATATGGAAAATAACAATTATCAGTTAAGAAGGATAAACTGCTTGCAATGTAATTTATTTTTAACTTCCAATTTTACGCTTCAAGCCAGTATATAAAGAAGATGATAAATAAAATTATTTACTTTGGGTCTAGCAGCTCAAAATATATCCATGGGGCACAACCCCAGGAGGCAGGAGTGGTTAACAAGAACCAAACCCCTGCAGCTTGCTTTAATACGCCCTACACCTATCTTTCAGCACAGGAAGTTAACAGTTGTCTCACTTTGATTTGGAAAACACCTCTTGGTAGACCTCTATGTAGGAAATTTACCTTTTTGAAGGGTATACGGGCAATACTTCTATTAGCTATGGATATGTAATTGTTCCTGTGACTGTTGGAAGCCAAAAAAAAAAAAAAGTCATTTTTGAACAATGCTGTAGAAGCAGCGCTACATGGGTACACATATGAGCCTTGTTGAGTTAATGGCCAGGAGGACTAGAGGAAGTACTTTGTGTTTCCTTAAACTTTTTCTGATTTAGACAAAATCATATCATATGAAATGTTCCTCATTCTCCATATGTAGAAAATTTCCCCTCTGTTTCCTACAGAAAAACCTTTCTGCCACCTCAGCCAAATGAAATGTTTATGTTCACTGACTGCTGGCTATGTCCAAAAATCTGTTAGTGAAATGAGTTCAGGGAGTTTGGAAAAAGCCCAAGTGCCCATCAGTAGATGAATGGATAAAAAAGCTGTGGTACATTTACACAATGGAATACTACTCAGCCATAAAAAGAAGAAAATGTTACCTTTTGTGACAGCATGGATGGACGTGTAGAGTATAATGATAAGTGAAATAAGCCAGGCAGAGAAAGACAAGTACTATATGATTTCACTGATGTGTGAAATATAATGAACAATATAAACAAACAAAATAGAAACAGACTAATACATAGAGAACTGACTGACACCAGTTGGTGGGGGAGGGAGGTGCCTGACTGGGTAAAAAAGGTGAAGGAATATTAAGAAAACAAACAAACTCATAGACACAGACAACATTATGTTGATTACCGGAAGGAAAGGGGGTTGGAAGATGGTAGGAGAGGGGATAGAGGGGATAAATAGTAATGGAAGGAGACTTAACTTGGGGTGGTAAACACACAATCTATATATATAAAAGCCTAAGGACTGAACGACTGGTCGACCGGTGGCTGTGATGCATACTGACCACCAGGGGGCAAACGCTCATTGCAGGAGCTTCCCCCTGGTGGTCAGTGTGCTCCCACAGCCAACCTCCCATGGACCCTCCCCCCGGCCAGCTGGCCAACCTCCCACAGGCTCGTGCCCCTGCCGACCAACCTCCCATGGCCCTGGCCAACCTCCTGCGGCCCAATCAGACCCCACCTGTGCACAAATTCATGCACCAGGTCTCTAGTACAATATACAGTTGGTGGATTACAGAATTGAATACCTGAAACCTATATAATTTTATTAACCAATGTCACTCCAATTAATTTTTTAAGTAAATTTTAAAAAATTCTGTGTAAGGGAACTAAAATACTTCTGTGCAATTTATCATAAACTTTAAAAGGTATACCAATACATCATCAGTACCTTTAAAAGGTATTATTAGTACAGCATCACCACAAGAAAAACTGGTGTTTGGGTTAGTTTTCCTTTTGTTTTTACTTTATTGTACTTTATAATTTGAACCTGGAATTCTCAACTTGGTTCTTTGTTCATAATGTGAATATAAATTTCTTTTACTTAATTTAGATCATACAATTACTTTCATTTCCATAGGGCCTAACATTTCCCTAGTAACTCTATAGTTGTCATTTCTGACTAGGAATATAAGAATGCTGGCTTAGGCAACTCACCCTCCCAGAAGCACCCTAGTGCCTTTCCCTCCTTTTCTCCCCCCTCCCCCAAAAAAGGTGCTTTACTTTAGCCATCTCTCTCCTATGCTCCAAGGGTCCTTCTTTTGCTTCTGTAACTTGTTTCCTGAGCCCATTTATTCTACAGCTCACTTCTATCTCTGTGACTTTCTAAATAAAATTTATCTTATAATTTGAAAAAAATAGAATGCTGGCTTAAACTGTTAATTTTTCCCCCCAAATTTCAATGGAAGATAATATAAAATAATTCGAAGACATCATGAGTCCAATAATCATTAAGATTAATTTAGCATCAAGACATTTCCTTGGGGAATGTAGAAAAGGACATGGACTCTAGAGTCTAATATCTTGGTGTCACTATGTGTTATAATTATGGGAAAGTCAATTAAGTTCTCTGAGATAATAATGCCCCTTCAGCAAATGGACGGTAGGATCAAAGACACCCTGCACATACAAGGCTCAAGTATTACATACATGCTGGCTTCTGGGGGTGTTTTTTCCCTTTTAATTGAATTTACTGGGGTGTCACTTGTTAAAATTATACAGGTTTCATATGCACAACTCTACAACACATCATCTGTGCACTGTATTGTGTTCCCCACCCCAAGTCAAGTCTCCTTCCATCACCATTTTCCTTTCTTCACCTCTTCCCCTCCCCATAGCAATCCTCACACTGTTGTTCCTGTCCATTAGTTTTTTGTCTTTTTTTTTTCTTTTATTGCTCAAACACTCCATCACCCCCATCTAGTCCTTTAAATCCCACCCTACCCCACAGCTGTCAGCCTATGACCCTGTCTCTATTTTGCTTGTTAGTTCATAGTGTTCGTTAGATTCCACATATGAATGAAATTATATAGTACTTTTCTTTCTCTGACTAGCTTATTTCACAGAGCTCCCAGTGTTTTTTAATTTATATTTCAAAGTAAATCTACAAAAGTCTTTGTATTTGGCCAATGAAGACTATCAACAATAGGCTCTTCCAGATTTGCTTCAAATCTCAACGTTGGCCTAATGAATCCACTCCTGTCACATCTGAATGGACCGATTGTGAATGTTAAGTATTGAGATCTCCAACAGAACAGTTCATGTTTATAATAACTTTAAATTTCTAAAAAGTATTCATTTTTGTACCTATTTTAAGTATCAGCTTTAAGATGATGAAAACAGCATTAAGTTTTATTTAATCTTAGTGCTCTAATTTATCAAGAGAAAAGTTCAGAAAGAGGCAAAGAAAAAAAGGCAACTTCTCTGATGTTATTTTCTAAAATGAATACCGTATTTAACATGTTATAAAATGTTTATAAATTTACACCTTTAGTTTTGCTTTTTCTATTTTATAACACAAACAAGACAAAAATACACTTAAATATTTGCTAGAAATAAAAGCAATACCAACATTGAGTAAATGTAAACAAAAATGGTAAGCACACCTACACAAAAATCAGCACACTCTATTTTTAATCAAAACCCCAAACCAACATGGCATTTTTACAGCTTATAACTAAAGAGGGCCTTTCAAACCAGTACCCCCAACTCGAACAGTGAATCACTTCAAGATAGATAAAAATTAGATCATAATCTAATGTAAGACTAATACCTAGCTGTTATAAAATGAAGACAACTCTGAAATCATCCTCTCCTAGAAAGGCATTTACAAAAATTCCACTTGCTTTTTTAAAAGTAGTGGAATGGGATTCCAATAGAATATGGTCATTTATTTTCTTATTTTTATTAAGTTACCCTGTATATATTTGTATTAACCTTCTTCATTTAAGATTTTAAATTCCTTGAAACTAGGCATCACAACTTTCTTATGATTAACAATTGAATGTAATATGTTCCAAAATTGAAGAAGAAGAAAAAAAAATCTGAAGATATTAAAAAAAAAAAAGAAAAAAAATCAGTAGCTCAGCACATTGTACTGGCAATCCTTCAACAATGATAAAAGAAACAATCTAAAATTACTAATGAAAAAAGAAATTTCCTAATCAACAACTTCTTGGTCCAAAGATAGGATGAAATGAAGATGCACATAAAGCGCATAGATTTCCAAGTACCACAGAAGGTTCAGATCAACAACCAATGCTGAACACCCTGACGCCACACACTGAGGAATTCAATGGGGCAATTCTTTGTGGTTTCCTTAGAAAAACACTGTTCATTATCTATTTACCAAAATAGGACTGCTCTTAATTCTCATTTCTTCACAGGTGTTTAAGTTTATGGTTATAACTAGAAATATTATTATAAGTTTTCATAAGCTTAAATAAAACATTTTCTTAACTATTTTAAGCACGAATTTAGCACCAAAGTAGCATGTACTGACATTATATTTTTGCAAACAGTTAAGGCTCCTTTTTAACAAAAGCAGCTAAGGCAGTACTCAGTACATGCCAGGCCCTATGCTATGAGTTTTGTGAATATAATCTCATTTGATCAATGAAACTGTAGAGTCCCTGTTTTATAGATACTATCCCCTTTATATGTGGACACAAAACTGTAGGAACCAGATTTCAATCAAATTAGGCCTGCTAATTCCACAGCTGAGCTCCTATCTCCACAAACTAAGGTTTTGTTTTTTTTTTATTAAATGTCTCTACCACAAACATCTCTTATTTACAGAAGTTTGGTTCTTTTTAATGGTTCAAAACCAACAACTATAAATTGTATTTTCTAATTTGGGTTTACAATCTTAGTAGAATGGGGAAGACTGTTGTCAGCATGCAACGGAGATATTTCAAAAACCTTTGACTTAGATACTTGAGACTTTACCACCACCTTAATGATGCCAATAGCAAAACTGAACTAAAATATCACTAGAAAATAGGATATTATGATGCCAGTGGCTAGGCTGGGGATCTGACCACATAATTCTAGTATTCAGGAATACATGTGGTCTACTGGGCTCTGATCCTTCATTCTAGATCACTTCAGTAACTGGACTTTAATATCAGGAAGGGAAGAAGTACAGAAGAGCTCCCCATGTGCAGGCCTTCCTTCCTGAGTGGTGAAGAGTCCCCACTTTTAATCTGGGTTCTGACACGAACATCCTGAGTGATCGTGGGCAAGATTAACCATTTCTTTAACCCTCTAGTACAGCGGTTCTCAACCTGTGGGTTGCGACCCCTTTGGCGGTCGAACAACCCTTTCACAGGGGTCGCCTAAGACCATCCTGCATATCAGATATTTACATTACGATTCATAACAGTAGCAACATTACAGTTACGAAGTAGCAACGAAAATAATTTTATGGCCCTGACCGGTTTGGCTCAGCGGAGAGAGCGGACTGAAGGGTCCCGGGTTCGATCCCGGTCAAGGGCACGTACCTTGGTTGCGGGCACATCCCCAGTGGGGGGTATGCAGGAGGCAGCTGATAGATGTTTCTCTCTTATCGATGCTTCTAACTCTCTATCCTTTCCCTTCCTCTCTGTAAAAAATTCAATAAAATACATTAAAAAAAAAAAAAAAAAAGAGCCGAGCCGGTTTGGCTCAGTGGATAGAGCGTCGGCCTGTGGACTCAGGGGTCCCGGGTTCGATTCCGGTCAGGGGCATGTACGTTGGTTGCGGGCACATCCCCAGTGGGGGGTGTGCAGGAGGCAGCTGATCGATCTCTCTCGTCGATGTTTCTGACTTTCTATCCCTCTCCCTTCTTCTCTGTAAAAAATCAATAAAATATATTTTAAAAAAATGGTGATATAATCTATAAAAAAAAAGAAAAGAAAAGAATTTTATGGTTGGGTCACAACATGAGGAACTGTATTTAAAGAGCCAGAAGGTTGAGAACCACTGTCAATAGGTAAATATATGAAGAGTGGTTATAGTAACAAAGTAAGAGCCTAATACTCAGTTTTGCTTTTCTCTAAGCAAATAAAATAAGAAATTAACCTTGAGAAATTGACTACATGTCTAGAGTTTGGTTCCTCTTTTATAACATAAGGGTATTTAAATATGTTACCTTAAAGATTCTATCTAACCCATTCTTTGCTAATCTATACTATGTGCTACAAACTTAAGATAAACATCATGAGGCATTTTAAGAATCACTGGCCATAAAAATTGTGAATAGGCGGAAAACAGAACAAAATGAACATCAACTGCCATAACAATGAATACTTATAACTGCTTAATTGGCTTTAACTCTTCTGAGTTATAAATCAAAATAGCACCTTTGCAAAATGCTCCAAAAGAACATATGAATGGTTTGTAGCAATAGGTTCTACTTAAAATGAACATTTATTAAAATGGTTTATACATTATATTTCACCTTACTAATGTATTTAAACAATTATATTCTCCAAATATTCTGATTAACTAACTTTTTTAAATGTATAGATATTTCATGATAGTGAATTTAGTAAAAAGATAAGTGGTTGCTAGGAGTTGTGGGAAAGCAGCAGGAAGGGATGAATGGGTGGAGCACAGGGGCTTTTTAGGACAGTGAAACTATCTGTATGACACTGGAATGGTGGACACATGTTGCTACACATTTGTCAAAACCCACAAAATGTATGTGGGTCATCAATTGTAACAAATGTACCACACTAATGCAAAAAGCTAAGAATAGAGGAAAGAGGAATACAGGAAGAGAGTACATATAAACTTTCTACTATTCATTTTTCTATAAACCTAAAACTATGCAGAAAAATAGTCAATTAATAAAAACAAACTTTTGGAAATAGATAATGATGACCATTACACAATATTGTGAATGTAATTAATGCCACTGAGCTATACACTTTAACAATGGTTAAAATGGTAAATTTTATGTTATATATAACTTACTACCAATAAAAGGTCATAACACTCCTTGTTTAATTAGAAAATAATTCTGTGAGCCCTGGCTAGATGACTCAGTTAGTTAGAGTGTCATTCTCTACAACAAAAGGTTGCAGGTTCAGTTCCTGGTCAGAGCACACACAGCTATGTTGAGGCTTTGATCCCTGGTCCAGGTGCTTATGGAAGGCAACTGATCAATGTTTCTCTTTCTTTCTCCCTTACTCTCTCTAAACATATCCTAAGGTAAGGATTATAAAAAAGAAAGAAAAAGAAATCTAATATATCAGTTTTAAAACTGTAATAAGAACTTACCATATAATGTTTCCTTTTTTTTTTCTAGCTTCCTTAAGAGATATTCATGAAAAAAATTATTAGTGTTATTTTAGATAGGGCATTATTTTTATTCTTTTTCTCACTAAGAACAAAAGAAAAACCCACATTTTAAAAGAAAAAAAGTAAGTTACAAACAGCCCAAAATCATGCACTTGGTATATTGCTTTAAATTTTTCAAATGTATTAAAAACATATAATCTTCACAAAGCTTTATCACAACATTTAGGTTTTTGAATTAAAGAGCTGATAATTTCATTCTTGCCAAAAAAATTAAAAGAAAGTTAAGCTACTTGGCCCACATAATAAAAGAAGATGGTGGCAAAGACAAAATCAAATTCAAAGTTTACTAGCAACTCTATATCCAGTATTTTTCTACCACTTCACTTTCTTAGTCATAATTCAGAGGTAATATGGTTCCATAAAATATGTTTCAAGTTTATATTCTGTTAATAGTTAATTTTTTTAAAAAAATGTTGCCCGGCCAGCATGGCTCAGGGATTGAGCATTGACCTATGAACCAGGAGGTCATAGTTCAGTTCCTGGTCAGGGCACATACTGGGGTTACAGGCTCAGTCCCCAGTGTGGGGAGTGCAGTAGGCAGCTGATCAATGATTCTCTCTCATCACTGATATTTCTAGCTCTCTCTCCCTTCTCCCTTCCTCTCTGAAATCAATACAAATATATTTTTAAAATAATAGGAATTTAAAAAGAAGTGTCTGATTTATATTACCGTTGTGTTCTCTATTATCATTGTGTCCTTTATTTTGTTGTGTTTAATTTATAAACATTACAAAAATTACTTAAGAGTACACAAAATGTAGAACTTTCTAACTAAATTTTAATATGGGATTTAAAAATTGTTTTTTAAATAAACTCCCGTAGAATAGGCAACTGCCATCACTCCTTAAATCTGAGATATTGATTATAAGAAACCACTGATTAATAAAAGTTTAGGAGGAAAAACTATTGCTGTAAACATATATATCAATTTAAAAACCATCCTACCTTTAAGAAGTTAAAATACAAATCTTAGAATCAAGATATCTCAGATAGGCCGAAACCGGTTTGGCTCAGTGGATAGAGCGTCGGCCTGCGGACTGAAAGATCCCAGGTTCGACTCCGGTCAGGGGCATGTACCTGGGTTGCGGGCATATCCCCAGTATGAGATGTGCAGGAGGCAGCTGATCGATGTTTCTCGCTTATCGATGTTTCTAACTCTCTATCTCTCTCCCTTCCTCTCTGTAAAAAATCAATAAAATATATTTTAAAAAAAAAAGATATCTCAGATAGCAAAATCCTATAATTCTAGAGTTCAAAAAAACTATGGTGATCTCTACTCTAGCCAAATGTGGACCTAAGACTTAGATTATATCACTACCCAGTCACAGTTACAAATCAATTAGAAATTAGAACCTGAATCTCTTGATTCCCTGAGTTCAATGGAAATTTTTTTATGAAACAAATAATTTTAAAGGTATACCTCAAAACGGTACAACATAGCATTTTAAAGTACTTCCTGGAATATATTCTTAGTGACCAAGTTCTATTAAGTGTTCTAGGAGTTTCTAAATATATACATATACACACACACACACACACACACACACACACACACACACACACACGCTCTAAAGGCCCGGTGCACAGATTCATGCACCAGTGGGGTCCCTCAGTCTGGCCTGAAGGGATCGGGCTGAAACTGACTCTCCAACATCCCCTGGGGGTTACAGATTGCGAGAGGGCAGTTCTCGGGTGACGCACCCTGGAATCAGGCTCTGGGTGCGTCACCTGAGAACGACAGCTGCCAAGTCACCATGGCTCGGCAGCTCCTGCATTGAGCGTCTGCCTCCTGGTGGTCAGTGCGCATCATAGCTACTGGCTAGTTGGCCGGTCAGCTGGTGGCTTAGGCTTTTAGATAGATAGATGATTGACAGATAGATAGATAGATAGATAGATAGATAGATAGATAGATAGATAGATAGATATAGATAGATAGATTGATTTAGATATAACACATCTCTTTTTTTTTAATCCTTACCCAAAGATATGCTTTTTCATTGATTTTGGAGAGAGAAAGGGAAAGAGAGAGAAAAAGAAACATCAATGTGAGAAATATCCATGTTGCCTCCCTACCGCAACCCAACTGGGAATCAAACCCACAACCCGGGTAATGCTGGTCTCCAAAAATGAGTTTGGAAGTGCTCCCTTCTCATGTATTTTTTTTAATAGTTTGAGAAGGACTAATAATTCTTCTTTAAATATTTGGTAGAAATCTCCAGTGAAGCCATCTGACTATAATGTTCTTTGGTGGACAGTTTTTGAGTACCAATTCAATCTCTTATTACTGGTTTGTCTATGCATTCTATTTCTTCTTGATTCAGTTTTTTGAAATTAAATGTTATCCATCATCCCTAGATTGTGGAATTTGTGAGGATATAACTGATCATAAAAGTCTCTTATAGTTGTTTGCATTTTTATGTTATTACTTATAATGACTTTACTATCATTTTTAACTTTATATTTCTGTCCTATTTTTCTTGGTTAGCCTACCTAAAGGTCGGTCTATTTTATTTTCGAAACACAAGGTTCTTAGTTTCATTGACTTTTTTTAATTGTCTTTTAGTCTCTCTTCCATTTATTCCTATTCTGATCTTTGTTATTTCCTTCCTTCCACTAACTTTGTGCTTAGTTTGTTCTTTTTCTACTTCCCTCAGATATAAAGTTAGGTTTATTTGAGATCATTCTCAATTCCTAATGTAGGCATTTATTGCTGTAAACTTCTCTCTTTGAACTGCTTTTATTGTATCCCATAAGTTTTGTTGTTGTTTCCATTTTCATTTGTCTCAAGATATTTTCTTATTTGCATTTTTATTTCTTCTTTGACTCTTTGGTTGTAGAGAATAATGTTACTTAATTTTCACATGTTTTCTAATTTTCTTCTTGTAACTGAATTCTACTTTCATACCATTGTGGTTAGAAAAGATATTTGATAAGATTTCAATCTTCCTAAATTTATTAAGATGTGTTTTGTGGCATAATATATGATCTATCCTTAAGAATGCTTCATGTGCCCTAACCGGTTTGGCTCAGCTGATAGAGCATCAGCCTGTGGACTGAAAGGTCCCAGGTTCGATTTCGGCCAAGGGCATGTACCTTGGTTGCAGGGACATCCCCAGTAGGGGGTGTGCAGGAGGCAGCTAATCGATGTTTCTCTCTCATCGATGTTTCTAACTATCCCTCTCCCTTCCTCTCTGCAAAAAAATCAATAAAATATATATTTTTTAAAAAAGAATGCTTCATGTGTACTTGAGAATATGTATTCTGCTACTGTTGGGTGGAATGTTCTGTAAATATATGTTAAGCCATATGTTAAATTTCCTAATAGATTTTCTGTCTGGACAATCTATTGCTCACAGTGAGGTATTGAAGTCTCCTACTATAATTATATTATTGCCTATTTCTCCCTAAAGATCTGCTAGTATTTTCTTTGTATACTGTATTTAGGTGCTCCTACATTGGCTTCATCAATATTTACAAATATTATACCTTCGATGAATTGATCTCTTTATCATTATATAATGACATCTAGCTCTTGTTGCAGTATTTGGTTTTAAGTACAATTTTGTCTTATATAACTACCCACTTAATTTTAGTTTCAGTTTGCATGAAATATCTTTTTGCATCCCTTCACTTACAGTCTATGTGTGTCCTAAAAGGTAAAGTAATTCTCTTGTAGGCAGCACATAACAAGAAAAGAAAAGCTAGCATCGAACAGACTGTCCAACCTATGAGGGAAGGCGGGAGTGAGGAAGAGATCAACCAAAGGACTTGTATGCATGCATATGAGCATAGCCAACCAACGGACACAAACAATAGGGGGATGAGGGCATGTGCTGGGGGGTGGGGGTGGTTTGGGGGCGGTCACTGGGGGGGGAAAGGAGCCTCGTGTAATACTTTAAACAATAAAGAATAAAAAACTAAAAAAGAAAAGCTGCTTGTCCCTACGCATTCCAATGAACATATATTCATAACCCATAGACACAGGCAACAGTATGGTGATAGCCAAAGGGTCAGGACCTGGGTGGAGGCAGGCAAAGGAGGGAGTGGGGGGAAGGGAGATGGAGACATCTGTAATAGTATCAACAATAAAAATAAAGGAAAGCTACTTATCCACAATCATATAACTAACTAATCAGGAATAATATTTGAACCTATGTGTGTCTGACATCAAAGCCCTTGCTCTAAACATTACATAACCAACCAGAAAACATTTTTGAATTTCTATACTAAAAGATTTAGAAGGAAAGCAAACTTTCAAAATGCTTTCTTAAGAAAAACTTGCATGTGTGTTTATAGGTTAATATCAAATGTACTTTACTGTGCTGTAAATCTTTGAATATTAGATATTCAATGTATGTTAAATCTTTGTTAACCAGAATATTTAATCTGTTGCTCTTGCTAGATAATGGGATCCATATGAAACAAAATATTCACACAATATGCAAGATTGCATACTGGAGTAGCTTACAATATATTAGAGCAAAAGACATGCAAATTTAATCACAATGAAATAAATCACTTGGTGCCATAAAAATAAGTTACCAAATTTATGTATAGAAAAGAACAAAAGATTTCATACATGAAATGGAAGGGAACAGTGGAATTTGATCACATATTTTAGCCATATAAAAACCATAGCCTAAGAAGCTACAGGATTTACCAAAACTCATTAATCCCATTACTCAAAAATGTTCATGTATTAGGTAGGCAGCCTTCTAGGTAAGCCCTTAGGGATAAAACAAAGGCAAAGAATGGCAGTGTACTCTTAGCTTACATTCTAACAGAGAAAACAAAAGAAGGAAAAAACAAATAAATGTACACTTTAATGACAGGTAGGAAGAAGTGCAATGAAATAAGGCTGAGTAAAGAAGAGACTAAAGGATGATGAATGTTACTTTAGATCCCAGTGCACAAAATCTGTGCATAGGTAGGGTCCCTAGGCCTGGTCAGCGCTCAGGGCCAATCTGTGGGGGGGACCCCCACTGGCACCACCTTGGCTGGCCTGGCACCTCCCGCTCGCCGGCCCTGTCCCCACTGCTGCTGCCTGCCAGGGCCTGCAGGCTGGTGACAGCTCCTGTGTTGAGCGTCTGCCCCCTGGTGATCAGTGCACATCATAGTGACAGGTTGTTCCACCATCCGGTCGATTTGCATAGTAGGCCTGCAGGATCGGGCTAAAACCGATTTTCCAACATCCCCGAGGGGTTCTAGATTGCAAGAGGGCACAGGCCAGGCCGAGGGACCCCACTGGTGCATGATCGAGGCCGGGGAGGGTTGCGGGAGGGCTCCAGGGCTTGTCCAGCCCATCTGGCTCAGTCCCAATCGGCTGGACCCCAGCAGTAAGCTAACCTACCAGTTGGAGCATCTGCCCCCTGGTGGTCAGTGCACTTCAGAGTGACTGGTGAAAAGGTCAACTGTCTGCCCTCTAGTGGTCAGTGCACGTCATAGCAAGTGGTTGAGCGTCCTTAGCATATCATTAGCATATTTACGTTCTGATTGGTTGAATGGCCAACCACACAACTGGACACTTAGCTTATTAGGCTTTTATTATATAGGATGGTGGTGGCCAAGGTAATAATTTCAGATGGGGTAATATTAGAAGTGAGCTGAGTAAAATGATGTAAATATTAGGAGGGGTAGGCTAGGAAGAGAAGTTTAGGAGAAAAATGTAGCAAGGGCAAAGGGTTACCTGAGGAAGTAAAATAGATGTATTTGAGGATATAAAAACCAACTTACTTACATTTGGATTCATACTGCTTTCCACTGTAGCATATACTACATACCTCAATGCTTACCACTATTAAACCATGTTATTTATTCTTACAAGTAATTTGAATTCATCTCATAGCAATCTTTCTATTCCACTATATGAGTAAATTATTCACTGTACAATAAGTTCTCTTTATAGTGACAAATATCATTGGTACTTTCTTAGGAAGGAATTTTTTTAAAAAATGTCAGAGATGATATGTCTTACTTTCCAAACAAATAAAATTAAATTGGGCAAAAGCAAATTTTGTATGTTAAAAACACTGAAGAAAAAAAAGAAAATTCTTCAGGTAATTACTGTATCCTCAAAACTCTTACATAATTATAATACCCATTCTCTGTTATAAAATAACTAGGGGCCCGGTGCACGAAATTCGTGCACTGGGTGTGTGTGGGGAGGGGAGTGTCCCTCAGCCCAGCCTGCCCCCTCTCACATACTGGGAGCCCTGAGGCGTTGACCCCCATCACCCTCCAATCACAGGATCGGCCCCTTGCCCAGGCCTGATGCCTCGGCCAGAGGCGTAGACCCCCATCACCCTCCGATCGCCTGATCGGCCCCTTGCCCAGGCCTGACGCCTCCGCCAGAGGTGTCAGGCTTGGACAGGGGACCCCCATCTCCCCCCGATCACTGGCTCTGGTCCCCGCCCAGGCCTGAGGCCTCTGGCCCAGGAATCATGCCTGGGCAGGGGACCCCCATCTCCCTCTGATCGCTTGCTCCACCCCCTGCCCAAGCCTGACGCCTCTGACCCAGGCTTCAGGCCTGGGCAAGGGGACCATCATATCCCCCCAATCCCCGGCTCCGCCCCCCACCCAGGCCTGATGCCTCAGCCAGAGGAGTTGACCCTCATCACCCTCCGATCACCAATCACCAGATCGGCCCCTTGACCAGGCCTGAGGCCTCCGGCAGAGGTGTCAGGCCTGGGCAGGGGACCCCCAGCTCCCCACGGTTGCAGGCTCCGCCCCTGCCCAGGCCTAACGCCTCTGGCCTAGGCGTCCGGCCCGGGCAGCGGGGACCCGCAGCTGCAGCGGCCCCGCGATCGTGGGCTTTGCTTTAGGCCCAGGCAAGGGACCCCTAGCTCCCGGGACTGCCAGCTTCGACCGTGCCTAGCTCCCATCGCTGGCTCCACCCCTACTTCCTGCTATCACTGGCCAGGGCGGCAAAGGCACCTGATTCTCCGATCAGGGCTAGGGGGCAGGGCAAAGGCGGCCCCAGGGCCGTCTTTGCCCTGCCCCCCAGCTCTTAGCTCCCCCCTGGGTTTCCGATCACTGTCAGTGGCAGGGGGCTTCTTCCTGCTTTCCCTTTCGCCTCCCTGCATTGTGCCTACATATGCAAATTAACCGCCATCTTGTTGGCCGTTAACTGCCAATCATAGTTGGCAGTTAATTTGCATATAGCCCTGATTAGCCAATGAAAAGGGTATCGTCGTACGCCAATTACCATTTTTCTCTTTTATTAGATAGGATTGGATTGAAATAGCTTTCTCCATTTCCTTCTTAATTTTAAGAAATAACAATTTTTAAAAGCCCATTACAAACCATCCTAAACTGTATCCTAGAACTTGAAAATAGCTAAGTACATAATGTATATACTAAAAAAATTTTATGTAGCAAATTCAAATATTCAAAGAAAGAAGCATATGATAAAATGCACAGAACACTAGGTAGAAATTTAATCTGTTACAAAAGCAAAAAACAGTTTAAGAAATAATTAAAAGTTAAAAGGAAGATACTTTTTTTTCCTCCTTGCCATGCTCATAAATCCTAAGTTGGCATTAAAACTCACATTTTTAAATCAGAAACAAAGCCTTTGAAATATCAGTCTCTAATATGAAAAACATATTTTTATATTTCAGTTCAACAAATAAAAAATGTTAATGTTCTCATCAGTCTAAGATGTCAGAGAAACATGGTTCCCTTCTGAAAAATAAGCTTCAGAAAAGCTCATGTGCAAGTCCTACTCTAGATCTATAGAGGAAACCATAAGAAGGAATTCGAATGAGAGCACTGCAGTGGTTATTTATCAGAAAAGGTAAATTAAGATTTTTTAAAATCAATTCCCAAACTAAAAGACCACCAAAGACACTTGAATTGGTCCAGTCATACAAAATCAAAGAGGAAGTCCTCACCACCAATGAAAATAATATTCCTTCCAGGAGAATTTATTTGTGGGACAAAACAAACCCCTAAGTTTGAGACCCCTTTTTTCATACAGGAATAGCAAAGTAATTTTATTTTGATTGGAAAGCCATTGGTAGTAACCCTATGTTCCTTGATGTCACAACTATATGTAATACAATTGGCCAGTTTTAATAGGTAGAGGAATAGAAACAGTTTTTGAAAAGTCATCACAGAAAGATCCCTTTATAATCATAGTAAAAGTTATTATTTTAACTTTTTATCTTCCCTTTGGCACTAGGCCAAGGGAATTTCCCACTGTATGCGGCTTTAGGGCATCATTTTCCTAACTTTGGCTCTGCACAAAGGTATTCTGAAAGTTGTGGGTTCCACTATCAAAGACTTCTGTAACCATTACATTGAACATATAAAATAGGTTTCTTTAGTATAAAAATTTGAAAAGATGAAATCCTGCCATTTGAAACATGGATGGATTTTGAGAATATCATGCCAGGTGAATAAGTCAGAAAATGTTAACAACCATATGATTTCACTAATATGTGGGATATGACTGAAATCAAGATATGAACAAATAGGAAAAACAAACAGCCCTAGCCGGCGTGTCTCAGTGGTCAGGACATCAAACTGTGCACAAAAGTGTCTCAGGTTCGATTCCCAGTCAAGGGCATGTACCTTGGGTTAGGGTTTGCTCCCTGCCCCAGGTAGGGACATATGTGGGAGCCAACCAGTCAATGTGTCTTTCTCACATTGACGTTTCTCTCTCTCCCCCTCCCTCCCACTCTCTGAAAAGCAACAGAAAATAGACCCTCAGGTGAGGATTAACAAAACAAACAACTAAAAACTCATAGATATAGACATCTGTATGGTAGTTACCAGAGGGAAGGGAGTGGGAATAGTAAAGCATAAAAGGGGTCAAATATATGGTGATAGAAGATTTGACTTTGGACAGTGAGCACACAATGCAATATACAGATGATGCATCATAGAATTATGCAATTGAAACCTATATAATATCATTAACCATTGTCTCATCATAAATTATTTTTTTAAAATTTGCTTTTAAAGCTTTAATATGCACTGCACAACTCCAATTGATGACATATAGTATGAAATAGTTCCCAAAGTATCTAAGAAATAAAATTGGTGGGTGAAGAAATCTACATACATCTTTAAAATTTTTCAAGCATTTAAGAAATGGTATTGGAAGTTCAAATTAAGATGAATGAAAAATGCTAATAGGCCCACAGAAATCAGTGGGTTCAATATAAAGCGTCCCTAAGCAAGACAGAACGCATGTCCTGTGCTTTCAAACCTGACATTAAACTTCGATGAATGCTTTACTTATTTAAATTCCTTAAACAGACCAATTCTGTGTGCTGAAACATTA
The DNA here is from genome assembly GCF_963259705.1 of Myotis daubentonii. Classification (NCBI taxonomy): domain Eukaryota; kingdom Metazoa; phylum Chordata; class Mammalia; order Chiroptera; family Vespertilionidae; genus Myotis; species Myotis daubentonii. The sequence continues at coordinate 84,225,074 of NC_081845.1, read as the reverse complement.
TGAAAAAATACTTCCCTATTTAATTAAGTAGACGAATACTTAATAGACAGAATATATCAATATTGGCTTGTCAATTGTAACAGAAACAGGAGGAAGAGCAGTGATGGTAGGAGCATGTGGGAACCTCTGTACTTTCAGCTCCGTTTTTCTGTAAACCTAAAACTGCTCTTTAAAAAAAAAGACTATAAACTTTATAAACTTTAAAAGAAGACAATAAAATAAGGTAGGCATTTTAAGACAGAAAAAGTTATCAAAAATCAAATTTTATGAAATTTTTGTTTTTATTAAACCACAATTACCACAGTATGACCAATTTAAAAAATAATTACGTCATCTACTCTAGCAAAACAGGAGAGAGTAATATATCAGGACTCCCAGTGTCCGTGGCTTAAAACTATTCAGGTCATGACCGTAAAAAATATTAATATACCCAGTGTCTTAATTGATGGCATCAAATTTTACACCTGCTTCATGTCTAACATATTTTACTGCAGTCACCTCATATTCATTTATGTTACTAAGTAAACTGATGTGAGAGAGACTGTTGTCCAAGAGGCAACAGTAGCTCATGGGAAAGCTATGAGACGGAAATAAATTTCCTTAGTCCAGTACTCCTATTCTTCAAATCTCTTCAATTCCAATTTCTTAGAAATTGCTATCCATCCCCAGGATATGCCTGATTATGTTTCAAAGGCAGTCACCTGAACTCTTAGTCAATTTAAATTCTTAGTTTTGTGATGAAAGACGTCAAGGTTCTCATTCAGGTATTATAATCCTGATTCTGATAGTAAGGAGAGAGAGAGAGAGAGAGAGAGAGGAGAGAGAGAGAGAGAGAGAGAGAGGAGAGAGAGAGGAGAGAGAGAGGAGAGAGAGAGAGAGAGAGAGAGAGAGAGAGATTAACATTTTAAACAAAAAATTGGCCAAAACCGGTTTGGCTCAGTGGACAGAGCGTCGGACTGTGGACTGAAGGGTCCCAGGTTCGATTCCGGTCAAGGGCATGTACCTGGGTTGCGGTCACATCCCCAGTAGGAGATGTGCAGGAGGCAGCTGATGGATGTTTCTCTCTCATTGGTGTTTCTAACTCTCTCTCTCCCTTCCTCTCTGTAAAAATCAATAAAATATATTTTTTTTAAAAATTGATTAAAATGCAAAAATATGACTAAAATTAAGAATCATTTGCTTTAAAATGAGAATGGAGAACTGAAATCATGTGAACTTTAGTTATTTCAAAATATAAGTTTAAATTTGTTTTTTAGCTTTAAATTTATTTTTTTACAAGAGGGCACATTTAATTATATTCTAAATAAGAGTCTTACAAGAGCAAATAATTAGGCAATTTTTTGTATTTGTCATTTAGAGAGTTTATTAATAAACTACCACTATTTAAACAAGTGTTCTTGTCTCAGGAAAAGAATATTTTGAATATTTATAACCTTTTAACACACAAGGATGCAAAACTTATTCAATATTTTTCTGCTTTAATATTTCTAATCAAAGCAAAAGAGTTATTGGCCCTGAGAATAAAAGGTACAATGAGCTGAACATCTTGATTATGACATCCCATTAAGTTAGATGTCTAATGCAGAAATTTTACATACAACACATGTGATAAGTCAGAAATATAAAATTACATAAGGCTTAAGACAAAAATAAAACAAAAAAATTTAAAGCCCTCTTATTTCTAGTATCCTAGAATATAGGCAAATAAGAGCAATGTAAAACTTTAAGAAAATGTGTCCTATATGTCCTATTCTTCCAAAGATTATTAGAATTTTTGGAGAAAGTGCATATGTAAAGACTATGATAACCACCAAAGAAAATTAACTTTAGTTCTGTGAGCTAACATGTAGCTTTCAAAATTTTAAATATTTTATCTATATGTATAAAACCTGTCTTGGTTTAAACAGACATTGAACAAATATCTGTTCCACATCAGAAATTTAAAATATCAACTATGTCACCTTCCTCTACTAGTTCATTCATACATTAGTTCTCCAAATCAGCATCAAATCTACTATGAACATATATTTGGTTCTAGAGAAAATATACTATGGTTGTATGCAATAAAAAGAATTAAGTTGCAATAGAAAGTTAAACTGAATCTGCTATACATTTTTTATTACAGTGAATTAATAAATTAACCCTATTTTAACCCAATCTCATCCCGACTATTCATCTAATCTCATATTGCTTAAAAATTTTAACTCCAAAAGAGGTTGGCTATTCATTTAGCAAATTTATACAAATTTTCAGTAATAATTTTACAAGATTAAATTTTGTTGTAAAAAAAAAAAAGGAAGTGGCAGCCAAAGTCTCTATAATTGTAACCGGATGATGGGGAGTCAGGGAAGAGAAAATCTACTTATATAATAACAGACAAACATGGTAATTGACCGTACCTTCGCTACGCCTCCCATAGGCTAATCAGCAAGATATGCACATTAACCGCCAACAAAGATGGTGGCTAATTTGCATATGTAGGCGCGAAGCTGCGGAGCGAAGCCTGAAGGCGGCTCTGGCCAGAGCAGCAAAGGCTTGAAGGAGGCTCTGGCCAGAGCGAAGGCCTGGGTTCCGGCTGCCGGAGGAAAACCGGTGCCGGCAGCCGGGGAAGGGAAGGCCTATTGCAGGAATCTTTTCATGCAACAGGCCTCTAGTCTACTTATATAAAAACCATGGGTGGTGTTCATCACGACCAGGGTCTGGCTGGTGACCAACTGGAAGGAAGTCAGTCCTGCAGGGGTTGTCTTGGCAACGGCTGCACCCTCCCCTGAACTGTTTCCCAGAGCTGTTTCCAGCAAGGGCGGGGTTTGAGGCAGGAACCCGCCCTCGGAGCATGGACCCACTGAATCCTGGGTCATTTTGCCAAGGGCTGCACCCTCCCCAGCTATTTCCCGTGTGGCCTGAGGGAAGAACCCACCCTCAGAGCACCAGGAGCGCCCAGCAGCAATCAGTCCTGGATTGCTGAGGTGGAGGCATGGCGTGGTAGAACTCTGGGTCTGGCCCAACATGGGACATGGCCGACCTTCAAACCGGACCCTAACAGTAGAAAGGAGGGAGCCCCATCCTCACAGAATCCGCTGTTGGATAGTTTGCTGTCAGTGGCCTGCCATCCAGGAACCCCATTCTCCTACACCCCAGACCCTGACAGGAGGGAGGAGGGAGCCCCTTTCCTCACAGAATTGACAGGTGACCAGTTTGCTGTCAGGGGCCTGCCAGCTGGCAATCCTATTCACCTGCACCCTGGCCCCTGACAGCAGGAGGAGAGAATATGTTTAAAGACCAACTATTGCAACAAAGTACCTCTGAAGCCAAAAGAAGCCATTGTTGGTGACAGAATATATCTGAAGGCCAATTGTTGGCACAAGGTATCTCTGCAGCCGAAAGAAAGCATCATGTGACGTTAAAGTTCTAAATACTTCAGCACAAGGGAAATAAGTCAAGCACTCTGAAAGTGTTTTCACTCTTAATGTGGTGTACAGGGAGATATTAGAATAAGTTTAATCCCTTTATCAGTCATTGTTTGCATCACTGTTGTTTTCATATCACGTTTTTGTCCTTTTTATATCATGCCTCTGTTGTTATATCCTTTTGTTACTGTTTATCTACACTAATAAAAGAGAAAAATGGTAATTGGCGTACGATGATACCCTTTTCATTGGCTAATCAGGGCTATATGCAAATTAACTGCCAACTATGATTGCCAGTTAACTGCCAACTAAGATTGGCAGTTAACTGCCAATCCAAGAGGGGGTTAATTTGCATATGTAGGCACAATGCAGGGAGGCGAAAGGGAAAGCAGGAAGAAGCCCCCTGCCACTGACAGTGATCGGAAACCCAGGGGGAACTTTGCCCTGCCCCCCAGCCATGATCGGAGAATCAGGCGCCTTTGCCGCCCTGGCCAGTGATAGCAGGAAGTAGGGGTGGAGCCAGCGATGGGAGCTGGACACGGTCGAAGCTGGCAGTCCCAGGAACTAGGGGTCCCTTGCCTGGGCCTAAAGCGGAGCCCACGATCGCAGGGCCACTGCAGCTGCGGGTCCCTGCTGCCCGAGCCGGATGCCTCAACCAGAGGTGTTAGGCCTGGGCAGGGGCGGAGCCTGCAACCGCGGGGAGCTGGGGGTCCCCTGCCCAGGCCTGACACCTCTGCCGGAGGCCTCAGGCCTGGTCAAGGGGCCGATCCGGTGATTGGTGATCGGACGGTGATGAGGGTCAACTCCTCTGGCCGAGGCATCAGGCCTGGGCGGGGGGCGGAGCCGGGGATTGGGGGGATATGATGGTCCCCTTGCCCAGGTCTGAAGCCTGGGTCAGAGGCGCCAGGCTTGGGCGGGGGGTGGAGCAAGCGATCAGAGGGAGATGGGGGTCCCCTGCCCAGGCATGATTCCTGGGCCGGAGGCCTCAGGCCTGGGCGGGGGCCAGAGCCAGTGATCGGGGGAGATGGGGGTTCCCTGTCCAAGACTGACACCTCTGGCGGAGGCATCAGGCCTGGGCAAGGGGCAGAGCCAGCAATCGGAGGGGTCTGGGGGTCCCCTGCCCAGGCCTGATGCCTGGGCCAGAGGCATCAGGCCTGGGCTTGGGGCAGAACCAGTGATGGGGGGAAATGAGGGTCCCCTGCCCAGGCCTGACGCCTCTGTCAGAGGCATCAGGCCTGGGCAAGGGGCCGATCCTGCGATTGGAGGGTGATGGGGGTCAATGCCTGAGGGCTCCCAGTATGTGAGAGGGGGCAGGCTGGGCTGAGGGACACTCCCCCCCCACACACACCCAGTGCACGAATTTCGTGCACCGGGCCCCTAGTTTATTAATAAATTTATATATTATTTTCATATACATTTTACTAATTTCCTTTCATCTCACACTTCTATTATAGCGAAAAGGCAAATAGCAATATTAAAATGTCTCTGCTAATTAATTCCCTTTTTAAAAAAATATATATTTTATTGATTTTTTACAGAGAGGAAGGGAGAGGGATAGAGAGTTAGAAACATCGATGAGAGAGAAACATTAATCAGCTGCCTCCTGCACACTCCCCACTGGGAATGTGCCCGCAACCAAGGTACATGCCCTTGACCGGAATCGAACCTGGGACCCTTGAGTCCGCAGGCCGATGCTCTATCCACTGAGCCAAACCAGTTAGGGCAAATAATTCCCTTTTAATGTGCACAAATTTTGTGCACCAGGCTACTAGTATGGAATAATGCTAACTTACTATAAAAATAATGGCCAAATAATGCCAGGTTACACTATACATAGCTTTCATAGCTGGAATAGAGAAAAGCCACAGGTAATTGAATTATCAGAAGGAAAAAGAGAGCAATGATCAGAGCTTTCCAACCCATGTTTCTTGGAAAAAGTCACCAACTGGGTACAGGTGCATAGATTTCAATCCCCACAGCCTGTGGGCTGGCTGCTGGGTCTAAGGGTATTTTGGATGCTCCTAAACTATTGTCTCCTAAGAAGCAACCTAATGCTTTTAGAACCTGTGGTCCTATGAATACTAATTGTTGCTTGTGCCCTGATGTGAAAAAAGATTGCAAACCACTAGAAAAACATTAACAAACTCTTACGTCACAGCAGTCACACTGAGGAAAAGGACTTATTTTCGGAGGCTAAAGTCTGTCAGATTAAATTAAGATCATTATTCTGTTATTGGTATTAAGGATTTGTTTTTAATTTCTAAATGTTTTGATTTTAGAATTTCATTAGATTTAAATGCAATAAAAAGTTGCCACCAAGGTTTTTATGTTTTTACATATTTCAGTGATGTTAGCATAACAGTGCTTTAAGTTAAAATGGATCTATAAGACTTTCTTTTCCCCTTTCAATGGGATCTGCACAAAACACAAGGTTGAAAAACCCTGGGATCAGTGGATCTGGAGCTCAAGTCTCGCTTGAATCAGGTCTACCACTGAGAAACTTTGTGATTCTGGGCAGTGACTGACCTTCTCTTGAAGCCTGTTTCCTCATTTGTAAGATAAGGATAGTTCCTGTCCATGGAGGGGTCTTTGTGAGGATTCAAGTCTATAAAGTGATTAAGCTCAGAACAGTAACAAACATTTGCAGGTTAGCAAAAAGAGTTGAATCTAAGGATGCTAAAACTATTTTTCATAGCTAACAAAAGCATACTTTTAATTTTGTTCATTTAATCATTCATAGATAAAAGACAATGGAAACCTAACTTTATATATGTGACCATATTCCATCTTTAAGGGGGGTGGGAGACGGTTCTATTGCCTTAGAAGGAGGACTCCTATCCTTCTAAAAATACTGTCCCGCAGCTGTTTAAAATTTATTTTTTTAGACCATAGCACCACTGTTTGGTTGTTTCCAATTTCTAAAACCACAAATAGTAAAAGTGTACTCAGTCTACTGCAAACATAAATAGCAAATGCACGCTTCAGCACTTTTTAAAGGATATGGAAATTGGCAACAAAAATGCAGTTCATGTTGAAAATTTATGACAGCCCTGCCATATTTCTTCAGAAATACAATCAGGTAAAAATTAGGAAGATCTCTACCAGCTGGGTGGTATTTTTATGTGTTTTTACTTATATTTTCACTAACTGAAAGACTTTCATTATGCAACTTCTGGCACTTGATAAAATAGAGCAATAGTACCTTTGCTAAAACCACAGTTTCTTTGGTTATGTTTAGCATTACACAAACATCTTTCACCTTAGATATCCTTTTGCATTAGAGTGTTTAATTTTAAATTGACTAAAGGGAATTTCTTTTTTCAGAATATTATGCTTTCTGGATATCATTAAACACAAGAATTGTATTTTCATAACTTTTTAAAAGACTGTGTGGTGTGCTACAATTATTAGGCATTTGGTTCCATAAAAATATTTGTGAAGACTACTGCTTAAAAATGAGAATATGAAAGTTATTCAGGGAAACATAGAGAAGATTGATTTACTGTGATGCTATAAATCAAAATTTTAAAACGTCCTGTTTTATAAAAAATGTAAAAAGGAACGACATGGATTTAGTGTCTCTTCCCTGATGCAGTTTATCTAAAAGAACCCATCCTCAGAAAACATTCTGGCAAAAAAGGTAGAAATAAATAATATTGACTGTAAAACTTAACAATGGATAAAAAAAAGTTTTGTTATTAGGAATAATTCTTCAACACTCTATTTATCATTACACTGTTAGAATTCCTACTGCTACATATTTAAACTGGATTTCAAGAACCATTGCTAGAAATATTGAAAGATTGTTAATCTTTGATGAAATCAATTAAAAAGTTGTTGAATTAACACCAGAGTGAACAACAGATTAAATAAATGGGGGAGAAAATGGCACATGGTCATTTCAGGCTATTTTTGCTTTTATTGAATGATTCAAAAGTTGATGAACAATTAGCCAGCACTATCTCCTAATTACTAAAATGATCTGAAAAGAAAATAAAACTACCAAGGAATTTTTAAATGGTTCCTGTTTTTCACAGTGGTTCCTCTTTATATACATTTTTTCTAAGCATGCTTAACTAATAAACATTTTCAAAGATTCACTAAATAGATGCTTATTGAACTGGATGAAAATTTTACATATCCCTTATGTGGTTTTATAAATTAATAAAAATAATATAAGGAATTCATATTAAAATATGCAATGTAACAAAATTAAGGTATATTGAATAACAAATAAAAGTTCTAGGGTACTTGCCGAAAAACAAACTGGATGTTATTTTTTTTAGTTTACTGAACAGAGAAAAAAAAGTCAAGACTATAAAATTATTATGCTTTATATTCTTAAGTCCCTATATACCTTAGGTAAGTAGTGGCTTTCTCATGTCATTTGCTTTTTCCCAGATAACTGCTTTGCATTGAATTTACAAACTGAAAAGTGAACCTACTAAACAAAATCTATAAAATACCCGAATTACATGTTAAATTAAGAAATTTAAAGATGTATTTGTCTCACCTACACTTAACATCTATTCAGCCTGTGAACTTAGAAAAGCATTCAGACTTACATTCTCCCTACTATGAATGTTGTTTCAATAAAACTTGATAATTCTACACCATTGCATTTCTACAAATTATCTAAAAGTATCTCAAAGTTCTCAATTTATCTTTATCTTGTCTACTGACCAAGATCTCATCTGAAAAATTAGATATTCTGAATTGCCCATTATTACTTTAAAATGATACTTAATCTCATTTTCCTAAAATAAGAGATGATATAATCAATATGAAAGCTAGAAACAAAATATCTTTAAAGTAGCTTTCCAAAATAGGAACATATATTCTAGTGAGGCAGTTTTCTGATTTGAAATAGGATCATTTTTACAAAAATTGAGTGTTATTTTGTACTCAGCAAGAGTAGAAAAAAAAATAAAAGTATAAATGTCTGCCTCATTGGCCATAATCACAAGTTCTAAGATGGGAAGACGGTAAGAATTGAACACTAGGCAGCTTTGGGAGCATACAAAACTTACAATTTTAAACTAGAAAGTTTCCTCCTAATACTTTATGATAGTTCAAGTTAAAATTAATTTTTTTAAATTAACCATAAGAAAATGGAGAAAAAAAAGAATCAGTCTCTAGTATATTACAATAGTTTACTGAAAATTTCACTTGTGAAAAAAAAAATCAAGCTTCAGAATTTGGGAATAACCACAATATAATGAATCAATGTGCCATCTATAATAACATTGACATACTTAAAAGAACATCGATTTTAAGCTGCAAAAATAATTAATATTTTTTAAAATAGCTTGATCCTAAGTTAGTTATTAATAGCTGACAGGAATGATTTTTGACTAAGTGCTATAACTTTTTAATTCTATACACACAGTCTGTGAGTTCTGACTTAAGCCATGCTACCTGAAATTATAACACCAGGAACACTAATGTCTTAGTTGTTGAAACAGTTACCTATTGTGTTTGAGTAGACACATTAATTTCAAATTATATCTGTTATTTTAAGCTCTGAATAACATGAAACTAAAGCATGTGATTGAGGGTATAGAAAATTGTAAGAGAATAGCTACAAACAGACCGATTATAACACTTTAGTTCCCCGTACTGTTACTTCCTTTACAAATATTTGTGTTATTTTATAAAATTTTTAAATCTTAAGAAAGAAATCATTACACTTTCTATTAGTGCCTATAAAGGCTGTTGTCATCCTTAAGGATAGAGTCTCCTTAAATTAGTAATACAATTTTATGTTTCAAAATTTATTAACCCAAGATAATAAGATACACTGATTTAAAAAAAATACTTTTAAAATCTTATGCTGCATTAAATTTTGTATACAGTTAATGAATACCTCTAATATAGAGGTAAGTCTGTTTTCCCTTGCCAGAAAATAAATCTGCTTAATTTTAAATTACTTTATCACACCATCAAAAACTTAAATTATGTACAATTAATGTAACCTGAGACCTACTCTGGTCACCTGAGGAATTACCAATTAAAGCAGAATCTTCACAATTCAGCAGCACCTTAAATAATTTGATGAGAAAAATTATTTTTTGCATATTTATCCTTAACCAAATGAAAATCATTTCCTTGGCTTCTGACAGTGAGGAAAAAAAAATCACTTGTTTTGGAGCAAAGTATACACCAAAATAACTCAATGGACTATTTTTCCTACATTATGGTCAGGCAACAAACCCTACCAAATACTGAAGACTGACATTTGTAGGTAATTCAATAGTAGGATGATGAGTCTTCAGTACTTTCACAGTAGCATAATTTTTCACATTACTTGAAATTACTGCTAAACCTGTAACACATTTTCTGTTTGCTATGGGTATTTTTCTCTATCTTTAAGCCTAAGAGGAATATTTTTTATTTGCTTGCAGTACAAAAAGCATTAATATTTCATCAATGTTTTCCATTTTTGCAATGCATGACTTTGAACTCCAGATTTTTCAAAGATCAGTTAAACATTGTTTCCTTAAGATCAGAACCTTACTTGAGTCTGCAGCTTGACTGACAAGAATTTTTCAGTTTGTATCTTAAATACCATAATCTAGCTTCAATCCATGTAGACAACTACAAGGGGAGGCACTCAGTCATGTTACATCCCGCATCAACCAAACACCTATAAGAATCATTTCTCTATGCAACAGTCAAAGGAAAAATAAAAAGCAAAATAATAGGAGGGAATAAAACACTAATTAGCAACAAACATCTCTATATTAACTTTTTTAATTCAAATCAGCAAATCCTATCTAATAATAGACAAACATGGTAATTAACCATACCTTCGCTACTATCACCATTGGCTGATCAGCATGATATGCAAATTAACCACCAACAAAGATGGCGGCTAATTTGCATACTGCAGGCAGGGCGGGACACCAGGAGCCGCCATCCAGGTCCCAGTGTGCGACCCCAGGAGCCGCCGGAAAGCCGGGCTGCAGGCAAGGCGGCCCCCCGGGACCCAAGAGCCACCTTGCCTGCAGCCAGTGATCATGATCGTGATTGGGAAGCCAGGCCGCAGGCAAGGCGGCGCCCTGGGACCCAGGAGCCGCCTTGCCTGCGGGCTGTGATCGTGATCGTGATTGGGAAGCCGGGCTGCAGGCAAGGCGGCCCCCCAGGACCCAGGAGCCCGTGAGCGAGGTCGCAGGCAAAGCAGCGATCAAGCTATGAGGGGGAGAGTGGGGGGTGGAAGGAGCTATAGGAGCAGCTCTGGCCAGAGACTGAAGACTCCAGCCGGAGCGAGGAGCAAAGACTGAAGTCTCCAGCCGCAGCAAAGACTGTGTCCAGAGTGAAGATGGAAGTCGGTGGCCAGAGTGAAGGTCTGGGCCCCGGGTGCCAGAAGAAAACTGGTGCTGGCAGCCAGGGGAAAGAAGGCCTATTGCATGAATCTTCGTGCAATGGGCCTCTAGTATTTTATAAAACGTCAATATGTGAATGTAGCGAGTGCCATGTTTGATCAGATGCCAGGAGCCTCCATACGATAAGCATTTATAAATTTGTTCTCCAACTGTATTATTGTATGAAGTATTGTCCATATAATTGCCATGTAATTTTATTGTCTATTTCTAAATGGTTACCAGTATTAAATGACAGTAAAATTTTCTAATGTAAAATGAAAATAAGTATACATGAATACATTAATGAGAAATGAATGTATAATCAAAATGGCCAGTAAAATAGTTAAAGCACAAACCATTTTGACTCATTTTTTAATCAACAAACTTTCAAGATTTCAAAATCACGTATTTGTATAAGTCCAGCTAGTATAATAATCTCACATATATTATATGCTAATTATCATTTACTACATGGAATGTACTGTTGATAAGCACTTTATATTTTTGAACTTAATTAATGCTCAAAACTCCCTTCACTTTATAGGTGATGAAAATAATGCTCAGAGGGGTTAAGGAAATTGCCAGAAGTCGCAGTTATTAAGTGGTAGATAGTTGGTTCCAAAGTCCATACTCCTGTAAACATCAGAGTAAAATACAACTTTGTAAAATTTGAAAAAAAAAGTGTTACATTCACTGATATAATATCTGGGTGAAATATGTACAAGATTATTATACTTTAAGCCTTATATAAAATTATTGAACTTGTAACAAATGGTCATTCTATAACTTATTTATCTTCTACTTTCAAAGGAACAAAATCAAATTCATATTTACCTATTTTAAAGTTTGAATACTCTTGATTTGATTTAAACAGTCATAAGCACATGCCTACGAGTCTATTATGGAAACAAGATGAGGAGTTCAAAGTAAGTGAACTCATTAAAAACACATATTTAAAAAAAGTTTTTAAAAAAGCACAATAAAGTATATAATAAAATAATTAAATATATATTAAGCTGTATTTTTTACTGAAATTTTAACATTTAAATTTAAATAACTATTAATATAACATTTATTTTACCTTTATGTGAACAAAAAGCTACCCGTTTAAACTGGCTCAATTATCTCTCATTTTAAAAACTGAATGTCATTCTAGAGTTTAATATAAGAATTAATAAATGCAAATAATCTTGTTAGGCAGCTTCCCAACTTAAAATGCAAGAATTAATTTCTAATTGCATGACTTATTGTTCACTCAGGCTAGTTTCTTAGTTCTTTTTCAGTGAGTAATGTTTCGTGCTTGGTCAAATACAGGAAGTTACACCATGAATAGAACGTAATTATCTGTAATGAGAGTAAGTTATTCCATATTCCCATTTTGAAAAATAAATTAATATATCAACACACTCTATAACGTTTATATAAACATTAAAATACTAGCTAGCTGAGAGTGAAAAGAACATAATCAGGATAATTTCAGACCATGCATAATCATTCTTCACAGAATTTTTATTACACAGTATGGAATGGATTATAGTAAATGTATTTCACACATGCTATTTCTTATTCAAAGGGAAATAGAGAATAGGATATAGAAAAGTTTTAGCCAAATCTTTATTCATATCCACCATTCATGGACGCCACTGTAATTGAAAGACATTTCCAAACAGATAGCTGTGGACCTCATTTTCCTTTAAAATAATATGCCTTTCACATCTGTTCCAACTAAAACATTCATGTTCTTAAACTTTACCAAACTGCGTTATGCTTAGTTTTTAAAATATTGTAGCCCTGGCCGGTTTGGCTCAGTGGATAGAGCATCAGCCTGCAGACTAAAATATTGTAGTTTTATTTTGCTTTACTTTAACTTACAACTAGTTAAGCTCATAAAATATAGTTCAAATTTTCAAATTATGTTGACATATTAAAAATAGTACAGTATGTATACTAATCAACATTTACATCAGTTATTTTCAAAGTTCCTGAAACTTCACGTTTTTAGCTGATCTTCTTGCAACTTCCTAAAATGAGATTAATTCTGTATTTTGTCATTTTAAGATTAATGTGAATTCATTTTTAATTTCATTTTGAATATATCTTACAAAATAGTCAAAGTTCTCAAACTCAGACATCAAAATGAATACTATTAAATGTTCAATATTTCACTTTTCTTTTGACCTACTTAATAATTAAAAATATACACACACTATTAAAATATGATGTAATAATTTTTGAATTAATGATGATACTCCTTGGAACGGCTACTAAGTTATAAAATTTCAGATAATTCTGAAATGAGTTAAAAGAAGTTTCAGATACAGGGCATATTAAAACAAAATAATTATAAAAGGATGAATAAATAGAGGAAAAAGAGAAGAAAGGAAAACAGTAAATTCCTTATGTGCTTCTCAATGAAATATATTTAAAAAGCAAAAATCTAAAGTAATAAAAATTTAGGATTACTATGCATCTAACAATAAATTCAAAGGTATTTACAAAGTTGATGCAAACAATCTAATGCTTTTAACCAATGATTTTTTGCATAAAAGATCATTTTCCAGTAGTCAGATGTCCAGTTTAGAAAGAACTCCTGAATAATTTTATTCATGGGCTTTTCTTAACATCTAGTTTTAAAGATCTTGTAAACTATCACCACTCCTCTCATCAAACTCCCTATTTTGAAATATCTTTGCTATTCAATTTAGATAATTTATCTAGAACAGGCACTTAATATTTCTCAACAAAATAAATGTAACTTTTTTAATAATGTAAAATTCTACTGAATGTACTGAAGAATGAATTAATACAACTGAGGGGGTACTCATACTTTTTACTCTGATTTTCAGGTGCAAACATTCATAACACAGAAGGAAATGACAGCATAAATTAGGAATATCTATAAATGTATGCACATGCATAACAAAATAGCCAGAGAATCACTGCAAAGCAACACCAAATATAAAACAGGAAGGTACAGCCCTGGCTGGTTTGGCTCAGTGGATAGAGCATCAGCCTGCGGACTGAAGGGTCCCGGGTTCGATTCCAGTCAAGGGCATGTACCTTGGTTGCGGGCACATCCCCAGTGGGAGTTGTGCAGGAGGCAGCTGATTGATATTTCTAACTCTCTATCCCTCTCCCTTCCTCTCTGTAAAAAATCAATAAAATATATTTAAAAAAAATTTTAAAAAAAACAAAAAACAGGAAGGTACAAACTACACACAAATAGTGATAAACTATAAAATAAAGATAACGTAATCAAGGATGAGATTATTGATGGGAGTCTCCAAGGACAAAGTTTTGTACCATGATTAGGAGGAAGGTTTGAATTTGAATTAAAAAACAGAAAGAAGCAGTCATTTTAAATGTGTAGAGAGAACATGAAGGCATGGAGAAGATGGTGATGAACAAAGGCAATGAAGGGAAAAAAGAAATAGAAAATGAGAAGTGAAGGCAACATGAAAAACTAAAATATAAAAGGTATAGTCCATAACTTTAATAAATGGCATTAACATTTATACAATTATTCAGATCAAAATCTCAGGTGTCATTAGTGACACTTTCTCTCCTTTATACTCTGGAGCTAAATAATCAACAATTCCTGTTACCCTACCTCCTAAATATATCTTGAATTAATTTCCTCTCTAGTTCCCCAGTAACATCATCCATTATTAACACTAACCATCTTTCACCTGAACTACATAGGTGGTCTCCTATGTGGTCTCCCTGTATCCCCTTGCCCCCATCTCCACCTCACCCTCACTTGAAACCTAGTCTCTACTAGGTTGATAGGTTTGAAATGTGAATGAGTTCCTTATTCCCTTTCTAAAAAGCCTTTCAGTGGTTTACCAATGATCTCAGAAAAAAGCCCAGAATCTTTCACAAGACATACACTGATTTGGTCCTTACCTGTGTTTCAGTTCACCTTGCCCTGGCCATGAAGGAACCTGTCTTCTCTCTCTCTCTTCAACACCAGGCAATCTCCATTGTAACTTTCCCAAGGAAGTCTTCCTTGAATTCTTCTCCTCAACCCCCTCAGGCTGTGTTCTAACAAACTCAGATCAATGGGTATTTATCACAGCCCCTGATGAATTATACTTACAATTATTTGATGACTTTTAATTATCTTGGAAATGGTGGCTTTCTATAAAGAGCTGTAAATTCCATAGGTGAGGGACAATATCTTTTCTGTATCCATTCTCCATAGTCCAGACAAGAAAATAATGGCTAAGCCAAGAAGACACAAATGTTGCCTGCCACCCAGAAATTTCACAGGATATAACAAACTCTCAGGTCACCAAATAGTCAATCTAGGAAAACACTTACACATGATCTGCTTCATTGATTTCTGACTATCCTCATCAGAGCCCTCAGATTCAAAGAAGTGCTTCAAAGAATAGGTGAAGGAACCAGCCAGCAAGATGTTGGTACCACTTAACACACACCTCTGCCCTGGCGCCAAACAAATAAGCTTCATTTTTTACTGTTAATTTTTAATTAAATTTACCAGGGTGACATTGTTTAATAAGATTATATAGGCTTCAAGTATACATTTCTATAATATGTGATCTGTATACTGCATGGTGTGCCCACCACCCAAAGGCAGATCATCTTTCGTCACCATATATTTGACTCCCTTTACTCTTTATTACCCCCACCCCCTTCCGTCTGATAACCACCATACTGTTGCCTGTGTATGAGTTTCAGTTTTATACCCTACATATGAATGAAATAATACAGTTCTTGGCTAATACAGTTCTTGACTGATTTATTTTGATTAGCATAATATTCTCAAGGTCCCGAAGGATCCTTCAATAGATGATTGGATAAGTAAGATGTGGTACATATATACAATGGAATACTTCTCAGTCATACATCAAGATGAAATACTGCCATTTGCAATAACATGGATGGACCTTGAGAATAAGCTTCATTTTTTATGTATTTTTACATATTGGATCTTCACATAACATTTCATTTAGAGAGAAAAAAAACACACGTTTTAAAACCTCTATGCTCAGTAATTTCCAAATCCTGACCTGCAGTCCAACTATTCATATAAAATACTTTCCTCCAGCTATCACTCAGCATACGGATAAAAAAACACCCTACTAACCCTGGCTAAAACACAAAATCATCTTAATTCTTCAATTCCTTGATTCATCCCTTCTAACTTCTTTCTATCTCCCCTTCCCCCATTTCCACTGCTTTCAGGAAATAACAGATTCAGATCCTTTTTGTTCCTAGAATTATTGTACCAGCTTTTCCCCCCATTGATGAGAGAGAGAGGGGGGGGGGGGAAGAGAGATTGATTTGTTGTTCCACTTATTTATGCATTCATTGATTGATTCTTTTATGTGCCCTGATGGGAGATTGAACCCACAGCCTTGGCCTGTTGGGATGATGCTCTAACCAACTGAGGAATCTGACCATAGCAGCTTTTTCATTGGGCTTATTTAACTCCAATCTTTCCTTCCTTAAAAAGCATCCATGTTGAACTCATCTTTTTCAGATGGTACTTTCATTTACAGTAGTGAACAAAACTGACTAAAATATCCATTTGTGTAAAGAATATACTTTAATAGGTGAAAATGATAATATATGAATAAATAAATAAATAAGTTAGGTATTTACAGTGTCAGTGAGGTGGTCTTTGGAGAAAAATAAGGTAGGGAAGGGATCTCTTATTCTTTAGCGATCCAGGAAATGAGAAGCAGCCAGCATCTAAGGAGTGAGTGGATGTAACTAATGAGGTAAAGAAAAACCAGAAGAGTGAGGTTCTAGTAGGCAAGTAAATAAAGTCTTTTATAAAAAGGAGGTGATCAACTGTGTCACATGCCAGTGATAGGTCAAGGAAGATGAGCATTGAAAAATGACCAGTAGATTTAGCAATACATAGACGTCACTAGTGACCTGGAGAAGATCAGAAGTCTGAATGAAGTGGATTCAAGACAGAAGGGTATGAGAGCTGAAGAGAGAGAACGGACAACTCTTTTTGAGGAATGCTGCTTAAAAGAGAGCAGTGTAATGGGATGGTAAATGGAGAGTGATGGAGAATCAAGATGTGGTTGTTCCTGCTGTCTGTTGTTTTCGATGGGAAATTTTATGCAACTCTATATGCAGGATCAAGTAGAAACAGAAAACACAAAGAAATTCTGGAGTAACGTTCTTGAGGAGGTGAGACAAATGGAATCAAATGCACATGTACATGGGCTGGCCTTCTATAAAAGGACAGGTAAGTTCATCCATAGTAACAGTTGGGAAGTAAGCATAGATTGATGCAGATGGGTATGTATATTTAGTGATGGAAACTTCAGTAAAATTTCTGTGACTAGTTATATCCTCTCAATGAAAATTGGGAGTAAAATCAGCAACTGAGTGAGGATATGGAAGAAGGTGCTGAAGGTTTAAGGAGAGAGGAGAACATAGGAGATGGCTGTCTAAAATAATGAAAGAGTAAATAGACTAAAAGAATGAAAGTTTACAAAAAAAGTATAAATAGCAGTCAGTGGCCATGATTTAAACTAGAAAAGCATTATGTTTTTTCTTCAGACACATTGACTTGTGCCTATGCAAGCACAGAGTAGGCAGAAAGCTGAATTTAATCAAGAGAAGGAGAGAGAGAGACGCAAAATAATTGAGGGAGAAAGGATAGAGAGAAAACGAAGCTAAAGAGTTGAGGATATTTTTATTGTGATGATTATAATAACAAACTTCAGACTATAGATGAGTAAAGGAGGGAGGTAACAATTCCAGAATGGCAAGAAAATAAAAAAGGTCCAATCATTGGATTTGGAGTTGGAATAGCAAAGAGGTGTGCTATAAAAAGAAACAGTGGTGATCAAAAAGAGTGAAAGTCATAAAATTGAGATTATAAAGTGGTTGCTGGTATTGATAATAACAAAATTAAAAGTAGAATCAGGAGAATTCATACTTAAGATATGGTGCAGAACAAGATGTTTAAATCCAACAAATATCCATTCTCCCTGAGAAAACCATCTATGAGCATAGCTTCAACTGCCATTCATTACGTTGCTAATTTTAAAACATCTATCTTCAGTCCCTAAATAATCTGGACCCATATTTGACTGACTACTGGATTATCAATTTATGAAACCCCAAAATGTATCAAATTTCACTTGCCTCAAACAAAAGACACCAAATCATGCCCCAAATCTGAAACTATTTTTACCATCTCCTAAGCCCAAAACTCATTCTAAACTTCTGAGTTCAGAACCTCTCATGTCCCATGAATTCTACTTCTTAAGTATGTTTCAAATTTTTGTACTTTTCTTCAATCCCAGTGATGTCAACTTAGCACAACCCCTTAGCATGTCTCACCTCGACTATTGAGTACAGTCTCATGATTGGTCTTCCTGCCTCAAAAGGCAAATACTGCTGCCAAATCAATTGCCGGAAGCCAGTCCATCCTTGCTGCTTGACACAGTCACTGCAGGAAAGAAACATCTGCACAGCATATGTTTCAAGGGACCTGGCGTATATAGCATACTGTTCTTAATATGTTTGCTCCCCTTAGCACTGTGTGTTTTAACCAAGGTCACCTCTCCTAGAAAGGTTGTTTCCCCAGGTAGGAATTTTTCCCTGAAGTCAGGGAGGGGATGAAACTCCTTAACTAAGTGCCAGGCGGGTAGTTAATCACTACAAACAATCATGCTTAAGCTACATAATCTTTACTCCCTGGAATGGAGATAAGAAACGCCCTAGCCTTTGTAATAGAAATTGACAGGATTAAAATCAACTGGTATAAATACGGATGTAACAAGACAATAAACAGCAGAACCTCTCTGGAGTTCCAGACCAGAACTTGGCTGGAGATCCGGGCTAGTGATCCTGGCTAGGCTGCTGATCAACTGAACACTGTCTCTGTGTCCTTCCTTCTTTGCCGACTCCGTCTACACCTTTGGGAACCCCTGGACCTGCTGGGGTTGGACCCCGACAATCAATCATTCTGGAAACTCTGATTTTGAGCATTCCATTCCTCTAAGTAATAATTCTTCAATACTTCTTATCACCTAGAGCAATGCTTCCTAAAATTTATGTTTATTTCATGAACAGCAGACGTGATCAATATTTTGGCACTACTGTTACTCTTTCACATGCGCCAGGACGATGGGGAATATTTATTGGGAAGCTCTGTCCTACAAATGAAGTCCAAATTCTATGAAGGTATTCCACATTTTGTCTCTGTTTACTGTACCAGTCTTATTTCTCCCTGCACTGTATATTCCAGCCTCTATCAAAAAAATTAGTAATTCTCTCTCTTGCCTTCATATACACATTCTCAAGCCTTTACACATTTCCCTCTGTCTAAAATACCCCTCCTCACTATCTACAGAGCAAACATGGTAGACTTCTTTTGTCATCTAACATCACCATTTTGAATACATCTTCCTTATTTAATGCAGAGCCTTTTAAGGGACGGATTATATTTCATTATCCAGAACATAAGAGGATGTTAATTAACAACAGAAAAATAAAAATCATAATGAAATTCTTGCTTCTTATATATTACTCCATGTAATCACAATACCAAAAAGCATTAATGAAAACTATTAAGAGTGAAAAGGGAAATGTAAGTATACATATGGAAAATGAAAACGTATCTATTTATATATTACTCAACTATACATAGAATTATTACCTCACATGACTTTAAAATCCAAAGAACAACAATTATCTTATTTTATTAGTGGAAAAAGTAACATTGAGGGAAATTAGGTAATTTGATAAGGTTACACTTGTAAGTGGATAATATAAAAACCTCATTTCTCCAATTGAAATGCAATTAATTTTGAAACAAAAATGTAATACAAACTCTCAAATGTTGGGAAATTTAAAATATAATGCCATATAAACATCTCAAAGAAGAAATCAAAATATATTAGAAAATATTTAGAATTGGATGATAATGAAGGCTGATATACCAAATGTGATATTGTGATTTATAAGAAATATATATTTGATCTTAATCCCAGTTCATGGCTCATTGCTCCTAAAACTCATAAAATTTCTTAGTGATCACAGCAATAGTAATGTCTTTTGTTATGCTAATGAGGTGACTTTTGGAAAGTCCCTAGGTAATTAAGGACTGAAGGTGGTTGCTAGGAAAACATCCCATCAGCTTATCCTCCTCCACCCCATCCCTCACCCCTGGTAGGGAAGAGGGCCTGAAGATTGAGTTCAATCCCCACAGACTAATGATTTCATTGCCTATGTAGTGAAGCCTCCAAAACATACACACACACACACACACACACACTCTAAAGGGATTAGGTTCAGAGAGTCTCCAAGCTGGTGAACACATGCAGATTCAGGGAGAGGTGCCTATTCGGTGAACATGAAAACCTACGCTTCCCACATACCTTGCCCTGTGCATTTGGCTATTACTAAATTATATCCTTTTATAAAAAAACAGGCAATCTTGTAAGTAAAATTTTTCCTTGAGTTCAGTGAGCCACACTAATAATGGAATACAAGGAGGGGGAATTACTAGAACCATCTAACTGGTCATCAGAAGCATGGGTATCAACCTAGACTAGCCACTGTCAAGTGAGGTGAGCGTGGGGCCAGTCTTGTAGGACTGAGCCCTTAACCCAGCCGTGGGCAAACTACGGCCCGTTTGAAATGAATAAAACTAAAAAAAAAAAAAAAGACCGTACCCTTTTATGTAATGATGTTTACTTTGAATTTATATTAGTTCACACAAACACTCCATCCATGCTTTTGTTCCGGCCCTCCGGTCCAGTTTAAGAACCCATTGTGACCCTTGAGTCAAAAAGTTTGCCCACCCCTGCTAACCTATGGGATCTGGCTTGGTGGTGTGGGGAAAACAAACAAGCAAACACACACACACACACACACACACACACACACACACACACACACACACTCACACTGAAATTGGTGTTGATGCCCTTGTAATAACCTGGTTATCATTTAAAAGGAAAGGAATAAAGGGAAGACTAGATAATATAGGCATGCCATTTATAGGTTGGCTGATTTAACACTCTCCAGGTCTGTTCCCCGCTGATCAATGGGGGGAAAGGACTGGACAAAGGCAGTTTGGACCCATGCCCAATAAGGTCCCAGTGTGGAAAGGTGTTTGCCCATCAGTCACACCTGGAAGCAAGTCAGTGGCCAGAATAGGCCTGGACACTGCAAGGGCACGAAACCTGAATATCTGAACTTCTGAACAAAGGAGCACACTCCTTAGCTCTTGGCCTTTGGCCCTCTCACACACTCTCCTGCACCCACATGGCCCACACAATGGACTTTAATTACCCTGAGTGCTGAACTATGCCTGGCTGCAACATGGAACAGAAGCTCTGGACATGGGCCTTGCTTTTGGCTCTGCTGAAACCCCACCTGCACCCCTTTCAGGACTGGTTTAAGGTGCATGGGACTTTGGAACCCAAGAAATGTAACTCCACACAAATAAAGCCTTTACTACATCTCATTCTTCATCGGGGACTTCTGAAAATTCTTATTTCAGTGGTACTTCAAGGACCCCACTCCCATTAGTGTCTGAGAAATCTGACCCATTAATTCTTCAGGCAACAGTGTCAGAATCATACCAAAACATGTGGGATACAGCTAAAGTTACAGGGAGGGAAGCTACACTGGAAGACAAAACATCAATGTGTTTATTGTTTAACTCAGATGTTGCAGAGGTAAAGAGTGAGTCCAAACAAAGGCAAAGAAACGAAATAGTAGTTATAAGAGCAGAAAACAATGTAAAAACAAAAAAGGAAAAGCTATTTCTTTTTAAATAGTTTACACAAGATTGATCAAGGAAAAGAAATACACAATATTAGAAATGAAAAGGTCATTATAACCACACACAGAGAAAATATTATAAATACATTTACTGAGATAAATTTGAAAATGAGATTAATTAGACAGCTTCATAATATAATAAAATGAATTTAAAAATATAGTAAACCTAAATACACTGATGACTGTTAAACAAATTCAAAATGTAGTTTTAAAAAAAACCCCACTTCATTCCTCACCATGCACATACACATGCACATACACATACATTCCCAGCCCGGTTGGGAATGATGATTTTACAGCTGAGTGAAATAAAACCATCTATAAACAGATAATCTTGTCCTAATATCAATGGTTCTACAAAAGAGATAAAGGTGGAAATTACTCTTATGTGCTAGGAATTATAAATACCTGCCTATAACAGATCCAACAAGGAAGACTTAAATACATAAGGATTTTGATTGGTTTGTTTTCATGTAATAAAAAGTCCAGACGTAGGTGATTGCTGATATTGGTTTAATGGTTTTATTAGTTTCCTATTACTATTGAAATAAATTACCACAAACTGGGAGGCCTGAAGCAACACAACTGTGTTATCTTATAGTCCTAGAGGTTAGAAGTTGGAAATTGGTTTCCCTGGGCTACAATCAAGGTCTCCACAGGCCTGCATTTGAGGCTTGAGTTACCCTTTCCAGATTCTAAGCCTGCCTATGTGTAATAAAATGCTATAGAAAACAGAATACGGTTCCTCAAAAAATTAAAAATAAATTTATCACATGACACAGCAATTCTACTAAAATAAATTTATCATATGACAGAACAATTCCACTAAAAGGATTGAAAGCAGGGTCTCAAACAGATATTTTACAGCCATGTTCATAGCTGCATTATTCCTCATATCTAAAATGAGAAAGCAACCCAAGTATCCATCTAAGGATAGATGGATAAGTAAAATGTGAAACATACACAAAATGATATATTATTCAGCCTTAAAAAGATGAAATTTTGGGGCCATTATGCTAAGTGAACTAAGCCAATCATAAAAAGACAAGTATGATTCTACTTACATAAAGTACTTAGGGGAGTTAAAACCATAAAGATAGAAAATAAAATGGTGACTGTCATGTGCTGGGAGAAAAGGTTAACTAAAAATTACCTTTTAATGGTTACACAGTTTCAGTTTTATAAGATAAAAAAAGTTATAAAGATGGATGGTGGTGACAGTTATACAACACTAGAGGCCTAGTGCATGAAATTCGTGCATGGGGGGAGAGGGTGGGGAGAAGGGGCAGGGGGAGGGTTTCCTCAGTCCAGCCTGCACCTTTCCAATCCGGGACCCCTCGGGGGATGTCCGACTGCTGATTTAGGCCCAATCCTCAGGGACTGGGCCTAAAACGGCAGTTGGACATCCCTCTCAAAATCCTGGACTGCTGGCTGCTAATTGCTCACCTGCCTGCCTGTCTGGTCGCCCTCAACTGCCTCCCTCTGCCAGCCTGGTCACCCCTCCTGGGCCCCCCACCAGCCTGGTCACCCCACGCAGCCTACTGTTCAGTCATTTGGTCGTCCCTCACTAAGCCCCCTGCCAGCCTGGTTGCCCCACGCAGCCTGCTTGTTCAGTCTTAGGGCCATTCCCTCACTAACCTCCCTGCTGGCCTGGTCGTAGACAGCCATCTTGTGAGGGTGTGAGGGTTAATTTGTATATTATCTCTTTATTATATATGATTATGAATGTATTTAATACCACTGAACTGAACATTTAAAAATTAGTAAGAGGGTAAATTTTATGCCATATATATTTTACCACCAAAAAACGGTGGGGTTTAACCAGTTAACTGCCACGATATTTTGAATTTAATTAAAGAAGGTCCACCACTTGCATCTATAAACACTTATGGTGTACAAATGGTTAAAATATAGTGTGTCCCAAAAATGTATACATACATCTTGAATAATTGAAAAGGCAGTGTTTATTGAAATACATTTCATTTTTAAAATTAAGCTATCAACTGTTAAAGTGTATATACATCTTTTTCGGATACCCTGTATATATATATATATATGTATATATATATATATATATATATATGTATATATATATATATATATATATATATGTATATGTATATATGTATATATATACACATATATATGTATATATGTATATATGTATATATATGTGTGTGTGTATGTATATATGTATATGTGTATGTATGTATATATATATATATATATATGTATATATATATATATATATATATATATATATATATATATATAGCTTAGATTATACAAGTGCTATTCTCCCTAATATTACAAAACAAGAATCAGAAACAGAAAATAATTCTTCTGGCCACACAATTCATATAGTATATGCTCTGAAGAGAGAAATATATCTATTTATTGCTTTAGTCTAAGTTTCATCATGTTTCCTTTAGCTTTTGTATCTCACCACACTTATCTTTCTAGAGCAGGGGTGGGCAAACTTTTTGACTCGAGGGCCACAATGGGTTCTTAAACTGGACCGGAGGGCCGGAACAAAAGCATGGACCGAGTGTTTGTGTGAACTAATACATGTTAACACTGCTGCTGGTGAAGGAGCGGAGGGGAGAGCAAGAGAACCCTCCGCTCTTTCGGCTCCCCGGGCCGGATAGAACAGCCGAACGGGCCGGATCCGGCCCGCGGGCCGAAGTTTGCCCACGGCTGTTCTAGAGGGTTTGGGTATCATTGTTCAATCACAGGACCCCTAAATATAAGCATTCTAGTGCTCAACTAAATCTAAAGCAAACTGCTGGATGAAGAATACAACAAACATTTGTTCTAAAATGGGTTAATATCTGTAACGTACAAAAAGCCATTTAAATGTAATATGAAAAGGTCAATGCCTCAAAAGAAGAATGACCTGTCTGTAACTCACAGAAGAACAAACACAAATGTCCAAAACCTTTGACAAAATGTTCAAGTTTACTAAGAGAAATGTAAATTAAATAAGCTATCATTCTACATTGGTAATGATAAAAGACATAAATACTAGTGCTGGTGAAGCTGTTGGAGAAATAAATATTCAAAGTCAATGTTGCAATGAGTATAAGTCAGTACACTCATAACAATTTGGTGATATTAATCATAACATTAAATAATCAGTCCTACTAAAACAGTGTTTTCACTTAGGTAGATATCCTATAATAAAAAACTGAACAAATTATTAAGAATAAAGATGTTCATTAAGTGTTGGCTAAATATTTAAAAGCTGGAAACAATATAAATGTTTACCAACAGAAACTACCAGAATAAATAATAGGACTATGCAGATGTAAAAATAACAAAGGAAACTGTAAGTACTGACACAGAAAGATGTCCATAACATATCACAAGGTTTACAAAAATTTTGTCTTTCGTTGCAAATTAAAATAGTTTGATTCATCTTTCTGATTATAAAGATAATTCTGAATCACATCAAGTATGTGTGTAATACAGAAAAGATTTAAAAAATCCTTTTAGCAAAAAAAAAAAAAAAAAATCTTCCTATGTCACACTAGAAAGATTTTTAGGCTCAGTCATATAAACATTACTCCAAATTCACAATTAAAACAATAGTCTTTAGTACAAACTTTCTATCATTTTAATCTAAAGATCTCTTAAATTCTTAAGCTATACCATGAAGAACACTGAAGTTGGCACTAAAGAGGATTTATTTAGAAGTTTCTAACTCATTTAAATTTACACAATATACCACTCAAAGGTGACAACCAAGTCAATAATGTAAACAATCTTGTCAAGATAATAACATTCAAAAGTGAGATTGTGAAAAAAGAAAAGTCTATAGACTGAAAGCAATTAACTCTAGGAAGCAATTTTAAACAATAAAATAATGTACAAATGGGCAAGCATAGCTCACAGCTTATAGTATCAAACGATTCAGTGACCACCCAAGTACATAACAGCTCAGGAGGAAGAAATGGGTTTTCTACAACACCTTATGAAAAAAAATTAAATATCTGACCACACACATTCCAAATCCATGCAGTTATAGAGGAGTGAAAAAACAGGAAAAATGATATAAAAATGAAGAAAAAGTAAAAATTATGCCAAAAAAAAGTGTTTTGATTGCCACATTGAAAAAAAACTAACTATAGTAAAAGCTAATGAAAGGAAATCAGCATTATAAGAAAGAAATACAGAAACTTTTGTCTAGTGATTACTTTATTAATTTAAAACACTAAAACTACATAAGCATTTAAATTTGCATCATAAAGAATAGACTATTTTAAAATAAAGACTAAATGTTATTCCATTGCAGATGTTTGTGAATATGCAGAAAAAAGAATAAAATACATTTATGAGAGCTAGGATAGTCAATAGTATCTGTTTACAAAACTGCTTGAGCCAGTATAGTAAGAAGCTAGGAAAATTCCTTGGCAAGTGGAATGGAGAAACTGAGATAGATGGCTGATTCAAACTGGCCCAATCCAGTATCCTGACTCACCTGCCTTCTTCTCCCTTGCAGGATCATTCCCTTAATCATTAATTCCTCAGGACAATGAGGTTTCCATCAGCATCAAATAATCTTAGAAACAAAGCCTCCATTCTGTGGACCACAGAGTTTTGGTCAAAGTATAGATAACCTCTAGGCCTCAGTTGTATTTCAGCTCCAGGCCCAGAAAAACAGCAAAACCACATGAAGCCATGCATGGCTGGCATCAGGACCAGACACAATGACCGGTGACCCCTTACCTTATCAGTAATGACCACGACCCTGAAAGGACACACCTGGAAAGCTGATGAATATTCTCTTGAGATCCTCCTCTGAGAGCTACCCTAAAATTCCTGCCTTAAAAAACAGATAAAATCCCTTTAGGCAAAGGACCCACCATTCTGGTTCTTTCTTTTTCTTTTTTTCTCTACCTCTCTCCCCCTCTCACACCTATGCCTTCCTCCCACTTCTTTGCTAGGGCGTGTATCTTTGCTTTCTTTCCCCAAGGACCTTTCTTTTGCCTCAGTAACTTGCTAATTTATTCTCACAATAATCCTACATATTATTTCTATAATTTCATACCAGATATAGCAAATCCAAACTATAATGATATATTTGAGTTGAGTGTATTAAAACCATAAATTTGTTTTAGAAAAATAGTTATTTTAAGGCAGCTAAATTGTTTTAAATAGTTTTCTGCCACTATTGGGTATACACTATAAGTCTATAACACATCTCTCTATATAAAACTTGTTTACTCAAGTTTTATATAGAGAGATGTGTTATAGACTTATAGAATATACCTTGTTTACTCAAACACAGGGAAAAAATAGGAAAATTTCAGTTTCCATAATGACAATATGTGCTGATAAAATAAGCTTAACAAATTTTCATATTTTTAATGATTTTTAGTTTATAAGATGAAGAATACTGAAAATGTTCTCTATTTACACTACCATCAAGCCTATTTAATTAACTGAAAAGGAAATAGTGAAAAAAATCTATATTAAAAGTAGAGCGACCCTGGCTGGGTGGCTCAGTTGATTTGAGCATCTTCCAGTACACCAAGAGGTGGCAGTTCAATTCCGAGTCAGGGCACATACCCAGGTTGAAGGTTTGATCCCTGGTCAGGGCATACAGGAGGCAACTGATAGATGTTTCTCTCTCTATCTCATCTCTCTCCTTCTCTCTTAAAAAAAAAATCAATAAAATATTTTAAAAAGTAGAGCAATCTGAGGACAAAGGACAGTTCAACAGTCTCTGTCCATGTAGTTATTCCCAAAAGCCAAGTTCTAGCATCATAAAAATATGTCCATACTGTAATTACATTTAAAAGGCAATGCAATGATTGGAGATTACAAAGATGTCTTTATAACAAAATTTCTAAAATTAAAATAGTTACAAACATTATTTGTATCACATATCCTAAGAAAAAAAATCTATTCTCAGAAATTCAGCATTTGTAATATTCATTAATTTAATGAATTTCTTAACCCTATCAAGTATGCATGTTTATCCCTTCACAACTGTGTTTATTAACTTAACACAATTCTACATCTCAGCCTTAAAAATACACAAATGATTAATTATAAGATACTTCTCATAAAAACATAAAATTCATCCAATTTCAATTTCAATTATTATCTTTTGCTGCTAGTTGTAGACTAGTAACAAGCTTCCCAAGTAAATGAGTATTTATACTTGGGTTTCATTTTCCATTTTATGTTTCAGATGCAAAACTTATCGTTAGGTAAAAGAAAGATGGACCAAAACCTGTTGCATTTCCAGAGATATAGGATATCCAGAGCCAACTGGCAGCTTTATGCTATAAATATCGAGAAACAAAGGCAGGAAATAAAGAAAGGTAAAAACTTGAGTATGGCTACTTCACTGAACAACTCAACAGTAATACCTTAATTTAACATTTTGTCTGCCAAGACAAATTAAAAAACAAACTGAAGTTATAAAGCACTTTAGGGTAACACAGCTAATGTTTTTAAATGGGATGGTGGTTAGTTGGTGAGAATGATAAATATATTCCAAATAATAAAAATAACAAATTTTGATATCTCACTTTTCTCAAAATAAAGATAGGAAAGAAAAACTAAAGCACAACTTCATTTATACACTCAAAGTACATACTAAACTTTTGACAATTTGAAATAGAGAATTTGAAAACACACAGTAATAGAATAGCCATGCAATAGTACCTATGAAGGAGTAACCCCTACAACTAAGTCATCTTCCAGCTGGTCCTCAAGTGTCAGTTTATGCAAGGGGGTGCCCAGATATTCAGTTAATTATTCTGGGTGGGTTTGTCTTTGTTTTTTGTTTTTTGAGGGTGTTGTTGGATGAAATTAACTTTCAAATCATTGGACTGAAAAAAGCAGTGTCCTCCACAATGTGGGTGAAGCCCTACATGGAACAAAAGACTGTCCCTCCAGCAAATAGAGAATTCTTCCACCCCATGGGCCTTCAACTGGAACACAGGCTCTTCCCGCCCGAGAGCCTTCAAACTGAAACATCACCTGATCCTGATTTTACAGCAGCTTCTAGCCTTACTTGCCAACCTCCATAATCACATGAGCCCATTTATTTATAATCTCTCTCTCTCTCTCTCTCTCTCTCTCTCTCTCTCTCTCTCCCTCCCTCCCTCCCTCCCTCCCTACACACACACACACACACACACACACACACACACACACACACCCCTAATGGTTCAATTTGACTGGCAAACCCTTCCTAAACATCTTCCAACACTAAATTCATTATGATTAATTTACACCAGGTTTATTGTTTATGACATCATAGAGAAGAAATAATCCTGCACAAAAGCATTTTATTTGAACAAATTAACAAAACACTTTAAAATGTGCTAAAATGAATACTAACATTTTTAAAAATCACATGTAAAATCAAAATTATGGCCTCCTGTTTTATAAAAGTTGTGAATTTTAAAAAGAGTAAGTTACTTTAAATGTTACTGGTTTCTGTTATCTATCATTTTGATATTTTACTTATTTTTATTATTTTACTTACTGTTATTGCAATAATCATATTCCTGAAGCTACTTTTCCTAATGAACTTCTTGGGACTGTGTGTGTCCCAGCAGGACAAAAGCCTTTAAACTTATTATTTCCCCTAGGAGAACTATAAATCAGCTTACGTTGAAAAAAACAGGTTTCTGAGTGAGCTGGATTTTTCATTCTGATAGGTGATACTGTCTACTTAGCATGTAATACATGGAATGAAATATAAATATGAGCCATGAATTCTGCTATACCAAACACCATAACAAAAATAACAATATTTGACATGTACTGAGTATCACTATGTTCCAAACATAGATGGCACTCTAAATACTTTATATGTGTTATGCCATTGCATCTTTCCAAACAGCCTCTTTTGTTGATATATTCTCAGCCACATTTTGGATATGAGAAAAACTGAAGCCCAAACACCTCAAGTATTCCAAGAACGCACAAACTAGTAAGTGGCTAACCCTCCAACCAAGTCCAGAGTGACTCTAAACCCAAATTCTTCGCCACCACACTATCCAACAGCTACTCTAAAGGGAAATGGTTTACCTTCCAGTAGTAAATCTTTCGGAACAGTTTGACTGAATCTATAAGTTACATTCAAAATAGCTGCTTCGTTGTAATACTGAATAAAATTATATGCACACAATCTCAAATCCTTATTGTTCAACAAAAAATGGTTGAGCAGTCCTTGAAAGATATTCACAGCAAATGTACCAAATTCTAAATCAACTATGATGTTCTAATAACTTCCCTTTTTAAAGCCATAAAAAGCCTAAACATTTTTTTAAATGTTACCTATACTGATAAAGAGTGATATTTTGTTCAATTATTTAAAGTTCTCTAATCCTTTGCTAAGCCACATCAACATTACTGAATGGAAGCAGGAACAAGACTTCAAATTTCTAATTCCTATTTGGGATGAACAAATACTTATTTTTAAATTAACCTATTGAAATTTTTTAAATCTTTGGTGAAAATACTATATATTTTCTTCATTTACCCATATTATCACTATTCCTGCAGCATAACAACTTATAATTATTACACTTGAAGACTTTGAAAGTATAAAAATATGTAACTGGATGTCAAGTTACTACCTTTATATCAATTTATAATTTTCTTTATTTAAGTAACAAATTTTCCAAGGAGCTCTCTGCTGATTGGAGGCTCCTCTGGGGTACAATGGATTTGTACAAAACTGAATAGTCTCATGTTCTTAAAACCCCTAGAAATAGTTCAATGTGATTCGATAGTTCAATAGTTCAATGTGTAATAAAACATAACCACCAAATAAACCTGACATTTTGCCAAATTCTGTCTAACCTCCCAAATGTGAGATTATCTCCCTGAGAAATTATTTTTAGATTTAAGAAAAAGGACACAGAAATTATCTTAGATTAGAAAGCAAGAATGGAAAGAAATTAAAATTAATCCTCAGAAGAAAACCCATTCTAAAGATCAACAAAGGCTTTATATAAAATTATGAATGAAATGTTTTAATTGCTGTTAAAGGGGAAAATTAAGTTCAAACAGATGTTTCAGAGCCAATATAAAAATTGTAATGAGGCTACATTTTAAACTAATTAGTTAAAAATTAAAGACCCCTGCATATAGATATAAATAGTTATATCTTAAAAGTTTACACTATTGGTAAACAACCAACTACATCCTCTTTATAAATGTCTTTCTTTTCACCAAAAGTATCAAAATCCAAAATAAATTCTCTTCGGAAATCTGGAAGGCTCAAGTAGCATTACTGAGAAACAAGTTTGCAGATACTAATCCAAATATTATTAGGGGAAAAGAGTAACTTCTAACCAACAGTAGTTTATTGTTAATGTTTGAGGAACTACCACACAGTTTTCCACAGCAACTGCATTATTTTACATTCCTATCCGCAATGCACAAGCATTCCAATTTTTCCACATCTCACCAAGGCTTGCTATTTTGTGTGATTTTTATTTTTTATAATAGACTTTTTAATGGGTGTGAAGTGGTAACTCATTGTGGTTTTGATTTGTATTTCTCTGAAAATTGGTGATGTTGAGCATCTTTTTGTATTCTTAATGGACACACACACACACACACACACTGAGTGTCCAGATTATTATGACCACCTGATGTTTGTAGGCAAATTAGCTATAATTTCGCACTGAAGTTGCTAGAGGGTCAGACCATTATAAATAGGGAAGCAGGTTGTTTACCACGACAGTAGAAGTGGGTTTTTTCTGAAGATATGGGTAAACAACGTGATTTAACAACCTTTGAATGTGGGATATATATTATTATGAGTGGGCAGATTATTATGACCACCCCATCAGTACTTCATTGGGCCACCTTTTGCCTTCACTACTGCAGCGATTCTTCTTGGCATTGACTCCATGAGATGTTGAAAGGTGATGCAAGGAATCTGACACCATGCCTAATGAATAGCACTGTCCAGTTCTGTGAGATTTGATGGTTGTGGAACCAGCTACCTGATGGCTCTTTTAACTTCGTCCCACAAATGCTCAATTGGATTGAGATCTGGTGATTGTGGGGGCCACCTAAGCAAGGTAAAGTCCCCCTCATGTTCCTGAAACAACACCTGCACAATACGAGCACCGTGGCATGGAGCATTGTCTTGTTGGAAGAAGGCATCTCCATTGGGATACGCCATCAACATGATAGATGAACTTGATCAGCAACGATACTTAGGTATGTTGTGCTATTCAGACATTGTTCCATACAAATTAAAGGGCCCAAATCATGCCAGGAAAACATGCCCAAACCATAACACTGCCCCCACCAGTTTGAAGGGTTGTACTCTTGCATGTGGGGTGCATGCTTTCATGCTGTTTCCACCAAATTCTCACTCTGCCATCTGCATGATGCAACTGGAAACGTGATTCATCGGACCACATGACTTTTTTCCAATGCTCAACTGTCCAATCCTTGTGTTCCTGTGCGAATTGGAGACGTTTTATCTTGGTAACTGCAGATAGCAAAGGTGTTCGAACAGGCCTTCGGCTTCCATATCCCATATGATGCAGTGTACGGCTAATTTGCCTGCAAACGTCAGGTGGTCACAATAATCTGGCCACTCATAATAATATATATCCCACGTTCAAAGGCTGTTAAATCACATTGTTTACTCGTATCTTCAGAAAAAAATCACTTCTACTGTCGTGGTAAACAACCTGCTTCCCTATTTATAATGGTCTGGCCCTCTAGCAACTTCAGCGCGAAATTATAGCTAATTTGTCTACAAACGTCAGGTGGTCATAATAATCTGGTGGTCATATATATGTTACATATATATACATATATATATATATATATATATTCTTGGGAGAAATGTTATATCAAGCCCTTTGTCCATTTTTAATTGAGTTCTTTGTTGTAAAGGTGTAGAAACTCTTGATATAATCTGGACATTAGCTCCTTATCATACATATGACTTGCAAATATTTTCTTCCATTCTGTGTGTTGCCTTTTCACTCTCATGATAATGTCCCTTGGATGATCAAAAGTTTTTAATTTTTTTTTTTGTTAATCGTCAGCCAAGGATTTTTTTTTTTGCAATTGATTTTTAGAGAGTGGAAGGAAGGGAGAGAAGAAAAGAGAGGAAGAGAGAGGGAAGAAAAGAAGGGGAGGGAAAGGGGGGAAGGAAGGAAGGAGGGAAGGAAGGAGGGAGGGAGAGAAACATCAATGTGAGAGAGACATATCTATTGGTTGCTTCCTGCATGCACCTGACCCTGGTCAGGGACTGAACCTGCATCAGGTACATGCCCTTGACCAAGAAATGAACCCTCGACTTTTTGGTGCACCGGCCGACACTCTAACCACTGAGCACACTATCCAGGGCAAAAGTTTTTAATTTTAATAAATTCCAATTTATCTACTTTTTTCTTGTTCCCTGTGCTTTTGGTGTCATATACAAGAAATTATTGCCAAATTCAATGTCATGAAGGTTCTTCCCTATATTAAGAATTTTATTGTTTTACCTCTTTCATTTAGGTAATTTGATCAATACAAATGAACTTTTGAAATATTACTGTCCACAAGTAGGAAACATCATTAACTTCCAAACTAATAATTAGTTTTTATATTAACCTAAACTATGAAGTAATTCACATTAAAACCCCATTTGCTATAGAATACAGTATTTCATTGTGAGGTCAAGGCTGAAAGTAAAATATTAATCATTTAGAACACATAAAGGATAAGATCCAGGCAAGAATACAAGTCATGAGAAAATCTACACTTCCCTTCAATTGTCAATCTGTATGATAAAATGACTGCAGGGAGCATTTGAGAGCTTGCTTCCTAGTGTCTTGTCAGTTTGGCTCAAATAAACTAATAAAAATAAATAGGTAGGTAGGTAGGTAAACAGACAGACAAACGATGGCTCCAAATAACCTTCCTATATGGGAAATCCAGAAGCATGGTACTTGGAGTATGACAACTAAGATAAATAGGATAAGACAGACCTTCAAGATGCAACATTCAGCAAAAATACAAAATTTGTTTGAGAAACTTCAAAAAAACCTTCTCCAAAATTAAAAATATTTCAGTGCCAAGAAATGAGCAATGTTTTAAAGTTATAAGTTGACATGAAAATATTTTTCATATATATCCTATATAATGAAAGCCTAATGTGCTAAGTGTCTGGTCGTCCAGTCGTCTGTTCAACCCATCAAAGCATAATATGCTAATGATATGCTAAGGTCGCACAACTGCTCACTATGACATGCACTGATCACCAGGGGGCAGAGAGTCGACCAGTGGACCAGTCGCTAT
Organism: Myotis daubentonii; assembly: GCF_963259705.1. NCBI lineage: Eukaryota > Metazoa > Chordata > Mammalia > Chiroptera > Vespertilionidae > Myotis > Myotis daubentonii. Next base: position 84,191,218 of record NC_081845.1, on the reverse strand, counting down.
GACATGCACTGACCACCAAGGGGCAGATGCTCTGACCAATAGGTTAACTTGCAGCTGGGGTCTGGCCAATTGGGACTGAGCAAGACAGACCAGACATGCAATGGAGCCTGGCCAACCTCCTGCATCCCTCCCCGGCCCTAATCATGCACCAGTGGGGTCCTTCGGCCTGGCCTGCGCCCTCTTGCAATCCAGGACCCCTCAGAGGATGTCGGAGAGCTGGTTTTGGCCCAATCCCACAGGCCAGGCCGAGGGACCCCACTGGTGCACAAATTCGTACGCCGGGCCTCTAAAATAAATGAATGAATGAATGAATGAATGAATGAGTGTGCAAATCCTATCTAATAAAAGACAAAAAGGGTAATTGACCGTACCTTCGCTACACTTCCCATTGGCTAATCAGGGCAATATGCAAATTAACCGCCAACCAAGATGGCGGCCGACAGCCACGCAGCTGAAGCGAGCAGGAGGCTTGCTTGCTACAGTGATGGAGGAAGCCAAGCTTCCCCGCCTGCCGCGGCCTGGTTCTGAGCTCCGAAAGCAACAGCTCTGAAAGCAACAAAGTTTCAATTATAGAAGGTAAATAAATCCCAGAATAAAAAAAGAACAAAAGGAGAGGCTGGGAGCTTCAGTAGCCGGCCAGTCTGAAAACGGCCCTCAGCCCCTCACTCAGACTGGCCAGGCACCCCAGTGGGGACCCCCACCCTGAAGGGGGTGTGACTAGCCGCAAATAGCCATCAGCCCCTCACCCAGGCTAGCCAGGTACCCCAGTGGGGACCCCCACGCTGAAGGGGGTGTGACCAGCTGCAAACAGCCATCAGCCCCTCATCCAGGCTGGCCAGGCATCCAAGCAGGACCCCCACCCTGATCCGGGACACCCTTCAGGGCAAACCAGCCAGCCCCCACCTGTGCACCAGGCCTCTATCCTATATAGTAAAAGGGTAATATGCAAACTGACCCTAATAGCAGAAAGACTGGGAATGACTGGTCACTATGACACACACAGACCACCAGGGGGCAGACGCTCAATGCAGGAGCTGCCCTCTGGTGGTCAGTGCGCTCTCACATGGGGGAGCTCTGCTCAGCCACAAGCCAGGCTGACGGCTGCCAGTACAGCGGTGGGGGTGGGAGCCTCTCCTGCTTCCTCAGCAGTGCTAAGGATGTCTGACTGCAGCTTAGGTCGGCTCCCCGTTGGCAAGTGGACATCCCCCAAGGGCTGCCAGGCTGCCAGAGGGATGTGTGATTGCCAGCTTAGGCCCAATCCCCTGGGGAGCAGGCCTAAGCCAGCAGGTGGTCATCCCCCGAGGGGTCCCAGACTGCAAGAGGGCACAGGCTGGGCTGAGGGACCCCCCCCCCCCCCAGAGTGCACTAATTTTTGTGCACCGGGCCTCTAGTATATATACAATAGGATAAGAGAAAATAGAGTATAACTTTGCAACTAAGTAGAATTATCAAGTTCATGGTTAATTTCTCCAAATTATGAAAAGCATTTACTATTATAAATAAAGAAATCATATTTACTTAAACTCCTACCAGGATTTAAAAATAAAAAGCAATGCAGATTTAAAATAAGAAAAAAAGGTGCTGTTATTTCCTATGAAACCAAAACACTGCATTGGGATCTCAGATTCCACCACACCATCACCACATGGTTCAGGAAGAAGGTGTGTTATAGTGAAAAGAACAAATGTTGTCTGTTCCTTTCCTAATTCTGTCTCTACTCATTCTTTTTAATTTAAAAGAAATAAAATGTGATGATCTCAAAAGTCTCTACAAATTCTAATTGTCTATGATTATTTTAAACTGACAATGAGTAAAAGTTCCCGATTTCCAAGATTACACTGTCTACGGAATAAATGTAGAGGATTTGTTTTATTTTGTTTCATTCTCAGTTACTCAATCATTCACTAAGTATTTAATAAAATTCTATGTGCTAAGCACAATTCTAAATGCTACGGATTATATCCAGACATACAAAGTCTCCTCTCAGGGAGCTCATAGCCTAGTGGAGAATATATTAAATAAACAAGAGGACAAAATACATGTCACTAAATATCATTCCATATAATGACAACTTGTTAAGAAAAACAAAAAGAATGAGAATAACAAGTTGTAAGGGGAGGGCATGTTTTAGCTGGTATAAGGTAGATATGTAATCGTTATAAGAAATAGTAAAAAAAAAATGTGACTAGAATGGTATGAACACAGGAGAGACAAACAAGAACTAGGTCTGAGAGATAGCTAGGACATGCACATGTAGAATATTAAAGGATATTTTAAGTAGTTTGAATTTTACTGAGTGAAATAGAAGCCACAAAATGTTTTCTGGGCATAGGAATGATAAAGAATGAAGTATTTTTTTAAGTAAAATATGACTACACCTTAGAAAATAAACTGAGGGAGATATGCATATTTTTAACTATGCAAATATGTAGCACTGTTCTAAGAATATTGTAAATATTATTAATTCTTTAATTCTCATGGCAACTCTATGAAATAAGTACAACATCCATATTTTGAAGTGAGGAAACTGAGACACACAGAGGTTAGAAAACATGCCAACGATCACACAACTAAAATACTATACAGCTAGAATTTTACCTTAAGTAGTTTGGTTTTCCTTGTCTAGGATCATAACCACTATCCTCTGCTGAATCTTTAAAAAGGTGGAAATATTTATAAGTAAAAGCTCCTTGAGTTAAAGAATAGTAGCCTGATTTAAGTGTATCTTGAAGACACAGGTTAGAGGATTTGCTGATAAAGTGGATGTGGAATATAAGAGAAAAAGAACAATTAAGAATTATGCTAAGAAGTTTGACACCACACTGAGATGAAAAAAAATGGGGGGGGGGGGGGCGTAAGAATGTTTGGTAGAGAGAACCAAAGACGTTGTTTTAAAATATTAAACATCCAAATGAAGATGTCAAGCAGGCAACTGAATATAACAGTCTGGAAACCAGGAAAATAGTGTGGACTAAAGATATAAATTTGTCATCAGCATATCAATGGTATTTACAGCCATTTGAAAAAATGAGGAAATCTAAAGAAAGATTATACATAATTTACTTAAAGCCTTGATTAAGACTATAGACAAAGTAAAAACAAGGGAAATTATTTCCCTGTATCATTAATGTACAAACATTGAGATTTGTGTTTGAAAATCTAAAGTTCCATTTTCAAAAAGAGAGGATTATTTTTATTACTATATATTATTGTGATTTGTGTGTGTATGCCCAAAAAATAATTCCTGGGATACTGAATGTTTGGGAGTGCAGATGGAAGAGAGGAGATATAAAGGCAGACACAGGCTCTGAGCTAGAATTAATTATTATTTTCATGATAATGTAAAAGAAATTACAAATGACAGAACACCAAGAGAAGAAGAAAAAATCATCAGTTTCATGCAACCTTTATTTACTACTAAAAACCATACCCCTCCCCGAAATATCTAGATATTATCCATCAAACTGTCAGTGATCCAAACAGTCCTGAACCTGAGAACTGACAGTGCTTATTGGATTAGGGATCCAAGGAATGAAGAGTGCTAAAAGGGGTTTTACCCCAAGCCTGTAACCAAGGCTCAGAACAGACAAGCTGGTAACTGCTCCCAGAGGAGTTTTTTATTCTTTTTATTACTTTCCTGGGCACTGTGGTCCAGTGGTGCAATCCAATTACAACCACATATTAAAATAAAAATCTAGTAACAACCTCAATTCCTGGTTAATCCCAAAATATCTCTTTTTACTTCATTTATGGATACAAAAAGACAAGTTTCCTCCTAATCCATTAAGAAGATGAAGGCATCAAAAATAAATGCTTAAACCACCTTAACTGAAGTAAGTGACAGAGATAAATTAAAAGATGAAAGATATAACAGGAAAACATGAATAAAAAGAAGGGACTAAATTAATATCATAGAAAGTAGACTTCAAAAGAAAATTACAAGGAATAAAGAACATTACTTCATCACGAAAACATAATTTCAAATGTGTAGGCACCTACCAACAAAGCATCAAAACACATAAAGCAAATACTGATTGAACGGATAAGAGAAATAGAAAAATCTACACAGAGATGGACAATTCTACATACTTATCTCAAGTAATTAATACAAGAAATTGATAATCAGCCACATGTCTATGACCTGAACAATGCCACTTAACAACTGGACCTAAAGGACATTTACAGAACACTGAACTCAACAGCAAAATAAACATTTTTTTCAAGTGCACATGGAAGTTCACCAATACAGACCACATTCAAGGTCATAAAACAAAAGAGATATAAAACTGAAGTCTTACAAAGTATGTTCTCTAATAAATTAAAGCAGAAATCGATCAAAGAAAGGTATCTGAAAAATCTCAAATAATAAGACATTATAAAACATAATTCTAAGCAATCCCATAGGATGTCTTAAGGAAATTAAGAAATATTTTGACTATATAAAAATGTAAATACAACAAACCAAAGTTTGTTTGATACACCTAAAACAGCAATAAAAGGGGAATTTATGGCATTAAATGCAAATAAAGGCTTAAATCAATAATCTAAGCATCCCATCATAAGAAATGAGAAGTAAACCATAAGCCAGCAAATGAAATATATAATAAAGAACAAAAATCAATGAAATTGAAAACAGAAAAGCAATAGAGAGAAATCAATGAAACCAAAAACTATTACTTTGAAAAGATCAATATAATAGACAAGGGGCCCAGTGCACGAAATTCGTGCACTGGGTGTGTGTGGGGGGGGGGGGGAGTGTCCCTCAGCCCAGCCTGCCCCCTCTCACATACTGGGAGCCCTCAGGCGTTGACCCCCATCACCCTCCAATCGCAGGATCGGCCCCTTGCCCAGGCCTGACGCCTCTGACAAAGGCGTCAGGCCTGGGCAGGGGACCCTCATTTCCCCCCATCACTGGTTCTGCCCCCAGCCCAGGCCTGATGCCTCGGCCAGAGGCGTAGACCCCCATCACCCTCCGATCACCTGATCGGCCCCTTGCCCAGGCCTGACGCCTCCGCCAGAGGTGTCAGGCTTGGACAGGGGACCCCCATCTTCCCCCGATCACTGGCTCTGGCCCAAGAATCATGCCTGGGCAGGGGACCCCCATCTCCCTCTGATCGCTTGCTCCACCCCCCGCCCAAGCCTGACGCCTCTGACCCAGGCTTCAGGCCTGGGCAAGGGGACCATCATATCCCCCCAATCCCCGGCTCCGCCCCCCACCCAGGCCTGATGCCTCGGCCAGAGGAGTTGACCCTCATCACCCTCTGATCACCAATCACCGGATCGGCCCCTTGACCAGGCCTGAGGCCTCCAGCAGAGGTGTCAGGCCTGGGCAGGGGACCCCCAGCTCCCCGCGGTTGCAGGCTCCGCCCCTGCCCAGGCCTAACGCCTCTGGCCTAGGCGTCCGGCCCGGGCAGCGGGGACCCGCAGCTGCAGCAGCCCCGCGATCGTGGGCTCCGCTTTAGGCCCAGGCAAGGGACCCCTAGCTCCCGGGACTGCCAGCTTCGACCGTGCCCAGCTCCCATCGCTGGCTCCACCCCTACTTCCTGCTATCACTGGCCAGGGCGGCAAAGGCACCTGATTCTCCGATCATGGCTGGGGGGCAGGGCAAAGGCGGCCCCAGGGCCGCCTTTGCCCTGCCTCCCAGCTCTTAGCTCCCCCCTGGGTTTCCGATCACTGTCAGTGGCAGGGGGCTTCTTCCTGCTTTCCCTTTCGCCTCCCTGCATTGTGCCTACATATGCAAATTAGCCGCCATCTTGTTGGCAGTTAACTGCCAATCTTAGTTGGCAGTTAATTTGCATATAGCCCTGATCAGCCAATGAAAAGGGTATCGTCGTAAGCCAATTACCATTTTTCTCTTTTATTAGATAGGATAATGCTCAGTTCTTCAAGCAAGCAGAAATGCAAGAACTATCACAACAGATCTCACAGATACTGGATGATAAGGGAATACTACAAATAAATCCATGAACACAATTTTGACAAATTAGAAGAAATGGACCATTTCCTTAAAACATACAAACTACCAAGATTCACTCAACAGAAACAGATAACTAAAATAGTCCTATATTGTGCAGGAAAGAATTAATGTAGTGAGCCTGAAGCTTCTAGGGTTAGGAGGGCCTGACTGTGGACCTGGTCTTTGGCTAACATTATCAGAACTTTCCTTTAAAGGTGATATCCATAGAGCAGGGTTGTTTTGCCTGCTTGGGGCACTGAGCCCTGCTATACCAGCTTGCACAGATTGTTTGTACAATACTGTAATTTATGGTAAATATCTGTTTTCCTTCATGGGGTCTGAAAATTGGGTAGTTGTGGCTAATCAGGCAGACACAGGGTGTGCCTACATGACCAGCACTCAATAAAAACCCTGGACCTTGAATCTTAAACAGGCTTCTGTGGGTAGAAACACTGCACATTCATTACTGTAATTCACTGGTGGAAGAGTAGTTCTTTGTGCCCACTGCTCTCAATAGGGAAAACTTTGAAGCTTGAGTGTGGATGCTTCCAGATTCTCCTTGAATCATTTTCCCATGCTGACCTGTAATAAATCATAGCTGTGAGTACAATTACATGTTGAGTGCTATGAGTCTCAATGAATCACTGAATGTATAGGTGGTCCCTGAAACCCTGGAATATAGTGCTATTAAATATATTACATGTGTATTTTAAAATCCCATCCCTCACACACCGCCAAAAAATTCCAAGCTCATATGGTTTTACTGGTGAAGTCTATCCAACATTTAAGGAAAGCATAACACCAAATCTACACAATTTCTCCCAAATAACAGAAGATAAATAGTTTCCAGTTCATTTATGGGGTCAGCATTACACCAGAAAAGAACAATAAAAAAAAGAAATAAATAAATCGATATCCCTCATGAACATAGGTGAAAAATCCTCAACAACATATCATCAAATTGAAACCAGCAATACACATAAAAAATAATACATCTCAATCAAGTATGATTTACCCCCCGGAATATAATGCTGGGGGTAAATCACATTTAAATATCAGTGAATATAATCTACCATGTTAACTACTAAGGAAAAAAATATCACATGGTCTTCATCAGCTGATACCAAAAAAGTTTTACAAAATTCAACACTGTTTCATAATAAAAATTCTCAACAACCTAGAAATCAAAAGGAAAGTCCTCCATGAAATAAAGCACATCTACAAAAAAACCTATAGCTAACATCACATTTCAGTGCTTTCCGTATAAAATGGGAAACAGGCAAAATGTCTCTTCTCACCACTCACATTCAACACCGTACAAGAAATCCTTGACAATGCAATAAGACTAAAGAGGAGGCAAGAGTATAAAAAGATAGATCATACAATTGAAAAATAATAAAACTGTACCTATTTACAGACAATTGTCTACAAAGAAAATCACAAGATAGCAATTAAAAAGCTCCTAAAATTAATGTGAGTTGAACAAAGTCACAGGATACATCTCACCATACAAATAGCAATTGGATTTCTACCTATTAGCATTGAGCAATTGGACACAAAAAGTCTTTAAAACAGTACCATCTAAAATATCTCTACAAAAATAAAATACATAGGGATCAATTGTACAAAATATGTGAAAAACTGGTACACTGAGAACTGTAAAATTCCAAGGAGCGAAAAAATGAACTTTAAAAAAAAGAAGAAGAAACCATGTTCATGGGTTGGAAGATTCAGTATAGTTAAGATGGCAATTCTCCCAAATTGAATTACAGATTTAAGTCAAGTCTATCAAAATCTCAGCAGGATTTTTCTATAGACATAGACAAACCAATTCTAAATTTCATACAGAAAGGTAAGGAAACTAGAACAGCCAAAACAATTTTGTAAAAGAACAAAGTTGTAAAAATCACCTTAAAAGATTTTCAGAATTATTTAAAGCTATCCTAAACAAGACAGTAGGGTTATAGAAAAAAGACTGGACTCAAAGATCAATGGAAGAGGAAAAAGGGTCCAGAAATAATCCCAAACAAGAATGGTCAATTGTATTCACAAAGGTACAAAGTCAAGTCAATGGAAAAATGACAGACAGGTAAACAAATAGTGTTAAACAATTGAACATCCATACAGAAAAGAAGTGAATCTTAACCCACACTTCACAACTTATTCATTCAAAACAGACTTAAATGTAAAACAAGAAAACCAACCAACTCTCTGAACAAAACAAATGAAAAATCTGTGACTTTCAGATAGCCAGAGTTCTTAAATATAATACCAAACGCATGATATATAGAAGGGAAAAATTAATAGAGCTTCATCAAAATTAAAACCTTTTGCCCTGCAAAAGATATTGAAAGAATGAAAAGACAAGCTATAGATTCAAAGAAAATATTTTCAAATCACACACATCAGACACAAGATTGCCCAAGGACTAGTATCCAGAACATACATATAATTAACCACTAAAACTCAAAAATAAGAAAAAAAATAATCCAGAAAAAAAGTGGGAAAACATCTGAACAAATATAACATTTATGATGACAAATGAGCATCTGAAAAGATGCTCAATATTATTAATCATTAGGGAAATGCAAAATAAAATCACAATGAGATACTACACACCCATTAGAATGGTAAAATTCAAAAAACACACCTAGCATGCCACATACCAATGAGGATGCACAAGAACTAGAATTCTAATACATTGCTAACAGGAATGTAAAGTACAGGACATCTACTCTGTAAAACAATTTGTCAGTTTCTAATAAAACTATTTGATCTGACAATTCCACTCTTAGGCATTTACCACTTAGAAACCGTACAATATCCTTACAGCAATAAGAAATGAGAATCAAACAATAGTATTCTTCCCCAGTTGTAGGAATATTTAAATAACTGGTTTGTTGGACTAACATTCAAATATTATTTCCTCATTCTCCAATTTACTAACTCATTCTTTAGAGATATTTATTTTTGCTTATTATTGTTCTTTTAATTTGCTTTTAGTTTCTCCGTATTTCATTTTTCTCTATCATGTAGAGAAAACTATATGCAAACATTACATGTTCTACCCTAAAAAGTCAATGGAATGGCTACTTTAATATGACATTTATCTGTGGTCTATCTTGAAAACTAAAGTGGTAAAAATGCCAGTCTTTTACTTTGGTAAAAATGCTAAAGCAAAACAAAGTGGACAAAAGAAAAAGGAAAGGAGATAACAGCTGACAAGAATGTTAGTACTACTTTGGAAGCTAGAAAGGAGACAAAGTCTAGTCTTAAGCTATCCTAAGGATGTCAATAAAAATCAAAGAGTTTAGTGCGACTGAACATACAAAGTTTGGAAGCTGAAGGCAGGAATGCACAGTGGCACTGAAAACCAGAATACGCTGTAGTTTCTACAGGGAGCAATTAGAACTCCAGATCCCTTTCCAACCTCATTCAAGTCATGCCACTATTCATACACCATTCTTGCCAAAGAATGATTTCATTTTTAGGGAAACTACTTCAGAGAAATTCTGTGTTTCTGAACACCAAGTGTGGCGGGGGACAGGTGGGAGATTGTGGGGAATGTCAGATGCATCCTTCTGAAAAGAGAAAGATTAATGAAAAGTCTACAAACTAAATTACAAGACAGACACACTCATCCCAGACTCCTCCTCCTGCTCAGCTAACAAAATACTCACAGCCAGGTTTAAAAACCCTGGGCAGAAGACTAAAAGGTTCCTCTCTGGAGAAATTTTCAATCTAAAATTTTTGTGATGCTCCCATAAAAATGGCAATAACATCTGATCATCATAAAATAAAAACCTTCCTAATATACATTTTGGTGCCTCAATCTTAATTTTTTTTAAATCATCAGATAATAAGAAAAGCCTATAATATAAAAGATGGAAAACAAAACAAAGAGAATAAAAAGGAAACCAAATGAAGCAAAGAAAAGGGGAGTAAGAGAAAGCTTCATAGAATCATAAATATTCTGTGAGGATGAGAAATTATATCCACAAAAGACACAGGAGGATTTCTAAAAAATAAATAAATAAATAAATAAATAAATAAATAAATAAAAGAAACAACCAGAGAATAACAACAACAAAAACAGCTTTGGAAATTAAAATTATGACTAGAAAAATAAAAAAATTAAATGAAAAGTTTAAAAGATGAAATTAAGAATAATCTACTAGAAATGAAACTAAAACCATAAAGGATGAAAAACGGGATGGAAAGGTAACAAATTTGAAGAACCATTTCAATAGGTCCAACCAGCTAAAAGCTGAATAACGGCAATTTAAGCAAGAGAGAAGGGGGGAGGGAGGGAGGGAGGGAGGGAGGGAGGGAAAGACAAACAGAGGAAGAGACACGGGGAAAGACATGGAGAGGAAGAGAGACAGAGAAAGAGGGAGAAAGTAAGAATTATCAAAGAAATAATTCAAAAATATTTCCAAGAACTGAAAACCAAAGTACACAGCATAAACCCAAATCATAAAATATCAGAACACACAGATAATAGATCCTAAAAGTGTCAAAAGTGTATGGGGGGTCAGGGGGGGAGAGATGGTCATATATAAAGGGTCATAGATCAGAATGGAATGGGACTTGTCAACAGCAACAATGGTAGCTAGAAAATGGTAGTAGAAAGGCTTCAGAATTTTAAGAGAAAATGACTCGAAACCCAAAAATCTGTTGTCAAATGATATGCAATTCATACACAAACGGTCTGAAACGTATGTATATGTAATCCATTCATTGTGCTTGACTTTAGAATTCTTTCAAAAATAATTAACATCTAAGTTATGTTTTTCTATAACCAATGAGGAAATGCTTTTCTTTAAGAGCATTCTAAATGACTCTGAAGGAAAGTTACCAAGAAAAGTGCTCAATGCCAGCAGAAAGCAGAGTTAAAAATTCGCTGTGAGTAATCCCCGTGTACAGTTCACTAAAAGAAATTTATGCCTGTCAGTTTTAATAAGAACAAGCTAGCGACAGAATTTTCAAGTCCTAAAATTCCTCTTAATAAAGAGTAAACTAAAATAGAAAAATGAAAATGAAGATAGATGTGATAGAAAAGATTAACTTTTTAAACAGAAAAGGATATGCTTCATTAAAATATCACTACTGCTTTGGCCAGTATGGCTCAGTTTGTTGAGCATCACCCTATGCACCAAAAGGTGGCTGGTTCAACTCCTGGTCAGGGCATGTGCCAGGCTTCCAGACTTGACCCCCAGTAGGGGGCATGTAAGAGGCAGCTGATTGGTATTTCTCTCTCCATCTCCCTTCCTCTCTCTCTAAAATCAATAAAAAAATATCATATATGTATATATATTTATATATATGTGTATATATATATATATGTGTGTATATATATATATATGTGTGTGTGTGTGTGTGTGTATGTGTGTGTGTGTGTATATATATATATATATATATATATATATATATATATATCACTACCTGATATTTTTCTTTAAGAAAATCAAAGTACTTTCATATAACTCACATACTGATATAATGAAGCCAATTCTCGCTTCATTTTACCATTGACAAAAGCCAAGTGAAGTGAATGAATTACCCTGATAAAAAATTTTGTTCCTTCCACTACATTATATGATCTCCAAAGTTTTATATATTAACTGTTCTTAAGTATAAAAGAACAGGGCCCCAAGATAATAAAGATTATCTAGGAAAGATCCTAATTCATACTACTATCCCAAATACTCTACTTCATAAATTACATTTAAATTCAAAACAAGATTATATATAGGGAGGAAGAGAATGGAAATGAGTAAACAACCCAGTTGACTTGAAGATAGAAGAAGGGGCATGTACAAATTTAGCTCTTCATCTCAAATTTTAAAAAGACTGGGTGACAACATGTAAATATTTAATGATTCTCAACTATGTACCACATATCATATTACAGACATAACCTTTAATCCTCATCAACAATAGGCATTAATTCCATTTTAGAGGAATAAGAAATCAACATGGGAGAGAACCAAGATGGCGGCATAGGTTAACGCCAGAGTTTGCTGCTTTGAACAACTACTTCAAAAGTGAAACCAAAAAACAGAAGGGACATCACCCAGAACCACAGGAACGCTGGCTGAGTGGAAGTCCTACAACTAGGAGGAAGGAGAAACGCACACAGACACTCAGAGGAGGCGCAGTGGTGAAGTCAAATTCTGAGGTGCGGAGTGCGCAGAGCGGGCTGGCGGCGGAGGGCGCGGTTGTTGTTTTCAATCGGGAGGGAGTCGCAGACTCTGAGCTCCAGATCCGGGCGAGTCTTTAGGGACCCAGACTCAAACGGGAGAAGCGGGACTGTCTGGCTTCGGTCAGAGCGGGTGCAGCTTTCTCTCCCAGCTTTGCAGCGGGTGCTGGGACTCAGAGAGGCAGAGCCCCTGGGGACAGGACTGAGAGCCGCCATAACTGCTCTCTCCGGCCCACCCTGTTGATCCTGTGTGACCCGCCCCGCCCAAGCCCTGCACAGAGGCATTTGCCAGATAGCCTCAGGCAAAGGCTAGATTAGCACCTCCCTAGAGGACAGAAGTTCTCTCACTGCTGACACAGCTGATTCTCAGAGCCACTTGGCCTGGAGGTCAAACCCTCCCTGGAATTAGCTACAACAATCAAGATTTAACTATAAGACTGCGAACAAAGACCACTAGGGGGTGCACCAAGGAAGCATAACAAAATGCGGAGACAAAGAAACAGGACAAAATTGTCAATGGAAGATATAGAGTTCAGAACCACACTTTTAAGGTCTCTCAAGAACTGTTTAGAAGCTGCCGATAAACTTAATGAGATCTACACGAAAACTAATAAGACCCTCGATCTTATATTGGGGAACCAACTAGAAATTAAGCATACACGGACTGAAATAACGAATATTATACAGACGCCCGACAGCAGACCAGAGGAGCGCAAGAATCAAGTCAATGATTTGAAATGCGAGGAAGCAAAAAACATCCAACCGGAAAAGCAAAATGAAAAAAGAATCCAAAAATGCGAGGATAGTGTAAGGAGCCTCTGGGACAGCTTCAAGCGTACCAACATCAGAATTATAGGGGTGCCAGAAGATGAGAGAGAGCAAGATATTGAAAACCTATTTGAAGAAATAATGACAGAAAACTTCCCCCACCTGGTGAAAGAAATGGACTTACAGGTCCAAGAAGCGCGGAGAACCCCAAACAAAAGGAATCCAAAGAGGACCACACCAAGACACATCATAATTAAAATGCCAAGAGCAAAAGATAAAGAGAGAATCTTAAAAACAGCAAGAGAAAGAAACTCAGTTACCTACAAGGGAATACCCATACGACTGTCAGCTGATTTCTCAACAGAAACTTTGCAGGCCAGAAGGGAGTGGCAAGAAATATTCAAAGTGATGAATACCAAGAACCTACAACCAAGATTACTTTATCCAGCAAAGCTATCATTCAGAATTGAAGGTCAGATAAAGAGCTTCACAGATAAGGAAAAGCTAAAGGAGTTCATCACCACCAAACCAGGATTATATGAAATGCTGAAAGGTATCCTTTAAGAAGAGGAAGAGGAAGAAAAAGGTAAAGATACAAATTATGAACAACAAATATGCATCTATCAACAAGTGAATTTAAGAATCAAGTGAATAAATAATCTGATGAACAGAATGAATATAATGTTGATTATAATAGAATCAGGGACATAGAAAGGGAATGGACTGACTATTCTTGGGGGGGAGAGGGGTGTGGGAGATGTGGGAAGAGACTGGACAAAAATCGTGCACCTATGGATGAGGACAGTGGGTGGGGAGTGAGGGCGGAGGGTGGGGCGGGAACTGGGAGGAGGGGAGTTATGGGGGGGAAAAAAAAGAGGAACAAATGTAATAATCTGAACAATAAAGATTTAATTAAAAAAAAAATTCCATTTTATAGACAGAGAATTATGCTGAGAAAGGATAAATAATTTGCCCAAGATTACAGTTAATAGGGAGAGGAAGTGCATGATTTAATTCTCTAGTTGATGTTCTAGTCCAAAACTAAGTTATACACAATTTTAAAATCGAATTTTATGCTCTTGCTTGAATATGTTTCTGATGCTATGAAGCCCATAATACTTCTACCAAAATAATGAAACAATACAGATTCAAGGAAAAAGGGTATTTGCCAGTTGTCTCTATGCTGTCCTGCTCAATTTGCTTATTAGTTCAGCTTAATAAAGGACACTGAAATTTAAAACATAGCCCGTGCCCTCAAAGAAGTTTTAATCCAGCAATGACATATAAGCTAAAAATAAACATACACTCTGGCCAGTGTGGCTCAGTTGGCTGGAGCATTGTCCCCTATACCAAAAGGTTATGGGTTCGATTCCCAGTCAGGACACATACCCAGGTTGTGGGTTCTGTCTGCAGTCCGGCCCATATGGAAGGCAACCAATCGATGTTCTCTCTCACATCAATGTTTCTCTCTCTCTTCCCCTCCCACTCTTCCTCCTTCTGTTCTCCTTCTCTTCTTCCCTCCATTCCCCCCTTCCCCTCTCTTAAAATTAATAAGCATATCCTCGGGTGAGGATTAAAAAAAATAAAATAAAAATAAACATATAGATATCTATATATATAAAAGCCTAAGTGACTGTCAGACCATTCGACCATCTGACCGGTAGCTATGACATGCAATGACCACCAGGGAGCAGATGTGCAATGCAGGAGCTGCCGAGCTGCGGTGACTTGGCAGCTGTGATTCTCGGGTGATGCACCCAGAGCCTGATTCTGAGGTGTGTCACCCCAGAACCACCCTCTCCCAATCCAGAACCCCTTGGGGGATGTCAGAGAGCTGGTTTCAGACCAATCCCCACAGGCCAGGTGAGGGACCCCACCTGCCAGAGGGACCCCACTCACTCCGCAGATGACCTTCAAGCCGCAGTGCCACCCCAGGTGCAGCAGACCAGGGAGGGACTGTGGGAGGTTGGCTCCAGGGCATGTCTGGCCCATCTTGCCCAGTCCCGCCCCTCCGGCCACCTTCTAATTAATTTCCTTTCAATGTGCATGAATCAGTGCACCGGGGCACTAGTCCTATCTAATAAAAGAGAAAAATGGTAATTGGCGTACGACGATACCCTTTTCATTGGCTGATCAGGGCTATATGCAAATTAACTGCCAACTAGGATTGGCAGTTAACTGCCAACTATGATTGGCAGTTAACTGCCAACTAAGATTGGCAGTTAACTGCCAACAAGATGGCGGTTAATTTGCATATGTAGGCACAATGCAGGGAGGCGAATGGGAAAGCAGGAAGAAGCCCCCTGCCACTGACAGTGATCAGAAACCCAGGGGGGAGCTAAGAGCTGGGAGGCAGGGCAAAGGCGGCCCTGGGGCCGCCTTTGCCCTGCCCCCCAGCCATGATCGGAGAATCAGGTGCCTTTGCCGCCCTGGCCAGTGATAGCAGGAAGTAGGGGTGGAGCCAGCGATGGGAGCTGGGCACGGTCGAAGCTGGCAGTCCCGGGAGCTAGGGGTCCCTTGCCTGGGCCTAAAGCGGAGCCCACGATCGCGGGGCTGCTGCAGCTGCGGGTCCCCGCTGCCCGGGCCGGACGCCTAGGCCAGAGGCGTTAGGCCTGGGCAGGGGCGGAGCCTGCAACCACGGGGAGCTGGGGGTCCCCTGCCCAGGCCTGACACCTCTGCTGGAGGCCTCAGGCCTGGTCAAGGGGCCGATCCGGTGATTGGTGATCAGAGGGTGATGAGGGTCAACTCCTCTGGCCGAGGCATCAGGCCTGGGTGGGGGGCGGAGCCGGGGATTGGGGGGATATGATGGTCCCCTTGCCCAGGCCTGAAGCCTGGGTCAGAGGCGTCAGGCTTGGGCGGGGGGTGGAGCAAGCGATCAGAGGGAGATGGGGGTCCCCTGCCCAGGCATGATTCTTGGGCCAGAGCCAGTGATCGGGGGAAGATGGGGGTCCCCTGTCCAAGCCTGACACCTCTGGCGGAGGCGTCAGGCCTGGGCAAGGGGCCGATCAGGTGATCGGAGGGTGATGGGGGTCTACGCCTCTGGCCGAGGCATCAGGCCTGAGCAAGGGGCCGATCCTGTGATTGGAGGGTGATGGGGTCAATGCCTGAGGGCTCCCAGTATGTGAGAGGGGGCAGGCTGGGCTGAGGGACACTCCCCTCCCCACACACACCCAGTGCACGAATTTCGTGCACCGGGCCCCTAGTTATTATATAAAATGCCAAAAGTGAGATGCTTTCACAGCTACAAGAAACTAAGTCCTGAATCACAAAGCTGATTTCATACTATAGGTAGTCCCAAAGCAAGGTAGACTGAGTCCTTTCCAACTCTAGACCTTGCTTCTTCTACATATTGTCTATTTACCTGATCAGCTCTTCTTGGGGCTACAATTAATTTTTAGCATACTTACCATTATTTAAGTGTTTGCTGAGCCAAGACTTTTCTAAGAACTTAACACTCATTAACTTATTTAATTCTTACAACCTATAAGGTAGATACTATTATTTTTAACAATTTTGTTAAATAACAGTGGCCCAGTGCATGAATTTGTGCACCTTCAAAGGAACTGTGGGCCATGAGGCTGTGGTGGGCACAGGGACAGGTCTCGGTCCATCCTCTGTGCCCCTCCCAACTGGCAGCCCTGCTCCTGCCGCTGATGCTCCCATGCAACTACTGGGGCCAGTGGTGGGCACCAGCAGCAGGTGCGAACGATGGCTCCAGTGCCAGCGAGCACCGTTGGGACTGTGGCACGTGAGAGCAAAGAATTTTCAGGACCACCAGAGGCTCACCCAGATGACAGCGACTGGCACCCCACCTTGTCTGGTGTCCCCACTCACCTGCTCCACCACCCAGATGTGGCTGATGCCCGCCATGTTCCGTACACGCCCTCTGGTGGTCAGCGCTCACATAGCAACTGGTTGTTTGTTGTTCACTTATTGTGCCATTTGGTTTATTTGCATATTAGGGCTTTATATATATAGATAACTCACATACTGTATAATTCACTCATTTAAAGTATACAATTCAATGGTTTATAGTATAGTCACAGACATGTGCAACCATCATTAGTCAATTTAGAACATTTTATCACCTGAAAAAGAAACCTAGTAACCTTAAGCTATCATTTCCCATCCCCCATAACTCTGAGCTACCACTAATTTATTTTCTGTCTCTATAAATGTCCCTTTTCCAGATGTTCATATGAGTGGAATAACATAGTGTGTGGTCATTTGTGACTGACTTCTTTCACTTACCATAATGTTTTCAAGGTTCATCCATGTTGTGGCATATGCAAGTACTTCATTCCTTTTGGTGGCCAAATAATAGCCTATTATATTGATATTTTATATTTAGTTTACCTATTCATCCATAAACAGACATTCAAGTTGTTTCCACCTTTTGGCTATTAAGAATAATGCTGCTATAAACATTTGTATACTAGTTTCTGTGTTGATTTATACTTTGTCCTTTTGGGTTCCTACCTAGGTTTGGAACTGCTGGGCCACAATGTTATGGCAAAAATAGAATATTGGGGACTAGCTATGGTTATGGGAAATATTAATCATGCTCTGTTAACCAAGATTGTCTTGTATTGGTTAGAGAAAGGACATTCTGACCTGGCTGGGAGTTGTGTGCCCCCAGGACCTGGGAGTCAACCTTGGAACCATTCTCATTCAAGAACTACTTCCCCGTGCCTGTAATACCTACTTGCCCACGTAATCTTTGTCCTACCCTATATAAGCAGCTGGTTTATTGGGGGGGGGGGGGGGGGGCGGGTGGTTGCAGAGAAGATTCTTATGGATGACCTGCTGCTCTCCCATACTGCTGGCAGTACTGGAATAAATGCTCATATACTAGTGCAGTGATGGCGAACCTTTTGAGCTCGGCGTGTCAGCATTTTGAAAAACCCTAACTTAACTCTGGTGCCGTGTCACATATAGAAATTTTTTGATATTTGCAACCATAGTAAAACAAAGACTTATATTTTTCATATTTGTTTTATATATTTAAATGCCATTTAACAAAGAAAAATCAACCAAAAAAATGAGTGTGTGTGTCACCTCTGACACGCATGTCATAGGTTCGCCATCACTGTAGTATGATTCAACCCTGTCTCTGCTTAATTGGCTCAAGTAGTGACTGGCAGCACGGACCCATTGACTGTCCAGTAACATGTACAGATCTAATTCTGTTTAATCATTTTAAGAACTACCATAGTTTCCAAAGCAGCTGGACCATTTTACATTCCCACCAGTAGTGGGACTTGATTCTAACCATCCTAATGGGTATAAAGTGGTATCTCATTGTGGTTTTGATCTGCATTTCCCTAATTACTAATGATTTTTCTCTAGTAACTAATGTTCCCTGTGTATATTAACCCCATTTTTATGAGAAAAACTGAGGTACAGAGAAATTAAATAACCTGCCTACGGCCACAAAGCTGGTAAGGGAAAAGCTGGGAGTCTAACACAGGCAGCCTGACTTCATAGCCCAGAATCCTACATTGTAATGAATGCTGCAGGAATACTTGCATTTCACACAGTGGAAGAGGACAAGCCTTTTCCAGGTAATTTGTTTTATCAGTTAGAAAATCTTCCCAGAAGCCATTCAGACTTCTCTATCTCACAGACTAAGTTTGGGTCACATGACTCTTCCTAAACCAATTACTGATAAAAACAGGGTCATCATAATTTGCTTATATTATTCAGGATTTCTATACAAAATCAGAGCTCTTCCAGAAAGAAAGGAGATAAGAATGGCTCTTAATCAGTTGCATAA
Organism: Myotis daubentonii; assembly: GCF_963259705.1. Classification (NCBI taxonomy): domain Eukaryota; kingdom Metazoa; phylum Chordata; class Mammalia; order Chiroptera; family Vespertilionidae; genus Myotis; species Myotis daubentonii. The sequence continues at coordinate 84,172,516 of NC_081845.1, read as the reverse complement.
TAAATGTCTGCCACAGGTGTATATGAGAACAAAACTTGATTTTCTTGGTTATACCATCCTAGAAATGAGAGAAATTATCAGATATAAAAAGTTATCATTTAGTGCTAGTGTTAGTTGTGTAAATGAGTAAATGGATAATAATAATATCAGTCAGTCAGTCAATCAGTGACTTAGCAACAAAGAAAGCAACCATTTCAATAAAGCAAAGAAAATAAGACTTGATATAGGCTAAAGTCTACCTCTGAGAAATTAAGCCTTGACTATAGGATCAAAACATTAAATAAGGAACATTTACTTGCCCATTTTCAAATAGCCAAAATATAAATTAACTCCAGTTTAAAACTGAAAAATGGCAAATACTCATTAATTGAAATATAGCATTTTTAATTATAAGATTTCAAAATACCTCTTCCAATAAAATATCATTATAACAAAATTTTTCATTCACTTTAAAGCTTTGTGAGGCTTAGCTAAGCTTTTCTGAAAAATGTAAAATTTAATTGAAAATAATTTTAAGTACACCCTAGCTGGTTTGGCTCAGTGGATAGAGAGTTGGCCTGTGGACTGAAGGGTCCTGGGGTTCGATTCTGGTCAAGGGTACATGCCAGGTTGCAGGCTCCATCTCCAGGAGGAAGCATGCAGGAAGCAGCCAATCAATGATTCTCTGTCATCATTGATGTTTCTACCTCTCTCTCCCTCTCCCTTACTCTCTGAAATCAATAAAAATATATTTTAAAATAATAATAATAATTTTAAGTGCTATTTTACATTATTTTTGCAATTGTACTTGCAAAATACAATTAGATTTCACAAACCATACTTTAAGCACTGTACTCATTCATAATGAATGGTTTTAATTTCCCATACTTTTAAAATATCTTACTTATAAATTAGCATGTATGCTCCAAAAGTGATATAATACATATTAGTATTTGCTTCTTGTGGAGAGATTCGAAGATAAGTTTACCAGATCATTTAAGTGTGCATTAGAAATACTTTCAAAGTATCTATGCTGAACCCTAATTTAAAAAAAAAAAATTAATGGTGAGGCTTGACTTAGGGTGGTAAACACACAATACAATATATTATAGAATTGTATACCTGAAATCTGTATAATTTTATTAACCAATTATCACCCCCAATAAATTCAATAACAAAAATTAAGGAATAAAAATTTTTTTAATGTGGGGGAGCAATTAGACAAATAATTATAAACCAAGCCTGCCTTTAGGTATAGGGTTTATCATGTAATTATAATACTGATCATTTAAAATTATCCAAAATGACTCCAGCATTTTAAAGAGCTAAGCAGAGTTATTTTTAAAATCAAACATATGTGCTTTTTCTGTTTATGTCTTTGGAAAGAACATTCTGTATAATGAAAAACACGACCAAATTTTTCACAGTACATCACTATAAAACCCTATAATTGACTTTTGGGGTTGGTTTACTCTATATCTATTTTTGACCATGTAGAAAACAGCAATGATGTGGTAAAAAAGCCCAAAATGTAAGTCCCATTGCAGGATAAGACTCCATCCTGATTAGTATAGAAGTATCATGTTTATGCTGGGAAATGTGCCCATTTTCAAAGAGAAAATTTCAGTGCATAGGAGCCACCTCTTTTTTAATCAAGCCATGTGAAAACTAGTAACTCTGGTGCCTGGTCCAGACCTTGGAAAGAACCTGGATGTTGTATGTGCTGATCCCCTCCAGTAAAGGCAGCTTATGTTGATGTTCTAACTAGTTGTTTGAAATAACAGTTAATCTAATGGAAGGTAAGACTGGATATTACAATTTAACACTATAAATTAACCTTTAAAAATAAAATTAACAGCCCGGTCAATGTGGCTCAGTGATTGACCATCAACCCAGGAACCAAGAGATCACCTGTTCAATTTCTGGTCAGGGCACATGCTGGGGTTGTGGCTCAATCCCCAGTATGGGGCATACAGGAGGCAGTCAATCAATACTGTTTCTCTTTCACCAATGTTTCTTTCTATCCCTCTCCCTTCCTCTCTACCCAAAAATCAATACAAACAAATTTGTAAAAAAAAAAAAAAAATACAAATTAACATTTTAAAGTTACTATTCTCATGTCTTAATAAAGATTAAATTTTAAAACTTAATCTCCCTGTGAAAGCTATGAACTCAGTTATTCCGTAACAAAACTAATTTGTCATCCCTAACAAAAGGAATTTTTCTTCATTAAAAAGTCAAAAATATCTCTGAATGAGCCCTCCTGACTTCATTAATAAAATTTACATATTAGCAAGTAAAATAAACTAAAAGAGGGAGATGGTGTGTGGTTTAAAAATCAGCCTGTAACACCTACCACAGATTTATCTCCTCTGAGTTGACTCAGCCATTCCTTTTTCTCAGTAAATAAACTAAATTCTAAGAAGGGTACTGCGGTAGAGTTTTTCAAGGGCCAAGTGAAGGAATATGTTTTAGATGGAATCTTTCAAATTGACAGCCTGCCCACTTTGGGTAGGTATTAAAGGGTCCACAGCACTTTATGAATTAGTTGTGGTTTACCTAAAAAAAAGTATGACCCAAGTTGTCACGGTCACTGCACATTCAATTTATCCCTATCAGAAATCAATGTGCCTTTAAAAATTTTTAACATGTTTAGAAAAGAGACAAATTGACAGCTTTCTAGGAACACTATTGATTGAATGGCAGTCACAATATATCATTTTAAAACCTAAAAGTACATTTAATATGTCAATACTTTTATTACTATTTAGGTCTTTCATATCTTTTATCCCTATGTTTTAATTGAACCATTAAAACAATGAATTAGTATTAACTGCCTAAGACTGTTTAATAGTTTTGCCAACTTCCTGAGGAGCTGTGCTACAAAGATGTTCACAGAATCCTCACTACTTTACGTTAAACAAAAAACTCCTGAAAATCCTTACGTGGATTACCTATAAAAAAGATCAGCTGAGTAACAGAAGAATCCCATACCAAGCTGACTAGAGAAATAAAATATCACAAACAGATATCTGCTCTCACAGTAAGAAATATGTGAAAGCCTTCGCTGAGCAACACTGGAAGTCAGGAAAATCAGAAGTAGTGGCAAAGGCTTGACCCAGATGTGTCACCAACCTGGTACAGTATCTGGCAATAAACTCCTCCTCCAAACAGATGAAACTGTCCACAGTGTTTTACCTGCATCTCTACATGAGACAGCTTTTAGACACACTATTAAACTGTTATGGCAAAGGTAAACAAGAAAAAGTTTCCCAGCCAACTATTTCTTTCATTGGCCAACTTTCTCAAGAAAATGAAGCCTATGTTAAGGAAGGAAAAAGGAATTACCTTCTCATTAAGTGACCTACGAAGAGTAATAAGTGGGCCTAAATAGTTTCTTCAAAATCACTGCACTGATCCTTTTACTGGAAATGTTTCCCAACCACATTAATCATCTGTTTGATAACTAACTTTTGATTAATAAGCTCAAATTATTAAGGCAGTAGTAAGCCTTAAATTAGAGGCCTGGAAATGTCTAAATTTCAAGTGAAAAAACCCCCCACACAAATCTAACTGCTGCAACTTGCAATGATACCAAGATATTGTTACTTTCTCCAATACCTCTTATATAAGTTCAAAAGTACTCACATGGTAGACTGAACCGGCATAATCTGGCTCGGAAGTCCTCCCTGTCATCTCCAGTTAACTGGGTATTATCTACAGTTTACTATCTCAGATGGAACACAGGGGATACATTTGGCATCCAGCCTCTGATGTTTACCAAATGTGAGACTTTGAATAAGTAACTCCACACCAGACTTCTTTCCTTATCTCTAAAATAGGGACTATGATATTAACCCCAAAGGAATGTAGCAATGCTATAATTAAATAATTCAATTCATTGAATAAACTTTTATTAAGAGCCTACCACTTGCAAACCCTGAAGATGAGAGTCCCTATTGCCTCACGTTGTAGTATGCATGCCACAGACTAAAAGTCAAAAAGAATACCTTCTCAAGACTCAAAATCCTTACAATAGGGCAGAGACAATATCTATAATTAATTGATAGGCAATGTTATAAGTGGTACAACGGCTCCAGATGTAAGAATGTGGGAAGATATTTAGGAGGGATGATGATTGACTAAAGTTTTGAAAGTAAAAATGTTAATTCTTTTTTTTTCTTTTTAAATATTTTTATTGATTTCATGGGAGGGAAAAGGAGAGATAGAAATATCAATGATAAGAGAGAATTATTGATTGGCTGTCTCCTGTACACCCCACATTAGGGAACAAGCCCGCAACCCAGGCATGTGCCCTGACCGAGAATCGAATCATGACCTCCTGGTTCATAGGTCGATGCTCACCACTGAGCCACGCTGGCCGGGCAAGATGTTAATTCTTAAAAGACAAAAATAATGTTCATAGCTGGAGCAATGAGTACATGTTGGGGAGTAGATGATAAAGCGAAAGGGGATATATAGGAACAAAAACATTAACATACTCTACAAGCTGTAATAAAAAATAACTTATACAAATATAAGGTACTATTTTATCTCAACTAAACTATTCCTTATGCCATATTACAAAGATATATTTCTATATCTGTTTCCTGAACAGTGAGCTCAGAGGTAGAGGTGGTAGTAAGGTGATCCATGCAGTATTTGTCTCAGTATCTCTCTGATCCTTTACTATCTTCAAATAAGTACATTTTAATTTAATGACATTCTTAAAACAAAACCTTTCATAATACATTTCACTACAAAGTAACCACATGGAAACCTACTTTTCAGCACATTTCACTTATTCTTTCTTTCATTCTTACTTTTGAGATTGAGTCTAAGTCATTATCTGCTCTCTCCTAAACTTGAAAATCAGAAGACCTCAGTGTGGATTCAGGGTTTCTTACTTAACAGTAAAAACACACTAAACAAAGTACTAAATCTTTATTGAACATCAACTGTTATATTCCATTACATGTATTTATTACCATCTACTGTGTCTGTCTCATGGGGTTTTAATAAGATTCAAATTAAGCCGAAACCGGTTTGGCTCAGTGGATAGAGCATTGTCCTGTGTACTGAAAGGTCCCAGGTTCGATTCCGGTCAAGGGCATGTATCTGGGTTGCGGGCATATCCCCAGTAGGAGATATGCAAGAAGCAGCTGATCGGTGTTTCTCTCTCATCGATGTTTCTGACTCTCTATCTCTCTCCCTTCCTCTCTGTAAAAAATCAATAAAATATATTTTAAAAAAAGATTCAAATTAAAAATTGAGTTAGACATGTACATAAATACTTAGTTCATAAACTATAAAGGACTTTGCCAATATAAGATGTATTCTCCAGAATGATGCCTCTGGAATTCCTCCTCTTCCACACTCTAGATTTTAAAAGATAACCAAATATTTCCCCTCTCCCAGCTAACCCTAATCTCCCCAATGCAGTGGTCGGCAAATCGCAGCTCGCGAGCCACATGTGGCTCTTTGGCCCCTTGAGTGTGGCTCTTCCACAAAATACCACGTGCAGGCGCACATGTACAGTGCGAAGTTGACTTAAAACTTTAAGTAAAGTTTATTAAGTTAATTTTAGGGAACGTTGTGGAGTGAAGAAGATGTAGTGTCGAGGATTGAGAAAGGTATGTTGAGATGGTTTGAACATACAGAGAGGATGAACGAAAGGAGATAGACGAAACAAGTATACAAGATGAGTGTGGATGAGAGTTGGAAGGGGTCGACCTCAACGAATGTACCTCAATCAGATTGAGGACGTTTTTAGCAAAGGCCAGCTTAGGAGTACCCTAATTAAGTTAATAACAATGTACCTACCTATATAGTTTAAGTTTAAAAAATTTGGCTCTCAAAAGAAATTTCAATCGTTGTACTGTTCATATTTGGCTCTGTTGACGAATGAGTTTGCCGACCACTGCCGTAACGAAATGAATATAAATACCAATGTGGCAACCGAGGGGACAATCAGTGCTCCACTGGAAGCATAAAGTTCAAAGTCTTTCACAGCATCAAGGTAGACAAAATTATATCATCTCTCACTTGAACTACTCCAAAAGCTTTCTATAATGCATTGTCCTGCAGTTTCCCTAATCTGGCTCAACCTCCATCTGCCCAAATAGTTTTCTTCCAAAAACATAAAACTCAATCAGTCACCTGTTTAAGACCCATGTTGGCTCAATAAAGTCTATGCTCCTCAAGATGGTACCCGCAACCCTTAATTACATGACCCCTAACTACTACTAATACCTTCTTATATACTCCCACTTCCCAATCAATGTTGCCCACAATAAAATCAGCATTTCTTGGACATAGACACTTTCACAATTCTTTCCTTGTCTCCCTTTACCTCCCAGGTTTCTACTACTCTCTTGCCTACCTCAAAGGTCTCTTCCTGAATAAAATATTTCTAGACTTCTACAAGCAAAATTAAACCAAACTCATCCTTGAAAACACAACATTATGCATGCATCTCTAGTACTGCATTTTCCACATTATAATGATCTCTGATTCTGGGTTGCTACATGCAGAAGAGAATATAGGGAGAGCAAGAATAAAAACTGGGAGAGGGGTTAGGAAATGTATAAAAAGACCAGGCAAGAGATAGAGACCAGAAGTTCACATTAGACATGAGAGTGAGGTCAATAAGTCCTCTTGTGAACTAGACAAAACTGTCAAAAAAAACACCATTTCAGCACTGTGGAAATCAAGCAAAAGAATACAACACACTGAGAAGCATTTATTTGTGAATAGTATAGAACTCTAATGGGCAATATCATGTGTCCATGGTATTTTACCAGGTATGCTTCCATTTACCAAAGCCTTATCAGCAGAGTAAAGCAGGGCCAAAGAGGCTGTAAAAACCACCAGCTCTTCTGCTATTGCTAAAGTGAGTTTACAGTGACTCTGGTGGTAGGCACATAATGCAATCTACAGATCATGTACCACAGAAATGTGCACTTAAAATCTATATAATCTTTTTTGGGAATTTTTGTCACTTTATTTTGTACAGAGTTCAATTTATGCATTTATATCCTTCATTATTTTTTATTGTTGACAGTATCACAGATGTCTCTCATTTTCTCCCTTTATGCCTCCTCCACCCAACCCCTGCCCCACCCACGCCTTCCCCATACTATTATCTGTGTCCATGGAGTATACACATATGCATATATGTTCTTTGGTTAATCTCTTCCTGTTCCCCCGCTCCAGTGAGATGTTATTCTGTTACATACATCCATACTTGTGGATCTATTTTGTTAGTCAGTTTTTTTTGTTCATTAGATTCCACATGAGTGAGATCATGTGATCCTTGTCTTTCTCTGACTGGCTTATTTCACTTAGCATAATAGTCTCCAGGTTCCTCCATGCTGTCTCAAAGGGTAAGAGATCCTTCTTTCTTACAGCCACATAGTATTCCATTGCGTAAATATACCACAGCTTTTTTATCCACTCATCTACTGATGGGCACTTGTGCTGTCTCGAGATCTTAGCTATTGTAAATAATGCTGCTATGAACAAATAGATGCATACATTCTTTCTTATTGGTGTTTCGGAATTCTTAGGATATATTCCCAGAAGTGGATCAAATGGCAGTTCCATTTTTAACTTTCTGAGCAACCTCCATACTGTTTTCAATAGTGGCTGCACCCATCCACATTCCCACCAGCAGTGCACTAGGGTTCCCATTTCTCCACATCCTTGCCAGCACTTGTTGATTTATTGATGGTAACCATTCTGACAGGTGTAAGGTGATACCTCACTATAGTTTTAATTTACATCTACCTGATGATTAGTGACAATGAACATTTTTTCACATGGCTATTGGCCATCTGTATGTCCTCTTTGGAGAAGTGTCTATTCAGGCCCTTTGCCCACTTTTTAATTGGATTGTTTATCCTCCTGGTATTGAGTTGTATGAGTTGTTTATATACTTTGGAAATTAACCCCTTAGCAGATGTACTAGTATCATTGGCGAATATGTTTTCCCATAGAGTAGATTCCCTTTTCATTTTGTTGATGGTTTCTTTTGGTGTCTAGGAGTTTTTTTTAGTTTGATGTAGCCCCATTAGTTAACTTTTTCCCTTACCCTAAGTGATGTATTGCTGACAATATTACTACATGAGATGTCTGAGATTTTACTGCCTATAATTTTCTTCTATGATTTTTATGGTTTCATGACTTCCATTTAAGTCTAAAATCTTATATAATCTTATTAAACAATGTCACCCAATAAATTTAATTAAAAAATAGAAATTAAAAAATAAAGTAGGTTCACTTAATTTGGAGCATTGTCAGGCAAAGTGGCAATCCCAGTGAGGCTAGAACAGTAATGATCAGAAGCTCACCACATCTCAGGCTATGATCATGTTTAAAACAAGCAATAGACAGAGGGACTAGTGAGGGGTTTAACAGAAAGTTCCAGAAGGTGAGACTGACAAATAGGGGCTGACAAGCTCTTCACATATCCTAGGTTGACCAGAGATTGTGTACATGCATAATAGAAACTGAAGTAGAAACAAGTTATCTGCACATCCATAACCTATGGTGCCTACATACATTCAAAGAAGAGACACAAGACAGAACAAAAGAAAAAACAAGGCAGACTTAAAAAGAGACAGAATAGGGAATGCTCTCCAGCCCACAGATCCATCAGCAATAAGCAGAAGCTTTACCACCTCAAAATGTTTGAGTATGACCGCGATCCAAATACTGACGGAACAATAAATGCGTAATGTAGATAAAGAGATGAAATCTCATCTTTTACTTAAAAGCAAGAAAAAATGAGAAGACATATAAGCATTCCCATATTTTGAGGGAAACAGACTTCACAAACAAAGACATTTTTTATGGGGAAAACATCAGAATGCAGACTATTACCTTAAATGTCCAGTATTCAAAAAACAAGTACTAGACATGTAAAGAATGAGAACAAATGACCAATACAAAAAAAAAAAACGGGGGGGAGGGGGCGCAGTCAATAGTAACTATCTCTCAGTGTGCCAGATATTAGATTTAACAGGCAAAGACTTCAAATTAGCAATAAAAATACATCTAAGGAACTAAAAGAAACCATATTTTAAAAATTAAAGCCCTCAGAGTGGCTCAGTTGGTTAAGTGTCATCCCATGCACTGAACCGAAAGGTCACCGATTTGATTCCGTCAGGGCACATACTTAGCTTGAGGGTTCAAACCCCAGTTGGGGTGCATACAGGAGGCAACCGATCATGTTTCTCTCACATCAATGTTTCTCTCTCTTGCTCTCTCTCTAAAATCAATTAAAAAAAAACACTTAAAAATATGCTAATAATTCAGTGAAGGTAGAACATCAATAAAGAGATAAAATTTTAAAAAATGGAAAATGTGCCCTAACTGGTTTGGCTCAGTGGATAGAGGATTGGCCTGCGGACTGAAGGGTCCCAGGTTCGTTTCCGGTCAAGGGCATATACCTTGGTTGTGGGCACATCCCAGTAGGGGGTGTGCAGGAGGCAGCTGATTGAGGTTTCTCTCTCTTTGATGTTTCTAATTCTCTATCCCTCTTCCTTCCACTCTGTAAAAAAAAAATCAATTAAAAACATATAAATAAATAAATAAATGAATAAATAATGGAAACTGTAAATACTTGAGTTTCAATAATTGAAATGAAAATTTCGCTAGAGGCACTTAACAACAGATCTGAGATGGCAGGATAAAGATTTACTAAAATTGAAGACAGTGGAAATAAAAATTACTCAATCTGAAGAAAAGGTGGAAAAATGAACAAAGCCCCAGAGATATGTGGGACAAAAACAAATGTACAAAATGCATGTGATAGGCGTCTCAGAAATAAATAAGAGTAAAAAAGGGAAGGACAGATATTTGAAGAAATGGCTAAAACTTCTTAAGACAACATCCAAACCAAAGGACATCAATGAATGCAGACAGACATTATTTAACATTGATTTTTGTTTTGTGAACCTTAAATTCTAAAATGCAATTTGGTCTAGTTTGTGGCTCTTCAATTTATCCCATTGATCTCAAATCAATTATCATTTTAAAGATAAATTCTAATAGCTCACAGAAAGTTCTCACTATTTTATTCTTAAAAAAATATATGTTATTGATTTTTTACAGAGAGGAAGGGAGAAGGATAGAGAGTTAGAAACATCAATGAGAAACATTGACCAGCTGCCTCCAGCACACCACCCACTGTGGATGTGCCCGCAACCAAGGTACATGCCCTTGACTGGAATCGAACCCGGGACCCTTCAGTCCGCAGGCCGACGCTCTATCCACTGAGCCAAAGCCAGTCAGGGCCTCACTATTTTAGAGGTGTCTTTCTAAATGATATATAACTGTTTCTATAATATTGTATAACACAACACTAGTTATTTCCTTTTACAAAGAAAAGAACAATTGAATGAGATAATTATTAAGTATCTACTATTAGCTCTTGTGATATGTCTGGAATCCTGGAACTAAAATGTACAGGTTATATGGGCTATAACTCATAGGAAAAGATAATTCAGGTACTGGTAAAAAACATAGATGGAAGTGATTAGGGTACAATCTCTACTACCCATAAAGTTTCAATCACAAGTGGATGTGGAGGGCAAAGGACCAAAAGAGAATACATAGTAATATATGGTAAAGCAACAGAAATTCAAGCAGATAGAGGCTACATGGCTCTGATTACATCATCAGCCTACAGGGTCTCAGTAGAACACAATTCTTGGTAGAATTCATATTCTGTGTGTTGAAATTCACACAAATATAGTGCACACTACTTGGCTTTCCCATTAGGAAATATTAATATATCAAGTCTACAGAGGTCTTTTTCTAACTATGGTATAAAATACAAATTACATACTGACAATGTTAAGTAGAAACCGTTGCCTTTAAAAAATTCCATCACTATCTTACTTCATAATATTACAACTATGGAAATAAGTGTGTGGGGGGGAGAGGGGGAATAATTTGAAAATATTTGGTCAAAGAAAAAGCCCACAATGACTAAAACAAGATGGCTAATGATTTCATCTTCTTTTGGAAAATGACCTCATCATGACAATTAGCTTACCAACTAGCTTCCAAAGCCACTAACAGTAGCTTACAAAGTCACAGCTGTTACTTTTTCTAACAACTAGAAGTTGATTTCATTTTAAATGTCATTCCACAAGATCTGAATGATTTCTTCAAAGTACTACATCTTATGAGCAAGAATTACATTGAGGAGAGTACAATGATAAGTCTGTGACTTGCTTAATAAAGATAATTATAAAGAATGACAGAACAATCAGTTAAAAAACACTCTACTGTGGCATTCTTGGACAAAAAGCAAACATATTTAAGAGAACTGTGCATCACTCATGAGTAAAAGCTAACATAAAAAGTGCTTACTTTAACCTTTAGGCAATATTAAAATCATTTAATTGATAGAGAAAGTAGGATGTCAATTTTTGATAACTAGTTTATTTCAAAGGAAAAGCAGGTGAGTATTTGAATCATGTTTCTGGAAAAAATATTCAAATAATTCATGAAATTGAAAACTTTTAGATCCCAACTATAATGAAAAAACTGTCACTAATGAAAATTCTTGTGGAATTCCTGTTCTTCAAGTTTATTACCACATCTTATGAAAAGCTCTACAGGAGGAAGCCCCTAATCTGTCTTTGAATTCTGACTTCTATCTACTACACTCCCCAGCCCACCTCTACTCACTCAATTCAAGTAGATGTAAATAAAGGTAGATGTGGGTTCTCTAAGATACTCTTAAAACCTACCCCTTAATAAAGACTCATAAGAAAGAGCACAACTTTTTGCCCATCCTCTATTCATCAACCCATCTTGATACCTGTCATTCCTCTCCTCCACAGAACTGCACTTTGGTGTGACAATATCAAGCACTGTGACAATCCTATATAATAAAAGGCTAATATGCAAATAAACCGAACTTTGGAACGACCAGTCGCTATGACGTGCACTGACCACCAGGGGGCGGACACTCAATGCAGGAGCTGCTCCCTAGTGGTCAGTGTGCTCCCACAGGGAGAGCGCCACTCAGCCAGAAGCCAAGCTCACAGCTGGCAAGCGCAATGGCAGTGGCGGGAGCCGCTCCCACCTCTGGCAGCACTAATGATGTCCTACTGCCACCTCCCCATGGGGAGCAGGCCTAAGCAATCGGTTGAACATCCCCTGAGAACTCCTGACTGTGAGAGGGTGCAAGCCAGGCTGAGGGACACCCTCCGCCCCAAGTGCACGAATTTCGTGCACCAGGCCTCTAGACCCTACATATGCATTCTGCACTTATGATATAGGTAATGCACATTAAAATTATGAACTTTGCTCCCTATAGGATCCATAGAAGAAAGTTCTAGTCTCCAAAGAGGAAAGAATGAATAACACACTTATTTAACCTTGTAGGAAACCTTGGTACTTTCTAATGAGTTTTTCATATTGCATCTTCAACATACTTTTGCACTTCCATTTACTTAACACTTTCTTCAAATACCTTAAACCCTTTCTTACTTAAATTTAAAGGGGATCTTTTAATTCACTATCATAAGTAAAAATCCAGAATCATTTACTATAAAGAAAAGAGAACCAAAAAAATTAAAACAAAACTGTCATTAAATGTTGATGATATATTGCTACTTGCTTTTTGCTAAAACTTTTCATGTTACCATTTTTAAATTATGAATTACTTTATTGATAGAACATGACTGAAAATATAATAAAAGTCACCATTCCTTTTTCAAATATATTATTTGATATACTTGAAATCCCATTTGTACAATATTCCCTCATTGTACTTCCCTTCTCAGAAATAACTTCTATTCTACAGTTGGTGAGCATCCATCTCACCACGTTTTATATTCTTATGCACAATATGTAGTATGGTTTTGTTTTCAAAATCTGCAACAGCAAAGTCATTACTGTAGATGTCCCTCAAGTTTGCTTTTGGCACTCAACTTTGTTTTCAGAATGTATCCATTCACATTGACTTCGTTCATTTAAACAACTCAATAGCCACCACTCTGTGTATTTGTTTCCACTTAACCATTCCCTATTTGATATTTGGATTTCTTTTTATTTTTTATATTAAAAGCAATGCTAAAATGAATACTTTATGCATATATCTTTGTGCTCAGTTTCCTTGCCCTATCTATGAGGGTCTCAGGGAATTTATTATTTTAGAGGGGAGGTGAGAGTTCACTAGCTGACAACACGAATTTACATTTAAGCTTTAACAAGATATTAAATAGAACGTTGAATTTTGCATACAAACCTGACCCCTAGACATCATCCTATTTTCTTTTCTTTTTTTTAATTAAATCTTTATTATTCAGATTATTACATTTGTTCCTCTTTTTCCCCCCCACAACTCCCCTCCGCCCAGTTCCCACCCCACCCTCGGCCCTTACTCCCCACCCACTGTGCTCATTCATAGGTGCACGATTTTTGTCCAGTCTCTTCCCGCATCCCCCATACCCCTTCCCCCCCAAGAATAGTCAGTTCATTCCCTTTCTATGTCCCTGATTCTATTATAATCACCAGTTCATTCTGTACATCAGATTATTTATTCACTTGATTTTTAGATTCACTTGTTGATAGATGTTGTATTTGTTGTTCATAATTTGTATCTTTACCTTTTCTTCTTCTTCCTTTTCTTAAAGGATACCTTTCAGCATTTCATATAATACTGGTTTGGTGGTGATGAAATCCTTTAGCTTTTTATTATCTGTGAAGCTCTTTATCTGACCTTCAATTCTGAATGATAGCTTTGCTGGATAAAGTAATCGTGGTTGTATGTTCTTGGCATTCATCACTTTGAATATTTCTTGCCACTCCCTTCTGGCCTGCCTAGTTTCTGTTGAGAAATCAGCTGACAGTCGTATGGGTACTCCCTTGTAGGTAACTGACTTTCTTTCTCTTGCTGCTTTTAAGATTCTCTCTTTGTCTTTTGCTCTTGGCATTTTAATTATGATGTGTCTTGGTGTGGTCCTCTTTGGATTCCTTTTGTTTGGGGTTCTCTGCGCTTCCTGGACTTGTAAGTCTATTTCTTTCACCAGGTAGGGGAAGTTTTCTGTCATTATTTCTTCAAATAGGTTTTCAATATCTTGCTCTCTCTCTTCTTCTGGCACCCCTATAATTCTGATGTTGGTACACTTGAAGCTGTCCCAGAGGCTCCTTACACTATCTTCGTATTTTTGGATTGTTTTTTCATTTTGCTTTTCCGGTTGGGTGTTTTTTGCTTCTTCGTATTTCAAATCTTTGACTTGATTCTTGCGCTCCTCTGGTCTGCTGTTGGGAGTCTGTATAATATTCTTTATTGCAGTCAGTGTATGCTTAATTTGTAGTTGGTCCTTTATCACAACATCAAGGGTCTCAGATTTCTTGAGGATCTCACTATATTTATCGGCGGTCTCACCAGTCTTTTCGAGGGCCTTACTAAATTTATTGGCGGCTTCTAGACAGTTCTTGAATCACCTTAAAAGTGTGGTTTTGAACTCTATATCCAGCAGTTTGCTTTCCTCCATTTCTGTCATTTGTGTTCTGTTTCTTTGTCTCCGTATTTTTTATGCTTTCTTGGTGCACCCCCTTGTGGTCTTTGTGCATAGTCTTGTTGTAGTTAAGTCTTGACTGTTGTAGGTAACACTCGGGGGTATTTCACCTCCAGGCCAATTGGCTGTGAGAATCAGCTGTCCATCCTATTTTCTTACCTTTATATCTCATCTATCTCATTTTATTACTCATTCTTAATTTATATTACCTTGCAGTGCTGTTGTCACTTTTATTAAAGTATAGTTGACACATAATAATACATTAGTTTCAGATGAATAACATAAGTGTTTTAACATTTACATACCTCATAATGTGATCACTACGGTGAGTCTAGTAACCATCTGTCACCGTACAAAGTTATTACAATATTCCTGCTGTTTCCACTTTTAAAATTTATTTTGCATTCTTTTTTGAATGAGGAAGAGTATAAATAATGCATTTTTCATGAAAAGATCATCTTGGACCTGAGATCCAGTCCTAGCTCTGGGAATTACTTACACAGTGGACCTGATCACTTAAGCCTGGTGTCTTAGGGAGCCTCAAGAATCTCATAATATGGAGGAGGAGGGGTGTGTAACAATTTTCTCTCACAAATACCATGTAAATTTTAAGAATGTGAACTATTAAATACTATCTAATCATTAGTGGTATAATATTTAAAAGATATCAAAATAGTAATTTATTGAGAAGTCAGATAATATATTAACATAGATTTTTAGAAAACATTTATGCATAATTATCTGTATTTCCTGAAAAAGAGACAAATATAAGAAAACATCCATCAACATCAATCATACCTGCATTATGTCATGCGTGTTAAGGTTCATCGCTAAGGATGAGATAGTTACTGAATATGCTTGCTGAAAGGTTTTGAAGAAAACCTGTATTAGTAAGCTGTTAACACCAGTACAAGGAAGACTCAAGTATAAATTATTTAACAGCAATAGTTTTTTATGCAAATATTAAAACACTAGAGGCCCGGTGCATGAGATTCATGCACTGGGGGCGGGGCCGGGGGGTGGGGGGGTGAGATCCCTCAGCCCAGCCTGCACCCTCTCCAATCTGGGACCCCTTGGGGGATGTCTGACTGCCAGTTTAGGCCCAATCCCACAGGGGATCGGACAACCCTCTCACAATTCAGGACTGCTGGCTCCAAACCGCTCGCCTGCCTGCCTGCCTGCCTGATTGCCCCTAACTGCTTCTGCCTGCCAGCCTGATCAACGCCTAACTGCTCCCCTGCTGGCCCGGTCGCCCCCAACTACCCTCCCCTGCAGGCCCAGTCGTCCCCAACTGCTCTCCCCTGCAGGCCTGGTCGCCCCTAATTGCCTTCCCCTGCTGGCCTGATCACCCAAAACTACCTTCCCCTGCCAGCCATCTTGTGGTGGCCATCTTGTGACCAGATGGGGGTGGCCATCTTGTGTGAGGGTGTGATGGTCAATTTGCCTCTTTATTATACAGGATTTCTCCTTTGAATAAATTCAATCTAAATTTAAAAATTATTTGTGACATGAAAAGACTATGGTATTACTATAGTATCCTAAATTGTTTATATACTATTCACTTCAATAGTATCCTAGTTAGCAATGACAGTAAAACCATCTGGATTCAAATCTTACATCCACTGCTTATTAACTGTGTGTACTTGTCAATTCACATAACCTTTCAACAGGCTTCTATTTCTTCAAATGAAATGAAGATAAAAACAGAACCTCCACAGCTAACAATTAAGATAATGCAAGAATGTCCCATTTACTATGAACTAACCATTATGCTAGAAGGAATTAAACTTAATCTCATTTTTGAGTGACAATAATCTTTCAAGATATACTGTTATCACTTGTAATGATTAAGGATAGCTTCTCAAGTAGGTACATAGTCATAGTTATTAAATGACAGAAAAATTAATGAAACCAGAAACTGATTCTTTTGAGAAAAAATGAAATGTACAAATCTCTACCCAGGTTATAAAACAAAACAACAACAAAAAAACATGAGAACACAAATTACTAATATGAGGAATGAAAGAAGAGGACATCATTACTTATCTCATGGACTTTAAAAAGATAATAAAGGCATACTAGGAACAATTGTATGCCCCAAAATTTAATACCGTAGATAAAATGAACCAATTCCCTGAAATACACGTTACCAAAACTCAGACAAGAGAAATAAATTATCCGAATAGGCCGATATTTAATTTTTCAATTGAATCAATAATTAATAACCTTCCAGAACAGGAAGCACTAGTCCTACTCACTGGTGAATTCTAGCAAATATTTAAGGAAGAAATTCTCTACAACCTAATCCAGAGGAAACATGTCCTAACTCATTCTATGTGGCCAGCATTACTTAATACTAAAAGCAGACAAAAACATTGCAAGTAGGAAAAAATACAGAACAATATTTTCCATGAACATAGATGCAAAAAATCCTCCACAAAGTATGAGCAAATCATATCCAATAATATATAGAAAGAATTATACACCACAGACAAGTGGGATTTAGTCCAGGTATACAAGGCTGGTTCAACATTTCAAAATCAATTGCTAAAATCCATCATATCAACAGGTTAAGAAGAAAGACCATATGTTCCTAAGCAATACATAAAGAAGAACTAGCTGAAAAATCCAACACCCATTCATGATAAAAATTCTCAGCAAACCAGAAATAGAAGGGAACATCCTCAAACTGAAAAAGAACATCTGCAAAAAATGTACAGCAAACATCATACTTATTGGAAAGAAACTAGATGTGTTCCTCCCTAAGATCAGTAATAAGACAGGGATATCCTCTTTCACCACTTCTATTCAACTTCATCCTGGAAGTTCTGGCTAATGCAATAACTCAACAAGAAAACAAACAACAACAAAAACTAAAAATAAGGTGAAAGTGCTGAACACCTCCCAAAGAAGATCTATAGATAGCAAATAGGCATAAGAAAAGATGCTCAACATCATTTATCATGAAGCATTTGCAAATTAAAATGACAAGGTGCCACTCCACAACTATTGGAATGGCTGAAATCCAAAACACTGAGAAAAGCAAATGCTGACAACTATGTGGAGCAACAAGGGCTCTCATTCATTACTGGTGTGAATGCAAAATCATACAACCACTATGGACATTTGAGCAGTTTCTTACAAAGTTAAACATAGCGTTACTTAACAATCTAACTAATACTCTCAAATATTTACCCAAATGAGTGAAAAACTTAGGTCCACATAAAAACCTGCATTCATATTTACAGTAGCTTTATTTATAATTGCCAGAAACTGGAAGTAACTGAGATGTCCTTCAATAGGTAAACACATAAACAAACTGTGGTACATCCACACAATGAAATATTATTTAGCAGTAAAAAAAGAAATTAGTAATTAAGCAACAAAGAAAGACATGGAGGAGCCATAAGTGAATATTGCTAGGCGAAAGAATCCAGTCTGAAAAGGCTGTACTTTGTATGATTCCAACTATCTGACATCCTAAAAAAATATAATACTACATACAGAGTAAAAAGACCAGTTGCTAAAATAGTTGAGGCCCTAAATTTTATGTTTAATTAAACAAAATTTTATGAGGATTTTTAGAAAAAACTATTCTGAATGATACTACAATAGAGGATGTATAAAATTATGCATTTGATACAACCTACAGAACTACACAACATAAAGAATGACTCCTAATGTAAACTAATGACATTAGTTAACAACAATGTATCAATATTGGGTCATCAATTAAGGGAGGACACAAGTGCAAGATGTTAACAATAAGGAAACTGAGGGCTGGGGAATAATGGAACTCTTTACATCCTGCTCAACTTTTCCATAAAATTAAATCTGCTAAAAATAAAACCTATAAATATTTTAAAATGGGTTCTTCTTTATATTTTCAGCATTAAACTTTATTATGATTTCATGCAGTAAAATACTACCTAACAATTCTGTTGTATTTATCAACTATCTTGATAATGCATAACTTCTTCCAGAAATATGCAATCTTTAGAATTCTTAATTTTAAAAAAAGGATTGATAGGTACAAAGGACAATAGTCCTAGAAATTTAAACAATACAAAGAGGTAGCAAAATAATACTTAACCATTAGTTTGGGGGCCAGATACTATTGTCAATGGTTAATTTTCCTACTAAGTGAACATTAAAATTTTAAATGCCAAAACTTTTTAATTTTGGATGAAAATATTTCCTACATTAATATTAAATATTTCCTTATCTTTTTAAGTAAAGTATGTTTAATATCATATTTCTCCTGTCAACTAGTTTATTAAATTGCTACAGTACAGTGGTACTTTTTAAAATCTATTAAGGTAGGTAGGGCAGGCTTAACTTACATTAAATAACCCTAGATGGTGCTTTTTGAGTTCCTATATGTTAGTTGTTTGTGTGTTGCCTTCCCAGGAAGGCTATGTAACTCACAGTGATTTATGTTTCTCTTCTATAACTAAATATTAAAGAAGAGAGGTGTGAAAACAATCATGTTAGAACTTTATCATTTATGAAGGTAGACAATAACCAGTGCTTCTAGGGGAGAAACAGGAGGAGGATTGCTCTTTTGTGATGAAATTATGAGTTATATATTTTTTTTAATTTTTTATTGATTAAATTATTACATATGTGTCTTTATCCCCACATTACTCTCCACCCCCCCAATCATGCCCTCATCCCCTTGTTGTCTGTTTCCATTGGTTAGGCCTATATGCTAGCATATAAGTTCTTTGGTTGATCTCTCCCCTGTCCGATCCTTAGCTGTGTATGGAATTGTCTAAAATGACCATATATAATATATAGAAATTATTTCAAAATAAGGTGCTCAACAATATAAACTATAAATTTCTGCTTGAAGTCATCTCATTTACCTGTAGCTCAACCTAAAACCTTAAGTATCCTATCTAATAAAAGACAAAAAGGGTAATTGCCCATACCTTCGCTACACTTCCCATTGGCTAATCAGAACAATATGTAAATTAACCGCCAACCAAGATGGCAGCCGGCAGCCACGCAGCTGAAGCGAGCAGGAGGATTGCTTGCTCCAGTGATGGAGGAAGCCAAGGTTCCCCACCTGCTGCGGCCCGGCTCTAAGCTCCGAAAGCAACAAAGTTTCAATTATAGAAGCTAAACAAACCCCAGATACCTGCTTTTAGCTGGCGGTGGCCACGGAGCTGGAGCCAGCTCTCAGCTCCAGTGACAGCAACAAAGTTTCAATCATAGAAGCTAAACAAACACCAGATACCTGCTTTCAGCAGGCCGTGGCCTCAGAGCTGGAGCCAGCTCTCAGCTCCAGTGACAGCAACGAAGTTTAAATTATAGAAGGTAAATAAATCCCAGAATAAAAAAAAGAACAAAAGGAGAGGCTGGGAGCTTCAGTTGCCAGCCAGCCTGAAAACAGCCATCAGCCCCTCATCCAGGCTGGCCAGGAACCCCAGTGGGGACCCCCACCCTGAAGGAAGTGTGACCAGCTGCAAACAGCCATCAGCCCCTCACCCAGGCTGACCAGGCACCCAAGCGGGACCCCCACCCTGATCCGGGACACCCTTCAGGGCAAACCAGCCGGCCCCCACCCGTGCACCAGGCCTCTATCCTATATAGTAAAAGGGTAATATGCAAACTGACCCTAACAGCAGGAAGACTGGGAATGACTGGTCACTATGACACACACTGACCACCAGGGGGCAGATGCTCAATGCAGGAGCTGCCCTCTGGTGGTCAGTGCGCTCCCACATCGGGGGGCTCTGCTCAGCCATAAGCCAGGCTGATGGCTGCTAGTACAGCGGTGGGGGTGAGAGCCTCTCCTGCTTCCTCAGCAGCGCTAAGGATGTCTGACTGCAGCTTAGGTCTGCTCCCCGCTGGCAAGTGGACATCCCCTGAGGGCTGCCGGGCTGCCAGAGGGATGTCTGATTGCCAGCTTAGGCCCAATCCCCTGGGGAGCAGGCCTAAGCCAGCAGGTGGTCATCCCCCAAGGGGTCCCAGACTGCGAGAGGGCACAGGCCGGGCTGAGGGATACCCCCCGAGTGCACAAATTTTTGTGCACCGGGCCTCTAGTCCTATATAATAAAAGCCTAATATGCTAAGTGTCCGGTCGTCTGTTCAACCAATCAAAGTGTAATATGCTAATGATATGCTAAGGCCACTCAACGACTTGCTATGATGTGCACTAACCACCAGGGGGCAGACAGTTGACCAGCCGACTAGTTGCTATGATGTGCACTGACCACCAGGGGGCAGAGAGTCGATTGGTTGACCAGTTGCTATGACATGCACTGACCACCAGGGGAAAGACACTACGACTGGTAGGCGAGCTTGCTGCTGGGGTTCAGCCCATCGGGTCTGAGCGAGATGGGCCAGATACACCCTGGAGCCCTCCCGCGGTCCCTCCGAGGCTGACCAACCTCCTGTGTCCCTCCCTAGCCTCAATCATGCACCAGTGGTGTCCCTCAGCCTGGTCTGCACCCTCTTGCAATCCTGGACTCCTTGGGGGATGTTGGAGAGCTGGTTTCAGCCCAATCCTGCAGGCCAGGCAGAGGGACCCCACTGGTGCACTTATTCGTGAACCAGACCTGTAGTTAATACATAAAGGTCTCAAATTCAGATCAGGATACAAGTTCATTTGCTCCTTGATAATATTAAAAAAAAGATTATTTTCCTGCTAAGTTGATTTAACCATCACCATCATCCAATAAATAGTACTCAGTCTACCTAATATAGGTGAATCCTCAGAAAATTAATTTATTTTGGATATTATGTCCAATGGTGGGTGCAATGAATGTTCTGGAGATTAAGTAATACCAAAAATAATTCCTTTTCTACTCAAATTTAAATTCAAATATAAATGTAAAAGAGGGGAAATAGCTCATCACAATCACTATGAAGTATTTTATGCTTGAGCATTAAACAGAGTTAATTGAAAAAGAAAACATTTCTGTGGATGAAAGGAATTTTAGCATATTTATTGATAATAATGAGCAACTAGATAAATTCTCAGATTTAAGGTAACCTGGAAATACACTATAATCAAGATTATTTATTCCAACCTTATCTCTAAAGGAATTTTAGGATTACATAAAGCTATTCACAATCCTATATAATAAAGAGGTAATATGCAAATTAACCCTCACACCCTCACAAGATGGCTGCCTACAACCAGACTGGCGGGGGGTTAATAAGGCATGACCAAACAACTGAACAAGCAGGCTGCATGGGGCAACCAAGCTGGCTGGGGATTGGTGAGGGACAACCAAATGACTGAACAAGCAGGCTGCGTGGGGCGACCATGCTGGCAGGGGGGTTAGTGTGGGATGACCAAATGACTGAACAGCAGGCTGCGAGGGGTGGCCAATCCAGCAGGGGGGGTCATGAGGGACGACCAGGCCGGCGGGTTGGGGAGGGAATAGGGGGTGACCAGGCCAGCATGCCGGGGGGGGGGGAGTTGGGGTGACCAGGCTGGCAGAGGGGGGCAGTTGGGAGCGACCAGGCCAGCGGGGGGGGGGGGCGGGGGGCGGGCAGTAAGAGGCGACCAGACCGGCGGGTGGGGGCAGTTAGGGGTGACCAGGCTGGTGGGGGGATGCAGTTGGGGGCTACCAGGTCTGCAGGGGGAGAAGTTGGGGCAATTAGGCTGGCAGGGGGGACAGTGAGGGGCAACTAGGCGGGCGAGGGGAGCAGTTGGGGGTGACCAGGACAGCAGGGGGGGGGGTCAGTTAGGAGCAACCAGCCATCAGGGAGGGAGCAGTTGGGGGCAACCTGGCTGGCAACTGGGGGCAGTTAGGGGCAATCAGGCCAGCACGCAGACGCAGTGAGGAGCGATCAGGCCAGCGGGGGCGGGGGGGGGGCGCACAGTTAGGGGTGACCAGGCAGGCAGGCAGGCGAGCGATTAGGAGCCAGCAGTCCAGGATTGTGAGAGGGATGTCCGACTGCTGGTTTAGGCCCGATCCCCACGCTTGGGCCTAAACCAGCAGTCGGAAATCCCCCGAGGGGTCCCAGATTGGAGAGGGTGCAGGCTGGGCTGAGGGCCCCCCCCCCCCACACACACACACACACACACAGTGCACGAATTTCATGCACCAGGCCTCTAGAATTTAATAATTACATGATCAAGATGAAATTGCACTATTCAATTCAAAAAATAGTTATGAAGGACCATGGATGTCATCTTTCACATAAAAATAAACAAACAAAACAGATTTTATAAATACTTTAAGAAAAAATTCCATTATAATATGTAAAATTTTGATCATTTTTCAAACTATTCTTGCCTTTTCTATAAAAGAAGATGTCCACTGGGCCACACATTTCTATACATCAAGTACAGGTGGCAGGAGCGGGCAAAGTACAGCAGGCCAGCTGCCTGTTAATAGTTTTACTTATTGTCTAACTTACTGCTTTCAGACACAATGGCAGAGTAGAGCAGTGAATAGAAACTCTATGTCTCATAAAACCAAAAATATTTACTATTTCATCCTCTAGAGAAAAAAATGTACAGACCTCCTTAGGATATTAACTAGCATCATACAAATTCAGAATTAATAATTTGCATAGAGAATATAGGCTTCTGCCCATTAAAATACTTTTTCAAAGAGTACAACTGAAGTGAATAGTATATAAACAATTTAGTAGCAGTAATATTCAGTAGTATGAATTTAATGTGAATGAACTTTTTAAGGTACTTTTATATAGAGGGTAAGGCAAAAGTAGGTATACAGTTGTGAGTACATGAAACACAGTGTATTATTATTAATTATTGTATTATTTTCCATACAAACAACTGTAAACCTATTTTTGCCCTGCCCTCTATTTTAAAAGCATCCAATTCGGAATAAATAAATGACAATATCATAATTGTTTTGGTCCTCTAGAAATCTCTAGCATACTGGTCTAGCTCTGAGTTACTGTTACACAAATGTAAAATTTTAAAAGTTGGTATTTTCAAAAATATTATACTATTTCTTATTTATTTTTGCCATGTATAAATTTGTGAAAATTAGATTTTTTATGGTGAATAGAACAAAAATGTAAAAACTAAAACTATAAACTAAAATCTAAAATTGTTATGCACAACCCATCATATTCACTTAATTTTTAAAAACTATACAAATAAATGAATTTCCCCTATCTGATTTCACTTTGAAATAAAATAAATCTCTATACACCTTCTCCACAAAATGCTTCACCTTTCAGAAGTCACTGTTTAAGGTGAAAAGTAGTAAAATGAATGTCTGTATACCCTTTACCTGGACTCACCAATTGTTCATTTATGCCACATTTGTTTTATGTATATTTTTGTTTAATCATGGTATTAACTTCTTAAAAATATCTCATTCATTCACCTTTTTTAATAAGGATATTTTCCTATTATATACATGCAATAGTATTATCACACTCAATAAATATGCCATAGTATCACTAATAGCCATTTTCCTCAAATATCCTAAAAATAACTTATAAAACTTTTTTAAAAATATAGCATCCAATCAAGGTTAACATACACGACCAATTTCTGAAAGTTAAGAGCCAAACTTTTCTTTAGACAACCTTTTTGTATATACTATGATCTCTCTTCTTTCCACAACTTGTGCTCTGAAAAAGCTGTAGGAACACAATTTCCCCAGTAGTTTCCTGCCAGATCACTCAGCAATGGAAGGGTACTGCAATAATAGTGGAGAGAAACTGAATTTCCAATTATCTCCATAGATTCTGTTTTCCCTATAAGAATATCTACAACGAAACTGTAATCTTATCTTAGCTGCTTACAATATTTTATAAATACTTAACTAACCAACATGCATTGATCATCAAGTGAAAAGTCTTGTAACTAATTACCTGCCAGGGCTCAAGAAGTTAAGCTTCTTAAGCTTAAGCTTCTTATCACTAATAACTTAAGAATCATAAATAATTATACAAATGTATTTTATAAAAGGAAACATTTTATAGAAGTCCAAAGAGAGATCTTGACTAAAAAAGCCAGTTTTAGAAGACTAAACATACTTGTTTTAAACATACAGTCAATTTTACAATTCACTAAGTTGAATAAAGTTTTAATCATCCCATAAAAAGACTAGATGGCTTGCATTTTATGATTATGCATTAAGAAACTGACTTCTCTGACCATTTGTTTCGATGTTTCAAGCTTTTACTAATGTGTAAAACTTACATTTTGAACAATACGTTATTGTATCAATATTATAAAAGCTGTACTTCTGAATAACAAGAACCATAAATTTTTTACTATTAATGTAATTGAAGTAATATGAATATTTTAACATTCTCTCCTAACTTATTTGATCTAAAAGTTCAATTTGGAGCAATTTTTGACTACTAAACTATCTTGAAAATTGAGATTTTCAAAGGGAATACTGTCAAATTTATAAAAGCAAAAAGACCAGTATTCTAGTGACTCATTTTCAATATATTTTCTATATTGTTAATTATTTCTGAATTCAAGAGTATTTTCCAGTGTAAATTATACACAAGGCTTAACAAATAGAGACTAAATGTGCAATCGCCTTTACTAAGGCCAATGAAAAATCTATACACAGCAATGAAATTGGCATGCAAATAAAAGAACTGTCAAGACATGTAACCCTAAAAATAAGCCTACAATAACTATTTTAAAGGCTGTGTGTGGTCTCACCCATATATTTTGGCAAGATGCACTCTCTCCAACCACAGCTAGATTCATCCAAAAGCAGTGGCACTGGAGAGCCTCTGTCTCACCTGTCAAAGTTGAAGAACGTTGTTCCAAAGACCACCATGAGACCATGGAGAAAAGCCACAGTGCCACAGCTGGTATTGATAAGCAGTCCCTGAAGGAGAAACTACTTCAAACAATTAAGCAAATCATCCTTAATAGAGATATAGACAGAGAGATAATATATTAATCTTTAAATAATGAGATGACAATTACCATGCCAGATCTGACACAGTGGTAATTTATATGCCGGAATACTAAGAGGGGATCTTTCACAACTAACACTAATTTAATAGTCTTTTCTATTTTTCCTCTGATAAAATTTCTATACATTTATCAATCCAAAACTCCGCTATCTATGTACCCTTTTTATATTTTAAAAACCTCCCTTGTAAAGCCGCATAATTCATCTAAATTACTAAGGTACTAAATTCATCAAAATTGCTATAGTCTGACAGCTAAGAGCACAGAAGATTAAGATTTATAAACAGAATCCCTAAGTATATTAAAATCTGACCTTTTCAGAAGATACCACAATATCTTTTTCAACCACATTATAAAAGCAGTTTACATTTTGCTTTAGACTAACCCTCTTTAGAGTAAAGCATATGGGTTGATCAGGTAAGCTATAGGTAGGTTAACATAAATAAAAAGACCAAGAAAAACAATTACTCTGAAAAGAAATATGCTTCAGTGGACAATTCAAGCCCCACCTCAAACCTGGCAATAAAAGACAACATAAAACAAAATGGAAAGAAATATACCTGGGCTAGATAAAACATTTAAATAATCATGAATGTCTCATTAATTTAACTTATTTTACTTACCAAATGACAATGTCCTCTAACTATATTTAATACTGCAACAATTCAATTAAAAAAGAAAGGGGTGCCGTTTTGTGCCTTTCCCAGGAAAGTTAATATCCAAAAGGTTGTCATTATAAGACAGTTTTCCTACAACCAAGTCCCACAGCACAAAGTTACCACAGAGCTCCAATGTACTATGATGCCCCGGTTTCATTTACTATATTCTCTAAATACAAAGTTCCAAAAAGATTAGTTTCATTTTTCCCTAGATAGATTTAGTATGTTAACTAGCATAGTTGGGGTATTATTTTTCTTTGGTTTTGTCAGTAGCATGTTTGATATAAATTTTATTAAGTGGTAGTATATGTAACATTGCATTGTGGGTAGTAGTTTCCTGCTTTAGCCTAGCCACATCCTCAGCTGTCATATGAGCATGTTTCCCATATTTTCTACAAGTTCTCGCCTTTTTTTTTCTTCTTAGAAAAATGACAGCATTAGAAGATGAATTGTTCTAATAATTATAAGAAACATGAGTTATTTATACAGCTACATTACACAAGTATGGATCACTCTGCACTTTGAAGAACAGTCACAAGGTGGAAAAACAAATCCTCATAATTAAAGTGCCAATGTCATGTGAAACAATATGTTAAAGTAAATTAACATAGAGGAAGGAATTAAAAACTGTTAAAAAGGAAGAAAATCAGTGTAATCAGATGCCAATACCATCTAACAACTGAGGTGTACATATAACAGTGTAGACATAACTATAATTCGCCTTGAAATCTTAGGTGCCTCAAACCTGCCAGGTATTCATTAGGGAGAATTAATGTCAATATCTACTACTAGAACCTTAAGAATCTACTTTGAGACACTATAGAATTATCAAAACAGTGATAAAGAAACTGAAAAAGCCTGGAGGAGAGAGGGAGGAAAAGAGGGAAGAAAAAAGGGGAAAAGAGAGGGGGAGTACGAGGAAGATAGAAAAGTTTAGTATTTTCTCTTTTGGCATCTCATTCCCACATAATCTCACATTTAGACAGATAGCTGCTAATACTAACCAAATGAACTTGTTCAAACAATTATGGACATGGTGGTGCTTTGGGTTTTTACATAATTTAATTAAAACAAACTGAGGAGGAAAAAGAATACTCATTACAAAAAGTAACACAAAATAATACCCTGAACACACGATCACAGAAATATGCATGCAGTTGTGTATACAGACATACCCCATTAAAATAAGAAAGTAAAATTAATATCTCATAATCATCATAATTTAAAATACTAATAATGTATTTAACTAATATAAAAACTTTTCAAATCATCAATATAAGGCCCAATAAATGCTATATCAGCTTAAATAGCTATACATCAAATCCAAAAAAAAGTCAAAAAATAAATTGTCATATACCAAGCTAAAACAATAAATTAAGAAAGTGTCTTCCTAAAAACCTCATTATCAGTGAGAAAAATTTAAGCCAAATTAAAATGTCTACAATTAATAAAAAACCTACATCAAATCATTTGGCCCTGTTGTTGTCAATTAAGAGAAAAATAGAACAGCACCAAATAGAAGTTAAAACAATAAAAAAAACACACACACATAGAAATAAGCACAATATTGACACTGATAAAACTATTGAATCTAAATAGGTTCATTAGTTCAGAAAATAAAAAAAAAATAATTTAAAGGTAACAATCAATATATGTAACATTTAAAAAACTATTATACTGTTATATAGTCTAACAGCATACAATATAAAAAGTTTGACCAATGTTGACAAATTTAGTAAATACAAGGTAATGGGGGGAGCAAGATAACTAATGTCTTTACTTAATGAAATTGATTTCAAGTTCAAAGGAGTATTTCACATCTATGGCAATAAAGTACATAATTTATACAACAGACCTAAATTTGCTACTTACGTCAACATAGAAAATACTAACATAATCCCCAAAAATGAAGTTTGAGGGTCTTTGAAAAACAACAACCAAAAAACTCTGTGGTTTCCATTTCTCATTTTAAGCATCGTATAAATCCATAATCAAGAGCTTTATTTGCAGTGACTTTTCTGAATCAATCTCTCTTTATTACATGTGGTAAGTTACTTCTAATTAAACAAACTCTCAATTATCACATATGTACCTTGATCACTTGTTTTTCAATTTTTATCACAAAGTAATTATTTGCTCCAAAGTGGATATATTTTTAATTTAGAAAAAGAATGTGTGGATAATGAATATACAATCTTTAATGACTTCACTGTCTTTCTTCTGCCATAATTTGACGGGCCTCACACAAAACATAAAAGTCATATTTAACAATATCTACTAAACTCTTACATAACATGAGTGATTATCCTGACCCAAAAATTATGTGCAGGAGGGCTACCCGCACAAAGAGAAAAAATGGGTAATAGATATATAGATGTTGAAAATTATTCAAATGCTTACAAAGTTAGGTTAGAGGGCCAACGTGCACATATTTTTTTGAAAACATTAAAGGGAGAAAATATTTAGGTAATAGTTGGGGTTGTAAGATGTCAGAGAATCCTCACACAGACACTAAAAAAGCATTTATTTACCATACTACAGCGGCTACCCAAATTTTTTCAACTGCCTGATTCTGCTGCTATTGTAAGTGCATATGGAACTACATTTGGAAATTCCACAAATTATATAAACAAAGACCTCCTTTAGATATAGATCATACCAGTACACCATAGTTATTTAAAACTGTAACTAAATAACTTTTCTCTTTTGTATGAATGATTACATTAAATGAAAGCTTTTACTTTTCAGTGTAAAATGTTTACATACACAATGAGGCATAAATATATATTTAAAATAAAACTCTAAAGTGCATGTTTAGTGTTTTATCACTAAAAGTTTGTTATGGGAAAATTCTGGACATGTGAATAATAAAGGATTAAAATCATTCCCATGTCTTCCTGGTGCATTTTGGGCAAATCAAATATTTTGTGAAGAAACTTATGAACATGTCTGCACATTTATCTTTATCTAATATAAACCAAAAGCAGATAATGAACTGTGCTGGAAGTCCATAGGCAAGGATATTTTGGCTCTAACACCCTCCTTAGTGTTTCCCAGCCCTTACCCAATTATCTACCCTAAATAATGTTTTGTAATTCACTGTCTCCGCCCACCCTCCTAGTCATTTACTCTATGCCACTCCTAGTTACTATCACACTAGGAAGAAGTCTAACATGCAAATTCAGAGTGGCTGATAAATGGGAAAAAATGCCTAGAAGATTGGTCTGTTCAGCTTTATAATTTTTGTTGAAAAATACCCCATCGCTCCCAACTGATGAAAACAGGAAGCTCTATTCATAAATATGAAATTCTCTGCCTATGATATATAATCATCCTAATAAGAAAATGAGTTCTATACATACATGTCCAAAGGGGTAAAAAAGGAGATAGTTTCCCAAAGATGTTTCCAATTTTCTTCTGAATCAGAATTAGCAAATCGAGACGACTAACATACTCTGTCTGTGTGCATTATTTCTTGCTACACACAGCATTTTGCAATTTATTTCAAAGCTTTCATTATAAACAAAAAATACAGCTTCTGTTAACCCACTCTATTCTGAGTTTATAAAACCTAATATTGAACAATCTAAATTACAACATAAGAAGTTTACTTTATACATGTATAAGATTTGCTAGCAAAGCCTCTGTTGTTAAAGTTAAAATCCAAATAAACTAAAGAATTATGCAAAATGAGTACAATTCCTTGAAAAATAAAAATCATTACAAGCATAAAGAAAACTAAAATTCAGCCAATAATCTG
Organism: Myotis daubentonii; assembly: GCF_963259705.1. Classification (NCBI taxonomy): domain Eukaryota; kingdom Metazoa; phylum Chordata; class Mammalia; order Chiroptera; family Vespertilionidae; genus Myotis; species Myotis daubentonii. The sequence goes on along the minus strand of NC_081845.1, from coordinate 84,142,678 downwards.
TTACAATTCTTATCATTGATTTTTATAAATCCTTAAACTAGTCATAAAAGAAAGGTATAAATAATATAAATGATACTAATTACATTTAATCCATACTGTAGGAGCCAGCATCTAATATTGATCATACATAAACTAGACAGACATGATTTAACATTTGTAAAAGGAATCCCCAGACTAACACTTTCATGACAGCCAATTACAGTCAAGCCCAGCAAGCAGTTTGCAACCAGACCTTAAGAAAGGTAAACTTTTTCACAATGAGTTACAGATTCACAAGTTTAAGAAGACAGGAAAAAGAAAAACAGAAGGACTCCAATCACCCAGCAAATATGAAGCAGACCCCAGAATGTGATACAATCCAAAGATGTAAATTATTGTAAATCATCACTGTTGTTCAGAATTTCACACAGCCTCTTGAGCCAATTTTGCTCACTTTTCCACAGACACAATAATGAACTAAATAAAAGGAGGAGGCAAAAAAAAAGTGGGGGTGGGGGGGAATAGAAAGGAAAGCCCCTAACTGCAGAGTTCTGCTCTACAAATGCTTAACCTTACAGGAGTTTGAGCTCCTTCAGCATTTGTATTCTATCCAAATCCTCATGAGTCACAAAAATTAAATAGCTATATCCTTCTGGATGCCAGGAAGGGCCTTACCACAAGCCTTTTGTCAGAGAGAGAGAGAGAAAGAGAGAGCAAGAGCAAGGGGGGAAAAAAGCCACAGTGGTAGGCAGTCCCACTTCACTTTGAGCACTGTGAGGTCACAAACCACATGATTCTGTCTCTCCAGTAATAGTGCTTGCAAAAAAAAGGAGTTTTAAAGCTTTTGCTTTTTTGGATTGTGTGAATGCTTCATTCGCCTCACAAACAACCACAGAACCACAAGTGCGGTGCAAACTTTCTCCAGGAGGACAGCAAGAAGTCTCTGGTTTTTAAATGGTTAATCTCCGCAGGTCACTACCAGCCACCGAGACCAACAGAGTCAGTGAGTGCTCTCTAACCACAGTCTATGCAGTAATAGTAGGTCCTTCAAATATTTGCTCATTCTCTTTTTGTTTTGTTTCCTTGCTTTTCACATGTTACCAGCTACATAATTTCTTGACAGAAAAAAATATATAAATATAAAGTCTATGTACTCCAGGCATACTGCAAAACTAAAACAAGGTTTGGGTATGGTTTGTATTTTCAGTTTAAGGCTGCAAGCAGAATTTACAACAGAGGGTACAAGTTCTACCTGAAAAAAAAAGGAGGGACTATGGCATCAAACAGCCTCTTCAGCACAGTGACACCATGTCAGCAAAACTTCTTTTGGGGTAAGTGTTACCATATTTTAAAATCCTATAAGAGATGAACCTGTTAAACATAAAGGTATGTTTCTTGGATAAAGTAACTGCTAGCTTATCCGGATGACATTATATTAATGAAAATAATAATATGCTATTTTGTTGCACTAAAACTTGAAAAATGAAATTGCTGTACATATTTGCATTTTGCATCTGTAACTTATCTACTTCTCAGAGTAATGACCTGAAATAGAAAAAAATTATCTCATATGAGTCAAAATGTTTTTCAGAAGTATAGAAATGAGGTAGTTAAAACAATAAAAAAGTTTAATATTCTCATTAACCCTTACTGAAATAAAATTAGATTCTAAATTAATCAAAGTATTATGAAGTATTCACTCCGGCAGCTCCCAATATTTGAGCAAACTTCAAAAAGGAAGTAATTTTACAAAATAACAGACCGCAGAATTATCTCAACATTATGCTCTCCCATGTAAAACAGAGAAATAAACCGGCAGTGCAGCTAACATTTTAACTAGTCCATCTACAAGAAATCTATTTATAATTTGAAAGCCCATCATATCATAAGCTTTCTGTATAACTTTGTTTCTAAGCAACTTTTTATAATTGAAGCATATGTTCATCTGAAATAAAATTATGTTAAGTATGTAATAGCCATTTTTAATAGATCTTTATAGCTAAGCAGGATATCCAGGATATTTAAAAGTTTACAGAAATCTTTAAAAATTCCATGTAATTGTGCTTTTCTATATAATTTTAACTTCACATCTACACACTATTACCCATGTGTAGAACCTGTTATAAAAACAGAGCAAACATTGAGACAACTAGGATTCTTTTAATCATATTCTTGGACCTACCAAAATGAATACCGTTTAGTTTCATGAAAAATAAAACTCCGTAAGGATACCTTGCATGGTTTAAAAGAGCTATACCTACTAAATCATGCTGGACTTTTAAAGAAAAACAGCCATAATACAGTCCCTTAATATTTAATTTCAAATTAATGTTGATACACAAAAATAAACTACTTCAACATTCATCTGCTGACATGGTATTATAGCAAAATATCTAAACACTTACAAGATTTTCTTTATGATGTCCAACATGTTCCAACTACAAGGCAAATTTATAAAGTTTTCTTTTATCCTTTAAAATAAATCTTTTGCTGTGTATACCTATATTAACTTTGCTTTATAACTTAGAACTAACGATTGGAGTTTCCTTTACTCCTCCTACTTCACACATTTTAACTGGCTATCAGAGGATCAGTCTTAGTTTAGGTCAAAGAGAAATAAACCTGCAGGGGAGAAAAAGGTTTCTCTTAAAAGGGTGAGGAAATGTACTTTGTATTTTACCAACAAAATGTAAAACTGCTGTAGTGATTCCTTCAATAGTTGTAGTGGGTGCCCTCAGTTATAACACATACAATATAATAATCACAGATTTTTTTTTAATTTAATGGTAGTCAACAAGAGTTACTCTAAATTTTTCTGCATTAAGGAAGCAGAACATAGAATTAGACTGCATTATAGATCATATCATAATTATAGCTTATAAGTGAGAACTTTTGCTGTTTCTATCCAAAAGATGAGAAAAAAATGGCTAAAACTATTGTTATAAGGAGGGATAACTTAAAACAGGCATCGCAAGCAGTTAAGTTACTCTTTCACAATATTACTCTGTTTAAAAATAAAATATATTTTTTTAACCAGATTGGGAACAACACAAGTTTCAAGGATTATTTCATCATTACAACTCAAGTTATTGATATTATCACAAAGAATATGTTAAAATGCTCTTTATTCCTATCATATGAGTTGTCTTATATTTCTGTGACACCCTTAATAACTATTTCTATAGTAAAATTTCTAAAACTTCACCATCTTCTAACACAACAAGGCACTGTAGTGAACTAAATAAATATCTTCTTCTATCAAATATCATATATTTTTAGACAACATAACAATTATTTTCTGAAAAGTGGAATTTATCCTCTCCCAACCCCAAATAGTATTTTAGAGCCTGTATAGAGATTTAAGATGAACCCACTACACTGAACTAATTACAGGTGAGTGGGTAGTGGACCTTATGTATAGGTTATCATCACACTGCAAACATTTCACCAATCTATAATCTATTTGAAGTCAAAAATCTCATTTAGGGCTTTAACTTCTTATATGATGATTATCAAAACAACCTCCTGAAATGAAAGTATGTGTTCTCATTTGATCAATTTGTTTTTAAAAGTTTAGGCTTTTCCTAGGTGAGGGACAAAGCACACACCGGCCCATTGCCTCAGCCACATATGAGTGAAAAGGGTGTGTGTGAGAAACAGAGACAGAGAATGCATTTCAGTGTCCTTACTCTCCTAGCATATCATTTATCTTGAATTAACGAAGAATTTTCAATCTGCACTACTCAAAATAAGCCCATTATTTATCATAAAGTCTGTTGAAAGTGATAGATGTGACTCACAGAGTATATTACAATTAAGAACTTATGAAAATATATCAGTTGACTAAATAAAATTTCTACATAAAACCTTTTTAACTGACCATAGTGACTGACTGCAAATGATGTGTGAACACTGATTTCCAAATAATAGTTGTGGTCCATACCAGTAATGATAATTTTAGTTTCAAGGTAATAGTGACAAAGTATCACAAGTTACTTCCAAAATAATTCCAAAATCCAGAGAGAGAATTTTAAAAGTCAAGAACAAACACAGAAGACCACTCCAACACAAATTAAGCTAAAAATATCTATGCAATTCCCAAAGACTCGTATTATAAATTATTTTAAATTGTAAAAAATAATCCTAATTTTGCATGAAAAATTGTTAGATTTCACTTTTAAATTTTAGAACTCTATTAAAATGTTAAATATTTCAAAGAAATTGCATAAAAATATTTTGGTAGTCTATATGACCTCCTAGTCTCTAAATTACAAGGAAAGCATGAAATATATGTGATTGCATGATTATTTTAGTTATTTTTTAAAAATAAAAAATTAATATATTCAATTACACCCTTCAAACTAATCACTGATAGTTTGACCTGTTTAAATCAGTCATGCTAAAGTTAAATTCAGTAAGATAGAAATGTTCCAGTTTGTTAAAACAACACTGAAATATTTGATGGTTAAATAAACTGCAGAGGGGGGAAAGCTAACTCATTGAAAGCACTAAGATTTTATCAAACACACAGAATTAATCCTTATTGAATAGAACCATTCACAAATCAAAACTCACTGTTCTTCAATACTTTCAACCAGCACTAATCAATTACAAACCTTTTCTAGTGCTTCAAAAATCATATGCTTTCAATTTTATCCACTGGTGGTCCTCAAGTACTGTATTGGGGCTGAGTTAAGACATTCTGTATCACAACTGTTTTTTTCAACAAGTATTCATCTAGAGAGCTTTTTCTTCCCTCTCAAGAGCTGCTCACATGAAAACTGTGGTAATATTTTTATACTGTACTTCTTTGTTGAAGCAAAAGGTTAGGGGTTACACAAATACCTCAACTGTATATACAAAAAAAAAAGGGAAAAGGTAAGTATTCATATAAAAAATCCAATTGGACTGAATCATTATTTATTTTTGCATTTCCTATGATTAATGATGCACCCATGCATACTTGAAAACTGATGGCAAAACAGGGTAGCATCTCAATACCGCTCCAAAGCATACAAATACCAACCTCCCATGCTGTTCTAACCTTTGTCCAAGGATACTAATATGTGACAACTCTGAGTCAATAGAGAGGTCATACCAAAAGCTCCTCAAAAAGCATTAGGAGTACAGATGCTATTAGCTAAGAAAAGGTTCACTGGAACAGTCTACCTATATAGTGTCTCTTTAAAAATATTATATATATGGTCAAATAGACAAATACCTTCATTATGAAAAAATCCTTCCTTTGAATAATAAAACTGTAAATGTGACAAAGCAAAACTATTTTTTCTAGTCATATACTATGTAAGGCCTTATTAAATGGGTGCTAACTTCACAATATGTTACCTTAATGCACTATTTTTTTCTCCTAACAACTGAATTTCACTAAAGATAAAATTCTACCAAAAAAAAAAAAAAAAAAACCACCACATGTCATTAAACTCCCATAATAAGGATAACGATAAACACCAATACTTAATATTTTCCAAAGAGTAAAGTACTGTAAGATAACTGTCTAAAGTGTATGAAAAACCTACATGAAATCTGCAGTGTTTAATATTTTAAAACAAATCTTGAGAAAATTCTTACATAATGAAAATATACACCTGAATACAAGCTATTGCTATTATAAATATTATGAAATTCATTGGACGTGTATTTTGATTAATGTGCTATAATTCAAAAAAATAATAAGGAAATTCTACACCTTATTAAAAGGGAACTTCCTTATAATTTCAACAACAGTTGACCACAAACTTTTGTCCATTTAAGAGCAAACACACATAAAACAGGCCTTATATCCCCACATAACTTTTTAAAGACCTGCATAGCAACTGAGATTAGGTGCTCTTTAATTACAGTGAATATAATCTACTCATCTAATGTTGAATTCTTAAAAACTTCCCCCCCCAACCCCCCCCCCCGTATACTATTTATTAAGGACATAGGGTTCAAGGTTTGGAAAAGGGTTAGATGGATATAAGCAATACCATATTAACCATTTCACGTGTTTATAGTGTTATTGAATAGGATGTTAACTCCGAAACATATTTCTTCATAAATATGCTTTCTTCTACTAATAAATAAAAAGCTTATCATTTTCCTGATGTATAAAACAATTCCCAAATAAGATGAGCTGCAGAATTAAGAGTTGTTTAAAAGCTAGTTGCTACATAAGCATTTAATACTTGCAGTGAAAAAAAAATTCATTATTCATCCTATTCCCTATATTCCTATTAATACTCATAAACATAATATCTAATATATAGTCTAGTAGCAAAAATCAAACCAAGTGCGATTTTGGCTATAATAAAAAGAACATAAATGATACTTTCATCTTGATTAAATGATTTTCATTTCTTAAATAAATTGCCTACAAAACAAGGAATTCCTCACCATATAAACACAGTAAGCAAATGCAATTTTTTAAAAATGTTTAAGATATTTTAAAATGATTATATTGATGTCAGAAGATGTATAAAGTTAACAGTATTCTAAAACATGTATTTAAGATTATTGTAGCAACGGTTAGGACTCTAATATCTGCACTATTTCTATGCCATCCCTTAAGAAATTAGACAGAAGAGTTACAATAGAGAAGTGACTTTCTTAACAAGATACATCTAAATATCGTTTGCAAGACAAATAATTTTTACAACATCAAATAAGTTATTTTAATTTTCAGTAAAACTGGCATTTTTAATTTTTTTTTTACAGCAATGGTGGTCTACTGAAATCATTATACCACCAACTATAAAAATATATTTATATAAAAGACTTTTAAAATTCAAAAATTAAAATACACATTTATAGGTTCCTCTAAAATTATATGAACCATGAGTCTGCCAAATCATTGTTTACATATTCCTTATAATCAAATATCTTACAACTAAGTCCATTTTGTGGTTCAGTAAAAAAAAAAAAAAGCAAATAAAGGAAAAATATTAGCTAACTCACAATGACAGGCATCAGAAAGGTTTTAAAAACATATACAGTTATATGCAGTATTTCTTTGAAAAAATGAATAATGATGCTATAGAACTATATATGAACATGGACATATTTTTATATAGGAACAAAGTATTTGCCACATAAATATAATTTTAATTTCTTTCAAATATCAGTCCAGATCAAAATTTTAATTCATAGTATATGCTTTGGCATGTGCATATGCATACGAATGCATACACATAAGTGACGACCGCATTTGGGATAATGATTGCAAATCAGGGAAAAACAGTTGTAAATTATTGAACCAAGGTATTGTTTGTAGCTCTTTTGTGAAAGATAATTATTTTTTTGCATGTATACTAACAGAGAAATGTCAATCTGTAAAACCAATAACAGAGATCCAGCATCTATTGGGAAATTCAAGATTAAAAACAACCAAAAACTATGTCTGTAAAACTCAAGACTTTATTTTCCACTTGTAAACTAAAAAAATTAAAAATTCCTATCAGTTATACAAATTATTACAGTTCACAAGAACAAATATGAATGTAATTACTCTGCTAACAAATAGCTATTTATGGACATGACTTCAAAGACCAACTCTAGTCTGGAGTTAAACAGTATATTTTCTATATGTTTACTCATTGCCCATGTAACCTGAGTAAATAATTTAAATTAGGCATTGTGATTTTAATTTTATTTTGTTTCATTAGCAATAATAATTTTATATTTAAATTTCTCTACTGACTGTGCAATTTAAATTTCAAATTTCCAGGATAAGTGAAAATGTAGCATTATTTCTACCAAATGATTAAAAATTATTTAAATGAAACTCAACAAAATGAATTCATTATGAAGTTGAAAAGAAAAAAATAAAGTGCTACATTTTACAATTAATATTTTAACCTATTGGCTTAATTTGTATAACCTGATCCTAGAAAACAGACACATAAGTACCCAAAAGACAAAAGGTGCAGATTTCCTTTAATCAACAATAATTTTATTGTAAGACTTTTCTGTATATACAGCTCAAAGAAAAACTATTTTTTAGAAAAAAGTGAATTCTCACTTTATTTCATACATTTACACCAGATTATAGAAATCTACAATAATATAATAGCATAGAAAAACTTCTCTACACTGATAATCTACCTTACATCAATTATTGAGTTTTCTATAAAATGGATATAAAAGTATATAGTTTCATCCAAAGGATCTTACCATCCAATTCAGAAACATTAAGACATTATAAGATGATACTCACAAGAAAACTTCCATCAGGACAGTAGCATCTTAACATTAGGTAAAATAATTGGTTACAAAAGGTAATCTAGTGAGATTAATTTTTACCTGTCATGAAATTGGCAAAGCTTTTAAGTAATTCAACTTTTGACAAAATGCAGAAAAAATTGCTCTACTCTTACAAATATAGAGTTCAAAACTAAAAATGAACATATTATAAAAAATAGTCCACAATGCAGATATTACTTATAAAGTCAATGTACTACAGTACATTTGTAGAGCAATATAAACTTAAAGTCAATGCAATCCAAACCTTTGATCATTAACTTCTCTCTATAGTAGAAACTCCTCTTTTTCATATTATTAAAACTCCAATGTTCACACAGAATTCTTAACATTCCCCCAGTTGTTAAAACTAAATACAATAATGTGTGCTCTCTCCCTGTCTTTCTCCCTTTCTTTCTCTCTCTCTCTCATGAATTTTAGGAGGAAAACTTAAATAACATTTTCAAAACTATTTGCCACTAGTAGCCACCTCATTTTAAAAAGGTTATTGTCTAAGCTAGATAGCAGCAATCACTATTGTCAGAGGTATATCATTCTTGATTTAGTAATAAAGGTTTAACAGTATATTTCCTTTACAATATGCATAAGCATACTGCAGAATACTTTCGTACACCAGTAAAACCAGCGAAAACATATGAAGAGATTTTTTTAAAATTATCATTTACAAGTATCCAAGAAGAAAATTGAGTCATATGCTAATTATTAGGCTTATTTTTACTTTTATAAATATTACTTTTAAAAATATAATGATAAACCATAATATATCAGGACACACAACATTTTTTAAGAGAGCAAAATATTTGGTTTAAATTGCTAAATTGTTTAATTATTAAATGGTTAAACTACTCTATATATGTGTTTACAGATGGGAAAAATTTTTTTTGCTGAGACATGTTCAAACCATTTTCTTATCTATGAAATAAAATCATGTGTTCCGACAAATAACATAAAATATTTTCAATAAAGTATTTATTTACAAGGTAGTTATATATTACACAGATAAAATGATGGGAAGAAATTTTCTATAATGAAGCTACATTACTATATGTAACTCAAATTTTCCACTTTTATTTAAACCTATTCAACCAAATGCATTGTCAATTCACTGCTTTTCCATGATCCAAAAACATCTAATACTCTCAATGCTATTTTTAGGAAACGTTTAAGAAAAATCATATTATTATAAGCTGACAAAAAATTTTTTGAAAAGTAGCTGTGAAAACTTACATATGCACTTAACACTTGCCTACTCAAATATATGAAATAAGATGAAAACAGCAAACAAATGCATAAAATAAAACTCTACCTAGCAACAATACCATACTAAGAAGTTCAACCCTGAGCACAGGAGAATACATTATGCTTTTTAAAATAAATGCTAAAATTAAAGCTTGCCTTTTGAACCGCTCAAAGGAACATATAACATACCAGTGACTACAGAATTTTCTTCTAAACTGGCAAGGCTAAAAAGAACAACATCTAATTCCTGAATTTGCAATTATAATTTGTGATACTTTCTTTATTCATAAGACTATCATTTATTCTAAACTGGCTGGAAAGGCTTGCCCATTGCATTTTTCCTGTACGTACCTCTTTCTTATCAATTATGGTTTATCTTCAGCATTCGGAGGGAAAAAAAGCTTCAAAACTTTAACTGAGTTTATAACACATCATTAAATCAATACACATAGGGCTACTTTAAAAATATTCATTTCTAAAAGGCCAGAAAATCTTACTTTTTAAAGCTGATGCGTCTACACATAGAAAGCAACTTTTAGTAAGTTCTTTGCTACGCCATAATGATCTGCTCCAGAAACTCAAGGGTACCTAAAACAACGGGCTACCTGTTCTAGCCATGCTTAGGAATGTGTCCAAATCATTTTTATTGATTTAACCTTTATAGGAATGCTACATATCCTCAGAGCAAAACATTTTGAATGTATTTATAATATGATACACTTCTGAGAAACCATGAAAAAGAATGCTAAAAACAAATCTAGAGACTTCTTCACCCTTGGTTGTTATGGGTTTATTTTTGTTTACTTTAAACACTATCAACAGAACTAAATATTAAATAATTCTATTTAGGCAAACTTACTTTGGCACCACTATAAGTAGAAATAAAAAATTTATTTGGGGAAAAAAAGGGAATTTAAATAAATTCTAAGTTTAAGAAATAAAATGCCTGACTTGACAATGATATCACATCTACAAATTTTAATGGATTCTAAATACTCCTTTCATACTATGTTACACATTAATCATGGAATCTACAAACATATCAAACTTTAAAACTTTAGTCCTTATTGAATAAACTAAGTTGTACTCTAGTTCACATTCTGAGAATTTACAGAGAAAGTTCTGTGTTGCCTATCTCTAGCTTTCTGCAAGTGGCAGTTTATTAATGGCTTCAGCAGCTAATGCCTGCATTAGTTATGTTTGCCAAATAATAATTCACAATATTATGCTTCCTCACATTATGGTTCATCATTCGTTAACTTGAACCTCACCTCTAAAGAACTTATACTTTCACTGCAAACTGTTCCTTTAAAAAGGCAAACAACATTTGAGCATTTCCAGATGTAGCACTCAAAAAAAAGAAAAACCATAGGCAAATTCTCAAAGAATTCTAAAACTATTAATAAAAATGTAGTAAAACTGGAGTCACTACTTAGTATTTCAATAATCATCCATAATTGTAAGAATTGAATGTACTATATGTTAAATTAAGAAGCTTATGGTAGAGAGCACTAATGATTTCAGGTAACTGCCAATAGATAAAACAATCAAGCATATTTCAGTGAGACAAGATTATACTGAACTTAAATTTCTGAAGCTCTGAGAATTACTGAACATGCAAGAATAAAATCATAGCCCTAGCTGGTCTGGCTCAGTGCATAGAGTGTCATCCTGCGGACTGAAGGGTCTCGGGTTCGATTCTGGTTAAGGGCATGTGCCTGGGTTGCGGGCTTGATCCCCATTGGGAGGCGCACAGGAGGCAGCAGATCAATGATTCTCTCTCTCATCATTGATGTTTCTATCTCCCTCTCCCTCTCCCTTCCTCTCTGAAATCAATAAAAATATATATTTTTTTAAAGCATAAAATCATAATGTTATCTTTTTAAGTTGTTAACTGATTTTTTTCTGGGAAACATAAATTTGAGTTTGGCTACATTATTTTCATCTTGTCATTCATCCTATATAATAAAAGGCTAATATGCAAATCGACCAAACTGCAGAACGACCCATCCCTATGATGCGTACTGACCACCAGGGGACAGATGCTCAATGCAGGAGCTGCCCCCTGGTGGTCAGTGTGCTCCCACAGGGGGAGAGCCGCTCAGCCAGAAGCCAGGCTCATGACTGGCAAGCGCAGCGGTGGTGGCAGGAGCCTCTCCCACCTCCACAGGAGCACTAAGGATGTCCGACTGCCAGCTTAGGGGAGCAGGTCTAAGCTGGCAGTCGGACATCCCCCTAGGGCTTTCGAACTGCGAAAGAGCACAGGCCGGGCTAAGGGACACCCCTCTGATGAATTTCGTGCACCGGGCCTCTAGTTCTGTATAAAACAAAATATCTAAGCATGAATGAGATTATGCTAAACTAAAATTAAAATAATTTATATGCAGCCTACTTCTCTGGGTCAGGGTTGGGGCTAGAATGAGGCAAGCAGGCAACTAGGGCACAAAATTTAAGGAGGTACTGACTCCTACACAACAGTGGAAGTAAGTGCCTACCTAAATGTTGTGCCCTATGCACTTTGCTTGCCTCATCCTGGGCCCAGGTCCTGTTCTGGAAGCACATTAGTGTAAACCATTTCATGAGACATATTCTAAGCAGGATATCATAAACCATAGAAATATGGTAATATAAAAATAATACAATAAAAATAAGAATTTTGTACATTTAATGCCCTATCTTATTTAAAAAGTACTCACTCTAACTTAAATGTAAATAAACATTTAAAACATTCTAATTGGTGAGAGTTCTGAGATGTTACAAACAGTTGACAAAGTTTCTTTAAAGGAGATTTACATTTGTTATAAATATAAGTAAACTAAGTAGCTTTGTTATTTGACCATAAGTCTTTTAAAAAAAGGACTGAGCCGAAACCGGTTTGGCTCAGTGGATAGAGCGTCGGCCTGTGGACTGAAAGGTCCCAGGTTCGATTCCGGTCAAGGGCATGTACCTGGGTTGCGGTCACATCCCCAGTAGGAGATGTGCAGGAGGCAGCTGATCGATGTTTCTCTCTCATCAGTGTTTCTAACTCTCTATCTCTCTCCCTTCCTCTCTGTAAAAAATCAATAAAATATATTTTTTAAAAAAAGGACTGAGCAAGTATGTTCCATTAAAGGGTTCAGAGGACTACCTACCCATGACTTGTTATAGCCCAATGGTATACAAACCTGGTTGATCAACAGAATCACCCAGGAAGAAGTCTTGGGGAGGGAGGAAGGAAGAAGAGGAGGCCTTGGAAAATTTTTTGAACAAAGCTCTCTAGGTAAATTAGCCAAGTTTAGCAGCCAGTAGATAGCCAACTTTAAAACACCTAGAAATTAAGCTAAAGTTAAGATGTACAAACAAAAATACATAAATTTCCAAATTATCTTTCCTTAAACATGTATACAGCTAATTCACAAGAAATAAAATATTAACATTTCAGTTCCTTTTCTTCCCTTTGTTCTAGTAGAGATGTTAGCCAATGCTGATGTGTCCACAAGTAATAGTAATAGAGAAAATAAAGTCAGAAGCATAGACAATTCAGTACGATGATTATAGCCAAAAATATTAGTACTTTTCATTTTCGTTTTGGTTTAAATCGCTACTATAAATGTATACTCAGCCTATTCTAACACCTCAATATTTTAAGCTTTAAATTCATTTAATTAAGCTCATACTAACATTCCAAGAAAATAAAGTGGAGCAAAAGTAGGTTTACAATTGTTGGTATGGACAATGAATAATTAATAAATAATAATACAAGCATAAACTGTGTTTTGCGTACTCACAACTATAAACCTACTTTTGCCCCACCCTGTATATGTGCCTAACAACATACCTCCATGATTTTCAGAATATACCTTAATTGAAACAGTACTTTGTTTTTGCTAGCTTTTCTTTGTAGACCGTTTATTGTGCCAGGTACTGTGCACAGTGAGTGTATCTTTAAGTAATACTGATCCTTGAGATCCAAAGAGATTAAGAAAAAAATAAAACCTAAGAGTATACCAAAAGATAAGATTTAGATCACGTTTGATCAGAAAATTAATTTCCAAGGAATTAAATACTTCTTAGCCAATCATACATCAATAATCCTATTCAATGTCCACATCACATAATATATACTTCATGTGATATGAAAATACCATTTTAGGAGTAAAAATTAAACTCTTAAATTAAAAACAAGGGTTTTATAATCCTCATTATTCATAAAACATTAATAGTGTCAATGATTGGCTTTGGTGTCAGAGCTAAAGTCAAATCCTAGTTCCTATAATTATCTGTAACACTCCCTTTACCATGGTCTCACTGTCTTTACGTAAAAGGGCCTAAATGTCCACACTTATGCTAAGTGACCAAGACAACCCTAATTTCTTCATCTTAATTTCTGTATTTCTTAAATCCTTATTCCCTTAAATATTTGATGTTTTCAAAGATCCACTGCTAAGGATACATTTTTCTTATGCTACCAAAAAGATTATGTACATGATTCTATAAAGTAAATCTCTGACATGCACTACTGTTCCAATTTCATCCATCATTTCTACATTATTATTCAAAACAAAACTCTCAGAGAAGCCACAAGAGCTCTAGATCTTTTTTTTTCTGGCAGAATGTAAGAATAGAGCTGAGATTATATTTCTCACTCTATATGGATCCACTGGGCTGACCAGAAGCCATAGAATAAAGAGCCGAGAAGAGAAAGTTGAGTATCTACAGATGTCAGCAGACCAAGCCTGTCATTCTGTGCGAATATTTAATTTTACAAGTAATGTTTTAATGCTCAAACCAACAACTTTAAAAAGCCTAAATAAAATAGAATCATTCATTAAAGTTAAACATATATGCAAATATAAAATCTCAGATACAACATTTTAGAAAAGGAAACATGCAAACTGGCACCGTATCTGGCAATGGAGTCTAGTGGTTAGAAAAAGAAGCTGATAGGGTAAGATACTTCCCTGACATATGTTTAAACTCCGTAAGTGTTCACACTTTTTTCATCAGAAGTCAATGAAAAAGATGAGGAAAGAAAGACAAAAGGTTTTGTGTGCAACCAGAACAGTCAACCAACGAAGCAGAGAACTTTAAGAATGACATGGTGATTCAGGAGTCATTAATCTCATAGGAAAAAAACAAGCCTCAAGGTGAAAAAATATGGGCAAGTTGAAGAGGCAGTACAAAGAAACAAGCAGAAGAATTTGGCAGCAGTAATTGGAAAAGGCAAAGAATAGGGAAAATGAGATTGCAGCCTAGAAGAGTGGTGATATTGCCAATAAGGGTGAAGTACAAGAGTTCTATTTAGTCATTATTAAAGTTGTGTTTAGTGGGAAAAAAAGGATACTAATTATATACAACACAATCTCATTTTTTTTATTAGGCAGAAGTATAAATGTGTACCAGAGGAACTTGAAATAATGACCATTATGTTCAGATAATGTAATTCTGAAAGACTGGTTTTTTAAGCTTGTCAATATTTTTCAACGAAAAAATAAATAAACATGGCAATTTTTAAAATTTAGTTAATAGCCCTGGTTGGTTGAACCCCTATGTTCATAGCAGCACAATTTACAATAGCTAAGATTTGGAAACAGCCTAAATGCCCATCAGCAGATGAGTGGATTAGAAAACTATGGTACATCTACACGATGGAATACTAAGTTGCTATAAAAAAGAAGGAATTCTTACCATTTGCAACAGCATGGATGGAACTGGAGAGCATTATGCTAAGTGAAATAAGCCAGGCAGTGAAAGAAAAATACCACATGATCTCACTCACTTATGGATAATAAAGAACATTATAACCTAATGAACAAAAAGATAGATACAGAGGCAGAGAAGCATTGAACAGACTGTCAAATTACAGCAGGAAGGCTGGGGAGTGTTGGGGGGTGTGGGGGGATAAGAGATCAATCAAAGGACTTATATGCATGCATATAAACATAACCAATGGACACAGACACTGGGGTCGTGGGGTAAGGGCATGTGCTGGGGAGTAGGGGAGGCCGGGAGAAGGTCAATGGGGAAAAAAAGGAGACATATGTACTACTATTTGTAATACTTTAAACAAGAAAATAAAATTTAAAAAAAAATTGAGTGCATGAGGAAGGCAACCAATTGATGTGTATCTCTCACATCAATGTTTCTCTCTCTCTCTTTCTCCCTGTCGCCCCTCATCTTCACTCTCTCTAAAAAAAGAATCAATTGAAAAAATATCCTCTGATAGGGATTAAAAAAAAATTAGTTAATAGTATGCTTTAATGTTTATAAAACTTATTTTTCCTGAACTCATACAACAAATTTGGTATTGGGAACTAACAATTTTGTGTTCCTCCCCCCTGCATGCTCAAGTTATAAAAAATAGAGCAAATTCCTGCAATTACAAACTATTTTTATGTGGGAAAATCAGTTTCACAAAAAAAAACAAAACAAAAAAAACAGAATCAACATAGCAAAGGTTTTTGTGTCCTTTAAGTTTAAATCCCAATTATATCAATTATTATAAAACCTTGAGCAAGCTCCTTGTGTCTCCACTTGTAAATATATTATCACCTATAAAAGAATGACTACATGCCTTATAAGTTTTCTGTGAAAATTAAATAACACATGTAAAGTGCCTACACCCAATCTGAAAAAAAAAATCATTGCAGTTCCTACATATAATAAACTTTCCAACCCTAAATCCTCTTAAGAGTTTCAATCTGACTGTTCATAGTGTGGCTCAGACAAGTAACTGCAGCATTACCTGAAAGCACGTATATAAATGCAGAACCTCAGGCCCCACCCCAGACCTTCTGAATCTGAATCCACATTTTCACAAGACCCCCAGGGAAAACAATGTTTGAGAAGCCTGTTCAAAACAACATTCCATTAAGACGGTGTCCGACTTGCTTATGGATAGTATAACCAGCTCCCTGAAGTTGTCTACTTCATCTTTGCTCCAGAGTTCTTACTGATGCTGAGGGAGGAGCAGCTGGCAGTTTACTTCTAATTCTTAATTCTGAGAGATTTTTAAGAAACTGACAGAAAGTGTAATCCACTTACACTCCAAAAGACAACTTAAAACCTAAAGAGAACTCTCATGTTCACCCCTCAATTTATCAACACAACTGAACAAGAAAGAGGGTCCTTTGGTGCATAACTCTGTCTTGTAAAACAATGTCTTCAGCAACTTGAGACATTTTGTAAATCATTAAGCTGCACAACTGCATTAACTAGCTACCAGTTTACATTTACCCATGTTGTCACTGATGTCTCACCACAAACTTGTCAAATGCCTGATGAAGTCGAAATGTATCTGCCCCATGTTCCTCAGAGCGATCCAGTAGCTCTGACAGCACAGATACTGGGAGACATGGCTAAAGATGAGTAAAACCATTTGCTCCTAGTACTCACCGCAAGTGATGGCTCATAAATCATGCCTTTAATAACCCACTTTAGAGTCTTAGCCGGCAGAGGCTTCCAGCTGACAGGTCTTCAGACTTTTCTTTTTGATATTTTATACTAATTGTTTACTGTTAAGTATTTTACAATTTCAGGTGCCTGTTTTTGTCTTTTTTCTATTTCACAACTACTGACTGAATAAAATGGGAAATATAGGAGACACTGTAGATAGGAAAAATCGTCAAGCCAAATAATTCAAATTTCCTAATTTAGAGAAATAAAAGGTGGTGTGAAGTAGATATGACAAAGAAAAGAACATCTGCTAGATTCCGAGGGATCTAAGAGTCAGACTATTTCAGAGCTCCTAGACATTTATCTCCTCTGAAGGGATTTCTCAGACTGCTTTAAGCAGAACTTTCAACTTTCATTTCTTACACTGTAGAGAACTCCCTCATTTACTTAGCCTAAATTTCCTCCTACCTATATTCTGACTCTCTGCCCTTAAAAAAGACATGCCTTTATTTGCCCATTCATGCACTGCTTAATTCTTTCATTCTGCTATTGAGCTTTCCTCTCATAGCCAGAGGAGCACTCCCTTAGATTCCAAACTTCCAGTGGAGAAGTAGCTTTCCCTTTGAACACCTTCAATAGTAACATAACCAATTAAGCACTTAATTGCTTTATGATAAGCAAACCAATAATGATTAAGAGTACACAGAAACTTGCTTGCCACAAATTTAAAATCCATTAAAAATTACGAACAGAGAAAAAGCATGTCAACTTTTTGGATAAAGAGGTTGTATATGAACCAGCACTTTACTCTTGGCTGGGAAGGGTTAGAGATAAAAATCTGAATATAAAAAGTGAATTGGCCTCTAAGAAAAAAAAAAGGGGGTGGGGGGCAATACTTGGTGAATAGAGAAAGAAAGGCCATTTAAGAAATAAAGAATGAGCTAAGCCAAGACTAAGAGCTAGGACACGGGAGATAATAAAACAAGAGGAAGGAAAGTGGTTTTAAGCAGAGTGATTTAGTAGTTACCATATACCATTCTCTAAAACAGGCTTCATTCCTGTGACTTCAAAATGTCTCCACTGAACCTAATTGAATCAAAATCTATCAAACTGATTTATGTTAACAAAAGAACTGTATATTAAATTATTCTTCATTGCCAATATCTACTTGCTCAGAGTACCCAAATATCTAATGGGTAGCCCTAGAAAAGAAAAATCTTAAAAATAAAAAGCATGATAGCCAAGAAATCAAAAAGTCAAGTGACACATTAATTCTAATCAAAGGACATATTCTGTATAAGTACCGCGCGCTAACCGATTGCGCCACTGGAGCTCCAAAGGACATATTCTTAATAAATTATTCCTCTTGAATTTTACACATTTTATAGTTTCCTTGATTTTCACCAAGCTTTCCACCTCTCCCCAATTTTTCTAACATTTTATGACTTTTAAAAACTATGCTACAAGTCAGGAGAAATAAGACCTAGTTACATAGGTATCTATAATAAAAGGGTAATAAGCTAATTAGACTGGACGTCATTCCAGACGTCCTTTCGGATGAAGCCGGGGCCGGAGCAAAGCCCGGGTCCCGGGTGCCAGAAGGAAGCCTGTGCCGGCAGCTGGGGGAAGGAAGGCCTACACTTGCATGAATTTCATGCATTGGGCCTCTAGTCATGAGATAAAAAGACAAAACTCTTCGTTTTTCTGAGCTTCAGGTTCATCACTTACAAGTGCTGAACTATATGTATGCTCTAAGCCTTTTTTAAATTCTGTGTTTCTGTCATATTGATTATGTTCTAGATAAAAAATAATTTCCAATAGTATCTCCGTAAAACCACCCATAGCAGATATCATGGTGCAAGGCATTTTTTCCCACTGAGACCCTGCATAGCCATAATTCTCAACTCAGGTCTTCAGGGAGCACTTACAATAGGAATATGCAGGCAGAAAGGTTTTTGTCATCCATGTCTGATGGTGTATATTTTCAATCAAATTTCTTCTTCCTGGCTTTCATCTATAAGCTTATTTCTATAGAACCCTTGACATCTTTTACTTTGGGTCTTTGCCTCTGCAGCCCTTGATTCATGTTTTCAGAAGGCACTAACAGGGTGTGATAAAAGGTAGAAAAAGCAATTTTAAAAAGACCAAAAAATGGAAGACCTTTCTGCATAGCTTTATTTAAGAAATAATAACAATAAATATCTTGTGCCTTAGTTTCCTCATCTGTGAAACAGGAAGAAAAACTACGCACCATGCTTCACATGGATATTTTGAGATTTAGATAATCTAAAATATGTTAAAGCACTAATAAAAATGTCGAGTGTATCAAGTGTAAGTTATTACATTTTAGTACTATTAAACAAAAAAACAAGTTGAAACTTCTATTCACTCGACTAAAGAACATGCTTGCATCTTTAAATGAAAATGCAGGATAAGGGTTGGCCGATTTGTTTTTCCAGAGAATAAAACTTTAAAGTCTTTAGCAAATCAAATAGCTTTGAATGCTAAACTTTGTGAAGCAATATTTATTACAAATTATCTCAAAGTACTGTCTATGCATTCCTATAGTTCAATGGAGCTCACCTTTTGGACAATATAGCCCATTAGTAAAATACACACGTAATGACGAATGCTGTTTATTGTTTATAAATTATATACATCTGTTACCTTTCTAACACATAAATTACTCATAAAAATAGAAATTTTAAGGTATAAAAAAGACATATAAATAGAAGTCTTAGTATTTTTTTCACTAAACTCTACTAAGAGAATACTGCTGTAAGTCGGTGGTTTCAAATCTTTTTAAGCTGTGGCACTCTATTCAAACAATAAATTTTAAAATGTAAGCCCAATCTATAAAACAAAGACAGACCTGCTCAGATTACAATGGGAATAAGAGATCATGAACCTGATGGTCCATGATGAAATTGCTATGGTTCCAATAAGCACAATTAGAAACCACTAATCTTGAGGTCAGATTTTCCATTTACTTAATAGTGCTGTTTCCTTAGCTTGAAGTCAAAGGTGTTATAAGATTCAACTGAATACTCGATGTTATATTTACTTTAGAAATACAGTTAAGGATGCTGTTGATTACACAATAAAGTGTCCCCAGAGACTTACACGGCAGAAAATCCTCTCAGGCCTCAGCACCATAAATTATTATACTCCTAACAATTGCTACATGATAGAGCACAGACTGTGAATGCAGCTTCTTTTGAAACAGTATTGAATCCAATGCTATGTTTTCCCATTTGCTACGAAGTTTTACAGTAAAACTTTTGCCCCATTTCAGCAACCAGAGTGGGACTTTATATGGGCATCTCTGTGCACTTTTATCTCCTGGGTTAATTTTGTATCTCTATTCCTTTTAGGCTTCACCTTCATTTTCGGTTTGTCCTATCCTATTTTATTATAAACACTTATGATAAACTCTTGAAATCTTTTTGAAATCAGCTAAGATACAAAAGATCAAACTCAAACTTGCCACTTGGCACCATTAATTACCCATTCCTACAAGATAGAAACCTTGGAATTATTTTTGGTAACTAATTTGCCAATTCCATCAGTCCTCAATACCTAATAAGCTAGCAGCCTTTGTATTATGCTTGTTTCCCATTCTTCATTCCACTGCCATTACCTCTCACCTAGACTACTACAATAGGTCTTACCACAGCCAATCCATTTTGTATGCCACTTATGATCAATTCTCCTTAATCATGTATCACACCTTTAAATTTTCAAACACCTCTTAAAGAATTCCCAAACCTATGGAAAGGACCTAACTCCTGTTAGTCTGGTATTCAACACTTGCCATTCTGATAACAATCAACAGCTTTGCCTATACTTCCCACAATCGAGTTTCTCTGTAGACACACTACCTATATGCCTCATCTTTGCCTCTAGGTCTCCAATCATGGTTTTCCCCTTTGTTTCCTTGTTTTCTTTTCCTTTGTTTCCCTTTCTTGCAGTGTTCCTTACCTATCCTCACTACCACCCTCCTCTCAAATTTCTTTTTCTTTTTTTTTAATATGTTTTTATTGATTTCAGAGAGGAAGGAAGAGGGAGAGAGAGATAGAAATATCAATGATGAGAGAGAATCATTGTTCAGCTGCCTCCTACATGCTCCCTTACTGGGGATCCAGCCCGCAACCCAGGCATGTGCCCTTGACTGGAATCGAACCCAGGACCCTTCTGACGCTCTATCCACTGAGCCAAACTAGCTAGGGCTCCTCCCCTCAAGTACCTACAATGCCAAATATTACCTATTCTTGAAGGCAGCTCAAGTAGCATTATTTTCACAAGTTCTCATCAAACTGAAAATTCTCTTACCTTCCTCTGTATTCCCATAATAGTATATCTGTAACTCTTTTCACATATTTATCACCATCATTCTCTCATTCATCTCCTATCATTCTGTCTCAGTGACTGGCTGTGTACAAGAACATCTATCTACTTATGCATATATATATAAACATATATTTTCGTCTAGCCAGTGACTCTGAAGAATTTTTATTTTTAACTACAAAATCTATTTTTTACATAAAATGCTATGAGAAAGCCCAACAAATAAAATGGATTTTTAAAAGGAGCCTCTCTGGTTCCAAGGGAGAAGGCTAGCTAGCACCTCATGCCCTCAGAGAGACGATACACTACACCACACACTCTATCCACATTAAGAAGTGTATTTACTTTATTTACCTGTCTCCCATGTAGGAAGGCAACATTAAAATCAGATATTATTAGAATCAAATCATAGCTCTGTTGTTTATAAACTATGTTCTCTATGCAAATCCTTAATCTCTCCAACCCTAAATCCTCATCTGTACAATGGAAATGGTAAAATCTACATGTGATGACTATATAAGAGATCATCAGAAACATAAAAGTCATAGTTCATAGTATTGATAGTTTAAGTACAAATGAATTCCTATTCCCTCTCTCCTCCCTTACTTTCCACATGATGTAGCAAATGCCTAGAATATAATAGGAATTCAATAAACATTTATTTTTATTAAGGTATACAGCTTAATGGTTCGACAATCATATACTTTACATAGTGTTCCCCTCGATATTTCCAGCACCCAACTAGTACTACACAGTTATCACCATATTTCAATAAACATGTATTGAATTAATCAATGAATAAGTAGATGGACAGATGAATGAATGAGCAACAATGTATAAACAAAAAATAAAAAGTCTCAGAGAAGGGATCTGATAACAGATCCCCCCAAAAAAAGACATGCTAAAGAAACACTATATAAGAAAAAAGAAAAAAACACTTTAAAAATAACTTCTATGGCTGGAAAAGAATGAAGGTGGTAGTTTATATATATAAAAACTGAAGTTCATTTCAATAAAAATTTACTACCAAAGAAAGAAGCAAAGGTGAAAGGAGTAATTACACACATCATTTTAAGGCTTATGTGTGAATAATATGATATCTGGCTAATATATCAACTCAGTTTACTTCCACAGCTTAGAAGTAAGACTTATAGTAAATTAAACTATAGTGAATGATTATCATGCTTTTTAAAATAAATTTTATTTCACTGATTTATGTATGACTTATGGAAAGGTGCTCTGATTTTCTTTTTTCAATCTGTTTCCTTGTTTCTCAAGTTACAAATGTAAAGTTCTGCAATTGTATTTAAAATCTGGTGGTAAATGTGCACAAAAGAAATACCTCAACACAAATCACTATGACACATAATGAACCGAAAAGGAATAGGCATGTATCATTAAATGCAAGATGTTAAGTTTGATAAAAAGAAAATCTGACCCTTAGTATTTTTTAAAATTGGTTAATAAACAAAAAATGGGGCAAGGCTTACGCTCCACATGTTTTTAAACTCTTCTGGCATCCTTGGGGTCTGTCTACAAATGCAAAGGGGTATGTAGAGATAAAGTATGTCAAGTAAAAGAAACATAATCCTATGGGACTGTCTTTTATATAGAGGCTGAAATCTACTAGTAAATGGTTTTTTTTCTATACTCACAAAACAAACTTTCTTCATGAAATGGATGAAAATCAGTGTGAAAAATCTACTTATATAAAAACCATGGGTGGTGTTCATCACCACCACAACCGCCGTGACCAAGTGGAAGAAAGTCAGTCCTGCAGGGGTTGTTTTGGCAGCGGCTGTGCCCGCCCCCCAAACTGTTTCCTGTAAGGGCGGGGTTTGAGGCAGGAACCCGCCCTGGGAGGTGGAGGCATATCTTTCTAAAATGTGCCGCGCCAGCAAGGCCAGGGGTGAACCTGAGTGGGGGCAGCTGAAAGGCTTAGAAAAGACAGACAAGAGAATGAAAGTCGGGTCTCAGTGGGATGCTACTTCTCTGAGAGAGAGCAACCACGCCCACAGCCATGCCTTTATTTTATAACAGATGCTACAAGGCAAAGTAAGGGCATGACCAAGATGTTTACAACATTCTCATGGATTTCAATCCTACTCAACTACCTGCACCTGAACTCTATCAAGACTACATCACTCAGGCACATGTTCGGACCATAGGTTCAAGCTTGCAACTACAGCTGTTGGCTATAATTGTGCTGGGCGGGCCCTGCCCTCCAAGCTGGGACTTGCACATGGCAATGAGAGGACTGTGCCCTCTCATCAGTCCAAGGCTTGAACCTGTCCAAAACACTGTAGCGGCTCCCCACAATAAAGTTTTAATTCTGTTTCTTTGTTACTAATGTTGTGGCCCCACCCCATAACAAAGAAATAATTTCTGGAGGATGACGCCCAGGAATCAGGATTTTAAAAAGATTCACAGGTGATTCTAATGTGCAGCCAAGGTTGAGAACCACTGCTATGGATAATATTAAAAATATATCTAAATGTGCAATTCTTTATCCAAAAAATGAGCATGTTCAAAAATTAAATGAAGAAAATTTGGATATACTCGATGGAGATTTTCACACATATTTGAGTGATGATTCCATTGATTCCACAGATGATGCTGAAAAGGAAAATTTTCCTATCGAATTTCTTAATTGTATTACTCCTTCGGGAATGCCATGTCATAAATTAAAATTGAGAGTGGGTGCAATCATCATGCTATTGAGAAATCTCAATAGTAAATGGGGTCTTTGTAATGGTACCAGATTTATTTTCAAAAGATTATGACCTAACATCATCAAAGCTGAAGTATTAACAGGATCTGCAGAGGGAGAGGCTATTCTGATTCCAAGAATTAATTTGTCCCCATCTGACACTGGCCTCCCATTTAAATTGGTTCAACGACGGTTACCCGTGATGCCAGCATTTGTGATGACTATTAATAAATCACAAGGACAAACTCTAGACAAAGTAGGCATATTCCTACCTGAACCCGTTTTTGCACATGGTCAGTTATATGTTGCTTTCTCTCGAATTTCAAGAGCATGTGATGTTACAGTTAAAGTACTTCATCACAAGGGAAATTAGTCAAGCACTCTGAAAGTGTTTTCACTCTTAATGTGGTGTACAGGGAGATATTAGAATAAGTTTAATCACTTTATCAGTTATTGTTTGCATCACTATTGTTTTTATATCATGTTTTTGTTGTTTTCATATCATGTTTTGGTCGTTTTTATATCATGCCTCTGTTGTTGTTATATCCTTTTGTTACTGTTTATTAATAAATTTATATATGATTTTCATATACATTTTACTAATTTCCTTTCATCTCTCACACTTCTATTATAGAGAAAGGCAAATAGCAATATTAAAATATCTCTGCTAATTAATTCCCTTTTTAAAAAAATATATTTTATTGATTTTTTACAGAGAGGAAGGGAGAGGAATAGAGAGTTAGAAACATCGATGAGAGAGAAACATCGATCAGATGCCTCCTGCACACTCCCCACTGGGGATGTGCCCGCAACCAATGTACATGCCCTTGACCGGAATCGAACCTGGGACCCTTGAGTCTGCAGGCCGATGCTCTATCCACTGAGCCAAATCGGTTAGGGCAATTAATTCCCTTTTAATGTGCACGAATTTCGTGCATTGGGCTACTAGTAATACTATAAAAAAATTAGTGACACTATTAGCACAATATGCTTTAAAGTAAATGGCAAACTACAGGTCAAAACTAGGTCGTATTCATTTATGGTCCCACAAATTGAGGAAAAACAGAACAGAAATTAGACTGTAAATACTTCTTATAAAAACTTCACTCAATCAGAGAAACAAGGTTAAAGAAAGATTTCCCACATTTGACTCCTAAAGATGAATATTACAGAATGCTTTTCATCTGACTTCATGAAATATGTGAAACCCCTTCCTTCTTACTACATACAGAAGAAGACTCAAGTCAACATATTATGAAACTATTAAAAGTATTAGTATTCCAAAAAACAGTTGTATATTTCATTTGAACACTGTAAGTCTATTTATTTGTAAATAATTTTGTATATGTGGTCTGATTACAATTTTAAAAAAATAAATGACCAAATACTGAAATAATGAAATATAATGTCAATATGGTTATCTCAGGATGATGACATTATTTCTCTTGTTGTTCTAGAGATTCCAAAAATTTCTCAAACATGTTACTTTTACAATCAGAAAGCGTTAGTTATACAAATATAAATTTAAATATATATATATATATATAAACATGCATGTATGTGCATATGTGTATTTAAATATATATGTGTGTATGCTGCTAACCTGCCTACTTATGTCTAGTTTCCTAAAATTCTTGTGTAGCCAAAACTCCTGCTTCCTTAGAGAGGCTTTCCATAAATGAAGTTCCCACATTCCACTATCTCCGTGTTCCCTGTACATTATCTTTCACAGTCCATATCACAACTCATAGTCAATTACTTATGCAAATTTATGTCCACAGTGCATAGCACATCATATTTACTTAGTTTTATGAATAAAGATGTTTGTATTTAGCCCTGGCCTGTGTGCTCAGTGGTTAGAGCATCAGCCCAAGTACCAAAGGGTCTCGGGTTCAATTCCTAGTCAAGGGCAGGTACTCAGGTTGCAGGTTTGCTCACTGACCCCAGTATATCTCTCACATGGATGTTTCCTCTCTCTCTTTCTCTCTCTCTCCCCCTTCCTCTTTCCCTTCCACTCTCCCTGAAAAGCAATGGAAAAAATATCCTCAGGTAAGAATTAACTACAACAAAAGTTGTTTGTATTTATAATCTCCCCACTGATATAAAATTTTGTCTCTACTTTAGAAGTGGCATCATGATTATAAATGTTATTGACTGTAATATGAATGGAGTATCTAAATTTCCATTGAGTACTTCTGGGGACAACTGTTCTGGGGAGAAAAGAACATCACTAGTATTTCGGTCTCCTCTACAAATTTAAAGTAAATAATAGGTTCACAGTAATTCTCTACACTTTGTCCTTCAAACTTCTATTAATGAGTCTACTAAAAATAAGAATTAAAAAAAATGTTAAGTTTCTTTCTTGGCTTTCAGATTACCTGCCAAGTTTTCTCTCAATCACCATCCAATGCAGATGTGATTAAATCAGAGGGGGGCACTGCTCGATACTATTAGTGCACTGGCTATCAAAGTGTCAGTCCCTGGACAATCAGCATCACCTGGGAATTTACAAGAGATGCAAGTGATTGAGCTCATCCTAGATTTACTGCACCAGAAAGCCTGTTGGTGAGGCCCAGCATCTTAGAATTAGCAAGGCTCTCAGGGGATTCTATGCACCCTAAAGTGTAAGAGTTATCATTTGGATTTATTTCTTATAAGCCATAGGTTGTTTCATTGGTTTTCATCAATTTAATCTGCCAGTATATTTCATCATTAAAATTCTACTACTGCAGTGTAAAACACTATCTCAATGAAGGAAGCAGGGGGATTGGTTTATAATTGGGCTCAAACTACTTATCTCATAAAAGACCCATGACAAGCAATCCACATACTGGCTATGATGGGTGGCACTGCTTTAGACTAAATGTTGGGAGTTGAAATGAGAGGGGAAAAATTAGGTACAAAGAATAATTTGTAAAAAATAATGTCTGGCTGCTGAAATATGGTCAAAATTAAATCAATGTGTCTTTTAAAGGAAGTGTTGGAAACAAAACAAAACATTTTTTGAAAGATAAGCTCTTTTGTTAGCTAAATGTCAGGTTCTAATCAGGAAATTTAGACATTCTAGCAGTGTCTTAATAAATGAAATCTATACACTCAAAGGAATCTATAATAGATGATCACAGATATTAAGGCACATAAATAAGCGATGCTCTAAATACACATTAACACTTCAAGTATATACATCAGTCATCACTTTAAAGTGGGTCCAATATTGTAGTAGCATCTCAAATATAAAAGTAAAACAAATAACTGAGTCAGGGGTGGTAGTTGAAAAATTTAGAAATAAGGAGAAATAGTCAATATAATACTTATAGCAGAGAGGCTCTAAAAAATGAACTGAGCTGATATTTTTTTTAAAAGGTATATATATATCTACACTAATAAAAAAGAAAGATGCAAATTGGCCATACCTCCGCAACACCCACCAGCCAACCAGGAGTATGTAAATTAACCCAACAAAGATGGTGGCAGCCCCGCCCCCCAGCCAATCTGGACCTCTGGGCAGCACGCATGCAGGCGCAGAGCGGCCAGGCAAGGCAGGATGCCAGCTATGAGGGGGAGGGGGAGGGGCACAGGGAGCTACAGGAGCGGTGCTCGACCACAGCAAAGATGGAAGGCAGCGGCCAGAGCGAAGGCCTGGGTCCCGGGTGCCGGAGGAAAACCGGTGCCGGCAGCCAGGGGAAGGAAGGCCTATTACACGAAATTCATGCACTGGGGGGAGGAGGTGGTGTCCCTCAACCCAGCCTGCACCCTCTCCAATCTGGGAACCCTCAGGATGTCCGACTGCCAGTTTAGGCCCGAGATAGGGCCTAAACTGGCAGTCGGACATCCCTCTCACAATCCGGGACTGCTGGCTCCTAACCGCTCGCCTGCCTGCCTGCCTGATTGGCCCTAACCACTCCCCTGCTGGCCTGATTGATGCCTAACTGATCCTCTGCCAACCTGATCACCCACAACTGCCCTCCCCTACCACGACCCACCTCCCCCACCGGGCCCCACCTCTGCTGTGCGTGTGGCCATCTTGTGACAGCCATCTAGTGACAGCCATCTAGTGACAGCCATCTAGTGACGGCCATCTAGTGACGGCCATCTAGTGACGGCCATCTAGTGACGGCCATCTTGTGACGGCCATCTAGTGACGGCCATCTAGTGACGGCCATCTAGTGACGGCCATCTCATGATGGCCATCTAGTGACGGCCATCTAGTGACGGCCATCTTGTGACGGCCATCTAGTGACGGCCATCTAGTGACGGCCATCTTGTGACGGCCATCTAGTGACGGCCATCTAGTGACAGCCATCTAGTGACAGCCATCTAGTGACAGCCATCTTGTGACAACGTTAGGGAGTGATGCATGAGGGCGTGATGCATGACAACCATCTAGGCTATTATTAGTATAGATATTCCTAAACCCAAAACTAACTTACTACACATCCTAGGGCAAATAACCTCTGCTCTTCAGATTTTTCATGAGTAAATAAAAAACTACCCTAAACAATTTCTAAAGACTCTCAGATTTTCCATCTAAAGTAATTAATACTACCAACAATCATTTGTTTTTGAATGAAGGCAGATAGTTGGTCCTCTAAAAATATGTTTTGGTTTAATTCTATCTATAATCCTAAGAAGTCAAACTAATTTAATAAAGGTATAGACATTTATATAGATTTGCACCAAACACCTACCTATCTGCTATGTAAATGATTTACATCACCTCATTCAATCCTCACAAGATACCTAGGGGATGAATACTGCTAACTTTATAAACAATAAAGCCCTCACAGCAATATAAAAAAAGAGAATTAATGAGATTCACTCTTGTTTGTATGCCTCCTTCCTTCCACAAAGCAGACACTGCATATACTAGTATATTACATTTTCTAAAAGCAATAGTTTATAAGTAAATCAGAGACACCCTAATAGAATGTTACACCTTAAAAGTGTTTTTCATGCCCTGACCAGTTTGGCTCAGTGGATGGAGCATCGACCTGTGGACTGAAAGGTCCCAGGTTCGATTCCAGTCAGGGGCGTGTACCTTGGTTGCGGTCACATCCCAGTACGAGGTGTGCAGGAGGCAGCTGATAGATGTTTCTCTCTCATTGATGTTTCTAACTCTCTATCCCCCTCCCTTCCTCTCTGTAAAAAATCAATAAAATATTTTTTTTTTAAAAAGTGTTTTTCATGCAGCAAAGATTAAGAAGAAACAATTGCAGAACTTTACATTTGTAACATTCCTTGAGAAACAAGGAATCACATTTAATAATAGGAATAGAATGCCTTTAGTTCTTGCTCAAGTTATAAGTAAGCAAAATAAAAACCTGATGTGTGATATAAAAATGTTCAAAACCTTAACAAATCAGGAGATGGCCAAAATAAAGCAGTAATCTGCACTTCTCATATGCATGTATAGTAAAAAGATAGATTACCCAGCTCCTATTTTCTACCTTTTTCATTTTGAAGACTTCTGACCTCTTGTTTAATTTAGCAATTCCTAAACTATACTATCATACTATAAGCACAACTTCCTATTCATTCTATTAAATTCAATACCTACTAGGTACCTAATAGATACTAGGGACTGTAAGGTAAGAAAATTAAAAATCTCTGTACTCAAGAAGCTTATATTAAGGAATAGAGATACACAAGTAAATAGAACTCTGTAATACAGTAAAATAGGAACTTTTATAAGAATACAGTACAAGGTGCCACAGGACAGAGAGGGAATAACCAAGACTGATAGGTCAGGGAAGTCTTCCAGGTGGATAACATGTCCTAGAGTCTACTAGATGATGCTTCTATTTTCTGTTATGTTTTCTATTCTTCCAGCTCTCCTAATGATACCTTCTACTCTTCTTAATTTTTTCCTTCACTAAAATATCCAAACCTCCTCCTCCCATTTTTCTACAAAGTGATCAACTCCTTCAGACTTCTTATTCCATTCCTCCCCACCAGCCTAGGCTCAAAGATCAGAAAATTTCAATATTCTTCTACTACATCTGTCCCTCAAATCCCTAAATCAGTCCAATCATCTTTCTTTTCCAGTCCTATACCCAGCGGAGCTGAGCACTGTTAAGAAAATTATACAACCTCTTGCTGTTAGAGTTCTTATAAATGCTGACTAAACTCAGCTGAGTCCTTGATAACTTAGGCAACACTAAGCATGTTCCTAATTAGCTTTGTCTCCCTAACTCCACTATTGCCATCACAAAAAACCTTGACCACTCTCTTCAAGCTTCCCAACCTCCCATCCTTGCCAACCCCAACTGGTGGCCTTGCCTACTTCTTCAAATGGTATAAATGATCACTAGGCATAGCTAAAAATATTACTTCAAACTTTTTTTATGAGAAAAAAACGTTATGTGTTTGTACTGAACCCAGCAACTGAACTAAAATTCCTAACACTGTTTTGTTGAGAAAACAGATGCGGTCCCAAACAAGAACTTACAAATAAACTTTGACCTGCTTGCTACCTGACAGTTTCAGCTATTAAAAATACAGGCAAAAACCAGAACTAAGAAGTAAACTCAGCTCTCAAAACGGATACTAAGTTTATGCACCAAAGATCACGTTATTTTTCTAAGACTTGGGAAAGTGTGTCAGGCTTTTCTAGCTTTTGAACTCTTATTTTAGATACAAATCTAATAACATTGATTACTGGCCTATCATTGACTGGAAGCAGCATTCAAAAAAGGGGAATACGAAACACTGCCAAAGTATGACACAATGACAACAAAACTATCAGTTGCAAAGGAGAGAGAAAACATAAAAATTCTACAAGATATATATAAATTATGACAGCAAAGAAAATAACAATTTACCACAGTAGTTTAAAATATACTGCATGCCTCTATGATGCCCTACAGCAGTGGTTCTTAACCTTCCTAACGCCGCGACCCTTTAATACAGTTCCTCATATTGTGGTGACCCCCAATTTCATTGTTACAAATTGAACATAATTAAAGTATAGTGATTAATCACAAAAATAATATGTAATTATATATGTGTTTTCCACTGGTCTTAAGCGACCCCTGTGAAAGGGTTGTTCAGCCCCCAAAGGAGAACCGCTGCCCTAGGGCATCACTATAGTACAAGTGGATTGCAACACCTGATGTATACAACAAATTTTCAGTTAAAAAAAAAAAGATGAGCCCTAGCCAGTTTGGCTCAGTGGATAGAGCGTCGGCCTGTGGACCAAAGGGTCGGTCCAGGGTTCGATTCCTGTCAAGGGCACGTACCTTGGTTGCAGGCTCCTCCCCAGCCCAGGCCCTGTTTGGGGATCATGCAGGAGGCAACCAATCAATGTGTCTCTCTCACATCAATGTTTCTCTCTGTCTTTCCCTCTCTCTTCCACTCTCCCTAAAAATCAATGGAAAAATATCCTTGGATGAGGATTAACAAAAAAAAAAAAAAAGATGAAATTATACCTGGTAATCTGTTCATACGTAGTCATAATTGTGCATAATCTACATAGAAATGTTTTCATTAAAATGGTCAAAATAAGATCCATTCAATCACTCAGATTAGCTCATATACTTATAAAATGAAAATATATATATTCCTAGCCCTAGCTGGTTTGGGTCAGTGGTTAGAGCATCAGCCCTTGCACCAAAGGGTCTCAATTGCAATTCCTAGTCAAGGGCATGTACCTGTGTTGCGGGTTCACTCCCTGCCCCCAGTGGGGGTGCATAAGGGAGGCAACCAGTGGATCGATGTGTCTTTCTTATATCGATGTTTCTCTCTCTCTCTCTCTCTCTCTCTCTCTCTCTCTCTCTCTCTCTCTCCTTTACCTCCACTCCCTCCCTTCCACTCTCTCTGAAAATCAATGGAAAAAATATCCTTGGGGGAGGATTAAAAACATTTTTAATATATATAAAAATATATTTATTCTCTATGATTTATATTGCATAAACACCCTTGTATATAATGCCATTAGTCAGGATACAGTTTAAGATACATATAAAAATTAAACTAGTTTTTTGTTTCCAATCATGCTCACCATTCAATCATAAGACAATAACTACATAATTTAAAGTTGAGAGGATAGTTTGGTTGATTTTTACATGCTGTGGACACAGCACAATTCTACATTTAAGCAAGAAAAACAAATATTAAAGAAAACTGAGAAGTTCTTCAGAGTCTCTAATCATATACTAGTTAACCAACTCACTCATTAATCAGTATCTATCCAGTGTTGTTTCAAATAAACTTTCTAAATGTAAAATTATTTCATTAATCAACTTTAAAAGTAAAATGAGTTGCACAAACCAATGTCTGAAATCTGAGAATAGAGCAAAAATCAGAAAAAGAAAAATAAAACTGCTTAAAATTTGCACTTAGAATTTGTTTTGGAGCTGGTTAAAATGATTCCTAAAAATTCATCTGGAAGAACAAAAATAGGAAAAAAGAGAAGAAATCTTTTAAAAAGAAAAGTTATGCAGATGACCTTGAACTATAATACCAAATTCTAAAACATATTAAGAAGCTATAATAACTAAAGTAATGCAGCACTGGCAAAGGAATAGACAATTCAATGGGACAGAGAAGAAAGTCAAAAATAATAATTTATTATCTCAGGAAGGCAGCATTTCAATTATGATAGGAAAGGGAGGCTTATATAACTGTTGTATTGATACCACTGGTAAACCAATTCAAAGTAAAACTGACACCAATACAACAAAATAATGGATTAAATATTAAACTGTAGAAAATAAAAGCCTGAAATATAAGAAGTACACATTATGATGTATAAAATTGAAGGTAGGTCTTTCTGTGGAGGCAATAAAGAAGTATAAGTCTAATTTAACTCTACATTACAAATGAAAACTCACATATTTAAAAAAAAAGAATTATAAACAAACCGTAAGAAAACCAAAAGATGGAGGGAAGAGGTTTAGAAAGACTGCCAAACATGATCAACAAAGGATCAATGTCTTAAATATATTAAAAACCCTTAATAAACAATAGGAAAAAACAAGAACTTGGTAAAATTGTGCCAAGAATATGAACAAACACCCACAAATGGAGAAATATAAATACTTTCAAACTCAGTAGTCAAAGAAGAGCTATAACACAACATGATGTTTCTATATCAGAGAGAGATGGAGAGGAATGCTCTCCTAACTGTTGACAGAAATGTAAATCAGTCCAACTTTCCTGGAGGAAAAATTAGAAAGAACTATCAAAAAACCTCAGTGGATAGAGCGTCAGCCTGCAGACTCAAGGGTCCCAGGTTCGATTCTGGTCAAGGGCATGTACCTTGGTTGCGGGCATATCCCCAGTGGGGAGTGTGCGGGAGGCAGCTGATCGATGTTTCTCTCTCATCGATGTTTCTAGCTCTCTATCCCTCTCCCTTCCTCTCTGTAAAAAATCAATAAAATATATTTTTTAAAAAAAAGGCTTTTAGATTCAAAAATTCTTCTTCTAAGACTTCAATATAGGGTAACAGGTATCAAACTGGAAATAAGAATATGCTTCAATAACAGGGGATTAATAACAGATACCCATATAATAAAATAATTTTCTAATAACATAGAAAATTGTTCACAGTATATTAAGTGGGGTAAGAAGAAGGCAGCGCACAAAAAAACGCACACACAACAATGGTTAAACATTACTAAGAACTTAAAAAAGATTGTCAGACACAAGGACACCTACCCCAAAGTGTAAGAGTCACTGTTAGTAAGGGATTACAGATAGCTTTTATTTTCTTCTTTTTGCTTCTGTGTGTGAGGATCATATTACCTCTCCTGACTTACGGAACTCATAAACAAGTTGCCTTAGTTTCTTTGAATAATAAAGGCCTTCCTTGTGTTTATTTAGGTTCCAAAGTTCATCAAACAGAAAACTCAACTACAAAATGCTATAAAGACTTTAAATTAAACACATACATATATTATTCTTTCTCTTTCTCCCTTCACAAGTATAAGTTTTTTACATGTAAATAATATTCACTGAGTGGCCAGATTATTATGACCACCTGACATTTGTAGGCAAATTAGCTATAATTTCCCGCTGAAGTTGCTAGAGGGCCAGATTATTATAAACGTCTGAATAGCACAACATACCTAAGTATCGTTGCTGATCAAGTTCATCCTACCATGTTGATGGAGTATCCCAATGGAGATGGCTTCTTCCAACAAGACAATGTGCCATGCCACAGTGCTCGTATTGTGCAGGAGTGGTTTCAAGAACATGAGGGAGACTTTACCTTGCTTAGGTGGCCCCACAATCACCAGATCTCAATCCAATTGAGCATTTGTGGGACGAAGTTAAAAGGGCCATCAGGTAGCTGGTTCCACAACCATCAAATCTCACAGAACTGGACAGTGCTATTCATCAGGCATGGTGTCAGATTCCTCGCATCACCTTTCAACATCTCATGAAGTCAATGCCAAGAAGAATCGCCTCAGTACTGAATGCAAAAGGTGGCCCAACGAAGTACTGATGGGGTGGTCATAATAATCTGGCGGGTCATAATAATCTGGCCACTCAGTGTATATTATATATGTCACATTACTCAATACTGGCAAGGCATACATACAGTATACTGTTGGTGGAATTATAACACATTAAAACCTTCATGGAAGGTCATCAAAAACCTTTACGGAATTAGTTCTAATACTTAAAGACGGGAAGGAAAGAGGGACTGTAGCTAAGTATGAAGTCCATTGCAATCATATATGTAACACTGAAAAATGAGAAGAAACCTAATATATTTAACAAGACTGCTTAAAGACATCATAATGGAATACAAACTATTGCAGCTATAAAGATAATGCCACATATTTATCAACATGGAAAGGGCTTCTGATATAAGCAAAAACCCAAGTTATACAATAGCAGGCTTCTGATATTTATTTTTATATGCATTTGAAAGGAACTGGAAAGAGAAATCCAAAAGCATTAACAATCCTTTAACTCAGTCAGTTTAAAGTATTCCTGAAGGACGTCTGGAAGGTCGTTCAGCTCTCTGGCCTAATTAGCATATTACACTTTTATTTTTATAGATATTGTTATCCATATTAAACACACATTACCAACCAATGTAATAAAGGGATAGAGAGAAAGCCACAAAAGGCTAGTAACACTCTACCAGCCATGGCAAAAACTGGTCATAACATGGTTCTTTCAAGTATGGGGACAACACCTCAACCAACTGAGTTACCCGGCCAGGGCTATTAACTCATATATTTAAATATTAAATTTCTTTAAAGTTAGACTGAGGTAAGGGTAGAACTGGGAATATATTCTTACACAACTCATAACTTCAAAATACTAAAAGGCCAAATTATACCATTTCACATATACAATTATGCAGTAGTCTAGTGCACAATAAATAAATGGTTGTTGCTATTTATCCCAAAAATTCCCAAGAGAAGAAGCAAATCTTACTGACAAAATTATTAGTTCAGTTTTGGACATACCAAAGTTGAGGTGCTCATGGGCATTCTAGGAAGCAATCAGAATTAGACCTAAAGTTAGCAAGCTTACCCTCAGAAGTTCATCATTTCCTCTTGTGCACTGCTATGGAATTTATCACATCCTACCACACGACAATTATGTCTCCACAACCATACTCTACTGTCAGACTACCTTAAAGGCACGTAGGTCCTGCCATGTATGGGCTCAATAGTGTTGATTTTTTTAAAAATGCAGAATTTGAAGATCCGTACAATTAAAAGACTAAATTTTATCGCATATAAATAAAGGTATGATTTTTAAAAATTATTCTTCATCTGTGGACTTTAAATAAGGCTGAAATTTTCATTTGGCAGAATTCTTACAAAATACAGGTAACATGTAAACAAAATCTTTTTTTTTTTTATTTCATCACATGAAAATTACTAAATGTTACCAAGCAGTGAAACTCTGGCATCATTACTAGGTCTATAAACCTGAAAAAGAGTAATACAAGTCAAGAAGCATATAAATAAGGAAGAGAGAATCCAATGAAGACTTCTTGAAGTGCATTTAAATTAAAATGCTTACGAAGTTTGTTAAAATAACTGCAATGTGAATTGAAAAGATTTCACTTTTTAATTTACAGGTTACTTGAGTTCAGTAACTTAAAATGAAAGGCCTCTGGACCCTGCCAGCCCACGTTATTAAAAAAGCGGTGATAAGTAGCATCTAGCAAATGTGCACAGTTGTAAGTTGCTGCCATCCCCAACCCACTAGCATTAGTTTGACTGCTAATCCTTTCACTTAAAATTTGTCAAAGCACTTCCTAAAGAATGCTTCACTGGCAGTATTTACCACCTACACTTTAAATATGGTCAATTCTATCAAGGCTCCAACAGCAGAACAGACTGGCTGCCAGTTCTATATTTAATAGCAAATCATGACAATTTAATTTGTGCTTGACAACTAGATACCTGAAACCATTCCCTGGAAATGTCACTACAATATTGTTACTTATTTGGAGGGGTAGGACCCAAGAGAAAAACAGGTCATTAGTGGTGAATGGGTGAAGACAGTAGCATTAGGGATGGAAAAATAGCAATACAACACAAACAGACTTAAGAGAACTGTGAAACTGCAGCATTCACGGAATGCAATTCCTACAACACAAAATAAACACAGAGATGTAAGCCTACACTTTCTCATTTGAAATCGCATAAGCAAAGATCAAATGTATATTGATTCTAAGTTTATATAACAAAAGCCTGAAAACTTTATACCAATAGAAAATATTGTTAAATTAAAAAATATTCCCCCAATTTTAGCCCTACTTTTTTTGTTCTATGAAGCAATTCATAAGGGGAAAAAAATAACTTCAGACTATAAATGATGAATGTAACTATTAGGAGTAGCCTCTCTATGAGGTCTGAAATAGAAGGAAAATGTATATTTCTTCCAAAGCTGTAGCCAACAATAACTTTTGCATTCTGAATCCAGCTTAAGCACATTAGTAGGGAAGATGTTTGCAAAAGTATTTAATAAGAAAGTGCTGAATTTAGCTTTTATTTTATTTTTTTCTCAGTTTTCTTAAGTGGCCTGCAGTCTATCAAATGCATTAAGCAGAACCTCTCCAAAGTATAAATGATAAAAAGGAAAAAAAGCTTTATTATTATAGAGACCTGTTTCTATAGATAAAGGGTCATCAAACTTTTTCTGTAAAGGGCCAGATAGTAAATACTTTCAGCTTTACTGGCCATGTGGTCTCTACCACAAATACTCAACTCTGCCATGAAGCATGAATGCAGAGATAGATAATAGATAAATGAGTAAAACCTTATTTTCAAAAACAGGCAGCCAGTCCATGAGCCCATGGCCATAGTTTGTTGATCACTGCTGTAGAGCATATTAATTATGTACCAACAAATATATTGCTTTAATAAATAACACCAAATTTAAAACATGATGTCTGAAATTTGCTTTAAACTGTTGCATTAAAAACAAGTGGAGAGTAGGGGAAAAGGTTAAATAAGACTGGCAAAACACAGTTATTGTTAAAGCCAGATGATGGATGCATTGGGTTCATTATACTCTTCTGTATAATATATACTAGTGGCCTGGTGCACGAATTCATGCACAATGAAAGGAAATTAATTGGAAGGAATAGTTTAATATCGCTATTCGAACTTTCCCTATAATAGAAGTGTCATCCAAATTCACAATGGACAATGACAGATCGAAACACGTGTGCAATTGGCGCCAGCAAGAGCTTTATATGTATCATGCATACGTGAGTCAACTTAGCCTTTTATATATGTAGAATAAACTTGCTTAATTAGACCTGCTTTCTGATTTAGCTAAACTTTTTCCAGCCCAGTAAAGCACCCCAACTTCCCTTTCAGGTAATTGTCAGCAACACAGCAGTAAATATCAACATGAAGCAGATTATCATTGTAGATCACACAGGGAGAAAAAAGGGTAAAATATTTAACTGCCGCAGTGTTTTACTATATCCTGCACAGTGAGAAAACCTGAAGTCATTTTCAAGATCCACCATTTCTTACTTCTTTTCAGTCGGGTCAAGTATCTAAGCTTTCTAAATCTCCATGTTCCGGCTAATGAAAAGAAAATAGGAATCCACTGAGTCTCCTATATACCTATTCCAGGACTTCTGTGAGGATCAAATGAGATGAGGCACGGGAAAACATTTCATAGATATTTGGTTACAGTGTGAAATGTTTGCACCTGTCTATAAAGCAAGTCATGTTCCTGGACTGAAGAAACTACAAGGAGGCTAGTTGTTACTAGGGAGAGGAAGCCGGGCATTGCTATGTGATGTCATTACCCGGATGGACACTTAGCATATTAGCTTTTAATATATGTAGATTATATATAATATGTTTTAAAACACAAAGTAAATCGGTGGACTGGCTCTCTACAGGAAAATGAATTTCCGCACTTTACTATAAACCTTCTAAAACACATTTGACGTTTTTAAACATAATTAACATAATACAACATAAAAGATTCTGTTTTGTTTTGTTTTGTTAATCCTCACCCAAGTATATTTTTACACTGATTTTTTTATGGAGAGTAGAAGAGAGAGGGAAAGACAGAGAGAAACATCGATGTGAGAGAAACACATCGATTGGTTGCCTCCTGCACAAGCCCTGACCAGGATCTGGGCCAGGGAGGAGCCTGCAAGCAAAGTACATACCATTGGCCGGAATCGAACCTGGGACCCTTCGGTCCTCAGGCCGACACTCTATCCACTGAGCAAAACCAGCTAGGGCAACATAAAAGATTCTTAACATAAAGCTACTAAACCATAATGAAAAAACTTAAACTAATAAACTAAATATACTAAAAGTGTATAAAGGATAAAGCCTTAACATTTTCCATAATTTAAAACACAAGGCCCTGGCCAGGTAGCTCAGTTGGCTAGAGCATTGTCCCGATATTCCAAGGTTACGTATTCAGCCTCTGGTCAGGGCACATATAAGAATCAAACAATGAATGCATAAATAAATGGAACAACAAATCAATGTTTCTCTCTTTCTCTCTCTCTCTCTTTCTTCTTCTCTCTAAAATCAGTAAATTAGAAAAAAAAACTGACTCACCTCATACAACTCCCAAATCAGTACATTTATTTTATCCTCATCTCATCCAATCTCTGGTTTTTGAATATAATTACTAGAGGCCCAATGCACAAAATTCGTGCAAGGGCTCAGCCCCCACAGTCCTGGCTTCGTCCAGAAGGTTGTCCGGAAGGACATCCGGAAGGTTGTCCGGCTGTCCGGTCTAATTAGCATATTACACTTTTATTATTATAGATTTTAGGGCATACATATATTATTTATGTTAACATATAATAGGTTTAATTTTCAAATGAATTAAATAATTTTTTCTCAGTTTTAAACTCTAGGCAATAAATATTAATAGATACAACCCCCCACATAAACAGACGCTGATCAAGGTCTCCAATAATTAAGAGTGTAAAGGAAGCCTGAGACCAAAAAGTTTAATAACCTGTGACCTAAATGTTTTCAATGTTGTTTAAGGTATGTTCACCAAAAAAGTATTAGATACATGCTCAAACGCATTTTTTCTTGGAACAATAAATGCCACACAGTGGAGTCCATCCATTATGAAGGCTATCAATACACACCCACAGGAGGAAGACACTTAAACCTTCAAAAGAAACATTCTTTTAAAATTGCTGGACATGTCAGGAATAATGCATCCATGTCAGGAAAAAAAAGAGTTCTAATGTGTTGTCCCTCATGCAGATAATTGTCTCCTGAACCAATAATAAAGAAAAACTAGTATGTGCCAACTGACATTTCCAATAAATATGCTATCAAATCAAGATATGCAGTCTCACTCAATGCAGGAAGCCAGAAATCAAGCGGAGAAGAGCCTTAGGCAAGAAATCTTAATGACTGTGCAACTTTTCAAAAACTGAGTGTGTTTTTTAAATATTCTAATTTTTTCCTCAATCTTCTGAAATAGTGATTTCAAATATTATCAAAACTAAAACGTAAATTACATTAGGCAAATAGAATTATTGTGACATTTGAGAATAATTAAGAACTCTGTGAAAACACTGCAACTATGCTAGGATATAATCTATATCAAAATTTTCTAAATCTAAAATGGGAATAAACAATTTATAATGGATAATTAGAGCAAAGAGATTTACATAAATGTTCATTCTTTTATAAATTAAACCAATACTTATTTTCCTAATACAGTACAATTGTAGCATTCTTAATTAATGCTGTCCCTTTTGTCTGCATATTGTTATTGAAAATGTTGTCAGACAATATCATTTTTATTTAAGTACAAGTTTCCCAGTTAAGTTTTATAAATGTTGTTATTTCTATTGTCTTTTATCAACATGAATAACTTAACATAGTAATAAGTAAGATGCAGAGACATACTTACATCATACTCTGCAATTCTGAGGCAAAGCTTGCAGACTTTCCTGTACTTCTTCCACTACTTGAAGTGGCAGTAGACATTGGGCTGGCTGCAGTATTATTCATCTAAATAGAAAAGAGAAATAACACAAAATGTATTTAATTATAAATAAATGCGAGGAAAACAAAAGCAATTATAAATTACATCAAAAAGTATAGAAAATTTTAAATTTCTGATTTTTTGTGTGTAAATCTGATTTTTTTATACTTAATGTTCTTTATTAAAATGAAATGGTAAGCCCAGCAAGTATTGCTCAGTGGTTGAGCATCAACCCATGAACCAGGAGGTCACAGTTTGATTCTCGGTCAGGGTACATGCCTGGGTTGTGGGCTTGATCCCCAGTAGGGGGCATGCAGGAGACAGCCCATCGATGATTCTCTCTCATTGATGTTTCTCTCTCTCTCTCTCTCTCTCTCTCTCTCTCTCTCTCTCTCTCTCTCTCTCCCTCTCCCTGGCTCTCTCTAAAGTCAATAAAAATGTATTTTTTTAAAAAGGAATAGTAAGGTGGGAAAAAACTGCTTAATCATGCATGATATAAAGAATTACTCCCTTGAGTGATAAAACATTTCAATACATATTTTATAAGTAATGGAATAAAATAGTCATTAAAATATTTTAATAGAGCTCAGTGGTTTTCAAAATGTGTTTCAGGGAGCCCTAAGACTCACTGGCACTATTTCAGGGAGCTCCCAGTGGCCCCCAAGCATATACCTCATCAGTTCCATCCAGAACATCAGAACAACTCAATATATAAATAGAGTTCCAAGTGAGATTTCATTTAAAGAATAAAATTGTACAACTGTAAGATACAAAATTAGAAAATCCAAGCACAATTTAATCCCTATATGAACCAAAGCCTTAATACAAATAATATAAAGTCAATCAGTAGATCAGAAGAAAGCACTGTGATACTTTATAATCTTACTAGAGTCCCAGCGCACGAATTCATGCACGGGTGGAGTCCCTCAGCCTGGCCAGCGATCGGGGCTGATCGGGGCCAATCAGGGCCAGTTGGCCAGGGGGAGGGACCGCAGGAGGTTGGCCAGCCAAGGGAGGATGGCTGTGGGAGTGCACTGACCACCAGGGGGCAGCTCCTGCATTGAACATCTGTCCCC
Organism: Myotis daubentonii; assembly: GCF_963259705.1. NCBI lineage: Eukaryota > Metazoa > Chordata > Mammalia > Chiroptera > Vespertilionidae > Myotis > Myotis daubentonii. The sequence continues at coordinate 84,101,272 of NC_081845.1, read as the reverse complement.
TGGTGGTCAGTGCACATCATAGCAGCTGGTCAATCGGTCGTTCGGTCACTTAGACTTTTATATATATAGAGGCCTGATGCAAGAATTCATGCATGGGTAGGGTCCCGTGGACTGGCCAGAGATCGGGCCAATCGGGGCCATCTCGCCCAGTCCTGATTGGGCTGATTGGGGCCAGCTGGCCAGGTGGAGGGACAACAGGAGGTTGGCCGGCCATGGGAGGTTGGCTGTGGGAGCGCACTGCCCACCAGGGGGCAGCTCCTACATTGAGCATCTGTCCCCTGGTGGTCAGTGTGTGTCACAGTGACCGGTCATTTGGTCATTCGGTCGCTTAGGCTTTTACTAGTATATGTGTGTGTGTGTGTGTGTGTGTGTGTGTGTACACACACGCACACGCACACACTAGAGGCCCGATGCACAAAGATTCATGCAAGAATGGGCCTTTCTTCCCCTGGTTGCTGTTACAGCCTTCACTCTGGCTGGAGCCGCCTTTCTGCCTTCGCTCCAACCTGGAGCCGCCTTTCTGCCTTCACTCAGACTCGGAGCCACCTTTCTGCCTTCTCACGCTGCCCAGAGGCCCGGAGCGGCTGGGGCGGTGTGGAACGCCTGTGTCGATGCAAGCATCCCACCCCTGGCCACTCAGTGCCTGCATATGTAAATTAACCTGCTATCTTTGTTGGGGTTGATTTGCATGCTCACTTCTGATTGGCTGGTGGGCATCATGAAGATACGGTCAATTTGCATCTTTCTCTTTTATTAGTGTAGATAGATATATAGAGATGGTTAAGTAACTCATCAATTTTAAATTGTGTGACTTTTTTCCCAATAAAATTAAGCTGACACTAATGGGAAAACTAGGTGATAATCCTAATATATCCCATTTTATTTAATAACTGTCCCATAAATAAGGATTAATAAAATAATATTAAAATAATGCAAGTAGATAAAAACCTTATTACATAGTAAGTGCTCAATAAATGTTAGCTATTAATTCATGATCATATAAACCTTGCAATACTATAACTTTCTTTAAAATAAAAATACTTTGCAAATTGTAAAGAAGAATTACATTTAGAACAAATGATAAAATAAAGCAGTGCTAAGAACTTTAATTATAGTAAACTAATTAGGAAGAGTCCAGAGTCAGACTGCCCAGGTTTGAATCCCATCTTTGCTACTTTGCTATACTTTAGGCAAGTTACTTAACTTTCCTGTGCTTCAGTTTCCTCATCTGTAAAAATTGAATAATTTTACCCTCTTCGTGTTGTTGTGAGGCTTAAATGAACTAATATGTTTACAGCAGTTCTAAGCACACAATGTTTGCTTTGTTATAAACAGAAGGATCTTAAGAAGTCTCTTTCTTGATTTGCTAACAGCTTTTTTATGACAAATTTAGATTACTCTCATTTCATAATCACAAAAATTTAAGAAACTTGAATATTTTCACTGAAAGACCTTAATGCAATTCAACAAATAATAAGTAATTTCCTTGTAAGTTCTGTTTTCACTACAGACATCACTACTGTTACCGGTCACCCTATCTCAAAAATCTGTCATTTATCTTTGACTCCTTCTCCAGCACCCTATAATCTATTGAAAGCTAAATAAAGTCTACTTTATGTTCTTAGAGGTCAAATAAATTCTACTTTATGTTCTTACATTCTCCCTCTCTTTTTCTACCCTATGGCCCTTTATAAGCTCTATTTATAGCTTCTCTCTTTCCATCTCAATTCATTCTCCACATTGCTGCCAAATTTATCTCCTGATACATTCTCTAATATGACCACTTCTATGGGTAATGTTGGCTAAAATTGATAAAGGAAACCTGAACCAGGGCCATTCACCAAGAGCTGGGATGGAAGGGCAGGGCCTTATGAAAGGCGGCTGGGGGAAAAAAACCTACTACCAACCACTGCCTACATAGGCCATATATAAAGCTTTTGAGAAGGCAACGGGACAGGAATCTACAACAAGAGCACACTAGCTGAGTGGCTAGATGGGAAATATCTAAAATAACCTTCTGTGGCAGAACCAGCTATCTGCCAACATAAGCCCTGGCCTAGTCCAAGGGCCGTAAGGGCCAGGCCAAAACCACCAGACAGAGAATGCAAGAGCAGAGAAAGAGAAGGAAAAAAGTTTCACTCAAACTGAGCCTGAAAACCAAAATTCTAAAATAAATAAAGAAGCTAATGCTATGAAACACCATCATTATTTTTTTAAGTCTATATTTGCTTTATTATTTTTCAAAAAGTCTTTTGGAATAAGTAATTTTCTACAAATAATATGGGAACACAGCTTTAAATAAAAAATCACATCACCAATCCAAGATTGGGAAAATAGACAACAAACCAGGAACTTCCAGGAACAGTCCTGAAGAATCAAGACAAAGTGCTAACAAAGAAACCTGGCTTCCTCAAAGACCTTAGAAAATGTTTCCCTTATTGTCCCAACAGAAGACTGACAGAGAGGTATGATATCCTAGAGAAAAAGTTAAACTCAGAGACTGTGTATTAACACCAGGCTCCAAAAACAGTTATGACTTAGTTCACTCATGTTGGATTTGAAGACATGCCATTCTGTGGGATTTTCCTGTGGCCAAATGTCCTGAGACATTGTTGAAGGAATCTGCCCTTTTTTCATTTTACAAATCCAGTCACCCTGCTTTAACACTTTCTAAAGGGGAGACATTTCAGAAAGTAAATTCATATTAAAACCACAGCTTTCTTCAGTTGTCCTCCTACTGCAAATGTTTCACATCAAGAGTATTTATTGGTAAGAGGTAAAAGGTCCCAATCCTAGTTTATTATAACCACGATCATCCTTTCACAGTCAAGTTATTTAACTTTTAAATCAAACAGGTGAATAAGATTTTTCTTGACATGATGAGTTGATAGCTCATTAGAATCTTTAAAATAATTATTTCCCATACCCATTTTGTTTGATGATTTAGATAATTAACTTCTTTCGACATTAACTTCTTTACACATCAAAGTCCTATCACTCCAGTGCTTTATTTCCTTTCTCCCAGACATTTAAAAAAAAAAAAATGTTGGTTAAAAGCAGGAGCACTCAAGTCAATTTTCTCTAATAAATACAGTTAACATGGAACTGAAAACCTACTGTAATCTTCTCAATGGGTTAATGTCCTACAGTTGTTTTAGCTTTCCATTGAAATGCAGCTGTTTGCCATATTTTACAAAACGAATTCAGATGTGCAGATGGAGACCTAGATTATTTCAACATGCCACAGTTTAAATGTGAACCCAAGGAATAAGTTCATCTCTGATTAATACTTATATTTAAACCTGATCACTAAGCCAATAGCCGATACTATGTTACACCTGTAAAATCCTGTTCCAAAATAGAAAATTTGACATCTTTTAATTTAACATAATGAGATTTAAAGATATACTCCTTTCCTCAAAAAATACTACAACAACAACAAAAATTAACTATGGTAAATCACAAATGTAAATTTTAAAAAAAGGAATGGGCATGTTCTCTTAATAGCTCGTATTTTTGGTGACTAAATGACCAAAAAAGAAATACCATGAAACATCTTTAGCTTAAAAAATAACTCAAAGAATTGGAAGTATATTACTAGTTTCAGCACTCTCAAAACATCAAAATCTGAATTGTGAAATCCATAACTCTACCCATTCATTAAAAGACAGTAGAAATTTTTTATCATTTCTACTATCTCATGCTGAGGAAAATTAATTCAGCAGGCCTATATACTGATTCTGAGCACCCAAGTCTCAATTCCAATCATTCATAACTTGAACATTTCACATAATATAAATAGAAAACTGTTATACTCAGAACATTTTCATTTTCGTAAAACTCCAAAGGCAGGAAGCAATTATGGTTAGGCCAACATTATTATATACTGCATTTTAGTTTTGTAAAAAAAAAATTCAAGTTACATTATGATCTTAATTTCTGTTGTAAAAAAAAAAAAAAAAAAAAAAATACCAAATGACCACTCAATCACTGAGAATTCAAAGAAAATAAATTAAAATGTACAAATTTTAAAACTTCTATACCTAGTATTTGGGATAACAATATGGTAATCTAATATATTTATATATGACCCATTTCAAGTGAACTTGGAAGGTATAAAACTCAAATGTCCATTCAATTATCTGCTAAAAGAGAAGTAACATGAATAATCCAAAGAACAGATGATTCACATATAATTTATAACTTTTTTGAAAATAATCGCAATTTTTATGAAACAGCTTCTAATTGCATTTTCATAACTAAAACATCATCTCTATTCACCTACCATACCAAAAAAAAGAGCTCAGATCCTGAAATAAGATGTATCTATCATAGCACTTCTTACACTGTTTAAAAACAGGAACATTGTAATTTCGGTAACTAATAAACTGCCTGACATAGCTAATGTTCAATAAATGGTAGATAAATTTTAAAATGACTGAAAGATATAACAAAGAATACAAAGATAAGAAAAACACACCCCCGCCATTTAGTAGCTTACAACCTACTGAAGTTAACAGATATACCCAATGCAATGAGCTTAGAGATACTGTAATGCACAAGATACTATGAGCGAACAGGAGGAGCATCAGAACCAGTCAATTATTATGGGATAATTGTACTGAAATTTAACACTTCCTATAATCTGAAAATAAACCAAACTTAACTGTACTTAAAAAAAAAAAAAAACCACAGAGATAAGTGAATAGCAAATCCAAACTACCCATATCTCAGAAGTGAAAGTACTTTCAAAATTGTGATGCACCATAAACAGCAATATATGACCTAAGGAAATATTCTGCCTTACCACTCATTAATTATTTTTCTTAAAATCTAATGGAACAGGAATAAGTCTTCCCAATCCAAATCAGTCTGATTCTAATTAATATGTGTAAGAAGCTATAAATATTCATAAGAAACACCTAATGATCAAAATGACAAGTTATTAGGAATAAGCAAAGAACCACAATTTTAAAACAATTATCAAAGACTTTATATTTAGAGAGAGAAAAACCCTTCTCTGTAATATCTGATACTACTACCACACCTGCTTCCATGTCCAGCAGTTCTATAAGAACACGACGAGTCTTCAGTCACACAAGGTAAAAAACTCCAAGACATTTAAATTGTTCAGCTCCTTCCCTGCCTACAACCAGGAACTCTGGTCCTGACATTTTTTCTTATAAAAAAGCAACTCTAAATCAATCCCTTCCTTTTCAATTTTACCTTAATGCCTTTACTGCATTATCTTTTAAACCTCCCATCTTTCTAATTAATTCTGCAAAATATCTCCAGAGTACTCATTCTAAATATGTTACTCCTCTACTCAGAAGCCTACAGTGGCTCCCCTTTGCCGGGAAAACAAAACTTGTCACTGGACCTCTCCAGCTTCCTTTTCTATAGCCGTCAAACCAAACATTCGATATCTCCCGAACCATCCCAGGTTCTTTTGAATCTTTATTGTTTTTCCTGCTTGCAATACCTTGTTACCTCTCCACCTATTCAAGTCCTAGTGGTCTAGAAAAGCCTGACCTAAACTCATAATCACCAAGAAGCCTTCCCAGTGACACAACCATCAAGAATTATTTCTCTGACATCTAATTGTTTCAGCTTACTAATTCTTTTGGTTTAACATTAAATATTTTAGTACATACTACTTATTTTAATTTATTAATAAATCTCTGCCCGATAATCTCTCCAAGTACTGGCAGGTGAGAAGTAAAAAGCCTTTATTTAGTAACTTCCTCCATTCTCCTCTAATAAAGCTAATACATCTTTTCTTGATTCCCTCCTCTTACAATAAAGGCACCCTCTCATTTAAAGCCAGTGTATCACCTGTGCTTTGGTTTATTCATTTATAATTATTTACTGGGTACCTACTACAGGCCAAACACTGTTATAAGAGCTAGCAGGGGTGGGCAAACTTTCGAGGGCCACAATGGGTTCTTAAACTGGACCGGAGGGCCGGAACAAAAGCATGTATGGAGTGTTTGTGTGAACTAATATAAATTCAAAGTAAACATCATTACATAAAAGGGTACGGTCTTTTTTTTTTTTTTTTTTTTTTTTAGTTTTATTCATTTCAAACGGGCCGGATCCGGCCCGCGGGCTGTAGTTTGCCCACGGCTGACTAGGGCTAGAGTAGTGGTTAAGCTAGACAGAAGAGATAGAACATAATGCAGGAGAAAAGCACATAAATATAATCTGAGGTAATGACAAATACTTTGAAAACTAATTAAACAAGTTGACTTCAACCAGAATATAAAATCTTAACAAAAACCAAGTGACTTGAAATGTTTTAGGTTTTAAAAAGTTAACTCCAGATGCTGTGAGGATATACGAAAAGGAGGCACTAGTATAGGCAAGGTGATCAGATAGAAAGTTATTGAAATTATACAGACAAACAATAACGGTGGCTTGAATGAGTGAAACAAGTAAAGATGATGATAAGTGGTCAGATTTCTGGAATATATTTTGAAAGCAGAGCTGACTTGTTGATGGGTTAGACATGGGTGTGAGAAAAGAGCAGTCAAGGATGACTCTGAAGTTTGGGACCTGAGCAACTGGTTGATGGTGATACCATTTACTGAGATCAGGAAGATTGGAAAGGATAAAAAAAGAAATTGAGTTGGGGCCAAGTTAAGTTTGAGACAGCTATTAAATATTCAAGTGGAGATGAAATCCTACAGATGTCATAAGGCAGAAAACTGAAATAAAAGTCATGATCATAGGGTTTTTGTTAAGGAGAATAATTAATTTAGTAATAAGGATCAACTAATCTCTCAAGTTCAGTTTCTCCACCTGTCAATAATTTCTGCCTGTCTCAGAGGGGTGTTATAAAGACAATAGACCCAACCAGCATGGCTCAAGTGTTGAACATGGACCTATGAACCAGGAGATCATGGTTTGCTTCCTGGTCAAGAGAACATGCCCTGATTTCAGGCTTGATCTCCAGTGTGAGGCGTGCAGGAGGCGGCCAATCAATGATTCTCTCTCATCATTGATGTTTCTATCTCTCTCTCTCCCTCTCCCTTCCTCTCTGAAATCAATAAAAAATACATAGATATTTTTGTTAAAAAAAAAAAAAACAATGGCCACCACATAATGAGCACTCAAAAAATATATCTGAAATGAAAAGAATACCACCTGTAAACTATAAAATTCCCAATAGACAAACAGACTTATAAACTGTGTTTCTACATACACTAGTTGGCTTTATAGGCAATTTTTTTAACCTACAAATAACAGGATCTTAGTGACAGACTGCTCAGAGAAGTTTTAGTCTCACATTAATGTAAGTTTCTATTCCATGTGCTTTCATATCCAGTACTCTTATGAAACTACTAGAAGCCCAGTGCACGAAATTCATGCACTCTGGGGCAGGGAGGTCCTTCAGCCTGACCTGCGCCCTCTTGCAGTCCAGAAGCCCTAGGGCAGTGATGGCAAACCTTTTGAGCTCGGCGCGTCAGCATTTTGAAAAACCCTAACTTAACTCTGGTGCCATGTCACATACAGAAATTTTTTGATATTTGCAACCATAGTAAAACAAAGACTTATATTTTTTATATTTATTTTATATATTTAAATGCCATTTAACAAAGAAAAATAAACCAAAAAAATGAGTTCGCGTGTCACCTCTGACACACATGTCATAGGTTCGCCATCACTGCCCTAGGGGAATGTCCGACTGCCGCAAAGGCCGGAGAGGCTCCCGCCACCGCCGCTGCACCTGCCAGCCATGAACCTGACTCAGCCATGGGCAAACTACGGCCCACGGGCCGGATTCGGCCTGTTTGAAATGAATAAAACTAAAAAAAAAAAAGGACCGTACCCTTTTATGTAATGATGTTTACTTTGAATTTATATAAGTTCACACAAACACTCCATCCATGCTTTTGTTCCGGCCCTCCGGTCCAGTTTAAGAACCCATTGTGGCCCTCGAGTCAAAAAGTTTGCCAACCCCTGACCTGACTTCTGACTGAGCAGCGCTCCCCCTGTGGGAGCGCACTGACCACCAGGGGGCAGTTCCTGCGTTGAGCATCTACCCCCTGGTGGTCAGTGTGCGTCATAGTGACTGGTCATTCCACCGTTTGGTTGATTTGTACATTAGCCTTTTATTATATAGGATTGAGTTTTTTTTAATTTTTCTTTTGAAAATAGTTCTTAAATGTATCTACCAGATCATCCTAAAATACATAAACAACCAAACCCTGACAAAATGGCAAGTTTATTTTCCCAATATTGTAACAGTTTTTACATAAAATCTATAACAATAAAAGCATAATATGCTAATTAGGCTGGACGTCCATCTGGACCTTACGGCAAAGCCAGGGCTGCAAGGGAAGCCCAGGTCCCAGGTGCCAGAGGGAAGCCAGTGCTGGCAGCCAGGGGAAGGAAGGTCTACTCTTGCATGAATTTCATGCACCAGGCCTCTGGTATTACATAATTGAATGAACTAATAGCTAACTTTTCAGATATGTGCAAAATTTTGGAATCAATTATACTTCTAGTAGTTAAAGGTAAGTATATTTGACAAGGATCTCAAAGAAGGAGATCTTTTAACCATCAAAATTCTCTTCTAATCTAGATTCATATCTTAGAAATATTAAACCTTATGAGAAGTCTATATTAAACAGTAAAATCTGATGTGATTAAAAACATAGTTCATCAGAGGGGGTGGGAGACAGGTGGAGGAAGGCAAATGGAGAGAAGTGGAGGACATCTGTAATACTCTCAATCAAAATAAAACATAGTTCATAGAACTAAACAAAAAGGATATTTACTCCCATGTAGGCATGTAAAATATAGATGAATTTGTATAAGCGTTTCAGAGTTTATAAAGGGTCTTTAAGTTGTATTAACTCACATTTTTTCATAATCACCCTATCAGGCAACAAATACTTCTCCCCTATTAATGAGGAAGCTAAAAGTAAAAATACTGGTTGCAGGTAACAAATCTAACAAAAAACAGGCTTTGATTCTGGTAGCTGATAACTTGAAATATCTAGTCCATGTGCATATATATTTTAATAAAAATTAGCCAACCTTTTCGCATTTTAGTATCTTTATTTACAAAAGATGCTTATCTCCTTTAGCAACTAAAATAATGTGAAATTACTGAAAAGTTGTACACATAGTGGTCACTGGACTTGTCATTAAGTTACCTTAGAGGCTGATGACTTTAAAATAGGGGTGGGGAACCTTTTTTCTACCAAATAGATATTTATAATATCATTCTTGGGCCATACAAAATTATCAACTTAAAAGTTAGCCTGCTATATTTCATCAAACATTTAATTAACTCACCCCTAATGCCTTGGCCGAGCCAGATCAGATGAGGTTCTCCACCCCTGCTAAAAGCAAGTTCATAAATTCCTTGCTTAAAAGTAAAGCTCAGCCCTAGCTGGTTTGGCTCAGTGGATAGAGCATCAGCCTGAGGACTGAAGGGTCCCAGGTTTGATTCTGGTCAAGGTCACAGTGGGGGTGTGTAGGAGGCAGCCGATCCATGACTCTCTCTCATCATCGATGTTTCTCTCTCTCCCTCTCTCTTACTCTCTGAAATCAATAAAAAAAAATTTTTTTTTAAGTAAAGCTTAGACAGATGGATAAACAGCTATAACAGACAAAAGCATAACTATGCAAATTGTCGGGAGGGGGACCTAAGACATCTGAAATTCAGAACTATAGTTTGAAAATCACTAATTTCATCCAAATCCCTCATTTTTCAGGTGAGGAAACTGAAGTCCAGAGGGGTTTCTTGAACTGCCCAAGGACACATCACTATTTAGTGATACAGCCGGGACTAAAACTGAGGTCCCCTGACACCTGGTCCAGAATTCTTTCTACTATCCCACAAGGAACATACAAATAAAAGTTGATCATAATTAACTCACAAGACCTCCACAATGTGTTTGTCATAGTGAACTTTGTTGTGAAATACCTGCCTATGCTGACTCAGTTTAGCAGTGAAGAGCTGGGCTCTGGAGTTCAAATACAGGCTCTAACATTTACCATGTGACCTTGGGCAAGTCGCATCACCTCCCTGTCTCAGTTCCCTCATCTTTAAAGTAGAAATTAAAAATACTCTTCTCATAGTTTACATGAAATAATGTCTACAAAGCACTTAGGACAGTGCCTGTATATGGAAAGCTCTCAATTCATGATGATGATGATGATGAATAAGCAGAATCATCATCCAACCAAAAGTATAGCCTCTTGAAAACACATCACAAAGTATTATCATTAAACATGTATATTCTCCAAGAAAGAATGGTATGATTAGTAGTAGCTGTCTTTTAAAGATTCAGACACAAATATGAAAAAAGTAAAATACTAATAGACAGGATTCAGTCATAAAAAACCTCTACAGCATTTAAAATAGCAAAAGTGCACTTCGAGATTTTAAAATAAGTTATATTTGTATTGTAATTACAATTTATAAAGTACATTCACATTTCAACTTATTGTCCCATGAATTCAACAAACACAGCAATTTTTTCAACTACTACATATGCCAGATAGCATGCAATTTACATATTCATTATACTCCTAACATTCAATAACCACTAGCTGTTATTAGAGGCAGCAGTATAATGCAAAAAAATAACCTGATATCAGTTCCAGAAAGAGCCTCATCAGTACCACCTATAAAGTGGGAATGACTTAATAGTTTGGGTAAATAAATAAGATGTAGCATTTAGCACAACGAAAGGAACACCTCAAGTGCCTGTGAAAATGTGGGTTCTCTCTTAGCAGTAATAAGGAATTGTTTTTGTGTAGAGAATATTTTGTAACCAGATCAAGAAAGCACCATTACTGTTATTTACAGTACGGTTGGTTAAAGAAAATAATTTTGGGTAATGGTGCCTATTATACTCTATGTGCTGTTTCACAAATTAAAATTTACAACAATTTTTGCAGATATAGGGTCAGTCTTTACTGGAGGTAGTAGGTAGACAAGTTGAAACAAAACCACTTAAATATAAAATATGTGTAACACACGACAATTTATATAATTCTCATCTGAGGCCTCCGACTACCCTGTGAGGAGGTAAGATTAGGTACTAATTCCATTTCACTGATGAGGTAATGAGGCTCAGAGAAGTAAACAGTTAAAATCACAAAGAGAAATTATAGCAGAAAAGGACTAAACCTCGGTTTTCAGAATTAGTTTTAAGTGCTCTTTTGAACCCATCCACAATGCATTTCAGAACATTAGTAGCTTTTCCACATCCATTATTCAATACCCTTAAGAGTAGAGCAAGTGACCACTGGCCGGTGTGGCTCAGTTGGTTGGGTGTCATCCCATGCATCAGGAGGTTGCCGGTTCAATTCTGGTCAAGGGCACATGCCCAGGTTGGGGGTTCTATCCGAGTGTGCAGGAGTGCAGGAGGCAGCCAATAGATGTTGCACTCTCACATTAATGTTTCTCTCTCTTCTCTCTCCCTCTCCCTTCTTCTCTCTCTAAAAATCAATAGGTACTCTAAAAAAAAAAAAAAAAAAAAAAAAAAGACTATAGAGATGGTGATATTTATGTCACTACACCCAACACACCACATGAGTTACTTCATTTATCCATCAGAGAAATGAGAGCTCAAAGTGTGTCTCTCAATAAAATATTGTATTACCTATAGTATAAATTCAAATCCTATATAATAAAAGGCTAATATGCAAATTGTCCCCTCAACCGGGGGCTTGACTGGGAGTTCGACCAGGGGGCGGAGCCAGCCAGCCAACTGCCCATGGCCCCTTCCCCCAGCTGGCCCCATCCCTGATTGCCCCCACCCCCACCCCATCAGAGACAGGGCTGGCCAGCCAACCTCCTGCATCCCCCTCCCCCTGGCCGGCCCAGTCCGATTGGCCCAATGGGGGCGGGCAGGCCAGACCCCACCCATGCACAAATTCGTGCACCAGGCCTCTATTAATATAATAATGCATTTGGCTTACTAGTTAAGTGAACTTTAAGCAAAATTTTTCTTTAACATTCTAATACATAAGAAGCAGATTTCTGACTGATTTCACTATTCAACCTCACTGTAAAATAAAAACAGGCATTATTTTCAACAACAAAACTCAAGCTTCTGATTTAACTGACATGGCCTAACTCTTTGCAACCTCCCACACCAAAAATCAAGCTGCCCAAGATTTAAGGAGAAAAGCAAAATCTTTAAATTACCAGTGGCTTAAATGGACAGGTTACTTGCTAGTCTTATTCTAGATATCTCATCTATTATTTAAGCTCATAAGCAATAACTTTGTCACTACTTAAAAGCAAGTACATTTCTAAGACTGCAATATAGTTAATCCTCCTAAAAATACATATTACAATTTTCAACAAACCTAAAAGTATAGAAACCATATTATTATGTGGTTCCAATTGGGGCATTTTTTATAGTAAAAGGAACTCTATTAACAACTATGCTGGGACAAATGGGCTCAAACATGACTGTCCCAGAAAAAGTGGGGTATAAGTCACCCCACATAAGAGCAACTACTTGGGATTGTATGTAATGACTTATTCTCTGTATATGCTTAATTCATGAGCTTTAAGTTTTGTTCCAGATCTAATGATTATCTTCAACCTTGAAACGAAGGTCACCATTTTACAAACATCGGGCCATAGCTAAGTTTTATTTTCAAATAAACATTTGCTTGAAGAAAAAAACAGATCTACATATTTCAAAGAAAATCATCTTGCAAAATATCACCAAATTTCAGACTTATCTCTTTAAAAGTTCTGAATACTTATAAACTGATAACCACAGAACTACTTCTAAGATGGCCCAATCCTCAAATGTTAAAAACAAAACAAAACACTGTCTTTCAAACGAAAAACACTTCAAGAATAAAAGTGTTGAAAAGTTTTTGCTAAAAACTAACCAAAATGATAAAAGATAAGAGGAAACCATGGTCACAACATAGTACAATAATGATTAAAGGAAACTCCAGTTAGTATTGTTATGGCTCTCCAAATGAATCTGGCACTAGCTGTACAACCTAGGAGACAAAAGAATGCTTTGTTTTAATTTGTCAAGCTGTAAATACTAACAGAACTATGCTTTGAACTAGAGTACTTTAATGAAAGGCATTATTTGAATATAATTATGATTCCCTAAGGCAGCGATTTTCAACCTTTTTCATCTAGTGGCACACATAAACTAATTACTAAAATACTGTGGCACACCAAAAAATACATTGCATTTTTGCTGGGCTGACAAAAAAAATAGGCATAATTTTGATTCATTCACACCAGATAGCTATTATTGTGTTGGCTGTTGTCATTTTTTTCTTTGACAATCTAAGGGGAAAAGAGGTCAGTGCCCCTGACTAAAGAGTCAGGTATTGCATATTTTAAAAGTTCTTGTGGCACACCTGTGTGCCTGCGGCAAGCAACACACCCATTGAAAATCGCTGCCCTAAGGCAATAGGTGTTCCAAGAGTTGGCTTCTCTGATTTAAACTCAACCAAATCCCAAAGTGGAAGGGGTCTCAGAGTCTAGATTCTTGACCTTCTGCTGTCCAATAAGGCAGCCACTCACCACATGGGGCTATTTGTATTTTAATTCATGTAAAATTAACAAGTTAAGTTCCTCAGCACCCTAGGCACATCTGCAGTGTGTAAGAGCCACCTCTGTCTAGTGGGTACCACAGACAATTACAGAGTATTTCCATCGTGGCAGAAAGTGATGCTAGAGTCTAGACCTAGGCTGCTCTGGATCTTTCCTTGACCATTCCCAGAGGGTAGGAACGTGCAATAGCACAGTAACACGCATTGTTTTTGCAAATGCGGTTAGAAACGTGTCCTCACCCTCAGTCAAATCCGGCTTCTATGGAACATCCACCACACCTCCCCCAAATTCTGTCTCTTTGGTCTTCAAGTAAACCTTTGCAGAGCTAGCTTCATTCCACTTAAAACGGTCTGCCGCTCACACAGACTAAGTAAGCCCCGAGGTCCTCCCCATCAACGATCCACTTTCCAAGGAAATAGCTCCAAGCTTCCACCAGCCTCATGCTGCTAAACGGATTTACCCACGTGTACACGAATAAGGGGTGCTCAGGGCGGGCTCTCGGTGTCAGTGCTGCATCCCACTGTCCCTGCAAATCCACCCCGTGGCTTGTCAGACCACGTGTCTTGATTTTCAATTTAAAAAAAACAAGCTCACAGTCACTCTGAATTAACTGAAAACGCGGAGACGGAAATTAATTACACTTGACGTGTAACTGATCAGTGCCTGGTGAGGCTCTAAGCAATTTAACGTGTATCGCCGCGTACAGTCCTCACGATGCCGAGCTACCCTGTTACTGTCCCCATTTCACGGGCCAGAAACACCCAAAGACATGCGACAAGATTTCCCTGGGGATCACAGCTGGGGGTTCACCCCACAGAGAAGAGCCCATCTTTTCCTTTTCTTTTTTTTTTTTTTTTTGGATGTTACACTTCTAACGCCACCTCACTCTTCTTCCACCCCGCTCATAAAGCAAAAAATCCCTTCTTTACGGATTCCTCCTCCCAAAATACTGCCTAGGTGACCCCAGGAGGTGCTGCTTCCACCCCAGCACACCCCGCTCCGCTCGCCGCGCGCTCCCCTCGCCCCACGCCCACCCGCCCGCCCGCCCGCCCGCGGGGAGGAGCCAAGAGCCAGCTGCACACCCGCGGGAGAACCCGGGCCGCGCCGGGCGGCCTCTCCCTCTCCCTCTCCCTTTCCCGACCGTCCTCCCTCACCCTCCAGGGCGGCCGCCCTCGGGCAGAGGCCAGGGCGGAGCTGGCGCCGCGGCCCCTACCCTGGGCTCGCAGCGCGGTGTCCCCCGCCCCCCGTCCCCCGGGTTCCCAGTCTCGCTCCCGCCCGCCCCGCCCCGCCCCGCCCCCCACGCCACCAACAACCTCTGCTTTAAGAACACTTGTCGGCACGGCGGCGCGTCCCGCGTGGAGAATGTGGGGATGCAGACGGTGCGGTTTCTGCTGCTGCGGCCCGCGACACGCTGGGATAGGGGCGGGGTGGGGTGGGGGTGGGGCCGAGAGTGTAGAAGGGGGAAAAGTGGTTCAGCGGGAGCGGGGTCGCGGCGGGGGTGGGGGCAGTAGCGTGAGTCCGACTCTCTCTGTGGGGCGTGGGTGGCGGAGACCCAGGAAAGAGCCCTACAGACGCCCCCACACAGGCGGCCCGGGAGCTGGCGCTGGCGCATGCGCGCTCGGCCAGGTGGCGCGCGGTCTCCTTCCCTCCCCCCTGACTCCCCCACGAGCCACTTCCGCCACGCTCTCTGGGGGCGGGGCGTCGTGGAGGGGGCGGGGCGTCGTGGAGCGCGCGAGCTGCGCTCTCCCAGCGCAGGGGGAGTGGCCGCTGGGCTCCGGCCGGGCGACCTTGAACCTAGAGTCAGGTCTACAGCGGGGGCTTCTGGGAGAGGAGTGGGTCTGAGGTGAGAACCAAAGGGCGCCCCTGGGCCAGGCTTGGGTTCTGTAAGAGTGGAGCTGAGAGGGAATCAGTGGCCGACTCCTGGAAGTTTGTTTTCAAGTTCAGGTCAGAGATCGGCCCCTGTAACTTTGTCTTCAGGAAAGGAGCCGGAGAGGGCTTTTAGAATGGTGAATTGAGACCACGGGATGAGACAAGACCTGCCGCCCCCTCAGCACCGCAGTGCCTAGGGTGCACTGGAACCCTCTCTGAGAACTTGAAACACCAGCTTCTTCCCTGCACCGCTGCCCACCCTGCCCCTGCACAGTCATTAGAGAGGCGGGATAGGAGGGGGGTGGCGGGGGCGGGGGGGCGGGGCGGGGGGGGGGGGGGGGGAGATGGTCCACAAAGAAGTCTTTCACTCTACTCATGTTACCAACTCGGGCATTTAAGGACCCACTGTCTTTATTATTGAAACTTTTTTTCTGTATTTTTCCTTAATTTTGGCCTGTTCCTTCTTATTTTTAAGTCTTGCACCCCCCCCCCCCCCACTATTAAACTGTACACCCTGTTCTCTCACATTTGATTGATACGGGTGTAGTTCTTTAAATAATAGGGTCATAAGACAATGATTTTTGGATACTTTAGTCTTTATATTGTATGGTCTTGCTAGTTATATTAACATTCTTTTCAGCTGCTCAGGGAAGACGAATAAGCATGCTTCTGTCTACTCCTATGATGTCAAATAGTATAACATACTTCATAGAGATTCAACTAACCTTCAGGACTTTTTAAGCGTTTCTGCTTCAGTTTTTTTTTCTTGCCTATAAATATTTGTGTTCTGAAATAACCCCTTCCTTCCCTTATTTGCTTACAATGTTTAAAATAGCAGTTTATTTGGTTATTTCCTCTGTGGTTGTAGTTGTGTGTCGTTGCGTTGTAGTAGCTGCCTAGTTTTTGTGTTTAGTTTACACTCATATACCTAACATTTCAATATTTGTTAAATACTTCAAGTTCCAAAAGAACCAATATATTTAGGATGTGAAAGCTCACTATAATGTATAAATCAGCTCAATTCAATGCTGTGCGAAGTGTAGGACATAGGGAAAAGTAACAGAATTGTCGTTAATTTCTTACAAAGGAAGACTGCTTTATACAATAGTTGAAAAGCCCTTTCAAATACATTACCAAGAAAATAGAAAATTATTACATCTAAGGAAATATCCAAAGCAGATCATTTCAGTTAAAATTATGTTCAATTAATGTTGCCATAGTAGTTCTTGCACAGGAGTTCTACCTGCATCGCATGGAGGCCAGATTTGACCTAGTTTTTCAGAATCGAACCCAGATCTTCTTACTCTCAGGCATCTGGTGTCTAACCAACATATAATCACACACAACAGGAGTTAATGAAAGTGAGCCATGGAGAAAGGAAACTGAGTTAAATGAGACTGGTTGAAGGAGCTAAAAAAATCACTCTTAGGAAATTGTAAATTGTGCTGTTGGCAGAGATCTTAGCTTTGAAGTCGCATGGGTTATTCTAATGTTCCTACCTCCTGGAATCTATTAAAATTCATTTTTAAGATTTTGATGTAGCCATCACTTTGTAGTTTGTGAGCACTGCTGTACACAAAAGGTCAAAAATATTTTCCATTAAAAAATAGTTTCCATTAGATTAATATCAAATATCCTGAACTATCAATGCTATTAGTGTATCTTAATCATAACAAAGCTAAAACAAGCTGTGGCTGAAATTAAGACATTGAGGACTGCCACCTCTCAGAAAAATATGTGATTCCCAAAGCATGTGGAGAAAACACATCAGGAGACCAAGTGAATAGATTATACCACAAGGATGCCTCCATCCCTTGAACAAAGCTGTTAAAGGAAAACGAAGCATTGTTACTGTAGACTTTTATATTCCCCTGACATAATAACCTTCCCATAGATTTACTAGTGCATGGAGAAAGGAAACATACCTAAGTAAAAATGCCCCTTGGCATCTTAAAAGAATGGCCAGATTAGGTAATAAAAGAAGCCCGAATTCTCCAAAGAACAGCAGAAGTCATGCCTAATATGGAACCATTCTTGTGATAAAGTGGTTTCTTCTCCTCATGGAAATGCCATAGGGATAGTTCACCTGCAAATTTTAACTCTTGTGGTCCATGACTCTTATTAGGATACTTGTAGAGGCATTTTCTTTTCTGCATATCAATTATTTTACCCTTTTTTATATTTGCCTTAGATTTATAATGCTTATAGAGTAACCATGGCTAGAGCTGCATATTGTTTAGACTTGCATATTGCATTGTTGCTATATTCAGTTAATTTCCTGATTTAAGAACTGTTTTTCTTGCCATCTCAAAGGTGCCTTATTTTAGTTTTAGAACAAGTTGTTTCAACAACAAAAAATTACTGAGTTCTGTGATACCTGGATAAGTCACTGGGCTTCAGTTTCCATATCTGTAAAATGAGGTGATCAAACCAAATAACTAAAACCTTGCATCCCTAGCAGTCTATGCTCCTTTAAAACAGGAATGACCAAAGTTGTACAGAATAATTTTAGCATTCAGATTTGTGCTACCATAAATTACATGAATATACAGTATATGCAAGGCTCTTGCTTTAGGCCGATTATCAGTGTTCAACTAGTAATACGCATTTCAAAAGAAAGACTATGTGAAAAAATATGTACTAATCAAATACACTGATACATGGGAGGGTACATTACATAATTATTCAGAGTAATCAAATACATTATTCATGCCCTGGCCAGTAGCTCAGGGTCAGAGCATCTGCCCTTGCATGAAGGGTGGTGGGTTCCATTCTGGTCAAGGGCACATACCTGGGTTGCAGGTTCAATCCCTGGCCCTGGTCCAGACATGTATGGGAGGCAACCAATCAATGTGTCTCTCTCACATCAATGTTTTTCTCTCTCTCCCCCATTCCCCACCTCCCTTTCACTCTCTCTAAAAAAAAAAAAATCAATGGAATAAATACCCTCATCCTCTGGTGATGATTAAAAATAATAATTAGCTTCCCATACCTTCCAATTACATTTATATATTTCAAAGTAGGAATAGTGAAACATGATGAGAGAAGAAATGTTAAGAATTGCAGTACTGCCCTAATCGGTTTGGCTCAATGGATAGAGTGTCGGCCTGGGGACTAAAGGGTCCTGGGTTCAAGTCCGGCCAAGTCACATGCCCGGGTTGCGGGCTCAATCTCCCCAGTGGGGGTCGTGCAGGAGGCAGCCAATCGGTGGGTCTCTCTCATCATTGATGTTTCTATCTCTCTCCCTTCCTCTCTGAAATCATTTTTTAAAAAAGAATTGCAGTACTGAGCAGCTTGTAGAACTATAATCATGATCCATCCTCTTAGGAACCCCTCATTGTAGGTTTAATACTCTGGGGTCTTTTAAAATTAGTGCTTAGCTGCTGAGAAAATGATCATGTTTTTGAGATTCAGAGTAAGAAAGGAATCTTAGAATATCAAGGTTTCAAAGGGCCCTGAACTCTCTAGACACGTGGAAACTTTGTTGCTCCCATTTCCATGAAATCCAATATGTAATATACTTCTGTGCTAAAAACAAACAACTTTTACTTCTCCCCCAACTCCCAAAGATAAGGTCTACTCACTGAGTATGAGTGATGGGTGCTCATTATTTCATTCATTCAACAAATATTTATTGTAGGTCCACCATATGTCTGAGATCATGCTAGGAGTTGCAGATATAGCAGTGAACCAAACAAAAATCCATGTCAGCATGAAACTCATATTCTAGTAGGAGAAGTTGGACAATAAACAAAATAAATACCTAAATTATATATGTGTAGAAGCCCATGAGTGTTACAGGGGGGAAAAATGATACAATAGGGAAGGGATATAGAATGAGATGAAGCGCAGGAGGGGTGGAGGATTATGGATTTTAAATTGAGGAAGGGGTGTTAGAATAATGACTTAAAGAAGATGAAGGAGACAGCTGCAGATAGCTAAGGAAAGAGCATCCCAGGCAATGAAAATGACCCATGCCAAAGCCCAGAAGTGGAAACAGGCCTAACAAGTTGCAATAATGGCCAGGGGTCATGGTAGCTGAAGAAGAGTGACACAGGAAGAAAATAGTGTAATGTAAGGTTACAAAGATATTAGGGGGCAAATGGCAGAAGGCCTGTATGCCTGGGACTGGGAGGCTACTAGCAGAGGATTGATATGATTTTATTTTGGCTTTAAAATAACCTGTAGAGTTACGGGTCCTATTGCAGTTACTCAGGCAAGAGATGATGATAGCCTGTACGTGGGTTGTTAAAGGAGATGCCGTAGACATGGTTGGATTCTGGAAGCATTTTGAAAATCAATACTATTTACTGACAGATCAGAATCGAGGTTCCTGAGAAAGAGAGGAATCAAGGAAGACTAAGTCTGAGAAACTGGAAAGATGAATTTATGTGAACTGAGATGAGAAAGACTGAGGATGGAGTGTTTTGGGTGGGTGTAAGAGATCAAGAATTCAGTTGTAGGCACCAATAAATAAGTTCAGTGTTCATATTATCTGTAATGTTTTTATCATGATAAGTGGGTTCTTATAGAAATGAAGGAAAGAATGGCCGGCATGGCTCAGTGGTTGAGCATCGACCTATGATCCAGGAGGTCATGATTCAATTCCTAATCAGGGCACATGCCTGGGTTGCCGACTCAATCCCCAGTGTGGGGTGTGCAGGAGGCAGCCAATCAATGATTCTCTCTTATCATTGATGTTTCTATCTCTGTCTCCTTCTTCCTTCCTCTCTGAAATCAATAAAAATACTTTTTAAAAAGAAATGAAGAAAAGTTTGTATTTGTAACTTTTTATAATAATATTTTAATTATATTCTAATGCTCCCAGAGTAGAGGTCTGTCTAGACCTGTATAACATATGTCAAGGAATAATTTCCTTTTGTTGTAAGAAGACGTGAAGAAAGTTGAACATCCCCTGTAAAAAAAAAAAAAAAAAAAAAAATCACTTTTGGGGGGTGTCAGTCAGTCAATACCTGGAAGTAAAAGAGAGACAAATATGTAGAAACATCCAGTCCCCCAAAGTATTTTCATTGAAATATTTGCATGTAAAACTGAATATATTTAGTGAGTTTTTTAAATTACTGCCCCCATTTTATTGCATATGCATTTTTTTATTGAGCATGGGAACAGGGCCAAAAATTAATCAGTGCCAGGAGTGAAATAAACCACAGTATGGTTAATGTAACCTGTTATTCCTAGTTCACACTCTGAAACTGGATGCAATAAACCTATTTTGATTAAGGAGTGCTCAGATCAATTGTTAAATAGTGATCAGGGAACTATATCCCCATATTTGACCAAGTCATTTTTATTTTTAGCTTTTTATAGATGCAGCATAAGCTGTATTTTCCCTTTTCAGAATATATTTAAAATAACCATATTAATTTAGTCAGATATAGTGAAGAAAATATGGGCTTTGGTGCCACAAGCTAGCCATAATACCCTGGACAAATTATTCAACCTGTCAGAAAATATGTAACTATTACACTGTAAAATAGGAACAAGAACACCTATGTGGGAGAGTTGTTATCAGGATTTAAATGAAAAGTTCCTGACACATTGGAAATGTTCAGTAATTTATAGTTATTATTTTCCAGTTTTTAGTTAGTTATTGAATAATTTTATGATGTTTGTATTTTTGATGTATTAGACATCAAAATATATTAAATACAAGATCCCATATCAAGTTTCAGGGTTTTATATTTTCTGAATTCAATAAATATATGTCAATATGACAATTATTTTTTTAATAAGCATTTATTGAGGACCCTTTAAACACATCAGTCATTCTTAGGCCTTGGAGAAAATGATAAATAATAGAGATTCTGCCCTCAAAAAGACTTCTTACTGATAAATTTAGGAGTGGAAAAGGTATATAAATGAGAGCACTGGTGCTATGATAATACAGAGTGGCCTAAAGTACGTTTACAGTTGTCCATATGGAAAATAATATAACTCATAAATAATGCAAGAATAAACTCTGTTTCATGTACTCACAACTGTAAACTTACTTTTGCCCACCCCTGTATGTACCCAAGATGTCAGCTGAGATCTCTGTGACTTCTAAGTTCTAAGTTGAGATTGGTTCGCCGCCATTCCTCCTCATTTGCAGGCCCGATGCCCAAATCAAGATATCTGGGGAGCTAATGTTCACACGGTCCCCTCTGGCTCTGAACTTCCACTTGTGCTAAATTCATCAAGTTGTGGGTGACCTGCCAACTGTCCTTGTTCCACAAACATTCACTCCTATGTGGAACTTAGACCTGTTTCTAGATTTCACCCCAAAGCCTTTTCACAGAGCTCTGTATGGGGAGAGCTGATTTTACTAACATTTTGAAAAGATGAAAAGTGGTTTACATCGCAGAAGCACAATATAATGTAAATGCTTATTGTAAAAAGTCGCTTGCCACACACTATGTTTCTCTACAGCGCCCCCTTTCTTTCCATTCTCTTTTCCTGCTCTTCTCCACCCGCAAATTCTTAGTCATTTCTAATGCTGAGTAGTTCGGTTATCTTTTTTACTTTTCTTAGATTCCAGCAGCCCAAACCTTTGAAGGCTTACTAAGATTTTTTTTTATACAATTTGGAGATCATTTCCTTCAAAACTATCATCTGTAATATAAATTATCTCACTTACTTATGTGTAGATTATAACACAGACACAAAGTAGGGAGTAATTATTTGAAGGCATTATGTGTTGACTGAAAAGAAAAGGTGCCAAGACAGGCAAACTCTCTGAGCCTCACTTGCTTCATTCATGAAATGAGGATGATACAAACTTCTAAGTCTTATTGTGAGGATTACGTGAAAATATGAAGTACCTGGCACATAATATGCACTTAGTAAATGTTGGTTTTCATTGTTATTACTGTAAGGAAGATGGCTCAAAAGCTGAGTCTTGAAAGATGAGTAACAGTTGAGCACAATGAGGAAGGATAATTTAGGCAGAGGGAGCAGCATGAGCAAAGCCACAGTGTGTTAGAGGGAATTCCATGTTACTCAGCATGATAGGATCATAGCGTCTAAGAAAGGAAGGCAGAAACTTGGTAGAAGCCAGATCAAAGAAAGTCTTATACGTTATGTTAAGGAATTATACTTTAATTTTTTAAAATGGGGGACCTTGGAAATAGTTTTTTTTAAATGCAATGACATGATTAAATGTACTTGATAGTAAGTTGGCAGTAACGTGCAACAAAGGATGGAAGGGTAAAATTGGAAAGAGCAAACAATTCAGGAAAGAGATGATATGGGCTGGTGCTATGTCAATGCAGTAGGAAATGATAGAAGATGACAGGAAAAATACTAAGTGGGGGAAATACTATGGAAGTAGAATTTATAGGACTTAGCCATTGCTATGGGAGCAAGACAAAGAGAGCAAACGCCAGGATGATTCTAAGATTTCTCAACTTACTGAGTGGCATGTTAGACATTTTGAGTTTAAGGTGACCACACAAAATGTCAGGTGGCTATAACCAGTAGCAAAATGGACTATCAGACAGAATGGTAGAGATGGAAGCTAGAATAATGTCTGGAGCCGAAGAGAGTAACTGGACATCTAGATTTGGGAAATAGCAGCATACAACATAACAACATTCTACACACATCACTTAGATATGGAATTTAGCCCTGTTCCTAGATTTGGAACTAAAAATATTCTCACAGAATCTGCGTGGTCACAACTGAAGCCAGTAGGAGGCAGTGAAATGCCTGAGAGAGCATGCTTTGAACAAAGAGAAGTGAATGAAAGGTTGGGTTCTAGACATCCATATTCTATGGGAGAGGGGAAGGAAGAGTCTTACAAAGAACACTGAGAAAGTGGTAGTGTCACAGAAACCAGGAGAGCAGAGAGATTCAGAGGGTGAATGGTACTCAAATGAGAATTAGGATTAGTTAGACTTAGCCAGTTCCAAATAACCTTTGGCAAAGCAGCCTCAATAGAGAGATTAGAAACTTGGTTGTGGTGATTTGAAAAGAGAAAAGCGAATAAGGGAGTTGTGAAATCAAGTGAGTTATTCTTTCCAAGAAAGTGGCCTGTGAAAATAAAGAGAGTAGCTAGAGAAATATTCAGGATCACAGGACAGATTTCCAAGATCAAGGACTTGACCTTACTTATAAGCTTTGGAGAAGAAACTGGTAAAGAGGGAAAGATTGAACACTTGAGATAGAAGAGGGCCAATGACAAAATCTTTCGGATGTAAAGGGAATTAGATAGTGGAAGACATGGGAAGGTTTTTGATCAAGAGACTGGAAAGTAAGATGAGCCTTAAAATGGAAATGGGATAGACTGGAGAAAGGAATAAGAACTTGAGGCAGTTCATATCCAATGACTCCAATTTTTCAGTGGGGATGCTGAAAAAGTAGGAATGATATAGTAAAATGAGTATGAGGTGATAAAGTTTTGTTGAACCACTGGGAATGGGAGAGAGAGAACCAAGGACTTTGAAGTTGAACATAGTCTAGAGAATAGAGCAGTGGTCCTCAAAGTGTGGTTGCAATATCTACATCTTGTTAGTGAAAATTTCAGGCCCTACCCCACACCTATAGGATCAGAAACTCTGAAGACTGACCTAAAAAAATCTGCTTTAACAAGCCCTCCAGTTGATTTTGAATTTCACTAATGCTTGAGAACAGCTTCTATAGGGTTTGTGACTTCTCCAACTAGCAAGTAAATGATAAAGCATAAACTATGCCACTCAATCATCTTCTCATCGTCTTTAGTATCATTTTCCATATTAGAGTAAAATACATTTATCCAGAAAAATATCCTTAAGGATTTTAAAAACTTTGCTGGTTTCTCTCTGAAAATGGGTGCCATATAAGGTTTAAAAATCTAAGCAAAAAGAATCCTTTCTTCCAAATTTTACAAAGCAGATATGTACTATAAAATATTTTTGCTTCTCTACTCAATTTGTACATTTATAATAGAGAAAAATAAAATTATTGTTCACTGCATCAAAAGTATTCAGTAATTCACTGCATAGTAGCAGTTCTCAAATTATACTCCTGCATTAATATTATCCTATTGTAACTAAATAGTATGGTCATTTCTCAATTCATGGGGAGAGTGTTTAAGAATTTTCTCAATTTTAAGTATTCTCCCATAAATTTTTCTTAAACTTTTGGCCCTTGCAACTGATTATCTTGCAACAAGTGCTAATAGATTACAAAATAAATGTACAAATAGTAAGTGAATATTAATGAAACATGAAATGAGCCAGCCAAGCTTAGTTTGACAGTTTTTCTATAATTATTCATGGCTGTGATTTTTATATTACCTACTAATAATATAGTCATTTTCCACTACCATATTCTCATTAATGTTGCCTTTGCACAAATATTTGGAGCTTAACTTGGAACTATTTTCAGGATCTGAGCAATGTTATTTTGATTACCCTAAACAATGGACAAGCTAACAGTCATAGTCTGGAAGTATCTTAAAGACTTATTTTACAGCCAAATATGTAGGTGGGTGATTAGGAGGAGAGATTAGTTAGTCACAAAGCCTAGAAAAAGCAGAATTAGAACAACTTGGCATGACAAGTTCCTATATGTGGAGAAGAGTGGGAAAAGATAGATGGGTCAGGCTACCAGAGTCCTAATATTATTCAAGAATTCAAATTAGGTACCTAACTCCCTTAATCTTGATAGTCTGGCTTCTGTGAAACTTCCTCAATGATATGATGATCAGGCTGATAGGAAGATTCCTTTTGCCCAACAGTTATGTTTCCTCATGCCAATCAATAACTCAGCATTTGGGATTTTATGCTGGGTCTCTTATGAGTTAGAGTGAGTCAGCTCTGGAACAGTGATAATGTTGCCTGGCGCCTGGGGAGCCAAACCCCAAACTCCAACTTTACCATTAGAGGCTCAGACAGCTCTCCTTGGCAGCACCCTACCTGGAAACCTGTCTGTCTTACAGGAAACAGATAAATTAGCATGTATTTATTTGCTTCATAAAAGATCATTTGCTTTATGAAAGTATTTTAAAACACAAGGAACTTAAAGTGGGTGAGAAACTGAGAAATGACTTCTGAATTGACTCAGAAATTCACTCCTGTGTAGTAACGTTGACATAAGTAGGTCTTGATGATGTGGTGGGGTTGTAATTGTGAATGTATTGAACAATCGTGCGCTTGAGTTTAGCAGTTCAAGGAAGGAAGAGAACAAGATGGAAGATGGGAAGGGTAATTGGATAAATAGAAAGAGGTTTGGTTGTTTTGCTTTGAGGTTCTCCCCTCCATCCCCGCCCGTGAAAAGGACACTAGATCAAAAGAAGCCAATGGAAACAGAGATATGAAAGTCATGTGGTAGAAGGGGGATGAGAGACATCCAGACTCCCCAAGAAGATTTGGATTGTAGGGCAAAGGAACAGGTTTTGTTTGTTTGTTTGTTTGTTTTTTCTGGGGAAGACTCCTTCTCTTTGTTTTTCAGTTTTGAAAGTTTCTACTGACATATTTTCAAGCTCATTGATTATTTCTTTGTCCATGTTATTTCTACTGCTGGACTCATCAAAGGCATTTTTCATTTCTGTTACAGTGTTTTTTTATTTCTAGCATCTTTTTTATTTTATTTTTTAGCATTCCCATCTCTCTGCTTACAGTACCATCTGTTCTTGCATTGTAGTTCACTTTTTCTATTAGAGCCCTTAACATACTAATCATAGTTATTTTAAATTCCCAGTCTGATAATTTCAAAAACCCTGCCATACCTTAGTCTGGTTCTGATGCTTGCTTGACTCTTCGCATTATGTTTTTTGTTTTGTTTTTGCCTTTTAGCATGTCTTGTAATTTTTTGTTGCATGTCAGACATGATGTATTGGGTAAAAGAAACTGAGGCCTTCCGTGTGAGGTTTTGTTTGTCTGTCTAGAAGTTAGGCTGTGTTTACTGTTACTGTAGTCAGAGTGTCAGAGGTAAATTTCCTCTAGTGTCCTTTTTGTCTCCCCTAGAGATTCCTTCCTAAGTCTGGTCTGAGGCTTGCAGGGTTTGTTGTTTTTTTTTTGAGCTGTAATCCTTATACAGGAATCTGACTGATGTGGTGATAAAGTTAGGGGCAGAGAAGTGTTCTATAATCCGATGATTAAGTTTTAGTTTTTAGTAATCCCGGGTCCCTGGGCTGTGACCTTCACAAGTACTTCTCATCTTTTCCTCCCCATCCCCCCTTTCCTCTGTTAAATTGGATGCAAAGGCTAGAGGGGGCTAGGATTGGGTATTTCCCTTCCCCCAGGCCATTTGGGCTCTGGTAAAATAGTTTCTCCTGAGGGCAGGTAAAGGCAGAGCAGAGTAAAGCTGAATAGAGTGTTCTGGGTATATTTCAGAAACGTCTGCTTTTCCCATCTTTCTGTGGGAAGTTCCAGGGTAATTTTCCCTGATCTTCACCTGAGAACCTAATGGGTCCCCTGGAGGTAAAACTGGTGAATGTAGCGAGTCCCCCTTTGGGTGCGTCCCAGGAGTTTTTATTTCTCAAGCTGGTCCACAAGCTTGGTCCCCAGCAATTACAGATCCCCTTGAAGTGCTGCTGCCGGGCTCCACTGGTAGTTTCTGTTCCTGGTGCGCTATGATTTTCTGTACTTTTCTGTCGCTCCAGTGCTTGGGTCAGTGGTTTGCCCTGTAACCTCAAATTCTGATGGATCTAAGAAGAGGTGTTGATTTTCAGTTCGTTCAGCTTTTTTCTTATTGTGAGGATGGAAGGGACAACGCCTAAGCTTTTGGACTGGAAACTGGAAGTCTACTTCACTTTCATATAGAAATAATCTGTGAATATTAGAACTCTAATACCTAGCAGTTGAAGCCACTCTAGTGTTCAATGGTAGAACAACACGCGGTTTAATGTCAGATATGGTTGTTAACCCCCCTGGGTGTTGGGTTAATTTAGCTGAATCACCCACCCAGCTGAGTTCATACTTACTCATCTGTAAATAAGAGTAATATCCCATCCTTCTTAAATCATAGGCTTAGTGGGAGGTAAACTACAAATATACGAAAAAACATTGGACAAGAAAGAAGTGTCACAAAAACTCAGTGAACAATGAAGCAATCTCTCTGCTTCTTTTCCTTATACTGTAGCCTATAAGTAAACATTTCAAATGAGTCATGCACTGTTCAATCCAAAACCTTTTTAAATCACTGTATTAATTACAAAAATATTCTTTGCTTTTAAAATATATTTCTTAACTGAGTAATTGCTTTAAAACTAAGGTCGAGTTTAAATCTGAATAGGTATGATCTAATGACAGGCAATTGTAAAGCTTTAGTGTAGAAAACTAATATTATATTATATATTATTGAGTGCATTTGTTAAAATAAATATTATATAAAACAGAAAGAGATTCCATATGAATAATGAAAATACCAGATTTTTAGTCATATAATTGTCTATGATTTTTAAAAGCTTTATTGAGGTATAATTTATACATTACAACATTCACTTCTTTTTATTATATGGTTTTAGTAAGTTCACTGAATTGTGTAACTATCACCATAATCTAGTTTTAGAATGTTTTCATCACCCCCCCAAAAATTCTTTTTTTTAAAAAAAAATTCTTTATTGTTGAAAGTATTACAAATGTCCTATTTTCCCCCATTGACTCCCTCCAGCCTGTTTCCCCACCCCCCACTTCCCACCCCAAATCTCCAGAGCCCTATTGTCTGTGTCCATGGGTTATACATATATACATAAAAGGTCTTTGGTAGATTACCTCCCACCCACCCACCCTCCCCCACCTTCCCTCTGAGATTCCACACTCTGTTCCATGCTTCCATGTCTCTGGATCCACTCCGTTCATCAGTTTATTTTGTTACTTAGATTCCACATGTGAGTGCAATCATGTGATACTTGTCTTTCTCTGACTGACTTATTTCACTTAGCATGATACTTTCCAGGTCCCTCCAAATTTCAAGTTATACTACAAAGCCACTGTAATCAAAACAGCCTGGTACTGGCACAAGAACAGGCATATAGATCAATGGAACAGAACAGAGAACCCAGAAATCTACCCAAGCCATTATGCTCAATTATTATTTAACAAAGGAGGCAAAAGCATACAATGGAGTCAAGAGCGTCTTTTCAATAAATGGTGTTGGGAAAATTGGACAGATACATACAAAAAAAAATGAAACTAGACCACCAACTTACACCATACACAAGAATAAACTCAAAAATGGATAAAAGAGTTAAATGTAAGTCAGGAAACCATAAAAATCCTAGAAGAAACCATAGGCAGCAAAATCTCAGAATAGGTCTACAGATACATCTCCTAGGGCAAAGGAAACTAAGGAGAAAATAAACAAATGGGACTACATCAAAATAAAAAGCTCTGCACAGCAAAGGAAACCATCAACAAAACGAAAAGACAGCCCACTGTATGGGAGAACATATTTGGCAATGATATGTCAGATACAAAGAAGACAAACAATCCAATTAAAAATTCTTTATATCCATTTACAGTTAATCCCCGCTCCATTTCTCAGCCCTAAATGAACACTAATTTACTTTCTCTTTATGTAGATTTGCTTATTCTGAACATTTTATATAAATAGAATCATATATTATGTGGTTGTTTGTGTCTGGATCCTTTCATTTAGCATAGTGCTTTCAAGGTTCACCTTCTAGCATATTTTAGCATTTCATTTCTTTTTATTGCAGAACAGTATTTATTGAATGGATATACCACATTTTGTTTATCTATCTACCAGTAGATGGATAGTTGAGTTATTTGCCCTTTTTGACTATTACGAGTAATGCTTCTATGAATAACACATATACACATTTGAGTATAATTTTTGTGTAGATATGTGCTTTTATTTATCTTGGGATAATCCTAAGAATAGAATTGCTGGGTCATATGGTAATTTTAAGAAACAGTCAACCTTTTTTCCAAAGTGGCTGAACCATTTAATATTCCTACCAGGACCCTGGCAGGGGTTTCTCAATGGTTAGAGCACCAACCTGCCCACTGAAGGGTCATGGGTCTGATTCCAGGTCAAGGGCATATACCTCTGGGTTGCAGGTTTGATCCTGGCCCAGGTCAGGTTGCATGTAGAGGCAATCAAACGATGTGTGTCTCTCACATCAATGTTTCTCTTTCTCTCTCTCCCTCTGCCCCCTGTGAGGATTAACAAAAATTTAAAAAATAAAATAAAACATTCCTACCAGCAATGTTTGAGGGTTCTGGTTTCTCCGCATTCTATTTTCTGTCTGATTATAGGCATTTTAGTAGGTGTGAAATGATTTCTCATAGTGCATTTAATTTGCATTTTCCTAATGACTAATGATGCCAGACTTGTGATACTTGTTAATATTTCAAGAAAGACATATAAAGCCACTTATATACCTTCTTTGGTGAAATGTGTATAACACCAAAATTAAAGAATTATAGGTACATTATTTAGATTCAATTTGTTTTTATTAAAGAATTGCATATATACATTAAACAATTGTAGTACAGTTGATTATCTTTAAACTTATTAAATAACTAGAGGCCCCGTGCACAAATTCGTGCACTGGGGGTGGGGGTGGGGGTCCCTCAGCCTGGATTGCGAGAGGGTGCAGGCCAGGCGGAGGGATCCCACTGGTGCATGATCAGGACTGGGGAGGGACGTGGGAGATTGGCCAGCTGGGAAGTGAACGCTGGAGGGCTCTAGGGCATGTCCAGCCTGTCTCACTCAGTCCCAATTGGCCGGACCCCAGCAGCAAGCTAACCTACTGGTCAGAGCATCTGCCCCCCGGTGGTCAGTGAGCATCATAGTAAGTGGTTGAGCGGCCTTAGCATATCATTAGCATATTATGCTTTGATTAGTTGAACTAATGACTTAGCATATTAGGCTTTTATTATATAGGATACCAACACAACAAAATATCAACATTGATCTGCTAAAGTCCTCACAGCAAGGATCCTGCCTCATTTTGGTATTCCTGCATCTAACACTGAACCTAGCATTGTGCCTAAAACATTTCATGGGTTTAATAGATGTTTATTAAATGGTTTACATTCAAGTTTGAAAATCCAGACTGTGTGAAGTTGTTTGTTTGTTTGTTTAGCATTGCCAGGTGTTCCAGTGAGCTGCCTCCTTGGCTTTGAGACACATGGCAATATAATACAGTAGTTAAGGGTGCAAGCTATAGATTCCGGTTGCCTGGCTTCACTCCTCTCTGTGTGCACTTGAGAAGATTACTTCGCCACTTTTATTAGGCCCAGGTTCCTCACAGAGTAACCATACTTGCTGCACAGAGTTGTAATGAGAAGTAGATGGGGATATCCACGCAAAGCTCTTAGCATAGCGCCTGGTCACAATTAGTGCTACTGAACATTAGTTACTATCACTGTGATTGTCAGAGTCTGAACAGCCAGACTTCAGCTATAGCTTTGATTAACAGAGAGATAAGTTAGCTGCGTACCCTCCTCAATTTCCCCTTAAAATATGCTTATATGTGTATGCTTTCTTTTGAAGCCAATACACATAACATTACAAATATTCAAAAGATGATATGTAAAGAGAAATGTTTTAAGAGATTGGCAACTAAATACAATGTGGTATCTTTATCACAAATCCTTGCATAGACAAGTATTACTTTATTACGTTCTAGAATATAATCCCCAAGTATAACTTTTTTCCCCTAACGCATATTAAATCTTCATCTCAAAGTCAGGCAGTCCCTCAAAAGAACTCCTCTAACTTTCACACCAATAGTCATCTAGAGTTCCAACTTAGTCTTTCCTCCTTGTATCATGAATAGCTATCTTTTATTGAGTGCTTATGAGGCATGTGCTCTAACACACTTGATCCCTAATCCTTACAACGACCTAGAAAAGTAGGCATTATTTGCCCCATTTTACACACAAGGACTTTGGGACTCACGGTGGTTGTATAATTTTCTCAAGTCAAACAGCAGATAGAGCTTAGATTTAACCTAACGTTTGTGTGAATCAAGAGGTGTCTTCTCTTGCAGAAAAGGCGTTTCAAGTTTTTGTTTACCAAAACAAACTGTAAAGAAATTTCTAATTGGGCATAACAAGTCACTGAGATACCTGGACTGTGAGATGGAGTTTGGTGGACTGAATATGGGATTATGTGGACAGGAAAGATGCTTAGAAAAATTAGTGATATTCTTCACATGAGTTTTTCCTCCTCTTCCATTTTTCTGCTACTCCTCACTCCACAGTTTCCTCCTCTTTTTATCTTCATCTATGCTAATAAGTGGTCCCAAGTAGGAGCAGAAATGAACAAGATCAGCATTGGAAGCAGAGAGAGGTGCCCAAATCCTAAAGTGACTTCTTTTTCCTCTTCTCCTTTCCCTTTCTCTTTTCCCTATTTCTATGTTCTTTCTCCTTTCTATGTCTCCTGCTTTCTTTTTTTCATCCTCTAAATAGAGGAGGTGAGAAAAGGAGATACACAGGAAGGAAGGGAGGAAGGAAGGAAAGAAAATATGGAGTTGGGAGGATGGAAAAAATGGGGAGAAATACTGCCAGTGGTTAGGTCTTAGAGTTCAAGTCAAGGTTTTCTTTCCTCTTTCTTTGCTGCTACCTTCCCATCTCTGGTTATGTCTCTACTAATAGAACACCTCTAGTCTCAGTAAATGGTAACCAAGAGAGAGTGGGTAAAGCTACTTGTCAATTGATGTTTGGTCATTAAAGGACCTAGATAAGATGGGCTCAAATCCCTGCTCCCAAGGCTCCTCCAGATCCCAAGGAGTTGATAGTCTTGTGGTTACCTCCAGTTCTAACTTCCTGATTCCACTAAATTTGGCTTCTCCCCTCTGTCTTATATGTGCTTCATCTCAGTTTCTGCATCTCTTTACACCTGGAACTCAGCCCCTTTCCCTGATGTTTATTATTTAAAAACACCATTCTCACAAGGCCTCATTGTGAAGGTGAGCTTTACCGAAGGTAAGGAGAAATGAAGAATTACAGGGCAGCACAAACAACTTAAAATTGAATACAATACATCCCTGTTTTTAAAATGCTTGCAGCTGTACTAATTCTTGCAACCTTCTTTGAAATTCTTTTTTTTTTTTTTTGAAAGATGAATTTCTGGAGAGATAGGACAATGATAGATGTACAGTTATGTGATAAAGCAAGTATAACAAAATATTAATGTAGAGTGTAGGTGGTAAGCAAATGGGTGTTCACTGTAAAAATTCTTTCAACACTGCTGTTTGTTTGAAAATTTTTATAATAAGATATTGGGGGGTGAGGGGAGAATCTCTTCTGTCTCTCTGCCAAGGCATTCAGTCATCTATCCTACACATACTCCCTCTCTTCAAGTCTGGATTTTCTCCACAGTAGGGAAACCCTGCCAAAATTTCTGTTCATTTCTAATGGAAAACAGTTCAACTTTCTTTGTTGCATTATCTCCTACTATTCAGACCTTTATTATCTTCTCACCCAAGCTGCTTAAAGTCTTCTCCTAAACAGAGATCTCCTTAAGAATTCTTTAAGAGCAGGAACTATCTCATATGTATATACTCTTTAATGCATTTAATAGTGCCTGTCCATAAGAGATACTGAATACATACAAGAGGGCATATGAAGCTGAGAAAAGTAGGTGTAAGTCCTGGATCTCTCACTAACTATGTGACCTTGGACTCACTGTAAAAACTTCTCTGAGTCCATTTGCAAGTTTCCTAATCTGAAAAATACATATGTTTTTTAAAATGCCTACCTTACAGGATTGCCATGAGAATTAAATTGGATAATGTGGGCTTTTTAAGATTATAACCAGTAATTGATCAATTGGATAATGAAAAGAGGGCAAAAACTGTTTATGTGACTGACCGTTGGGGGGTCCCTGCCCTTCTGGCTAATGAGCAACAGACAGTGCAGCCCAGCCGGGGTGGCTCAGTGGTTGAGCATCAACCTATGAACCAGGAGGTCACGTTCCATTCCTGGTCAGGACACATGCCCAGGTTGTGGGCTGGATCCCCAGTGTGTGGCGTGCAGGAGGCAGCCAATCAATTATTCTCTCTCACCATTGATGTTTCTATCTCTCTCTTCCTCTCTGAAATCAATAAAAATATATTTAAAAAACCACCACCACCACAACAAAAAACAAAAGCTAGTGCAATTTTCTAATGTGGAAGCTCAGCTTCTCCCAATGGCCTTCCTTCTCCCATTCCCAGTTTCTTCTTTTTTTTTTTAAAAGTATATTTTATTGATTTTTTTACAGAGAGGAAGAGAGAGGGATAGAGAGTTAGAAACATCTATGAGAAAGAAACATCAATCAGCTGCCTCCTGCACACCCCCCAGTGGGTATGTGCCCGCAACCAAGGTACATGCCCTTGACCGGAATTGAACCTGGGACCCTTGAGTCTGCAGGCTGACGCTCTATCCACTGAGCCAAACCGGTTAGGGCTTGAAAACAATTTAAGCATTCCTTGTCCTCTTTTTTTCTTAAATCCTCACCAGGGGACATTTTTTCATTGGTTTTTAGAGAGAATGGAAGGGAGGAGGAGAGACAGAGAGAGAAATATCAGTGTGAGAGAGACATTGATCAGTTGTCTCCTGCATGGGCTGATGCTCTATCACTGAGTCAGAATGGCTAGGGCCCTTGTCCTCTTGTTACTTGTCTACTTCCTTAGCTGAAGGTGATATCAATGGGAATTTATTTATATACATGTATTTTTATTGATTTCAGAGAGGAAGGGAAGGAGAGAGATACAAACAGCAATGGTGAGAATTATTGATTGGCTGCCTCCTGCATGCCCCCTACCGGGATCGAGCCACAACCCATGCATGTGCCCTTGACTAGAATTGAACCTGGACCCTTCAGTCCCCAGGCCAACGCTCTATTCACTCAGCCAAACCGGATAGGGCTATAAATAGGAATTTAAAAATAATCATTTCCTTAGCAACTGGCAAATTTTGCAAATTGCCTCTTACTGAGCTTGGAATTGCAAAAATCATATACCACAAGCTGAATTTTGAAAGATCAGTTAATATCAGGATGTCTTCCAGAGCAAGTCCTTTGAAAGCAGTATTTAAACAGAAGAATACAAAGGATTTTAAAGACCCCTAAAATGGTTTGACCCATATTGATTAATTATTAACATTTTATTGGTTTTCAGTGAATATTTTAGGAATTTTTATAGAGATTCTTATAAAATGCCAAAAATAATAATCAGTTATATAATATATATATGTGTATATATATATATATATATATAAAATATATATTTTATTGATATTTTTTACAGAGAGGGAGGGAGAGGGATAGAGAATTAGAAACATCGATGAGAGTGAAACATTGATCAGCTGCTTCCTGCACACCCCCTACTGGGGATGTGCCCGCAACCAAGGTACATGCCCTTGGCTGGAATCGAACCTGGGACTCTTCAGTCCACAGGCCGACGCTCTATCCACTGAGCCAAACCAGTTAGAGCTGTATAAGGTGTGTTTTAAAAATATTGGATATAGCCTGGCCAGCATGACACAGTGGTTGAGCCTTGACCTATGAACTAGGAGGTCATGGTTCAATTCCCTGTCAGAGCATATGCCCAGGTTGTGGGCTTGATCCTCAATGCTGCCTGCAGTTGATCAGTGATTCTTTCTCATCATTGATGTTTCTCTCTCTCTCTCCCTCTCCCTACCTCTCTGAAATCAATAAAAAATATATTTTAAAAATATTGGGTATAATAATACTTAAATATTCATTTAATATTTAATGGTTCTTTTTTAAGAAAGACATAAATGTAAATTTAAAAAAAATACCTTGCCCTGACCGGTTTGGCTCAGTGGATAGAATGTCGGGCAGTGGACTGAAAGGTCCTGGGTTCGATTCTGATTGAGGGCATGGTACCTTGGTTGCAGGCTTGATCCCCAGTAGGGGGCATCAGGAGGCAGCTGATAGATGTTTCTCTCTCATGAATGTTTTTAACTCTCTATGCCTCTCCCTTCCTCTCTGTAAAAAATCAATAAAAATATATTTAAGAAAAACTTTACTGCAATGTCTGCAAAACATCTGCAGTTTTAAAAAGTAATCCACACTCATAGGCTATTTTTCTTCTCTTGACTATAAAACAAAAGTAGTTAAGCACAACAACCTTATAGTAAGGATCCAAGTTCATTGCATTAACTGTGTCATTAACACAAAATAGGATTTAAGGATTTCTTTTGTTTTCCTTCCATGGTTGGCAGTGGGCTTAAGCTGTCTTTTTCCATACTTAATCAATTTGATTTTCCTTATAATCAACAGAGGCGTGTTGAACTTAGCTTACCAGTGTTGGAAATGTAGCCTAATCAAGGAACTAGAACAGCTCTGCTACCTTTGATCACCATTCTTCATTTATTGGTATTCAAACTCCTGTTTATTGAGTGCCTGCTGTAAGGCGCTGATGCAGGTGCTGGGATTAGCAGTAAGCAAAACAGAGAAGCTCTCAGGGCTGACAACCTAATACACTGTGTGTGTGTGAGTTGGGACAAGAAGGAAGACAGACTATGAGCAAATAAAAGGGTAAATATATACCAAATAGTAAGTTACTAGAGAAATGGAGAATAATAAAGCAGAGGAGGAGACATAGGAAATTATGGCCATTTGGGGGAGAATTGCTATTTCACATGCAACATCTGGGAAGACCTCATTGAGAAGGTGATATTTGAAAGGATAAAGGAGTAGATATTCTGGAAAAAAGTGTTCCAGGCATAAGGAGCTGCGAGTGCATCTCCTTGAAGCCCTCTCCTACTCTGAAATGTCTCCATCCACAACCCTGTCCCTCCACTCCTCTGTCCTCGGTGACCTTCAGTGGTGTTTCTCCTCTTCCTTCCTGGTGTGGAAACTGCTGTCTGCTCCTCCCTCTCTATAATAGCTCATCCATTCTTTTTGGTAGTGTTGTTAATTGACATTTATTAATTCATTCTTTAAAATATCCATGCAATTGAACAGAATTTACAATTCTCAGGAGGTCTGTGAGCAACATATTAGACATCAACATAGATAGACTGACCTGATTGATTTCTCGCAGTTTAGGAAAAATAAAAAAGGCTGTGAAATTCATATTTTAGCCAGAGGAAGATGTGCACCAGCCCAGAACCAGAATATCTCATTTTGAAGGATTAGATTTCAGTGCTCTCCTTATTAATGCATTTCTGGAAAGGCAGCGATAGAGACTAAGATCAGGAAGGCTAGTGTGTTATAACTGTAAGAACTAGCAAATTTGGAAAAGATTTCAAGAGGTCATCTGGTTCATCTTCCTGCCTCTTGTCAGATCAGTGTTGAAACTGATCCAGGTCCCTGGAAAAATTTCCATGAGTGAGATTCTACAATTTTTCTTTGTAGTCTGATTTAGTGAACTGAGCTGACTTCAAAGAAAATTAATTCACTTAAATAGCACTTTCTGTTCATGTTCTTACTCCCTGTTTCAGAATGCTTTCCTCTTCACCCATGCAAACTCTGCAGTGACTTCATAAGTTGTTAATGCTCCATAAAACCTTACTTGTCCATAGACGTCACTGCTATTTTCCACCTCTAAATCAATATCTATAACATTTGGCATTAATTGTGAATTATCATTCCTCCTATAAAGTTGCATTTATGTTTTAGTCAATATTTCATGACTGTAAATATTGTCTTTCCATTCATACCTTCACTTCCATAAGGGCAAGTACTGGAGCTTAAACATATTTTTTTTCTGCTTTAGCAAAGTACTTCTTATATATAATAAGCACCGGTAGATCTTTGTTCAATTTTGCACAAAAGCTGGCTATTTATCAGTTTGCTAGAACCCATTGTGCATATCTCTTCTCAACCCAGTGTTTGGTAGCATCATGCTGAGAGCTTAAATTCCACTGTAACAAGAATATTTATACCATAGAAATTGGCAGATGCTACAAGTCAGTAGCCTGGGTTCACATCTGGTGTTACCATTTGGTGAAATACTATTCTGTCTCTCTGTTCCATCTGAAAATAAGGATATTAAATTAGCTACTTCATAAAGTTGTCATGAGGAGTATATAAGTTTATGCATGTAAACTACTTAGAAAAATGCTTAGCACATAGTAAATATTCAGTAACTGATAGATTATTTTTTATTAAATCATCGCTCTATCTAAATCATAAATTCCAAACTGCTCTGTGAAACTTTCAAGGAAGTCTACAGTGTGACTATGGTCAATATGTACATTATCTCCCACAACTGCTCTGCTGTACAGAGGAGCAGACATCCTTATTGCCTCAGTGGATTCTTCTTCACCCACCTCTACAATAAAGAACCTGACTGTGGGATGGAACTCTCTTCCTCTATATTCTGCAGTAGAAGGACCACTGACTCTCTGAGAGGCTGGCGCTAAAGTCGTAGGTAGCATGTTCTGGTATCCTGACTTCTCAGGTAGAAGTTGTGCCTCATTTTCCATAAAATCACGGAAGGCTCTTACTATAACAGTTAGTTATATTACATGTTAAATAGGCTTTCCTGGACCAGATGGGAGTTTGACCAATATTTATAATATTGTTTTGTGGGGGAAAAAGTGTTCCAAACTCCCTCTATCCCCAACCAAATCCTTTTGCAAATAAAATTTAGGAATACAATTCTTCTGAATTGGTAACTGTTAGTACTTGGAAATTGACCAGTAGATTTTTTAAAATAATTGATTCACATGGAATTTAACTAGAAACTTATGCTTTTCTAATATCTTGACCCAAATAAGAGAATAAATAATAGTATTTAAAAATAAGCCAAGCTCAGCCAACCTATGAACCAGAAAGTCATGGTTGGATTCCAGGGTCAGGGCACATGCCCAGGTTGCGGGCTCGATCCCAGTGTGGGGTGTGTAGGAGGCAGCCAATCAATGATTCTTTCTCATCACTGGTGTTTCTATCTCTCTCTCCCTCTCTCCTCCTCTCTGAAATCAGTAAAAATATATTTTTAAAAATACTAAAATGACATAGATTTTCTAAACCAATCTCCAGCCTAACCCAATGCCAGGAAATATATGTGTTTTAAGTTATAGATTTTGGTATTCAGAACCATAGAGTTTTTAAAAATAGTTTTTATTAAATATTGAGTAACATCAAAAGAATATTTGTAAAATATTGTTGAATGTAAAGAATAGCAATACAGTGAATATTTATATACCTACCAAAACCACATATGAAATAAAACATTATTAATACCTGTGAAATCCTGACCTGGTCTCTGATCCACTTCAGAGGTAACCGCAAGCTTGATTTTGGGGTTTATCATTCCCTTGATTTTCTTTATAATTTTACCAAATATTAGTTTCTCTAATATATTATTTAATTTTGCATGTGATTAAATTTCATACAAATGGTTTCATACTTTACTAATTCCTTAGCAACTGGTTGCTTTCCTTTTGAACTTTTATGTGATATATGAAATATATACAGAAAAGTATACACACTATAAGTGTGCTACTTGGTAAATTTCCACAAGTGAAATGTGTGGTATGTACTAGCATCCTGACTTCTCAGGTAGAAGTTTAACCTGCACTGAGGTAAATAGCATTATTAACATCCTAGAAGCCGCTGTTGTCCACCTTACAGCCACTACCCTTCTTTCTGCCTGGGGTAACCACTCTCCTTACTTCTAACCTTACAGATTAGTTTTGTGTGGTTTTGAATTTTATGTGAAGAGAATCATACAACACACACCCTCTCATTTCTATCTTTTTCACTTAATATTGTTTTTATGAGACTCATTCTTATTGTTACATGTAGCTGAATTCTACTCATTCCCATTGCTCATAGTGTTCCATTGTGTCCATATAGCACTGTTTATCCATGCATTCTCTTGTTGTTAGTTTGGTAGTTTCCTTTCTGGTTATTATGAGGAATATTGCTATGATCATTCTCCTACATGTTTTTATATTCAACAGATTTGTTGCTTTAGCTCAATATTAGGTTCTTGAGATTCATCCATGATATTGTATGTACTATTGTCCACTCATTTTCACTGCTAGTAGTATTCCTTGGAATATAATATTCCATAACATATTTATCTTTTTACTATTGGTATTTTCCTAGAGTACACATGTACAGGTTTCTCTAGGAAATAATTCACAACTGAAGTGCTCCTTTTACCCAATAGAGCTCTGAAAAACAGTGGACCCATGCATTCATTTAAAATTTTTTTAATTTAATTTTTAAAAATTGAGATATAATTTCCACACCTTTTAAAGTGTATAGTTTTTTTTTTTTTTTTTAGTATATTCACAAGGTTGTGCAGTGATCACCACTATCTAATTCCAGAACATTTTCATCACCCTATAAAGTAAGCCCATGCTCATTAGCAGTCTCTCCTTTTTACTTTCTCCCACTAGCCCCTAGAAACACTAATCTACTTTCTTTGTGTCTGTATTCTGGACATTTCATATAAATGAAGGCATATAATATGTGTGTAGTCTTTCGTGTCTGGCTTCCTTCACTTAGCATAATGTTTGCAATGTTCATCCATGTTGTAGCATGTGTCGGTACTTCTTTGCTTTTTAATCTATAATAATAAAAGCGTAATATGCTAATTAGACCAGACATCCTTCCTTCCAGACGAAGCCACAGTGGATGGGGGCTGAGGCAGAGGCAGCAGAAGCCCCTGGCTGTGGCGGGTGGGGGCCGGGGCCGGGGCCAAGGCCCTTGCATGAATTTCGTGCATCGGGCCTCTAGTGATTTAATAATATTCCACTGAATGGATATAGCACATTTATTTCTCCATTCACCAGTTAATAGAAATTTGAGTGGTTTCCACATTTTGGATGTTATGAACAATGCTGCTATGAATATCTGTGTATTAGTTTTTTGTGTGAACATCTGTTTTCTTTACTCTTGGGTTTAATTGCTGTGTTTTATGGTAATACCATATTCCGTTTAACTTTAAAGAAACTGCCAAGCTGGTTTCCACAGTGGCTACACCATTTTGCATTCACACCAGCAATCTCTCCATGTCTTCTCCAACACTTGTTATTGTTTATCTTTTTTATTATTGCCATTCTACTGGGTATGGAGTATTATCTCATTGTGGTTTTGATTGGCATTTTTCTAATGACTAATGATATTGAGCATCTTTTCATGTGCTTATTGGCCATTTACATTTCTTCTTTGGAGAAATGTCTACTAGTATTAGGATCCTTTGCCTATTTTAAATTAGATTGTTTGCCTTTATTTATATTTTTGGTGTTGTTGAGTTACATGAGTTCTTTGTATATTTTATATCCTTATCTAAAAACATACAACTTACAAATGTTTGCTTCCATTTTTAAGTTGTATTTTTTTCTTAATAATGTTCTTTGAACACAGACATTTTAATTTTGATTAAATCCAGTTTATCTAGTTTTTCTTGGTTGCTTGTCTCTTAGGTACCATATCTAAGAAACTACTGCCTAATAAACTACTATAATCCATAGTCACAAAGACCTATGCTTTCTTATAAAAGATTTATAGTTTTAGCTTTTACATTTAAAACTTTGATCATTTTGAGTTACTTTTTGTATACGGTGTGAGGTAGAGATCTCACTTTATTCTTTTGTATATCGAATACCCAGTTTTAGGCTGGTCACTTGTCTGTTCTCCCTTACCATGTTCTGCTTGTGTATTTTAGGGAATTACTTTTCTCAAGCTTCCTTACCAACTGGCTCTCAGGTTGTGTCAGCCAAAGGAGGCATAGTGGAAGATTAGAGGACAGATATAGAGGGGAAGCCAGGAAATTTCTTTCCTTCTTATTCAGTCTCAGGTGGTGTCTTCAGCAGTTGCTGCATTGCTTCAATGGCTCCATATTATACTAAATAACTCTCTTCTCTGTGGTTCCCAGATCCTTTAGTGTGGTCCCACCATGCTTCTGGCTCCTAGGTGGTCCTCCCTGCTTTCTGAGTT
This sequence comes from Myotis daubentonii, assembly GCF_963259705.1. Lineage (NCBI taxonomy): Eukaryota > Metazoa > Chordata > Mammalia > Chiroptera > Vespertilionidae > Myotis > Myotis daubentonii. The sequence continues at coordinate 84,060,027 of NC_081845.1, read as the reverse complement.
ATGATTAAAAAAAAAAACCCTACTGGTGGTGTTCCTATGGTTCTGGGTGAAAGTAACTCCAGCTGTTGCTAACCTGTGAACTGCTTCATATCCCCTGTAAAGAGCTAGACTTCCTAGCTCTTCTACAGCCTGTAAATATGCTCTGTTAAATTCCTCGGTTAAAAGTATAATACCTGGAAATGTTTCTGTTTTCTTCATTGGATTTGACTGATAAAACATCTAGCATTTTTCATTGTATGTTAAAATACTTGCCAAAGATGTAATTTCGACTGTTTTAATTATTAACTTTTACAAATAAAACATATATCTCAGATGTATTCAGTTCAAGCTACTATAGTGATATGAGACCACCTTCATCCATTTAAAATATACATGATCAAGATCCTCATCAGTTAAAAGTTTTACATTGTTTTTTAAAAATATATTTTATTGTTGTGTGTGTGTGTGTTTGTTTGTTTTTTTGGTTTTTTTTTTTTTTACAGAGAGGAAGGGAGAGGGATAGAGAGTTAGAAACATTGAACCTGGGACCCTTCAGTCCCCAGACTGACGCTCTATCCACTGAACCACACCGGCCAGGGCAACATTGTTTTTTAAATCTCACTTCTATTCCACTTCCCCCCACCACAAAAAAGTATCTTAACATAATGTAATTTTATGCTTTAAAATCTAGACTATTTCGCAGCAGCAAAAATAGGTATATATGATTAGAAATGTTACATTTCTAGGTCCATAAGTTTCTGTTAAAATGCCTCTTCTGGTTAGAGGTATTATAATTGCCATAGTATATAATTTATGAAAACAATATAAATACATTATAATCTTTATTACCAATTATTGAATATAAAAGTTAAACTTTTTTGGAAAATGTATCCAAGGATTTGAGTAAAGTGGTGCTTTTGGTGTCTTGATTAATGGAGGTTCTGTGTGGCAGCCAGGAGATTTTTTAATGACCTGGGTAGTGCACAATAGGGAAAAAAGTTGGCCAGGAGGTATTATTTCTTTTGGTAAGTGGGAAAAGGGAAATATAAAGAGAGAAAATGACAAGCACAGGCAAGTTCCCAGGCAGATCACTTTTAGAAAGGAGTATATATGATTTTGAGGATTTGGAAATTAGTTCTTAAAACTATCTGTGCTCCTGAAAGTTTTCATGTCCTGTTACAGATACTTGCAACCCAGAATTCTGTGGGAAATTACCTTGATGCAATGGTAGACTCTAAGAACACCAAGGCAAGCTATTTGGCACTGAACAAAAAGGCTTACAGACCAAATTAGGATTCTCCAATAGAGCAATTTATTGAATTAATTGAAAACAGAAGGAGAAGCAAGGGGATATACACTTAAGTGTATATTAATACACTTAGGAGAGGGTGCAAGCAAGGTGGAAGGATTACACTACCTAAATTGTGAATTACGCCAAGTTCATAGGTCTCATCTCTTTCTATGATGCATCAACCTTCCCCCAGTGGTATAGCTGTAGCTGAGGTTTCTGCAAGAGAGCTCTGTTGAAGACAGATGTCTAGAACCAATACACACTTACTTACGGCACACTAGAACACAGCTGTAGCTTACAAATTAGATTAATGAACAGCTATGAATCTTATAGAGCAGAACACACATGGGCCAGAATGTCATCAATAGAATGTCAATTTAAAGATCTTAGTAATATTGAGTCCCCCAGATGTGCTTAGTGTATTATGACTATTTGATGCTCTTAGTCCTCCTATGCCTTCCAATTGATGTTAGGCATACATATGCTCTGCTTCCTTTATGTCACGCATGTCTCACAAGCTACTTGCTTCTATATTTAGCTTTATTTATCTCCCTTATTTGTTTTTCTCATTTTCTAAAGTGGAATGAATATTCTTCAAAAAAATTTTTAATATGTTTTTATTGATTTCAGAAAGAGGAAGGGAGAGGGAGAGAGAGATAGAAACATCAATGATGAGAGAGAATCATCAATCAGCTGCCTCCTGGGCACCCCCCTACTGGGAGCCCTGACAAGGGAATCAAACATAACCTCCTGGTTCATGGGTCAGTGCTGAACCACTGAGCAACACCAGCCAGGCCAGACTGAATATTCTCAAATAATACAGTAAACCGCATTACACTGGGTTTGAAGACCACCACTATACCACAAGTGCTGAGATATTGATCCCTGAGTGCTGAGGGCACAGTGTGGGCTGAGGTGGCTGGAGCAGGGCCCCCTTGCTTCCAAGTACAAGTCTCTCATTTCTTTACTCCAGTATGACACAAAATATTGTCATTCTCCATGTCTTTCATAATTAGATAGTTACTTAGGTGTGGAATCGCAGCCACAGAGCATATGCAACTTCAACTTTACTAGATAATGTCAAACTATTATCCCAAGTCTTTCCCCCCCAATTCACATTTTCAATAAAATGCAAGGAAGTTCCCATGGCTCCACATCCTCATCAATATTTGATCATTTCAGAGAGAGCCATAAAATGTAATAACATGAAAAGTTTTACTTTAAAGGAAAGAAAATTCAGGTCAAAATAGAATTTTAAGTAAGTTTATTTATTCATTGACTCATATAAACAAATATTTGTAAGCACTTTTGTATTCTAGACATTATGTTAAGTGCTGAGGGTAAAAATAGAAATAAAACCAATTACTGACCTCAAGGAACTTACACTCTATTTGGGCAAAGACATGAATTAATAGAAAAAGAACTGTATTGGAAGAGGAAAGAACACTGGCCAACTAAAAGCTTTTTTTCTTTTTCTCTCTTTTTACAATATCTTGTTTTTCCTCACAATGGTGTTAGTTCACCTTTACAGTGGTGCCAGTAGGGATTGTCTCTTATAAACCTCTTGTAAAGATTTGGTAACAAAGTCCATTAATTTTATTTAAAGAATCCAATTAATTTAACACCAAAGATATACTTGTGGAAATAAAAAATAACAAGCTTTAAATGTATTGTGCTTGCAACATATTTTATTTAAATAAAATTGAAGATCTAAAATGGAATCAAACAACAATGAAGGCACATCTTTGCCTTTTAAAAATGGACATAATAAGAACCAGATGATCTGTATTTTTGTTGCCAAAGAGTGATAACCAGGTACACCACACACACACACACACACACACACACACACACACACACACACACAAACACACTTATCCATACACATTACTGAAGGCCAAACTCTTCTGTTTTATCTGCTATTGAAACCTCAGTTTGGTACCGAAAGTGACGTGTTCTTTTGTGGAATAATATAGACTTATTTCAACTTGTGTTTACATTTAGTAATAGATTTTTAAAAAGTAAAAATGATAACGAAGCAGGGAGGTTAGGAATCACTCTGTAAATTCTGTGTAACCCCAGCACTAGGGCTGAGCCAGGAGTAGGATGAAATGAATTGAGGTACCAGCCTTGGGTGTGAAATTTAAAAGGGGTTTCAGGAAGCCCATTACTTAAGATAACATTTCAATGCAATATTCTTAAAAATCTAATTTTATATCAAAAGATCCCTGGTGAACAAAGTATCAACACTTTAAATACAGACAGAATGTGACCCTGCACTTATACAGTTCTTTTGCCTTACCTTTCTACTGGCTCTCCCCAGAGAAACTTCCATTCGACTCTCCTGTTCAGACCAAGGAGGTCAATGAGCTGGAACGGTAGGACAAGGCCCAAGAGCATGGCTTACAGAAGCAGCCTGAACATTCTCCCTCTTGTGAATGTGTACAAAGTAGTAATCATCGTATCAGGGCCCTCTGTGACCCAGCTATAAGTAGTCTAGCCAACTTTATTTCCTGACTACATTAAAATATTCCCTTCTAGAAAGGATGGTCCCTTTAATGTTCCAACAAATTTTTTTCCACGTTGATAGCTCAGTATTTTCTAAAAATACTTCAAAGACTTTAAATCTGGTCATAAGCAATACTTAAGTAAATTTAGGAGACAATGTATTCTAGATTCTTTTTATGGAGACTCAAGATGCATCTAGCATATGAAAGGCTTGGAGAAAATTAGCAATGCTAAGTCTATTTATTTTGTTTAATTCAATATTTTACTGATTTATTTTACTGTAGAGCCATAGCATTGCCGGGTCTCTGACTTCAAGTTCAATAAGGCTGCTCTCCTCTCCTTTCCTGAGTGGTTGTAGCATTTTGCTTCTCTGATCCTGCAAGATAGCCATCCACTTCCCCGGCCCTGGCTTTTTATCAGATCTAGGCATGGATCAGCTCTGGAATTCTTGCATATGATTTTATTTATATTTGTTTTAATAGAAGTTTTGACTATGAGTGCTCATGGAAGATGTCAAAAGGACTCGGGGGTTGGAGGTGATATTGACCAGTTTTATCTCTAATCTCTGCTTACAACTTTTTCTCTTAAGAATATATGTCTTCTCAGTATATAGTTATTGTATCTATCACATAGAGATAAATCATGTAATAGGTGTGATGTAGTGTTGGAAATGCTTACCTTATAGTGATCCAAATAAGGCGGCCTAACGTGGAAACCAATGTGAATAAGAACATCTTAGCGCCAGATCTCTGAAACCATAGCATTACCAGTTTGGGAACAATGAGGAAAAAGACCACACAGTAATTTGAACAAGGAAAGTTAATTATTGACCATATCAAGGAATTGGAGTAGAAAAGAGTTGGTCAGGAAGAGGTAAAGAGGACTCTAAAGACTCCAGGAATAAGAGCATCCACTACTGACAGAGCTGAAATAGAGCCACCCAGGGATGAGAAACAGACCTTGTGGGGAGAGCACAGCCTCTGCTCTCCAGGCAGAAGTTGCATTGGTGGAACTTGCTAGATATCTGCCCTGTAGGGTGCTGGGGAAAGCTGGTCCCAAGTAGGTTTCTCACCAGAGACACGCTGCTACCAAATAGCCAAAGGCGGGGTGGGGGTGCTGGGGGAAGCTGTGCACCGCAGGGCCTGGCACTAGTGAGGCTCCTGCTGCAGAGCTGGCTCTGGAGAAGCTACACGTGCTGGGCTGTAGAAACCTGTTGCTTCTGAATAGAAGGGAACCAGGAAGCAAACCGCTTTCCTTCTGCAATGTTTCTCCTATGCCCCCTACTGACTAAATGTCAATGCCAGCTGGTAAAGAGAAATACTTAAAGGGCCCAGATCCATTTTCTCAGAGCAGGTAAATAAGATGAATTTGGATCCCAGAGGCAATTAGTTGGTAAATTGGAACACCTAGGAAAATGATCTGGAAGAGAAATAATGACTTACAGGAATATGATTTAGGATCAGATCCCGCCCAACAAAAAGATAAATCATTTGAAGTCAAAGAAGAGAAAAGAGTCATTGCTTATAGAACTTGATCATGGCTAGATGGGAAGAAGGAAGTGCTTTCTCTGAGAAAAGCTTAGAAGCTTGGTTCAGGTAAGCACGGGGGCAGGGGGTGGGGGTACCCTGGAGGAAGAGTTTCTGAATATGAAATGCCAAGGAGGGAAACACTTGGGATGGTTCCCTGGAACTACATCCCCTAGAACTAATAGGACCAAGCTGGGTTCTTGGTATTTTTTTTTCTCTTCTATTTTTCCTGCTTTTCCAGTTTGTAATTCAAATTTCTCATACGGGGCAAATTCTGATTTTGTCTTTGGTAGGTGATTTGGGAGTATTACGATTTACATTTCTCAGCCTGATGGCAGGGTGTATGGTGGGATGAATAGTTCAGGCCATCATCCCAGAGTCTAAAGTGAAGCTTTAGAACTCTAAGTAGTGGGATTACAATTAGATAGCACCTTCCCTGATGCCTTATGAAAGCACATCCAAAAAGGATGGTGAGATTACTGCAGGAGACCTACAATTTTAGGATATTCTTAAAAGTTTCATCAAAATATATTAACTTCTGCATTTCATATCCCACTACCTCTCAAAGGTCATTGCTACCACCACAGGACAATTGCCAACACCAAAATACCAAAGGGCTGCTTTAGGAAAATTAGTCTTATTTCTCTGACCTGTGGGTAATAAATTAGAACCTTAAAAAAATCTTTCCATTAGCTTTGTTTTTTTCTTGTAAAATTTTATCTTTATTGTTTAAACTAAAGTATTACAGATGTCCCTTTTTCCTCCACATTGCCCCCCCCCTCCAAATTAGAACCTTTTAAGAAATTACATTGGTTTTTCAGGTAAATAGGATGTAATTTAGTAAGTTGGTCTTTTAGTCAAACACGGCATACGTCATTTTAGTCGGTGCCATTCCTGAAGACCAATTTGACAGGTGCTCCATAAACGTGGTTCTGAAAGATCACATGTTGAACGTCAGCCTTTTTATGACAATGCTGCGCTCTCTTATAAATGCCTGAAAATGGCCCATGGGGATGCTAACCAGAACAACAAGGCAAGGTTTACAGTGCTAAGCACTCCAATACAAACATTTCATCTCTTGTTACAGCCATGCAAATTATTATAGGTCCATTGACAAAGGGAAAAGTTTACTGAGCTTAAAACAAATCAGACAGTATTTAACTGTATAAAAAATTAAAATGGGAAACATGTCAGAAGGCTTTGGGATCACTTAGCTTATTAAGCTAACTGTCTGAAAAGTATATATAGGACTTGTGAAAATATTGTATTCCAGAAAATTCTTGGTAAGCTTGTTTATGCTGCTTGTGTAATCAATCTGTAAAACAGATGGAGTAAACCCATTAAAACTCTACCTGTTTTTTTCATGCTCAGACTACATGAAAGTTTTTTAGTCTTTTCTCATCTATGTAGTTAATGTGCTCCCACTATGAAGGGCAGAGGCAATGCTGACATAGAGAGACCTATATGACAACTGTTCTCCCCCCCACACACACACTTTTTATTTCTTTATTTATTTATTAATTTTTTCTTTATTGTTGAAGGTATTACAAATGTCCCCCTTTTTTTCTCCATTCTAGTGCTCCCACCCTCCCCTCCTTGGGCCTTCACCACACTATTGCCTGTGTCCATAGGTTTTAAGGTTTTTGGTTAGTTACTCTCTTCCCACCCACCCACGCACCCACCCCAGCCTTCTTAAGGAGCGCATGAAAAAGCATGCCTCGTCCTTTTCTGTCTGTTTTGGCACATCCAAAATTATTAAGTGAAAAATATTAGTCTACGTGATTAGTGTTTTACACAGAAAAGAATAAGTTAAATGATGTATTTTTAATTTTTTGAGAACTAATCTGGACCTCATACACACTCCATCCCAATATCTTCTCTTAATATCTGCTCCTTTCTGCTGTCCCATTCTGCCCCATCCTTTCACTTTAGGGCCTGGCTAACTTTTTCTATAAAAAAACAGATATCAAATATTTTAGGCTTTACAGGCCATACAATCTTTGTCACACTATACAATTATGCTGTATTAGGTGAAGGCAGCTACAGACAATACATAAACACATAAATATAGCTATGTTCCCAAAACACATTATTTATGGACATTGAAATATGAATTTTATATAATTTCAAGTCTCATATTCTTCTTTTAATATTTCCCTAGTACTTTAAAATACAAAAGTCATTCTTAACTAGTGTGCCAGACAAAATAGACTTTAGGCTAGATTTGGTCCATGAGCTGTATGCAGTATGACAACTCCTGGTGTGTTGGCAGTACTGCTTCTTCAAGGGCGAGGTATCCTTAATTCAATCACCGTCTAAAGGAAAACTCTCCAAAGATGATTCTGTTTATAACGTTTTCCAATATTACACCTAAAAACTTTAGGGATCATTAATATGTCCATGATTTTCTATTGCACGTCTGAAAAGGTTATCCAACTTTAGCTGGTCCATTGAAAACAATTTTAAGATTTTACAGTGACTTTTTCATTTTTCTTTTCTTTTATATCCTCACTGAGGATATGTTCTTTTCACTGATGAGAGAGAGAGAGAGAGAGAGAGAGAGAGAGAGAGAGAGAGAGAGAGAAACATCAATGTGTTGAGGTATGAGAGAGAAACATCCATCAGCTGCCTCCCATAAGCGCCCCAACCGGGATGGAACCCACAACCTGGATATGTGCCCTGACCAGGAATCTAACCGGAGACCCTTCAATGCATGAGACTGCTTAGCAACACCAGCCAGGGCAACGTTTTCACTTTTCATCAAGAAAAAAGTATATATAAAATAATGAGTAGGGCTTAGAAGATGAAACCTGAATGAAAGAAGCATGGGTTTTGTTCCCAATTTAGGGATTCAATTCTTTGACTAAATAGCTTGATCATTTCACATCTCATTTACCAAATGTTGTTACTACACAGTGATATTAAGTGTTAAAGGACATGAAGGGGAAAATTATGTTTGTATCTTCTAAAGTAGCCACATTTTCAGAAAAATATGTTTGTTCTTTTTTTATGTCACAACATACAACAGAGAAGATAAATATTTCTGAAGAGGAATGTAGTGTTTGATTTGTTTCAAATACTTTGGTGTGAAGAAAATCTAAACCTGAGATCATGCAAACTACAGCACAAAATACTCAGATGTAAAATGTCCACGTTTTCCTATGTGCCTACTATTACCAGGAGAGGTTTGGTTTAGGGGGTCTGTAAAAATATTTTCTTCCTTTAAGTATAATGCTCTGAGCCAAGGCATCGTCAGTTCCAGGCCCAGTCAATTCCAACTGAAAGCGTGAATGTTCAGTAACGGGACATTTTGGAAGGCGACTGAAAATCTGCTGCGCCAGATACCTGAAATGCTGTGAGGGTATTTGGTGGAAAATTTCATTTCCACATTATAAATAACTGTAGGATATTTTAAGAGATCCAAGACTAGTAACTTCCAAGAGCTGCTTATATTAGTTCCACTGAAATGTGAAGTGGAGGGGGGATACCCAAGGAAGGCTTTAAAGGTGAATTACCAGATATGATTGGTTAAAATAAATAATTTACCATTGATTAAATTGCCCTAAAAAATCCCTAGCCAAAGTACTCAACCGCTGAGGCCTGCATACCTTGCTGTCCACCAAGTAAATCAAAGGACAAAACAGCGACTGAGCAAGAGGGTCAGCCCCCAAATGATGACTGACATCCAAAGAGCTCTAGAATATCTCGTTCAGAAAAGCCTCGTTTGGTTGCCCATAACTAAAATATTGATTGTCACTTAGCGTCTTCAAATTTTCTGGGAGTTCCCTGTTCTGTGGACTTCCTGAGATAAGGACAATCCCAGATAAGGTGGCGTATCACCTACTATGGTAGTTACTGAATTTCTGTCTCCCTTTGGCCACAGAAATAATACACTTCCTGTAACTTGTTCCCTCCTTTGCAGCCGCCACACCTTTAAACACACACACACACACACACACACAGAACAAGTCAGAAATCTTGGTTAGACAGTGGTCTAACGTGCTCCAAATAAAGCGGCCAGGCTAAAATGAAAAAAAAAAAAAAGGCTAAAAGGGAAAAAAAATCCACGTGTATGAGCTGTGTGTGTGTATGTAAAGGTGCTAGTGCGTGGCTGTTGGGGAGTGTGTGTCTGAGTGCTTGTGAGTGGGTGTAAGGTGGGAGAAAATGGATGCAGCCTCGTCTTTACTATTCTCTTTGCGGGGAAAGCCGCTTCCCCTCGCAGGTTGGCTGCCTGCGGCTGGGGCACACGCTGCCCTGGTGCGCGCAGGCGGCGCGGTGCCCGGGGTTAGAGCTCTCCCCTGCGACGGAAAAGATAATTAAAAATCGCACGCGCTGCAGACAGCTCAGCTCCTCGCTGCGCAAGTTTGTCTCACGCCCCAGCGGCGGCCGGCCCGGAGGCCAGGAGACCCGGGCTGGTGGTACAGTGGGTGGCGCAGAATGCTTCTCGAAGTCTATGAGGGTGGCCGGCGGCCCTGGGAAGGCCGAGGTGTCTGGAGGGACGAGGCAAGGAGACTCGCGTCTGGAGGGCGGGGGGTATTTTGGGGAGAAGAGGAAGGGCAGAGTGGGGTTCCCTGAATCCCCATCCTTACCCCGGTGAGGATGCACGCCTAGCCACCCTCCCGGTTTCCACCGCTCCCGCGGCTGGAAGCCCCCACATGGGAGGCGCATCTCTTTAGAGGCCAATCCGGTGTCCGAGTCACGCAACGGCAGCCCTCCAAGTCCATCTTGCGCTTGAAATGGGCTCTGAATCGGCGACAGGCTCCAGGTCCCCTCTTCCGTACCCGCCGCCCCCAGACTCTCCAAGCTCTTCCAGGCCCCTTCAAAGGCGCGGACCCCAGCGCAGGCTCAGCGCTTTAACAACCCAGAGGGAGGGTCGTGCCGGTCGCTACCCGGGTGAGAGAGGCGTTTATGCTGAGCAATAAAAACACCAATTAATGGGTAGTCAATTGTTTTGAATAAGATGGGGGGGGGGGGATATCTATCAACTACCTTGCTTCCTTAATACTCCGAGTTGGAGGCATTCTAATTTCTCATTTATTTATAAAACCACTTATTACTGTGTCAGCTCCCCTATTAGGAATCTCTGAAACTTTGACAACTGATGATTGTTTTTTTGCAAACACGTTTTCAAACAGCTTTGGGAGGTTTAAAGGAGTTTGACAGTAAGCAAGGAGCGTAGCACCGCGCAACGTGGAGGGCAGCCGGCCGGGTGCCCCCTGCTTAGGGGTGCAAAAGCCTCAAGCGGATTTCCAGGCTTTTGCGGGCGCCGCACATTGTTGTATTTGTTTTGAAGGCTCAGAGTTTGAGGCTGGTCGGAGACACCCACGTGCTTCTGACTCTCATCAGCGTAATGATTGCCTCAGCCAGAGCCGTGTCTATATAAACCACAAAAACCTAATCATTAGAAATCCCAGCCTCCAAAAACCACATTTTAGGTAAAACTGCCGCTTTCCCCCCGTGCTCCTTCGTCCTCTCGACCACAACTTTTTTGGGGGATCCAAAGTCGCTTTTTAAACCCACATTGGGAAATAAATACATAAATAAATAGCCATCGAAGCATTTTGAATATTTTATTTTGTGTTTTTACTTTTTTTTTCTCCCTGGGAATGGTGGGAAAGAAAGTTAAGACATTCATTTTAGATGCAGAATCGACTTAATAAAAGATTGAAATTGATGGAAAACTGTTGGAGTTTCTCCCCAGCAAAGGTTTTTGCAACTTATTTTAATCACCAGGATGACAGTTTTCCAGTCCTTAAAAAAAAACAAAACTCATCCTTGTTCTCTAGGAACAAGCTTGAATATAGAAGAAAAAAACGCTCCAGCCACCCACTTGAGTTTCTAAAACTATTTTGACGCGTGCACCCCCCGCCCCCATTTTTCGTGTCACTGAAAACAAAAAAACACCCAAACCCTGCAAAATCTTCTTCCCCCAGGGAGCCACTCAGGCAGCGGTGGGGGTGGGGTGGGGGAAGGGTGACGAGTGCTGAGAAGTCAGCACAGACACTCAAGAATTTTCCTTCCTCCTCTCCTGAACTTACAACGAAAAATACTGACAGTCAGATCAGCCGGCAGCTCTCTGGCGTCGCAGCTTCCACCTCGTCGGACCAAGAGGGGGTTCCTTGCCCTGGGGGCGGGGGGAGGCGGGGAGAAGCAAGAGGACGCGACCAGGCGAGATCCCCCAAGACCCGGGCGCTCTGGGCTTCGGAAGCTGCGCTCGGCGTCCCGGGGGCTCCTTCTCGCGGCCGGCGGGCGGCGGCAGCGGCTGCGATTCGAACGCGAATGCTCCAGATCCGTTGCCCCGAGATCCGCTGCCCGAGACTTACCTCCTGGCACCTCGAAGCGCGAGGGTCAGGGGAGCTTTGCAAGCAGCAGGAGGGAGTGGACGCAAGGAGGTGGCGGTGAGAGGGAGAGAAGGGAAAGGAAGGAGCGGAGCCGGGGAGCCTGGCTGGCAGCCGCCGCGGGAGGACTCTGAGCGCGCAGCCGGCGCGGGGGGAGCAGCGGCCGCGCGGAGGCGGCGGCGGCGGCGGCAACAGCCCGAGCCCGCGGGCGGCGGCGCGGGCGCCTGCAGCTGGGTAGCTGCGCGCGGTGCGGCGCGGCGGTGGCGGGCAGCGCTCGACTATGCCGGTCCCGGGGCTGGATTGAAACCACTTGGCTCCACCGCTGGACTCAAGCTGGGAGGGGGCGCCAGCGCACCCAGGACGCTGTGCCCAAAGAGACCCCACGCTAAACTGCAAACTAAAGCCCCCCCGCCCCCCCCACCTCCCCGGGTCAAACACAGTCCCGCACCCGGTCGCAGCTGCCACCCCGGGTGTTCCAAAGGCTCCGGCAAAGATCTGCGCCTCCCGGGTCTCCCCACCCGCCAACCTGATTGCACCGAATCGCTACCGCTGGCCCCCGTCAGACTTCGCCTGGCAGTCGGCTTCATCGAACTTGATTTCTCACCTCCTGAGCCCCATCACCTCCATCCTCATTCCCCCGTCTCGCCTCCACCCCCCCCAATTTCCTCCTCCTCGCCCCTCATTTCCACCCTCCTCCCCCTCCCCCGGCCACTTCGCTAACTTGTGGCTGTTGTGATGCGTATTCCCGTAGATCCGAGCACCAGCCGGCGCTTCAGCCCCCCCTCCAGCAGCCTGCAGCCCGGCAAGATGAGCGACGTGAGCCCGGTGGTGGCTGCGCAGCAGCAGCAGCAGCAGCAACAGCAGCAGCAGCAGCAGCAGCAGCAACAGCAGCAGCAGCAGGAGGCGGCGGCGGCGGCGGCGGCGGCAGCGGCGGCGGCGGCGGCGGCAGCGGTGCCCCGGTTGCGGCCGCCGCACGACAACCGCACCATGGTGGAGATCATAGCTGACCTCCCGGCCGAGCTCGTCCGCACCGACAGCCCCAACTTCCTGTGCTCCGTGCTGCCCTCGCACTGGCGCTGCAACAAGACCCTGCCCGTGGCCTTCAAGGTAAGAAGCTGCGGCTGCTCCCCGCCCCCGGCCGGGCGCCGCGGGACCTGCCCGCGGGCATCTCCTTGACCACTGGGGCCGGGGCCCGGATACGGTCTAAGGCCTCCTACCTTGGAGGCTCAGACCCGAGGGACCCCGGATGGCCCTCTTGCTCCGGATCTCCCAGCCGGCTTGGGCGCAAGGACCCCGCACAGACCCTTCCCTCTCCCACCTGTGCCCGCAGCCACCACCTCAGTCCTTGTCCCCCTCAAGCCTCCTGGGCAAAGTTCTAACCCACTCCTCTGAGCCGCCCCCTCCCCCCAGAGCCTCCAGGTGCCCACTCTTGGCGTCGCCACCCCGCCCCCATTTCCCAGGGGCGAGGATCCCCCGCACATTCCCCGGATCCCCGCGTCCTCCTCCCAGGGCATCCCGGCCGGCCCCTCCCCGGGATTCCTCCGTCCGGCCGAACGCCCCTCTGCCGGTCTAGGAGTCCCAGATCGGATCCGCTAAGTCTCAGAGGCCCCGGCCCATCCCGGGCTCGGGAAGCGGTGTTCCTGGGGTGACGACTCCGGGAGTTTGCGCCCAGGGCGGGGCGCCCGCTGCGGCGCGTGGGCCACATTACCGGTGCCCCTAGAGGGTCGCAGGCGAACCTCGGACTCCGGGAGCATGTGAAGTGGGAGGCAGGACGGGGGTATTTGCCCGGCTTGCAGACTCGCGCCAGTTCCCTTGACCGGGAGGAAGGCGGGGCCGCCGGGGTCGCAGCGCGCCCCGAGGCGGGGGAGCCCGGGAATCGCGGGCGCTGGACCCTCGAGTGCGGGAGGCGCGGGCCAGCTGAGGGGGCGGGGGCTCGGGCCGCCTCTTCCCGCCGGGACTGCGCTCCCGCCTCGCCCAGCCTGGCGGGGACCAGGGAAACCTGGGAGATGCCTTCCGTTTACCAGCCTTGAAATCGGAGGTGAAATTTTGCGGATTTGTCTTATTACTGCTAAAGGACTCGGATCCCGAAGCTCCCTCCGGTTTCTGTAAGGTCGCGGGAGGCTCGGGCGGGTGGCCTGGGCGCAGAGGGAGTGATCCCGGGGTTTGGGAGCGCCCTCCGCGGCCTCAGCCGCCGCCGGGCCGTTACTTGGAGGGCGGGTGTCCGAAGCGGGTGTCGTCGGTTGAGGGTGTTGGGTCCAGAACAGTAGCCTGATGGGCGTCAATAAAGCGACCCCGATGGCTAAGGCAGCCCTCGCCTGGGGGAGACGCGGAGCGCCCAGGGCGGAGCTGGGTGGAAGGGAAGCGGGTTCCTGGGCAGTCGCGGGACTAGACGCCGGGATGGAGGGGGCCGTGGAGCCATCCACGGAGAATAGCCTCCGATAGCCGCTTCTGGCCCCATCTAGCCTGGACCCTTGGGCTCTGGGATCTAAGGAGAGCAGGGTAGCAAGGGCATGGGGTAAGGGGAAAAGAGGAGGAATCATGCCAGATTCTTCACTCTGGACCCTGGGGCCAAACTCCCAAGGGCCACTGGCAGTTCCCCGTTGTTGATTCGCCCCCATCCTCCCCCGTCCCCCCAGGCATCCGTTCAGATTCCATGTGTGGGTGGGGTGGAAAGAGAGGAGTCCAGGTCAATTAGAGCTGGTTATCTCCCTAGGTCTTATATCAGAACAGAAATCAGGATGGACTGTTATGGAAAGGGGATGCTGCATTCTGGGGCAAGTTCCATTTTGCACTTGGCTCAAGAAATGTATGTGTGTGTGTGTTTTTAACCGTCCCATTTCTCCTTTTATAAACCACCCATTTTTGTAGGTTGTTTTCTTCTTGAAACACGAAAAGCTCAGAATATTGTAGAAATTTAAAGTTCTGTACAGGAGATATCTTCTACAATGTTCGTCGTCCAAGGGCCCAGAATTTTCTAATTAGCCTTTATTTCCAGCCCTCTTCTCCCCCCAAACCCCCAAACACACACACACAAAAACCTGTCTAATAAGCATACATATTGTCTCCACAATGCCACAAGTCAGGGTATGTGAAAATTTAAGGATAAGATCCTGCATTTTTAAAGATAACATTTAGATGTTTGATAGTCTGCATTCCGTTTGTTCTGCTAAACGTGTTTAAGTGTAACTGTTTTGGACTATTCTTTCATATTTATGGGCTGAATTGATTTTGAACTTGAGTATTTTAGATAAAAGGATGTTTTTGGCATACAGATAGGATGCAATTTAGTTTGACCTATTCTCAGATTTTGGTTGCACTTAGGGCTCTGTGCCACCACCTTTTAAAAATTACTTTTGAAAAGAAATTGCTTTCTTTGCTATTAATCATATTTATTGTTAATTAGGGTGATTTTACTTGTAACCAGCAAACAAAGCCATAGTTAACACATGACCATACTAAAGTAAATATTAAATACATATTAACTAAAAAAGAAATTGAGTTAACCTAAAATGTGAACTCGCATACCTGTGCTTAACAGAATTCAAATAGTAGGTGATAGCTGAGATCCTCTTAATATAGAAGTTTTGTCTCTGCTGAAAAGGAGGGGTAGATATTTGGAACATCCAGATATAGACAACAATTTCTGTTTCCATCAGAATGTTAGTAACAACAGACTCTCTTTACCTTTCTTTTGAGATAAGAGCCTGTGAGCAGTAGGCTTTCTACACTTGCAACAAAAGCAAATACATCTGTAATGAAGAAATAATATGAAGAAGTTTTAAAAGTGATGAGAACAATTTGGCTATGATAGAGCCATATACAAAGTAAATTATAGTGGTATTGGGTAGATAACAGACAGGTAAATACTCTATCTTAAAACACACAGAGAACTGAATTGTTGAGAATCTGATATTCAAATCAATACAATATTTATTGAGCCTGTATTTTATGTCTGTGATACTGAGCTCACCACTGTAGAGAATCAGAAATGGATTCAATGAACTGTGTCTTGATATGTTCATTTAAAATAGTGCTTCAAAGTGATATTAACAACGTATTGTATTAAGTCCTAAGTAATGTGTTAGTGTTGTCCATCTGATCTTGTTCAGGGATTATACAAGAATATTTAATTTGTTGATACTCAACTCCAGCATACTTTAAAATATGTCAAGTTGTTTATCAGCATTGTATTTTTAACAAAGTTCTGCAGTTTTGAAAAGTTCGGTCCTCCCAGGTGTCAAGGAAATGGAAATAAATATTTTTAACATTTCTTTCAGGTGTATCTCACCGAAAGCTTAAAATAGTTAAGACATACTATTAGAGAGTCCCAGGCCTTTCTGTCCTTGAAATTCTAGTGACAAAAAAGCAGTTTGCAAATTCATCACTTTAGTTAGTGGTCAGATAGAAAAAGAGAGAGTACGTCAACCCTGCATCCAGTAGCACCCTTGTAGTTAGGGGTCTGTCAGCATTTCCACTATGAAGCCTGGTGTTCAGGGTTCATAACTCAGTTGCTTTAAATAGCTTCAAGCTGAAACACTATGCAGAAATTTTAAGTCCAGATGTATATTTTAAAACTATAGTAAGCGCACAGTTATTGCGCTGTTTTAAGTTAAAGAACATTGCACTATATATTTACTAGTATCATATGTTTTTCTGGCAATGTTAAAGAAAACGCATTTTTAGATATATGATCTATTACTCATAGTTAATTCTGTATGCTTAATGATAGCTTTCAGTATTTGTCATAAGTAGGGTTTCAAAATGATGGAGCAATTTCTAGCTGAAAATAATTTTTTTTGACATAATTGGCCTATTTTCAGAAACAAATATGCAACTAATAAATAGTTGACACTAGTGAGTTGTATTTTCCTTATATATTTAATGATCAGATTTTTATGTTTGTGTCTTTTTAATATAAATATACCTAAACAAAGAAAAACAGGTTATTAAACCGGTTAATACCTTATTATGCCTACCATGAACCGTTATGCAAAATTATATAAATCACAATAGATTTCAAGTTGTGTGAAGATAGACACATTTTTGTGTTATGCCTTTAAATACAATCCAATTACTTAAGGTTAAAAATGTTCGGATTGAATATATGAAACTTACTGGTAAAGTAATTGAAATAAAAACTTTCAGATGGAAAACAAATATTAAAAAAATGTTAGAAAACTTACATTTGAAAACAGGCATGACAAGATATCTTTCATTACATTTTCCCTTTGTCATTGCTGTGTTCGTATCCTTTCAAAAAATTTTCAGAATATCCATTGTTAGATGATCTAAACCAGCTTAAAACATGGCACATATGTTCCTGGTTTAAATTGGAATAATTTTAATCAATTTCCTCTTTGACAAATATTTTAAAAATTATGAAATGATACTTTATATTGTATTTACTTTTTTTCTCTACAATTCAATGGTTGTTCCTAAATTCCAGGTTAAACTTGAAAAATTAACTGTAATATTTGTGAAAGTTTTTGATAGTTTATTTAAAGTTATCTTTAGATAATTACCATAGGATTAAAATTTTTCTTGTTGCAACTATTTCCTTACCTTGCTTTTTATTCCAAAGAAAGATTTGATCAGATTCTATCTTGAAAAATAATTATATTTCAATTTTCCTGCAAGTACAACATGCCAGATCATATTGGTCTGTAAGAGTAATTGATTAGTTAAGACTAGACTTCTGTTCATGGAAATGTAATGGGCAATTTTTATTTCCGTATAATAAGACCACAAAAACAATTTTAAGAGTCTGAGTTAATTCTCCATTGCTCCTCTTTCAGAGTAATTTACAGATTTAGTCATAAGGAATCTTACACAAAATTTCAGTAGTGTTTCTAGAGTTAAAGAAATACCCTTTATTTTGTACAAGCTGCATATCATGTGATTTAAATACTGGTTATAGTGAGGTGTGCTAAATAAAGGAACTTCTTTCTCAAGTCTGAAATGTCAGGACGTAAAATTACTTCTCTTTCCCATGAAGTTTCTTAAATTTGTAGAATTTATGTTTTAAAAACACTTAAAAATGTAGTTGTTAAGGTTTCATCACAAATTATTCTTTGTAGAACAGAACTTTTGTATTGGGTAGCACGGAAACAAATTTTAATGTGTGCTTACTCCTAACTGGTTAAGGAACAATTTTTGTCTGCTCTCTCTCTGCCCCTTAAAATGTTTTCCATTGCTTGGGTTTGGTACAGATGAAATGTGCAAAAATTTCTTGATTCTTTTGGTTTTCTTTTAGATAAACATAGTTGAAAATCTTCAAGGGAAACTTTTTAGCTTCAGAAATCTACTATAAAAAAATCTCAAACATATAATTTCGCTTCTGACTGATATAAACTCAAATACAGTACTCCCTTCCCCCTTTTCCCCTCAGAAAAACATTAGCCAATGTGATTTGGTAGCGTATATAGCAGAAAAAAAAATAACCCAACATATTTAACCATTAAAATAGAGTTCAGCCATAACAAGAAAAGTTGTCACTATATCATTTTAGTTAGCATTTTTTTTTTAGGCCAAGTTCTAAGCCTCATAGAAGACTCACAATTTGTGATTACCTATTTGTTTTCTTATTAAATATAATACGTAAGACATACCAGTATTTAATATGGTCATTATTATGCTGCTTAAGCAAAGTAAAATGGATTTATGTATTTCACTCTTAGGGATCTGTTCTTTCATATTTTCCCATATTGAATCAATTTTCCTTTTCTTCTAACTTAAAAAAAACACAAAACCCATTATGTTAAAAATATGCAGTAAAATAATAATGTCCCAGAGCTCTTGAAAATCTTCATATCGGGGCAGATTTCTTTACTTTCTTCTGAAATTTAGCCAGACTGGAGTGAAACCCATCAGCAGTTATCCTTTATCTTTCAACAGCAACAAAAAGCATCCCAGGACATGAAGAATTACATATTCAATAGAATCCTTTAAGGATGCTCATAAGTAAAAGCCTGTATTTACCACATAGCAGACTTGGAATAGAAGTGAGCCTCCTCATCTTACAAAAAGTACATCATTATAATTATACTCTATACTTATGTAGTTTCTTCTACATTTTACAGACTTAAAAAAGTTATTTCCAATTTATATTGGAAAACTGTGGTTCCTGGAGATGAAGTGACTTGTATGAGATCATAGCAGAGGTGGGAAAAAAGTGGGGCCTCTTGAGTTTTGGTGCATTCATTCTCTTCTAAACAGTACAACTTTTCTGCCTTCATTAATACACTTACTGGTTCCATATTTACTTTGACATAGAATGCCACACACACAGCAGGTGTTAAAACGCAATATGCTGAGTGTAAAAAATGTCAAACATCGAGATGAATCCTGGCAAACATAGTCAATTATTTCAGTATTTTCAAAATGTTCACATTTTTGGCATTGTGAGTTTGAAAAATTGAAAAGCACATTGCCCCCATCAGCAATACAGCATTACCTAGAGAGTCGGTAGCCACTTGAGGCACTAGATCAAGTATGCAGGGAGGAAGTCGTGTTCTCAAGGCATTTACCCTTGGTCAGGGACTCTTCTCAGATTGAAGAGAGTAACCATATACTGTGAGTAAAGGATCTTTGGCATGATTCCCCCTCCCCTGGGATGGAAAAAGTTGTCAGAAAACTAGTTTGGAGCAAGGGCACAGTGCCTCTAGTGAGACATGCTGACTCAACCTTTAACTGGGTCTCTCAGCGTTTTACCGGGTAGCCTCACAGACTATGGGCTGTGGAACGTGATGCTTTTTTTGGTGCTCTTTAATTTGTTTATTTCAAAGATATTTATCAAACACTTACTATTTTCCAAGCAGTTTTGGGAATTGGGCATATAGTACTGAACAAGACAGATAAAGGCCCTTCCCTCTTATAGTTTTCAAACTAATATAAATCTGGACTTCTAGGAGTGAGTCTCATAGTTTTGGGCTAGTATATGAAAAGGAGTAGAAAAATTATTAATATATGCACATTGAAAAGAGGATCATTTGAGCACAGTGGAATGCTGTGGAAGTGGGCTTTGTGATTTAAGGAAAGCTCTAGGATTGTAAACTGAATAACAAAGTGCTAAAGAAGGAATGGAATTGAAAAATAGCCTAAGAAAAAAGTATGTGTAAAAAAAATATATTGACAAGTTTTTTTTTGTTTTGTTTTGTTATGTTTCTCCTCCACCCCCACCTCCCGGGCTGAAGCAGAGGATAGAGTAAAGGAGTATTGGGTTAGGGTTCATGGGTAGGGGAAATTAAGCCCCAGAGTATAGTTACAGTGTCTGTTTTATCATAGTCTGAGAAATCTGCTTTGATGAGATCAAGTACAAGTTGTATTGGGAGCAGGGAATTAAATGCTTAGGTTTGCCCTTACAGAAATCTTGACAAAAGAGGGAGTAGCTCTAAAAGTAGGAGAATAGAGGAATGGGATATTTGCCAAAGAGGCAAGCACATATGGATGTTAATGTCAGAGAGTGAGGAAGAGATGGAAATAATCTGAATATAGGATCCTGGAAGTTAGTTGAGAGAAAGGGCATCATCAAAGGTCAGTGTCCAGGTAATGGATTAAGAGCATTGTGTTTTATACGTGACAGCAAAGGCTCTGCACCAGCACTCCCTTACCAGGCTCCGTGTTAATCCGAGGCCCCCATTTGGAAGTTAGCTGACCCTGGTTAAAAGTGGGATCCCTTGCCTTGGAGCAGTGAAAATGTTTATTAGCCTCAAAGACTGATTATGCTGGGTCCTTATTTGCCTGATGAATCTGCCAAAGGTTAACTGTTGAAGGTTAAGGAGGCGAATGTGTCATTCCAAGACGTCAGATGGGAAAAAGACAGAACAGAAGTGTTTTTTCTGTATATACCACTCATTTGTCAGGCATCGTTGTCAGCCTGTTTTACTTCTTTATGCTGAACCTAGACTTTATGCTTCTTGGTGACTTTGTATATCCCACCGAATCCTAGCAGAGTGGACATTTAGTAACTATTTGCAGTATGATTAACAGTAAGCACATCTAACCCCAAGTAAGGAGATGAAATGTAGTCCTGGATACCACACCATGGTTAGGCTCCCATATAGTCAGGAGCTCCAAAGTTTCACCTAAATGTCATCTCCCATAGGGCCGACTAGACTTCCCTTTTTAGCCTGTGACCGGGATGAGACCACACCTCAGGCTGCTCCTGGCTGCAGACAGGCGGTGCCTTAATATGCACAAAGCAATCTGCAGATGGGGCATCAGCCTGCCTTCTGTGGCATAATTCCTATGGACAACCTAACATGGGGATTCAATAAAAATGTACATATATTTGGCGAAGAATGCAACAACAAATGAAGGAAACCCTTGCCTGCCTTTGAAATGGGTGGACCCTGCAACATTGGTCTGTTTGAAGTGGCATCCTAACCCATATGCAGATGCTTCATTTCTGTCTGCCATTACTGGACAAGAGCACTAAGTCCTGATAAAACGCATCATTCGCCATGAGCATATCTCCTCAGTTTTTAAGCTTTCCTGATGTGCCATTATTGCTGCTGTGTTTCCTGTTTTATGTAGGTGGTAGCCCTTGGAGAGGTACCAGATGGGACTGTGGTTACTGTCATGGCGGGTAACGATGAAAATTATTCTGCTGAGCTCCGAAATGCCTCTGCTGTTATGAAAAACCAAGTAGCAAGGTTCAACGATCTGAGATTTGTGGGCCGGAGTGGACGAGGTAGGTCTCTGATTTTTAATATTAGTAATGGAATAAACACATTGGGATCCTCTGATGACATGTGGACTAGTCTGTATACAAATCAGCACCCTCTTCTACTGAACTGAGTTACTGAAGGTTTTAACTTAAATATGTCCAGATGAAGTGGAGTGTTTTTCTGAGTACTCAGGCCTTTTTCATTTGTTTTATGATATTGAATATTCAAACAGGGTTTTCAGAGAACTCTTTCCTAATTTCATTGGGTGTGAGCACATAAGGTGGAGAGAAGAACAGTTGGAGGTTCAAGCTATGAATTATGAGGAGCCAAATAACTGAGTAAATTTAGTGGCAAAGGGGAAAGAAAAAGGAATGCATTGGATCAATTTCCTCATAATATCACTTTTGCTCTAAGTGGTAGCAAGGACAGTTGGTATGCTGCACTTCACTTATCACACATGTTACCTCTGTATGAGTTAATTTATTCTTATGATAAAACTCTTTAAAAATCATAGTTTTTTTTTTAAACAAAAGGCTTTTCATTTGAATAAATGAATAATGTGTTACTTGTGTTAGAATGACTATATAGCCGCCTAGACAGATGAATGATCAGGACTTGAAATATTTCCACATTATTTAAGGGTCTACACCATCTGAATGCTAATATTCAAATGTTAGGAATCCTTTAAAAAGATCATAAAATAGAAAATAATCCCTTTTAGGTTTTTTATAGCTATTTTATAGGAATGTTTTTTAAAAAGTCTCTAAGGAAACTGATTTTTGGCTTTATTTACTTATTGTATAGAGAGACTTTTAATAGTCATTCTTTAGAAGTATTATGCTCATTTATTTATTTATTGAATCTAATATTTCCATTTTAAGTATTTGAATAATAAGAGAGAAAATAGACCACTTTAGGATTAAGGTGAAATAAATTAAAAAGACCTATAGAGTTACTCCAACCCAGGTTTGAATTAGGAAATGAGAAGCATCAATTTTTTAAACCATGTTCAGTAATTGCTCTTTAGTTTGGATCAGATGTCAAATTATTACCATTGTAAAAACTTGATAAGGGAAATTCAAGCAAGACTGTTTCCGATGAGTAGTTTTAGTTTACTTTCTAGGAACAGGGCCAAGAAGTTGTACTTTTTAACTTAAAATAAAATGATGCATGCTAATGAGATACTGTCACTGAAAGTTTGAAATGAAATGAAGCTCAGGGCCTATGGTAGGTAGAATCAAAATTAAAGGGGTTAGTTCTGCATCAGGGTTAGTTTACTTTCATAAAAAAAAAAAAGACACTTCCTCTCTCACTATTGACTGATTAGGTGTGAAGTGTGTATATGTATGTGTTCATTCTTTTTTTTCTCTCTCTCTCTTTCAGTTATTGGTGCAGGTCCACAGCACCATTAAGCTTTTTTTATTTTTTCCTAGTAAGAATCAAGAAAGATTTGAACATGATGATATACCTGTATGCTCTGAAGTACATTGTTCTTCTTATGTAATATGATTTTGTTGTTAACTAGAGTAATGAATTTTAGTATCTCAAAGATTGGGCATTGTACTTTTTCTACTTTACAGATTCAAGCTAGTGCTTTCATTTATCTTGCTTTTGTATTATGTAGATGCTGCATAACTTTTCTCTGATCAATTTGAGTAGAAACTATGGCAAAGTGATAGTGTACTTTGTAAACCCTCAACATATTTATTTAAGGAACTTCAAAGAGAAACAAAGGGTGTGCACTGTTTTACTATATTGGCTTTCTGAGTTTTGGCTGGTTTCCCAAATAGCAATTTTTATATTTAAAAAAAAAAAAAAGACAGACTTAACTGCTTGCAGACTTTTCACGCATGGAAGATGAAGAAAGCTTCTTTTGATGAAGTGTAATTATGTCCAAACAGAGCTGACCCCCTCCCCCTATATTTCTTATGATCTTAACTGAAGAAAGTAGGATTTTTCCTTTGAAGCAGCCGGGACTTGGTGGAGGATCTGAAATGCTACAGTCTGCTGCCAGAGGCAGGATGGAGAAATTGGTCCAGACTTGTCTTTGAGACTTAGATGGGGAGTGGGGGGAGCGGGTGGAGAGAGAAAGAAAAATTGATTTATCACTAATAATAGATTTTTATATCTCTACATTAACATTATATGAAAGGAAACAGTAATATTAAGCTGAAATGAAGAGTGAGATAGGACAGAGAACATTGATAAGGGATACCACTCTTTGGGGAGAAAAAAAAAAAGGTCAGTTTTTCAGTGGCAGGAAGCTCTTTAACCTGCCTGTGTACCTGACCTGCTTTCTAACAGACTCTTTCTAGCTTCCTCTTTGATTTTCACACTTCTGTATTTCTCTTAAGTTATTAAGTCTGGATCAGCACGCTGCTACCACTGTTATTTTCCCCCAGCTATTTAAACATTTCTCTTTTCAGTAGCATTTGAAAAATAACACCAAGTTCCCCAAATTATTATAGTTTTTCTTTCCACCGGTAGAAATAAAAACTCTCAGAAATTGAAAACCAGTTTTGGATTTATCAAGGCGTCATATCACTACTTACTTTGGCTTTATGGGTTAACTCATGACCACAACTTCTGGAAGTGCTTTGGAATAAAAGTAGAACATCAGTGAAACAGTTAGGAGTGGCTTATGTGTTCTCCTTGTCTTTTGTATTTTAAACAGAGAATGTAAGATGCCTTGGGTCCTTAAGCTTTTTTGATGTGCATCCTCACTTTGGACATCAAGCATGCTGCTTTTAATTTACAAGCATTCTAAAAAGCACCTATGGTATACAGAGCCTGGGACTTTGTCAATTTAGGCTGCAATCCCAGCTTACAGTCTCAGCCCTCCTGCTGACTGTTCCTGACAGCCCCTCAGGTTAGGTTGGAATTGACTTTTAATGGCAGTTCCTATGTTTATTTGAGAAAGAAATATATGAATGATACAGTAAGAGCCTGCATTTTAAAGTAGGAGCCTGAATTTTTATCATTTATAGAAAGTGATAAAAAGTGGGATTTGGAAAAAGTTTTTTTTAACATTAAGGAAATAATAAATACTCACATAAACACTTGACTTAGGAAATGTATTATTATTTATAAGGTGGAGAACCAATTACCTAGATGGGTGGTAGTTTCTGGAGCACTACCTTCATGTTCTTCCTGAAGGAGCACAAAGAAGGGGAAAGAACCTCCTTGATTTTTGTTTTAGTTGTTAAAGTACATCTTGATCCTTAGGATTTGATTTTAGAAGACTGTAGTCATTTCCTCCTCCCAAGCCCACTTCTTTTAAAAAGAGGTCTTCATAGAAAACGGGTTCCACTTTGAACATTTAGATGCTTTATCCTTACAGAGTGAGTTCTGTACTTGGCTTCTGTCCCTCCGTGAGGTGTTTCTCTGAATTTGGGATCAGCATCAATGATGTTTAACATCCTATGTAAGTTCCACAGGTCTCAACTGGAAATATTCTCAGAACCAGTTGAAATAAATTCATGGACAGTAGCTCTAGCAGGTTATTTACAGACGTTAAACACACTGGGGATATATACTAGTACATCCTCGATATGTTGAGATTAGCCAGGGATGACAACTACTTTCCAAGAGATGCAGTTCTGACTCACAACCATGGATATGACCCAGGATGGCATCTCTTTATGGTTTCATGTAAATTAGCGTTCGGGCCTAGGGAGTCCGCCTGTTCCCTCCTCCAGACAGATCTCCCCACTGTGTTGAGGTCCTGACCTGGATCCAGTGGCTTTCTATTCAACTTTCTAATCTTGATTTCTGTGGGTTTTACGTTTTCTGTAACTAGTTTAGACTCTTATTCTTCTGGTTAGTTTTAATGTATATAATAAATCCTGTTCTCTAATGAGATAATTAAACCACTTACATCCATGTAACATCCAGTATATAATAATGAGCTATGATATATTAATGACACTAAGAATAGATGCTTTCATCATCTTGGCCAAGATTGGGTGTTAGTAGATTTATATTTACTGTTTCTTGGTCTTATAGAGTATATTGGGACACATGTAGAAATAAATTACCTATTAATTTTTTTTTAATGTTTTCTGGCAATGTTAAAAAGAAGAGCATTCATTGTCGGGTATGGAAGAACTAGGTTCAGATTCTGACTTTTTCCACTTATTAGCTGTGTGGGTAAATGACTAAAGCCTCTCTGAGCTTCATTTTTTTTTTCATATGCGAAAAGAAGGTGATAAACTTAACTGATAGGATCAAATGAGGTCATGTGTATGAACCTGGCACTTCATAGGCTTTTAATCAATATTCATCTTCCCCTTCCTTGCATTCCTGTGTTTTCTCTCCCCCCCTTCTCTTGGGTATAGAAAAGTATAGCTAAAGAGACTTAAAACTATATATCCTGAGTAACAAATGATGTGTGTCTTAAACATATTTTAGGAACTTATATGGTTTGGGTTGAAAAGAAAACCCATTCACTAGACTTGACAGTCAAAGACCTGTTCCGCATTAAGCCTTGTATATAACCTGTTCCGTATTAAGCTTTGAAAAGATTGCATTAAACTTTGCATTGATACATATTGTTTCAGATTTGTGTTTTGATTTAATACCCTCAGCTTTCAGTAAAGGGAAAAAACAGCCTCTGACCAAAAAACAAAGCAAAGCAAAACGAGCTTTGTAAAGGCCTGTTACAGACCAGGCTAGATGAGTGCTCTGGCCTGAGATTGCTGAATGTTTTATCGAGTCACTGTTTCACGCCCACCTTTTCCTGTCTTGTAACAGTTTGCAGTTCTGACTATCTGACATGACTAACCGTTGCAAATCTAACTGATTACAACTGTCAGTGAGTCTGTGTAACAGAGTCTGGTATCCTCCGCTGGAGAAAGAAAGAAGCCCTAATCTGCTACCAAACTTTGCCCTGTCTTTCCCCCTCCATTCATCACTTGTAGTTCATTAATGAGAAACATCAGATGTAATATTTCCATGAAGCACCCCTCTGCTAAAAGCAAAACTTCATATTTATATTGGGAGGTGTTCTGTACATTGAGCAAAAATCAGTCACTGTCAGGGGGTTATTTGAAGATTTAGCAGCAAGGATGTATGTTAGGGGAGGGGTGGGCAGGGAGGAGAAAATCTTTGTTCCAGTAACGATGAAATCATCATACCACAGGCACATTAAGGCCCGGACAGGAGACACTGGCTCCTGTTAAAATGATTCCCATAAGAACCTTCCTCTTTCATCTTCTTATTGTAGTGCAGTTGAGCAAATGAAATGCTAAAGCCATGTGAAGTAAATAACATAATCAACAGTGATTTACTATTGTTCTCTCAAGGGGTCATGACCTAATCCTAAATAAAGACTTCTTAAATTGTCTGTGCTTGGATGTGTTCCTGATGTTGGAGAAAACTGAAAGGAAGAGAACCTCTTCAAGTGGACCAGGGTTTTTGTTTTCATTACAACTATTGCTACTGAGCAGGTTTTCCCTCTCCTTTCTTTCTTTCTTTCTTTCTTTCTTTCTTTCTTTCTTTCTTTCTTTCTTTCTTTCTTTCTTTCTTTCTTTCTTTCTTTCTTTCTTTCCTTCTTTCTTTCTTTCTCTCTCTCTCTCTCTCTCTCTCTCTCTCTCTCTCTCTCTCTCTCTCTCTCTTTTTTTTTTTAGATTGGAGCTGCCTTGTATGATACTACAATGAAGATGAAGCTCTCAACACTCAATGAGTTCACTAACTTCCGAGAGTGGCCATCAAAGAGATTCTATCTTAGAATAGGGCGTCTTATTTGTCTTTGTTTCATTACCAACTCAGAGATAGCTTAAATGAAGTTTGGACATCTGTGCTGTTATATTGTCATCAGTATTATCTTCTTATACTCACCATGGATTTTTCTCTTTTACATCTGCAGGCAAGAGTTTCACCTTGACCATAACTGTCTTCACCAATCCTCCCCAAGTAGCCACCTATCACAGAGCTATTAAAGTTACAGTGGATGGACCCCGGGAACCCAGAAGTAAGTCCTTGCCTTCCTGTTGGAAATGGTAATAGAGTTTGCACAGACTTTTTGAGGAAATTATCCCAAATAAGGTAGTGCCACTTCCATGTAAACAGTTTCTTTGTGAAGTTTGCTATCTGCATGTATATTTAGTGAGGGACAGTTAGTACAACTTCACAGATAGTAGAAAAAGAAATTACACTCTTAACCTTTGCCACAAAATTGCTAAGGCCTACATAACTTTGAGAAATGAGTAACTATTTTCTAAGAGATTCTACTCATCCACTGTACCCACTAGCCAGGGCAGATCAGACCCATGAGAGCTGAGGAAGAAAATAATAAACTGAAAACTCTTGAGCTTAGTCAAAAAGCATTTGCGTATGTTTCCCATGGTCTAAGAATGTGTTTTAACTTTTTACCTCGCCCACTCAATTCCCTTTATAAAGAGCACACTGCTAATTACAAAGAATGTATTTGCAAACGATAACTTGCTTGATTGTTACAACACTGTTGTTTGGTCATGTTCTAGTAATTGTTATAGATAGTTTCTTTTAACATATAGAGTCCAACCAGGTTTAAATCCATCTTGGTTTATTTGTCTGTCTGGGCATCCAGAAGGTTTAATTAACCAGCAGCAGTTTAAGGAAGTGCACATAATTCGTTTGGGCTAATACACATTTTCCTCTTAAATCTGAATTGAAACTGGTTTGGTTTCCCCCTCCCCCAAACTGATTTGAACAGACTTGACATAGCAGCATTTAAATGTATTTAGAGATTAATGATTATTTGCCATATACAACATTAAAAATTCTGTGCCAATGGAAACATCGCATAGGACTCTGCCTTTGATGAGTGAATACATCGGAGACCTAGCCATTGTGTTCAGAGTTTAGTTTGGTTTGTGTGGGGGTACACCTGGCAGAAATATTTGTTATATAACAATACACCTGCCTAGACAGGGAGCGTGGCATCTCCTTTCTTCCCCTAAAACCGAGAGAAACGGGCTGGTGAATGGTGCCTCGGCCCAAGTGGGAGCATACGGTGCCTTCCGTTCCTCCTGCGGCTGTCTCTCTTCACAAAAGCTGACTGCTTGCCTGAACGAGGGAGGTTTCCTGCCTCAGAAGCCGGTCTTTGAGGTTTTTCTTTTCTCCTTTCATGTGTATGGCTTTCTTCCAGGTTCCCAATGTTGGGTCAGTGCTGGCCCTGTCTGTTCAGTTTGAGAAGGTCCTATTAGGCGCTAGCCATACACTTGTCTCCAGCTGCACCAAGTCTCCATGCCTAGGGGCCAGTGGTTATGCAGTGCAGGGGAACAGAACAGAGCAGGGCTGTCTTGCCCAGTTCGGGGCCTTGCCTGACTTTTCTGGACTGCCATAAGTCTGGGGTGATGCCTTAGGATGGGAGACATCTTCTAACATTTGATCTAATTAGCCCTTGAGTTCCTGAAAAGGCAGGGACATCCATTTTTAGTAAGGCACAAAGCGGGAGAGTAGTCTTTGAACATTTAGCCCTACGAATACTTATCTTTTAAAGATGTTTCCTGCCGATCTCAGCTGCTTTTCGTAGTTCTTGGAAAAACCATTATTGTGCGTGTGTGTGCGTGTGTCTCTGTGTGTGTGTGTCTCTGGGTGTGTATCCGTGTGTGTTCATACACTCAAGACTTGATGCTTAAAAGCTGATGAGTGGGAGAGGAAACAGGAGAGGTGGGTGCTGCCACATTCTGAAAGATGTGACAAAAGGTAGCATTGGGAAAGTTACTTCTCTTTCAAGTGAGGATAACATGACTTTGTTCCAAAGAGGCTGTTGGCAGTATTAATTAGTTGATGGGCTCAATGCCCTGTAAAGGCAAACAAGTGAGGATTAGGGGTAGCAGCGGTAGATGGTATGTGTGTGACCTGAGATCAAGCTGTGGGTGCTGCTGAGGGTGCGAGGGGGAAGCAGATACAGATCTCGAGTGGCAGACCACTGCCCTAGATCAGCCTGAGTGACATTTCTCCAGAACCAAAAGTATCTGTGAAAATGTGACATCATTTCTCTGACATCATGAGGTGACTAAGTGTCCGGATATAGGGATGGGTCTGGTATCAGTAACATCTTAACCTTACAACCTGGACCTACTGTGCTGGGTTATTTCCTTCTGCCCTGCTCTTGGCCACCCTGGGCACTAAATATAGTATTGCATGCTTCCTAATATTGTTCTTTAATTTTGAGACTCACAGATGTGAAAAATGCCCAAGATTTTCAATTTTTTCGACTGTGAGATGGATTAGTGTGTGTATATAATGTTAAATGATAAAACTTCTAGAACAGCGGTTCTCAATCTGTGGGTCGCAACCCCTTTGGGGGCCGAACGACCCTTTCATAGGGGTCGCCTAAGACCATCGGAAAACACATCTATAATTACATATTGTTTTTGTGATTAATCACTATGCATTAATTATGTTCAATTTATAACAATGAAATTGGGGTCACCACAACATGAGGAACTGTATTAATGGGTCGCGGCATTAGGAAGGTTGAGAACCACTGTTCTAGAACATGGTTTGGCAAACTTTTTCTCTGAAGTGCCAGATAGTAAATACTTTCAGTTCTGTTGCCATATGATCTCTGCTACGAGTACTCACCTCTGCCATTGTAGCTCAAAGGCAGCCTTAGCCAATACATAAATGAATGCTTGTAGCTGTGTTTCAATTAAACTTTATTTATAAAACCAAGCGATGGCTCAGACTTGGCACACAGGTTGTCGTTTGTCAACTCTTGCTCTAGATCAGCGATTTTCAAATAGCATGCTACAAGAATTTTTAAAACATGCAATACCTGACCTCTTTTCCCTTAGATTGTCAAATAAAAAAATGACAACAGCCAACACAACAATAGCTGTCTGGCGTGAATGAATCAAAATTATACCTTTTTTTTTTGTCAGATTGGTAAAAACATAATCTATTTTTTGGTGTACCGCAGAATTTTAGTAATGTGTGCCATGAGATGAGAAAAGTTGAAAATCGCTGCTCTAGATTTCAGAAAGGTTTATTTTATTGACTGTTAACAGAGAAGGGCTATAGAAAAAGGCTTTTATGAGGGGGAAAAAAAGACCATTAATGCAATTGTTTTAGCCTCCTCTCCCACAAAATTATAATTCTTTAAGTAATGGTTGTCATAGAAATAGTGTACATCTGTTTATTACTCTAATGGTTTGAAGTTGAGGATCCTGCAGTATTGATTCCTGTAAAGGAATTTCACTCTTCAAAGACTACTTCTGGTAGATCAGCCATTTGAACAAGGACAAGTTCTGGGTTAACTGGCTGGGTCTTTATTCAGCATAGCTTAGTGATTAAAGGTGTGGGCTTTGGTGTCCAGCTGTCTGGATTGAAATCCCAGCTCCACTTAGTAGTTGTACGGTGGTAGGCAAGTTACCCAACTTCTCTTTGCCGCAGTTTGCTCATCTTTTCAAAGGAGAATGCTAATAATAGTATCTTCTCCATCAGTTGCTGTAAAGATGTTAAATGCTGTGGTGCATATAAAATGCGTAGGGCAGTGATTGTCATGTAGTGGGTGCTCACTACGTGTTGGCTTTTATTACAGCAATTTCCTTCAGTGTCAGGCGTTTGTTGTGAGTTTTGCTTATAGCATGTGTCCAGGAAATAGATACCATCTAGATTCAGTTCTCCAGTGAATTATTTTTTTTTCTTGCAGATGGCTTTACTAATTTCTGCTCATTAGTACATGACACTAATAAGTGTTATAAATTGTGTCTTGAGCAGGTATCCATGCTGCATGGAGACAGCTGTGCAGAGCTGATGACTGTGCAGCAAGGCAAAGTCCGAGAGAGGATGCTAGGGCCCCAATGCCCCCTCTGAGGCCCTGGTTATCAACACATCTGCCAAAACTTGCTTTTCACTCAAAAATCAGAACGGTTTTATCCTTCTGACTCTGGCAGCTGAACCGGCGCTGTCACATCACAAACAACTTCTCTTCTTAATATACACATCTGGCGTTGGCAGTTGGACTCACTTCATAAGAGCACATGATCATCACTCATTACAAGATTAAAAAGTACCCCATGGCATCATTGATGTTTTTTAACTTTGATCTTTCGCAGTTGTGATTCATCTCAGTTATAAAACTTCCCTTTAAAGGAACATAGCCGATGACTTATTAGAACCTTCATCTTAAGTAGCGTAAACATGAAAACGGTGCACATCTTTACAAAATGCCATTCATTTTCTTTGCCAGCTTATCATTTTAAGACATGACATCATACTTAAGATCCCAAATTTGTAAGTCTTGTGTTTAGGCAGGGGGTGTTGACCTCCTGTTGGCAAGTTAGCTCTGAGGAGCAACTGCCGTGTGTTCGCCAGGCGGAGAAGTCCGCAGAGGGGCGGCAACAACCGTAATGCATTTGGAGACCTGACCCTTTTACACATCAGTTTCTATTAGGATCCTGTGTTGCATGGATGCAGTGGGTTCCAACTGCGGTCTGATTTAAAGGATTTCTGCCAGAACGTGAAAACTGGGTTAGCAGTGTCCTATTCTAAGGCGAGGGAAGAGGATGGATGGTAAAGGCGTTGTTGGCTGTGCAGGGGATGGAAAGATAGGCTGCCTTACACGGTCAGCATCCTTTTACCTCTCTTGCCTCTTTTCCAGTTATCTATTGCTAGATAACACCCATCCCAAGACTAATGGCTTCAAACAATAACAACCATTTTATTATTTCTCACCATTCTGTGGGTTGACGGATTCATCTTGGTGGGCGTTCTGAGGTCTCGCTTGGGGTCTTTCATGTGGCTGCGGTAAGATGGTGGCTGATGCTGGGACATTCACGATGGCCTTGTTCACATGCCTGGTGCCTTGGTGGGGTGTCTGCAAGGATAGGCTTGGCTAGAATGATGGACCGCGGGGCCTTTCTCTTTCCACGTAGTCCTAGTGCCTTTCTCTCTCCCCCTGCCGCTCATGTGGTCTCTCCATGAGGTATGTCCGGCAACGTCTCACTTCTTACATGGCACCTCAGGGCTCCCTAAGGTGCAAAAGTGGGGAGATGTCAGGCCTTCCAAAGCCTTCTTAAGGCTCAGAACTGTCATGGAGTTACTGCCTTCAGATGCTGGGTAAAGCCAGATACAGAGGCAGCCTAGAGTCAAAGGGAAGAATCCCCACAAAGATGTGAATGATGGGGGGAGAGTTTCATTGAATCTCCAATAACAGCAACTTCCATGAGTGCTTCGATGGCAAATGTCATTGCTGCAACAGGAGAAATAATTGTTTGGAGGTGCCATTCTCTGAAAGGCCTCTTGACTTTTTAATCTGGGGGTCATTTAAAGGTGACTCCAAGTTTCCATTATAGTAGCTTCATTCTTGATTTGGTAATTATCAGACAAATTACCTTGAGGTGCTTGGTATTAGCAGGTCAGTATCAAGCTGAGCCAGATCAATACTTGTGTGAGAGGAACACATTAGACATTTGAACATAGGGAGGTTATTAGCTTGCCTGGCAACATGGAAAGCCTGTAGCAGAAGTATTTTAGGAATCCTCAAGTGGACAAGCCTGAGGTTTTATA
Organism: Myotis daubentonii; assembly: GCF_963259705.1. Classification (NCBI taxonomy): domain Eukaryota; kingdom Metazoa; phylum Chordata; class Mammalia; order Chiroptera; family Vespertilionidae; genus Myotis; species Myotis daubentonii. The sequence goes on along the minus strand of NC_081845.1, from coordinate 84,027,215 downwards.
CTTTACTAGAGGCCAGGTGCATGAAAATTCATGCACTTGAGGGGAGGAGGGTCCCTCAGCCCTGCCTGTACCCATGAGCCCGGCTTCTGGCTGAGCGGCGCTCTCCCTTTGGGAGCGCACTGACCACCAGGGGGCAGCTCCTGCATTGAGCGTCTGCCCCCTGGTGGTCAGTGCGCGTTATAGCAACTGGTTGTTCTGCTGTTTGGTTGATTTGCATATTAGCCTTTTATTATATAGGATGTCACCCAGCTTTGAAAATTCTCACTTGCCAGCACACCTTCAAACTGGATACCTAACACAGGTGAGTGGGTTTCTAAGAAATTTGTGTCATGGCCCAAGGAAGGAATTCATAGTTACTCTGACAGAGAGACCAAAGCCAGCATCTGTGTACTTACTGCTGGGTTCCTGCTGTCCATCACTGACCAGCCATCCACTGGGACCTGGAGAAGCCCCGCCTTTTCTTTCCCAGGGACCTGGCTTCTTTCCTGCAGGCGTAGAGTGCAGGGCTGCAGTGCTGTTCTGCTTGGCCTCGCTGTGACTTCAGCAGGGCCGACACGTAGGTGAGTGAGCGGTTACCGGGAAGTGCGCGGTGATGTTTGTGTATCTAGGACAGCCTCAGCACCCGGCTTCGCTCAGCTTGTTGGGCTGGAGGCCCTGCAGCCAGGCTGTGCTCTTTTCCTGTTTGCTTCTCCCCACCTGTGCCCAATTCATCAACGTATTTTTATTTTTATTTTTTTAGAGAACATTTTATTCTTCCATATTCTCGAGGCACTTCCGCTTGCAGACATTTCACCTCATCAGCTGAAGGTAGCAGACTTAAACAAAGCAGGGTGGTCTGGACACAGCATCGTCTCATTTTCTCTCTTGCTGTTCCACCCAGCTCTGAGACTGTTTTCCAGCCCAGTACAGGGTGGGGAGAGTGAGGGCTGGGCATGCTCTCTTCCTCATTCCAGACGATGTCAGGGACAGCTCGCTTTCCTCCTGCACTGCTCTGCATCCCAGCTGGGTGAAGGCGAGGCTTCTCATGGTGGCTGGATACCTACCCCATGCCCTTTGTTTGTGCGCCCAGGGTGGGTGCATGTGTAGAGGTTGGTCACGTGGAAAAGAAGGCAGGGACCATCTAAAATGTGTGGGATGGAGGGAGAGCAGGAGAATATTTTTAAGGTTATTTGATACCTCTGGACACAGTTCTTGCATTCACATTCTTGCTGTCTGTGAAGACAATTTGAGAAAAACTTGATAGGCCTTGTACCATACTCGTGATGCCACAGGCCTGAATTTTAGTCCTTCGCCTAAAATTGGAAAAAAAAAAAAAAACACAGAAAAAAAGCATTGGAAAAGCCCTGAACTTCTTGATGTGCAGACTTTACTCTGGTTCCATACTGTCTCTGTGCCCAAGGAATGGACGTTGCGGGTAAATGCTGTATGTTGATATTTACAGGACAGCAAATGTAAGCAGCAGCTTGATTGTCATCAATATTAATTATTTGGTCCCCAGTATAGAAAACATTGTTGAAAACCTTTGACTTAAGAGGCTAATAACAGTTAAAAAAAAAAACTGCCCCCTTTCCCCCTTTCTTTAAGGAGAATGGAGAAGGGGTGGGGGTCAGAGCTCTGGTGGAGGTTAGGTCTGGTGGTCGGTGGAATGTGCTCTTGAGAAGAGCAGTTTTTAATCTCTTTCAGTACTTTTGGTTGTTGACTGCCTGTCAGGAGCTGGGAAGATGGCCAAGAAGGAAATGACACATCGAGAGGCATTTTTTTGTGTTGTGCAACAGTCTGGATCTGATGCAAGGATATATGGCCTGTTTACACATTCCTTCGCGAGCAGACTGCATGGCAGTAATTTAATTCAGCAGCACATGGCATGCTGTAGCAAGGAGCTGTGGCCCTCACATCCTTTCATGGCAAATTATCACAGCCGTTAAAACATGCTCGTGGCCCTCCTTTGCACTCTCCCCTGGCTCCCCGGTTCTGAATGTGCTTTCTCATTGTATTGGACTTGTGTTAACAAGGAGCCCTGGCTTTTACAATAAGAGCACACTTTCCACATGCATGCGTTCCAGCTGATAGATTTACTCTAAATATAGCTCGGCAGCTTTTCCAGCGGTGTGTGTTCTCTGAAAACACACGTATACTCAATCCAAATGTGTCAGTAGTTTGTACCTTGGTGTAGTCAGAAAGCATTCATTCTTTTTTAAAAATATATTATTGATTTTTTTACAGAGAGGAAGGGAGAGGGATAGAGTTAGAAACATCGATGAGAGAGAAACATCGACCAGCTGCCTCCTGCACACTCCCCACTGGAGATGTGCCCGCAACCAAGGTACATGCCCTTGACTGGAATCGAACCTGGAACCCTTCAGTCCGCAGGCCGACGCTCTATCCACTGAGCCAGACCGGTCAGGGTGAAAGCATTCATTCTTAAAACAGTGTTAGGGACTTGAGAGGTTTGTTTGTTTGTTTACTTATTTATTCATTTGAAAATAAAATTGCCTTCCCCAAAGAGATCATTTCTGCTAGCTCTCTGAACCACTTTGCTTCTATTTTGTTTGTCCTGAAGCATTTTCTTCAAGGACTGGACCAGAGGCGAATAGGATACACTTAGAAATAACAGAGAAAAGGGATTCATTGCGTTGCTCTTCCTCTTTGCACTGTCCCTACCCACCATATCTATGGGCTACACGGGGATGTCAACGAAAGCACATCTTTGGTCTTCACATAAAATCTCAAAAGTTCTGTAGAAAATAATTGCTCATGCTTTTCGAGTAACTTTTGGAAATTAAGAGAGTGCATAGAAGCCGTATAGATGGAAGATACTAATTTAAGGTCATATGCAGCAGTTCGGGTAGGAGACTGCATTTGGGATGTGTGCTGAAGTAGCAAAGGAAGGGCTCTCTGTTCCTCCCCAACTTTCCCTGCCACTGTGCATGGGTGGCTACAATCTACGTGCTAGTAAACAAAAGCACAGCATTATAATTTAGGATAAAGGCTTAAATCCAAGGACCCCTAGAAAAGCTAACTCAGACTTCACGTCATAGTCAGGTAAAAATAAGTCACCTAGAATCCTTTGTTGGGGCCAGGTTTGGGGAGATAAAAGGACAGGGAAGTCCTGGGCACCAGAAGGTGAATAGTAAGTCAGGTGTGCAGGGAGGGCTCTTGCTGGCCTTGAGGGCAGTCTTTGCCAACTGTGGGCATCACGGCGTTCCTGCAGGTCGGCCATAGCCGTGTGGGGTCCTGATGCTTTTCAGAGCTGGTGCCCTACTAAGAGCACAGGATATAATTTCAAGTGTTAATTTTTGGTTTTTATATTCCTGTATTTCCCTCTTTTTGCTAATAGTTTCTTTTTACTGAGTATTTCTTATCCTCTAGATACGGGCCAGCTTTCTTCTCTGCTGGTTTGAAAATTATTTATCGTAATAAAATTAGTCACGATCTCTGCCCACCTCCGGAATAATTTAGCATCTTTTAAAGCATCGTCAAACCCTGTCTGCTATTGTTCTGGTCTTATATTGTCATCCTTGTTTTTCTACAGTCCCTGGGTTAGGCATCACCACTGTTCAAACTGTTTATTTGCTCTTTGTCTATATGCTGATTGAGTTAATTGCTCACTGTTCCTTCTTGCACCTCAGTTCTTCCTTCAGGAGGCAGTTTTCTTTCTCTTGAGGTAGATCCTTCGGTGGTTCTCCAGTAAGAGCCTGTTAGTGGTAGCCTCAGCGTTTGATCCTGCAAGTGTCAGCTCTGTGAAGACCGGCTGCCCACCTGATGGGAGTGGAGGGGCGCCCTGCTGCAAGTCTGTCTGCTCTGAGTGCCCAAGAACCACACTGCTGGTCATTCCTTTTGTGCTGACATTTTGCAGGCCATTGTTATCAGGCTTGTTGGAATGGTATTTAAGGGAATGGAACACAAGACAGATCTATTTTCATGGGAGATGGATGGAAGGAAATGTCTGCTCACCTTTCACCCTGGGGAGATCTGAAGAGTCCAGGGCCAGCTGGTGTACAGGTGGGAGGGAGCGTTCCCGCAGAGGGGGAGAAGGCAAAGAAAGGGCATATGCGGAGGAGATGACATCCCCCACTTTACCGCTTTGCCTTGGGCAAGGCCTAAGCTGCTTTGGAACTTTCTATCCAAATCTGTGTTAAAGAACTCCATCGCCACGCTTGATCCTCAGAGGTCGCCTGGCTGTTGGTTGCTCATTGAACAACCAGAGCAGCATTTCTTAGAGGTTGGTATCTGCACATTTTCTGACATTATAGTGGGAGTACAGGACTCAGAAACAAAAGGTACTTCTTTTATGTGGTAAGTGAATCACTGAATGAAGCAGAGGGAAGAAAATAGAGGTGTGGGCTGGAGGAGCAAGGTTTAAGAGAGCCAGAGGCCATGGTGAGGGTAGGACTGCGTCTGGGCACAGTGGATGGTGACTCCCGAGTTGGCTGTCATTGGCGCTGTGCAGAAGGGGCTGGCGGGGAGGAGGTCAGCGGACACCAAACCCAGCTGGCACTCTCTGCCTTTCCTTTGACCCTCGCATTGCGTACGCACCCTCCGCGACATGCCTCTTCTCATTCTTCACCTACTCGGCACGAATTTTCATGAGCTACTACTTGGGTAAAAATGCTACCGTGTATTTTGGTGGTTTAACCTGGGCTCTATGCCTCCTTAGGATTGGCTCTGGAAATTAGTAGAAAAATAGGGGCCCTTCAAGACATTATGAAGATACCAAAGTGCAGGCTACTGTGCTGGAAGGGAGGTGAATTGTAGATGTGTAAGAAAGCGAGGTGATTGTGAAGACCAGGTTCCTAATTCTAGAGGCTTGGTTTCTGTTTCACCTCCTCACCATTCGCTGTATCCTACAAAAACAATTCACAATGTGTTTTGTACCATGAAACATCCCAGTAGCTTAACAGAGAATTCATCTGTATGGGTAGTTTGTATTTTAAGATGGGGGTTCAGTTATGGTTAAAGGGATTGGAGGACTGGAAATTCCTCTCTTGAGACCTCAGTGCTATCTTAGTGATCTTAAACGAATCCCTAGACTTCTCTCCAATACAATTTCTTCATCTTTTAAATGGAAATAGACATGAAGACAACTTCAGAGTAGCTGAGAGTAACTCCTAAGGAATGATCATAAAGTACTTGGCACACATGAAGGGCAACTTAAATACCAAATAGTAATTATGTAGCGCCTTTCTGCCAAGGACTTCCAAACACTTAGACATTACCTCACTGATTCTCTTTACATCCCTCTGAGGGATGCATTATGCATTTTACAGCTGGGTAAACTGAGGCACGGGCATTTGAAAACTCATGCTCTTTGTCACTCTGCAAGTCAGCACATGATTATGAGAGCGGGCAAGGAGCCCAGGTCTCTTTGTGTTCAGTTACTCACTACTCAAACTCCCTGATGCTTTGTCAGTAAAGTGTGGAAGCTCCTGGTGTTGGGCCCAGGATATTCCTGGTTGATGTTACGAAGTAGGGTTACCCAAGAAGCAAATTTTGCTATTGGTGAAATAGCAGTGTTATGACATAGCAAACTAGACGCCTGGTGCACGGATTCATGCACCGGTGTGGTCCCTCGGCCTGGTCTGTGTCCTCTCGCAATCCAGGACCCTTTGGGGGATGCCGGATAGCCAGTTTCAGCCAGATCCCTGCAGGCCTGATCCAGACAGGAGGGAGCCCAATGCTGTGCGTTGAACGTCTGTCCCCTGGTGGTTAGAGCGCGTCTTAGCGACCGGTTGACTGGTTGTTCGGTCGCTTAGGCTTTTATATATAGGTTCCAAGGTATAAGACCTCAGACAGAGAAGGCGTATACGTAGTTTGTGTGTGTGTGTGTGTGTGTGTGTGTATGTGTGTTTTTCTGTTTCATCTTCAATTCATTAAGGTGAAAGTTTAACAGAGCTGAAAACACTGCATTTTATGAGATGAAAATAAGTTGTGTAAGGTAACCATCAATAGAATTTCACTTTGAATATCAGTGAAGTAAAGTCAGTACTTGAACACAAGTGTACTTTAAAAAAAATCACACAAGTAGAAAATGGAGGCAAGTACATGGCACAAAAATTAGAAAATAAAAATTAATCAAAAGAAGAAAATAAAAAAGTGTCCATAATAGCACCTCCAAAGATGACCACTGCTAATATTTTGATGCATAATCTCCTGAATATTTTCTATGACAATGCTAGTATTTTTGTGAAGGGAACAGCAGTGAGGAAATAGCATCAGGAAAATGATGGAAAGCTACAAGTGGCCTGATTATGTTGAATCAGAAAGCAGGGAGAATAACTGGAAATGAGATTAATTGCTTTAAGAAGCAGGAGCAAGAGAGTGGGATTCACAGCATTTTGTGATGGGAGGGCTAGCCTTGCCCGAAGGCCCAGGACTAAATGGATCCGAAGGATCCCTTCCTCCCACTACCCCATCCCACCCCCCAAAACCCCCTCCTCCTTTATAATAGTTGACAGAGCCTTTTTAATGACAATTCAAGATACGCTTTAAAACACAAGTATTTCTGGCAGTGGGGACATTTATTCACTCAAAAATTATTTTTGAGTGTGTACTGTTAGCCAGGTGCCAGGCTCCAGATCAGAGCAGACACGATCCCGCCGTTGAGGAGCCTGCGTTCTATGGAGAAGACAGACAAGAAACGAGTAAATGAACATTTATCTATAATTGCATCTAATTGCGAATTGTGGTAAGTGCTGTAAAGCGCACTGATGTATTAATAAAGAATAATGGGGCATTAGGGGACAGATAGGAGCCGATTCCAAACGTGCAGGGAAAGGCCTGTTTGGGGAGGGAATGCTAGAGCGGAGGGAAAGCCAGCTCCACGGAGAACAGGGCAGAGGTTTCAGGCAGAGGGCACACATCTTATGCGGAGCCCTGAACGCAATCAGTGTCAGAATAAAAATAATAATAATAATTTGGATAGAAGAGAGAGCATTAGAAATGCCCAAATGGTTAAGAAAAGGTTGCATAGAGAGTTGAGTAGAATCAACACACCCAGAAGTTGACTGTTGTATGATTCTAACCAAGGCTGGTGTGGCATGATTGAGGATCACGGGGTCTTCATGTCCATCCCCACTGGCCCCACACCTCTCTCATTTGATTTTTACCAAGGTGCCTGAGGTCCTCCTTGGAATCAAGGCTTTGAGGATAGGGCCTTCATCGTGGTCTGCAAAGGATAAAGTGTTTTAAGGCATTGATGGCTCACCGCTTGGTTTAAATAAGTGGGCCAGGTCAGATTAGCTAGTCAGCGGTTCTCAACTTGTGGGTCGCGACCCCTTTGGCGGTCGAACGACCCTTTCACAGGGGTCACCTAAGACCATCCTGCATATCAGATATTTACATGACGATTCATAACAGTAGCAACATGACTGTTCTGAAGTAGCAACAAAAATAATTTTATGGTTGGGTCACAACATGAGGAACTGTGTTTAAAGGGCCAGGAGGTTGAGAACCGCTGAGCTAGATCCTCATTTTATAACAGACAGTTTAGGGAAAGTGGGTCGGGAAAGACCTTGAAGAGCTCTGGTGAGGAAGACCGCAGGGCATAGGTGGAGGGGGAATGGCTCCTCTGTTGCTCAGTAAGAGTCCTGGGTCCCGAAGGTGTTTTTCTTGGAAAAGGAGCCATAGAAGCAGGTTTGTATTAAAAATAACCCAAACAAAGCAGCAGGTTACCTGCTGGAGGAGATTCTGTGGACTGTGTGAAATGCACCGAAGTAGTCTTGGGCTTTCATGGACGAGGAGCAATTCCAAAGGTGAGCAGGGTTTCGAAACATAAGAGCAACTTGGAAAACTGAAGAATGTTTAGCAAAGAGCATTGATGTTGATTAAAGGATTGTAAAATTGAACCTATAAGGATAAGTTGAAAGACTTGAGAGATTATTTAGCTTCAAGAAGAGGAGACTGAAAAATGACTTAATAACAGACTTCAAAATTATGAGGAGTTATTAAGGAGTGTATGGTGACCAGCTGTTCTGTCTCTGGCACCGTCAGAGAGAGAGAACAGGTTTTTAACTGAAGCATGATAGATTTAGGTTAGATTTTAAGAAGGACTTCTTGACTACAAGAATTGTTAATAAAAGGGGTTACTGAAGGCTGAGGGTGTGACGGGAGGGCTTTTCATTCAAATCCCTTCCTTGTTCTCGATTCTGTGTATATGAAGTTCAGCAAAGCCCCACCTTTCTGCTTTTTAAAATCAAAGGCACGATTTCTGTTTCCCATTATAATTCTGAAGCTCAGAGTCGCAGAGGTTTGTAGACATAAATGATGAGGGTAATTTGTCTTACTTCAATGGCCATTAGAATCTTTAATTGAGAAAAATATGACCAAAAAGAGGAACAGATCTGCCACATGATCAAAAAACGTTGTTATTGATAATCAGAATAGATGCATTAGGAAGAATTTGGGTCTGAGTGAGGGTGAGACTGTTTCGTTGTTAGAAAAGCTCAGGTTTATTTGACTTGAATATGCCAGATAGAGAAAGTAGGGCTTTATGAAGTTGGGTTCTTTTTCTCTGTTCTTTCTCTACCAGGAGGAATTGAAAACATTTCCAGGTGACACCAGAGTTCACATAACCTGGGGCTGTCTAGGTGCAATCCAAAAATCACCCTCAAGGAATGTATAGGCCCAGAGAAGGAAGGAGAGGGGAAATGGGCCGGATTTATTTTTGAAAACAAACCTTTCATGCATTTAAAAGCAGGTAGAGCAGCGAAGAAGTTGAGCAGAGCAGATCTGAGAAAGGCTGGCTGCACGACTATCCATTCCTGCTTCCTGGGTTAACCTTTCTCAGTGAAGCCAGGCCTCAGAGGTTTTGTGTTTAAATTTATTCTTTAATCTTCTCTTTTGCTTATTAAATACCTGTCTGAGCGACTTTTGTAATAATCAATTAGCACACTTTGCAGATGGTTTGCTTTAAGCACTTACAGGTTCCTGATGAAACCAGGAAAAAAACAAAGTACACACACACATGTCGTGTTCTCAGATGTGTTTTTTTTTTTGTTTTGAACTGAGTGGATGTAATTTTCTCTAAAGGGAAAAAAATAATCAAAGAGACTAAAGAGGCAGACTTTGAAACAGGTGACACGACTGGGAAGGAGGCGACATGGGTGTGGTGCTAAGCGAGGGAAAGGAAAAATACTCAGGAAACATATTTTTCTTTCCTCCCAAAATAACCTGGGCTCCTTGGTTCACTAAGCACATTTAGACCCTTGAGCCACTGCACTTGGTCTTTCCACAGCATCGGCTACGTTGGCGAACCACCCACAGCCACGGCTGGGTCAGAAGTCACAACCCACTCCCTTCTACTGGCCTGCTTCCTTCCTTGTCTGGGCGCTTTTCTTGGTGGCCTTGGCACTTTTGGACCTCATTTAGTTCCTTTCATGGTTTCTACGTTTGGGTGTCTCCCACCCCTTACTCCCGGATAATTTATTTGCAAAGCCCCTACTAAGGGGTCTTAAAAATGACAGCTACCTTCTCCGTAGGGAAGGGGAACTTCAAGGGATGTGTGTCCTTTCTTTTCTGCTCTTGAGGCCAAAAGATTGCTACCGGGAAGAGAAATAACCAGACAGAGAGAGATGTGGCTTACTGCTCTCATGAAGAGGAGCCCTTCTCTGCAAACCTAGTTATGGGAAAGTCTCTTCATTACCCAGATGGGCACAGTGGAAGGGCATTTGTCCTTTATTGTCTGCAATCCCTTTGAGATACCGTGAACCGAGGCTATAGTTCCCCGAGGAATAAGCTGTGGCACTGATAATACCGGTTTATCCGAAGCAACAGAAGACCCATTGGTGTGGCCACAAAAACCGGTTGTCTGTTCTTTCCTGAGTTCTTTCCTTCCTTGAGGTCTTTTCGTAAGACTTAGGAAACAAGTTCCCTTACCTTAGAGAATCTGTGCTAGAGAGTGGAGCTTTCTGTGCTCAGGGCTTTCGAGAAGGTGGGACACATGGTCTGACCATGTCTAACATGTGATCCCCAAGGACAGAGGTTTCATAAAGGCCTAAGAGACCAGTGGTTCTCAACCTTCCTCATGCCGCGGCCCTTTAACACAGTTCCTCATGTGGTGGTGACCCCCAACCATAAAATTATTTTCGTTGCTACTTAATAAATGTAATGTTGCTACTGTTAGGAATCGTAATGTAAATATCTGATAGGCTATATGTGTTTTCCGATGGTCGCGACCCACAGGTTGAGAACCGCTGCAAGACTTAAGGGAGCAGGAGGGGGCGATTTGGGTGGCCTGTCAGTGGAAGGCCCTGGGCTTTGATCAGTTCTCAGGGGATTCCCGCAAGGACTCTCCGCGGGTATTTTTAGAACTCTACGTTGGTGGCACAGATCGGACGTAGCAAGGAAATTTGCTGGGGCCTGGGATGCAGAAGTTTTTGGATTCTATAATTAGGAAAGCATAGATGGACAAAATGTAGACTATACGCCCATTTTATTATTTACAGACCATATTTCTGCCCCTTTTAAATATGATTTCTTGGTAGAACCAAGTAGCTGGAATAGCCCAAAATGGAGAGATGCCTTTCTCTTTACTTTTCTCGAAGTTGTCTAGGATCTGTGCTGAGGTTTGATGGTAGTTCGTTGGACACATACTAGTCCAGTGGTGGCATATGAATAGAAGTTGGTTAATAGGAAGGGACTTGAGATGGAACAGCACCAAGCATCCTTTTTTGTGGAGGGTTAACCTTCTATCATCAGTGACAGCTGGGAGAAGCCCTCATGTGCTGTGGAGTCACCACGTCAATCTCTCTTGTTAGGAGAACTCAACTATGAGTAAATAAAAATTTGCAACTGAATTGGAAAGACTCTGACACTGGAAGATGAAATGTAGCTTTTGCAGCGCGAGATTTGTGGCACACACTGACCAGAGGAAGGAAATCTGATGATCTAGATAGATGCCTCTGGTTATTACCGCTGCGCTGTGTGCCTCTGTGCTAGGAACTCAACAGGATGAGTCAAATATAGCTGTAAATAAAAACCTTTATGGGGAAGGGAGAGATCCTTGTGTCTGAAGCAGTAGGTAGCATTTCTAACTAATAAAGGCCTCCTTTCATTCTTTTTAAAATGGAATACATCGCATAAAATGTCTATTGGAAGAAAACCACCTCTCTCCTCTCCTCTCCTCTCCTCTCCTCTCCTCTCCTCTCCTCTCCTCTCCTCTCCTCTCCTCTCCTCTCCTCTCCTCTCCTCTCCTCTCCTCTCCTCTCCTCTCTCTTCTTTTCCTAATACTGCAAAGAGCTCCTGAAGCCGAGCCCTATCTGAGTTCTGTCCCTAGTTCTATCCCTGGTACTATTTGGCCAGTTCTTAGAATGGATTTTGATAGTTTTTACATCAGGAAAATGTTGCCACGCTGGCCTCTTGCACATTTAGCAAGGCTACTGGAAGACTCACAGTTTGTAAATTATTTAAAATAACTGCTTCAAAAATATTCTTATTTATATTTTAGGGTCTTAAATTGTAAGACCTCTGCACATTTACAAAGTCCCTATAGTAACTGAGTGAAATTCTGATGTTGATACTTAGACCCTTTTATTCTCGGTGACTTTGGTAATTAAAATAAGCTAACCTTAGGAAGAAAAGTCAGTTTGCATGAAATAAATAAATAAAGCATACTTGTTTCTACACTGATTTCCACATTAGTCGGGTGAACATTTACAGCAAGCCTGCTCTGTGTCAGAGCCTTGGAGCGCTAGGTGTTGAGGAAATAACTTTGAGAATCTAACTTGAAAGAGCCACAGCAAAACTGGAATAAAGCCAAGGGTTGTACCCAGTTTTATTTTTAACATAACAGGAGATAAAGGGCTTATTTTATAGGGAAACGTGTAGGGTTCCAACTTTTATTTTAATAACTTACAAAAGTTTATGACTAATAAATTGTACGTGTCAGTTGTCAACTTTTTGGCCAAAAACCATGTCTCCTTACAGTTTTCAGTCCCCTTGTCTGCCCCACACCTGCTCTCTGCCCCCATGGAGAATCCATCCTGCAATCTCCTATTTATCTCAGTTTATCTTGTATTTCCCTTCTCTTCACTTTTTTGTCAACCACTAGATCTATTCTCCTTATGAAGCTCTCTTTCTCTCTACCCTCTTCCTTCCAGCAGACAAGGTGAGCACAGCTGCAGCACAAAATGGGCTTCCGAGTACATTTTGATTTGCACGAAGGGTTCCAAAGCTAAATCGAGTGTAACAAACCTTATCCAATTTAAAGTGTGTGTGTGTGTGTGTGTGTGGTGTGTGTGTGTGTGTGTGTGGTGTGTGTGTGGTGTGTGTGTGTGTGGTGTGTGTATGTGTGATGTGTGTGTGTGTGTGTGGTGTGTGTGTGTGTGTGGTGTGTGTGTGTGTGATGTGTGTGTGTGTGTGTGTGTGTGTGTGTGTGTGGTGGTGGTGGTGGTGGGGGTAATAGGAGGTGTCAGAGAATAAAACTAAATTCTGAGTTCCTGAGGCTCTGCGCTGGATGTTTTCTATCCATTAACTTCTCTTTTATAAATGAGCAAACTGAGGTCTCAAGAGGTTGCATTACAGTAGGGAGTCAACTCTGTTTTCTGACTTCACACCAGGAGTCAGTTCTTTTTCTGCTGCTTGATGACAAAGGCTTTGAATATCTGTGAGTAATTTTTAGGGGAAAACTTTATAGCAGAGGTTTAGTCAAAAACTTTATATCAAGGTTGAGTCAAATCTAAACTAACTTAGAGCCTCAAATATAATTTGTGGTCCTTTGGCTGGTCCTTAGCACAGTGTGCTAAGGTGAGGGGCCAGGGTTAAGAGGTCTCTTAGGACAATCAGCCATGTAACTCTGGACTCCTCTGGGTCTTGTTCATCTTTACCTAAGTCATCTTTTCCTCTTAGAGAATTTAGAGTTACTATTAGTCACACAAAAATGAATATTCTTACCTACTATAAGGATTTGTTTTTTCCTGCCAGTCTTTAATGCCACCATGGGTAAATGCCCTGCCATTGTAGAGAAGCAGTAATACTTTTAGTTTCAGTCGTTTGTGTGGAAAATACCCTGTTCTGGTGAAAATACATTTGTGGGACTAGTAACAAAGGCACATGTGATGTTCAGTACCGCTCCACTGTTCTTACATTTTCAGTAACATTTGTTTTTCAGACATAATATATTAAGAGCAGTTTTAGGTTCATAGAAAAATTAAGAAGGCACAGAGATTCCCTTGTCCTCCTCCACCCACCCCACGTGCACAGCCTCTCCATCAGCAACGTCCCCCACCAGAGTGGTACGTTTGTTACAGTTGATGAACCTACATTGATGAACACATGCTTATCGCCCAAAGTCTTTATTTTACGTGAGGGTTCACTTCTGGTGTTGTACATTCTACGGGTTTGGACAAATGTCTGATGATTTGTATCTACCATTGTAGTATACTTGGTAGTAGTTTTACTTCCCTAAAAATCCTTTGTGCTCTGCCTGTTCACCCCCTACTCCCGGGAAACCCCTGATATTTTTATTGTGTTCATAGTTCTGCCTTTTCCAGAATGTCATATAGTTGGATCCGTACAGTCTGTAGCCTTTTCAGATTGGCTTCTTTCACTTAGCAATGCGCATTTAAGGTGTCTCCATGTCTTTTCATGGCTTGATAGCGCATTTTCCTTTCTTTTTTTTGAGGGTTTATAACAAAATGTTATTGGTCTTTCATATTGGTGTTTATATTAACTGGCTTCTTACGAGTACCAATGCGATTTGGACAGAAAATGCTTTCTTTGGCTAAATTTTACACTGAATTTACTGAATTTGTTTGTTGAACAGACAGTGCATTTCATTTTAACACCGAATAATGTTCCGTTGTCTGGGTGTGCCACAGCTCATTTATCCACTCACAGTAACATTTGTTTTAACTTAATTACTACCTAAGAAACGCATTTGTTGCAAAAGTTTCAGAAAATTTAGATAGCATAAAGAAGAAAGTAAAAGTCACTTGAAACTCAATACCAAAGATAACCCCAAGTAATATTTTGATGTATTTCCTTTTAGTATTTGTTGTAAGTGCATATTTGTGTGTATGCATGTATATTCATACATACCTTTTATTTGATAAATTTCAGTTCATAGCTTCTAAACTGATTTTATTTTTTAATTATTAGAAGGAATTGGGCTATACCCTAATTCTTAATCTCAAAATGGTAAATCTTCTATTTGGTAAAGGCAAACATTTTAAAATTCACTTTATAAAAATTAGTATAAAATTTCCTATCTTCATTTTTAAAAAATATCACAGCCTACAGGATGACTTATTTTTTTGATATCAGAATATAACTTTTGATTGATTGTACATGCTCCTCCTTGCTTTTCTTTTTGTTTCTTTCCCCTTTCATCTTTATTCTGTTTTGTAGCTGCTCATGTGATGTCTGGTGTGCTAAATGACCCAGTATATGTTGTGCTGGGTGCCTTAATCTTGCTTTGAGGGTCCTGTGGGTCTCTTCTTCCAACCTCTTTGAGGCCCCATCTCTGCATGTCCTTCTTTGGAGTGGTTCTGTGTGCCTTAGCTTAGAATTTGCAGATTTGCCTTTGAGAAAACTATCATATTCTATATTTGTGTAGTTTATAAAATTTGTTAACGCTTTTGATTTCACAATAACCCTGTGAAATGGGCAGAAAAGATGCCATTTTGCAAGTGAGGAAGAAGTATTGAGAAGTTAAGGGACTTGCCCAGTGTCACACATCTCTGTTGAACATTTCATATTTACAAATGGTTTAGTATGACTCAGACTAAATGCAAGAGAAAAGGTTCCAGATGAGGATTTAAAGGAAAGTGAGGAAAATATTCCTGGACCCAAACTAATTTCAGGTTACTCTAACTAGAAAAGCTAACTAATTTTTATATACTGTGTGTGTGTGTGTGTCTGTGTGTGTGTGTGCGCTTGTTTTTGTTTTTTGGCAAAATTCGTAGGAATCAAGTACAAGTGAAGGAAAAATTTTAGGTTAATTAACATGGAAAAAAGATGTAAGAAAAAAGATTGTCTCTTTAATGTAGCTGCTCGTCATTACCAGGAATGGAAGGAAAACGTAGTTTTCACTTTTCCCAACAGAAAAAGGCTGTGGACCAGCGGTAGCTGAATCAGTGGGCAGAGTAGTTCTTTCTGGTCCATCTCCATTGGAGTCAGTAGAAGGAAGATCCAAAATCAGACAATGGTTTTGCCTATTTCTGGAGTTCTAGAAACATAAAGGATGACAGAATGTAGATTCAAGATTCTTAAAGAATCCCGAAATCTACAATATATCCTCAGTTCCTAAGGAGATCTGGAGATTAAGAAGCATCTTGTTCAGCAGATACCTTGTTTTTTTAAGCTACTTAGTCTACTTGGAAATGTAATCTGAATTACTATTATTTTTATTCAAAACTTGTGAAAAGGAAACCAGCCTTTCCTGTCTGACTTCTAATGCCGGGAGGAGGGGGTGGGGAGGGAGGACTAAGTGAAGTAGAGAAAAAGAAGCAAGGACTCTGTGGGGAGTCTGCCCAACAGAACAAGGCAGAGGAAAGAAACCAGGGCAATGGTGACTTGGCTGAGGAGGGTCTGTGACCGAGAGGAAAAACTAGAGGCTCAGTCAGCCATTGGGGTCAAAAGCTCTGAATAGTCTGCAGAGGTGATTCTAAAGTGCGTTCTTCCCTGTTATAAGACAAGAGGCTTACAGGCACAGACTAGGACAAATGGAGATGCCCTGAGTACATGGGAGCGCAACAGAGGCAATGCTGTGTTCTGGGGTAGGAAATTAAAGCACCTTACAGGAGATGCAGAGTATTCATTAAGCATCTTAATGTCTTGATGAAACTAGAGTTCATATTTCACTTTGGTAACAATGAAAAAAATCAGAAATACTGGGTCACTTAGGAACCAACTATGATTACTTAAATAAATTATACATTTATTCAGTGCCAAAAGGTGTTAACTGGCAAGTACAGCATGACCTTCTTTGGTTTCTAATCCTTCTTACCCTGTAAATAAATTAAGTCAACAAAAATAATTTCATGATTTTTTTCTCTCTGGTATAAAATTTCCATTAAAAATACATGAATAACAGACTGCTAACAGAATATTCCAGTTAGCTCAATGAACCTGTCAGCTTTCACATATTCATCTTATAAATAAAACCTATAGGTTGTAATCTGTGGCAGGAGAGAGAGATTTATTTTAAAAAACTAGAGGCCCAGTGCACAAACTTTGTGCATTCCTTGCGGGGGGCAGTTTCCCTCAGCCTGGCCTGTGCCCTCTCACAGTAGGACATCCTTAGTGCTCCCGCCACTGCTGCTGCACTCACCAGCCTTGAGCCCTGTGGGAGCTCACTGACCACCAGGGGGCAGCTCCTGCGTTGAGCGTCTGTCCCCTGGTGGTCAGTGCATGTCATAGCGACTGGTTGTTCCGCGTTTGGTTGATTTGCATATTAGCTTTTTATTATGTAGGATGATTTGGACATATTACAAAACCTCCCAATACCCAAAAATTCCAGAGCTCTGTTACTTGTAATGTTTTTGATTTGAGATGTGGGTGCTACTGATGCAAAGTCTCAAGGTCCATATTCCATCCTCTCCGAACAGACTGTCAATAGAGACAGGTCGCTGTTCTTTGTTTCTAAAACCTGACAGAAACCTGTAGCTTTGAACCACTTCCTTCTTCTTTCCTGTTTCCTGATTATCCTTTCACCTTTTGTATGGAATATTTTTCAGTTCTTATTTCTATCTTCATTTCTTGAGTTAAAATGCCATATCCCCTCTTTGCTCTCAACCTTTACTCTTCTGTCTTTTAGGTGAATTTACTTCAGCTTGGGTTCTTGGCATAGGCTTGACATGTTTTTATTTATTTTTATACCTTTTTATGTCTACATACATGATTTTCCATTTTCAATCAGATAGAACTATATCCCCTCAGGACAGCGACTATGTAAATTAATTTTCTTTGGGGAAATCTGCATACATAGAATAACCTAAAAATAACTACTTGTTGAATATCCTTGAAATCCGGATCCCGCTTTTCTTTGCATTGCTCAAATCAGTCAATCAGGCATCTACATTTTTTCTTGAGCATCTACTAGTACTGTGTGTCCATAACTATGCCAACTACATACAAATTTGGAACACAAGGCACAAAGTTCTGCCCTTAAGGAATTAAAATATGGTTCAGAAAATAACACTATAATTACCAAATAATTAAATAAATGGTATTATTTATTCAATTGTCTGATGCTATCACACATTCATTCCTTCAACAAGTATTTATTGAGTCCTGTTCTATGTTAGACATTCTTCTAGGTGTTAGGGATATAACCTTTAATAAAACACACTTTTCCCTCCTCACGGAGCTTGCATTCTGTTGGAGATGCAGTTAATGAGGAAACATAAATATATAACATTCAAATATGCAGGTAGTGATAAGTGCTTGAAAGACAAATGAAGCAGGGTAAGGGGATAGAGATCATGGAGGGGAAGTAGATGCTCTTTTATGTAAATTAGGCGGGCTTGCTGAGGGGCTGATATTTGAGCAGGGACGTGAATTAAATTAGGAAGTGAGCCACCTATACCTGTCTGGGAAAGAATCCAGGCAGTGGAATGTCAAGGGCAAAGGCATTGAGGCCAAGCTCCTCAGTGTGCTTAAGGAGTAGCAGGTGTGGCCAGTGAGGCTGTAGCAGAGTGAGGGATTGGGCAAGTGGTAGGTGATGAGGCCACAGAGGCAGTTGGTGGCAGGGAGTGGTGCCGGAAGGCCCAGATCGTGAAGGATCTAGAATGTGAGTCAGGTCAAGGCTGAACTGGTATTTAAGCCGGGGGACTGGAAGAAACATCTTTTGGATAGAGAAAAGAAGAGGACCAAGGACAAAGTCCTGGGGTAATTCCCAACATTTGAAAATTATAATTGAAAGGAGGAACCAGTGAGGGAAACTGAGCAGGTATAGTCCGTGAGTAGGAGGGGCCCAAAAGAACATGTTATCCAGGAAGCAAGGGACTCAGTGTTCAAGAATAATGACATCAGCTGAGTCAAATTCTTCTGACCAAGCGCTGCCCCTGGGTCTGGCAAAGTGGAAGACATTGGCAGTCTTGGCAAAAGAAATGTCAGTGAAAGGACAGGTTCAAAAGATCGTTTGGCACACACAATACGATATACAGATGATGCATCTGAAACCTATATAATTTTATTAACCAGTGTCACCACAATAAATTCAATAAAATTACAAAAAAAGATTGTTTGGTGAAAGTTTAAGAGAAAATGGAGGTGAGAAGGTGGGCAAAGGTATTTAGAAAACGAACCCATTCAGTGTGTTTTCTATGAGGGGATTAGTGAATGGGGCAGAGACTGGAAGGGAATTGGCATAATGGAAAGACCATTTGTACTCAGTTGCAAAACTGGAGCCCTGGTGCTGACCCCTCATGAATGAGTGACCTTGGAAAACCATCTTGTCTCTCAGGGCCTTGGCATCTTTAACAGAAACATGGGAGTAATCAAACCTACCGGTAGAGAGAAAGGCCAGATTGGAACAGAAGGTGACTACTGGGGAGAAGAGGACATCAAGTCAAATTGGGCTGATGATGCAGGGCTGTGATGGTCATTCAAGAGAGTCTGAGTTCATGGGCCAGGTTGGAGGGTGGCCCGATTGGTTCTCTTGCAGGATAGTTGAAAGTGGAGGGCTTTGGGTTTCTATATGAGGTGGAACTGCAGGGATTAGAGAAAATTCTACCACTGTCTGCAGAAGACCTCCAGTGTTGTGATACAACTGGGATATTTTAGTTTGGTGGGGGAAGCTGGAGGAACCAAAGACAAGAAACAGGAGGTAAGGAGCCAATGGAGGCAAGGAAACCACCTGGAAAGGTACCTTCACAATCCACGTGTGATGAGAGTCAGGATTGAACCTTACTGTTAGGGAGTTCATGTGCCATTAAAGTGTTAACACCCCAGGGAAGGAAAGTGCATAAGGATGGAGTGTCTCAAGAAGGGGAAACATTCGTGAAATGAGTCCTTGTCAGTCAGTTAACAAGTCTTTATTGAGTACCTACTATGTTCCATGGCACTCTTCCGGGCACCCTTCCAGACTCTGTTCTAAGCGTGGACTGCAGCGCTCTTAATGGCAGGAAATGTGTGGGAGGAAGCCAGACTGTGACAAAACTAGGTTTATGTTTCTCTTTCTTTCTGTTTTGTGAGGGATTACAGCTAACTGGATTTTGTATGTTTTTCTGTGGCTATCACATAGTTTGCTAAATGAATTTGTAATATTTAGTAAATACATTAGCAATATTAATCTGTTGCTGCAGTTTCTATAAAAATTGTGATTTGTTTACACACATTTCTAGCCTTAAAAATATTCTCCCAGTACAGCTGTGGTTAGAATGCATGACCAGATTTGGCTTGCCCAACTGCAAAAGAATACTATCAAATTCGAGCTCTCCCCCACCTCCAGCCATTCATGTGACACTCATAAAAATGAATCATCAAGATAGAAGGTATTAAGATATAAGCAAAACAGGGATTAAAAATAAAGGGAAAGGGGGTTCCATTTCTGACCGTCTCTCTGGAGGAAATTGGGTTAAATACACTGCAGGATTTATTATTACAATCTACACTGCGAAGTTATTTATATCAGTGATAACCGCACTGTTTCTCCTTGGTACTGATGTTCCCCTGGGTCTGAGGTATATTTGGATGAGAAGTCCACCTAGCAATGCAGCTGGGGATAGACGGACCATGAGTGAGGGAGCACTTGAGTTGGCTAAAACCTAACTTTAAGCGTGAGATAGTGAGTGCTCACTAATTTATGAACTATAGTTCTGAGTAATTAATTCATCAGGACTAAGGCTCTGGTTTTAATGGTTTGTGTGGCGACAACATGCCACTATTCACAATAGCGGTTTAAAAACAGTGTGTTTTCATTGGTGGCATTAAAATGATGGACTTGGGTTTGGGTTTTCAAGCAGATATTCCGTGGTTACGATTAATTTCTAGCAATGGTTTTGGAGGTTGAAACCAAAATGTGTACAAAAGTAAACATTTCCCTTTCGGAGCAAGTGATTTGAACTCGAATGAAATGTAAGCAAGTGGGCATCCACTACAAGTTAATTTTGACATAGATGTCTGGAAAGCATCACCAATTAGCATACTTTTTTATGAGCCACAGTGCAATATTGTCTTTCTGTGCTCATGTCAGAAAAGAAACAAGTTATTGTTTGAGCCCAGACATGTACTGGCGGGCCAGGACCCTAGGCTGGAGGCATCCCCATCTGGACCTGCGTGAAGGATACAGGCGCTGGCACAGGCCGCTTCGCAGAGCCGCAGCCACTTATATATGTGAAGTGAAACAGGCGCAGGCCACAGCCAGTTTCTCTGCACCAAATGCTGATCAGTGAGTTTTAAAGGGAAGGAGTCTACCAAATATTTTGGTTTCTAGGTCACTTCTTTGTCTTTCTTTCTGCTCTTAGGCACACAGGAAATAAAATACACGCTGATACTTTCTAATGGAAATAAAATGCGTACCGTTGCTTTCCAATAGAAATAAAAATTTTCCGTAAAGAAACGAGGAAAAGCCTGTACGAGGAAGCATTTATCATCCTCAGGCAATATTACAGAGTGAGTGAGTGAGTTGACTAAGTAATAATAGTAAAGTAATGCTATAAGGTGGGCTGTATTGCTAAATAGGCTAACATTAAGGCATTTTAAGTTTCCTTATTATTCCAAAAGGATGGAGATGTTTCCTTTCTAGCTGGGGAGGAAAAAACCCTTTCTCACATTAATCTTTATTTCATTTGGTATATGTTGGGGTTTTTCCTTGTGTCTGGCCAGTAGAGTTAAGAGTGATGGATTCCCTCAGCATAAGTGTCCTATAGCAATAAACCAAAGAAATGTATATCTCGATGCTCACATTTATTTAAATGCTTTAAAAAAAAACAACCCACACACTAATTCTCTATCCTTTTATGTCTGTTCCCTTTTTCCTTTAGTTTAGTTTCCCTGGCAAGCACAGGGAGCTCAGTTTATTTGTTCCTCTTCTTTCTCTGGATCACGCTGCTTTGAGACAATACACTGAAATATATGCGGCCTGTTCTTCACGTTATCCTGGAAATAAATTAATGGGAATGTTTTTATCTTATTAATTCGCAGGATAAGACCAATTAGACACTGAGTTGAACTCATGGGTTGTGTTCAAAATTAGAAAAATGTTCTCCACAGCGGAGGTGGTTGGGCTTCTAAATGAATATTAGGGTTCTATGAGGCGCTCTGTCTTTTCCCCCTAAGAACCAACACCCAGCTTGTGGTGTCTGTCGGGTTCACAGGGACTAGAGTTCCAGGATGAGTAAGTGAACTGTTAAGTGATTGCTAAACCCAAGAAGCAATCACTAAATAAACACAAACATGTTTTTCCCTCCTTCAGTGGACTAGGATGATGACATGAGAATAATGTAAAAGGAAACACAAACCCTTGACTTCGTTTTGAGAAGTGCCAGCATCCTAAAGCTGTGTCTGCCATGGCCCTTGGGTGGCATGAGCTGCCTGAAACCAGATTTTTGTGTCTTTACTTTGTGCTCTACAGAGCTGGAAAAACCAGCTGGGACCTGTGTCACAGCATTTATCCAATACTTTCTTGCAGGAAATGGAAGAACTTCCTCCTTCAGAATCAGTGAATGATTGAGCCGAGAGATAGCCTGTCCATTCATTTTCTCATTTTACCCTGATGCATGTCCTCAGATCATTCGTTCCATCAGAAGGTGTCGTTTTGATAGCTGCAAGCACCTGTGTCTTAGTCCGATTTACAGTGTTTTTAAGTTCTCTGGACAAAGCCCCTGGGTGTGAATCACAGTACCTCTTGTTGCACAACGGGATCATGGCAGCTCCCTAACTATCTGGAACATTTATCTATCACGTGGCCGCAGCACTGCTGTAACCACAGGAGAGCTCTAAGGGGAGTGACAATGATACTTGAGTTCGCAAGATTTGCCATCTTTTGTGCCGCGTAAGATAAATGTTTGTAAACTGGGGGAAATGCTTTAGGGTTTATGGGTGGCTCTCTTTTGTCTCGACTGTAGTTCCTTATAATTCACCCGGTGGCTCTGGGAGGAGTAGCATGTTTCTGACATAAGGTGACCTGTGTTGTGACATGTTTATAAGCCTTGGCCAAGCCATTTCTTGTGGGCATTCCACAGATACTCGGAAAACTCCCAAGTTCCTATTATGATCGCAGGGGATCTTTCAGAAACATTGCTCAGTGAGGTTTCTCAGCCCCGAAAAAACACACTGGCCAAACGTCTGTGACATTTTCAAGTGGACCCGGTGCCAGCCCGCTGGGCTCCTCCCTGGCACCAGATCCTGGGTGCCTTTCCTGCCCACACTCAGCGTTTGCCTGGTGGGTAAGGCGGGTAAGGCGTCCGAAACCAAAAGAGGGCAGTGAAATGGAAACATCACGGCTTCTAATCCATTTCTCTGAAATGTTAGTGTTTCGTGGTTCATTACATGATCTTTGGGGGTTTTGTATGATTTATTTAGCAGCAGATAAATATGATGGGTCACAAGAATCTCATTCTTCAAGGTCTCTAATTTAATACCTTGTATAGTGAATATTGACACTTAATTGATGGGAGCTGGTACAGATATTCAGTTAAAGAAACAGCCTGGGTCTGGTTGATATGGTCACGACGCTGCTAGCTTGGAAATTTGCCTTTGATTCTGTATCTGCAGCAACTTAGGAAAGCCACTTCATCTCTCCACGCCTCAGTTACTGCAGCAGTAACTCTAATCTTGAGATAGTGAGATTACCATGAATAACAGCTCACATTATATAATGTTCATGACAAACTTAGGACACTGTAGTGACAATGATCTCAATTAAAATGTGAAGAAGAAAAGGCTTGGAGAAGTTAAGTAATGTGCTCAAGTCCTCAAACTCTACTATCACAGGTTGCAAAGCCAGGGTGGGAACTGACGTCGGAGCCTGGGTTCTGGCCGGTGTCTGCGCCCTGTCTCTCAGGTGGTTGTGCAGTGGTCTCTGAGGTCTGCAAGCAGGGCGGCCAGTCTGGCTTCTGGCACCTCTCCGTGGGTGGGCTGTGTGGGCCCTTCAGGTGGTCTAATGCCTGGTGTTTTATAGGAGGAGACTTGGAGGAGTGGGGGCAGTTTATCTCTTTCCCTCTTTAAATCTCACGGAGAGATAAGTCCTGTTTGCAGGAAGCATATTCTTGTTGGAATACTTTATTTCTTAACCATTATAATTTGCACATTCGAGCAGCTCAGCATAGACTCTT
The DNA here is from genome assembly GCF_963259705.1 of Myotis daubentonii. Taxonomy (NCBI): domain Eukaryota; kingdom Metazoa; phylum Chordata; class Mammalia; order Chiroptera; family Vespertilionidae; genus Myotis; species Myotis daubentonii. The sequence goes on along the minus strand of NC_081845.1, from coordinate 84,003,999 downwards.
AGAGTTGTAACCAAGGCCACTGGGACTCAGTTCATTTATTTGACATAAGGAAACGGACAAACGGTCCTTGGCAACATGTTGTTATTTACTTGATCAGTTTATCATCCAAAAATGCCCCTCTTCTGTACTCCTCCTTTGAACAAACACCTTATTTCTAACCACCAAACTTCTCGAGCCACTTAGACTTGTCACCTCCACTTCCTCACACCCACTCACTCCCAGCCTCCTGCTGTCTGGCTTCCGCTCGGGGCTTGAAGGTTGCTAGCAACAGCCCACGCCTCCTCTGGGCAGCCATTCTCTCAGCATCCGCCTTGACCCCTTGCAGCATGTAGCGCCGGTGATTACCTCCTCTGCCTCTGCCTTTGGCTGCTGTCGTCTTGTCTTCTTATTTCCTCCTCTTTCCTTTTTGCTTTATCTTTTAAACTCCCACTTACCTCCTACAAGTAGACGCCACCAGAAGTTCTGTTCTTAGCGCTCCTCTCTCTGTTTCCTTGCTTGCTCATTTATGGCACCATCACAAGAGAAATCATCCCGATTTTATGAGTAACATCCAAATCTTTATCTTACTTCCTATCTTCAATTTCCCCATCTCCCTTAGCCCTAGAGCTAGTGCCACGCAACCCGTTTGGTCTTTGATCTTTAAATAATGTTTCTCTGTAAAAGTTATCCCTTTCTTACCTTAAAATAAGGAACTGCAGTGACAAACCAGGGTTACTGACTGTTCTTCTAGCCACCTGTCTCTTTCCCCTTAAAGTTCTCTTTACACAGCACTGCAGCTCGGCCTTCTCAAGGCTCATCTTTGATCATGTTAACAGGAGGGCTTCATCGTGTGGAACCCACAGTGGTACCCTAGAAGCTACCCAGTCAATTACAGGCTTCCCAGGAGCCTCTCGGCCCACCATCACTTGGCCCCTTCTTATCTTCACATCTCCAATCACTTTCACATGAACTCTAGTCCAGTGGTTTTCTAATGCATTGGAGCTGACACCTTTTTTTAAAAATTTTTTATAACAAATAATAGTGTCCCTTTACTACTCTGAAAAGGAATCATAGCTTTTCTATGTCTCTCTGTTTATCCACATAATTTCTAAAAGATTAATATAATGCCATGATTCTAGCATAACGGACAAATAAAGGAACTTCATTTAAAACATATAGCGACATATTTTAGTGTCTAAATACTTGGAGAAGAGAGTGCTAGAAAACATAATGGACTCTCCAGCTGCTTGGCCATGTGTAGACTCATCTTGAATGTGACAGCTGCAAATTGAGATTGATGCAGGTGTGCATTAGTGGCTCAAATGCCAAAAGTGATGTTACTGCAGGTGAATGCTCTTGGTAAATTCCTAACAAAACAAACTATGCTCTTGTCCTGGTTTCTTGGTAGTTTTATTTCTAGACAATCCAATGTATTAAAACTGTAGGAAAAAATACTTTCTGTTTATATTTAAGTAGGGTTTAGGTTCTAGGCTCAGGTAATTACAACCAGATTTTTTTTTTTTTTTTTTTTTTTTTACCTACTTGAATGCCTGATGGGTTTTCCAACAGTTGTGAAGGATGTGGAAAAACTTCGTTGTGTAGGACTGTCCATGCATCAGCAGGCTAGCATTGTTAGCCTCTGACCACCCAATCACAGTCCTGCACCTCCAATCATGTGACAATCAAAACCACCTGCACAAATTCCTGAAACTTGACCAGCGGTTGGTCCTATCTGTGTTGAGAATCACCGTTCTAGCCAAACAGTTCTCACTGCCTTGCCCTTCCCCAGCTGCGTGTCTCTTCTCACACTCTGCTTTTGCTTCGAATATGCTTCTTCCATCTTTTGAAACCTTGCTCGCCTCTGTAGCTCAAATGGTATATATTCCATGAAGCTTTCCTTCAGGAGCGCGGTCTGCCCGTCTAAAATCTTGCAGCACTCCCCCTCTGACACTACAATTCTTAAAACATATTGCTCCATGTTAGTTATTTATGTATAGATATTACCTTTCAGCTTGTAAGAGCCTTGATGATATAGATCATGCATTATGGGAGGTTATATTCCCCAGTATTTCCAACAAAGTGCCTTGCACATAGTGCATGCCCAATGAATGTATACTGGGTAAATGAATGGATAGTTTAAAAAGAATATTGGTAGAGAAAAACAAAAGGAAAGATTTCTTATGATTTTAGCATTTAAACCTTACTTTTAAAGTGATATTTTCATTTTATCTTCATGTCATAAGCTTCTAATGATACCACTTCATATCAGAAAAGTTTATAAAAAGTCTATGGGTTTGGTCTGTATATATTTTTATACGTGTATTTGTTGGAATTATTATTAAAGATAAGACCTTATTCACTACCCATAGCAAAATTTTGGAACAAAATTAAATCAGCATTCAAACATAGTAAAGAATGTGTGATAAATGTGGCTACGTGCCTCTTTTCACTCAGTTCTGAAATGTACAGATAAAATAGACGTTTGAAGTCAATCAGGATTGCCTGTGCAATTTCCCTGTTTTCCCCCTTTATTCAAAAACCTCAAAACCACTGTGGGTAATTCCCTCAAGATCTACTTCTAACACATGCAGTCTAAAGAGTAAGCAAGATTTCCAAGAACTGAATGCTTTTAACTTTTACTCTTTATACTCCATCCTCGAGCATCTCCCTCCAATGACATGAGCGAGGAAAGCCCAGGGCTCACTCCACCCACCTTTCATCTCTAACTAGAGGAGCATGAAGCATTTGTGCAGTCTTTCCTGCCATGGCTTCATTTTCTGTCATCTTAACTCCATCACCAGTCCCCCGCCTCCTAACAACATCCGTATGAAAGAAATCAGACCCCTTCAACAATGAAAAACACATTTAAGCTACTGCATACCACCATTGCCACTGGAAAAGTAGGCATTATTTTTTCTGTCAATCTAAACGCAGCACTCTGGCAGTGTGTAGTTTTGATGGTTGTGTTTTCATGTATTAAATAACCAGGCACGCCGTAGTTGCTAGTCAACAAAAGTATTGTTTCTGTGAGAAACTTCACAGCGCTTTGTTTATCTGTATTTTTTGAAGTAGGAAGTATTTGTCTTTGAATGTAGAGACCATGTAAAGTGATCCAAGAAAATGATATGGCCAAATGACATGATTAATTTTCATTACTTTCTTTCCATCTCTTGCCTCAGATGCATTTGAGCCTTGCCCAGATTTGATCGAAAAAAAGAAAAACACACAGACTTTGGACAAATCAGCCCTTCTTGTAGTTTGGGAGACAGTGCAGTATAAAGATGTGTTTTGCCTTCAGAGATTTTTTTTACATAGAGATGGAAAGTTTAGAAATGCTAGTACCTGCCAGAGAAGATTACAAAGAAATATATGGTAGCCCTGGCCGGTTTTGCTCAGTGGTTAAAGTGTCGGCCTGAGGACCATAGGGTCTTGGGTTCCATTCCAGGTCAAGGGCATGCATCTCAGCTGTAGGTTTGATTCCTGGACCTTGTCCGGGAGGCAACCAATCGATGTGTCATTCTCTCTCTCTCTCTCTTTTCCCATCCTCCCTCCCTTTCACTCTCTCTAAAAATCAATGGAAGAATATCCTCCGGTGAGAATTAAAAAAAAACCCAAAAACATAGTAAATGTCAGATAAGGAAACAGGTAAGAGTACCGCAAAGTTCTGGGGCAAGATCATTGTGGACCCTGACACTCAGAAAAAGCCTGCTGGCCCCTTCTGATCCCAAGATTGTCTTTTGATCAGATTGTCCTTCTTTGGTGCCAGAATATCTCTCACTTCCGTTTGTTTCTGTTTCATTAAAGCATTTCCTGTTTTCCTTTGTAATTCACATCTTTGAAGAAATACCCCAAACTCCGTAGTTCTTTTTCTTTTTAATATATATTTTTATTGATTTCAGAGTGGGAGAGAGTGATAGAAACATCAGTGGTGAGAGAGAATCATTGATTGGCTGCCTCCTGCAAGCCCCGCACTGGGATTGAGCCCTCAACCCAGGCATGTGCCCTGACCGGGAATCAACTGTGACCTCTTGATTCATAGGTCGACGCTTAACCACTGAGCCATGCTGGCTGGGCCACACTCTGTAGTTCTTATATTTGTTAGCTCAAGACTCTTGCAGGTACTGTGGCTTTGGGGAAGGCAAAAAGTTTCCATAGAAATTAAGTGGATTCATTTTAACTCACTCTTGTCACAACTCTGTCCTAGGGAAATTTTTGTAGGCTTTGTGAATTCATGTCCCAAAATTTGAGATTTAACAAAACTTACATAATAATGGCATTGTGATAATTAAAATGCTATAGCTGTTCAGTTTTGCCAATGAAAGCCAAGGATACTAGAAACCCAACCCAGGATCCATATGAAGCCGGGATACAGAGGGTTCCTAGTGGGAGTGGGGGATTACCACATCTCCCCCTTCTTTTTAGCAGAAGCACCTCCACTTCTCAACTTGGTAAATGGATTCTCACGCATTGGCTTCACCAGATGTGTTACATCAAAGAGCAGGTTCAGACCAGAGGGTTTCCTGACTGGGAGGAGTATGTATGGCTTTCATACAGAATGCTAGTGTTTGGGCGATGTTTATGGATATAAATCAGAAAATTGTTCTATTTTTAAATTGCTAAAAAGCAGGTCTGCTTTGTGCATGATTTTTTCCCTCTGGAAACTCAAGCAGTACCTCCATCCCTCACCCCAGGATAGATGTTGTCTGTTAACACTCACTCTGCCAGGCTCACCGCCCTTCACTCAGCTGAGTTCTGACTTCTTGCTTTGGAGAGCGCACAACAGAGGCTAGTGCCTATGTTTAATAGACGTCCTTGTTTTGTTGTCTTAGCCAGCATACCATCGAAGTGAAACTTTGGTACTGCTGGTCTTTTAAAGAAAAAAGGCCGATAAATGATGGTATGTAGAATTTTTTTTTTTTTTTAATTCGAGAAAATTCAACGGAAACCTGTTTAGCAACATTGTTCTCATGCATGGCCATGGCAAGGCCGCTGCCAGTCGTTTCTGTTTTTAAGAAATTTCAATATTTTCAGGTTTTTTTTTAATTTAAACTTTCTCCTGGATTGTCAGGAGCAAAAACGGCTTAGTGTTGACTGGTGCAAAACGGAGGTGGAAAAGTATGGAAGTGAAAGTGAGCAGAGAGATCGCTCGGCCCCATCAGTGTGGGCATCAGAAACATTTACAAAAGTGAGAAACCAAATTTAAGTCTGGAGTGGCAGCAACAAAGGCAGCACTTCCATCAGTTGTGTGGGATGTTGGGATTATATTCCCCTCGCCCCCCAAAAAGAACATCCTTAGGTTTTCTCCTGTTCTGCCAAGTCTTCCTTCCCAAGCTTTCGATATGTTCTACAGGCCACACACACAGGAGCAGGGCTGTCTGTCATAGAACCCAGATGCCCAGCTGTGGAAGATATTCTTTCAGCAGCATCCGTCTGTTTCTTGGCAAGACCTTTCGGCAGTGTAACGAAAACAGCCCCAGAGCAGCCTCTGGGCCTGCCTGTGGTTATGCTGTGCCGGCGGGTATCTGGTTCCTGCTCTGACCTTGAGGCCTGCACGCTTTCCCTCTCTCCTCCGTCTCTCTCTCTCTCTGTCTCTGTCTCTCTCTTCTCTCTTACTCTTTTTTCTCTCCTCCCTCCTTCCCTCCCTCCCTCCCTCCCTCCCTCCCTCCCTCCCTCCCTCCCTCCCTCTGTCTCTCTCCTCTCTCTGTTTTCTCTCTCTCTCTCCTCTTTCTTTCTCTTTTTTCTTCTCTCTCCCCCCTCTCTTCTCTCTCTCCCTCTTACTTCTCTCTTCTCTCTCTCTCTCTCTCTCTCTCTCTCTCTCTCTCTCTCTCTTCTCCCCTCCACTCCTCTCCACCTCTCCCTCCTCCCAAAGGATATTTGTGATTTTGTGAAATTCCTGTGGACATCTAGAGAAACTTTATTCTTTTTTTGGGTTGTTTCTCTACTGATTCAAACAGAGATCGGTATTGGAAGGCAAAGATTTTAGGAGAAGAAAAGAAGATCTTTCTGCAGGGCGCCAAGTACCCTGGCAAACTAAAAAGTAGCTTTCATGGGTTCACTTTCAAACCAAGTTAATAGTCTGAGAGGGAGAACTAGTTCATTTCATAGCCAACTACTATAATGGAATTCAGATTCAGGGGCAAACTGGTGTAGATCAGCGTATTCTGTTCTTAAGGGAATATTCTTAGGCTTAAAGGGTGGTCTTCTTGAAAGCGCTGTTTAAGAGTTGTATTCTTTGGTTGAAATCTTTATTTTTACAGCATTTGTGTTGCTCCATTTTTGCGCTGAAAGGGTTTTATTTCCCCATTCTCTTGATTATTTTAAGGTTAGCAGTTTAATGTTGCTGAAATTTACACAAAGGAATGGTTCCCCCTTCCTCCCCCCAACTCCAACCTCCCCTAGTCCTCCTACCTGCCAATTGTATCTGAAGTAATTTCCCAGCAGTGTTGTTGACTTTGGGTGATGCAGTATTTTTGGTTCGCTTGTGTGTGTGTGTGTGTGTGTGTGTGTGTGTGTGTGTGTGTGCACGCGCCCTAATATATGACTGGTAATTGATTGTTACACAATTTGGAAGTTCTGTTCATCTCTCTCCTCTTTCCTGACCCACTCAGAGAATTAACATGTGATAGTCAGAGTGTGGGGGGTGCCATATGCGTGACGACAGGTGTTAATCTTCAAGGAAATTTACCTTGCATTCCACCCATTAAGGGTATGGTCTATAAAAATGGCTTAATGTCTCTTTGAAGGTGTCAGCAGGCATGTGTGGACCACACAGAATGGGTTTCACTGCAAGTAATAGAGTGAAATTGTCTGCATAATTATTTTCGTTGGATTGAGAATCAGCAGCCCTCTTTGGGTTCAGGAAATAAACCTCTGTTAAAACCATATGGCACTATTCTCAGAAGAGATGTTATTACAGGGCCACTTCCCTCTGAATTTTTGAGTCAGGAATTCTTGAAAGGAGTCACATATGTCTGAGCATGAATGTCAAGTTTTCTTCCTCCAGTGTAGTTGTGAAAGTCTGATGTTTTCGTGCCCTTTTCACAAATGCCACCACAGCCCGCAGGTATCAGGTCCTGGGAGGCTACCTGACCTGCACCAGCACGGCCACCTCAGGTGGACATGTTTGAATTATTAACTGGGCCAAGGGATTTTGTTCTCAAAAGAAAATAAAAATTTCCCTTAATCCAGTGAACCATGTGATTTGTTAACACTGAAAACACATCTTAAGGTCAGCTTAATTACACTCTGTCTGCCCAAGCCCTTAATGCAAGTTCAGTTGGCCTTGCTATTTTTTTTCTCTTGCTCAGCTATAAAATTTTCCTCTGAACTACTGTCACTAGTAAGTGTGCTCCAGAGTAGAAGCTAAAGTGAGTAAGAGTGAAGTTTGCAATAATGGCTGGGGAATATTTTGCATAAAACCAAGTTAGGTAAATATATTAAACCAGAGGCCCGGTGCACGAATTCGTGCATGGGTGGGGTCCAGCCGGCCCACCCTGATCGGGCTGATCTGGCCGGGCCGGCTGGGGGGAGGGGACACAGGTGGTTGGCCAGCTGGCCCTGCCCCCTGGTCGAACTCCAGGTCAAGGGGACAATTAGCATATTAGCCTTTTATTATATAGGATAACACCCACAATATTTTTATGTGATATATATATAGATTGTGTGGGATATATTTTTATATAATATATATATATTAATTATGTGCTAAATATATATATATGTACACAATATAACATGTACATTGTGATGAACCTTTTTTTTGTGGGGGATGCAGTCTTCTGTTTAGTCTTTTCTATAGAAGGAATATAAGCAAAAGTTAATGTCTGTTCATTTCATTTAATAAGCCTGGAAAATTATCAGAATCTATAGAGCCTAGTCTGGTTGTTGGTAAAGCTAGGAAGGTAAAATGTCTCCTGACTGTCAGACTTCCAATGAGTACTTACTAGATATTATGTCCAGCTTTTCATTTCATATTCTAGAGAGGAAGAAGGTAAGATTCCTATGACTGAGTAGTTAGAAGGCTTTTCTAATGCCTAACGTGTTTTCATGGTGAGAACTGTTTTTTTTTTTTTTGTTTTTTTTTACTAGATAAGAAAGGTTGCTAACATTTAGATTTCTTCAGTCACTGATACATTCTGGATTCATTCATTTATTTATTCAACAAACACTTATTGGGTAGTTCCCATATGTACTTAAGAAAGGACTGTAAGAATTCAGAGATGACTTAGTTGTCTATATGGCCCATTAGAAACTCAGTCTAATGAAGAGATAAAGCATGGATGTTCATGATTGTGTGATAGAAGTGATGGAAAATGGGAAACAGCCTAAAAAAGTGGCAAGTGAAGTGACATGGATGTTTAGAAGCAGTCTTACTTCTGTTTGGGGGGAGGGATGTTTTATTGAAGTGAAGCCATTTAAGCTGAATCTTGAATATCAGTAATTAAACTTACTGGAAGAAATTCTTGAGTGTTAAATTCTAGATAGATAGATGGGGAGTTTCAGAAAACACTAAATCTCTTTTATTTTTATGATAAACTCCCCCAAACCCTCCATCTTAACCCTGGTTCCCTTGGCAGAGGTGCTGATGGAAATTCCAGCATGGCTCAGTGCTTTGGCTCAGGTGGTTCTTCCGACCTAAGCTCTCCTCTCTGTTAATCTGGGGCCTACTCAACATTTGCTGCTAAGTTCAAATGCTGCCTCCTCTAATACTCTAATGATTCTATCTTTCTTTAGTTCTGCATTTGTTGATCTCCTCCATTAGAGCTGTGCCAGGACCAATGTGACAATGTTTTGTTCATTATAGGTGCCCAGTTGAATGTAATTCAGTTGAACAAAGTAGATCAGGTAATTGAATTAACTTTTCAAATACATATTGAAGTTTGTTTTCAATTAGAATTAAGGAATAAAAATGTATACTGTGACCTGGTACATAGAATTATAGACCAGCCTAGGGCCTAATTTTGAATTAATAGAAAAGAAGCTCCCGTTACAAAATCAGTAGCGGTGATAATCGTATTTTTTTCAAGGGAAATCCTAAATTACTCTACAATGTAGCAACTTCTGGAGTTGAGTTTTCATACAGGGAAAAGGAAAAGATCTAGCAATTTTCAGGCCAGGTTGTTGGTTTTCAAAAGTCCTTTTATATGTGTTTATAAGTCAAATTGCTGTTCTATAAATGATATCACTCTTACAGATGGATTCTTTTCTTCCATTCCATATACATTCTTAAGGGTTTGTTACTTTCTGATGGATTGGACTTGCAACTGGCAGGATAAGAAGTCAAATACACTGCTCCATGGGATTCAGGAAGAAACTTTTCTCAGAAGATTGGTTGATTTTAGAGATTGTCAACTGTTGTTTTATGTTTTCTTTTGCTCTCCCTCATCTTTATGCTAACTCCAATCTTGGCATCCCCAGTGTAATATTTAGACTAGAAAAAATGTTGCTTGCTCTCTGACCTGTGCAAGTGATAGGTACAGAGCCTCAGTCTGCCTTGTGACTTGACCCAGAAAGGGCTGGTTGCCACAGAGGTGGGAGGCTTTGGGCCTGGTACTCTCCCATTCCTTTGAAATAGCATGACCACGCTTGAACTCAGAAGGTACTGTGCATGCTTATAAGCACCATTAAAGGTGTTCTTATTGCAAAGATGCCCAGGAGGCGCCTGGGCAGTTCAGGAGAGGCTGCGGATGCCTTTTTGGATAGTCACAGGAACTGGAAGCCATTGGTGTTGATGAGGTTGCTCAGGGAATGGGTACAGAACGAGGGGAGGAGAGCTATCCCTTTTTCCATTGCAGCTGAATTTACTCTGTGCCCTTGGCCCCAGAGTAGAATGAGAGGCTGCTCTCTTCCCCCCCACACCCCCCCCCCCACCCCCGCCACACACACACCTCAAGGCCCTACAGGAGCCGAGGAGTAGCATCAGGACTGACTGCTTCAGGGGCCAGGGCTGTGTCACCCAGGAATGCTGGGCTCCCTGACACCCGGGGCTCCTCCTTCTCCGCCTTCGTACATCCCTGGCTCCTCTTCCTTCCTTACTCCTTACCTGTCTTAGGCTCCTTCACTCATTCTACATCCATTCTCTGAGTGACCACGTCATTCACACCAATGGCCGCCAGGTCCCTTGCCTCCTGAGAACATTCTCCAGCCCCTCCTGGGACTCAGACTGATTTCTACAGTTTGCTTTCTGGGCATCTCCACCTGAGGATGCCCCACAGGGACTTCACACTGATGTCCCGCATAGTATTCGGCTTTCCCATCTCCACTTCAACCAAACTTCCCTACCCAAATAGGAGCCTTCGCCAGTTTTATCCTTTTTATTGAATTTATTGGGGTGCCGCTGGTCAACAAAATTATACAGGTTTCAGATGCACAATTCCACATCATCTGTACATTGTATTGTGTGTTCACCACCCCAAGTCAAGTCTCCTTCCATCGCCATCCTCCCATACCTTCGCCCACCTCTTCTCCCCTCTTCCCTCAGCAATTCCCACACTTGTGTCCATGAGCTTTTTCTGTTTTTTTCTCAACTCCTCCACTCTCTCCACCCAGCTTCCCCTGACAGGGCCCCACAGTTCACCCATTTGACCAAACCAGAAACCTCTCTGCCTTACTTCTAATTATCTTCTTATACACTGTTGTGCGAACCTCTGCTCTGTGTCTCCAATGCATTCCCTTATGCCCACTTGCACTGCTTTAGCTTAGTTCACACTCCCAGTGTTTATCTCCTGGCCTGTAATATAAAAATAATTTCCTAACTTGTTCCATGCCTCTGCATTTCCTTCTAGAACAGGGGTGGGGAACCTTTTTTTTTTTTTTTTTTTTTGCCAAGGGCCATTTGAATATTTATAACATCATTTGCAGGTCATACAAAATTATCAACTTAAAAATTAGCCTGCTGTATTTGGTCAAACATTTAAATAACTCACTCTTAATGCCTTGGCAGGGTCAGACCAAATGATTTCACAGGCCTTACACTCCCCACCCCTGTTCTAGAATGCTTTTTCCCTGTTAGTAAAGTGGTCCTCCTAAACTGTATGTCAGCTCATGGCGTTCACTTGCTTAAAGTACTTCAGGGGTCCCTGTTTAGATGAAGGTCAGACTTTGTGGATGGAGAAGGCCCTTCAGCCTCTGATCTGCCCCTGCCTCTTTCCCACACCCCACAGCTGAACCCCAGCTGTGCCAAAGTGTTTCACTCTCTGCACTTGTTAAATCTCTGTCTTTGCATGTGCTGTTCCTTCTACTTGGATTGCCTTTTTTCTTCTGAATTTGCTTGACTGAATTATTTCGTCTTTTAAGTTTATTTCTCCTCTGTAGCCCTTCCTGACTGCTCTTGGAAGTTAAGCATTTAATTCTTTGGTTCAGCTTTTCTTGATCAGACCTTGTCACATTGCGGTAATTATTTGTTTATATGCTGCGCCGCCCCCTCCCCCCGCCAAGTATGCTCCAAACCTCTTAGTTTAGCATATTTTATGGTACACAATAAGTACTTAGGAAGTTTTAATAGATAAATGACCATTGTATTCACATAGTGGTTGTACCTGTGTAGGACATTTTCACTTCTAATACATTTCATCCTGATGACGTCCCTGTGATACAGATACTTTGATCCTCACTTGACAGATGAGGAAGCTGAGTCACAGAAGGAAGTTGAGTCACAGAGATGATAGTTTATTTGCCTGCAGCTCCACAACCAAGTTAGCAGCAAAACTAGGAACAGACTCTAGGATTTTTGCTCCTTGTATAGTCAGGCCCAGATTTAGATAGGGGATTCTCCTTCTTCGTCAGACACTGGCTTGGTCTTTTAACTATTCCATTAAGTTCTGTGTGTGTGTGTGTGTGTGTGTGTGTGTAACCCATAGTGACAGGTGAAGCTGATTTTTAGAATTGGAAGTTAAGTAGTCTATTGTTGTGCAGACAGGACAATTCTGTACCTGAGAAATTCACCACTTATCATTAGTGGCAAAACCCACATCTCCTGACTTACAGTGACACGCTATCTCTCTTACTACATGTTGGGCAACCATCAGTTCTATTGGACAGAGTTTTGCTGTTGAATCTCAAGGGTTGTTAGTAGGGTTTGTTGAGCTTTTAGGCTGGTTAATGCTTGGGAAGAGACCACCCTGTAGCAGAAAGAGTATCATTTCTGTGAACATTCTCAGTGAAGGTCCATGAAAGAGATAAGACCCAGAAGAGAATTAAATGATGATGTTCTTTCATTGGTTACCCCACTCGTCCAGATTGCATAACTTCTTTTCTAGAAGAATTCCATATTGCAAGAAAAGGTGTGTTCAGTAGTGAGAAGGGTTGTGGTGTCACGGTGTAAGTAGAGGATAAAGTCTGTTGGGCCTTGAGAGGACAGCATCCGAATTACCTGGAAAGAGATGTGGAACTCATTAGTAGTATCATGTTCCTTTGACTAGACTTTCCTCCTCTGTACAAATATATGCATGCATACAATAGAGATCCTATAAATTTATAACCATATATATTTGGTTATAATCAATTTTATTAAGAGGGTTGGTGTATATATAGAAAAGCCAATCAATACTTTATACATTTCACATGGACGAAGGAAAAAAAATTTCACCAAATTATCCTTACTGATGAAATAAGTCAGCAGGAAGCCAGCAGATAAAAATATTTAAACCTTTACACTTGCTTTTGAATACAAATTAGTTTTAATCATCTGAAGGGTTTCTTTGGAATATATATATATTTTAAAGGCATTGAGCAGTTTCAACAGTGTTCTTTAATTGAGGTAGCGGGTGTTGAACTCTCCAAAGTGAGTGCCAACCCACGTCCTTCAGCTTGAAAAGAATGCACTTTTCTAACCTGCTGTGCCTTGAAAAAAAGGGGAAAACTTGCTATCTTCTAGCTCCATTTAACACTGTTTTAGACTCCCTTTTACATAACAATAACTTGATCCTACTCAAAATACTTGGCACCTTTAGTGACAGAGTGGAATGTAGGAACACTTTAGCAGATCTGAAAGTGAGACAACTCCAGTAATTTTGGAATGAAGAGGTGGAGTTTTCAATTCCTTATTCAGAGTTCACAGAAGATAAGAATCCCGGGATTAACACAATAGACTCCCTTCATAACACATGGCTGAATAAAGCAATTATCTGTCTATCAAGACTATAGTAAATTGTGCAACAGCATTAGGGAGTGTGGATGGATAGGTGGATAAATGCTATTCCATCAGAAAAGGGTGCTGAAATATGAAGGAATCCTTTGAGTTTAACTTGTAAACTGTTTTATTTTGGAGTTTATATCATGTTACCGTTGCAGCTTGGAGTGAAATGATCTTTTTTTAAAAAAATATACTGTTGATGGCATTTTTCAGTTCCTTACCCATCTGAATTTTATTAAGAGGGTTATTTCAAAGACATCTCCTGTTTAATCATGTTTAAACAATCTGTTTAAGACCTGTTGTGTAGATATAAACACAATAGCCCTTTAATGTCAGAAAACAGACTTCTGACAGACACAGCGCCGAACAGACATCCATCCATTATTGCTTAAGCTGCTGTTCCCTCCATGCCTGACCTGAAAGGGTAACCACAGCTCAGCTGACAGCGTTCCCTGCACAGAGACACTGACATGCGCCCTGTTACTGTCTAGCAAGCAGAGAACTGCAGAGAGGCAGACAATTGGAGAGGCCTTAGACTAGATTAGAACTAAGCACCTTAAATCTGTTTTAATGGCTGTGTTTACATCTCCTTCTTCTTCATTCCTTTAAGAAAGTAATCAGGTTTCGCAAGCGTTAAGAAAACCACCTCTTCTTGCCAGCTGGACGAGGTCCAGTTTAAGCAAGAAATTTTCCCCCCTTTTTTTCCTTCTGCCTTTTTCTTTTTTTTTTCTTCCTGTATGATCGTCACTGCCATTCAGCACAGCGAGACCAGGCTGCGGGAGCTGGCTGCCTTTTTTCTGGTTATTACTTTTTAGCATTTTCTTCCTGTTACAGAAATGGGAAAATTGAAAATGATGTGCTGCTGCTGTAGCAGCAAATGTCAAGAGAGGAGTCCTTTGCACAGTTTAATCACCGTTGTGTAGTGTTTTTTTCTCTGCCTAACACACACACACACACACACACACACACACACACACACACACACACACACACAGTCATATAACATATGCACAAAGCCACGATAACCGAGAAACAGAGAAGATCACATGGGAAGGAGATGCAGCCAGGATCCAGGAATTGCGTGACAGCGTGTAGGCTTGTTGTCACTGGACTCTTTGAAGAATAATGCCATCCATGTTTGGCTGGATTATTGGCAAATAAACAGTGATGCTTTTTGTTCAACCGTGGAAACTACCATTTCCATTGCTCAAAACGTGACCATTAAAGAATCTTTACATCTCTCAGTGGGGTCTCTATAAATGCTAGTAACACAACACTGTGGTGTGCGTGAATATATCAGAATAAAGAAGGCAAAGGAAATGTTTCCAAAACTAAAACACTCAAGTGTTACTAAGTTTTGGGAGTAAAATGTAGATGCAGAGAAAGAGATCTTTGTTCATTTCCCAGAAACTGAGGATGGAGATTCAGATGGCCCAAGATGGTTGTGGATGTTGGGTTATAGATAAAGGAGACCAAGATGCATTGTGATAAAAATGGAGGCAGAAATGTCAGCCAAAATGTAATCAAACCTCGGAATTAGGCCTTGATGTCTCAAGTTTTTTTTTTTTTCTTCTCTGCTTTTTCTTATTCTGTCCTTGCTAGGTCTCTTTTCCTCCACATTTTTTTTCCCTTCGCTGATCTGGTAGCCTGGTACACGAGAAAGAGGGCTGAGGCAGGTCAAGGGACTGGCTTCCAGTGTCGCTGCCTACTTCCATGATTTTAAACCAGATGTTTTTCTGGGCATCAGTTACTTTTCTAAAATGAGGAACATGGTCTGGTGCAATCCATCTTCCCTTCCAACTGAAAAATTCTAATTCATATAATTTTACTTTGAATGGGAGGAAAAAGGGAAAGAAGTGTCCCTTGGAAACAACAAGCAGGAAAAGTCAAGGGCAGCACGACTGGAACTAGGAAGAAAGTGCCAGAGAATTTGGAGGTAAAGAGGCAGAGTAGATTAGTGCTGTGTTAGGGCCTGGGAGAGGCCTTACAGTGAAGTCAGCCAAGGCCCTGTAGCGCTTTTTCCCCCTGTCTGCAAAATGTGTTACATCTCCTCTGGTATATTTCCATTGTGCTTTCATCTGGTCTTTCTTTAAAAATTTTAATCCTGTTTTTCTTCATACCTCCCATGAGTTGTGTTTTCTTCAGATGTCTCAAGTTTTTTTTTTTTAAGTCCATTATTTCAAGAAAAAAAGAATTATATTCTAAGATATGTTTAGTAGAAGTTCTCCCCTGATGTGTGACTGATTCAGGCATAGCCCGATAGCCCTGTCCTTTCTTCCAGATACTTGGTTTGCTTGAGTGTGGTGATTTGCCACAGCCTAACATCTAAAAGTTATAAAGGAGCTTGCATTTATATACATGCAAATTAAAATTTCCCAGTTCTTTCATTTGTATATTTATTGAAAGATCTTGAATTCTTTAACCTTTAGAAGCCTAAATTGTGAAAGAGGCTGCCCTTTCAATGGTCTCTCCCATGCAATCCAATTGTATCTTAAAAATGACTATGAGTTTGGGAGAGTGAACTTTTTACTCACTGATCTAAGCTGGCGCCTTTTATTAAAAGAAAGCAAATTCAGCTTTTACCATTTCTGTTTTATGAACTGGAGTTCCTAGAATATTTCTATGGAGTCTATGGCTTAACTATGTAATTATGTCTCTTGAGTAGATTATGTTTTTCTTTCCATAATTATGTTTTTACCCGGGAGACTGGAAGACTTCAGACCTCTCTTGGGTGAAATTGTTCTTCCTCTCTTCTTCCTTGTTAAGCTTTGCATTCTACATGCCCGACTGTGTTCAAGGGCTGAAAGGGGCTCTTGAAGATATGTGGGAGTGATTATGATTTTTCCCCCTTGAAATTGGTTTATATATATTAAGAAGGGCCTTTAGCGAGAAGCTCTGTTAGTTCATTTTTGAAATGCCATCGGAGAAGAATCTCCTGGAAGGAGGTTTGTTTATGATCTGTGGTCCTCTGTCTGAGCCACACACTAACATTGCTCTAGGGCTGTCTCCTCTCACAGGCTGTCCTGTGTGAGCTCTGGGGCCCCATGCACACGTCATATTGCATGGTTGCTAATTTCCAGTGGCTCAGAGGAGCCAGAGGCCTCAAACATGAAGATAGTTTCTTAATCTAGCTCAGTATTTTAGTCCAGAAATAGTTTTGACCTGAACCAGACAGAATACTCTTAGGAAAAAAGATGACTCAGCAGCCTTTCCCAGCAAAGATTATAGACTCATCAATTTTACTGTGGGAAATGTTTCCCAATAACCAGCCTCTCTCCCCATTCCTCTCTGTATTTTACTGCACAAAAGGAGAGATAATGTTAAATTGAACAATGTTCTTATTTGTCAATTCAACAAGCATGTGTTGTCTGCCTTCCCATTACCTAGGCTCTAAGTTATGTGCTAGACTTAAGACATGACACCCATCCTCAAGAGGTTCATAGTCAAGTCCAGGAGAATCTAAGATATTAGGGTTTGAAGTTTTATAGAAAATTTCAATTCATAGTAAGTTAATGCTTACTGAACGTGTACTATACTTAAGTAGAACCACATGTAGTAGACAAAAAACAGTTGTAGCTGCTCTCAGCTTGCTGAGATAGAAACCAGAGGGATCACTGAGGCCCTAGGGAGAGGGAAGACCAGAACAATGTGATGACTCAGTTGAGTCTGGGAAGGGGTTTGGCCAAATGGAGGTGGTGGGGAGAGGGCAGTCTGTGTAGAGAAGACGGCTTGGGCTCTGAAGAACTCTGGATAGTCCAGTGTGAGTAGAACATGGGAGCAATATATGTAGTTGTAGCCATTGGAAATGAGAGTGACAGGGTTCAATTGAGACCATATTTTCCAGGCCCTTGTTTGCTAGGCTCCAGGGGCTGTTTCATTCAATAGACAGCGCAACATAATTGATCGATTTTGAGAAGATAAGTTACATTAATGTTAGGATTTAGGAACTGAAAGGATTTTAAAAAGTATGGAAACTAGCCCTTCATTTTTGCTAGGTTCAGAGGGTCCCACTAAATCCTTTCTGTGCCCTTTCAAATATACCAGGCTGCTACTCTGGTGTATTAGCCACAGTGAGAGGTTAGGAGTGATTCTAGTGGGAGTGGGAAGCAGGGGCCTGCCCTTGTAGAAACTTTAGGAATGGGCTTTGCTGGGTGATGGGCTCTAGGAAAGGGAAGTGGAAAAAGTACACCTGAGCTGGGTTTTGAGCCTGGGAGACTAGAAAATGGTGATATTGAGCCCTAACCGGTTTGGCTCAGTGGATAGAGCGTCAACATGTGGACTGAAAGGTCCCAGGTTCGATTCCGGTCAAGGGCATGTACCTGGGTTGTAGGCACATCCCCAGTAGGAGGTGTGCAGGAGGCAGCTGATCGATGTTTCTCTCTTATTGATGTTTCTAACTCTCTATCCCTCTCCTTTCCTCTCTGTAAAAGATCAATAAAAAATATATATTTAAAAAAATGGTGATATTAATGGAAATAAGGAAATTAGAGGGGAAGCTGATGAGACTGTTTGTAGTGGAGAGTATGGGTGTGTCAGGGAGAGGCAAAAAGGCTTTACTAAATAGTACAGGCTTTACAAGAGAGTAGGTCTTGGGTTTTTAGATTTTTACAAACCCCCAGTAAAATGTATCACCCAAATGTAACCAGAGAAGAGGTTCACTTTTGTCAGTAGTATTTCCATCCTCACACATATGTAGGAATGCAGAAAATCAAGGTTTTTAATCTAGCGCCTCCGTAGTTACGAGTTATTTGGGTCCAAGGTTTGTACGGCTTCCCTAAGAGCTCGAGCCTGTAATCTTCTTTGTCATATTGCTTTTGCTGCAACCCATTGAAACTGAACTCTCTAAGATATACTAAGGTTCCTCCTTTGTAGCAGAATCCAAGTCATTTCATTAGGAATGGAATTGCAGCTTTAAAATTAGTCCACCTAGTCCCTCATCCCTTCCTGCAAACTCTCCTTTATGTACCACTTTCAGGGTAGAGAGATTAGAACTGAAGGCGTCATCTCCCTCGCCCCTGAAGTCCTATGGAATAAGCAGCTCTGTTTCTGTGTTACCAATTTACTCTGAAAAATGGTAATTCGGATGCAGGCCCTTTCCTCTCTTCCTTTTTACTCCAAGGATTATTGTCACAACATTCTTAAATGGTTATATCCTGTGGCTTAGCCCCGGAGTATTGGACCAGAATTCATCCTATCACATACTTGCTGACAGCAAAATTAGCTAATGTCTCCCTGGTCACCTCTCTCCTCCAGGGAAGCCCGAATT
This sequence comes from Myotis daubentonii, assembly GCF_963259705.1. NCBI lineage: Eukaryota > Metazoa > Chordata > Mammalia > Chiroptera > Vespertilionidae > Myotis > Myotis daubentonii. The sequence continues at coordinate 83,985,622 of NC_081845.1, read as the reverse complement.
CATGGCAGAGGAGCGCATGGGTTGCCAAAGCAGAGTGTTATTGGCCTGGGAATAAAAAGATCTGCCTTAAAAGCACTTTTCCCATATATATTGCATAATTTAAAAGAATTAATTCAGTTGTAAAACTAAAAGTATCAACTGATTTGAGAATCTCTTTAGATTAATTAGTAAATTTATGCAGCCACTATGAAAAATGGTATGGAGATTCCTCAAAAAATTAAAAATAGAGCTGCCATATGATACAGCATTTCCACTTCTGGGTATTTATCTGAAGAAAACAAAAGATTAATTGGAGAAGTTATATGCACTTGTGTATTCACTACAGCATTATTTACAATAGCCAAGATATGGAATTAACCTAGATATTCATCAGTGGATGAACGGATAAAGAAGATGTGAGATACATAAAATGGAATATTGCTCAGCAATAATAAAGAATAAAATCTTGCCATTTGTAACAACCTGGGTGGACTGGAAAGTATTGTGCTAAATGAATTAATTCAGACAGAGAAAGATAAATACCATATGACTTCACTTATATGTGGAATCTAAAAAAACCCAAAGTGGATGGGAGCATGAGTTTGTGTGTGTGGGGGAGGTTGGGGGTTAATGAGGGGGATGAGGACACATTTGTAATACCTTAACTAATAATAATAATAATAAAAATAAAATAAAAAACCCCAAAGTGAGTGAATAAACAAAACCAAATAAAAAGAATAGCATAACTCTGTTTAGATTAATGCCACGTATATGTTTAGCACTATCTTGACTCACAAGATATTTATTATCATGTTTCTGTCACGTGTCCTCTAGCTAGCTTTTCTCCTTCCTCCTCTGCTTATCAAAATGCTACTCAATCTCCAAAGACATGGTGATCTCATTAGTGAAGGTCTCCTCTTTTAGTTGGCATCAGTTGTTCCCTATAGATAGCACTTTATTAATTTTAATTTTTTTTGTGATAAAAAGTTCAAACGTACATTAAGAGAGATTATATTTAATAAAACTCCATATGCTAACCTTATTTTATAATTAATAACATTTTGCCGTATTTGCTGTATGGGTTATTATGCAGAAATATTTTAAAGCAAATGCTGGACATCATGACACGTAACCCTAAGCATATAAGCCCTTCTAAAAAATAAGGGCATATTTCTGCGGACTGAAAGGTCCCGGGTTCGATTCCGGTCAAGGGCATGTACCTTGGTTGCGGGCACATCCCCATTGGGGGGTGTGCAGGAGGCAGCTGATCGATGTTTCTCTCTCATTGATGTTTCTAGCTCTCTATCCCTCTCCCTTCCTCTCTGTAAAAAATCAATAAAATGTTTTTTAAAAAGGGCACATTTTTTTACATAATCACCAAAGCACCACTTCCTTAATATTTTGAAGTAGTCATATTTACTCAGTTGATCACCAAACCATAGCAGTTTAGTGTTTGTACTCACGATAGTCTTTTTTAGTTATACTTAATTGCTTGCCTTTCTTCCCTACTAGATTGTGAACTGCTTGAGGATAAGGACATTATCATATATTTTCTTTCCCCTCCTCCTTACAATGCCTAGTGAGCCCTGCATGTGGGAGATGCTCGGTACACTAGCTGGATCAGCTGACCTGCGTATGGGCGTGTACTGATTCCTGATTGATGCTCTATTGCAGATCTGCCTTTTCACTTTATTTAAAAAATGTGTCTTCATGATACCCAGGATACAAGTAGGGGCCTAGTAAAAACATGCGAGTGTTTAAATTCATTTAAAATACTACTGTAAAAAGATCAGCTGCTAAACATCATGCCCTAGTGATTAACAGAGTGGCCTTGCTGTGCTGCCGGGGTCCGGCTCCAGCAGGTCCAGGGGTCCCCAAGGGTGTGGACGGAGTCGGCGAAGAAGGAATGACACGGAGACAGCGTTCAGTTGATCAGCAGCCCAGCCAGGATCTCTAGCTAGGATCTCCAGCCAAGTTCTGGTCTGGATCTCCAGAGAGGTTCTGCCTCGAAGCTCCAGCCAGGTTCAGTCACCAGGTTCTAGTCAGGTTCTCTTGCCAATTTCTGTAGCCAGGTTCAGTCCAGGATCTTTTGCCATGTTCTCTCCAGCGAAGTTCTTCTGTCTGTAGGTTCTGTCTGTAGGTTCTCTCTTCTAATAAGTTCTGTGTTCTGAGTTCTGTCTTGTTACAACTGTATTTATACCAGTTGATTCAATCCTATCAATCTCTATTACAAAGGTTAGGGCGTTTCTTATCTCCATTCCAGGGAGTAAAGATTATGTAGCTTAAGCATGCTTGTTCATAGTTAAAGTGATTAATTACCCGCCTGGCACTTAGTTGAGGGGTTTTATTCCCTCCCTAACTTCAGGGGAAAATCCCTACCTGGGGATTCAACCTTTCTCGGAGAGGTGACCTTGGTTAAAACACAGCGCCAAGAAGGTGAGCAAACATATTAAGAACCGTATGCCATATATGCCAGGTCCCTTGAAACAGCAAGGATGGACCGGCTCCCGGCACTGTGCCACATTCGGGTGGACTGGCCATGAACGTTACCCTGATGAGGTTTAGTGGTAGAGGGTCTTTTCAAATCTGCATAAAAAGTACCTTATTTTTGAAAGGTGCAGTCATAGGTGGATGTAAAACTGAAACTCATTGACACAGACAAGATGGTGGTTGAAGGGGGTAGAGAGTTAGCAAAGGGTAAAGGGGGCCAAATATATGGTGACAGAAGATGATTTGACTTTGGGGGGTGGGGACGCAATGAAATATACAGATCATGGATCATACAAATGTACACTTGAAACTTATATGACCCTACTGACCAGTGTCACCCCAATATATTTAGTCAAAAGAAGAAAACCTGACACTGGCAAAAAAAAAAAAAAAAAGAAAGAAAGAAAAGAAAGAAAGAAAGAAAGAAAGAATGAATAAAAGGTTCACTGGTTTGTATGTGCCTTTGGGCATCTGTCAGGAGGAGTGCCGTGACTGGTGTAGTGCATCCTGATGTGAATATAGTGCATAGGGAGTGAGATGGTGAGGTTCTGGCTGGAGACCTACGTAGGTCTCCAAAGTTGTGAAGTTGTTCTCAATCAATTTTTACAAAAAATGGGCAAAATGGGTCACATTCAGCAGCAAGTGTATTTTCATAGTTCACATGTCACAGTTTTCACATACCAGTTTCAGGTGTATGATATTTTTACGTGGACGTTCTAATGGCAGTATTACTCACTTTCACTGTGAGGTAGTTGCCCTTGGACTAAAGAGCTGGGTGGGGAGGAATGGGACGATTAGATGGACTTTTGCTTCCTGGCTTAGCAGTCCCTCATAGGTCTTTGCTCTAAGGATATGTGAATGCTGTGACCTTTTTGATTATGCTTTCTTCTTGTGCCCCTGAATTTACTGCAACAAAAGTCACATTCGGTCAAACACACTCAACTTTTTTGAGGAACATTTGTTCTGAAAACTTTTTTTCCATTTTAAATTCACTTGTGATCATGCTTTCCCCTGAATGACTGAGACTTCACTGTTAGAATCTAAAATAAGCTTGTTGGCAATGCGAGGGAAGAGGGCTAGACCAACAACCAGAAAACCTGAGTTCTCATCCTGCCATTAACTATGTGACTTTGGGTAAGTCACTTCCCCTCTCAGGGACTCAGGGTCCTCATCCATAAAAAAAGTTCATTGCTCTAAGATTTAGAATCTAAATTATTTCTGCTGTCTTTTTTATCCCTCTGGTTCAAAATAACTTGCAACAATGCTTAAGAATTATTGAGAGGGCAAATGAGACTTTTTCAGAAAGAACACAAGTAAGCTTTCACTTGAATGTCTTTCAGGGAAATTTCTTAGGAAGCACTAATAAAGGCCGCTCTCTAAAGAATGGCTTTGCTCACTGGACCCACTAGATTGCCAAATGAGAAGAGTGTTTTTTGGGGAAAGATAAGGTTGTAATATGATATTCTGGGCCAAAATATTTCCTCTCAACCAAGACATTCATCTAAAAGAAGAAAATATTTATTCATCCATTTATTACATAAATATTGAGTACCTGCTGTATGTGCAGGCACTGAACTGTTGGAGGATACAGCGGTAAACAAGACAGAGCACTCATTCTCATGGACTTACAGTCATGCAGGGGAGACAAATAAATACACAAGCTAATTATAAAGGAAATAAAGAGAGGGTGTGTTTGAGAGGGAGGAAACATACTCTAGGTGTAGTAGACAGGCGAGACCTCTCAGAGGAGGTGGTGTTCACCCCAAGGCCTAAAGGATGAGAAGGAGAAGATTGTACAAAGAATCCGGGGAGAGCATTTCAGGAATATGGGAAGGTTCTCATAAGGATAAGAGAGGAAAAGGAGACAGTGTCGGATGACCAGAGAGAGAGAGAGATAATGGGTTCCTGGACTAGGGTGGTACCGTTGGAAATGAGAGGTTTGAGAAATGCTCTCAAGATGGAAATGACAAGATTCGGTAATGGATTGAATGTGGGAGTGAGGGATAATTGATGAATGGCTGGTGCCACTTTTATTGAGATGGGGGCACTTTTAGGGAGGAACTGAGGTTTTTTGGGGATAGAAGAATAAATAATTTTATCTTAAATATACTGTATTTAAGATACCTTTGAGACATCCCAGGAGAAAGTCAAGTAGGCAGTGAGATACATAAACTTGGAACTTGGGGCAGAGGTCAGGGCTTACCCCAGAAATGGGGAGTCATTGGCGTGAATAGGTACATTGAGTGCATGGGACTGAGATCACGGTGGGCAATGGTTCTCTACTTCAGCTGGCCATTGGACTCACTCCCAGAGATTCTGATTTAATTGAGCTGATGTGGGGCCTGGACAGTCATATTTTCAAAGCACCCTAGGGTTTTCTTATCCAGTTAGGGTGGAAGAGCCACTGCTCAAGGAAGAAAGTAGAGAGGATCCCATAGAAGAGGGCCTAGGACTGAGCTTTTAAATAGTCTTAAAGAGTTTTCCATTCTTTATACCTTTATCCTGCTTGGAAGATCCAGCCTTTGGCTGTGTGGTTGAGATTAAATTCTCCTTACACCATGGCAGAGCACCTGTCCCTGATTACAGCCAGTGTGCCCTCTGTCTTCTGTGTCCTCCATTTCTGAGGGCATTGCTGGGGGGCTGAGGGTTTAAGTACATCTTCTCTCAGCCAATCGTTCCAGTGTTACCCTGATGTGGTGTAGTGCTGGTGGGTATTTGTCACGCTTGAGAGACAGAGGATCTGTTCAGCTTTTGTTCTTCATTGTCCTGTAAGAATTTGTTGTGGTTGTGGTGGCTGTGCAGGAGCAAACGTATACAAGGGGAAACGTGTGTTTTCTGTATATATGCAGCCACAGATAGATGGCCCCTGAGTTACTCTAGAGCAGTGGTTCTCAACCTTCTGGCCCTTAAAATACGGTTCCTCATGTTGTGACCCAACCATAAAAGTATTTTCGTTGCTACTTCATAACTGTAATGTTGCTACTGTTATGAATCGTCATGTAAATATCTGATATGCAGGATGCTCTTAGGCGACCCCTGTGAAAGGGTCGTTCTACCGCCAAAGGGGTCGCGACCCACAGGTTGAGAATCCCTGCTCTAGGGTGTCTGTAGATACTTGGTAGCTCGCCTTCAAAGATAATTTCCAAAAGGTCATTGAGGCTTTTAAAATTTCACCTGCTCTTAAATTTTTCACGCTTGTAAGTGCTTCTCAAGTCCTTTATTTTTGTCTATGACTTCCAATTACTCCCCTGAAGCACCAGGCTAAGAGAAAACAAAAGTGTGCTCACACATCCATATACTGAGCTCAAATCTCATGCAGTCTCCATGAAAACCCAATGAAAAGGCTGTAGAAAGCAGAGGTAAAGCTTATTAAATTTTCTTGCGACCCATGGCCCACATAAAGTCCCACTGTATAAAGGAGCCATGCAAGATCATGTAGCCCTCCCCTAGCCCTCAGGGAATCTGCCATTCCAAAAATATGGCCTATTAAAAAAAATAACTTCCAGGGACAATTCCACAAGCTTTCTTGTTAATGTTTACAGCTGTATCAACACCACACCAATACTTTTTTGAATGCGTGCAAGGAACAGAATCCACAGATTTAACTGTGACAAGTCCTATATAATTCCCTAATCGTGAAGCTAGTTAGAAACAGCAAGATGTATTGATGGAAGTTTGTTTAGGGTAATGGGTGCGCTATTAACTTTGTAATTGAATCCTTGCTGCTGCTTCTACTTGCTTTGAAAACCAGCCTTGACACTTCACAGGGCTTAGTTCTTAGGTGTCTCACTCTGCAGATCTGGATATTTTTCAGTCCTCCACAGCCGCTGGAAGAGGAAGGGAAGAAAAAAAAAACTAGAATGCCAACATTGGTAGAGCCACGTGATGAGTGGAAAACTTAGTCAACCAAGACAAGAACCATACCCTAGTTCAGGCCTCGCTAGTCAGTATCTGAGAACCATAGGGTAGTTGTTTTCCCTCTGTAGGGCTCAGTCAGTTCATCTATGAATACCTTACTTGCTGGGGTCTAGGAGCTGTTTAATCTCCAAAAGCTCGTCAGAGTTCTAAAATCTATTTGTAAGCTGGATAAAAAGTCATAAATGGTGGGGAAAACAGCCATCAACAAACAATGTGAAGTCTCACATTCACATGGTAACCCAAAGGGTAGTTTCCCTAGTATTTTTCTGATCATTTTTCTCCCAGCCTTAGTCCCTCTGTTATAGCAGATGCCCCAAACTTGCACTGGCAGGAAATAGGGTGGTGGGTGCATTTCAGTTAATGGGTCTCGTTGGAACATGTTTGGCTGGGGAGACAGCTACACTCATATTACCAAGCCTTGGCTTCCTATCTGTTTTCTTTGGGCTGGGTAGGCAATGAAAAAGGAGACAGGAAAATACATTTTGGGGCAAATAAAATAAGGAATTTGTCTTATGAAGACAGCTTATAGTTGGGAAATTCTAATGTTCAACTTAACCCTATCCTGATACAGTCCTCTTGTCCTGTACTAAGTGGAAGATGAGTTGTTCTTGCTGCCCATAGAATATACCTTCCTGTTCTTGGAGGTCCTTAATAATCCTCCTTCAAGGTTATTTTTCTTTTCTTTTATGGATATTAAACTTCATTCCCTTAATCAAAGGGGAAAGACTTATTCTAGTCTTCTTAATGTCTCTTTAAACCAGCTTCAATTACTTAACATTTTACTAAAATGTTGGGGCAACATGCTAGGGCCTCACTGGTATATGGAAAGAAGAATCCACAGTATATTTCTGTTTATGTATTAGGCATTATTGTACTTGTTCACCACAGCATCACTGTTCAGGTCTACACTTTACTAATGTGGCAGCGAGATAGTACTGTACTCTTTATTAAGTACGATTTGATGTCTTTTTAAAGAAGTCTTAGAACCTTAGTTATCTTTTAATTTGTACATTTCCAATATTTTAGGATTTACTTGGATTTTAGACTTGAATAAACTAGAAGAGAGACAAAATTTTTTGTTTTTTAAATAATGGATTATCACATTCACATGGTAACCCAAAGGATATTTTTCGATCTTTTACAAAGCCACCGTTCTAGATTTAAAATAAAAAAAGCTGTGATTTAACACAAGTCGTTACATGCTTTCAGGCTTTGACATCTCACAAAGTATCCAGGTTCCTCTTGAGAGTTTGAGTTTCCTTATTTATATTTCTATTTATTCCCCTTAAAGGGGTTCTAGGATTGAGTTTTGATTTTTCAGAAAAGAGTCTCAGTAGGATATTAATTGTAACAGAAAAAAGAAAAAGTCACTATAGTCATCATGGAAATTTCCCTTTGACAAATGTGTGTGTCTCTGTTTCTGCCCCAACTTTGGGGTAGTAGTTGTCAGGGCACAGCCTCTCTGAATTTCAGGGAGGTCTTGTCCTTCATGAAACAAGAGGACACACCCCAGAGCATGTTCACCTTCCCCATCTTCGCAGGGGAGGTACCCAGAGAGTCCCTCGTGAGCTCGTGTCCTGGCCTCACTCTGACGCTTGACTCTGAGTCACCCTCTGGGACCTCAGCTCTCCACTACAGAACAGAACTAGCAATGCTTGCCACTAGATGATGCTGATAAAGCAATTTGAAACGGAAGGCTTTATATAGACACTCCATTATGAGTACCAGTATTGATAATTCCTTGGCTTAAACCCTCAGTATGTATGTTCACATATCTATTTAGCATGGTCAATTGTTCAGCTAATTAATATGCTTTTATTTTATGATTTGCTGTTTCCAGGGCACAGACAGAAGCTTGATGACTCTAAACCTAGTTTGTTCTCTGACCGCCTCAGTGATTTAGGGCGCATTCCTCATCCCAGTATGAGAGTAGGTGTCCCGCCTCAGAACCCACGGCCCTCCCTGAACTCTGCACCAAGTCCTTTTAATCCACAAGGACAGAGTCAGATTACAGGTAAGACAGACTCATAGGTTCACTTGCGCAGACTCTGGTAGGCTGGGGGTGAGGGGCTACAGATGAGATGTGCTCACTTCAAAACTCCTGGCGCGATGAAATGGCTTACTATTCAAGAATCAAACTTGAAGGCGCTGACCTTGTTTTTTAAATTAAAAAAAAACACAACAACCAGATTCCAGTCTTTACTAACTTTGGGATGAAATGTGGGTGAAGTTTCTGCTGTAGCCGTGTCAGTCTGCACACTGGTGGAATGGTAATGACTGTCATCTCTGGGAGAATGTTTGTTCCAAGTTTCTGTATTGTGTCCACGTGGTGCAGGGGATACCATCACACCCTCACTCTTAGAAAATTAGTTACTGTCTCAGGTTTGGGCTTAAGTTTCTTGGATGTATAAGTATTTCATTAAGTTTTCTTGAAAATCGCCCAGGGCTAACAGGAAGCCTTGATTGGTGGTTATAAGGCAAGGTCAACGAGCAGCTCATTGGCACAGAATTTACTTCTGATTCACATTTAGCTCTGGTTCCTCCAGCGACATTTCTCTTTTACATTCTAGTAAGCTGCTTACTTCACCCTTATTCTTAAAAGTTCGCATCAGCATTGCATACAGACTAATTCACAGTTAGTGCATTAAGATACCCACCTTTTCTTGCCCCGTCCCCACTTCATGGTAGGACTATTCTGCTTGCTTTTAGGTCATGCTGACAAGAGAGTATGTCAGCCATCGTAGAGCTTTCATTTGCAGCTCATAAGTATTGAGAGCTGAGAGCAAGTCTACATGTAATCTCATTGCTATTGTTGGCAGAGGTGGCCTAGAATATAGAGGGGAAAATAACTCAAAACAAAATATACAATAAACTCTCAATGGATATTTTTTAATGATTAGGTTTTTGTCTATCGTGGTTAGGTTTGAGTGGCTTACTGGTCTATAAACATAATTGTTTATAAATTAAGTGACCTCTCTTCCCTTCTCTTCTGCTCATATTAAGTATATATTAGGTATCTATAAGGTATATGTCCCCTGGGATATTTACTTAGAGTACGTTACTGTGGGTATATGAATATTAGTCTGAATATATGAGGATGCCTGAGTATCTATTTTAAAAAAATATAGAATTTTAAGGATGAAATGTCTGAACACTGGGGAGAACCAGGTATCCGCATCAGGGAAGAACATTAGAACGCTGTGAAGAACAGCCATGTCTTAACCTCATAAACCCCCAAGTGTTAGTATGCAGGATGAAAAAGTTAACGTGTTCACTAGCATGTGTCCTGGATAAAAATGCAGGGGTGAAATTTACACTTCATGAAACAAGAGGACACACCCCAGAGCAATGTGAATTTGAAGCTTATAGCTACAGGTGCTGCTGCATTTAAAGTAGTGAATTTTGGATCACTGATTAAGGTTCATGATACCTGTCCTTTTGTGTTTATAGTAATCCTTAGACTCTGTGTGTGGGGGGTTGCAGCATAGTAGAATTGATTTATAGACAAGTCTTCATTTTTTTTTTAACATCCACAAAGTATTGGGCCCAACAACTTTCTCAAACTTTCCAAATTTGAAGATTCACACCCTTACCCACTCTCCTTAAATGCTCCCATATTGTTAATGAGACAATACAAGTATCTGCCCATAGCCAAAGATTTCTACCATGAAGAGTTGTACCATGGCCCAAGAACACCCATTGCAGCGGCCACTTTAAAGTAAATTGAATAGATTTCATTATTTTCTCTCTGGATTAAATTTTTAATTTATTGAATAAGTATGATTTAGATCCTACCACACACATATTGAGAATTGGGTCTTAGGTAATATGAGGAAGAGAAGAAAATTAGAGTCTAGACTTTATTGTTGTTGTTAATCCTTATCCAAGGATATTTTTCCATTGATTTTTAGAGAGAGTATAAGGGAGGGAGGGAGACACAGAGAGAGAAACATTGATGTGAGAGAGACACATCGATTGGTTGCCTCCTGCAGGCACCCTGACCCTGGCCGGAGATTGAGCTTGCAACCAAGGTACATGCCCTTGCCAGGAATTGAACCCGGGATCCTTCAGTCTGTGGGCCAACACTGTATCCACTGAGCCAAACCAGCTAGGGCTAGAGATTAGACTTCAACTTTCTGTGCCCCAGACTATAAGATTGTTGTTTCTTGAGTCCACAGTCTTCTCTCTGTATCCCCTTACTGAGGCTGTCCTATCTACGGTGGTCTCTGTGCTGGCAACATCCACCCATCTTCTAGGTCACTGTTATTTTCCTCAGGAAAGAGTCCCAGAACTTCATCTAGAAGGCTGCCTATCCAGCCTCTAAACTGAGATTGCCTTATTTCATAGCTTCTGTGAATTTGCTTTCTTCTGCCCTGCTAGATTATAAATTCTTTGAGGGGTTTATTAGAGGGATTTATTTTATGTTGTTCCTAGTGCAATGGTAGCATCTCATTAAATATTGAACGGAAAAAAAGTTTAGATGAGAAGCAACCAGTGCAAGAAGGGCTGGACTATCATGCCTTGTTAGCATTAACTGTTCTTTCTAATTTCCTATCCCAAGGTGTCACTGTTCCCTGGTGATGAACAATAACGGGAAAAATCACATTTCAATGTAGCACTTACAGGGTTAAACCATTTGGAAGCATTCTACTTTGGGATCTACATAATTGCATGATTAAATTTAAGTTCTACCTAAGAGCCTTACCTATAATGAATTTTATAACTTCTTTGTAATGTGCCACACCTGCATTTTAGTTCATGTAATCCTTTGGATAAAGACATTTGTAATAGAAAGGGCCCAGTTCGCTCTCAATGTCTTGGCTCTCTTGATATCTCAAGCTCTTACCTCAAAACTGAAGATAACAATCATGGTTGTATAGCCACCACTAGTTCTCGCACTTGCCAACATAAAGGGCAAGTCAAACTCCCAGAAGAGCAAAATGAAATTAGAAACCATAAACTGAGTCATAGGCGCTCAGTGTTTCATATTAGTGTTCTCCGGTGCCTCTTGCAATTCTAGGGCCACGGGTCGAGCTGTGTGGGGGGCGGGCATCCTCACGGCGCTGGTCTGCTGGTGTCACTCTGCTGCGGTCTTCAGCGGCTGATGTTCTGCCTGAGGGCCCAGGGCCTCCTCACAGCTTCCTGAGGAAGTTGCTTCCTCTGTACCTTTTTTTTTTTTTAATCTTTCAGACATCTGGTGCCTGTCTCTGGGTGCTAGGTAACACCTAGTCTGTCACAAATGTCTCCCTCTTTGGGTTCAGAATGTGGTTATGGCAGTAGAGCAGGGACAGTGTGCTAGGAGATATTGCTCAGGATAATCCCTGCTTCAGACTCAGTGCTATCTGCATGGTCAGACTGCACCTGAAAGGAGAGGTGCCTCAGGCCGTTGGGTTTGGGGGATTGGGACAGTCATCTAACCTTTGGGCGGAGCATTCTGCTATTCTGTTATTCAAGTGAACAAGATGGAGACAGTTTCTGCTCACCAGGAGCTTACATTTTAGTCAGATAGTCAGTAAATGGGCAAATAAGCATACACACAAGACAATGTTAGATTATGGTGAATGCTTTGAGAAAATGAACGAGGGTAATGCGATAGCAGTTTAGGAAGGGAAGAAGCTAATTTTGATTAGAAAGTTGGGTAAGGGGTCATTGAAGAGCTTTGAAGACCTGTGAGCACACGCTTCAGGCAGTGAGAAGCTCGTGCAAAGGCTCTCGGGAAGGAATGAATGTGGCGTTCATGGGACAGGAAGGTCAGTGTAGGGGGGAAGCAGCAAACAAGGGGAATGATACAGAAAGGCAGGCAGGAGCCAGATTATAGAGAGCTTTTAAGGTCCTGATAGGGAGCGTGGGTTGTCCTGATTACAGTGGGGTGCTATTGAAGGATGTGAAGCAAGAGAATATTATATGTTTTGTTTAAAAAAACCGCTTTGGATGCTATGTGAAGGACAGATCATTAGGGGACAATGGTAGAAGCAGGGCCATCATGTAGACAGCTACGGCAGTAGCCCAGGAGATTGTTGAGGATGGTAGCATTTCTTTTCTTTCTTCAAAACTCAGGTCAAATGCTGGCACCTCTTCCAGGCCTCTCCCAACCTGAGCTGAGTCTCAGTTTTCCATACCACTGTCTGTGGATGACAGTTTTTTGTTTACACGTCTGTTTCCTCCATCAGACTTTGAACTTTCAAAATCTAGCGCCATGTTTTGTTTATCTCTGTATCTCTAGTGTCTCATATAGTGCCTCTGCTTGGTGACTTTGGTTTGGTGTTGAATGAATGAACAGGTCATTAACTTCTTCAGGAAGTGTGACTCATTATTATTGTAGCCCTAATATTTTTCTAGTACCTATTTGGTTGAATTACCATTAGCTAGCATTTACTGAATGTGGGCCTTGTGCCAGACGTTGTTCTAATGGGGTTAACTGACATACCTCATAGCAGCTCTATGAGATGGGTGGCTTTGTGATGAAAACGGAGGCTCAGAGAAGCTAAAACACTTGCCCAAGGTTCCACTTACCTCTAGTAAGTGGTAAATACAGGAATTAACTTCAGGTCCACATAGTTCTTCACCACCATGCGCCCCTGGGAAGCTGACACGTATTTCTATCCAGACTCTGTTTCCTCCCACTTCATTACCTAACAACTTTCATTTAAGCAGCTCTTTACCATTAATAACATGGTTTTACCTGGAGTTTTTATTAAAGCCTTATTCTGAAAAGTACATATTTTGCAGGTGGGAGAAATTGTTTTTCTGAGAAATGGCTTGCTGAAGGCCTCATCAGCTGTTACACTTGATTGTGAGTTCCAGGTTCTTAGCACCCTCATCCAACAAGCCAGGCATGTTGCTGACAGTCTAAGTGACATGCATCTTAAGGGATTAATTTCTTTTCCTTCTCTCCATTGAATATTACTTAGGATCCTTAGAGACAGTATTTCTATTAAAAGGATGCATTAGGAGTATCTGAATTATACTTTAAAATGCAATATAATCATTTTAATGATTATATTTTTGGATATATATATATATATATATATATATATATATATATATTTTTTTTTTTTCAAAGTAACATTTTTAGGAATATCTTGAAAAACAATTTGCCAGATATCATGTAGAATGACAATCTTATTAGCAGTCACCTGGCCAAATAGTGGTTCCCACCAGCTTCAGTCTGATTCTGTCTGCCCTTGGCAAACAATGCTCCTTCTCTGAACATTGAGAGGATCTCAGCCAGTTCGGCCGGGGCTGCACGTGTGTCTCGCTGTCCTAGGCCTGACACACAGTGTGGGCACTCTGCTTGCACAGATACATTTATTAGTGTAATCCTTTCAGAAGTAGGAAGGCACAGCTAAGTAGTATGTGTTTCAAATGACCGTTTTATTCAAGTGCCGAGTAGCCACATGATTCTTTAATGTGAAACAAGTTGGGAGGTGCAGTGGGCAGGGGCTGGGTGGTGTGGCTCTGAATGGGAAGGAGAAGGAACCCCTCAGAGGCTCAGTGACTGTGAGCAGGAAGAGTGATTGCAGGTGCCGACAGTGCGGAGGATTGTAGGAGGTGGAGAGTGGGAATTAAGTGAGGTCTCATGCTTTATGACCACTGTGGTCCTACTCACCTGTAGCCATCTGTGTCTTGAGGAACTGAAATAGCCACACTCAAAGACAGGTTGTTAGAAGTACTCTTCTTCTACGTTGGTGGTGCTGTGTTTAAATTTCTGAAGTTACTGGAAAGTCTTGTCCTGTCTTCTTCCTTTCAGATCTCTTGGGCAGGATAGCCAAGTAAATTTGCTGCTGCCATGCACATGTGTGATCAGGAATTATCTTTAGTGGAGATGCTGGTTATGATCTTTGTGGAAAAAATGGCGCAGATCCTGTGTGTAAGCACTGTTTCACATCTGTGCAGCTGTGGCAGCCACCGTGGGAGGAAGAACAGCGTTCATGTCCTGCCTGTGCTGGCTTTGAGGAATAAAGCTCAGTAAGACCCTGAAGGCCTGGTGGTCACTTGTCATATTATTGCTTAACCGGTTAGCAGCATTGTAGATCAGTTTCTTATAGGTCTCTGTCTTCTGTCAGCCGGGATCTCCCTATTAACCAGAGATGCTTTGGTTTTATTGTGCTTCCAGAAGAAACAGAGGGGCCATGTTCCAAGAAAAATTAATTTCTTGAGTTCCAAAAACTTGCCTTTATAATTTCCCCCTATCTGGAATAGGATATGCATAGTTAATATCTAATTGGGATAAGGCTCCATTTCCTACATCATGTCTCACTAATGTCTCCATTTCTAGCCTGCCCTTAGGTCTCTGCCCAGAGGACAGTTTCTTTCTCTCCTTCTTTTCCAAAGCATCATCTTTCTCATTTTAGTTTTATATTTAGTTACAGCTTTACAAACATGTGTATATATGTAAGTGTGTGCACACATGTATGCCTATCTTTTCCTTTTATTAGTTGCCTCAGGACCTCTCTCGCCCCCTTTTACCTTTTGCTTTGGACTGTGGGCACAATGATCACAATAGGGGGCTGACTCTGAGTAAAATATTCCATCTACAGGGCTAACCCAGGGGCAAGTTAGGCATGCGATTTGGTATAATAGACGCTCTGGTGGTATATTTTGATATTTAAACATGGGTGGGCACACAGGGTTTCAAACAGAGAGCTGGTGTATATTGTACTCTGCAGCATTAAAAGCAACAACAATGTTTTACAAATATCATCAGTTTAAAAAGTATTTTCATTCATTTTTTTCACACTTCAGTTTATACAGAAATATTCCAGGACTATAATTGTGTAGCACTACTCCCAGTTAAGGCTATAAGATACTTTCTAGGGCTTTGTTTATTTTGCTAAGGATTTGCTTTTTAACTGTTTAAAAACAGCTGGAAAAGACAGCCATTACAGAAGGGTCAGTATTGTGAGCCCTGGTTAGGGAATAAGAAAATGTAGGCACCAGAAGATTTCTGAAACTAGAAATCAGGGTCCCAGGGAGGTGAAACCTGACAGGATGTGGGGGGAAAGGTTGAGAATAATAACACGTTTGGAACTGTCACCAAGGTGAACGGTGTGAAAGGAAAATGGCTTTGGTTGAGCAGCACTGAGGACCCAGCTAAAGAGAGAGATAATTGGGGGAGCCAGTCAGCTCAGTTATGTGATATTCTCCTGTCGTGGTCACAGCCTGTGAACAGGAGTGGGCTCTGGTGTGGTGGGTCATCAGTGGGAATGACACTTTCTCCTAGGACTTGGTACAAGTCAGGAGAACCAGGAAGATGTTGAGCCAGGTACCAACATGAGGGAACATTCTGGAAATGTGTAGGTTATGATAAAGATGGAAGAACTTCTGAAGAGAAGTTGGCTCATTCTGTGGCCTTGGAGGATGAGCAGCAGCCAAATGAAACGGTTAGGAGGAAAGAAGTAGGCAAACCCAAGTTACTGTTCAGGTGGGAAGTAGGAGCATCTGATGGAAAGGCTGAGGGTAGTGCTCTGTTAATGCATCCCAGGCTTCCCCCGTCCTGTCTGGGAGCTGACCAGACGCAGCTCTGCACTTTTGTTCTTACTCAGTTTCATTATGGCACTTTCACCTCCTCTTTCTACCTTGTAGGGTTATTTTGTGGCTCTGATGCTTCATCCAGAGTGCTGGCTAGTCCTTACCACTTTGTCTCACCTTGAAGCTAAGACAGGCTGCTTTTGTTCTTCAAGACTGTGATGAAGATGCTGGACATAATTAGGACTATAATATCCTTGGCATAGGATATTAATGAGGGCATTAATGAGGGAATGCCTGTGTACCTCTCTCAAAGTGGACCCTGATCCACATTAACGGCCATTTTCTGGGTGGCCTTTTAACTAGCTCTAAATCACATTAGAGATAAGGCATTATCTTGCTTGGGTCAACATGCACAATAGGCAGATGAGCTTGCTCTTAATCTGTTGCCTTATTAATCCTAGGAAGCAAGTTTTAGTGAACCCCTTCTGCTTCCCAATAGTCAGAAAGGGTAGGAGATGAAGGAGAAAAGTTCATGGTACACAGACTACTGAAATGGACTCGAGGATTGTTATCGGACTGCAAGCAAGTCAATAACAAAAATGGCTCCCAAACAACTGCAGATGGGCCTCAGCTGAGGCTGGTTCAACCTAAAATTTTTAAACTTTATGATGATTCGAAAGCAATATGCATCCGGTAGAAACCAGCTAGGCTGATGTTGACCGTGCTCTGTCAACTAGAAGCCATTTGCCGACTAGTTGCCACAAATTCTTGCAATACTGTGGGGTATCATTCATCTTGGAGGAGAAACTTGAATGCATTTAAAGGAGCAAATTGCTCTCCCTTATCTCCTTACCTCTCTTGGGCCTTAATTTCCTCTTTAGCATGTTTGTTCTGCTCTTTCTATTTGAAAAACATTCTTGATAGGGAAGATTACATCAAAAACAGTGTTGGGTAATTTTCCTTTATAACTGTCATCCGTAAAAATGATGTTCGTTGTTCTCAAACTTTGTTGCACATTAGTATCACCTGGGGAGCTCGTTAAATGTACAGGTGTCCAGGCGTTACCCCTGAACCAGAATGTACCAGTGCTGCAGGCCCAAGGCCAATTACCCCAGGCTTACCTTGCTCATCCAGAGTCAATCCTGATCCAGCCAGGGGCGTCTCAGGAGCCTCATTTTCAAGGTCAGATGATGTGTGGGGGCAGCTAAGTGCACTCAGCTGCTTCTCGGTTTCCTGAGGGCACCACCTTTGTGTCCATTTCTACTGCTGTTTTCCCTCCACATCCTTCCCTGTGTGCCCAGTCCTGGACCGGACTTCTGCCCTGTTTCTATTATGATGCTGTCAGAGGGAGATTTTAAACCTGCATGTCTGATTATGTCACGCCATACTTCAAAACACGTCAGTCACCTTTCATTGCACCTCAGTGTGGCCCAGCAGGTTCTGCATAGTCTGGCTCCTCTCTGCCTGCTCTCCCAGTCTCATGTCACACTATTTTGAACCCAGTGTCAGTAATCTAACCAAACTGGCTTTCTCAAACTATGCTGCCTCGGTCCCAGGAACTTGATACATGCTGTTTGCTTTTCCTTAAGTTCTCCTGTCCCTCATCTACTTGTCTACTAGACTTCAGCTTGCCATTCAGCTCTTGGCTTAATCGTTACATCTTTAGAGAAACCTCCCCTGACCCCCAGAAGTGGTTGGAGTCCCCCACTGTACATTCTTCTGGTGCCAAGGACATCTCATTTTCCCCATTTATCACAGTTGCATGATTAGTTGGTTATCGTCAGTCTCACCTGCCAAACTGAAAACTCTATGAGGGCATTAATATCCCTAGTGCCAAGCACAGTACCGGGTAGGCACAAAATAAATTTCGTTTGAATGAATGGGTGAATGACTGGGAGATAATTCTTAGAACCGTGGGCACCATCATCTATCCAATAGCAGGACTCACCAAGCTTGGGACCTTCTTTAACACCTTGGATGTTGATATCAAAGTTATTTGAAACAGAATTTATTATACCCATTTCAATACTGTGATTTGAACTAAGAGTCACTTCCATTGGCCAGTCCCACATCCCAGTTGTATCTCAAGTTCTGGTTCTGCCTGTGTGTAGCTTAGTCCCCACTCGCTGTCTTTAATTCCGAGATCCAGGGTAGGCCAAGGCTCAAACCAGGTTAAGTGTGACATGTGGTATCACCTCTTGTTTCTTCTATTAGGTTTTCCTTTTAAATTTAAAAAAACCCCTTCATTTTCTGTAAGAGAGTTATGAGTTCCATTCAGCCAAAGGTTGGAGAAACTTAAAAGGCGCTTCTCATTACCTTGTCCTAATAGTCCAACTTCCTTCTGGTTTTACTTTTAGCATTTTGTTACAGGCTATGATGTGTTAGGCTATACTTATCACTTCTCATTCTCTTCCCTGCTACTGTCTCCTAAGTTTCTCTTCTCATAATCTGTTGTCATGCCTGGTATACCCTACGTAGCATGCAGTTTTACCCAGTTTGCTGTTTCCCCCCTCAAATTTCAGTTGAACGTTCTGTGACTCAGTTGGGTTGGTTTTCTGCCAAATGATTCTGGCAGCCACCTTGGTCAGTTTGAGAAAGTTCATTGAAAAATCCAGTCCAGCTAAAAAGGTTATTAGAGAAGACGTGGACTTTAACATTTAGTATTTAGTCTAAGTTGTTTTGAAATGGGAATTCATGTCCAAGTGAATGTGAGTATATATTATGAATGACAGTAATATGACAGGAATAGTTGAGGATGGGAAACTAACTCTGCCTCTCTGTCAATAGTATTGACTTCACTTGACCCTGGTAGCAATTGAGAGACATGATCTTAAACTAGTAGACTCTGTTCACTGTAAATACCCCAGTTTTCTCAAGAAATAGTTGAGGTCTACAGAGCCTGATTTGAGTGCTGATTAAGAGAAACACAGGGGTGGAGGATAGGAAGGGGAGATGTGGATCTCTCCAGTTGCGCCCTGCTCCCCAAGTGCAGCAGGAGCTCAGTGGAGGCACACTGAGCTTGGGCAGAAATCACACTACTCAGAAGCCTGCTGGCAGCACAAACAGGAAGCAGCCTCTGGGTGCTGGTGCGGGCTCTGCCGTGTTGACTTGTTTCCCCCCGTCTCTGCATGGAGTTCAGCACCGTGTCCACCGTGCCTCCTTGTGAGTGATCCTGAGGAAGGCAGGCCCTTCCTCACACGTTTAAGCGAGGTATTTTCAAAAGCGGGCCTGCTTGGATCCACCACCAAGTTTCTACACATACCTTTCACTGGGCCTCTATAAAGCTCTCTGACCACTGTACCCCCCGCTCCTACCCTTCAAACTTATTAAGAAAGTTTTCCCAGAGTCAATTCATTTCCTAGCATGCCTTTTTTTCCCCTAACCATCTGCCCTTCCCATTCCTCTCTTATTATGAGCCCAAGTGTTTGGAGTTCAATTATGCAGACATGAAATGTAGCTTTTCAGTCATTTGCAAGTATGGCTGCTCGTAGAGCCCATGACTCTTTGCATAT
The DNA here is from genome assembly GCF_963259705.1 of Myotis daubentonii. Classification (NCBI taxonomy): domain Eukaryota; kingdom Metazoa; phylum Chordata; class Mammalia; order Chiroptera; family Vespertilionidae; genus Myotis; species Myotis daubentonii. The sequence continues at coordinate 83,966,252 of NC_081845.1, read as the reverse complement.
CACTTCAGAAAATGCCCAGCCACTCCTTCCTTTTCCCCAGACCAGTTATAACCTTCAGAAGCTCTCGTCCAACCCAGAGAAGAGAGCTTGCTCTCCTCATACCCACAGGAGGAAGTAAACGGTCATCTCCATTTATGCAAAGACAACTTGAGAGGTGGGAACCCTCCCCCAGTTAGCATCTTTGAGCAACCCCTGGGCATGTGGCCTTCTGTGCTGTTATGCTTTGGAGGTTTAGAGAATGGAAAGCAGATGCAACCCATCTCCAGGCAGCCTAAGCCGAAGGAGCACCACCTTAGAGGGAGAACATACAAAGTCCACTCTGACATTGGTGTTCTGTGGGTCATCTCTATCTTCGCAGCTTTTTTAAAGACACAAGTAGATGCTTTGAACGTTTTGAATTCATTGTTTTACATCTATTAGTCTTACTTCCCCAACTGGTTGTGTGAGATTTTTTTTCAAGGTAAGAAATATCTTCTGTTTCTTATCTGTCTCTTACACATCACACTGCCATGTGGGCATCCAGGAGCTGTTTATCTCAACAAAAGCAGATGATTTGCTGATTCACCAGAACAACATGCAAAAAATTTCCCCCTCAAAAGTCCTGTTCGTGTGGCAGTGGTGACCATTTGTACTTTGTAGATGAGATAGGGATAGCTAATCAGAGCCTCCCCGCCACTTAGTGAGTAGGGAAACTGCCAAGTGCCCGCAGGCTCTGGACTTCGGTGTCCTTTCAGAATACCAGCCGTGTGGGGTGGTCCCATGCAGTTTTAGGAGTAGCAGTATCTCTGACAGACTCTGCCTCAGTTGGAACGATTGCTGAAGGGATTCCTTATGTCAAATGACTGTTTGCTTTTTCTTTAAGTTGAACTCTTAGTAGTTAGGTTTGGTCTGTTCTTACGGAGGAAGCCACGGTTTCTTTGGGAAGTGTGCTCTTGCAGATTTGAGGTGTTCAATGAAGTGCCTGCCTTTCTATGCCCAGTGGTAGTTCTTAGCATGCGTTCACAGGTAGAACTGGAGACTGTTTTCTCATTGGTTTTATCTCTAAGCTCCTTACTGCTTCTTTCTCTTCTTTCCCATTTAGTCATGTTGATTAGTCACATCCTGCCTGTGAGACAGCAGGCCCATAACATAGGAAAGACCTGATTTTTTCTCTGTTTGTTACAGTTCAACTTCCCCTTAAATCCCCCTTTTTAGGTGCTAGGAGAGAAGTTTGGGGAGAAATAGGGGTGGAGTCCTACTGAAATGCTCATGTGGCATTTAATATTGCAGATTTCCCAAGGACTAGTATATGTGCACATAACACCAAGGGTTTTGTTTTTAAAATGTCATATTTGAATCTCTATAGGATAGTAATAAAAATAGCATTGATACTGTTTCTGAAGATTGCCATGTAAAAACAGTGAATTACAGTTTATAAAACACCATAAACATACTTAAAATTTAACAGCAGTTTTCATCTCTTTTGAAAATTTCAGTTACCCTCTCAAAATGTAGGGGTGCTTATAGTTAATGAAAGCCACCAGGATGTACTAGTAGCATCAAGACTATGATTGGCCGCTCTATCCTCTGAGACACAAAAATCAAGAATATTCTTTTAGGTTGGAGTGGTAAGACACGGTGTGCCCTCCACATTTCTGCCGGCTGGAGAAGACAAACTACTCAATGTAACTCTGGATGGGCAGAGTGAAAGAGTGGATTATACTGGCTCTGTGGGGCCTGAGGTTGAGATGAAGACAGTTTCTGGTTTGTTAGTGGTTAATCAGTAGGTTTTTCTCAGAGCTGGGCCCTGTACTCTTCCCTATTAATAACCTTGGGATTGACTGGTGATGCTTAAAAAACATCTGTCACCTGCTCTGACTCATCCAAGTTAAGAGTGAATCTCAGAAGTCTCAGGTTTCTTCAGGAAGTTGAGATCAGAAATCCTTTATGAGATCAGGTTGAGGTGAATTTTCTCTCTGTAAGCATGAATCATTGGTACAACAAAGCAAATGTGCTATAACCATATATTTATAACAGAATTCTACTTTCTTGGTGATTGGAAGTCAAGGTATTTTAGAGCCATTTTTTTCTCCCCTAACATTTTGAAAAAAGTTAAAGTGTACAGTCTTAGAAAATGCACTAAAAGAGATTAAGATTTCTTGGTCTTGGAGAAACCAAGACGAAGAAAGAACGTGATTAAGGTTAAATGATTGCAGTGGGTACTGACGTGACTAATACAGATATATTCTCCAAATAGTGAACTTCAAAACTATAGCAAGCTTCCTAGTAATTGTCCTCTGCTAGAGTTAGAGTTCATGGGCTGGAAACCTAAATACAGAATGAAGGTTCAGTAAAGGTGTAAGTTTTAACAGTGGGAACATTTATTGGGTTCTTCCCATGTGCTAAGTTTGTTATTACATTATCTCATTCATAGCAACCTTAGTGGGGAGGTCTATCTCCATTACACAGATTAGGAAGCTTGAAGCTCAGGTAGGTTATATAATTTGTCCAAGATCACCCAGGCCAGAAATGGTGGAGCTGGGATTGATGACTAATGGTTCCTTCACAGGATATTAGGGAAGGGCTAGGGTCTTTAGAGACCATTACGTGTTTGTTAAGATTGCCATCCCACCAGGGAATATAGTCAGTAATATTGTAATAACTGTATGTGGTGTCAGTTGGGTACTAGACTTATTGGGGGGATCACTTTGTAAGTTACATAATGTCTAATCACTATATTGTACATCTGAAATGAATATAATATTTTATGTCAACTGTAACTGAAAAAAAATTCTTTAAAAGATTGCTGTCCCTTTTAAAATTACTTATACTCAAATCTAGTGATCTCCATGTGGCAGTTCTTGTGTTCTATTTTCTTTAGTAACGCTCTCTTCTTAAGTAGGTCATTATTATAGAATCTTAGGTGGTGATGGTGACCTTGAAAGAGATTGGCTGGACTGCAGCCTGCCCTCTGAGAGACAAAGCACCCCCCAAACGCAGCGAGATCTTCTCAGTTCTTTAGGGATAGTGAGAAGTTATTTTGGCTAATCTTGGATATCTTCAAGAAGGACCCCCACTAAGTAAAACTATCCTTTAATAGACTGTTCTGGCAGGAAGTTTATGTAGAAGCTAAAACCTCACTGACACAACTGCTTTTATAGGGGAAGTTAGAAAATGACTACTACTTCTTGTAAAATTCCATTATTCACTCTCAAGCCACCTTGGAAACTTCATTCACTGGGGGTTTATTGAGTACCTACTGTGTGACAGGCATTATACTGAATTATTCTGAATGTGTTCTTGGAAATCTTCACGAATAACACTAGGCAACCCAGCCACACTGCATAGTTTAGAGTCAGATTTTTAATTTTTTGAAGAATAATGATGATTTGCACCCACTCTATATTATTTAATGCTTACACAACTCTCTGAGATAATATTATCAAACCTGTTTTACAGATGAGGAGATTAAAGCTCAGCAACACTAAGAAACATACCCCAAATCACACAGCAGGGCCTTGATGATGTGTGCTCCTAAAGAGAATAAGTTTCAATATAGCACTTTCCAGTTACTCAAATGTTTTACTTATATTATCTCATCTAATTTTGTAAACAGATTGATAGTAGTTATTATTATATTCATTTTTCAGAGGGCAATAATCACTTCTAGATATTATACACTTAATATTGCCAGGAGTATCAGATGACTTACCATGTAAGGCCTAGTTCATGTACTGCTCACAGCAACCCTAATAAGTATCATTATTCTCATTTTCCAGATGAGCCATTGAGGCACCCAAAGTTTAAGTGCCTTGGTTAGTGCAGTGGGGAGCTCTGCCCAGCCACGTACACATAACTCCCCTTGCTGTATTCACTCTACCATATTATGCTGCCTCGTTTTCCACGCAGGGAAACTGAGGTACAGAGAGCATGATAACAGAGCTGAGGTCATACAGCTTATAATGAGGGTTTGCACCCACTCTATATTATTTAATGCTTACACAACGCTCTGAGATAATATTATTAAACCTGCTGGACTCCAACTCGGTTCCTCTCCTCACTTGTTTTCCTGGCACTGGGCTGCCTTTCTGCACGAGGAGGACTGGTTGATGTGGGAATAACTTTAAACCTATAGCAAATGTATTAACTCCAATGCAGACTTGTTTTAACCATGGAACTATCCCTGTGTCACCAAGAGTTTTTTTTTTTTTTTTTTTTTTTTTTAAAGAGAAAGGCTGTATCTTACATCCAAGTTAAGTTTCCCAATTTCTTTGTGATATGTTTAATAATTTTAGTCACTTTTTACATTTCTTTGTATTTTTTTTCCCCATTTGGGGGCATGGAACCACAATACTACTGGTGACAACATGTCACAGGAGAGGAATGGACATTCAGGCCACACTACTTTGCTCAGGAAGTCATCTGGTGACGTTAGAGTAGAACTCAAACCCAAATGTGAGTCCCTCTGTGCCCAACTCAGCTCTGTGGTTCCTGACCCTTGTGTCAATTGAAAATGTTGCTTCTGGTGCTGTAAGGAATGTGTCTTTTCCCATCTGAAGATCATTTCCCATTTCTCTGAATAGTGAATTACATTAACGGTTAAAGCAAGGAAGTCAGTATCAGATATATAACAAGGACCACTCACTCAGATTTGAAATGCTGCCAATCTATACAATCTCAGCCTTGAACATTTTAAAGTACAAGGGTTCATTACTTTAACGATCAAGTATCCTTTAGATTTCTGAAGGAAAAGTTTATGGTCACCATTTACACTAATATACTTTTATTCAAATTGCAAAGTCAGGTAAAAATGTTTCTTAAAATGGAATAGGGTGAATTTTTCTATATATTTGTTGATAGAGTAAATATCAGATAAATATCCAGATGTGTTTAATTATTTTGAGTCAAGAAAAGTATGTCCTATTTAGACAGTCTTTAAATAAATTGTTTCTGAATTGAACAAATAAACAAGAAATAGCTGAAACTAGATGACTTTGTAGAGAAAAACTTGAAGTATTTAAAAAGAGGAATCATCTCAGAAAAACCTATGTCCTGTTATTCTCATTTTTTAAGAAATAAACTTTAATTGACTATCCAAATATTTTAATAGTTTTTGAAAAACAAGCTTCTCATATTCAGAGACTGACAGGTGATGTAGGCATAATTTAAAACCTATTGCAAATTTATTAACTCCAATGCAGATATGTTTTAACCATGGAACTACCCTAGTGTTACAAAGAGTTGTTTTTTTTTTAAGAGAAAAATTAATACTTACTGAGTGCCTCCTATGCGAGTCCTCTATTCTTAGTTTTCTCCTGTAATCATCACATCCCTGTGATTTAGATATTATTGTTCCTCTACCCCTTTTACAGATGAGGAAACTGAGGCTCAGAGTCACTGAGTAATTAACCCAAGATTACAGTTAGAAAGTAGAAGTTTCAGAGCCTGAACCTAATTCTGAACATTCCAAAATCCATAGATATTCTAATATATAACACTGTCTTGTGAATGGCCTGCTATATTAGAATTTTAAAAATTAACAAACATTTTTAAAATTAACAAAAATGTTTGAAACTAGAAAAAAAATGTTAAGAGAAATGTGTTTGTGATTATGTTTGATTAGCCCTCAAGTAAGTACAAAACAGTTTGAAATATACGCTTTTCTGCCCTGGAAACATAGAGAAAATTTACATTTTTTTCATATGTAGACTGAAGCTCTTGATAAATCTGTTTGGCCCTGGTTTGAGTTTGTTCCTCCAAGAAACTCCATAAAGATACCCCCCAAAATAGCGTTGATGGTCAGCAGTGAACCCTAACAAGTTGGCTGCCCGTTATTTTTATTATCACAGTGACTGTAGGTAACACTAGGTCACATTCCAAACACGTGACACCTTTTTAAAACAGATTCTAATAGGTTTAAAGACATGTCCCTGTTCTCCTGTTTTGGATCATTTTTCTTATTGTCTGGATGGTGATGAAGATTTTCAGTTCTTCATAGTAGTTGACTTTGAAGTTAAGTTTTGCCTTCATGTAAAGGTTATTTTCTGGAGTAATTTTACCATGAGCTCCCCTCCATTCTGTTCTTCTCACATGCTGCCCACCCTGTTCTCATCTCTGCTCCCAACTCCGTGCTAGCAAGTGATATCTCACCGACCGGCCTGGGAAGAAAGTGAGCTGTGCTAACATGGTAGAATCACACACGATGTAAGCCAAAAGCACGCCTGAAAGAGTAGCTGGGTACACCGCATAGAAAGCAGCAGTCTGCCTGTTCCTTCACTGAGTTCATTGTTCAAAGAATTTTTAAACGTTAAAAGAAATAAGTAGTACATGTTCACTGAAGTAAATTAAGAAGTACAGAAAGCAAGTAAAATGGAATTCAGCTTTGCAAAGATAACTGAAGCAGATTGTTTTCTAATGACTATTAGACTTTCTAAGTAGACATGTTAATGTGAGAGACAAATAGTCCTTCCCTGTGATTCATTGTGTTGCTTTTTTTGACACCTAAAGTCTGTCTAGCTTTGTGCTATATAGGGCCTGAGGGGATGGGGTTGTAGGGAATAAATAGACCGTGTGTGTGTGTGTGTGTGTGTGTGTGTGTGTGTGTGTGTGTGTGTTATACTGTTTGGGTTGTGTGTTTTAAGGTCCCAGCAGCTGGTATACTAAAGATTTTTTTCTTTTTCCCAGACCCCAGGCAGGCACAGTCTTCCCCACCGTGGTCCTATGACCAGTCTTACCCCTCCTACCTGAGCCAGATGACTTCCCCGTCCATTCACTCCACCACCCCGCTGTCTTCCACACGGGGCACCGGGCTCCCTGCCATCACCGACGTGCCCAGGCGTATTTCAGGTAAAGACCACACTTCAACTCAAAACTCACTCCCGTGCAGGGGTGGGCTTGGGCTTGCAGGATGAGCCATGTCTATCTTACCTGTGCTCACAGTAACTCTCTCAGATGCATGTGGGCCAGGATTTGACAACTGGCAGGCCGGGTCTTCTGAATTAGGGCTTATAAATATTCTCCCAGTTTAAGTCAGAGACGCTCCAGAGATGGCATATTTCCTAAGGCGATAGTGCATGCCACCAGTTTGTGTCCTGCTGCATTGTACCCCCGGTGGGCACAGCCCCTATCACCAGGGCCTTCTCCTGAGGGTCTCCTGCCAGGCCTTCCTCTGCTTGCTCCTCTCTTTTCCTCACACCTGCCTGTGAGCCAGATGACAGTCATGGCACAGCCCCCCACTTCTAAAGGCTTTTAAGTCCCAGGAGTCCAAGCTAACCAGCTTCAGGAGAGAGCACCTGCACATTTAAGATGCTTATCACAAACCTGAGGTGCAGTGAGGCCTGGAAGAGTCATAAAAGGCCATGCGTGGCTTCCGAGCGGCCAGCTCAGCCCAGGGCAGCCTTTCTGTGAAGCACAGAGCGCACTGCTATCGCTCTCCGTGTGGCGGCCCCAGTGCTCACACATTCACTCTGCCAAAGCCACCGCCTGTGGCTCGCGGTGGGAGTGTGTGGGGTAAACAGCCTCCCCATCGTCCACCTAAAGGCTCTTGGCCAACCACAAGAGTCCTGTGAATAAGAAATAAATCTCTCAGCACACCCCCTGCACATAGCACGGCATCACCCGCCCCAGAAATACAGTGGCCTCCAGGGGCACATAGTCAGATCCTGTATTGGTCAGACACTGCCCAGCGGTCGGGCTCCAGGCACCTGTGTGACTCCTGGCCAGGTTAATGCCTTTCTCTCTCTCTCTCTCTTTGTGTTTCTGTCTCTGTCTCTCTCCCGCTCTCCTTTTCTGCAAAGCTCGACGCCGTTACTCACTCCGCTGACTTGCACCACTGCCACGCTGAAGCCCCACCAGCAGGCTTGCAGGTTTCGATTAGTTCAGTCTCCTTTCTTTCTTTCAACGGGGGAGGAGGGAAGGCTTTGCTTCTCCAGCAAATAGGCCAGGGCTCTCGGGTCCCAGTGCCGTCACATTTCCTGCCACAGATGGACTCCGTGGGGGTGAGTAGGCCAAGAAGGGATGGAGGGAGAGCTGTGCCACGCTTTGCATTCTGACCGCCGGGTTCCTGAGTCACATGGTCTTGGTTGGGGAGTGGTGCCGCGTACAGAATCTTAGCTATCATTTCCCTTGATTGGAGTGACGGGCTCCTCCAGGCAAGTGTCGATTAAAGACACAGGAAAGGACAGGGAAGGCACAGGGTTATGGTAAGACAGGCTGGGGTGGAGCCAGAGGCAGTGTTGGATGGTGTCGAGTCCCTTCTGGTCCCCCCTCTTGTGTGTTATTCTGGGTGTTTTGTGTTGCACAGGCCAACGTGACACTGTGTCAGGACGGATTTGCGCCAGCTTGCGTCTGTTTAGGGTCCTCTGGGTTCCAACGTGTGTGGCTGAGGCAGGTGTGCTATTTGTCCTCTGGCAGCTCTGAGTGGAAAAGCCTCGGGGAGTGGTGGCAGCCTGAGGGACCCCCCTCGCCCCAAACTCTTTCTTACTGAGTCTGCTTGTAGATGAATGCAGTGGGGGAAGCCATCGAAAATGACCCTGAGGAGTGTTTCTCATTTACACGTGTCGCATAGGACAGCCAGGTTATTCTGAGTCTATCTCCTGATCATTAGGTAAAACACGTCCATAAACAGGAGGCGGTAGGAGCAAAAACGGAGGCCAAAGGGAGGAACGAGCCTCTGCTTTAAACTGGTTTCAAACGAGTTCAGTCCAGCTTTTCCCTCCCACCCCAAACATTTCTATGAGTTGTTACTGGCAAAGTTGCACAGTGCCAGGGTGGGAGGGTCTGTATAAACACTGACATGAGGAGAACAGAAAATCCCTTTGGTCAGCAGCATGGGGAAGCAGGAAGAAAGAACTAGGTGCGGACTGTCACGGAACCGGAGGGACCCTGCTCCACCTGCCCTTGCTCACCGTGCTCCCTGCGGGGCTCAGGGACCCAGTTGCCTGGGATGAGCACCATTTTCACTGCCTGTCTCATAGGTTCTCAGGTGCCAAGGTGCATGGTTTCTGTTGCATTATCTTCCCCCTCAATGTCTGCAGCGATCCCTAAGGTCCAGGCCTGCATGCATTCTCTGTGACACGGATGGCTGCAATATTAACCTTCATCTCCATCGCTAAGCAGTTCTGTGTCCACCTCTTCCAGTGCTTTCCAGTTGCATATTTTCGTGTGGAGTAATCAGTTCTCATCCCCAAATAGGAAGGGATACATAAAATATTCTCGCACCATCACGGGTGAGAAAGAAGAGGATCGGAGGCTCAGACTCAGGCTTGAGTCCTCGCTCATACACATATAGGACACGTTTCTTACGTCTCTGAAACCCAGTTTTACTATTTAGGGATATAAGATTTCTCTTCGGGTTCCTGTGTGGATTAAATGAGGTGCTTTATGTAAAGTGCTTAGGACGGGCCTGACACACATTATGTGCTAAACAGATTGTAGCTGATATTCTGGAGCTAAAACTGTTTTGCAAGAATTGTATGTCTATATATAATTTGCAGGCGAGCCCTGGCTTAAATATATCAAGTAGATAACAATCTAAACTTTCAGAGGGCATTATTTGCTTTATAAAATGGATCACCACAAAGCATATTTAAAATAAAAACCTTTGAAATGAGTTAATACTCAAATGCATTCATTAAGCACAATACTGTGCTTGGCACATAGAAATAGTCAGTAAATATTTGTCATTATTACCATTATTATTCTGTAGATTTACCAGGAATATTTATAGAGCTAAAACAATTGGGAGCCATTCACATAAAGTCAGTAAAGACTAAAGAAAATAACTATTCAATTATATCTCAGAAAATAGAAAATATTAAGTTATACTTACATGTCACTGGGCTCAATAATGTTTTTCTCTGAGAGAACATAGAAATAAAAGCAACCAGAAGGCTCTTTCAGAAAGATGTGTTCCTAAAGAAATGCTATTTCATCCTAAAAGACTTTGCCAAAGAAAGGCACAATTTAATCTATTTATTACCTTCAGAGATCTGATTTTACAACTTGCTTTTTTGGTATCCTTTCTTATGAGTAATTTTTCAAGTATGGATACAAATTCTAGAACTTAATGAATGACAATAGTGACAATGATATTATATTATATAGTTCCTTTAGTCTTCCACATATCCTTTATGGAAGCAAGGTGTAAGTAAAATAATATTATAATGGTATGTTACCCACAATCTCTATTGCAAAAGAATGATACACAACCAGATATCTTGAAGCTCATAGTTACAATACAAACTTCAGGAAACATTTTCTTAACCTTGAATAGTATTATAACAAAAACAATAGCAGCATGTATAGGTTTATGACTGATCAATAAATTATTGTCATGTAATTGACTAATAGCATCTACCTTATCATAATGAGGCATTACAGCCCAGAATCAGCCCCCCTTTCCCACCACACTTACTGTGACAATTGTAGCCTCATCACAAAGTAATCTGTATTTCAGTGGCACCCCGCCTAGTGATTTTATACATTATCTCATTTTATCTTATACGATCCTGAAAGAATATTCACCATGCAGAGGTAGGCGAAGTTAAAGAGCGTGGCAAGGCGAGGACCAGTGAACCTGACAGCCACCCTAACCACGGCCTGTCTTTATCATCGTAATGATGTTAGCACCCATGGCATTTATGATGCTCAGAGCACTTGTAAGGCTTGACACAAAGATTGTAATTACTTTTCAGGAGGTCATTACCAAACACTGTGGAAATAAAAACTCACTGACTTTCAAAACGTATTTTATGTAATTATCCTACAGTGAAAAGAAGCACAGCTGTGTATCGAGTCTGCTTTTTTGACTTGCGGGTCAGATGATGAGCTGTTGCCAGCCTGCGAAAGTTTATTCATTGCAAATAACTCCCCCCTGCCCCACCCACCTGAGTGAAGTAGCTCAGATGAACCCAAGTCGGCATCACTTTTTGACATCCACGAGGTAGAAGGGATATACAGTGGTATTTTTTTCTGTGGTCTTGGTCACTGTGCTTTGCACAGATGCTTTCTGGAGGTCTCTTAGAGACTTAGGATACAGGAATTAGATTCAAGGGAGGGGCCTACGTGTTCTCTGCCTGTGTTATTTACTCTCAGAGGCCAATACATATATGGATGATTTTTCTCTGCATTTATAGGGCCTTTTTACACGAAACAGTTAAGAACTATAATCTTCCTGAAGGTTATTTGTTTTGTGTAAGCCAATAGTCTTGAATTTCTTTCAAGATATTTAAATATCAAAAAATTCCACTTAACTACACAGAACATTAAAGAGGTCTCTGTTTTTATGACTCTTAGTCGCTAAACTATAATATTTTCAAAGGTCAGCAGAATGGGCATTAGTGTAATAAATGACTAAAACTATTTTATTGCTACCACAAAATCTGGAAATTGCTAGTGGAAAAAAACTCCTTTTATCACTAAAGGTATATTGGGGTGATGGTTTCATGTAATTTAAAAACCAGTGGGGATTGATGCAGTTCAATTTTAAAGGACCCTTATAACCGAGTTCCTATCAAGTCAGCTGAATCAAGGTTTGAAACCAGACTCTTCAGTAATGTGCCGCGTATACGTGGACATAGCCAGGACGTGGGAGGGAGTGGTGCCCTAAGAGAGGTTAAAGGGAAAACTCCCGCAACTAATACCAATACACCAGAAAGTTGAAGCCACTACAATAAAACAGTAGAACATCTCCTTGTTACTATAGGGCCCTTCCTGTATTAAGAGCCACCTGTTTGATAGACACACCTCTGCCACAGCAGCCACGGGCGAGTGAATACATTTAACAGGATCCCCTTTCATTTTGAAGAAGTTCTCTGTTTGAAGCCACAGAAGGGGAAGATATTAAATGTAATGGGCCCTAAACAAAGGCAAGTCCTGTGTTACCAACTGAATGTTCACTCTTCTCTGTTTTATCGACTGTGCCTTGTTGGGTTACTTTTGCATTCTGTAAGTTGAACTTCATCTTGCTTTCTCTAAAAATGGCCTGTCTTCTGGCATGAGCAGCGGATGTCTTTATCTTATTGCCGCGGGCCCAGGTTCAGGGTGTACCTGGACCTCAGGTTATTATAACTTTTGAGTTGCTCGTGCTGAGAACCCAAGAAGTGATTTCCATTCCGATTAGGTCAGTTGGGGATAGTTGGCCCAGCTCACAGAGCTGACTGACCTTGGCTGTGTGACCGGTTCCTGTTATTTGTAGCTAGACCGAGGGACCAAAGCTCGGAAGGAAATGCGTGTACATGGTTCGACGCTGATTTTCTGCGTGGTTCTTGTCAGATGTTTTTGGTGAGGATTGATCTTGGATACGTGCATGAGCACCCACACGTGGAGAAAGGATTTAGTAGTGAAAGGAATCGTGCTGATGCAGGGAGGGCGAAGGCCTGGTTAGGAATTGGATGGGAAGATTTGCTGCAGTCCCTCTCTTTTCTTAAAAGGAAGCTTGGGAGCTCGAACCTCACTTCACCGAAAGTATTAAAGTTACTTTTCTAATGACAAGGTGGCTTCTGTGCTTCCCTGGGACCCGAGAAGAGGGTGGAGGCAATGTCACCGAGGAAACCTGAGTTTTAGTTTCACTGTCACTGACGATTCTTTGCACTGTTCTCTGATGTGTCGGGGTGTTTATTGTGCCTCAACGGTCTCATGTAAGTGATTACTCAGAATTGCCCATGCACGCGCCTCAGAGGTTCTGCAAGGACTAAGATGATGTCTTTCCAGGCATTTGTTGATCTTAGGACTTTTAGGAAAGAAAGCTTTTCCTACCCAATAAGTGCCCGTGAGCAACTAAGTTGTATCATTAACTCCAAAAGAGTAAAAGCATGCCATTATATACATTTGTTTTGAAATTAATATTTTATTGTTAGAGCCATTTTCGATTTACAGAAAAATTGAGCAGCATATGTGTACAGATTCCAAACTCGCCCTCCCTCCTACTTTCTTTTATTATTAACCTCTTGCATTTGTGTGACGCATTTGTTATAATTGATAACCCAATGTTGGTACATTATTATTAACTGTAGTTTGCATTAGGGTTCACTCAGCACTGTGCACTTGTATGGGTTTTGCCAAATGTATTAAATGTCATGCGCCCACCATTACAGAGTCATACAGGATAGTTTCATTGCCCTAAAAATCCCCTGAGCTCCCCCTACTTATCTGTCCCTATCTGCCTCCTAGCCCCTGGAAACAGTGGTCTTTTTCCGGACTCTCTATTTTTGCCTTTTCCAGAATGTTCTGTCATTGGAATCATACAGTATGTAGACTTTTCAGTCTAGATCTTTTCACTTTGAAATGTGCATTTAAGCTTCCTCCTTATCTTCTCATGGCTCGATAGCTCATTTCTTGATACCACTGAATATCCCATTGTAGGGATGTTCTAATATTGTGGAAAACATCAAGACGGCTCTCCCCACACTGGGGATACCGCCTCACTATTTCCTTTTGTCCCTGACTTTGTCAGCGATGTTTCTTTTTAGCAAGTATTTCATGCATTCCTTCCTGGGAAACACTTTCTCCGCCCAGCAGTTGTCACCACATGGTCCAGATAACGGTTTTCCATATCGTTGGTCCATTTTTTAATTAAATCGTTTCTTTAGTTTTGCCCATAAGACAAATTACTAAACACTTACCTTTAGGTGGTCATTCATATCAATTCAAGTACAGAACAGACCCAGCTAAAAAGAACAATCCATTGATGTGGCTACTTAGCTGCCTCCAAATAATGTAGCCAACTCTCCTAGGTAGTGGACGCTCCTTTCTCTTAGGGAGGCCCGGCGTGCCTCAAGTGTGCGGAGCTGGTTCACTCTTCCATGCCAGCCCAGTGGCTGCATCTGGGGGCCGGGCCCTGTCGAGCCTTCTCAAACATCTCTTTCTCAGCCACCACTTTCCTCACAGCGAATCTCTCTCTCATCTCAGTAGAGCCATTTCTCACCTCTGTACACTGGACACCTCTCATGTGTACATATCTTCCTTCAGTATCATAGTGTGACCACATGCCTTTCCCCTTTTAGGGGTACGCTTCTCAGGGACTGTGTCTGTGCCTTACCTGTTCTTGAATCCTTACACCCTAACACAGTTTCTAGCACATAGGAGGTGCTCAGTTAATGGTTAATGAAACAAATATAGTGGAAAAGAAGGTAGAAAAAAAGGAAGATGAGCACATAGAAGAAAGAGAAAAAAAAGGGAAAAATGAAGAAAGAGCAGTTTGTTCACCTGGAACAACAAAGAAAGAGCAAAACCAGAGGAACTTTGGTTGCTGATAAGGACAGGAAATAGCACAGTTAGAGTGTGCATAAGCAGTATGTATTTTTATCTCCAAGCCTCTCTGCAATGTGTTTCATATTTAGAGCACATATCCAGCCTGCATCTGTTTCCAGAACTTGCTGCTAACAGTTAGTAATGATGCCAAAGCATACTTCAGGTCCAGCTTGCAACCAAGTGATCAAATAGAATTTTTTATTTCTAAATTAGAGTCTGACATTAATTATAGCCATCATGTAATAAAGTGTCAGAGTCTTTTCTGAGGAAACGATAGAAGTGATATCAACGGGGCTGTTACACCGAAGCAAAACTCTTCCTCTAAAACAAAGCAAAAGATCTTGTTTTGACAATGATCATTTCTCAAAAAGTCTTATCTTTAGGCTGATTTTTTTTTCTAGACTCCCCCATCCTCACCCCTTTCTAGATCCTTACTGTACGATAGGGTTTTATGTCACCTCACTGTCCTGCTCCGTGGTCTCTGGCGTACTGCAGTTTGTCAGTGCCCCTCTAAATGCCGGAACCTGGGACCCAGCTCCTTTCTTCTCGGCCTCTGAGAAAGCCCCTGAAGCAGCCTTAGCATTGGGTTACCACGTTGCCTTTTTCTCACATCAGCCACTTCTGTGAAGCTGAATGTCTTCCATTTTTTCACTTTTACTGATTTTTTAGTTCCAGGTAGGATCATTGATAGTTAATCCTGTTAGCATTATCTTATTTAATTCAGGTAATAGTAGCTCGCTCTCCGGAACTTTGTGGATGTTTATAATGTCTCCCAGTATATTAGTGGCTTCTCTCATTCCTTCCTGCCTGGAAGGAGTTAATTTTAATTCACCTCAGTCATTTCAGATCAGCTCAACAAATACTAGGTCTATACCTGAAGGGTACTCAGGGAGGCAGTGAATAGAAGGGAACAGAAGACTTTGTCTCTGCCTTCAGGTAGCTTTTAGTCTCACGTAGGCAATGACATTTTGCAAACATGACACAGTCACATGCCAGCATATGCAAACAATGTTCCGATTTTAGTGAAAGGAGGTCTCTTTGTTCTGCTGCATAACCAACTTTATAAAGCCTTCTCCTTTAAGAAATTAAAAAAGAAATCAGTTCCATTCTGCTCAGATTATACTGTCTGAGTTGCTCCAACAATTACATTTTTCAACTGAGAAAAAAAATTACACTTGTTGACATGTGTGGTTTCATAATGTTTCTTAAGATATGACAAGAATATGTAAGATCTTATCTTTTCCCAGCGAGATTGAAAGCCCCTCCAGGCTAAGGGCCTGGCCTTCTAATCCTTTGCTATGTGTCTGGGTGACTCCTAGTTTCAGGCTCTGCCTGTGGGTGCTCAGGGGAAGTGCTTGCACGCAGAGAAAGGTCGCCTGATAGTCAGGGCTGCTTGCTTCAGGATTACTTAGGCCATGACCGGGGCGAGGAGTTGGCTCATAGATCTAGAAGTGGGACTGTGTAGGAGGCTAATGACAATGGCCATATACCTTAACTTCACATTCCATTGCACAAATACATTCCTAGCAGGTTATTATATTGTAAAGTTCCCCATTCTCTGTAAAGGGGAGCAGCACTGTTAGCTCTATGCTATAACACACACGCACATATGCATGCGTCCACCTCTTCACCACATTTAGAATGAGTGTACGTATAACTATTCTGGCCAGTAGGAAGACATATATTATAAATTGAGTCAGAATTTAAGGGAGTTGTTCTGAGGCCAATCGAGGAACCCATTTGACATATTATATAAATTATTATTTTTAATGTGACGCTGAAGAAATTCCTATATCTCTAAGTCCATGGAAGTCATGTAAATTAAAATAAACTACTGCTCAGGCAACATTGTTCCTGAATATCTCAAAGGACAGTGTGACCAACTAGAAATAGGGCAGCTAAGCATGGCAGACGAGAGCAAGACCAGTGTTTCTGTATCCGAAGTTCGCTGCTCTCTTCCCAACCAGCACAGTCACCATTCTAGCTCGTTTCCTATTATAATTAGTAATAACGCCGCAGTTAGTGGGATAATAGCAACAAATATAATGATGGTTATAAACACTCCACCCTGTGCCAAGGAGAGGAGTGATTCATGATAAATCAATAAGAAACCCATTGATGTGGTCACAATAAAGCTATGCATAATTAAGAAGAACCCTTTCTAAATAAAAACTACAAAGGAAATAAAAACAGGCTTGAAAAAGAGAAAAAAAAGTCTGATAATAATGTTGTGGTGCTCATCCTTAAAAAAACACACAAACCTGTAAGTTCCCAAACTACACCTTAGGAAAACAGTGTATTCTCAGTGTTGCTTAAAAGTGCTGTGGAATGTTGGCCAAAGGGCTCAGAAAAGGAGAGTTTGACCCCCTGGCCAGCTGACAGAAAAAGTTAAAGTTGTTTTCTGCCCTTAGAAGTTGGTGAGTGTCACAGGTACGATACCTTTGGAACATTCGCTGAGTCTTGGCTTTTCTTGCATTCTGACAGTCTGTCTTTTGATTGGTGCATTTAGACCATGGACATTCAAAGTGCTATTGACCAGGTTGGATTAATATCTCGCACATTTGTTACTGATTTCTATTCGTTGCCCTTGTTATTCACCCTATTTGTCCTTCTACACTTTTGCTTCCTTTGTGGTTTTAATGCTTTCTTAGCATGTGAGTTATGCTTCTCTTTTATCCTTTTTTAGTGGTTGCCCTAGAGTTTGCGACATACATTTACAACTATTTCAAGTCTACTCTCAGTAACACTACATCTACCACATCATGGGTAGTATGGGTGCCTTATAAACATCTGTGTGTAGGTTTTATGTGGACGTAAGTTTTCAACTCCTTTGGATAAATGCCAAGGAGTACATTCACTGCATCACATGGTAAAAGTATATTTAGTTTTGTAAGAAACTGCCAAACTGTCTCCCAAAGTGGCTGTACCATTCTGCATTCCCACCAGCAATTAATGAGATTTCCCATTGCTCCACATAGTCTATGTGTCTTTATATTTACAGTGGGTTTCTTGTAGACAACATACAGTTGGGTCTTGTGTAGTGATATGGTGAGGAAGAAGTATTTAAGATGAGTTGTAACAATCTGTGACTTAATTGGTGCATTTAGACCATTGATATTCAAAGTGATTAGTGATATAGTTGGATTGATATCCCTTTGAAGGGCTAATTAAACCTCAAATAACCTCTTTAATCCAGAAAATGATTGAAGCATTTAAATCGGGACATGGATCTCAACGGAGAATTGAACCCAACACTGATAAAATAACAGTTGCTCAATAAACTTATGTTTAATTAGTTTTGTTTATCAGAAAACCTTTCTTCTAAGACCCAGGAATATGGCATGGCGACTCAACACTCGTTGAATCATTGGCATTATGTTGGAAATAGTGCTTGGTTGCAAATTGAGGAACCTGCCACCTAATTTTGATGTTCTTGAGCAGGTCACTTGATAATTTCTATGGATCTAGTTTCATCAGGTGTGAAATGAGTTAGTTGGGCTACATATTCTCCAAAGTACATCATAAGCGTTGAACATTCATGAATCTAAAATAAGGCCCGAAAGGGTAAGTTTTCTCACAGAAAGCTCCTGTAATCACCACATCAGAAAACCAAATACTTGTTCTCAGTAAATTCTTATTTATAATAAGAATAAAGGCTATTATGAACTAATAGGAACAACTTCTATAGATTTCAAGAAAAGCTTTGTCTTGTTTGCTTCAATTGATTCTGACGAGAAGCAACCTAAGCTCAGATTAGTTAAAGCCTAAGAACCACACCCTTAGACCTTGGCCACAGCTGAACTTCTGTCCAGGGTGAAGCCGTATGTATGTGCACGTGTGTCAGAGTCTGCAGACAGATTGGAGAATCCCAGCTTTATTTAATATGACGGAACTTTACTTACTGACATTTTACATGCCCTTGCATGGTTTTATGTAACTTATCTGTTACACCCTTTTTACCTGAAAATGTTTATCATGGAGTGTAATTTCTCTAAGTGGAGAAACGAGAATCTTATAAGCTAAAGGTTACTAAAACAAAAGAACTGGTGATTTTTGTTAATAATAGAATAAATGGGATCAGAGCACCAGACTTTCTATATTCAATATATTTAGAGAAAATATGAGTGGCATTATAACAAAGTTCCTTTTAGTGAAACATTGTTGCCATAGTATTTTATGACAACGTGATAAAAAATCTTTATTAATACAAATGATTACTAACATGAAGTCAGCTCATTTATTGAGACTGTTCCAGCCACCGGAGAAACAGCAGTGAAGGAGACAGAATGGCTAAGGGGGCTTTTCCTACTGGCATATGGCATAGTCGTTGAACACAGTCTTTGCAGCCAGACTCCCTGGGTTTCAATCTAGGTTCCTTCACTCACTAGCTTTGTGATCTTGCATATTTTACTTAGCTTGTTTGTACCACAATTTCTTCACCTGTAAAATGGGCTAATAATAATACCACCAACCTCAAAAGGTTGTAATGAGGACTGAGGGACGGTTAATATACTCAAAGTCCTTAGACGAATGCCTGGTACTCAGTAAATGTTAGCTACTATTGAGGAAAGGTAGACATTTGAAAATAAGAAAATATGATTTAGTAGGGATGTGTACTGTGAAGAAAAGTAAAACGGTGTGATGTGATGAGGAAGAAACATTTTAGCTGAGATCTGAACAGCAGGGGGTTGGCCCTGTGGAGATCACCGTAGGCCGAGGGGAAGGCCAGTGCAAGGGCCTTGTGGTGCGAAGTAGGATGCCGAGGGGCTGGAACGCACAGAGGATGAGAGGAAGCAGAGAAGTAGCCGGCTCTAGGTCACCCGGGGCCTCTACCAGTTAGGATTAGAAGTTTGGATTTGCTGGTGCATGCAGTGATAATTCATTGGCAGATTTTAAGCAGGGTCACAATATAAATGGATTTCTATTTTCAAAGGATGTCTCTGGCTGTTTGGGGGAGAATTGTGCAAGAGGTTGAGGGAGGAAGCAAGAATGTGGCTAGGTGTCTGTGGCGGTCACCCTGGGGAGAGGATGGTGCCTTGTGCTTGCCTGCGAGTGGGGGATGGAGGCTCTGGATTGGAGAGGGTGTTTTGCCTGTATCATCAAAATGTTTTAGTCATGCTCTCCCCCAATGGTTAGTTTCCTTTAAAAGGAATAATATTGCATCTTACAAGTTTTTAGTTAATGTTTAGACATTGTTTATATGCCCCGTAATGAAGTGGCAATTCAGGAAGTGCTTGATTTATTAAATGAATACAGAGCCACTAATCTGGAAAATTTGGGCCAGAAATCCATTTTGAGAGCTGAAGTGCTTGGCTTGGTTATTTTCATTGACACATTAATCTGATTATTTCCAGTAGCGCCCCTTCCTTGGCCTTGTGCAAACCCAGGGTTCAGTGCAGTGAGGCGCAATGATGGGATTAATCTGGGTGATTGACCAGTGTTATATGCTCCTCTCATCCTCTCAAAATGTAGGTAGCTTGTTTTTATACCTTTCACACCCTGTGTACACACCCATTCGTTTTACTGCTTTTAAGACGGAGAGAAATGAAAATCACTAGATTGGTATGACCAAGCTGGCTACACAGGTGCTCTTAGTTGATCAGGCCTGCAAGTGTGTGGCAGCAGCCTGGAAGTGCGAAGACTCCTGGGCCAGGGGCTGACGGTTCGTTACAAAGGGCTCACAAGCCCCCATCCTGCATCTGAGAAAAGTAAAGCCGGGAGAGACACCAGCCTCGACCGCCCTGTGAATGGAGTCCGCCCCCAGGACAGCTTCTTCCCAGAGGACTGAGAATTGGGGCATATCTTAAATTGGAAAGAACTTGAGTTGCTAAGGGATGAGGAGCTTGTTCTAAGCAGGATCTCATAAATACAAACCGAGGTTAAAGGAGGAAGCGTTAAATGGCTGAGGCTGTTGAATGACTAGCACCCCTTTCTCAGATCCTTTATCTGTGCCTTAAAAAGAAATTTCCCCCCCCTCCCCAAAAACCTTCCATTTGTGGCTCTAGAAACCAGCTTCAAGATCTCCTGAAGCTATGAGCAGTTCTTATGTTTCCTGTTTGAAAGTCACTAAAGCCCCGTTTCCCGTGGACACAGCTTCCCCTTTTCCCTGGTATCCCGAGATGCAGAGGTATCCATACTGCAAACAGTCATGAACATCTGTTCGTTTGTTTTCAGAGTCTGGGTGCACTCCTCTCAGTAAGTGATCTACTTACTTTATTTCATGGATTTATGTTGAGTTTGGAAGCTCAAGCAAAGAAGTCACAATGAAGTACCTTTCACAGGTGTCAGCATCTCCTAGGATGGGAAATCTAGAATGGTTCCAACGGCTCTGCAACCTCTGTAGACTGGAGTTCTGGATAATGGGTTGCTGTGTCTATGGCTTTCAAACTAGTTTCCACCTTTCTCTCTGGCTTTGCCATTTAGAATGGATCAGGGATGGAGAATAGAGTCACCACCTTCCGTGCGAGTGGGATGCAAACTAGAGTG
Organism: Myotis daubentonii; assembly: GCF_963259705.1. Classification (NCBI taxonomy): domain Eukaryota; kingdom Metazoa; phylum Chordata; class Mammalia; order Chiroptera; family Vespertilionidae; genus Myotis; species Myotis daubentonii. Next base: position 83,945,537 of record NC_081845.1, on the reverse strand, counting down.
AGAAACAACAGATAACAGTCCACTGTGAAAAATAATAGTTGCCCTAACCGGTGTGGTTCAGTGGATAGAGCGTTAACCTGTGGACTCAGGAGTCCCAGGTTCGATTCCAGTCAAGGGCAGGTACCTTGGTTGCGGGCACATCCCCAGTAGGGAGTGTGCAGGAGGCAGCTGATCGATGTTTCTCTCTCACCGATGTTTCTAACTCTCTATCCCTCTCCCTTCCTCTTTGTAAAAAATCAATAAAATATATTAAAAAAAATAATAGTCACCTGACAGGAATAAAATATAAAGATAGTGCACTGTACTGGAAAGAGGGGGTTTTTCTTCCCAGGATCCCAGAGACCTGCCTCAGGATGAGCCACATGTGTACTAATTTTCCTCCTCTTCACGTGAGGGTGGTCCTCACACTCAGGGTCCTCTCCAACCAGAAGGCTTTGGTATGTCCTTTCTCTCAACACCACTGCAGTAAGATACTGAAAGGCACCGCAGAAGTGGGTAAGGAAACAGATAACGAGGCCTATATTTAGGGACCTTAGAACTAGAAAACTGGGGATGTGGTTATGCTTCAGCCCGCGCACGCGCAGGCCCTCCAGGCTAGTGTTTGAAGCGCCAGCCTGGACGCAGAGCAGCTTCGAGCCAGGACCCTGCGATAGCCAAGCTGCGCCGGCGCCCTGCTCTCCTTTGCCATCTCCCTGGTGCCTAAAAGAGAAAAGGGATTTCACCAAAGTGTGAACCTCACCCTGCCAACAATTTCATAAAAAGGTCAAATTCCAAATGGCAAATAATAGAACTTCTAGATAAAAGTTTGAAAAGAATCTTTCTGAAAGTTTGTAAAAGTTGAATAAGCCAGCCCCACGTTGGGGTTATGGAGAAGGCAAGTGGAGCCATTCAGAGTCAGGTTAGAGAAAAATATGGCAAGGAAGTCAGCTCTAGCAAACATAACAAACACATTAGCGTTGAGGGAAACAGAGGAGGGGAAAGAGACGTGGACAAGCAGCCTGTGAGTGAGGACTCTGGTCCCCACAGCCTCACACAGGATGTGAGGAGGCGTGGGGCCATGGCAGGTAGACGAAGAGTGGGCGCCAGGGTCAGACGGCTGTCCTCACAGGGCGTGGAGACTCGGCAGGGGCCACAGAACATGAGAAGGAAAACTGAAGACACCAGGAAGAAGAAGGCATCCTTGGGAGAACCTTGAACTCTTGTGCTGCTGTAAGTCAGGAGCTCCAGAGAGTGGGGATGGAGAAGACCCAGGACACTCCACTCATCTGTGACAGTGGCTTTTCTGACGGCAGGAATCACTGAAAGCTTCCAGATAAAGCACTCACATAAGGACCGCCGACAAATGAGGAAAATGGGAAGAATTATAACAACTACGCCCAAAGGAGATAGGAGATAAAAGCATAGCAAAACTTGGTATAAGTAATTATATATTTATAATGATATTTAGGTAGTGTTCTAAGTGCACTAAAGACACTTTCGCAGACATTATCTCATTTAATCATCACAACAGCTCACTGGAGTATAGATATTACTACAGTCCCTGTTTTCCTAGTAGGAAATTAGGGCTCAGAGACTTGTTCTAGGTCACTTGCGGGGAGAGGGAGAGTAAAGGATCAACCCCAAGCCTTGCAACCCCCACTCTGATTTCTCAGGGAAGTCTCCATACCACAGCCAGACTCTCCTGGGGCAGCCTGTGGGTGTCATCCTCTGAGGGACTTTTGTCACATTCATCTTCCCCGGTCTGCACTCGGGGACAGAACCCCAGCACTCCTCGCGAAGTAGCCAGTGATTTTGCTTGATGCAGGTCAGAGTTCCACAAATAAGGTAACATTCACTTAATTTCTAGCAGAAATAACGGTGGAAAAAATCCACCTCCTAATTTTACAAAACAAAGTTTTATTCTGGAAGTTAAAAGTGCACATATTTAAGAAATCTTAAAACCTCAGAGTATATATTGTTATACATAGGGCATGGAGACTTAAGCTACTTAAACTATGCATCACACTATAGCCTATCCTACAAGAGTTGGGAAGGTTAATATAAAATGTTATTAATTTTAACTTCAGATAGTTCAGATCAGAACACTTTGTTTAGAAGAATATAGAACAAATAAGTAGATCACATCATATCTCATATTTAATATGTGAGCCTAAAGCTAGTTCGAGCCCCCTTTACTGCTAAATTTAATGATGAAAACCTTTTGTAAAAGCTAATAGTGTTTCTATTTTCTTTTGGCCTCTATTGCAAACTCTTGTTAATGACTCTATTTTTGTATTCTGTGGAAAAGATAATCTAAATGTTCTCATTGGTATTTTCTCTCTAGAGAGAAAACCTGGGTATATTTTGCAAAGTGGACATACCTCCTTTTCAAAAACTATAATTACTGTATTTTAATGAATGGGCATCGTCCTTAAGAGGAACAGTAGAATTTTCTAGTAGAATTTTCAAAGGTGTATTGGGAATCCTCAAGGTTGTATGTATGTAGCAGAATCAGAGCTTTGGAACTGGAAACCTGGGGAGATGATTTAGTCACATTCTGACGTTTTAGACTGCAGAGGAGTGTGTGAGACAGGGAGTGGAAGGGACCCGACCAAGATCCCCCTGCTTGTTGGGGGCAGCACGGCGACCAGATCCCACAGCCCGACGGCCAGTCCAGTGCCCTCGGATCGTTTTCTCCTGCTGCAGTTCTATTAGGCTGCTGGCATTTCTGTTGTTGTTACTGTTATTGCTGTACATGCCATTGTCACCTGAAGAAGAAAAAGCTACCCCCAAATCACCTCCTCCTCCTCCTTCGTGCCTTTCCTCTCTTCATCCTAAAATCAAATCTTTAGGAAGAGACTGCACAGATGGTGCCCTGGCTCTGTGACAGCACCGTCTCTCCTGACCAGTCACCAGCTGTTCGGTCCACACCTGGCGTGGACTCCGTGGACAGTATTCTCAGGCTGGGAAAACGGGGCTTGGGTTGTTCTGTGGCACACGGAGAACTTACCTACTGCTGGCTGCTTGTCCCACAGCACACTCAGTCCTTCCCTTTTCGGTTTAGTTTTTTTTTTTTTTTTTTTGGTCATCCAAACAAAAGGTGTTCTTTTCGGACACCTTATATACACAATTAGGTGTGTCTGTTTACACTGGGAGACAGGGCTTCATGTCCCAGAGACATACCAGGAGCCTGGGAGCAGCCACAAACAGATGTTGAAAATGTCACTGTGGCCAGTTTATCACTCTAGCACCAGGGAACAGTGTTGAGGATGCAACCCCCTGAAGGGGTGAGTGTGTGTATTGAGAGGGGAATGTTACCGAGCAGAGTAGAAAGTGAAAGAAGGTCCTATTTTTTTTTTCTTCAGGTTTGCTCTAGTATTTATCTCCTTCAATGAGGAAAAGTTCACTATTTGGCTTTGGCTGTTTGAAGGCTTTTGCCAAATGCTTAACAATCTGTAGGGTTTGATTTCGCTCAAAAAAACTCACTTTGAGAACAAGGCTCTATGTAACTAAGATGTGTTTGTTTTTGTTTAAATCACTCAGAAAAGAAATCATCTCTTGTCCATTGTTAAAAGAGAGGTTTCAATCAAAGGAAAATTCTACATATTCTAAAATATACAAACAGTTCTTTGAAATCGATGCCAAATCAAACTCAGAAAGGGACATTTTCCTTGCAGAAGTTTTGAGTTAATTCTGTGTGCAAGGCTTGAGTGGAAAAACTTTGCAACTGTCAGAGGAACGAGTAACTACAACACTGCGCTGGGACGCGGAAGTTACTTAAGGAGAATTGTGTCAGGATAGTACGAAGTCTCTTGTACATGGTTTCAGGCTAAATCCTAACCAGATAGAAAAATAAAGTGAGTCATTTTTTCAGTTCACTAAAAGGTAGTAGATTGGTTTCTGATGTTACTGGATCTAACCTCCAGTGTGAGAAGGCAGGCCAGTTATCACTGTCCTAGTCAATGGAAATGTCCCCTGTTGTTAAAGAAATATCATCCTTTTCCCTATCTAAACTTCTTTTAGGATGAACAGTAGTAGATGCAAAGGAGGAAAGTCTAGTGGGGAAAGGGAACACAAATTAGGAAACCCAGCAGTTTCATTTCAGCTCTGTCCCTCACTGGCTGTGTCCCTTGAGTCAGCCATTCTTTCCTTGACCTGGCTACATTGTCAGCTGGTACCTGTCGTGCCTACCTCACAGGCTTTTTGTGAAGGGAAAAACAGTGACAAAGTAAAAACCACTATGTAAACTTGAGGCTTGAAATTCTATTATTATTCTCAAGGGTCCGTGTTGGTGTGGGACAGAATAGTTTGCTTGGGACTGAAAAAAAAAAAAAAAGCCAGAAAAAGTTTTTGTTTATAGGATAAAGGAATAAACCAGGGAAGAGGGTAGAATAAGAGACACATCCAATCCCGGCTGGTGTGACTCGGTGGTTGAGCGTCGACCTATGAACCAGGAGGTCAGGGTTCGATTCCCAGTTGGGGCACATGCCTGGGTTGTGGGCTCGATCCCCAGTGGGGGTGTGTTCAGGAGGCAGCCGATCAATGATTTTCTCTCATTGTTGATGTTTCTGTCTCTCTCCGTTACTCTCTGAAATCAATAAAAATATATTTAAAAAAGAGAGAGAGAGAGAGACATCCAAGAACTGGTGATCAGAGCAGAGCTGTACATCTGGAATTAACGTGAGCCTTTTCGGTCCAGGTAAACAGGGATGGTAGGTCAGGTAAAGCAGTTGGCTGAAGGTGAGACAGAGTTAGGGATTCCCATCCTTTTTCTCACATACACACTTAAATACTTCCTGTATGTCCCTCTGAAAGGGGCTGCAGTGCATTTAAAGATGAGTAGGACAGAGTTCCTGTTGTCAAGGAAGTTGTAGGCTAGTAGACGTGATAAGGTGATTGTAACGTGAGACACAAATGAAGAACTCATGCAGAGGAAGGAGAGGTGACTGAGGGCTAAAACTCTCAAGCAGAGTGAAGTCTATTTTAAAGGCTGCTTAGAATTTCAAGGGCCGAGAGAAGACTACAGACCACCAAGGCATGAAGGTGGGAGCACAAAAAAAGGGAAAAGGGTCCAGTTTGACTGGACTATTAGTTCATGAAGGAGTAGAGTGAGAAATGAGAACGGAAAGGTAAGTTGGGGCAGGATTCTTGTTCCAGCAAACATTGGTTGAGTGCCTAATAAGAGATGTAGAAATGTGCACATTCCTGAAAAATAGCATGACACGCAGTCACAGAACAGGTAGGCAGTCACGAACAAGGAAATCCTGAGGATTCAGGAACCCAGATAAGCCATCACACAAACAAAAGTGGATCTTGATTCTAAGGCAACCTTCTGTCAAAACCAGGAAGCCTCTCATATTTTCCTCCCGGGCCAGGAACCAATCCCAGGGCATGAGCAGCCCAGGCCTACATTGGGGAGCAGGTAAGTGGATACATCTGACCATAGAGGGGGAGAGGGCAAAGATAAGGATAGGAGCTGGCAGGATACAGTACGGAGGCTAAAGTCTGTGGCTTTGACCCTAGATTAATATGGGTTGTTAGGACTGGGATAGCCAAACCTCTTGGAGCTAGCTGACTTAGAGAGACGGAACAGCATTTCGGTAATCTTGTTCAAGTTCTGGGTCTTGGGGCATTGGGTGGTTTGAGTCATGTGCTTTAAGGTCCAGGATGGCCTCAGGGCTGTTGGACCACACCAGGGTGCTAAGCCTTTGGAGCAGGATTCTATTTGCAAACTGTCCCTCAAGCTTGCCAGGTTTTGAGTGATAGTGCCTTGGGGGGCAGCTGCTGCCTGGATCCACTCCTCCTTTTCCTGGGCCTCTCAGGATTAGTGCTAGACTCCGTCACAGGGATGGTCTGAGACTGGATTTGTGCTAGATTTAAAGGAGCAGATCTGTTCCTACTTTTAGACGTGGAGAATGGAGGCTCCATCAGGAAACACAGCGTGCGGGTTCACGCTGTGTGGGACGTGGCCTCTATGGGGATGGTTTGCTCCTTTTCCCGCCACAGCAGGCAGAGTTTGGTTGGGCCTGGAACTGGGTGTGTGGCGCTAATTGGGAATCTCAGGATTCTGATTCTCCTGTCTTTTCTCGTTTGGACCCAATCTTTTCAGTTTCCTTCTTCTCAGGCTCTGCTGGTACCAGTAACAAGGAATGCCTTTTTGAGATGGAGGTGTTTGCTATTTTCTGTGTGCTTTTGCCAGCCCCTTACAAGATTTGCTTAAGATCACTCAGAACATCCGTGGTAAAGACAGGTTGAGAACTCCAGGGCATGGCAGATACCTGGCACTCAGCCTCCCCATTCCACAGCCCATCTCCATCTCCAGAGCTGTCACTGAGAAGTGACCAGAGCCCTTTCATCATTGCCGCCGAGGTAGACATGGCCGGTCTGTTAGAATCTGCCAGAAAAGGGCACCGAGTCTGACATCGTGGAGGAGACTGTGGCCGTTGAGCCCTACGCAGTGGGCCAGTGACACTGTCTACCTCACAAGGCTGTGATCAGGATTTAATGCTGTAACGAAAGTGTTTGGGTAAAGATCCTCTGTAGACGGAGGCCACTGCATCTCAGTTGTTTGGTTAGCCACTCTTTCCTCTTAGCAAACCTGTAACGTGCTGGGCTGCTGTGAATATGAAAGCACTGCAGGAGCCCTGTGCTTGGAGCAAAGCAAAAACCGGTCTGTTAAGCAATAGCCAGTACTGGTTCCCAGCCCATCATCAAGCAACCCTGAGTCAGAACATTCCTAAACAATGGGCTTAGGCTTGCTACCAAGCTTGAAAGAAGCACTCCTCAGATTTTTCCACGGAAGAACCCCAAAGGCAGAGCGGACTCCACGCCTCCTTCACTGCACCCGCACTCCCAGTCTGCTGACATAACCCCAGGCAACCCCAGCTCCCGCCTGGTGAGCATTTTCAAGCCTCAGGCTTTATCTGAAAATCCATGTGAATTTTTACACCATGATATGCCAGTGTTTTGTATGTAATATAAAAACAATGTTTTAACTTACTAATATCAGTTCAACGTCCCTGTTAAAAAACCCTCCCCCATTTGTTCTCTTCCTGTATTTCATGCTTTCCTATCACCTAGGCTGCAGTGTCTAATATATAACATACATCTCAACCAGTTCATAAATTTATGCTTTTAATATAGTCTGAGTTACCACTAGCGCAGGCCACAGGAACATACGAGGCTGTCCCTTCTGCATTTGAGCTTTTTTGAAAGATTTACTTAGGAACAATTTATCATTTAGTTGCAATTTTTAAAATAATCTTAATTGGCCACATATGTTATCAAATAAGAGCCGGTCCTCCTCTAGCCTCCGCCTCCCTCCGCATTGCCCCCCCCCCATGTGCGCATGCGTGCAACATTCTGCCAGATTGTCAGAAAATTCATCCACTCCAGGCAGACACCATCACAGGAGAGCCTTCTCCCGATTGAAGATGAGATTATTGATGTCAAAGCTGTTATTTTTAGGAGAGGTAGACTGCTGCTTCTAAACGTCTTTCCCTCCTTTTCCTAGTTCCTCCTTTCTTAATTGTGGCTCCATGTTTTGGTAGCCATAAGTCATTAGTGGTTTTTAATTTCTCTGAAACTGAAATAAGGTCTGAAAGGGTGGATTTGTCCCTTTTTTCTTCCTTTTTTCCTCTTTTTTTTTTTTCCTGGCTAATCGGAGGAACGCAACCACATCTGAAGCCACTTGGCTCATTATGAATTTCATGGAAACTGATTCTCTGAAAGTGTTTCCATATGTGTGTTCCCAATATATCCCATCCTCTCTAAATGGGAGCACAGACGTGTGCATGGGCTGGAAATGGCTTCAGGATGTGACAGAGCAGTCATATGACCGCCGCGGCACCGTGGGTGGCCTCTTCTGAAAGACACGGTGTCCTGGGTGCTGGCCTCCTTCCTGCAGCGGATCTGGTTTCAAAGACTATCCACCCTTCCTAGCCTTTAAAAAGTTCTTAATCAAGGCCTAGCAAGAAGATCTCTCTCATTTTTCCTCCGTTTCTCCCCCCCCCCCCCAACCTTGGTTTCTTCCTTCTCTCTTACTCTCCCTCGGAACACATACACACACACTCACACCTCTTCTACCGCCTGCCTCCTTTCCCTTCACAAAGAGGAAATATATTATTCCAACAATATCCTCAAAATTTGGGTGACTTTAAGGAATGGTGGAAGTTTCTGAAAATTGCCAGGTTTTGGGTTCCCCCCGCCCCTTTCCCTCAGCATAGCATACTTTCTTAGCCTTGGGATCAGCTGGTCTTTCAGAATTTGTGAGCATGCAGTGGAAAAGTACAATTCATTACAACACGGAAAATAAATATTTATACTGGATAGTCGAGGCGCTTTTCCACTCTTTTGCAAAATGGCAAAACGATGGAGTTTGCTAGTCTGATCTTTCATTATCTTAAAAATTAATTTCAAATTCTCATTTTTGCTGGTTTCTTCTCCATCAGCATGACCCATTACATTTCTCCCATATAAGATATATTTTCTAGTTATTATCTAGTGAAATTAAAAGTAAAATTAATTTAGTGATAGATACCTGATCATTTTAGTGTAAGGAGACAAATTCAGGGAAATGAAGGAAATCGATGTAAAATCCCTTAAAAACCTCAATGTAGAAAATGCAAAATATTGGTCTGCATATAGTCTAAGATTGATTTGGGGTAATGTTTACATAGCATTTCTGCTCTGTCATGTCGCCTGCTTTGAGACTATGCTGGTAATTTATTCGTTTAGCACTTTTTTTTGAAGAACCCATCTCTTCTCAGCACCAGGCTATGTACTAGGTAGGGTCAAAAAGGACATGATGTTCTTATTCTTCATTTGCTTTCCTTTAGTTGGAAAATGAAAATACTTATGTAAAACCAGTGACAACTCCTTAAAATGCACGGGGAGGTAAACTTTACATCCTAAATACTCAACATGCATAGGCCAAAGAAAAGATGGTGAGAATTTGTGTGGCTGGGAAGTCCCTGTGTAGTGGTGAGCTCTAAAGACCGGGCTGGCTTACTTGGTCTGAGAGAGAGAAGAGAGGTGGCAGGAGTCTGCGGAGAGCATGAACCCAGCTCCAGGGGGTTCCTGAGTACATGGCCTGCCGTGAAGAGGGCGTTCACACTGAGGAGTAGTGGGACATGACCTTCGTAAAGGAGGACAGGGGACTCTGAAGACGCCAATAGCCTCCTCTTCATTTTTGACAGAGTTGCTGAGTCATGCCTGTGAGAAGTGGCTGGCCTGTGCTGGTTGGGGGTGACACCCTCTGGTTTTAAGGCTCTGCCACTTGGAAAGATAGTGTAAGTGGAAGATGCTCCCCTCCCAGGTGTGTTTTCACAAATGCAGACCTAAGGAAAGCCAGGGAGCTGCCCCTCCACCCTCCCCCCGTCACGCTGTGGGCAGCAGCAGAGGTGGGGTAGAAGGCTCCCACCTGGGTAGAATCACGTTTTAATCTTGTGATGCCACTCAGACCCGCCGTATCTCTGTTTCTTCATCTACAAAGGCCGTCTATAATCCCTGACAACTCTGACACACCAGCTCTATATATTAGTCTAGAAATTCATGCAGCACGTGAGCTTCACCCACGGTTATCTTTACCACCTACTCCAAACATTAAATCACAGGACTGCAGGGGCAGCGGTTACCCTGGGGCCCTAGGGCGAGTGTGCTCACTAACTTGCCTGTGGGCCAGACAGGCATGGCCCTCTCCCTCCTTCATGTCTTCTCCCCATGGCTCCTCAGTGTAGACTTACACAGATACAGTCTCTAAGGAGACTGGGGACAACACCGGTGACAAAACAGAGGCATCTCTCTGTTCACCAGTGGCAACTGCCATGTGCGGGCGCCTGTGTGAAACATGAGGTCAGGTGACATAGTGATACCTGGGAAGAGCTTTGAACACTCTTTAGAGGGAATTTTATGGGTATGGAATGGTATTCAGATTACGTTTCAGGTTGGATGCCAGCATTGCTTAATTCTTACTATATTAATTTTTTTAATGTGTCAAAAATATACCAGTTATCATACAGAGTTCCTGATCCCTAATTCACTTATTCATTCTTGTATCCCTCCACTCATACACCAAATTTTTTTTTAAAAAAAGTGTAAGCTCTTCGAGTATAGAAGATTCTGAGGGATAGCAGAGGAAAATAAATCATGACCTTGACCATCCAAAGCTTACTTTACAGTTGGAGAGAACAGGCTACGAAACAGCTAATAATTCAGTAAAGTATTGACTAAGAGCCCAAAAGAATGCTATGGAAAGTAAATGCTATTGGAACGGGAGTGAAATAGGAAATCATATAATAGAGCAGTTGTGGAGGGGGCCGCCAAAAGGTTGTAGAGGGGGAAGACGATTCTTAGAGGAGAACAGCCCTAGAGAGCTTGTGTATTATATGTTCCAGTAGGAAGAACACCGAGAGGGGGTTCATAAAAAGTACTTGGGCTTTATGTGAGATTTGTTGGAGCAATAACTCCTATCACTTAAAAAGCCCCAATGAAGCTTGGAAGTTCACACCTCACTGCTGAGAAGTATGATGGCTTTTCATGATGCACATTTATACCCTTGCGTTAAAGAAGCAGGGCAGACAATTCTAAATATGCCGACGGATGTCCCGCCTGGATTTAGGCCCCTTTTTCTTTTCCTGGGCCCGACCTTCCTCCTCAGCTGGGATGTGTAATTCCACTGTTTACGGGGCACGAGACACGGCACAGTGTTTCCTAGCTGACAGCCTCAAATGGCGAGTACCCAGTCTGTTATTTAAAAAAAACAACACTACTATTTCCTTTCATTCTAGAGATCTCCTTGCGCATTGTCAACCAACCATTATTTATTGAGGGCCTAAATGAGAAAATGTATGCTCAAGTACTAGGGAAAGGCTTGGACACGTCAAGTATTGTTGTTATTGAGCACTGAAGGGGCGATAAACAAGGGTTCTACAGATCTCTGCCCTCAACAGCCCACTCTGTAGTTACGAGTTAAGCGTGACCCGGGCAGGATCGCTGGCATTAACAAGCAGTGTGTGAAAGGTGCTGAGTGGGGAGTTGCAGGCGACCAGTATTAAAGATCAGAGGTTCTCTTTTATCTTCCCTTATCTTGGTTTCCCTTTTTTCCACCACACTTTCTTGCTTTGAAGACCCAGGAAACCTGGTTGGGTAAAGAGAGGCAATTTCCTTTTGAACCATAGATCTTGGGCGGAGGAAGGGGAAATATATATTTTTTTTATTTTTAACATTGATTTTATTTTTACTTGTGTGTCAAGGGCATCTTATTAAACTATTCTTCTCCACGTATATGAGGTTGTGAAAAGCTTTTGCTGCTGCTGCTGCTGCTATTTGAATGAGTAAGGTTTTTGCATCTGTGTTTGTGATAGCTACATTCATTTGCAAGCTGTCTGACTGTGGCTAGGGGTGCAGATAGCAGGTCTGGAATGAAATGTATCTGTAGGAAGCCAGTAGGTCTTTAGGGAATCAAACCCTTGACCTTGGACTCATTCACATTATGTCATAAGCAACCGAACTAATTGCTCACTATTGAGTAGGTTAGATCAACAATAGGACTTAAAAGAGTTCTTAATAGTATTCCAAAGACCGTAACTCTCATTGGGCCAATATGTAGGCACCAGAAGAGCCTACTTAACTATGTTCAGGTGAATGTACTTACGCAAATAGACTTTTAAGGCAGGAAATACATATGTATCTGTGATAGTGTCAACCAGATTCCTTCAGGACAAATGAGATTGCAAAGAGGTTAGAAGTCAAAGAGGTCTGGCTAGTTTGTGGCTCAATCTCTCTTAAACTGCTTGATTTTGTAGAATAAATGTCTCCCCTTCTCTGGACCTTCCCTTTCCTATTTATCAACAGGTTAGATTAGGATGATCTACCCAGTAGATGAGGGATTTGAGTTTTTCTATCTCAGTAGATGAGGGATTTGAGTTTTTCTTCCCCAGCAGGGGAAGGTAAGAGGGTGCTTTAGGGGATCTGGAGACATAGCCTAAAGCTTCACAAGTGCAAAGGGTTTTTTTTTGTTTGTCTAAAAATTCACCCAGGTGTTGCATTTAGCCCATATCATATCCATGTTTGTTGTACGGTCTACCCTGACTCCAGGTGGAGTAAAACCAGCCCATCGGGAAGATGTTCCCCGTTTATCATGGGCTCCAAGTAACTTCTGGCAGCACCGGCTTAGTTTAATCAGTAGGTTGTAGTCAGAAGTTTAAACTTCTCTGGGGAGCTCAGAGGCTCCAAGGCACAGCTCTGAGCGGTTACTGAACCTTGGCCTCACATTTATAAAATTAGACTTGGGTAACAGTACATCCCAAACTCTCCAGGCTTTAATCCTGACCCTTTTAAAAAATAGATTCATCTTTTCTTTACTTTCATGGATATAATACCTAGGGCTATTTTTAAAATTTGTAGTTGTAATGTGGCTAGTGACACAGGAATGAATAATTCGGGACACAGTGTCAAAATAACCCAAGAAGGCTGTCTAACAGAACACCTGAGTCCATATACACAACAGAAATTAGAATTAGAGATAGAACACTATTCGATGAAAGAAAAACTAATTATACCATTTACTCCTGCAATGATTATTATAAATAAATTGAAGATGAGGAAAGGGTTTATGTTGTTAACATCGCCCCATCATAGATTATTATAAGGCAGCGATTTTCAACCTTTTTCATCTCATGGCACACATAAACTAATTACTGAAACTCTGTGGCACACCAAAAGTATATTTTTTGCTGATCTGACAAAAGAAAATAAGTATGATTTTGATTCATAAACGCCAGATAGCTATTGCTATGTTGGCTGTTGTCATTTTTTTTACAGAATCACAGAAAAAAGGTCAGTACCCCTGACTACATAGTCAGGTATTGCATATTTTAAAAATTCTTGCGGCATACTGGGTGAAAATCGCTGATGTAAGAGATCTCATATGATACTGTGTTCTTCATACAGAACACATTGCAGTATGTTTCAGAAACATTTCTTGTAAACACAAAATGACTAAGCAACTTCCAGAAAGTTCTATTTTTTGTAAGTTATAAAAATTACCGTGTCATTTATTTAATGTTCGCATTCGCTCTCTCTGCCCAGAAGGAGTTACTGCTCAAAACCTGACAGTCTCCAGGGACCGAAAATGATTGGTCAAAATTCTGTAAACTTAGCAGAAATTTGTTGCATTGTTTCCTATAAACCACAACCAGAGCTCATTAATTGAAAAATGAATGTCAATTTGCATTAGCTGGCATCCATAAACTGAAAAAGTGCAGGGATCCTGGCATGCTACGGATAATAAAAAAAAATCAGCAAAATGTATCAGGTAAAATAGAAAAGGTGGAGGGATAAATTCAAAACCATATTGGAATTTATTGGCGGGCCCCACATAAAGGGTTTTAATAAGGCTTCTGCATCAAAACAAGGGAAACCACATGGAATTTTAATTATGACTACAGTACATTTTAAGTACAAATGCCCACGAGAAGCAGTTTTTTTACGTTGGCAAGCCTCTCTGTGTGAGCTCTCTGCTTCTGGGCCGGGGGGTGGGGGGCAGACGTTGATGTTTTAAGTGTGACTTCTGTTGGAAATGGCTCCCATTATTCTGGTTTCTTTCACATGATCCGAGCATTGAGCTTAATGTGTACAGAAGTGGCCCGCCTGTAACTATTAGCTCTGCCAACTCAAGTTCACCTAGATGCTCTGCAGGGAAGGGGGGCCGAGGAACATCTGTGGCCTCGCGGTGTGCCTGCCTCCTGTACGGCATTCATGAGCACGGGGCGGGGAGACGTTCCATCTCGTCTGCTCCCATTTGCGATTCTGTCATAATCGCTACTTCTCCATGTTTCAGCTTGAGCTTGTCAGAATTTCGTATTTGGGAGGGCTTAGGTAGAGGCCGGTGGAGGATGGAAGAATTTATAAAAAGCAGAGGGTAACTGCCCAGACGGTGCTAGTTTTGGTTTGTCATCTTGAAAGTGTTTGCTTCTGGTATTAGAAGCTGCTCACTAGCTTTCTACCCTCTGCTTCTGGGGCCTGTGGATTCCGGGAAAGTACTAATGAGGGGGTGGGAACTTCCCTGCCTCCCCGCTCCTTTACGGCTGTTGCTTCTCCTTCTGTCTTGGAGTTGGCGGCGTAGAACATAGATGGAAGGGAACTTAGAGCTCATCCCCCTCGTTTTACAGATGATGACACTGCCACCTCTGACTTCTGCCTCTGGCCTTCCCCTCTCAGTAAGAAGAGCCAGGCAGGTGAGACTTTTAACCATTGCTGGGCTGGGCCGGGTGGGCTGTCTGACGGCTACTGTCGGATTGGTGAGAAAAACTTTCGTTAACTACAGATGGCTTTTAGCAGTCACGTTTTTATTACAAATGCACACCGTGGCACAAAGTCCTGGCATTTTATGAAGGTCACAGGCAGTGTGCACTTGAACAAAAATGAACCCTCACTCAGCACCTTGAAAGAAAAGTATTAGAGTTATTCACTCAACAAGTATTGGAGCATCTAAGAACAAGTGCTAAATAAAAATGGGGCTGAAGAAGTCCCTACTCCCCAAGGCTTCACGGGTTCCCAGGTGCTTCCCCTGATAGAGAACAGCTATCAGAAAAGCAAATACACGAGATTCAAAGAATTGGAAGATTTCAGATGCGGTCAAAACCTTAAGAACACTGGTATCATGAAAGGGCTTGTCACAATTCTGTCAATTTTAGAAAATCATAACCCGATCTTTGAAAACTGATTTCCACATGAAGTGGTTTATAACTGTGGTTTCATGTGCTCAGCACCAGAAACATCAGTTAAGGAAGCACACTGTTGGTTTTAGCAGCTAAGGACTTCGCATTTCAGGGGAAACCATCTTTGTCTCCCTGTTACCTGTTCAAAGTGGCCCGAAGCGAATTCTGTAGGACGTGGTACGGGGGCCTGCTGCATGGATGGTGACGTGCCCTCCTCACGGGTCCCCTACCCAGAGGGCCTTTCACAAAAACTACTGTCAGCACCTGGCCTACATCAGTCCTATGTCTACTATCCAGGCTTGAAATGCAATGATTTCTGGGTACTAAGCCCTCCTTTTATTTATTTTCATTTTTTAATTGTTAATATATTTTTATTAATTTCAGAGAGGAAGGGAGAGGGTGAGAGAGATAGAAACATCAGTGATGAGAATCATTGATTGGCTCCTTCCTGCATGCCCCCTCCTGGGGATCGAGCCTGCAACTCAGGCATGTACCCTGACCAGGAATTGGTTCATAGGTCGATGCTCAACCTATGGTCAGGCATAAGCCCCCTTTTTAAAGCTACTTATTTAATTTATGACCCTCGGGAGAATTTCTAAGGGCGCTAGACCCTCCTTATATATCCCCAGATAATTTAGTTCAGAATACATTGAAATCTTCTTTGATTGCAGTCTGGTTTGATTTTTGAAATCTGTTTCTAAGATAAAGAAGATTTTAAATTATTTCACAAGTTGAAAAGAAGTGATAGGAACATGTTAGGGTATCTTTTTATTTTTTTAAAATATATTTTATTGATTTTTTTACAGAGAGGAAGGGAGAGGGAGAGTTAGAAACATCGATGAGAGAGAAACATCGATCAGCTGCCTCCTGGACACCCCCTACTGGGGATGTGCCCGCAACCAAGGTACATGCCCTTGACTGGAATCGAACCTGGGACCCTTGAGTCCGCAGGCCGACGCTCTATCCACTGAGCCAAACAGGTTAGGGCAGGGTATCTTTTTAAAGTTCCTTCATTGATGAAGGGGGGCCAAGAGTACCAATAGCAAAACTGATGGTTTTGGAATTCCTTTCCATTTGGTTGAGAAAATGAAGCTCGTATGCCTTAGTAAAAAAAATGTCACTTTCAAATATGTGAGGTGCAACGAGAAACAAAAAGAGAGGAAACAATCAATGAAGATTCAGTATGAAAGTCTGGTGAGTGAATCTATATGATGAGTGTTGAATTGGTTTACACCTAGGACCTAGCACACGTTTGGGTTTTTAAAGCCCTTTGATGTTCTCTGGGGGTGAGGAGCTTAAGGACAAAATGCCGCTAAGAGGGGCGGGGAGGGGAAAAAAAAAGACTGCAGCGACCTGTGCATTTGAAGGTCTGTTTGTGGCTTGCTGTTCCTGTGGGGGAAGCTAAAGTTTTCTTTTTTCTTGTAAAAAATTCTTTCATTATTTTAATTGATATTTACAGATTTTTCCCCCATCTTCTGTTGTAATTTTTAGGTGCTTCAGAACTGGGCCCTTTTTCAGACCCCAGGCAGTTCCCAAGCATTTCATCCCTCACTGAGAGCCGCTTCTCCAACCCACGAATGCACTATCCAGCCACCTTTACTTACACCCCGCCAGTCACCTCAGGCATGTCCCTCGGTATGTCCGCCACCACCCACTACCACACCTACCTGCCACCACCCTACCCCGGCTCTTCCCAAAGCCAGAGCGGACCCTTCCAGGCCAGCAGCACTCCATATCTCTACTATGGCACTTCGTCAGGATCCTATCAGTTCCCCATGGTGCCGGGGGGAGACCGCTCTCCCTCCAGAATGCTCCCGCCATGCACCACCACCTCGAATGGCAGCACGCTATTAAACCCCAATTTGCCTAACCAGAATGATGGTGTTGACGCTGATGGAAGCCACAGCAGTTCCCCAACTGTCTTGAATTCTAGTGGCAGAATGGATGAATCCGTTTGGCGACCGTATTGAAATTCCTCAGCCGTGGCCCAGGGGTATCTGGGAGCCACATCCCAAATGTCTCAATATATACATATATATAGAGAGAGTGCGTATATATGTATATCGATCAGCTATCTACAAAGTGCCTATTTCTTAGAAGATTTTTCACTCACTCGGTCATGCTCTTGCAACCGTAAGAGGGTAGCTGTTGAGAAGCAAAAGGCCCGAGAGAGACAATCATAATCAGGTTTCAGGTTGTTTTTGATCTATTTTTTCTTTAAATAGAAACACACCACACACACACACACACACACACACACACACACACTTACACTTTTACAAACAAAAGCAAAAAGGTGTTTTTGTCACTGTTGTTTGGTCTGTTATCAATAACCTGTTCATATGCCGATTCAGAGAGGTGGACTCCAGGTTCAGGAGGAAGAAGAGCAAAGCGCTTCCTCTCTGCTCAAACCACACGTCCTCACGGGTGCAGCCGCGTGAGGCCCGTGCACCTGCAGACCTGCTGGCAGAGCCAGTTGCGGTGCACGCAAAGGGAAGGAGGCAGCGTGGACGCTTCCGTGGCAGTGTAACTGTTCCCAACCTGGCCTTCAGACTGGCTGCAAGGACCCCTTTGAACTGGTCGGTTCAGCTTTTTTTTTTTCTTTCTTTTCTTTTTTCCTACTTTAAGAAAGTGACTTCAAAAATACTGATCAGGAAAGGTTATTTTGTTTTACTTTTTTGTACTTTTTCCTCCCCTTTTCCCATTTAACCAAAAAGAAATACCATCCTGAAACCCCTCTCCTCCTTTTATGCAAAACTGAAAATGGCGATACCTTATTTTAGCCATAATGATATAGATAGTGTTTGTGTTGGCTGTGTGTTATTGTGTTTTTTTTTAAATTATGAATATGTGTAAAATCTGAGGTAACTTGCTAAGTGAATGGTCATATAACTTTAAAGATATATTTATAATTATTTAATGACATTTGGACCCTTGAAACATTTCTTAGTGTGTTGACTTCGGTCTCTAAAAGTGCTCTTTATTAAATAACAAATTTCTTCGGGGCTAGAGCCATACCTGAAATATTGCTAAGCAATTTCAGTTCATCCGGGCACAATGTGATTTTTAAAAATACTTCCATCTCCAAATATTTTAGATGTAGCTTGTTTTTGTGATGTATGAAGGAAATGTTCTGTTTAGTTCTTTCAGATCTTTGATTGCCTCTAACACAGCTTTGCCTTTTAAAGCAATAATTAGGGATTTTAAATGACAACTCTTAGCCCTTTATCACTTAGGTTGCCCTTTATCAGCATGAAATGCTGGAGTGATGTGGTTTTCCTCATTTATTTCAAATAGCGATGACTCTTGTCATATTAAAAAAAAAAAAAAAGACAAGCACAAGAGAGTCCTTGAACTGCAGAAAACGTTCTGTGGTTTCCTAGCAGAACTCTAAATCGCCAGGCTGCACAGTGAAGACACAGTGAGCCTACAGCCACACCTGTGGCTAAGGGAGCAGTAATGATACACACAGCACAGGAACGCAGAACTGCACCAGCGCTTCCCAGCGCACCCGCCTTACCAAGCAGTAGGTCCGGGGAGCCCCTGGCACCTCTCCACAGAATTTGCATTTAAAGGAGCAGAACTAAGCCATTGCCTTATGGGAGCAGGGCCCTCTGAAGCAGCAGGCCGGTTCCAGCACAGGGCCGATCAGAGAACATACCAGCCTTCAGGGCCCCACATACAATCTCCGACATTCCGATTTCTCACAGTGGAGGGTAAAGGGAAGGCAAAACTATGTGGCGTCTGGTGTCTACTACTGTCTATGAACTTGAGCAAAAGCCCTCCTGTAGGATGCACTTTGACCTCTCCTGGCGGCCACATGGCGAATTCTCAAGTGTGAATCCTTAATAATCCAAGCCAGGACCATGTCATGACACCACCAGGCCCATCCCCGCCCTCCTCCCCGACAGGGCAGGGCCCCTTCGTTTGAATTCTGTGCCCCTGTTGGCAGAACTGGGTAGAGGTTTGCCTCCAGCCCCCAGGGGCCCCTTGCTCTCTCTAGTGACTCTCAAGCCCACCTTTCTAAGCCGCCCAGTGTTGCAGGACAGCTGGCCAGGCTGTGGGACCTGTGCCTCGCGCCTGGGAGTCCCCCTTGGAATTCATCCCGATTCCTTCTAATAAGAATTGAAGGGAAACCAAACCAAAACAAAACACGTTGCCTTCTAAAGGTTGTATACCAAGTATGCTTAGATCAAGAAGCCACTTTTCTATTACTTAAGGAAGATGGAAGTAGTAACTGATACTATTTATTGTTTGTGTGTGGTAGCTTGAAGCACGCCACTGTCCATTTATTTGTAAGTGTAAAATGTGTATGTTTGTTTCAGCAGCACTTAAAGAAGCCAGTGTCTGGTTACACATTTCAACTTTAATTAATTGACATAAAAATGTTACCGCCAGTGCCAGCTGTACCCTATTTAATAAGAAAAAAAGGTACTATATTTGTACGTTAGTTTCTAATGTAAAAAGGGCTTTTTTAAGTTTACAGTACACATACCAAGTGACCTTAGGGATGCTTTTGTGTTGAAATGCTGTTATAGTGGCTGCAGGCAGCAACCCAGGAACACTTCAACTTTTTTTTTTCTTCCATGGGAAACATTCAAGCACGTCATCCTTCCACCCTCACTCCAACCACGCCAATGGGGTAATTCACATTTTTAGATCAAATTCTGCCCTTTTTTTTGGCCTGGGGGTTAAATTTTTATTTTACCTTTTTTTTTTTTTTTTTTTTTAATGAACCCTTCATTTGCACTGGGTCACAAGTATGATTTGTGATTCAAAACCAAAGCACAGCCTTACTGCTGCTCTGGCACCACGCACGAGCCAACACTCTGTTTCCTTCAGGTTGAAAGAGCACACAGGTTGCTGGCGTTCACAGCGTGGCCCACAGCCGCTCCTCGGTCCCAGGGTTTCCCCCAGTGTAACCTGTCAGAGCTCCAGAGCAGGCACCACAGCTTTGGCTTTAGATTGTGAAATCACATCCAGCCTGGAACTGGGAGACGCGACAGATTAGCTATTGTTTGCTCTTCAGACTGTCTTACCCCCGCCAGAGCCTTTCAAAAATGAGCAGAGAAATCCCACGATCAGGGACCATCCATTGCAAATTCAGAGGGGAGAAGGGTTTTGCTTGCTGGCTTGGAGAGCTCCCTCCATTCCCAGGAAAGGGACTGACTCAGAGTCCAGGGTAATACATGGAAACACAAAGCTTTAGCAAAAATATCGATGATATCCGAAAGAATGAGGACAAATAAAATAAAGGTCGGCTCTTCCAAACCTTGATTTGTTATTCTTAAAAAAAAGATAATGCCTTTAAAAAATATTTTCTATGTGAGGATTTTTTAGATGTTTGTTTACTTCATGTTTACAAATAACTGTTTGCTTATTACTGCAGTACTTTGAACTATATCAGCAAAAACCATAACTTACAGTAATTTCTTAGGTATTCTGAATAAAATTCCATTTTTTTTTGGATATGCTTTACCATTCTTAGATTTCTGTGGAACAAAAATATGTGTAGCATTTTGTGTAAATACGAGCTTTTCATTTTTATTTTTTTCCAATCGCTATTGCCCAAGATTTGCTTCCCATGCACATATTGTACAAATTCTGCTTTGTGCCACAGGTCACGATTGTGGACGAGTTTACTCTGAACTTCAAAGGGACTATTTGTATTGTATGTTGCAACTGTAAATTGAATTATTTGGCATTTTTCTCATGATTGTAATATTAATTTGAAGTTTGAATTTAATTTTCAATAAAATGGCTTTTTTTGGTTTTGTTATGTGTGTACATTGGGTCTTTTCTCTTCTGTGGTTTCTTCTCTAGTCTCACGCCTGCTCCTGCCTACACCTGGGCACTTACTGGTCATAGGTCTTGCCCGGGCTGCATGAGAGCAGAGAGCCTGTGTTACTGATGAGAGGGGGAAAAAACCTTGGTAAGCGCTGGGTTCCTGTCCTCCTCCTGAAGAGGGGTGGGCGAAGAATCTAGCGGCGAATTCACTTCCTTATCAGCCTGTGTCTGAAGGAAAGAATGCTCACCCCTTTGGCCAACTATGGACGGGTCAGCGTGTAAAGACAGCAGTTCCATGATTCGATGGTTCCATGATTCTAATCTCTGAGCACGTGAACGGGGCCAGCAAGTACACCCCTGCCTGTAGTCAGATCACAGGCTGACCAGCCACAGTGGGTCATCTACTTGCCTTCCCACCTCTCATTTGAGTTCTTAAAAAGACAGTCAACCGAAGCCCAAGGATCAGTAAGAAAGGATTTTGGCCTGGAGAGCTCTAGCCTCAGAAAAATTCTACTCGTGGGCATAACTGCAGCTTTCAGATTTTTTTTTCTGGCCGTTGTTTGTTTTTGGTAAGTCCCTCCCCTGTGACGAGGCTGAGGGCCTGGGTAGAGTGATGGCTTTTTCTACGTCTGTGCTGTCTGTAGGCCTTGGCTGACCACAGTTCTAAAACGGGGACCAGGAAACTAGTGTAGAGGAGCTCAAGAGCTGGCCAGTGGCACACGTCACGCTCTAGTTAGAGGCCTCCTTAAGATCTGCTCACTCTTAGCCCTCGGGCACTGTTTTCTGAGAAACTGTGGAAACAGCTCATTTCTAAGACTAAGAGACATCCTAAAAGCACTTGAGTGGACTTAGGCCAGGGAACTTGTTTGCAACTCTCTGAGGATGTATACTTATTTATCCTTTTACATTAAACATCTGTGTGACCTTAAAAGGCGTCGCCTGGGAGGTGGGCACAGTGGCGTTCTCTCCCGCTCCAGCTGGGTCTCCTCTGGGGCTCAGGTTCTTGGTTTATGGAAAGGCGCTGGGCTAGACCATGGCACGAGGGACGTTTCCAGCTGGGTGGTGCTTCGGTGCGTATGGAGGGAGTGGGGCCCTGCGCACTGGGGTTCAGCAGCAGCCCTGGCTTTCACCCGCTAGATGCCAGAGGCACGGCCCCAGTCCTGACAAAGAAAAATGTCTCCAGAAATCGCCAGATGTCCCCTGGGAGGAACAACTCTCCCCAATTGAGACCGGCTGGGCTAAAGGCTCTCTCTAAATTCTCAGGCTAGGCTTACTGACCGGTCTGGTTTGCGGAAACATTGCTCATTGAAACATTACAGTCAGGGCCAGGGAGAAGACGGAGGGGCTTCCCAGTGGTGGGGGTACATCAGCCTGTTCCAGCCCATCTCCTGCTGGCACCCTAAGGTTTGGGTGTGCTGTGCGGGAGGCTCCTGGCCTTGCCGACCCCATCCCTCCTCCTCTCTGCATTGCACGGTACAGCCACGATCAGCACAGCTGTGGGCTTTGTTAGGCCTGGACGCTTGGCCATGTTTATCATGGCTGCTTCTGTTTCTTACGGGAAACGACAGGCAGGAGAAGAAAGCAATTTCTGCAGTGTTTTTGACCCCTTTGTGCCCCCTGCCCCCCAAATATTTAATCATCAGACATTTCTCCCAGAGTGGGTGTTTCCTGTTAACTCAATCCCAGCCGAGATGGCCCCATAAACACCTCAGCTCTCTGTCCCAGAGTTTATTTGGCTGGGAAATGGGTATCGCCATGTAAACAGGAAGCCCCCTGAAGTTATTATCTACAGATGCGGCTGAAGAGCCACGTGTTTATATTTATGGGATTTGAAAACAGCCTGAAAAGGCAAGGGAGGAGGTGGTGGAGCCCTCATTCACAGTCTGAGAGCAGGGCCTGGGGATCTCCGTGGGCTCATTTCTCATTCCCCGTGGGAACGGGTGATTCACAATCACGACACATTGAAGAGCCGCAACAGAAATAGGCACGGGCGTCCGATTTAAGCAAACAATTCCACCTAGATTGTTAGGTAAACAGGCAGCAGTCAGCTGGTCTCTGTGTCCCAAATATTTGAAAATCATTTTAGAGAATAATCCTAGGAAACAATGGTTTGGGAGCATCAAAAAAGGTTGGAGGCTTATGATAAGACTATCATAGTTACTATGTCTGTCTGGGGACAACTCAACTGACTGACAAGATCTGTGAGATCACAGGCCAACTCATACATTTGCCCCTACAGTCAGCACGGAGGGCCAGGAAGGATGCCTGTGGGGAGAGCTGCCCGGGGCTGGTGCAGAGACTATGCAGGTGTGGAGACAGCTGGCCTGCACACCAGGTCTACGTACACCGGCTACTCTAGTTTGTTTCCCACCCATCTCTGCTCCTCCTTCCTTGGCTCTCTCCTTGGGCCTGGAGGTGCTTACGGATGGCCATGTAGGGCCAGTGCAGGGACAGCTGATGCTCTCTGTTTAAATTAGGAGCTCTGAGCAAAGGCCTAGGCATCCCCTCCTCCTGGCTACTCTTTCTGTGCACTCTGTGACTTCCCAGGGCTTTTCCATCGGTAGCTGCTCAGTCAGGAGACCTTGGAATTGAAGTTTTTAGAAATGTTATGAATGAAAATTCAGCAAAGAAAAGGCTCCACTGCAGTGCTAAGGGTAATATATACAAGGTGTGTGTGTGTGTGTGTGTGTGTGTGTGTGCACGCCTACATGCCCTAAAGGAGGCAGGAGGGTGGAGGATGGAAGGAGGCACCCTAGCAGACACTCAGGGGAAGATGACGCTCACGGCGCACACACACATGCCTCTTGATATAGCATTCATTTGCCTCCGGTGTCTGTTATTCCTGCAAATGAAGAGCACCACCTTCACCGCACACGTGGTGAAGCAGCAATTACCCTTCTTCAAATAGTTTGTTTAGAGGGGACCAGGGACACTGGGTGCCCCCAAATGCCAGGAGCACGGTGAAGCTGACATTTAAGAAGGGTTATTACTAATTTTTATAAAACTTTTATTCAAAAGCTTTCTTTGCTTCAACCAGCCCTGCTGTTCAGACATGCTCAAGCAGTTAGAAAAGCCAAGGACCAAGTTTCTGGGAACCCACTGAACCTTTCCTAAAACTTATTTTAATTCTTGGTCTTATTATCTTGGTGCAGTAATGTCTGGCCACTCTGTGGGGTTTTCTGGAAAACCTGCTTTCTGTTTGAGCATTGCATATATAACTCCTGGATTGCTATCTTCATCCCAGGTCATTCTGTCCCACCCCAGAACCAACAGAAAGAATCGCCCCCCCCCCCCCCCCCGTCATTCTCCTAAAGAAATCAAGGCCATATAGCAAAATGCTAAAATTCTTCCACAAAAGCCCCTCAAGACGTACTCTTGTCTCCATAACAAGAGACAGGACACAGAATTGCAGCCAGGCCTCACGTGGCCTGTACACTTCAGGCCTTGGGACATTTCCCCTGGGAGCCCGCTGTGCTGGATGAGCGGGTGTGGAGAACGGAAGTGGGATTACAGCACAGGCTCCGGGGAACTGGGAGACACAGGAGCCGGCGGCAGAGCGCTAGGGGGTTTTTGAGTGAGGAAGGTACCAGCAACTCCTAACACACAATGGGGTGATGGATTGATATCACTGTGCAAATTTATTATTTAAAAACAGCAAAGAGCAAACAACATACTCGTGTGACATGCCTAATGGTGTAGGAACGAGTAACAATGACCTAAATCTCCTTTGACATCCTTTCCTTTTTAAATTAGGTCATTTATTTTTTCACAACTCCATCCATCCCAGACTGGTCAGCCCATCGGACCAGTTTCACTTTCAGTTTCTCTGTGAGTCTCTCTTTATTCTTCTGCCCCTGAATGAGA
Organism: Myotis daubentonii; assembly: GCF_963259705.1. NCBI lineage: Eukaryota > Metazoa > Chordata > Mammalia > Chiroptera > Vespertilionidae > Myotis > Myotis daubentonii. The sequence goes on along the minus strand of NC_081845.1, from coordinate 83,921,187 downwards.
GGAGCCATCTTTACATATTCCAGTGATGCCTCAGCCTGATTCTGTCTTCTCTAACAGCCACTTTATATTTCAATCTTGAAAGCCACGGTGCCCTTCCTCCTTTTGGCAGTGTGTTTAAAAAGTCTTCTTAGCCCTGGCCGGTTGGCTCAGTGGATAGAGTGTTGGCCTTCGGATCGAAGGATCCCAGGTTCGATTCCAGTCAAGGGCACGTAGCTGGGTCCAGGTCACTGTGGGAGGCAACCAATTGATGTTGCATCGGATGTTTCTCTTTCTCTGTCTCTCCCCTTCTCTCTAAAATCAATGGGAAAAAATGTCCTTGGGTGAGGATTACCCCCTCCCACTCCCCCCCAAAAAAGAGAGAGAGAGAGGTCTTTTTTGTGTGTGGATTTGGAGGCATAAAAAAAAATCAGACTCCTTATTGCGATCATCTTCCTAGTGGCTTCACAGAGGAGAAATGCAGAGAACATTATTGACTGTGATTCTCAACCGCAGCTTCTGGAACACACACTGTCAGCTCCGGTTGTGTAGGGAAAGGCTGGTGGACCACCTTCCTGCGTCCTGGGCCTGAGAGGGAGAGAAGGAGGTGAGAGGGAAGCAAGTGTGAGACTCCAGCAAGGAGTTAAGTGGTTAATAGGAACTGAGGTTTTTTGTTTTTTTTATTGGCTAATAAAACCTCTCAGGATTTTTCATATTATATGGTTCCTTCAGGCCCCTTGCTTAAAACAGAAAAAGACAAAAACAACAACAAAAAGCTGGAGCCTAAATACCGATGCAGTCCCGGTCTTGTTTACTTTTTCATTTCCGCAGTTGTAAAATTAAAAAAAAAAAATCCTCTGGTAGTTCAACTTTATCACACTGCCGGAGCGAGCGGGCCAGCGTTTGAACGCCTGGTGATCCCAGCCTCCCAGGGAAAGGCAAAAGGACGCCCTGTCTCTCTTGTTTCAGAAAAGGGAGCCGGCGATGCAAATGACGGATGCACCAGGAAATTTTGAAATGAATGCCGTGGGGGGGTGGGGGGGGAGGGAGGGGGAAGGGGGCAGGGAGCGAGCAGATATTGAAGGAAACGCATCTCTGGACTCCTGCATGCAAATGATCCCGGGCCTTTTATTGCCAGCGGTGCTGTTCTCCCAACAGAGCAGGGTGTTCTTGTTTTTAATCATAGCCAGGCCAGATGCTAAATTCTCCCCGGCAACATGCTGGATAAGTGAGAAGGCAAACAGCTGATTCCTGTTAAGACAAACACCAGGAGAATAAGCCAGAAAGTATGAGAATTCTCTGGAGGTTTTTTGCTTTGTAAACCCCTGTTTGGCAGGAGGATCACAGGATCCGAGCTGAACACACAGTGTGTGCTCCCGCACCCGGTCCTCATCGGAGCTGCTCGCTGGGGGCCCGCGAGCCTCCTGCCTTCCCCATCCAGCCCTTTGCTCCCTTCTCCAGAGAGAGGCCTGGCTCACAGGCTCCCCAAGGGCAGGTCGGAAGCCCCGCGCCCTTCGGTTTTCGATGACTGCAGAAAAATAGGCATCAACAGGAGGGATTTTTTGCTCGCTCCTCGCCATCAAAAATAGTGAAATCTTGAACCTGAGCCAATACTTTAAAAATGGCATCTTTGTTCCATCTTTTTCACTCCCTTCTTCCCCCTGTCAGAGTCCATTAAATCTCTCAGTTATTATTTTGTTGTAGAATATGCCACATGGGCAAGACCCCTAGCTTCTGTCCCAGGCAGCTGCCAGAGCGCCATGGGCTTTGTGGGGCCAGGTGACCAGAGCAGCGGCCATGGTCCGGGTTCCTGCCACCCCACAATGCTGCCAGAGTCACCTCCCAGGAAGCAGGGGGCACGGTGGGAAGGGCCACACAGACTGTCTCTCTGACACAGTGTCTCTTGGGCGGCGCTTGCTCCTCAGGCCTGCAGGAGAGTGAGTGAGAGAGGGGAGGGATGATGAGAGCAGGGGGAGAGGTTCAGGTCAGTAGTCAGTTCCAACAGGGTCCCTTGTTTCCTTTCCTCTTCACACCATCCTGCTAAACCTTCCTAATTCTCTCCCCAGTCATCACTCCCTTCCCTGCAGGGCACAGGGCATGCTAGCTACCTTGCCTCCCTCTTTTCTTCCTCCATAGCTGTCCTTGAAGTTCGCTTGGTCTTGATCTCACAGGTAGGAGCATTCTGGGGAGAAAGAAATGGGGATCAAAGGTGATTGTCCTGCTTTCCCCAGAGGATGGCTCTGAAGGCCGTTTTAATGCCCTTGTGGGGGACAAGTCCTGTTGGGTACAGCTGGCATGATCAAATAATCATATTTAATAATATTTAATTTGTATCGCACACTTGACTTTGGGCCTGGCACTTTGCTTAATATTTCACGTGGCTTATCTCAATCTTCCCAGCAACCGCTGGAGAAGTTAGGACTGGCTTTATCTCCATTTTACTGATGAGGACACTGAGGTTCAGGCTTGCCCAAGGTTACTCAGCTATTAAGACTCAAGCCTAGATCTGCCTGATTCCAAACATTATGTTCCTAAGCTAAACCTTGAGACAATCTCCTTTATCATCTACGGAATGGAGGTGATGAGAAGTAAATGAGTTAATGAGCGGTGATCGTGCCTAGCAAGCGGCCAGCACCTGATGGGCATAAAAGACATTGTACTTATTTTTACCCATAATAATTAAGATGATTATTTTTAAAAAGCACAAATAAAATTTTCAATTAATTTGAGTCAAATTAGAGCTGCAGCCCCAAATAGAATGGCTTTTCAAAAAAATGCTAAACATTTTACAAAGTGTTGCTCTTTGAAAGAAATATTTTTTCTATATATTTTATAAACCATTTTCGACTGAACATCAAGGCTAACTTTGGCATGTGGCTTCCCATGGGCTCCTTCCCTGAAGGAACTCGGAGACATCACATCACATAAGCCGTAAATACAAAACACATGGACACATTCAGAACAGAAATGTTGGCCCTGCCCCGACCTCAACCCCCAATTTATGGTCTCTTCCAGCGTTTGCCATCTTAGGTGGGATGAGTTTGGTGTCAGTGTTGCTACTAGGAAACGTGGTATTGAACTTAAAATGGCAGCATTGCGTTCCTCTAACAAGAGAAGACCCAACCCAATACATTGTTGTCAATTTCAATTCTTACCTTCCCAGGAGTGGCTCTGGGGTCCTTCTTGCCCCTTGATAGAGGGCAGCACCCAGATCCCCCATTACTGAACCGACATCTCTAAGAGGCAGCACTAAGCTGCGTAAGGAGGTGATCTGAGAGCCCCAAGGCCTGAGGAAACCTGCTGGGTGCCAGGCTTTTACATGTGTGCGTGGGTCTGGAGAAACCCAGGAATGGGCATCTGTGTTCCTGTCCTCAATCATCCACACCTATCTAACCAAACAGGCAGGCTCCTCCTCAAGTATCTAAAGCACTTTATAGATATTTTCTTAAATACTATCATCTGTGGAATTAATATCCCATTTTACTGAAATCCCAGAGAACAGAAATGACTCTCTCTCTCTCTCTCTCTCTCTCTCTCTCTCTCTCTCTCTCTCTCGTTCTCTCTCTCTCTCTCATCCTGTATGCCTTCTTTACTTTCTTCTTTCTGAAATATTTATTGAACACCTACTATAGGCAGAACAATATGCTGGAAGGCCTGCCACCACTAAAAAGCGTATTAGAAAGCATCTCTGCTCAACTTAATCCATACCAAATACAACACGTTTGTCATGCCATTCTTCATTTAAGCAAATAAGCGAATGCTTCATATCGCCAACAACAGAGGTTAATTAGCTTCTAGAGAGGATTCAGATACTTTAGATTTCTGCCTATATAGCCAATTTCATTCCCATTTCTCATTTCCTAAAATACTCAAGTATTTTTAAGGTAGTTGACAGCCTATGTTTAGTCATATAATCCTTTCATTTCACCACAATATTTAGGAGGCCTGGTGTTTAAAAAGTGGGCAACTGCCATATAGTCAAAGCAGGGGGAGGGGGTTGCTCTTCCATTTTCTCTTCCATGTTGTCACAACCTTGCAACCAACTCTGCATTCGGGGTCAAGTGGTATATTGAAAGGGGGAAGCAGAAAGTGGCAGAAAGATCTGGGTTCCAGACCCTTAACTCCTACTAACTATATGTGTGACCTTGAACAAGCCACTTGCCCTCTCTTGACCTCCTTAAATGTGGACAATAATATACTAATATTACCTTCCGGATGGTGTGTTAAGGGTCTATGCAGTGATTCTTACCAATAGCTTTGGAATACCTTTAAGAATCGAGAAATTACAGGGAGTTTTAAGAGGTGCAGCTAGGGTCTGCCTACCATTAAGAGAGAGAATGAGGTCCATTGCTTTTCACAGAATTGGCAAAAATGCCATTTTGTGGAGGATGAGGAAATGCAATCCCAGAGCAGTCCGATCTCTTATGTAGGATTGCATGTAGGTAGATGAAGGGAGGTCAAGGGTTAGACATCTATTTCCAAGCAGCTCCCATCCTCACTCATCTGGAAGACACATTTCCTTCCTTTATGATAGTAGCATCTCTGCATTATCTTTCTATGAAGCACCTCCTAGACCTATTTCCTTTTCTAGTTTGCATGAACCTGTTAGCATTTGTTACAGATCTAGGCAAACTGATCCTAAGCAATTGTGTATAGTCAAGAAAATTAATTTCCAACATGCTGATTCCATACCATGCTCCAGCTAACTTCATGAAAAAATCCCATTATACATTACTTCATTAAAAAAACACACACCAAGTTGTATAGCAGGCCTGACTGAATGAGTAGCAATTCACTCTAAGAGTGACCTATCTGCAGGCATCATGCTTCAAGCAGATTGTCCTTCAGTGAACAAGAGACTCCCTGGCCCTCAATGCTAAGGACCAAAGGTCTTTCTATTTGCTATTTCATTCTTTGGCTGTAGAGATGAGGCCACACTCCTGACTTCATCAACATGATATCTCAGCCACCTAAACAAATGAAAACATGACAGCTAATCTTGAAAAAAGATAGACTTTTCATCTTAATTTTACCTTTTGTATGCTTCTTATCTGAGTTTCTTATAGCCAACATCTCTTTAAGTTAAAAAATGCAAGAGGAAATCAGTGCTAATGGGGCAATGATGGAACACACAGGAATTGGGTCATAGTGTAAGTAGACAAAACTTAACTGACCCCTGTTTTAATGATAGGTATGATCTTATTGGGCCAGGTGATTACCAGACACAGCACTAAGCCATTGGTAGGACCTAAGGAGGTCAAGGCTTAGATATCCTTGAGAGGAGGAAGGAACTGTGGCTTCACCCTATCCCTTGGTGAGAGAATAGCTGTTATTGCTTTGCTTCACGACCCCCAGCTCTCATCTGACCTTACTTTGACTCATTCAATAAATACTGATTGAATTCTCATTAGAAACTATGAAAATGAAAATGAATGAGACTCACCCTTACCCTCAAGAAGCTTACCATCTGCTCCGAGAGACAGAAAAACAAACTTGTAGGCGACAACACAGTGCAGCAGGTGCCATAAGAGAAAAGTGAGCCCAGGGTAGAGGAGCCCCAAGAGGAAGCACCTACTGGCTCAGGCAGGAAGATGACATGGATCTGGATCTGGAAGGATGAGTAATTCCCTGTCATTCTGGGTCTGCAATGGAGCTAGTGGCAGCTCCACACCATCCCGCAGTGCATGACCTGGGAGTAGACAAATCTCCCACCAGGATGATGCCATGAACAGCTCTCAGAAAAAGAGAGGAAGATTCCTCCCAGACCGTGGCATTCTGTAGCACGCCAACCACACTTTGCCTCGGAGATGAGCGAGAGGGATTCTCACAGGGGTGCAGCGGCAGGGTGGGTGAGCAGTATCAGAACCTCCATGGGAAATGGCTCATGCTTGAGAAAATCATGCTCAATATTAGAATAATTGGAAAAAAAAGAGATACCATGTTATCAAAATACATAGCACGAAGGAAAAGTGTGAGATCTTAATGTTTAACAAACGAGGACATCAATATAAAAATGCTGAGAGAAGGCAACATGAAACCCCACATTTCCAGCACAGAGTGTAGATAAATGTTACCCGATTGCTGGCTGAACACCTAGCACCAAGTGCACTGGAGTCCACTGAGTGCACAAGGCACTCAATAGGGAAGGGTGACAAGGAGAAGTGGTTGGGAGACATTTATGCTCTAGATGTTGACATATTCAAAGAACTTACTGAGAGCTGTGCCCGTCGCTGACCCTAAGTAAGACTTTAAAGCAGGCACTTGGGTCTTCTCTGCCCACACTTCCTGACCTCTCCTTTGGAGGCCCACCATGCCCCTAAAGGACCATACATACATGTACTCTGCCTCTCTCCCCGAGCCCACAGCAGCCACCCCGCACTGTGAACCTCTCCTTTTATCCAACGAACCTGTCTTGACCCTCACCTTTGAGGAGTCTGTGTATTTGCATTTCCAGGAAGGTTTTTCTGGAACCACTAAAACCTCACTTCCAAAGCCACGCACCCTGCTGCAAGGGCACGCCCTTCCTTGCTGTACTCGCCTGACATCCCTCACGTCCCATCCCGGGGCTGCTGCCTCCTTGCAGGCTGCTCTTCCTTGCCCAGCGGAAAGCCAGTCCTCATTCTCCTCCCTCTCTCTTGCCCGAGCACCCCTCCCAGATCCCTTAAGGCAACAGGGGGTCCGTGCCCTGAACCACTGTGGGTAAGAGTGAAAATGAGGGCGAGCTCTGGTCCAACCTGAAGCTCACTTTAGGGACCTTGCATTCATTTCAGTCTCTGCAAGAGACCGTTTATTGATTCATGGAAGCTTTATTAGAGTTATTAGAACAAATAAAACACATGCACACAGACATAAATCCATCTCTCCCCTCCTCCCAAACCACCGGCCGCTGAAGCGAGTCCTATTTCCAGCCCTGACACCTTGCCAGTTTGTCATTCTCCTTCCTGGCCACATCAAGTTCCATCGGGTTTGAGTTTATTGGCTACACGGTGAAGTTTAGGTTGTCATAGAAATTAGCCTTGATGGACAGGGATATGGCCAGGGGATCAGGAGAGCGCGGCAGGCTCGTGGTGTTGGCATGGCTGAGATGTTGGGGTGCCGGGAGCCCTCTCCAAGAAAAATCAAAGCTGGGTCTTTGCTGCAGCAAGCGAGTGCAACGAGACACTCCCGGGGGACGGGGGCTTGGACGTGATTGTGAGCCGTCCAGTTCCCATTCCTCCCATCCGCCCTCCCCCTTCCTCCCCAGGCCTCCCGGTGCCCCCCGGTGCCAAAAATCCTTCCCTGTGCAACGGAGGCAGGGCCAGGAGACCCGAGGTTAAGCCACTCTCCTCTGCAGTTCGTGGTTAGCTTTCGTAGGCTCTTGGCCGTTTGACAAAAGTTGGATAATAATTCAATATTTCTTACTGAAATACTTGACCTTATTGTTAGTTTTTGTGACAAGGGGAATTTAAAGGAGCTGCAAAAAAATGCAAGCAAGTGTGGCTGAGAAAGGCCAGGGTATGCCACTGCGCACGGCACGGTTTCTTTTTCTGACATCTATAAAACTTAGGTGAAAACAGGTCAACATTGATGTTGGCAAATGAGAAGACCAGTTCTATTGTTAGCAAATGAACTTCAGATATAAATGCAAGTCTGGTTCAATCAAAACCACGTTTGGTTTTAGACACCAGTGATGTGCTTTCTATTAAAAAAGAAAAAAGGCGTGTGTATATAGACACACAAAGTAAAAATATTCTTTGGCCACAAGGATCATTTTCTAAGTATCAAATCAACGTGTTGCAGCACAAGATGGGACCGCTATCATTTTCTTTTTAAATGTGTAGGGTGCATTTTCCCAGAATCCTCTCTTCTCTCTACTTTAAATTGGCAAGGGCTGTTGAAAACTGAAATCTTATATTAAGAAAAAATGTGCATTGCCTGATGTAGGGGCTTCCTGGAGACTGCTGGCTGGTGGCAGAGGAAGAAATGAAGTTCCAGGATTCAAATCTATAGCTCCCAGATTTGGCCCAAGTCTTATAATCACTGTTCCGGGTTCCTCGCAGGAGTCTCATGAGACACGTCTGAGCTCACAGAGGAGGAACATCAGAGAAGTGCAGTCACTGGCCAAGTCCAGCTCCTGGAGGGTCAGTTAATTTTAGCCGCCCGGGCAGCTGGCTGATCTCATTTTCTCTCTGTCCTGCGGTCATCTGAAGTCCCTGTTCTGCTAGGAACTGGGACAACCTCTGAATGTCGGAGCTGCTTCTTCCCCCAGCGACCTCCTGTTAGCAAGGAGGCCGCTGCGGTCTGGAGGCCAATGTGTGCTGGGTGACGGGATTTGAGGAGGGTTACTCTTTCTGGGGTGAGCCCTTTTTAAACATTGAGGTGAAGTCACGTAACATAAAATTAACCAGTTTAAAGTGGACGATTCATTGCCATTTAGTAGACTCTCGGTGTTGTACAAACACTACATTTTCATGGGCCCAAGCCGAAACCTGCACCCACTAAGCCGTTGCTTCCTAGTCCCACCTCTAGATTCGTTGGTGATGCAGTTGACGAGCTTGGGTTCCACGGGGTCGCTTCCCGATTTTCAGTAAGTCACAGCCGTCTTGGCAGCTAGGACAGAGAGGAGAGTTTTCTGGTGGGGAGTGCGAGGTCCTGGGCTGGAGTTGGGGGGCACAGGAGAGGCGGCGCCTGGAATCACACAGGAACCCAGACCAGGAGACCTTGTGAACCGGAGGGGACCATCTGTTGGGGTAGCTGCTCTGTCTGAGGCTGGTTTTTGGTCTCCTGCTGAGGTGATGATCCCTTTAAAATTCTCAGCATTCTCACTCTCCCATGTCCTGCCTCCCGTCTGGGAGGCATTTTATTCCTTTAATTTGTGTTGGTCGGCATCCAAGTCTGGCACCAGGCAGTCCCTCCTTGAGGAGCTGGGGGTGGTGGAGGCTCACCCAGGTCTGGAAGGGGAGCCTCCCGGGATGCTAACTGCTGGCTGTCTCCTTCAATACCCATCATCCCGCTGGTAATCACTTTCAAATGGCAAACAATAATAAAAGCTTTCCTCGGCTTGGCTTCCAAGTGTCAGCGTACCTACCCAGGCGGTGGGTGTGTGTATGTGTTTGAATTGTCTAAGAGGAAGAAGACGTTTGGGGAGCCCTCGAGTACGCTGGGATGGGCAGGAATGGCCTGAGGTTCCTCTCCAAACACTCTCCGTGAGGCTGACCTGAGAGTCAGAGGAAAGAACTAGACTGGCAGGCGGCTTTGGCTTTGCATCTGAATCTGGAGGGAGTTGGCCCGGTCTCTCCTGATGGGGTCCCTTGTGAATCTAGGCATTGCTCGAAGCCGGGGATGAGACAGGAGGGGAGAACCCAGCCTTCAGATTTGGCTGCGAAGATGTGTGACTAGATTCCAGAGGAAAAATCCCAAGTGTCTGAGCTGGGAGGGAGGTGAGGCTGACCCCTCCCTGGGGTGTGTTCCAGGCCACACAGAGCCTCAGGGCTCGCTGGGTTCCTCTCCCTGGAGGTTCTGTTTTCCTTGGAGGCATTGGGGGAGAGTCAGGCTGAGAATTTAACTGGTAGGCAATTTCAGATGCATAAACTGTGGCATGCAATGCAAAGTTCACAGGAGCTGTAAACTGTCTTCCTTACTGTGAGCCACACTGAGACGGGTGGCCCAGGGTTAAGGGGCTGCTCTCTGCAGGCAGGTGGCTGTGGTAGAAATAATTGGGAAGTCCTGGCAGCGGTCAGGGCATTTCCCCGGAGGCCTGTGGAAACTTTGGACCTTGTAGAAGTCCCCTCCGCGCACCCTTTCACTCACCCAAATGCACCCCCTCCTGTAAACCTCCAGGTCCCCCTCCCCACAAAGACTTCCTTCCCAGTGGGCCCCATGGCCCAACACAGCCCCGGTCATCTGCGCTGGGCCTGCCCTCTGTCCTCCGACACCCTTCCAGTGACCTATTTCTGCTTCACAAACTGTGCCGCCGCTTCGTGGTTTGGAGCCGCAGCCCTTTGCTTGCTCCTGACTCTGAGGTCAGGGGGGCAGGTGGGCTCAGCAGGGAGTCCTGCAGGGCCCTGGGCCTCCCCACAGCATGCTGGTCCCAGGACCCTTTCACACACGGGCTTCTCAGAGGCGCGAGAGAGGCGGCTGCACCTCGTTTAAGGTCCATCTCGGGAGAGGAGATGGGCCGGGTCACCTCACGGTGTTCGGTGGTCAAAGCCGGTCCCAGGGGCCACCAGCCCAGAGTCAAGGGCAGGAGGAGACAGACCCCCAACTCTTCATAGGAGGAGAGGCAAAGGATCGGCAGTTATTTTAAAACCGCCCCCTGGAATAGTTTGGCTTTGAAGCTTCTGATCAGAACCACTCTTTCCATCCTTCCTCTCAGTTATCACAGTTCCCCAGGACCCCTCCCTGTGCCGATGGCAGGGGGACTTAGTCAACATTGGGAGATCATTTCAGGATTCAGGCGTCAGTGACAGGTGTGTGAGGAGGGGCTTTGGGCAGGAGGATCCCGCTACAGGCAGAACCCGCTTCATCAAAGCACCGGGGTCAGAAGCAGCCTGGCAGTGAAGTAGGTGGGAGGGGGGCCGGGGAAGGTGTGTCCTGGGTCAACCAGGCGCTGAGGGACTCTGTGAAGGGGAAAGGAGAAGCGCACCCCACTTCACAGAGTTGAGATGTGCAGGGAAGAGCTGGGGGGCAGGTTCCTCTGACACACGCCCCGGGGCACCTGGGCTGTGCGGCTGCCGGCTGCCCTGGTTGTCACTCAGAGAGTCTGCAGGGTCCCAGAGCCACCCTGCCGGGAAAGCAGAGAAAGAGGCTATTGTTTCTCCCCACTTGAAGTGGCTGATGACAGTGCAAAGGAATGTAGTCAGGACCCTCCCTCCTCGCCACGGAGGATTACGGGCTGGAGAACCATTGGGCACAGGGTGTGGAAACCGCTGGGGTGGCAGAGAGGGGAGTGAGCGTTCCCTGGGGGCGCTGTGGAGATTCTGGAATTCCACCCTCCAGCTCCCAGCTACTGACACCTCTGGCTCACTGTGCAAAATGGGAACGCTGGTTCTTAGGATTTTTTTTTTGAGGATTAAATAAAATAATCCCAAATAGAGGGCCTAGTACAGCCGTGGGCAAACTACGGCCCGCGGGCCGGATCCGGCCCGTTTGAAATGAATTAAACTATTGAAAAAAAAGACCGTACCCTTTTATGTAATGATGTTTACTTTGAATTTATATTAGTTCACACAAACACTCCATCCATGCTTTTGTTCTGGCCCTCCGGTCCAGTTTAAGAACCCATTGTGGCCCTCGAGTCAAAAAGTTTGCCCACCCCTGGCCTCGTACGATGTGTTGCCACAGGGTAATAAGTGCTAAATAAATACTCACTTCTTCCTCTCCAAAATGTTAGAAAAGGGGCCTTAGAAATCCTTGAATCCCATGTGCGATGAGCACGCCGAGGCCTGGAGGCAGTAACTGACTTGCCTAAGGGTTAGCCCTGTGTTGGTGAATCCTTGCCTCCTCCTCTTGGCTGAGCTCTGCCTTCTGTGCTGCAGGCCTGTGCGCCCCTCTAAGGACGTGAATGTTTCATTGCAGCCACACCGCAACTCAACATGTCCCTGAAGAACATGGGGGCCTGGACGAGAAAGTGCTAGCAAAGCACGAAAACAAAACATGAAAAAAACGCACAACAAAACCGCATCTAAAATGCCAGCATATGTCAACATGAACATTTTTTAATAAAGCCATTCATTGAAATCGCATTAGTAAGTCCTTGCTCCTTTATCCATTTCTTACGTATTTAAAAAAGAAAATTAAAGATCAGAGTTTAGAATGATACTAAAATAAAAAGTAAAATGTCTCCCTCCTGCCCGTGTGCCCTCCCCCAGACCACACCATCACTGACCAACAAGGCCTCCTGCTTATCCACGAGTAGCAGCTGGACCCACGTGGTCCCGCCAACACTCAGGGTGGTTCAGTTTATGGAATCCAGTTCTCCAGAGGAGCTGCCCATCAGGAAGCCTGGGTGCTATGAGACACTGTACTGGGCCCCATTATCGATGACTGAGCAGCCAATCACCCCTCGTGTAGTGGTGCAAGAGGGCAGCGTTATATTCTGCTCACAGATTCTGTGGGTCAGGAGTTTACGCAGGTGCAGAGGAATGGCTCCCTGCACATGTCTGTGGCCTCAGCTGGAGGGACTGGACTGGCTGGGTTGGGGGGGGGCGGGTCCTCACTCACATGCCGGCACCCGGTTCGGGCTGGGTGAAGGATGGTCTTAGCCAGGACTGCCTCCTGGAGGGCCGCAGGGTGGTTAGACGTCTTGCTCAGTGGCTTGTGCTCCGAGAACAAGTATCCCAGCCAACCGGGTGGCAGCTGCATGGCGGTTACATGACAGCCTCAGATGTCACACGTTGCCACTTTTGCCATCCTCTCTCTATTGGTCGAAGCAGACGCAAGCCCACCCAGATGCAAGGACAGGGCACCCCAGCTGTCACGGGAAGAGGGTCAAAGAATTGGCACCTGTGCTGTGGAGCCGTCACCTGTGGTGATCAGGCTTGGTGAGTGCTGAGCCCACCGGCTAACAAAGGATTTGGGGGCCGCTCAGGGGAAAGAGACAATCGAAGAGGGGAGATTCAGGCCTTTGATCTCTGGGGCATTGTGAAGGTTTGTGGAGACAGATTGTAAACAATGGGACTATCTTGGATAATCCTGGGGAAAGTATGGCTTTGAAGACTTTGCTCACAGCTTACTTGCCACAGTTGAGAAGTGGGACCACCACACCTACCTGCTTCATCGCTGGAGTGAACTGCTGGGTGAACACCAAGGCCTTGACCGGAGCTGCTGTGGGGATGAGCTAGACTGCATTTTTCCACCAACAGGAGGAAGTGGCAGTGCAGGGGGCAGCTCCATGAGAGCCAGGCCGAGGGAGGTGTGGCCTCATTTTGAAAAGGGGTGGGCTCCACCCCCACACACCCTTCAGCCTCCCCCCACCTGTGTACATACCCAGAAGGAGCATCGTTTGTGTTGAATCCAAAGAGGAGTCTTTGAAGCCCTCAGACATCTCCAGAGCAAAGCGCAGGGTGAGGTCAGGGCATTCAGGAGGCCTGAATGGAGGGAGGGAGGGGCATGTGCACCAGCCCCAGCTGTGTTGAGGCTGGCTGTAGCACAAGCGATGCCCCACTTGTGAGTCCGCAGCCCAGCAGCCATGTGGTTGGGGCAGGAAAGTGGATCGTTGTGCTGTCCCCCATCTCTTTGTGCTCCAGGAGTGAAGGGAGAATGAGAGCTCTGGGCTCGCTCTGTGCTTGGCAGGCACTGTGTTAGGTACTTTGTATCATTAACCTGTTTGATGCAGTGGTTCTCAACCTTCCTAATGCCACGACCCTTTAATACAGTTCCTCATGTGGTGGTGACCCCCAATTTCATTGTTACAAATTGAACATAATTAAAGCATAGTGATTAATCACAAAAACAATATGTAATTATATATGTGTTTTCAATAATCCTGTGAGTCTTAGTTGATAGTTAAAAGACTGAGGCTCAGAGTAAAAGCCTTTTCTAAGGTCACACTGGGGCAGGTTCTGTCGGCTTTTGCAGGGCAAGGAAGTCCCCTTCTCCTTTCCTTTTCTTCTAGTCCCCATTCCATTCCACACTTTTCCCTTTACTCTGAACCACAAGATTCTGTCACCAGGCTTTTGGATGCTTGCAAAACGCAATCCCTTCATGGTTAGGGCCATGCAGGAGTTATCTGCAAATCATATTTGAAGAAATGATGCCTTAGACTAGCATGCTATCCAATACAGTAGCCATATGTGACTGTTAAGATAAAACAGAATAAAATTAAAGAAATTTAAAGCGCAGTTTCCTAGTCATACTAGCCGCACTTCAAGTGCTCGACAGCCACACATGGCCAGGAGCACCTGTATTAGATGGACAGGTCTACTAGTAGAATATTTGCATTGTTGTGGAAAGTTCTATCGAACACTGCGACTTTAGAGAATAAGTATAGGAAGAATCACATTTTTCTAAATTACTAGTACTATTGTTATTTTTACTAATACCTTTAATGGTGATTGAGGTATTTATTTTCTCCAAATCTTTCTCAGAGGTAAAATAATTGACTATATTTTTACAGTACTGAAAAGTTGACAAACTGTATACACATACTTGATCTTATTTAATGCAACAGCCTTGCAAAGTATGGTAGGGAATGATGTTACAGGTAAAGCAATAAAGGTTCAGAGAGGTTAAGCAACTTGGCCAAGATTCTGTAAACAGTAATGAGTAGAGCCAGGATTTCAACACAGGTTCTCTCTTTGTGCACTTTCTGCAGGGAGAATGTGTGCATACAAAGCCTGGAATTCTCCTTAGGCAAAATTATTAAATCGACAGTAACTTGCCAGGGTTCTTGTGTGGAGAACTGTGTTCGTCAGTTTTCTTGTTTAGACTGTCAGATTTTTCATTAGATCTTGCCACTAACAAATATCTTTGTTTTCCTTCCAAAGTTGTCGGCAGCTTTTATAATTATTTTATCATAGGAACACAGTTTACATAGGCATATATTTATTAATTGGGAAATTACCTTTTCCAATTAGTTTATAATGAGAATAATTATGTTTACTGTCACTTAGACAAGTGGTAAATAAAAAAGAATCAGTTTTTTAAAATGTAACTTTCCAAAACTAGGAGTGATGTAAGATACGTGTGCATGGAAAGGTATCCAGCAATACCTGGCCAGGCATCTATTCTAATAATAGAGGAATATGCAAATTGTCTGGGATGCCATCACAATAACAGTAACGACCAAACAGGCTGCGTGGGGCAACTAGGTCAGCAGGGGGGTTAGTGAGGGATGACCAAACGACTGAACAGCAGGCTATATGGGGTGACCAGGCTGGCAGGGGGGGCTGTTGGGGGCAACCAGGCCAGCAGAGGGGCAGTAAGGAGTGACCAGGATGGCAGAGGGGCAATTTGAGGTGACCAGGCTGGTAGAGGGGGGCAGTAAGGGGAGACCAGGCCAGCAGAGGGGCAGTTAGAGGTGACCAGGCCAGCAGAGGAGGGCAGTTGAGGGTGACCAGGCCAACAGGGGGGGCAGTTGGGGACAACCAGACCAGCAAAGGGGGGCAGTTGGTGATGGCCAAGCCAGCAGGGGGTCAGTAAGGGGCGACCAGGCTGGTGGGGGTTGCAGTTACGGGAGATCAGGCAGGCAGGCAGGTGAGCAGTTAGGAGTCAGTGGTCCCAGATTGTGAGAGGGATGTCTGACTGCCGGCAGTCAGACATCACCTAAGGGGTCCCAGATTGGAAAGGGTGCAGGCTGGGCTGAGGAGAACCCCCCTCCCCATGTACAAGTTTTGTGCACAAGGCCTCTAGTGATATATAAAGAACAATTCATTTATGCACTCATTTATTTAGTTAATATAAAATATTACCATCCACTGGTCTAGACACAGGAGATAATAGCAAAGGCAGGTAAACAGTAAACCTATCCTATCTAATAAAAGAGAAAAATGGTAATTGGCGGACGATGATACCCTTTTCATTGGCTAATCAGGGCTATATGCAAATTAACTGCCAACTAAGATTGGCAGTTAACTGCCAACAAGATGGCGGTTAATTTGCATATGTAGGCACAATGCAGGGAGGCGAAAGGGAAAGCAGGAAGAAGCCCCCTGCCACTGACAGTGATCGGAAACCCAGGGGGGAGCTAAGAGCTGGGGGGCAGGGCAAAGGCGGCCCTAGGGCCGCCTTTGCCCTGCCCCCCAGCCATGATCGGAGAATCAGGTGCCTTTGCCGCCCTGGCCAGTGATAGCAGGAAGTAGGGGTGGAGCCAGCGATGGGAGCTGGGCACGGTCGAAGCTGGCAGTCCCGGGAGCTAGGGGTCCCTTGCCTGGGCCTAAAGCGAAGCCCGCGATCGCGGGGCCGCTGCAGCTGCAGGTCCCCGCTGCCCGGGCCGGATGCCTAGGCCAGAGGCGTTAGGCCTGGGCAGGGGTGGAGCCTGCAACCATGGGGAGCTGGGGGTCCCCTGCCCAGGCCTGACACCTCTGCCAGAGGCCTCAGGCCTGGTCAAGGGGCCGATCCGGTGATTGGTGATCGGAGGGTGATGAGGGTCAACTCCTCTGGCCGAGGCATCAGGCCTGGGTGGGGGGCGGAGCCGGGGATTGGGGGGATATGATGGTCCCCTTGCCCAGGCCTGAAGCCTGGGTCAGAGGCGTCAGGCTTGGGCGGGGGGTGGAGCAAGCGATCAGAGGGAGATGGGGGTCCCCTGCCCAGGCATGATTCCTGGGCCAGAGGCCTCAGGCCTGGGCGGGGGCCAGAGCCAGTGATTAGGGGGAGATGGGGGTCCCCTGTCCAAGCCTGACACCTCTGGCGGAGGCGTCAGGCCTGGGCAAGGGGCCGATCAGGCGATCGGAGGGTGATGGGGGTCTACGCCTCTGGCCGAGGCATCAGGCCTGGGCTGGGGGTAGAACCAGTGATGGGGGGAAATGAGGGTCCCCTGCCCAGGCCTGACGCCTCTGTCAGAGGCGTCAGGCCTGGGCAAGGGGCCGATCCTGCGATTGGAGGGTGATGGGGGTCAACGCCTGAGGGCTCCCAGTATGTGAGAGGGGGCAGGCTGGGCTGAGGGACACTCCCCCCCCCCCCACACACACACCCAGTGCACGAATTTTGTGCACCGGGCCCCTAGTAATAACATAAACAACATCATGTCAAGCTGTGATAGTGCTTTGCATAAATAAAAAGCAAAGAAAGGGAATAGATAGTAGCAGAGTAGGTGGGGATACTGTTTTAGACAGGGTTGCTAGGAAAGATCTTTCTGAAGTTCACTTGAAGAGGAACCTGAAGAATGTGACTAAACAAGCTATAACCCCAGGGAAACTGTTCCAGCAATAGGCGCCCTACGTGCAAAGGCCCTGAGGCGGGCACATGCTTTGTCTTACTTTTTGCACTAAATCACCACTGATCTTATATTTTCTACTTGATGGCATATTTCTTGTCTGTTTTCCTATGCATGACGCCTATGTTTGGCTCTAGGAGCAATGGGGCGGCTCCTGTGGTTGCAATGTAGTGACTGAGCTACGAAAGGTAGAAGCCAGGACCAGTTCCTGGGCCACCAGTTGTAGGCTGTGAAGGCCTTTGGATTTTATGCTAAGGTGACTGGGGAAGCTGTCGGTGGTGGTGCATGGAGCACATAAGTTACTGTAGGCTTTATTGGTTAGGCTTTTTGTTTGTTTGTTTGTTTTTGGTAAGAAATCTGATTATTCAAATGTATTACCTCAGTGGTCGGCAAACCGCGGCTCGTGAGCCACATGCGGCTCCTTGGCCCCTTGAGTGTGGCTCTTCCACAAAATACCACGTGTGGGTGTGCACGTATAGTGCGATTGAAACTTTGTGGTCCATGCGCAGAAGTCAGTTTTCGGCCTGGGCGAGTCTATTTTGAAGAAGTGGTGTTAGAAGAAGTGGGGGGTGTCACACGGTCGGGCAACGGGAGAAGCGGTGCAGCCAGGCCATGGGATTCGCAACGTGGGGGAGGCGCGTGCGATTCATGCACGAGTTGAGTGAGCCAGTCAGTCAGCAGTCTCATGGTGCAGTGGTTAGTGCTAGTCACATCCGCAAATCGCTCGCGGGTGACAAAAGTACCTACTCGAAGCATAAAGTTACCTGTATTTTTCCAACCAGCTGCAAATCCTACAGGTATTTTTGTCATCAATTTAAGAATTGTAAATATTTTGTGTTGGTGGCTTTATTATTATAAAATGAAACATTTTTTTAGGTGCCCTGCTTGACATGGCTCCAAAGAAGAAGCAAAGAAAAACGGAAGACGAGAACCGTGAATTTAAGGTTGAATGGACCGAGACTTTCGCGTTTATTCAAAACTTAAATGGCCTTCCGACCTGTCTTATTTGTCAGGAAAAATTGGCGCATAATAAGAAATCAAATTTGGAGAGACACTTTACAACTAAACACCTGTCATTTAGTACTAAATATCCTGTCGGTGATGCAAGGAAGAAAGCAGTTGAGGAACTTCAGAAGAGTCAAGAAAAATCAAGTTCTGTATTTAATTACGGGATGCCATCTTCCAACAATGTTAATATTGCAAGTTTTGTGGTTAGTCAAGACATTGCTAAGAGAGGAAAGCCAAATACAGACGGCGAATACATAAAAAGTTGTTTTATAAATGCATCCGAAGAGCTATTTCGGGATTTTAAGAACAAAGCAGATATTCTAAAAAAAATTAAAGAGTTACCATTGTCTGCTAAAACAGTGAAAGATAGAACAGTCCAAATGTCTTCGAATATAACCAACCAGCAAGTCGAAGATCTTAAATTGGTTTCAGCTTTATCAATAGCAGTTGACGAGTCTTTTGACGTAAATGATACAGTGCAAGTTTCACTGTTTGTACGATTTATTTCATCTACAGGTCCTAAAGAAGAACTTTTAGGATTATTGCCACTCAAAGGTCAAACACGTGGAGAGGATATAGCAAATGCTGTAACTGAGTGCATTGAAAAACATCATATTCCACTTGATAAAATTGTCTCAATTGCAACAGACGGGTCGAAAAGTATGACCGGCGTAAGAAACGGGTTTGTTGCTATTATGAAAGAAAAAATTAATCACGAGATACTTACTTACCATTGCATCGTTCATCAAGAAGCGCTTTGTGCGCAAACATTTCCAGAAGAAATTTGCAAAGTTATGGAATTGGTGATTAAGATGATCAACTCCTTTATAGCTAAAGCTCTTAATCATCGCCAATTCAAAGAATTTTTAGTTGAAATGGAGAGTGAGTACGCAGATCTTCTACTGCATAACAAGGTACGTTGGTTATCAAGAGGAAACGTTTTGAAACGTTTCGCTTCCTTATTAACAGAAATTAAAGCATTTCTCCTTGAGAAAGGTATTCACTATCCAGAACTAACGAGCGATCAGTGGATCCAAAAATTTTATTTCATGGTAGACGTTACATCTCATCTAAATCAGCTTAATCTTAAACTACAGGGGAAAGGAAACACAGTTTTTTCGATGTTAGAAGAAGTTATTTCATTCGAAAACAAATTATCTCTTTTTGCTCAAGATTTTGAAAGAGAAACTTTGATTCACTTTCCAAGCTTGTTGAAATATCGCCAAGAAAATAATTCTGATATTGACATTTGCTATTTCAAAACAACACTTTTAAATATGAGGGAAGCTTTTCTCAACAGGTTTCAGGAATTCAGAAACAGCAAAGCGACATTAGCCTTTGTTAAAAAACCTCTCAATGCTACTGTAACAGAATTAAATTTCTCTCCCTTTAATATTGACATTGGCAACTTTGAAATGCAATTGCTGGATTTAAAAAACAAAGAACTGTGGAGCTCGAAATTTGAACGTCTTTGTGCTGATATAGAAATATTGGAGAAAAACAAATGTGAACTTAGTTCACAGCACAAGTGGTCTGCTTTGAAAGACCTGGAGAAGGAAGATATGTTGATTTTTAACACCTGGAATAGTATTCCTGACTCATATAATCAACTGAAAAAACTAGCGTTTGCTGTTCTTTCCTTATTTGGGTCTACATATTTATGCGAACAATCATTTTCAAGCATGAATCTTATCAAGAGTAAATTGAGAAGTCGTCTTATTGATGAGAACCTGGAATCATGCCTAAAATTAAAAACAACAACATACAAACCTGACTTACCCAAACTTTCCAAGGAGATGCAAGGCCATTGTTCACATTAGTGTTTGTCAGTCATTGTCATGATTTAATTTTATGGATATTGTAAGGTAAATTGTAAGGAATTTAATTGTATCAATAAATAATATCGTTATTAAGTATGATATTAAGTTTTATTCAATGTGCCTATAGTTTAACTAAGACTTAAAACTTTAAGTAAAGTTTATTAAGTTAATTTTAGGGAACGTTGTGGAGTGAAAGAAGATATAGTGTCGAGGATTGAGAAAGGTGTGTTGTGATGGTTTGGACATATAGAGAGGATGAACAAAAGGAGATAGATAAAACAAGTATACAAGATGAGTGTGGATGGGAGAGTTGGAAGGGGTCGACCTCAGCGAACGTACCTCAATCAGATTGAGGACGTTTTTAGCAAAGGCCAGCTTAGGAGCACCCTAATTAAGTTAATAACAATGTACCTACCTATATAGTTTAAGTTTAAAAAATTTGGCTCTCAAAAGAAATTTCAATCGTTGTACTGTTCATATTTGGCTCTGTTGACTAATGAGTTTGCTGACCACTGCCCTAGCTGGTTTGGCTCAGTGTACAGAGTGTTGGCCTGTGGACTGAAGTGTCCCTGGTTCGATTCAGGTCAAGGGCACATGCCTAGGTTGTAGGCTTGATCCCCAGTGGGGGGCATGCAGGAGGCAGCTGATCAATGATTCTCTCTTATCATTGATGTTTCTATCTCTCTCTCCTTCTCCCTTCCTATCTGAAATGAATAAAAATATTTTAAAAAAAGAGAACCCAAGAGGAGCCAGACTGGGAAGAGTGATGGAGGAAGATGCAGCATGACAAATGCTGGAAGGAAGGACAGAGTATGAGACAGAACAGTGAGTAAGTCCAGCAGCTGAGAGACCCCAACAGCCATGAAATCAGGGCCTTATTAGTCACCACTGCTCCAGCTGGTGCCTTTGGCTTTCTTCTTAACCAAATGGTGGTGGTAGTAGCACCAGATGGTTGATTTCTGACGAAAAGTTGAGGAGGAAAATCCCCATAAGTTTTCCAAATTAAGAACCTGCATATAGCATGGGCAATGAGCTATAGATCCATTGGAGGGAATTTCCTACAATCTTAGAGTCTATAGAAGCGAATCGTGGTCTAGGCCCTCTCGTCGATATTCTATGACTGAAACTGAACTGATACAGGAGCAGCATGTTGGCTTAGAATGAGATATGACATTTAATAAGCCAAGCAAAACAAAGAGCAGATAAAGAACTAGAGGAAGCCAAAAAGGGTAAGGAAAGCACCCTTGAACCGCGAGCCATGGAGGGTTAGGTCTGAAATGACAAAAAATCTGAGCTCCAGAGAGTCCAAGTGTTATGTTAGGAGCCAGTTAACACAAGCAATGAGGCTGTGGTCCTGCTGAGGGACATTCATGAATAATGGAAGCAGGTGGCCTAGAAACAAAACCACTTTCCTCCCAGTGTATTCCTGGGTGATCGAGTGTGTCTGGGATACGGATGAACTTGAAGGTATCAGGACGTGTCTCACAGTGCACCCCTCAGGGCGCACCAGCGGGACACTGAGCAGGCACCGCCTCTTTGAGTGACAACATCCTGCTGGTTCACCCGCCTCCACGTGGCCCCGGTACAACGTGCTGCTCACGGAGCTTTGTTCCCGCATCATGAAGGCTCTGGATCTGAAGGTGGGAAGGGCATGGAGAAACCAAGGGTGTAGAAAAATATCCTCTTCTTCTTTTTATTTACAAAAAAAATTTTAATTGATTTTTTAGAGAGAGAGAAAGGGAGAGGGATAGAAACATCGATGAGAGAGAAACATTGATCTACTAGGAATTCAACGGGTGACCTCCTGGTTCACGGGTCAACACTCAACCACTGAGCCACACCGGCCGGGCCAAATATCCTCTTCTTAATTCAGGTAGAGTGGTGAGCCCCTGAGAACCAGCTGCAGACAAGTAATATGGGAGAGCCAGTGGATTAAGAAGGAAGAGAAGTCAGGTGGGTGCATTAGAAAACCCGCTGGTTCAGGCTGGGAACATTCTCTCGAGGTCCTGGTTCTTAGCACTGCTCTGCCCTGGCTCACCTTGCTGACTAGGACAAGTCCCTTCACAGTCCTGGGGCTTTAGCTTCCATATCAGCGGAATGGTGATGGCGGTGTCCCCAAGGGGTTCCCAGTTCCTGTCTAGCCCCCTAGCTCTTTTATTTTACCGTGGCTGGTGCCAAGGCTGGTGCATGGTGGGGGCGGGGGGCCCTGGGGTCCAAAGTAGCCAATTGCTCACGTGGATGGGATACACTAGCGTCACCTCCCCCATCATCTAGTGTTTGCCATTCTCTTGTTAGATCCAGTGGAGAATGGCTCTAGTCTGGGACAGTTAACAGGTGCCATTCACATTCTGTCCACCACACCACAAGCCAATGGCGTTATGTTGCTAAATGAGCCTTGTTTTCCATTGCATCTGGGTTAGGCGTCAGGATGCTTAATTGCACTGCAGGCGGCATTGAGATGAGCACCGTGCCTGGACATGGTGGCCATGCTCTCATATTTGGACCAGACAAAGGGGAAACGAGAAGAATTTAGCTTGGGAAGGACTCCTGGTGTTCAGAGGGCATCTAGGACCCCTCAGGACGGCTATTCCTGCCCGCTAACCTGCTAACCGTATCCTTCTCATGAGACACTTACCTGCTTACAACTAACTCCGTGCTCATGGGGCCGGTGAGTCCTGTTACAATGTTGCTTAACTCATACCATGGAAATAATAATATCTGTCCTACCTGCATATTAGGATTCCAGGGAAGTGCTTGGAAAAATACTAAGTGCCATGCGACTATAAGGTTATTAATAACGTCGCTATTATGCATTTTGATTGATGAGACTTTGATACAGGGAAAGGCTGCTCCCCTCCCTCCACCACAAGACCTGTTCCCAAAAGTACATCTCAGTCCACACTCCAAAGACATTTCTTGCAACCACATCTTAGTGCGGTTCACCCAATAAAAAGCTCCTCTGGCTCCAAGTGGGCATGCAAGTTCATCACAACATTTGCCATCAATAAAAGCCAATTCTTTCCATATGAAAAGCATTACAGCTGTCGAACGGTTATTGAGTGATGATACCTGAATAATGGGGATACAGGCACAGGGAAATGTACAAAGGGAAACTTCACAGGGACGCCAATTGCAAAGATAGAAATGTCGGCATCAGAGGGAATTAGTTAAGCAGAGTGGAGCACTTTGGCCTTCACCAAGCAGGAAAGACGAGGAGCAGGGGCGGTGGGAGGTGGAGAGAAGCAGCAGGGAGCAATGAGAGAATCAGTGCTACCTGGCAGAGGAGTCACAGATGAGGGGGTGGAGAGTAGCCGTCACAGCCCACGCAGACCACAGCCCACACGGACCACAGCTGCGCTATGGCCAGCTCTCCCAGGCCAGGAATTTGTCAAAAATTATCTCCTGGAAAATTCTGTCACAACAGTCTTTGCATTTATAATTAGAGCCCCATTTAATCCTCAAAAGTGTCCTGGTTTGGGCATTAAATGATATCACCCTGGGCATTGTCGTTATTGACGGATGAAAATCTGGAGGGACTAACCGAGGCTGGGAACTCTGCCCAAAGACCCCAGGTCCTCAGAATCCGTGTCCCTTCGTCTTCTGTTGCAGAGCAGAACTTCATCTGACTCACTTCCAAAACAAAAATTCTTCAGTTAGTCCATTAAAAGAAATAACAGCCCTGTTTTAATCTCAGCAACGGCCTTGGGATGAAAAGACTACTAATTACTCTAATTAACCAAGCGCATTAAGTGCACATGTTCAAACGAACACGAAAATACCATCCGTCTTGGTCCTGAGGTTCTCGAGATGCTGGAATCCATAACCATTTAGTGGCAGAAACTGACTTCAGAGAAAACACAACCAAAGCCGCCGGCTTGTTTGTGCGACTGCCGACTTGTGGAGGAGCAACCAAGAGACGTGGACAGACAGGAGGGTGTCTCCCCAGTTCGTGTTTCCAATTACTGTCCCGAGGAGACAGAACAAAGATGCTCCTATTTATAGCCAAAGTCTGAAGAAGGGAAGGGGGGAGTGAAGAAGCTTAATCATGAGAAAATACCATCCCTGGTGGCATTCAGAGTGGATAAAACTGCAGTTTATTGTAAGAACAAACTGTCTTCAGGGAAAAGGACTCCTTCCAAGTCTTGCCTCCATGTACAAGGTTCTCTGAAACCACTTCGCTGCCAGTGATGAGAGCAGGTGGGACAGATGGGCATCGTGATGGGAGCTGGGTCTGGAGCAGGGTGGGCACCAAAGCTTCTCGGCGAGGATGTGCCTCTGCACCTGGACCTGGGAAGCCAATGGAGGTCACGTTTCTTTGTTCTTCTTTGAGCGTGCCAGTGAACCTGGCTCAGTTCTCAGGGCTCGGACTTCAGGCAGTGCTATCAGGGAGCAGGGGTAATGGAGAGGAGCTCCTTGGAGAGGATCTGGTTAATAATGCACAAATGGCCTCAAGGTACAGAATGCCGTCTTGTTTTGGTATAGGTCCAACGGTGGGGGAGGGATGCTGGGGTGGCACACAAGAGCTCTCTTTATCTCCTCTCCTTAAAAAATAGATTTAAAAAATACATCTTAAGTTAGTACATTGGCCAAGCACTGTGTAATTTCTATAGCATCATCCCATTCGACCCTCATGACAAACCTTTAGAAGTCTGTTATTGCCAACCCATTTTACAGATAAGGAAACCGGGGCTCAGAGAAACTGAGAACTTGCTTGCTCAGGTTCTGTACATGGAGTTCTAGGAGGCCTCTGAAGGGTCAGTGTGGCTACCATTCTGGTGGTGCCCAAAATGATGATGAAGGTACTTCCATTTTCAGGTAATTGGTTCCTTGTCTTTTGGAGCTCAGGATCTCCTATCCAACCGCTAGATAGCATAGCTCCAGAAAGAACCTGTCTGGGGCGCAGAGGTTGCACCTACCAACCCCATGTCACAACCTGTGGCCTAATTAGGATACTGCCTTCTCCCTTCAATTTATCTGAAATTCCAAGGTAATTCCATTTCCTCTAATATGGTGGACTAGGTTTAGGGAAGGTCCTTGTAGAGTGTACAAATGATGTGTGTTTTTTTTTTTTTAATTTTTTCATTCTAATCAAATTGGCTTGTGCTATGGAGATGCTAAAGGCTATAGTGGTGCTGCATCCTCTGCTATGCCAAATCCCTCCCAAGAAAGATATAAAGGAGGGGACCACTGTTCTGTACAACCCTCTTGGATGTCTAATAAGTGAGTCTTTTGCTCTCCAAATAGAGACTCCCTAGAGTTGGCTCAGATCAGTAATGAATCCTTCTACAGAAACAGACTAGAGCGGTTGTCATTGTTGTCATCACCATTTATTAGATAATTTTTGCCTCTTGCTTCATATTTAAGAACTCAATTGCTCAAACCAATCCTGACCTGCAGGAACAGGAACAGTCAACAAATTCTGTCACTTCTTCCCTTTTAGATTTATCCTTTCCTTCCATCCTACATTTATCACACTGGTTCAGCCAGGCAGTCTCTTCTATTGTTCAAACTTATTTCTTTAACTCTAGTCTTTGTGTCCTGATCTCGAAATTCATCCTGCAGGCAACCGCCTCCCCCTAAATATTCCATTCCCAAGTCCTTCTTTACTCAAGAATCCACAGTACCCCACTGCCAAGTTTTGAGCTTTTTAAATCACAAAAATAGCACTTAAATAATGTCCCAAATTTAAACAATACAGAAGTGTATAGAGGAAAATCTTAGATCTATCTATTATCTATCTATCTATCTATCTATCTATCTATCTATCTATCTATCATCTATCTATCTATCCATCTTAAAACCAAAGGATTATTCTTTATTTTGAGATTCTTTTCTTGTTTTAATATTTAAAATGCTTATCAGTATAAGCTATGAATATGCTAGATAACATTGCATTAAAAATAATAGTAGAAATATTAAAAAAATAGTCTCCTGTCCCATGCTTCTTGTTGGAGAGCCCAATCAAAGTCAAATGCCTCAGCTAAGCTGTTAAAACCTATGTGACATGGTGCTGCTGGGGTTACCTTCTGAGCCTCAGTTCTACTCCTCCTCCACTTCGACCAATTACTCCATCCAAGTCATGATCTATTCTGATAGTCTTTGTCTTTTAACTGGAGAGTTTAGTCCATTTACATTATTTGTAATAACTCTACTATTTGGATTCATTTCTGCCATCTTGGTTTTCTACTTTCTAATAATATTTATCCTGTGGTTTTTTTTTTTCTGTTTCATTTTTTTTCTTCTTTTGCCTCCTTGTTTTGAATTTATTGGTTCTATTTCCTGAACCTCTAATTCCAATTTACCTCCTGTATTCTAGTTCTTTTAATGGACATCCTAGAAACTTTAATATGCATAATTAACATAATAGAATTGAAATTTAATCACTGTATTTAATCTTTTTTGAACAATAAAAGAAGCAAAGCACACTTCAATTCTAATTACTCACCTCCGAATTTTATGTGCCATTTTCTAGAATTTCAATTCTCTTAATTTTTAAAAACCCATAAATTAAACATTGTTGATGTTTTCTACCATCATTTTTTTAATTTAGATTTAACCACATGTTTAACTTCATAGTTGCTCATTGACCCTTTGCATTTCAAACCTGCCTTCTGGGATCCTTTACTTGTTTCTAAAATGCATGTTGTTTAGAAGTTCCCACAATGAGAGTGTTTTGGTAGTAATTTCTCTTAGTTTGGCATAATCTGAAGTAGTTTTTTTGGCCCTCCCCCTTTGAAAGATAGCTTTTCTTGTTTAGAATTCAAAATTATTAGTTATTTGATGCTAGTTGATTTATATTAATGCTTGTCACTTTTTTCTAGATAATCTGCTTGTTCTCTCTGATTGCTATTAAGGTCTCCTCTCTGTGTTTGTTTTTCAAACATTTAATATGTCTAGGAATGGACCTCTTTTGATATATCCTGCTTGGGATTCTCTGGGCTTTCTTAATCTCTGCACTGATGTCTTTCACTAATTCTGGGGAATGTCAGCCATTATCTCTTTTAATATTGGTTCTTACCATTCTCTTTATTGTTTTTATTGTTTTATTTTGAATATTCTCATCCTAATCTCCAGGTTTCTTAAAAATTTTCCTTTTTCCCATTACTTTCCCCCCTCCTCATGAGTCTGTGTAATCTCTTCAATATTCCAGTTCATATATTTTCTCTGATAGTCTAGTCATTGAAATTGAAATTTTATTTATCTTTTTTTATTTCTAGAATTTTTATTTGGCCATTTTTCTTTTTTAAAAAAATATATTTTATTGATTTTTTACAGAGAGGAAGGGAGAGGCATAGAGAGTTAGAAACATCGATGAGAGAGAAACATCGATCAGCTGCCTCCTGCACATCTCCTACTGGGGATGTGCCCGCAACCCAGGTACATGCCCTTGACCAGAAATGAACCTGGGACCCTTCAGTCCGCAGGCCGATGCTCTGTCTACTGAGCCAAACCGGTTATGGCTTGGTCATTTTTCAAATCTGACTAGTTATAATAGTTTTAATTTAATACACTTTCAACCTCCTCTCATATTTTTGAACATATTAATTATACTAATTTTATAATATATGTTTGATAAGTCCTAGTATTTGTGGTCTCTGAAGATCTGATTCTAGAGTTTCTTATTTCAGCTGACTCTCACTCAGGGTGGTTTATTTCCCTGTGTTTAATGACTTAAAAAAAAAGAGTTTATTTTCCTTGTAACTTAATTTGCAGGAGTTCATTGAGGCCCATTTTGAAGTATTTTCTTCCAGAGAAGGTTGGAACTTGCTTCTGTCAGGTGCCCAAGGGTTTCACCAAGTTGGAACGAACTTAAACTAAAAAGTCAGGGTTTTCTTTCAGCCACAATAGTTGTGTATATTCAGGCCCCAAACTCAGTAAAGGTTATATCTGTTATTGGACATGGGGAGGGGGATTTCTTTTTTTTTCTCTTCCTGCTCCACGTAGAGCGGAGGCCAAGCTGGCCACGTGACTGCGTGTGCTTGCTCTGCGGGGCAGGCGTTTTTCTGCTCACTCACTGCGGTGCTGCCCTTCCGCCTTCTTGGCTGTGTCTGTGGGTCTCTGTTCTGACCTTTTACTCATCTTGGGCTTTAGGTTTTGTCCCTTCTGCGTGGGAAATGCTGATCTGACGGCTCCTGCGTGGATTGGGGCTGTCTCATCATCTCTGGGCCCCAAGGAATCACTTCACTTTCTAGCCAAATCTGTCAGAGGTTAAAGAAATGTTTTTATCTTTTACCAAGTGCTTTTAGGAATTCTTTACAAATCTAGTTCACCTATTCGCAGAAAGGGAAGACTTTACTTTTCTTGCATTTGGGCAAATTCTCTGAGCTTTAGTTTGTCTCATCACCAAAGTGGACGAATGCCAATTATGATTTTTGTGGGGATTAAATAAGATACTGGATATAAATGTCTCCTATGTAGAAGTTGAATAAATGATGGTAATTACTATTACTACTGCTACTGTTTTGCTACTAGTACAGTTAAAAGAAAGATAGTTAATTTTAAAAGCAGTTAAATTCTAGCTTTCTAAACATATTCATCATGTATATTAAGTGTGAGGGCCTTTTTTCCTTTTTTTTTTTTTTTTTTTTTTAACACCACCCTGAAGTAGCTAATAACAGCTCTCCCTGTAGGACTTGAGCCCTGTCCCTGAGCTGCACCTTTGATAGGGTCTGTGTGTGGGCTGGAAGCTAGGCTCCAGGCAGCAGCCAATGTCAGAGTCCACCGTGGAAACGCTTCCGCTCTGTGCAGCATGGGTGGGCAAGCTGAAAGAACACCATTTATTGGAAGAAAGGTGCTACACATATACAACGAGGTGTTATATTTATTATTATTTCTATTTTAAATTATCCATTGAAGAAAGACGACAGGGCAAGAATTTTAAAGGAAGCCCAGGGTCAAATGGGGTTCAGAAGCCCAAAGGGAAACATGGTCATGTTCTGACCGAGATGCCCGTGACCTTGGGCAGGTCAAGTTACTTCTCAGCCTCATTCCCCTGGTGTGTGAAGCAGCAGAGTGCGGCTGTGTAGTTTTAGGAAACGTCTGCATCTCAACTTCTGTGATTCTCATCTCTTCCCAACCCACATCCCCCGGGCTCCCTCGTTCACTGACTTGGAAGACCCAGCACCACAGCTGTGCTAAAGAATACTGTTTATCCAACGATGTCTGCCCCGAGTCCCGTCCCCACCCCCACCGCCACCCCTGTTCTCTAGCTTGAGAAACAGGAGACATAGATCCTCCGTGTGGGTGTGGCTCTGGCTTCTTCTGCTTTATGAGGTGCTCACCTGCCTCAGATGTGTGGTTGGCACAAGAGGAGCCACAGCAAGGTGCCACAATTGCCACCTAAGGAAGGAAGTAGCTGGAACTAATACCCCGTGAGTGAGGTTAGCCGGGTGCAGAAGTGGGCCACACCTAGAGACAGTGTGTTTCTAAGGAGACTCCAAAAGCAGCTGGGTCCCTCCAGGGTGCTGGGCTCTACCCTCAGCCTGAGGGCAGCTCCAGGGAGTGAAAGGACAGCCCGGTGCCTTGACGAAGGGGGCGGCTGACGTGCAGTGGTCTCTTTGGAGTCTGAAAACTGGGTGGCTGGAAAGTGGAGGCCTCTTCCTGTTGATTCACATACTGGGAAAGGGCAGAGGTGTTAGAGGGAGGAAAAACCAGGTGCAAAGCTAGGCTGTGTCGCTGGGAAGGTGTTGAAGCCGCATCTCTATCTGAGGCTCGAAGCTGTGATGTGGGGTCTGCCCTGCAGTCGTTTCCTGAACTTCAGTCATCCGATGGCTGCCGTCCAGGGATTTGCTGTCCCCCTGCTCCCTGTCCCATTACTTCCTCAATATTTGCATTTAAGTTGATTTTTATGAGATTTGTTTATGTTAAAAGGAAGCCTTCTGTTACCATCACTTGCCACAGTTAGAAGTTAATCTCTCTCTCTCTCTCTCTCTCTCTCTCTCACACACACACACACACACACACACACACACACACACACACACACACGCCACCGCCACCATCACCATCACCACCACCACCATGAAACAACGTGTTAGGTCCTAGCTAGGTGCTATCACCTGGGCCTGAGGCTTGCTCTCTTTTTGTTAAAGGGCTGGTTAGCAATACTAGGCTTACCAGCACACCGAACAGAGACTTCCTTGTTGCAATAAAGAAGATTGACAGAGGATAAGAGTCACGGGGAAAATTTGTCGAGTCCCTCACTTGCATGTATTTCCACCCACACCTCCACCGTCATGAGACAGGGGCTCCTATGACTCCCACCCCTTTTCCAGCTGAAGGCCCCAGGCCGAGAGGAAATCCTGCACTTGCTCAGAGCACACAGCTAGTTAGAAACACGGACACACTGGCGACCAAGGCGGGTTGTCCACCGAGCTGGAGTTCGTCACCATAGTGATTTCTCCTCTCGCCCACCGAGTCAGTGCTATCTCCTGTTATGACTTCCTGACGACCGAGCACCTCAGGTGCTGCCCGAAAGCACCTCCTGCATCACGAGTCCTGGGGATCCTCCACACGAGAGGCATCGCCCTGCATGGAAACAAGGAACACTGTGGCTGATCCCTAGAAAGTGCTCCCTCAATAAGGCTTGGTCCATTGCGCTCCAACTCTCCTGAATCCTGGTCCTAGTTTTCAAAGACGTGTGAAGGGGCCCAGGCCGGGTGGCTCAGTTGGTTGGAGCTATGTTGTACACTGAAAGGTTACAGGTTCATTTCCTGGCCAGGGTGGGTCAGAGAGGTAACTTTAGCCATGCTTCTCTCTCTCTCTCTCTCTCTCTCTCTCTCTCTCTCTCTCTCTCTCTCTCCATCCCTCCCTCTCAAAATCAATAAAACATATCCTTGGGTGAGGATTAAAAAAAAAGGGGGGGGGGGAGGAAGTGACCATATGAAGTTGTCACAACTTGAGGACTCTTGTCATCATTCTCTGATGACTCTGAAACTCCCAGGCAGACTTCCAATAGCAGCTTGCTTTGCAGAGTTGACTTTGGGGAGAGCATGAGCTAACAGTGTGCTATCTTGCTTCCCCCGTGTGCCTCCGTGACTGGTACAGGGCCCTCTGTGCATGTTCACAGGATGAGTGAGGTCATATGTGGTGGTTACATTTCTAATAATAAGAAAATGCCCACATTATGGAGCTCTTACATTAGATCTGACTCTGTAGTAAACGTTCCCCCTGAATTATCTTATTGCCTCAACAACCCTATGAAGTAGGCACCATTGTCCCATTGTGCAGATGAGGAGGAAGTGGAAGTTTGGATAGTCAAGTAACCGACGCCGAGCCCGTGGGGCTCCTAGCCCTGCTTGTGCTGCTCCCACCAGAGTTGCTCACGTGGCTCTGAGTTCGGGTGAATCCGGTGGATGATCACCAGGCACTTTGAACACCAAGTCTGACCTCACAGACAACCCGGTCTCTTGCCTGCACAGCTCTCCCCATGGAGTGGTGGTTGCAAGCTCTGGCTTTGGTCTCAGACAGGCCCGAGTCTAAACTCTTATCTACCAACCGCCGGCCATGTGACCGAGGCAGGCTGCCTGGCGTCCCTGGGACCCAGTTTCTTCATCTACGAACAGAGTATTACAGAGGCGAGCACATGAGAAGCACTCACACATGGCTAGGTACCTGCTAGCACCACTGAAGGGCACTTAGTTTGTTGCAGAGGAAGCAAAGAGGACCCGGGCTGGAAAGGGAGGTCATTTGAAGGGGACTATGGGAATGGAAGCAAAGTTATTTCTCTTTGTTCATAACTTTGGCGAAGGTCTCAGAGGAGGCCTCGGAGTGCCGATTAATCATTCCTTAGAAACACCCCGATGAGCGAAGGTCCCACCCCACGCGCCCCCAGAAGGAGCATGCGGCACCTCTAGTTGGTGGATGCCCATCCTCCGCAGCCACGTGCCCCTCCCGCTGCGGGTTCCCAGAACGGCCTGCTGAGGCTGTGGCATGGGAGGAAGTTCGTTCCCTCACGGGCAGCCAGAGGCTCAGAACACCCAAGAAGCCGGGCAGCGGCGGCGATGATGAAGTGAGTGTGAGCCGGGCACAGGGAAGAAAAGGAAGTGTTGCCTGGAGCAGCCCAGGCTCTGCCCTCTCCGGCCGGGCACTGGCGGGCACCGGCCTTCTCCACGGCATTTGAAGCTCACATCCACAGTGGAGTGTGGGCTCTGAACTTGAGAAAGACTCCGTCCATAAAATATGGCCTCTCTTCCTCCTCCAGCCTCCCCCGCTCCCTCTCCCTCCCTCCCCTTTCTTTCCAATCACTGCATCAGCCCTCACTTGCCTGTTTACTTGGTTTTGTGGTTTCAGCTCAGATGTGGTTAGAGAGGTGGGGTCGGAGGACAGGCTCCCCACCCCACCCCTCCACCCCTCCCTGCCAGACAACTATCCTGCTTGGTCTTAGAGACCAAACATGATACTCTTGATATGCAGATGGGGACATTCTGGTTCGGTTTCTGTGGGGTGGGGCCTAGGTACGGGTATTTGTTAAGGGCTCCCAGGTGGTGGAGAACCAGTGGTCT
Source organism: Myotis daubentonii (assembly GCF_963259705.1). Classification (NCBI taxonomy): domain Eukaryota; kingdom Metazoa; phylum Chordata; class Mammalia; order Chiroptera; family Vespertilionidae; genus Myotis; species Myotis daubentonii. The sequence goes on along the minus strand of NC_081845.1, from coordinate 83,889,028 downwards.
AGTTCTTGAAAGAACCAGCATGACTAACTGTGTTTCGAAGACAAGTCACTGGGGAAAATTGGGCTTCAGCCATAGTCAGAGTTAGCACCGCTTACTCCTGTGTAAACACTGGATAAAGATGGTTTGATTAGCCCGGGTCTTTGGAAAAGCTTCTCAATAGCTTATCCCCAACATTTCATGGATGTGGACAAAGGGTACCAGCTCATTTCACTCCAAATGGCACACTCAGCAAACCTCTGGGAGAATTAGGAAGTTATGTCACCAATGGAATGGGTTAGCTCAGGTGCTGGTGGTGGTAAGAGGAGTCAGCCAAGACCTGAAACCTCTGGTGCTCAGATCATTCCAGATTTCTCCAGATGTTATTGAACTGGTAGACGCGCCCTAGGATAATGCGTGCCACTCAGTACGGTCTGCTGGATCCTGGGAGCCAGCCTGGAGGGTGCAAATGTAACTTGAAGGAAAGAGGACGCAGCTGGGCTGCCTCTTACCAACGGGTTTATAGTGGACATCACAGGCGCAGAGCCCCAGGGGGACACTGCCGGGGGTCTTAAAGGGAAGAATGGGTTACTTGGTGGGTACGCTTGTGTGGTGAGGTTGGACAGTCAGTGTGGCAAGGGTGTGGGGTCAGGGAATGCTAGGTGCAGGCGTAGCAGACCCACAGGGGCCTCAGTGACGAAGAGCATGAAGCACATGGTGGTGACACAGACCCAGATGGCCCTCCCCCGACTCCAGGCTCGGGGTTCTGTCAGAGGCTCCTCTGTTGTTTTACTTACTTTTCCCTTCCCCAGCCAGGTTGCCATATTCAAGATTCATTATCCTTCAGCAATAACCAACCCGAAAAGATGATAGAAAATGAGATCCCATTCACAGGAACCACTAACAACAAACCTGGGAATTAACCCAACAGAAGATTGCCCAAAAGCTCTGGGGGATTTTTTAGTATAAAATTTAAAGAATGATATCATGTCAGAATATCTGTAACGCAAACTAAAACACACACTCCATACTTTAAAAGGATATAGTAGACATACTCAAGGATTGCCAGGATCTCCTGTGGGGAGGAATGAAAGAGGGATCACAGACACAGACACATGCACACCATCAGTAACACTCGAACACATTTCCTCAGCAACGAATAGCTGTTGTCTGGGATACTCCACCCAAACAGGCCAAACCTGCCTATATTTAACATCATTACATGTGTCTTTAAAAAAAACACAACTACCAGATTTTAGATTTCCTTGAGGTCAAGAATTATGTTTGATATATCTAATATTCTCCATGGTGCTTAACTCAGTGCCTTGCATATGAAAGGCACGCAATACACATTTTTGTAAAATTCCCATTAAAATTATAGAATGCTCAGTAGAGAAAAATCTAGAATATGTACATTCCAGAGAAAATTTAGAAGATGTATATCATGAAAACTTAGAGAGTGTGGATAATCAAAATAGATTGAACTCATCCATAATATCGCTACTTATGGATGACCAATATGTACATTCCGGGTTTTCTATTGCAATCTTTTTTTTTATTGTTTGATGGCTTTCTGATTTTTTCATTTAATAGTTTTGCCATTTTGTAGTTTGAATGAAAAGCACTTAGCAATGAGTTTAGTATACAAAATATTCGCTCCGCAACCAAGTCCAGGGTGTATAAGACCACTGGCTGGAGGGTGAGGCCACAGGACATGTGGAGGAGGCGGAGACGGCACCCCGTGTGGGTGTCTGAGGTTGATGAAGGGAATTCGTGCAGAGGTCAGCAAACTTCCGTACAGAGCCAGCTGGCACGTACCCGCGGGCCACACCATCTCTGTCACAACTGCTCAGCTGTTGTGAGCTAGTAAGCATGGCCATGTCCCAATAAAACTTCACTCACAGACATTCAAGTCTGAATTTCATATCATTTTCACAGTTTTCAGAGGGAGAAGAACAGAGGCAAGAGAAAAACCGAGCCAACCCAAAGAACTAACAGGAGGTTGTGATCAATCACCGAATGGCCAGAAGGTCAGGGATGTGGCTGCAGAGGCCTCAGCCCCTGACAGCTTGGCTCCATGTGCCAGGGGAGGGTTTAACATCTCGGAGCCAGATCAGCTGGAGGGAGCGTTAGAAGTCCATGCATTCCGGGATCACACCGAGATTAGAACCATTGCTCAGAGTGCTTCAGGCCAGAAAGTCCACTTGCAGATTCTTCTGCACTCCCTAGAGCAGAAAAAGCAACACCCAGGAAAACAATGCCCCACATGGGAACGCCCAACATTCAATGCAACTAACCAACGTGGGGATGGTGGGCAGAAATCGCTACGCAAGCAGGGTGGACGGTCTGTGGGATCCTTGCGGAGTCAGCCCGGGGTATGTCTTGCCTCACTCTTGTTATGACACTCCATGGTACACGCCTGTCATTTCCACTTCCCGGGTCCTTTGCTGCTGTTTCCCCATCAGCGCTACCCACCTTGTGCCCAACTCTCCTCCTGATTGTAAAATCAGATCACGTTGTCTCATGGCCTGCTGCCTTCTCAAATCCAGCTCATCCTGATACCAATGCCGCTGGGAAGCCATCATAAACACAGATCATTTCTTCCCTGCCTTCCCCCACCTCCGGACCACCCCAGGCTGCACACACAGTGACCCAGACCAGGCAGAGGAAAGCTTATGTTTATTTCCATTTCATTACATTTCACTGAAATTAACTGCGTGCCTCAATGAAACATGACACATCACAAAACCTAAGCAGGTTGTTTTTCTACACCGAGGGCCTGATCTCGGTTCCTCACACCTTTGCCCAGGTTTCCTGGGCGTGGGTCTTGGCGCGATTGCCTTTCCTACAGCAGGAGGCTCACAGCACTTGGAGTCTGAGCTCTGATGGCTCAGCGGGGGAGATGCGCCCGAAGTGATCTCAGACGCATGATTTGCACCTTGCAGACGCGCTTAGAATTTTAAGCAGGGGATTTTCCAAGTGGACTCGCCTCACTGTCCTGGTTTGCAGGCCTAAATTATGAAGCAATTAATATACAGCACATAAAACTGTCCGGTCTGTTTGTTCTTGCTGTCATATCGTTGGTAATGATGGCAGGAACTGACTAATGAACCGGCCCAAGTATCTGTGTACACAGAGAGCGAGAGAGGAAGGAAGGGGGGCAAGCAGGAGCGAGCACGCTTCGCAAATATAACTCATATTTCTCCAAGAGCGCGGCTCTTCCATTTCCTAATGCCTTTCTCATGAATAGTCCAGGTCTTAAAGCACATACACACACACACACACACACACACACACACACACACACCCCAAAAAACCTTTATGTAATTTAAGCACCGTTTCTCATTTCATTGAAAAACCTTTAAGAAAAGCCATTTTTCATACTTAAGACTTTTTCAAATCTCTCCTAACCAGTTACACTCTGTATTGTATCTTTCGGAGCTGGCCGCCATCCAGCGACAATCCTTAAAAATCCCTTTACAGTTTTAAAGGAAAATACAAGCTCTCATTTACCACTGGATGGAGTCAGAAAATAAAAGCTTAATGCCTTGACAGGCCTGGCTATTTTTTTGAGGCCTAAGTCTGATTTATGGCAGTAGCCGGCAAACCAGGCTGGTGAAATATTTGCTGCTGCTCCCAGGGATATGGAAAAATGAAGTGTGAAGTTCTGGGGAGAGCAGGCCACAGCCTTCCAGTCACTAAACACTCCCACCAAGTTGGCAGGGGAACAGAGCCCCGGGCTGCAAGATGAACCTCAAAGGACTCGGGGAGGAGAAAGGGACTGTGCACCGTGTCAAAATACTGCCCGGGCTTAGCGCTCGCCATACATTTTGTGACGTGGGGTGGGATGTTTGCGAGGGGGATTTAGGGAGGAAAGAGACGTTGTCTTCCTTCTTTTCTTTACTTTACTGCTTCCCTGTCGGGTTTTCATTCCAAGCAGAAGAAATGGAGAGCAGCGACGGGAATGTAGGAAGTTGCTTAAGCCCCCACCATAAAGTCATTCAGGTCGAAAAATAGGATCTGGTTAGAGAGAAGCACTGGCCTGCCCCAGGGCTGCTGCTCCAGGGCCAGGAGGCAGACCCACTCCCCGCACCACCGTCTCCGTCTGAGAGCGTGGGAGCCGGAGCTTCATTCCCATGAAAAGGGAATTTCCTAGAGGTAGCGGTGGGGTGGGTTTTCCCCCCCCAGAATTTTCTCAAAGTGAGTCATCACAAACACACACCAGGTGAAGCACTTACAGGTTTTTCCCCCCTCTCCTTTACTGAAAAGTAAAAATAAATTAACAGCCACTGTTTAGATTTGCTTTCCATTTTAGGTTACTGAAGTGGCGCGTTGGACACCAGGCTAGTCTCAGAGGTCTCCCTCAGCACTTGGCATTACTCACAGGGGAGAGGGGTGGAGCCCCCCGGGGGGGCAAGCGTTCATTATCACTGTTTTCTGAACGGAGAGAGCCTTCTCCCAGGTGACATTTTCAATGAACAAAGGCAAGCAAAGGCAAAGAGAGAAAATGGGCACCTCATTTTCTCCCCATGCAAACTTATCTCTGGGAGATCAATGTCAAAATCCGATTCACTTGGAAATTAAAATGTACCTTTTTATCATTATTATTATTAAATGTAACAACAGCCTCTCTACCTGGCAGAAGGAGATTTATGTTACTGGATGTCTTCGGGTCAGTTAAAGCGGCTCAGTCATTACAGAAATGTTTACACCCATCCCTGGGTTCCTCTCTAAATCACTAATAAACACACCTACTCTCATTGAAACAGACTTTCCCAGACTCACGTTAACACCCCCACAAAAACGGCCTCGCTCATTTACTCCCTTATCATAAAGCTAAACTTAGAGATAATTCAACTCAATAAGCATCTATTGATGTCTACCATGTATACGGTGCTGTTGGGCAACAGAGCGGGGCAAAGGAGCCTGGGCTAGACTAGAAAACAAGATTCTGGTCTTAGACCTCAGGACATTTGCAGGTTAATGGAGGGAGAAACTAGTCTTTGATCTAGTTGCCTTTTGTTAAAATTTACACTTAAAAAACTGTGTCCCCTCCCCCCTCACGTGGGCAGAAGAGGAAAAAGTGGAGACCTAGAGAAACGGAGTGGCCTGCTCGCCCAGTGCCACCAACTGTGATGGCACAAACTATTGAGCCTGGGGTGCGTGCTGGCCACTGGCCTAGCACTCCCCACGCTTTAGCTCCTTGAATCTTTGCCAACCTGCAGACAGCCTCCTCATTCAACAGATGAGGAAACCGAGACAGGGTGGTTAAGTAACTTATCCAAGATCACATAGCACAGACGGCTGGAGGAACAGTGTGACAGAAATGACAGCTTTCCCAGAGCCCCCTGAGCCCCTCTGCAGAGCTGAAATGAAAACTTTGGTCCCCTGCCTCCTGGTCCACTGCTCTTCCTACCTGTCTCAAGCCCCCAAACCCATGATGATGAGGTGGAATTTCAAAGAACGTCATACAACACCTTACCCTTTTGTTTATTGGTAAGGGGCTGTGGATAAAGAGTTTGTGGAGGGCTTTGCAAACTATTATTGCTTTTTTGAAAGCACCTAGATTTCAGTCTAAGGAGGTTTGTAAATACTTGAAGAAAATTTGAATATGGTCATTGCTACCCACCCCCCCTTTTTTTGAAAACACTCTCTTTTGGGAAACTGAGAAATCCAGGGCATGTACGGGGTGACCGGACCTCCAGGGTGGCTGCTCTGGTGTTGGTAGTGATGCTGAAAGAGATCACAGAATGCTGACTTTGCTCAGTGGTGGCTACCACACACATGCAGGCCTTAAAGCACAAGCCCAGAGCTCACATACTTCAGCGAATGCCCTGGCTTTTCTCCACCACTAAAATGAAAGTGAAGGTGAAATCATTTGGGGGCCACTAGAGTAGAATTCTCACCCTTGATAGCTGCCCATAGATTTAAATGTCTCACAGGAGACCCAATTAAACATTAGTGAGATCCCAATTCACCGAAGGATCATATTTTCTGGCCATTTTCATCACTCACACTTCCCAGCAATTTAACAATGAGTTTAGGATATGACCTCTTCCCTCAGCACCCCTCCCACCTCTTTCATTTTATTTGGGATCTGGAATCTGGTTGGCTCAAGTGTCTGAAAATACTGTAGGCAGATTTTTTTTTTTTTTTTTGGAACCAAGTAACCAGTTGCTCTCTCCACACGCACTGCCTGTTAGGATACGAAGTTGTCACAAATGAGGGCTGATAGGAATCTCCATATCTTGGTGATCATGATCATTCAAGGTGACCCCTGGGACACAATGCCAAGGGAGCATCAGAGCACTAGGGCTCATACAAGATGTTTGTTGAATAAATAGAAGAGCAAGTGAAGGGGTGACGCCTCTGGCTGTGGCGGCTGGAGGAACAGAGGCAGATGGTGGTACAGCAGATGCTGCTTGCCCCTGGATGACCCCGTCCCGTGTGCTTGATCAACAGCAGCCTTCCTCACACTGTGGCATGCGTCCTTCTGGGGGCGCTTGATGATGTTCTAGGCCAGTGATGGCGAACCTTTTGAGCTCGGCATGTCAGCATTTTGAAAAACCCTAACTTAACTCTGGTGCCATGTCACATATAGAAATTTTTTGATCTTTGCAACCATAGTAAAACAAAGACTTATATTTTTGATATTTATTTTATATATTTAAATGCCATTTAACAAAGAAAAATCAACCAAAAAAATGAGTTCGCGTGTCACCTCTGACACACGTGTCAGAGGTTCACCATCACTGTTCTAGGCAGTGGTTCTCAACCTTCCTAATGCTGCAACCCTTTAATACAGTTCCTCATGTTGTGGTGACCCCCAATTTCATTGTTACAAATTGAACGTAATTAAAGCATAGTGATTAATCACAAAAACAATATGTAATTATATATGTGCTTTCCGATGGTCTTAGGTGACCCCTGTGAAAGGGTCGCGACCCACAGATTGAGAACCGCTGTTCTAGGGATTCTGCTGGTGCCGATGGCTTTAACGACATTGATTTTTGGATCAACACCCACTGTACTCTTTTCTAAAACTCACAGGGCTGAGGATACACCTCTGGTTTTCCTTTCATCCCTTTACAATTGCCCTTGTCACACTTTTAAAATAAAGGCATCTTCTCATCCATCCCAATCTCACGGTAGAGCATCGCCCCAGGGTCTAAATATCCTCTGGGTCTCTAAATAATGAGATAATTTGAAGAGCCATTTCTCCCAAAGGAGAATCCCAGGAGAACAAAACAAAGAGCTTTGGAGAGAACTATTGAAAGGGGAATGAGCAAGTCTCCATGGATGTATGTATGTATCTGCCATAGCTGTCTATCTACCCCACTCATCTATCTATTAGAATGCCAATTCAGAAATGACTTAGTTGCCATGGGAACACATTAGCACACTTATTTGAATTGAAAAATGAAGTTAGAATTTCTCTGTGAGTCTGATTTGGTTAATTGGAGCAGCAGTGAGAACTGCTTTGTCATTTAGGTCACATATGGAAGACTTTTCCCACAAATGGAATAAGCCAGAATCTATTGCAATAAGGTTTTGATGAAATAAAGCTAAAGCACAAGTAGAGTACATAAATTGCCAGGTGGTATATTCTTTATAACTATCTAAATGTGTGATGATGAAATTTAGATGTCATCTTAAAAATGTAGCTTAAAAATTCTCTTGGTGGGTACAAAAAAAAATGTCACTTGAAGACCCCTAGTTTACAAAAAGTTTGGGGACATAGGAAAGGAGAAAACTTATGAATAGTCAGGAAGGAGCCTTGGGATTAGAAAAATGCTCTCAAAGTTGCAGAAATCTGAAAAGAGGTGGAAAAGGATGTGAAGAATTCAGGACCACAGCCTGCACTTGGGAATGAATTTGACCTTGTGTGCTCTTGATGAGCTGTCTTACCTAGAATGAGAACACCTGCACCATCAGGTTTATTTGTTTTATCTATCAGAATAATCTGGAATGTAGCTTCCTTCATACCACATTTTACTTCAAGGGAATCCGGTAATCAGAACATAGGTACAAAAATCATGAGCTTGTTAGGGTGTCCCCTACCGCCTTCCCCCACACCCCCAAGATAGTTAGTGAGAATATTTCTAAGTCCTATTAAGAAGTCATTGTTGTTACATATAGATTTGGCTGTTCATCCAATAATAAGCCATGAATATATATATCACATATTAAGTAGGGGATTCTGAAGTAGTTGGGGCAATGGAGTGGTGAATACCAGTAGACCAAATTCCCCACAAAAGTATCACTCCTGAGGTACCTTCAAGAGAAAACACATACACCTTTAAGAAACTGTGAGAAGTGGCCAGTACTCTGCAAAAGGTGTGCACTTTAGTGCCGATGTGATGCCAGAGATAGCTGTGTTTAGCTGCCTAATTTACTGCTGCCGGCCTCTGCTACCCTCCCATTAATCTGTCAGCCGAATGAGCTCTAATTATGCCTCTTGTAAGCTGGTGTGTGGCGGCACATTCTGTTCGAGTGGGGATAGATCTTCAAGATTTACTGCACGTGCGCTGATGATCGCCAACTCCGGGGTGGTGGGGAGGCCTGGCCTTTCCCAATTACTGAGGACGCCATGAGGGGCAAAGAGAAGCAGGAGGCATGGAGGGAGAAGCTGACGTTCGGCTGAGAGTCACTGTACTCTCCGCCTGACAAAATGCAGAACACATTTTAGCATGGTGCTTGAATGTATGTGGGCAATGCATAGCCTAAAATGTGTTGTCTAGGTAACCAGTTTGTTTGAGGGGTGGTTGTCAGAAGCTTGCTCCTTCCACTGCCAATCTGGCTGCCTCCTTCTGTGGCTGCCCATTTTCCAGATGGATATGGCAGTGCAGGGGAGAAAGGGAAGGGTTTAAGGAGGGGATGGCTTTTATTATGGGTCCGTTTTTTTAATAATAGATTTTTATTGATATTTTTTAGAGAGAGAAAGGGAGAAGGATAGGGAGATAGAAGCATGGATGAGAGGGAAACATCCATCAGCTGTCTCCTACTGGGGAGTGGGCCCGCAACCTGGGCATGTGCCCTGACCAAGGTTGAACCATGACTTCCTGGTAGTTCATGGGCCGATGCTCAACAACTGAGCCACACCAGCCAGGCCTAGATCAGTTTTTATTACCTAGGTCATGTCCCTGAGTCCTCATCAAAATCCTTTGAGGTAGACACCATAATCCCTATTTTAGAAGTGGAGAAAACAGAGTCCCAGGGAGGCTTGGACTGTGTGTGTGTGTGTGTGTGTGTGTGTGTGTCTAGGGGGAGGCAACTCATTGGGAAAGCTGAGAGCCTCTGATTCCTTTTCCCACCAGCTTGCTTTTGCTTGAGCAAGTCACTTACACTTGCTCTTCCTAAAATGGGCTTTGTGGATTTCCGATGGGTGTTTCAATCCACACTGCTGGCTTCCTCTCCTCGCCTCTCCCTCCCATCCACCAGAAGGCTGTGGGGATAAGTCAGATCATACTCACGAAAGGCGTTAACCCCCTGGGAGAAAGCTGTCCACCCGCAAACACTGGGCACTAGAAAAGCTCCCTGTGTGTTCCTAGCCGCATCCATCCTCAAGGAGCCAGAGGCAGTCCCAGATGCAGAATGCCTGGGCTGCTGCTGTGACCGCTCCTGCTCAGGTAGACGGTCGTGGCGGATTGACGTTGCACAGCCACGTCACCCCAAATGTCTTGGTGGGGAGCAAGAAAAAATCTGTTTCCCCAAACACTTTGACCCAATTTTCACATTTCTTTCTCGCTGTTGATCTCTGTTTTAACCAGTGTCATGGCAGGGACTACAGATGTTGTGAGTCTGACTTTCAGAAAAGGCCACGTGCAGGCTTATTTTCAATTTTCATATTAAATCTCATTTGCTTTCAGTCTAATTTCTTTTAGGCTCATCTTGGCTGCACTGGCATAGAAAGCAAAAGAGAAGCAAAATGAATTACTTCATTGCAATTTTGTGGACTAAATTAAAAAAATTTAAGACCCCAGAGTCTGGTTGAGATCCAGGACAGGCCCCTGACCACTGATGGAAAGGAATTTTTAAGTGACCCCAAACATACAGGACCTTGGGTTTCATGGGCTACCCTCGAATTCTTTGCCAGCAGCCCCTGAGCTCCTTTTGACCACATCGGAAACCCAGCTCTCTAAACAGAAAATGTAACCACGCTAAGTTGTGTCACTTTGGTGATATATCTCCCAGAATATTATAAACCGGGTAGCTGAATTTTTCATTGCCTTAGAGATGTCCACAGCCCAAGATCTAAGGATAGAAAGTTCATGTCTCTCTCCATTAAGAAATATAATTCACATTTTACTCGGTCTCAGCCTTTGATTAATACTCTGGATACATCATGCAGCAGTCCTTAGGATTATGAAAAGTGATTTGTCTAATCTGCGTGTCAGTCTCCTTTGGGTTCTACATAGGAAAAAAAAGAAACAAAAAACCAACACTCTGTGGCGATTGATTTCATAGCATTTGCTTCGCGTTCGCCTTTACATTCCGGCCAAGTCAAGTGGATAAAGAGCAACTTGATCCATGGAGTGTGGCGAGAGTGTTGTCACCATCTACAGACCCAATTCATCTGGAGGATTTCATGTTGCACATATCAACACTGGAAGTGGGTTTTAATGAAATCTCGAGCAAAACGAAGTTAATATAAAAGTGAATGCAAAAACATATGCTTCTGCTTCCAGCTGGCGGGTGGGGGTGCAGTCAAGGTTGCACTCAGAGACTTGGCCCCAAGGAATACATTTTGGATGATCCAGGTCAATGCCGGTGGAAGGACAATTGTGAAGGACAAAAGTGTGATGCTTGGCCTACACCAGTGTTCTCTGAATGTGAACTAGCCCTCCCCTCTCATAGGCTTTTCCTCTCTCCGTACCCTTGACTCACTTCTCCACCAATGCAAAAGTCTCAACCTCTCTGCCTTTTTGTCCACAAATCGAACGCCCCCGATCTCAGCTGTATTCTCTCAGAACCACTCCTTCTTCCAACCTCAGAATGCCAACCTGATGTGCACATCTTTTTAAAGAGATGTGGCCAAGCTAATGCATATGCTCTATCAGTAATGTTCCAGAGACTCTGCCTTACCTTACAGTATCACATCAAGTGGGGGAATTTCATGGCAGTTGGCCAGGGAGATGCGCTGGTGGAAGTGGGGCGTTTATATACCTCTGCGTTAGAACTCACACTGTATTGGCCTAGTTCTTCTTCTTCTTCTTCTTCTTTTTTTTTTTTTTGGCCTGGTTCTTCTAAATAGGGATTTGGCCCTGCCTGGAAGGGTGTGTCATGCAAGAGTCTTGCTTTAATTAGTCACGTGAACCAGAGAGGGATTTGGAAACACCAGAGATGAGCAGTATATGAAGTTCAGGCACTGGTGGGATCGATGGGGAGCCTGTCATTCTAATTTGGGCCCTTGCCTTCACTTAAAATACACACACACACACACACACACACACACACACTGAGTGGCCAGATTATTATGACCACCTGACGTTTGCGGGCAAATTAGATGTACACTGCATCGTATGGGATATGGAAGCCAAAGGTCTGTTCGAACACCTTTGCTGGCCACTCAGTGTATATCTATATCCCATGTTCAAAGGCTGCTAAATTGCATTGTTTACCCATATCTTCAGAAAAAAATTCACTTCTACTGTCGTGGTAAAAAACCTGCTTCCCTATTTATAATGGTCTGGCCCTCTAGCAACTTCAGCGCAAAATTATAGCTAATTTGCCTACAAACGTCAGGTGGTCATAATAATCTGGCCACTCAGTGTGTGTGTGTGTGTGTGTGTGTGTGTATGATGACTTGAAATATATATATATATATATATATATATATATAACTTGAAAACAATTAGTTTTTGCAGAATGAGATCACATAACCTTTGGGGCAACAAACTTTAATATCTCATGAATCCTTGAAAGAAGCAAGATTTTCCTGATGGAATAGAAATATACTTCCTATTGTTTTGTTTTGCTTTTTTCCTCCAGCAAAAATAATAATCTAGTGCTTATGAGCAATCATTGATATCACTGTGTATACTAAGTATTATTATTTTAGCTCCTTTCTAGACTAAGTATTAACAAGCATTAAAGTTTTCTGTCTTGATTTAGATCTCTAAATCTTTCATTATTCTTATCTGTTTTCTTGGGGCTCTTTCTATGTTCCCCACTTTATTTTTGCTAGATGATATCCCAATTGAGGGAGAACATTGAATTATGTCTGACCCTAGGCCTTAGGGTCTGAAGCTTGAGTTCGAAACCTACCTCCACCACTTACAAAGGAGCTGTTTCTGAGTTGCAGCTTTCACAACCTCAGAATGAACATGGCTGGGCCTCCCTCCCTCCTAATGCTCTATGAGGATTAAATTTGAACGATGGTAGCACATTGTTTAGCACCTGGAATATGGGTAATATGTAATGAAAACAATTTGTATCTGTAGCATGACCAAAATAGACAGCATTACCTGAACTACCAAGACAATAGTGTTGATTCCTAATCTTTTTTTTGTCAGGATGTATAGGGCTTTTCAAGATAACATCTCTATAAAGAGTGTCTTTAAAGAGTTAGAAAAGATTCAGATGTAAAGCCCTCCAAACACAGCACCACCCTGGAGCAATATGAGCCATGACTTTCAGTGAGTTATTTAGCCTCTCTGAAACCCAGTTCCATCCTCAAGAAACTAGAAATAATAATAAATAATAGCATTACTTCATTGTATTACGGAGATTAAATGAGATATAGTATGAAGGTTTATGGAACATTTGGAAGGGTGGAATAAGGAAGCTTGTCAAACACTTTCCCCAAATGCAATGATAAAATTGGGGGGAAAGGAAAGAAAAAGACAACCATTTTAGGACTCTGAAAAATCAAAGACAAACAACAAATTGAGAAGTATTTATTCAACACAAAGTACTGAGCTGATTAAGAATAAAGGGAATCTTTGGCAGTTTAAGTGGGGGCTGCTCCCATCCTCCACTCCAGTTGCATCAGCACAGTAGTTCCACAAGGAGGGCAAGCCACGAAGACCGGCAGGTTTGCTGCTGGAGGAGGCCGAATTATTTTGGAGTGGAGTGCAGAAAAACCATATAAAAATGTATCATCTTGGTGGTAAATGAATAAGGAAGACCAACATTGTAGTTATCCTGAGGCTGTAATCCTGGTAGGGGCAAGCAACGGACAGGTAGACTTGCCAGAAATTAACAGGGAGATTCAAGGAGTGAGAGATTCATAGTGGAGATTGGTAACATCCTTGGAGGTCTGGAAACCTACACACAAATGCAGGGCTGTGCATATATATACCCAGGAGTGACTATTCTTACATCTCAGGCTGCACATGGAGTGTAGGAAGCCAGACTTGAGAGAGAGAGAGAGAGAGAGAGAGAGAGAGAGAGAGAGAGAGAGAGAAACACCTGGGCAGATACATCAGTGGCTACACACTTCAGGAAGGCATACTTTATAATTAGTCCAAGGAAGTCACTAATGAAGTGAGCAAACAAACAAACAAAGCAGCCCTCTCTTGGTTTCTCTCTCCTAAGCTGATCAAGAGAAGAAGGAACACGGTTGCATCAAAAAAGGCTGCAGCCACATGCAGCCCATTGATGCACCAAAGCACCCGAGGCGTGCCCAAGGACAAGACCATTAAGAAGTTTCTCATTCAAGTTCTAGCCAGTTTGGCTCAGTGGGTAGAGGGTTAATCTGTAGACAGAAGGGTCCCGGGTTCCATTCCAATCAAGGGCACGTATCTCAGTTGCAGGTGCCTGGCCCTAGTCTGGGGTATACAGGAGGCAACCAATCGTGTCTCTCTCACATCGGTGTTTCTCTCAGTCTCTCCCTCTCCCTTCCACTCTCTCTAAAAGTCAATGGGAAAAATATCCTTGAATGAGAAAAGAAGAAGAAGAAGAAGAAGAAGAAGAAGAAGAAGAAGAAGAAGAAGAAGAAGGAGGAGGAGGAGGAGGAGGAGGAGGAGGAGGAGGAGGAGGAGGAGGAGGAGGAGGAGGAGGAGGAGGAGGAGGAGAAAGAGGAGGAGGAGAAGGAGGAGGAGGAGGAAGAGGAGGAGGAGGAGGAAGAGGAGGAAGTTTGCCATTCAAAACATAGTAGAGGCCTAGCCATTAGCGAATATCTTTGATGCCTATGTTCTTTCTGAGCTGTATGTGAAACTACATTACTGTGAATTGTGCCGTCCACAGCAAGGTAGTTGGGAATCATTCTCATGAAGCCTGGAAGGACCGAATACCCCCCACAATGAGTTAGACCTGCAGGTGCTGCCCCACAGCCACCGCCAAAGCCCATGGAGGGAGCAAAGTCCTTAAGGATTAAAGAAAAGTCCTTTGGAAAAAAATAAGATGGAAATTATACTTAAAAAAAAAGAAAGAAAGCAGCAGCAACCACCCTTGGGGAGAGAAAATTAGAATTCAGAGTTGTTATAACATAGGAATTGAAATCTTCAGTTTTCAATAACAAAATTACAAGACATGCAAAGAAACAGGAAAACATGACTCCTACACAGAAAAAAATTAAAGCAGCCAAAACAAGCTGTCTTTGAGGAAACACAGGTTTTTGATTTAGCCAACAAAGACTTCAAAGCAGATATTATAAATATGTTCACAGAACTAAAAGAAACCATGTTTAAATAATGAAAAGAAAAGTATAATGATGACGCATCAAATTGAAAATTTTAATGAAGAGCTAAATTCTATAAAAGAACCAAATTAAAATTCTGGAGGTGGGAAGTACAAAAAATTACAGCCCCTCAGAAGCAGATTAGAGATAGCAGTAGAAAGATCCAGCAAACTTGAAGCTAGATCAACAGAAATAATCTAATCGATAGAATGGAAAGCAAAGAGCATGAAGAGCCTCAGAGATCTATGGAAAATCATTCAGCATACCAACATAGGTGTAATGCGAGTCCCAGAAGAAGCAAGAGAGAAAATGCAGACAAAGCACTTAAAGAAATAATAGTTTAAAGTCCAAAAATTTGATTTAAAAGCTTAATTTAAAAATCCAAGAAGCTCAACAAACTCAAGTCTTATTAGAAAAAAATAGTTACCTAGACACATCATAGTCTAACTATTGAAAGATAAAGACAAAGAGAAAAACTTGCAAGCAATAAGAGAAAACAATACATCATGAACACAGGAACAATAAATGATTAAAGTTGAATTTCCATCAGAAACACTGAAAGTCAGAAGGCAATGGATGACATATTCAAAGCACCGAAAGGAAAAGAAGTCAGCCAAGAATACTAGATCCAACAAAACTGCCCTTCAAAAGTGAAGATGAATTAAATATCTTCCCAGGTAAACAAATATTGAGAGAGTTCATTGCTAGCAGACCTGCCTTACAAGAAATATTAAAGGAAGTCCTTTGGACTGAAAGAAAATAACACCAGCATCCACATGAAGATATAAAGAACTTTGGAAAAGGTAATTGTGTAGGTAATTATAAAAGACCATATTATATATTTTCCTCTTTTCTTCTCATATCAGACTTAAAAACATAATAGCATAAAAGAACATTTACAAAACTGTATTTTGGGGTCTATAACATATAAATATAAAAATTAAGAATAGCAAAATATATATTAAGAAATATATATTAAGAATAGCAAAAAGGAGGGAGATGTTACAGAGCTATATTGGAGTAAACTTTCAGTACTGTACTGGAATAAAGTTAATCTATTAACTTTATTAATCTAAGAGGATTTTGATAAATTTAGATATAAACTATAATCCCTAGAGTAACAACTAAATTAATTTAAAAACCCAACAAAGACATTAAAAGGGCACACTAGAAAATATCTATTTGATATAGAAGGTTGTGAAGAAGAAACAGATAAATTAAAAAGAGCATGAGACTTATAGAAAACAAAATAACAGGGCAGACATAAACCCAAGTATCTCAGTAACTGCATTAAAGGTAAATGGATTAAACACTCTAGTCAAAAGGCACAGTTTGTTGGACTGCATTAAAAAACAAGATTTAACTATGTGCTGTCCACAAGAGATGCACTTTAGTTTCAAAGACACAAATAAGTTGACTATAAAAGGATGGAATAAGATATAATATAGAACCAGTAATCATAAGAGAGCTGTATTAATGTCAGACAAAATAGATTTTAAGACAAAAATGTTATTAGAGACACAGAGAGACATTTTATTATGATAACTAGGCCAGTTAAGCAGGAAGATATAAAAGATCAAAGTTGTAAATTTATGCACACCTGAGAACAGAGTCTCAACTATATGAAGAAAAATGACAGAATTGAATAAGTAATTTAACAAAAATAGTTGGAGGCCATTGATAGATAACTAGACAGAATATTGGCAAGGATCTAAGAAGGCCTGAATAACACTACCAACCAACATGGCCTCATTGACCTCTATAAAATGCACCACTCAACGTCAGCAGAATGCCCATTCTTCTCAAGCATACATGGGACATTCTCCAGGGCAGACTGCATGCTGGGTTGTAAAGCAAAGTGTTGATAAATTTAAAAGCATTTAAATAACACAAAGTGTTTCTCTGAACACAGGGGCGTTACATTAGCAAATAACAACAGAAATAAATATGAGTAACCTCCAAATATTTGGAAATTAAACAACACATGTGTAAATAACCCATGGGTCAAACGAGAAATCACCAGGGAAATAGAAAATATTTTTAACTGAATAAAAACAAAAACACATCATCAAAATTTATATGATGCAGCCAAAGTGCTTAGAAGAAAATTTAAGTGGAGAGATTGAGATATACTTCATGTACCATAAAATTTACCCCTTTAAAGTGTACAATTCAGTGGTTTTTAGTATATTTACAGCTCTTTGCAACCCTCACTGCTAAGTGCAGAACATTTCATCATTCTAGAAGGAAACTTCACATCCATTACCAGTTACTCTGTATTGCTCTCTTTCCTCATTCCCTTGCCGACACTAGTATAATTTCTATGGATACGTGGCCTTTTGTGCTTGCCTTCTTTCATTATGCATATTTTCAAGATTCACCCATGTTGTGGCATATATTAGTATTTCAATCCTTCTTATGGCTGAAGAATGCATTGTGTGGATAGCCCACATTTTTTTCATCCACTTATCAGTTGGTGGACATGTGGGATGCTTCCACATGCTGGCTTTTATGAATAATGCTGCTATGAACATTATTGTACAGGTTTTTGTGTGGACACAGGTTTTCAATTATTTGGGGCATGTACCTAAGAGTGGAATTGCTGGGGCTATATAGTAACTCCATGTTTAACTTTCTGAAGAACTGCCAAACAGCTGCCCAGACCAGCTTCACCATTGTACTTTCACACCAGTGATAAAGGGCATCAATGGAAAACCTGGAGCTAAGAAAACTCAGTGGTGAAAGATTGAAAGCTTTACCCTGAAAGTCAGGAACAAGGCAAGGATGTACCATCTCACCACTTCCACTCAGTATTGGACCAGAAGGCCTAGCCAGGAGAAATATGCAAAAGTACAAACAAAGACAGAAGAAAAGAAAAACCAAACAACCAAACCACACCAAAACAAAACAAAAAAGGCAACTTTGTTGGAAAGAAAGAAATAAAATGGTCTCTATTTGTAGCTAGAGATGACCTGCTCCTGGATAGAGAATCCACAGAAAACCTTTCAGGGGTAATAAACTTGTCCAGCAAGGTGGGAGGGTATAATATCAATATGCAAAAAACAACTATATTTCTTTTCTCTTGAAAAGACAAATCTGTGGCAAAGCTCAGTAAGAAAGAACAGAAAGCATGAACAAACCAGGAAAAAAGGGATGCAATCCTATATAATAAAAGCCTAACATGCAAATTGTCCCCTCAACTGGGAGTTCAACCAGGAGTTTGACCAGGAGGCCCCTGTTCGCCCCCCCTCATCCCAATCAGGGGTGGGGCCAACTGGCCAACTGCCCTCAGCCCCACCCCCTGGCTGCCCATCCTGATAGGACCCAATCGGGCTGGGCTGGCCAGACCCCATCCATGCACGAATTCGTGCACCAGGCCTCTAGTTATAAATAAAAGACTATCTTGAAAAATTTTATGCTATAAATTTGAAAATTTAAATGGCCACTTTTCTATTAAAGTATATTACCAAATTGACTCAGACTAAATTAAAAAATGAATAGGTTTATAACCATCAAAGACATTTTTAAAAAATTAGTGGCTTGGCCTGGCTTAATCTAAGGAGATGACTTCCAACCCTGGTGGTCTATGAGAATTTCCCTCCTTCCATATGTCTTTCTCCCTTTCTTTGTCTCCCTCTCCCTTTTTTTCTCCCTCTCTCTTTGCATGAGTGTTTTGAATGTGCAGAATCAAAGCTAGAACTCTTTCCACTTGGTGTTACAACTTCTGGGTGGGCAAATGAGAAGATGTGTGTCCAATGGGAAGCTATTGATCCAATGCCCTCTAAAAGGCTGGCATGGGCCATGACTGGTTTGGCTCAGTGGATAGAGCATCGGCCTGCGAACTGAAAGGTCTCAGGTTCGATTCTGGTCAAGGGCATGTACCTTGGTTGCGGGCACATCCCCAGTAGGAGGTGTGCAGGAGGCGGCTGATTGATGTTTCTCTCTCATTGATGTTTCTAACTCTCAGTACCTCTCCCTTCCTCTCTGTATAAAAATCAATAAAATATATTTAAAAAAATAAAAAAATAAAAGGTTGGTGTGGGAGCATTGATTCTCTTTTAAGTTTGGTGCTCTAGCTGGGTATGTGTGTGTGTGTGTGTGTGTGTGTAGGGGTCTGGCCACAGTTGGTTTTCACATGAGGGTTTGGGGTCCAGTTAGTTTCTGAGTCCTGAGATGTGGGAAGAGAGGAGCATGGGGAGGTGCTGTGTGCACAGGTTGTGTGTGCATCTCTCCATGATGTGCACACAGAGGCTCCTCAACCTCTACCCCGTGCTGCAGGCTCAGCAAGGGTGGATATGTACCCTGCACCTGGCCTTACACTATGTGGTCGTGGCCTCCTCCCCAGTCTTTCTGAGAGAGCCATTCATTCTTAGGGGAAGTCTGTTTTGGGGTAGGATGTCACAGTGTGACCAAGAGGCCATGGAGTAGGGCTAGTCTTTTGGAGACTTTCTGTTCTGTGCAGGAATGAAGCGGGGAGGTGGGAGGGAATCCCTTGATGTGCTGAAATGCAGACTCTTTCTGGAGGAGTTAGAGAGCATCTGAAACAAATCCCCTTCACCTCCTCCTTCACCTCTCCTCACCCCTTCTCCAGGTGCTTCCAGGTGCCTGAAATGCTGAAATTAATACAGCTAAAGGTGTATCCCCTACTTAAAAAAAAGAGCGATTTTTTTTTGTTCTGAGAACATATTACAGGGGAGAAAGAAATTTAATTAACCAGGGGTCAGTCTCCGGGAGTGAGGGTGGCAGTGACTGGGAGGACAGCCACAAAAGGGGACGTGGGTTGCAGGTGGCAGGCGCACTTCCTCATTGAGGGCAGGGCTCTCTGCTCACTGAAACGCTCCCAGAAGGTGGCTGGCTGGACGTGGGGCGCAGACAATGTTCTCATCCAGCTGTCGTTTTTCAGGTTCGGCAGGGTAGATTTCATTTGATTGCTTTTTGCATTTTCTTTTTATCTTAGATAAAGGGTGTGCCTGGCTTCGCTGCTGTGAACAATGGCCCAATTGTTAGGAACCTTGCTTACATGTATATATGTGTGTGTGTTTTGCCATGACTCCCGTGTTTTGGAAGTCTTTGGGGACAGATGATATTTATGAACGATGTCCCGAGGGTATAATCAGGATGATTCATTCTTGGAACCAGTTTTATCCGTTAGGGATGCCGGCTGCACCCAGTTCACAACCGAACATACTTGAGATGTCTTCCCGCACTAACCTGCTCCCGGCGTGGGGTCAGAAGGGCATGTTGTAGGGGCCTTTCTACGCGTCCAAGGATTTCATTTCCCATGATGGAGCCTGGAGACTTCTGTTAAGTGTTTCGACAAGGTGAAGACTGTGACCTAGTTGAGAAAAAAATTGTTGCAGGATTTCAGAAAACATACCCTCATAGGCAGGTTTCTGAATTTCATCATAATAGCAATAACAAAGTTTCCTATTCATTCCCTGTCATTCTCGAGGTAATTGAGAAGAATTTCCTGATGTTATCGTCTCTGTATTCATAAGACATCAGTTAGGCGGGCGCGGTGGAGATTATTAATCACCTCCCTTATTCTACCTCCTACCCTACCCTTCCCTCCCCTCCCAGCCCCCCCCCCCCCCGCAGTCACCAGCAGAATGGGGAAATGGAGGTCTAGGTGGTTGTACAACGTTCAAAACCCCCCCAGGAGGCAGGGTCAGACTTGGGGACCACAATCTGGGGGCCTAGGTTAGCGAGCTTTTATTACACGTCCTGCCCCAGATCCTTGATGGCATCCGAGACTTCACTGGAGTTGTTGAGGTGTGTCTCACACCTCCAAGAAACCCCCATGACCTTTACAGAGGGTTGGCCTTCGAGTCCCACGGGCGTCACCTCATCTCAAAGGCCCTTTCATTCCCGAGGACTCACTCTTGTACTTGTGCTTCCCTGGCTTTTCCTAGGGACGAGGGTCCCGGAGCACCTGGATTGGCCTATTCGTGGTTTCTGTCTCCCCTGCCGTGTTTTCCGGGGTCTTCATGCCCACAGACTAAGTTCCCCTGGGGAATTTCCCCGTTTTCGCTTTTTCCACCCACTTTGCCAAATCAGACACGCTACCAGCATAAGGATTAGATAGGCTCCCCCTCCTTTTTTGACTCATCTTTCAAGTGGCTGTCTGATCTCGTCTCTCGGAGAGGAGACAGGCAGAGCATTGAAACCCCCTGCAACCTGCACATCTGGCTGGCGGGCGGGTGGGCGGGCAGGCGGACTAGAGTGGAATTCCTGGATCTGAGCCTCGGCTGAGGTCTCGGGATTGCTCGGTGAGTAACTCCACATCACATCACTTCACAGATAAGGAAGATGTCATCCCCACGGCATCTCTGATTGCGGCACAAGCTGCAGAAAACCCCAAGCAGCTAATCTAGAACATGATGTTTTAAGCCACTATCATCGCCAGCCAACTTTGAACATGTGCCATGCACATGAGGGCCTCCTTTTCTCAACTGCAACCCTCACCCATGGGATGACCTGGTGCGCTATCTCCCCGGTTCCTGCAGAAGGTGATGGAGCTGGACACCAGGATCTTCCTAGTGGAGGTCAAGAGCCCTTGGTTCGTTCCTTCCCCTGAACCAATAATCTATGAGATCTCAGCCAAGTGGCCTCTCTGGGAGTCAGTTTCCTTATCTGCTAAATGGAAACCTGCCTGACATGAGGTTGGGAGGGATCTTGACTATTTGGGGGCACAGAGCCAGGATCCCACTGAGGCGAGCTGACACAATGGATCAAACAAACTAAAAAGATAAAATTTAATGGGAAGAGATTTAACATCCCAGATACGGGCTCAGAAAATAGCTGCACCAGCGAGGGATGGGGAAGAGCCGAATAAGCAGGAGCACCTGGGGATTAACGTTGGCCGTTTCAGTTAACAGCCATGGACAATGAGGATTCCAAAAGAGCAAGCGTGAACATGGGCAGTATTAGCAGAAATATAGTTCTCAACGCAAGGGAGGTGACCATCATATTGGCCAGACCAGCGCCAGAGACCTGAGCTCTGTTTGGGGCCTCCCCCTGGAGAGGACAGTGGGATCTGGGTTGCATTTGGGGGAGACTGACCAGCATGAAGGATATGGAAGCCCAGGACATCTAGGGATCAGCAGAGAGAATCAGGAATGTCCTTTTCCATTTAGCAGGGCCTCGTAGTTACCCAAAGAATCAATCCCGACAAAAAGCAAAAAAACTTGAGGAAAGCAGGTTATTGCTCAGCTTAAGGAAGACCTTTCATTCTCCTTTTTCTTTTCTCTTGGTTTTTTAAACTGAGCCTCCCCCGTCCCTCCCCCCCCCCCCCCGCATCTAACACGCCTCCTCACAGCAGCTAGAGAAGTTTTTAGTTAGTATATAATACACTTACACCGTTCAAAACCTAACTAACCAAGTAAGTAAATGAATAACAAACCAACCAAACTAACAAAAATCATACTAACAAATACAAATACAGGGAAAAGCCTCCGGTAGGGGAGGTCTGGCATGGCCCTTCAGAGCATAGTCTCTGACGCCATGCCAACGGATTTTGTGTCCCAGTCCTGCTGATTACTAGCTGTGTGACCTTAGGCAAGTTACTTCACCTCTCTGAACCTTAGTGGTCTCCTCTGAAAAGTGAGGATAATGATACAGAGTTCTTGTGAGCAGTAAATGAGTTCACACATGGACTTAGACTATTTCTTGGCATGCAGTAAATTTCACATACAGGTTAGCTCTCTCTTCTCTCTGCTTCATTCTTCCCTTTCTTCTGTGAACAGCTAACACAGGGTGGGGCAAAAGTAGGTCTATAGTTGTTCATGTGGAAAGCCATACAAAAAATTAATAAATAATACAAGAATAAACTTTTGCATACTCAGAACTATAAATCCCACCCTGTATTTTTAAAAGTTTCTTGTGTATTCTTTCAGAGTTCCTTAATGTGTATTTAAGCAGATATGAATGTCAATTCTTATTTTTATCATTTAAAAAACATCCCAAAGTACCCCTGGCCAGGTGACTTAGCTGGTTTTAGTGTCATCCATGCACTGAAAAGTTGTGGGTTTGATTCCTGGTCAGGATACATACCTAGGTTGCAGGTTCCATCCCCGGTCAGGGGAGCGTACAGGAGGCAGCTGATCAATGTTTCTCTCTGTCTCTTCATCTCTCTCTCTCTCTCTCTCTCTCTCTCTCTCTCTCTCTCTCTCTCTCTTTCTGTTTCTTCCTTCCTCTCTAAAATCAATAAACATATCCTTGCGTGAGGATAAAAAAAATCCCCAAGTAGTTAGTATATTGTACACATTGTTCAGCACTATTATTATTTTTTACTTAATAGTATATCTTGGAGATTTTTCCTCATCAGTACAAAGAGAACTTCCTCATTCTTTTTCACAGCTGCACATATAAGGAAGAACTTTCTAACAATTAGACCTTGTTTGGAAATAAAACTGTCACTGGAAGCATTCAGGCGCAGAGGAGACGGCTATTTCTCAGGGATGATGGAGCAGAGATTTGGGTCAGCGAAGTAGTCAGGCTAGAATACTTCTACTGTTCCTCCAACTGAGACTTCCTGATCCTATGTTAAGTTTTCCAAAAAATTAAACACAGTCAGAACGACTCTAGAAATAGCATTGTTGTTTGTCTCGGACAAGCTCTGACTTGGGGCTCAGCCAGCGCCGTGGGAGTCGGGCCTCCGGGAGGCTGGCTTGCAGGCCTCACCTGTGCCATCTCAAATCGTAGGCGCTCTCAGTCCAGGTCCCGGCTCACCCTCCGGCCCCGTCTAGAGCTCACCTGGCCCTGTCATTACCACCCGGAGGGAAGAAGGATTCCGTTCCAGGGAGATTCAAGCACCCTTTGGCAGGCGTAGTCTCACTGGAACACGTTCTTGATAAGACATTGGGTTTGCTCCCGATTCCTCAGCCTGGAACTTACCATCCTCAGTCGGGGCCGGCACGACTGGGTTTCCAGCAGGCAGCACAGACTCCAAGGATTGCCCACCACCGGCTCTTTCCTGAGGTTCAATTTGAAGGGAGGTACGAGGGGAGCTCAGCTTCCCTCTATCGAGAGGCCAACAATCAGGGAGCAAAGGTCTGTGACTTGTAGTTGCCAAGGTGATAGGTGATTGTAGGTGATTGTTCTTGTGGTCCTACAGACTTCAGTGGAGTCTTTAATGTCCCCTCTAGAAATGAATCCTTTTGAGTCTTTTTATTCTATGGATCTACAAAAATACAGGCCCGGGTGAGGACAGCAGTTAGTTCCCCGGGTGCTCAGACAGGCAGCAGGAGGGAGTGCAGAGTGCACGGGGGGGGGGGGGGGGGGGGGAGAGATGGGCAAGAGAAGGTGCTAGAGAGGTGGAAGCTGGGGGCTGGCCGGGGTGCAGGCCAGATGGGACCAGGGAATCAATCTTGTTTACTCGTTGGGATTCTCAGCAGAGTGACCTGCAGCAGCAGAGTGGCAGGCACAGGGGCATTAGCCGCTCCCCGCCCCCCACCGCCCCCGCCAATCTCCACAAAGCACCCAAATAAACAATAAAAAATAGACATTTTCTATACAAACTCACCTCCCAGATGAGTTACTAAAAGCACCTGCACCATTTTCATTCACTAATGCCATCCTTGAGCCCCTTGTTCTATAGAAACTCTGGAGCCACCATCATTCATTGGTTTATTGGGAAATCCAGGGTGAATGTTAATGGTGCAGCTTCTGTTGCAAGTTCCTCATGGGCAGAGAGAGTGCCTTATACAATGGCACTGCTGCTGCCGCTGCCACTTCACCACCTCCTTTCCTCTTTCTCCCACCTCTCCTTCTCCTCCTTTTCTTCCTTTTAAAGGTATAAATGCACATTTTTAGTACGTACAATTTGGTAAGTTTTGACACATGTATACACCCGTGAAACCATCACCACAATCAAGCTAATGAGTGTATCCATAACCCCAAAAGGAGTCCTTGTTATCCCTCCCTCCTGGCCCTGTGACTCTCACATATTACATTTCAATGGTAGAAAGACACTAGGATGTTGTGCTCCAGAGCATCTCTCTCCAGCGCTGGGTCTTAGCTTGAAGTTGGTAGGAGTATTTACACCAGGGCAAATGGCAAAATGCTGCAAGTCATGGGTTAACCCCCACATTTATAAGTTGTTAAAACTTTATCAGCGCACCCTCAGAAGGCTCTGGAAGATGTCAACTCAATGAGATGAAAGATGCCTGGCACATGGTTCAGTGTTCAATAAACGGTAGCTATGATAATAATGACTGCAAGTCTGAATATTTAGGTCAAAAGGCCATTTCTGTCCTTTCTCCCTCCCCGACTCTTCTAGGAGGGGGATTATGTTTTTGTTTGTATCATTTCTGTAAGCTTTTCCCATTCCCCCAACTCTTGGCTTTTCTATGGCGAGTGTTCAAGTGTGAGGTTAAGACTTAGAAGTTACAGCTGACTCTTGGTGGAGCCATGGTAAAAAGTCATTCTCTAACTACCCTCTTTCCCCTTGAGAACCAAGAGGGAGAAAGAAGGCTTGAAATATTACAGACTAGATATCCATAGCACTTCTCTCCAGGAGGTGGGAGGTTTTCTTTTGCTTTACCTTCATTTTCTAATTTTTCTACAATGACACTCCCAGTTTTAAATAAGTTAATTTTAAAAACAACATGTAAGAGTTAAACCATATCTTCAAAGGCCAAGTTAGGCATAACTGGCTGGGAAGAGGCGTTAAGCATGAAAGGGTTTCGTCTGGGAAGGCTGAGTCCCCCTGGCTGCCTGGCATTTGGGGATGAATCAATTAAAAGGAGGCGAAACAGGAAGGCAGCAGACAGGTCTCTGTAAAGCCTGGAGTTTTTCTGCTGAAGTTCCCTCCCTCCCACGTGAGAGCCCCCATTCATCCTGGCAGATGACATATGGGATGTCTATAATGAATATGGATTTGATGTGATTTCATCTCTCCGCCACACTAACTCACAGAACCAATTCCACGCTAGACTATGTTAAATGAGGTTTTAAAGAGTGTATTAGAGGATAACTTTTGAAGTCTCTAAGCAAGATCAAGAGGGGCATTTGGGAGGAAAGTTTGGGGACAACTCTTTCCCCGTGCCCACGGTTGGAGCCATGTTCTGATGTCTTTGATTTATAAGGGCGAGAGACCATGGGGATCTGTCTTGAGAGGGCTTTGACTTTTAAGGGATTCAACTAGTTGAAACCTTATGTGCGTTTGCAAATAAAGCTCTTTTATATCACAGACTCTAAAAGCTTGGAGGTGGGATGGGACCTCAGAGGTCAATATTCTAAACCTAAATGGAATGCCTGGATCCCTGTCTTTACGTCCCAGTGTCCAGCTTTGCCTGACTCACCTCCACGGCAGCCCCGTCCATTTCAGGTGGAGCCCATATGAAAGCTCGGCCCAGGTTGACCCTAAACCCACCTTCCTGTAGTGCACACCCATTGTTGGTAGGCCTGGAAGATGGGGGCAGGGACACCCAGGGATACAAGCTAGTGAGATTTGTGTAAGGAAGAAAGACCATTTTTTGTGATAACTTAATTTAATGTGACCAACACTGAGCCATCCTCTATGTGTAAGGCCCTGATCTGGGCACTGTGGGGGCATAAAAATAAATAAAACAGAGGCTCTACTTTCAAGGCGTTTACGAGCCACAGTCTAATGTGTGCCTACATCCATCTCTAACACAAGGCGGAGGATGATCCAATAAAGCAAGTGGAACCGATATTTGTCGCATAACTTTGATGTGCCAGGCCCTGCTTCCAATGTCAGGTCTCATATAAGCCTTGTGGGATTGTGCTGTAAACTCGCTGAACCTCATTTTCCTTATTTGTGAAATTTGATGTTGCACTAGTTGCCCTCTGAAGTCCCTTCCAGCCCTCATATCCCATGATTCATCGCTCCTTTCCCGGTGGCCCCAGGCTTCCCTCTCCTGGGTTGGGCTGGCCAGGGAAATGGATGGGCAAGGGACATTTTTGTTGTTGTTGTTGCTCTTTTCTCCCCTCCCTGTGGGATGTACTGTTGACTTAAAACCAGTTTGAACAAAGCACTCAGGAACAAAACCACGGAGAACCATCTAGAATTGGCAGAGGATAACCCTATGACCCCAGAGGCCTTTCCAGCTCTAATTTTTATGATTCACTAATTTGCCGCACCACACACAGCTCTGTCCGGGAATTCAGAGTTCAAAAAAGATGCAATGTAAATTGCTGGAGGTAATGAGAAGGCTGCAGGCGCAGTGGGGCCAGCAGCGTGGTTTTCAGTGAAATTAAATACAGGGGGATATTTAAAGAAGCCAGAGACGTTTTCTTTCCCTTCCAGAGAGACTCCCATTTTTAAGGGTAAATTTCAGGTTTTCATTTTTCAGTGGTATGACTAGGTTTTCGCTATGTTATGACTCCGCTAGAGCTGCTTATCTGTTTCATATAACCTCCCAAAGGGCGATTGGATGCAGACGTGGCTGCTTAGCAGTAAGTTCTGCCGCAATTTTAAAGAGCATGTTTGAAGTGGGAGACGCTGAAGGAAGAGCAGTGTTCTATAAATATGGATGAATTTTTTGAGGCAATGACTGTGAGCAAGCAGCAAAAACAGGGTAATGGATAGGTCTCACGGATTTTTAGTGTGGTGTGCATTCCCCAACTTTGGGGAGTCGTTATGCCCCTGATGGCTTCTTTGCAGCTTTGCATTGAAATGACGTAATGAAGATGAGATTCGGGGAGGATAATTGTCCCAGAACTGCAGCAATACCGGGAGATAAGAAAGCCAGTAGCATTTGGGAGCGCAGGGAGGGTCGCTTCACTGGGGGAATGAAAGGAAAGGGCTGGATAGCCAAGTGCGTGCCTGTGTGGGAGGCTAGTGACTAGTCAGTAGTGCAGTCACATCCCACCTGTGTATAAGGTGTACATCATGCATGCTTAAAATGAGTGGCAACCATTCCATAGGAAGGCCCCTTCTGGGGTCTGGCAAGCATTCAGGTGGTCTTTCTTCGGTGTTGGATCATATCGCTGGGTGTTTCTTGGTTGGGTACCAGATAAAGAAGTGGGCATGTGTTTAGGGACTGTGCTCTATGAAAACCTTTGTCTTTAAATGTTGGACTTGCGTCCAGAACATGCACTCAGCAGAAGCAGCTGAGGCTCACGCTGCAGAAGGAACAGCAAATGCCTATAATTATCAGCACTATTTAAACAGTTCATTACCAACGCTATTTAAATAGGATTTGTTGTTGTTATTACTATCTTTCTTTCATTTTCTTTCCTACCCGAATATGGAAAGTTCAGTTTGCAAGGTAAATAGGTACATGATGCAAACCAAACTGCATTAAGATTGATGTGTCTTACCTCCTTTGCTTTTCACACGAACCCTACATAGTGGGTGGCATTATCCCCATTTTGCAGATGTGAAAACTGAGGGAGGTTACATGACTAGCCTAAGTTTTCTCAGCTAATGGTGGTACTTGTACTGAGCATCCAAAGTGCTGTAATAAATTACCACCAGTTTAGTGGCTTAAACAGCAGACACTTACAAGCCATAGTTGTGGAGACCAGAAGTCTGAAATCGGTGTCACTGGGCAGAAGCCCAGGTGTAGGCAGGACCAGGCCCTCCATGGAAGCTCTTAGGAGGACCTGCTCCTTGCCTCTTGTAGCTTCTGGTGGCTGCCCGCACTCCTTGCTTTAACCACATCTCTCCATTCGCTGCCTCTCTACCCTGTGTGGCAAATCCCCTTCTACCTCTCTCTTTATAAAGACACTTGTTCTTATAGTTAGGAGCCATTCAGATAATCCTGGATCATCTCCCCATCTCAAAACTATTTAACATCTGCAAAGTCATTCCCCCATAAAAGTTAATATTCACAGGTTTTGGAAACCAGGACATACATGCTGATGTTTAGAGGCGCTGTTATTCAGCCTACCATGTAGACTAATCCTAAATGTTATGGAATGGCTTAGGCCCATGGTTGGCAAACTGTGGCTCTCGAGCCACATGCGGCTCTTTGGCCCCTTGAGTGTGGCTCTTCCTAAGCCTCAGGAGTACCCTAATTAAGTTAATAACAATGTACCTACCTATATAGTTTAAGTTTAAAAAATTTGGCTCTCAAAAGAAATTTCAGTCGTTGTACTGTTGATATTTGGCTCTGTTGACTAATGAGTTTGCCGACCACTGGCTTAGGCTAACAGCTCAGCCCTTTATATATTTTGTTATTGTTTTGTTGTTGCTCCTTTTTCTGACCCCAGATCCCACAGTCTCAATCATTGGCTATCTTCCTCACCTCTGGGGGTTACCTGTGCTGAGGGGAAGTCGGAATCATCCAGCAGCTTAAGTCACTTCACACATGCTTTGTTGCAGTAATTTTTTTTAAAATATGTCTGTGGCATGTTGTTGACTTTTTATTGATACCTGAGCCTGAATTTTTGCTTCTGGCATGAGGCTGACTTGCAATTTGGATGCTTAGCAGTTATTTTTGCTCTTGGTCAGCATTTTTTTCAGAAGGCCACATCTTTATTTTTTATTGTTGGCACTATTACAGATGTCCCTCATTTTCTCCCTTTGCTCCCCCCACAACCCCATTCCCCACTCCCTTCACCACCCTGTTGTCTGTGTCCATGGGCTGTGCATATCTGCCTATGTGTTCTTCAGCTAATCTCTTCTAGCCCTCCACGCCCTTCCCTGTGAGATCTGTCATTCTATTCCATGCATGCATGCCCTGGACCTAGTTTGTCTTGTCAGTTTATTTTGTTCATTAGATTCCACATATAAGTGAGATCATATGGTATTTATCTTTCTCTGACTGGCCCATCTTCTGAAAGCACCTCAGCTCATGCCATAGCAAGAGAGATGTGGGTGAGATACGTGGAAGAGCTGATCACAGAGGCAAGTGAGAGCTTCCGGGACCCTGAACGCTTCTCACCTGAAGGGGGACGGAGTTAGAGAGCTTTGAGGGCCCTGAGGCCCTGAAGCTGCAGAACAGGAAGCGACTCTTTAGCACATTCCTTGGCCTCTGCATGGAGGAGGGGTACGGAGGCGCACCCCGGGAAGGGCTGAAGGCCGCTCACAACCCAAATGTGTCACGAGGACACTGGCCCCATGAGAGGGCAGGTGCCCTGTTCACAAGCTTCACTTACCTTCTAGGGACTAGGGGGTGTCCTTTGCACAAGGGGGCAGGTGCTGGTTCTGATCCAAAGATGTGCCAGCCCAAAGCCCAGCGATCTCTTCCAGGGGTTTGTAGTTCTCTTCTGATTAGAAAATTAGTCACTTGGATGTCCCCCCATCATTTTAAATTCTGTTTTTTCCCCCACTTCCCTACTGCACAAACTACTTCCCTCTGCGTAGGTGCCCATGCTACACATCTGTACCAGCGTTCTCTCAGCCACTCAGGACTGAAGCCTCAGTGTCAGTACTGGCTCCTCATTTCCTTAGCTTCCACCTCCCTCAGCCCCTAGGAGGTGAGGCAGGGAGCCTGGGTCTAGGCCCGTAGGATCTGGAGCACACAGAGAAGTCAGGAACACCAACCGGGATGGAACCAGGCTCTCCCACCTGTTTGCAGTGTGACTTCCATTCAGCCTTGGAAAAGTCAGGATAGCACAATAATTACCTTGCAAGGTTATTTTGAGGATCACACGAGATAGTAACAATAATAATAATTGTTGTTCTTTTTCTCATAGCTTCCACTTCTGTGCAGGACTTGATCATGAAAATCAGGGCCATATTAGATTCTTCCAAGTCAGTAATTTTCAAGGCTTTTAATAGTGACCACAGTGAAAATTTTGTTTTATATTGTGACATTACAAACACATCCACAATATGAAAATATGAGTATTACAAAAATATCCTATGTTTGATTCTTTTTTCTTTTATTGCATAAAATTTTTGTTTTAATCTATCAAATTGATTTCATGACCCACTAATGAGTGAAGATCCATAGTTACAAAAACACTTTTCTAGAGATAGTCCTGAGTGTAGCCCCTTCATCCCACCAATTTATCGAATGTCAAATTTTTAAAAGAAGGCCACATTCCATGTTTTATAATATAGCACCTGCACTCCATGTACATCTCACTTTACAGCTGCGAGAGCTTTTGCATATAGCATCTCATTTGGAACAGGGGGTCCCTCGGGGGTGAGGCGCTTGCATGCACGACTTCGGAGACCAGGTTCAGAGACACAGATCCAAGTTTATTGAGGAAGTACAGCCATATATAAAGGGTTAAGCAGCCAATAAAACAGGGACACGCTTGCTATGTTATCCAGTGGGCGTGAGGGTCGGGGCTAAGAGTAGGTGGTTCTTGGAGATTTGTCAGGCAGGCGTTGCCACTTCCTGGTGTGCCAAGGAAGCCTGTTCGCTGGAGTGTGCTCACAGCATTGCTTTGGCCGCAGCACTGAGATAAATCTCTTGAGCTCTGCCCACACTCATTTAATGCCCACCATCCACACCCTTGAAGATGTTATCTCTAGCTCTACTTTAAAGAGGAAATTCAGGTTCATGAATGTCATGAGTCTTGTTCAAGATCATGTACTTGGAAGAGACCGAATCAGGATTAAATTTCACCCTCCTCAGCCTGAGCCAGGGCTCTTCTAAAATGAGTTGGAAGAGGAATTCAGGTTTTCAGGACTAACTAAAAATATCAATGGATTACAATTATGGCTAAATCTTCTATTTTATGCTCTTTTTCATGAAACAAAACTCATAGGATGGCAATCATGCAGCATTCTCTAAGAATCCCTTAACGGTTCTGCCACCTTAGTGCACATTCATTCATCCATTCATTCATCCACACAGCAAATTCACACATTGTTGTCTGTGCATATGGGAAATAGGTATGGAGTGCTTACTAGGCACTGCCTATGGATACTCAGGTTAGCAGAAGAACATTTTGTAAATGTCTACTCTCAAATCAGTATGTAAGGTGGTGCTAAGTACTATCAATAAAAATAGTTGCAGAGAAAGGGGGAAAGATGGTTAGTAGTGCCTTTGTAAATTGCATGGTCAGGGAGAGTTTGCGGCTAAGGTAACATTTGGATTGAGACCTAAATGAAGTGATGGAGCCTCTCTATGAAGACTTTTCCAAAAGCAGGATGCAGCAAGTTAAAGGAGTGAGCTTGGTCATGATTGGGGATGAGCCAGGACAAGAGTGATAGGAGAGGAGGGCAAACAAGGGGCTCGATCATGTGGAGCATTGAAGCCATGGTCAGGACTTTGGATTTTATTTGATTAGTTCTTCAGAAAAGAATTCGATGACATATTAAAAAACAAACAAAAAACTTTTGTTGAGTGTCAAAGACACTGAAACTTCCTTATGCCCTAGTAGCTCACTAAGTGGCTCTAGCTGTGAGTCACATCCTTGTCTTTGGTGATGAGAATCCCAAATGGTAGTTTGGGAAGAAAGCACCCTCACCCATCCCATCCCGATTCCCTCTGAGCAGGGTGGTATCCCCAGGCCTCAACTGACCTTATCTCTAGATGACAATTTAACTTGTGAAGAGCTTTGCTCTATCCATTCTCAACTAAAAGAACAACTCATTGATCAAGAACCATCCAACTTCAGAATGCAGCAGCATAGAGATGGCATCTCCCCGGCAGGGGTGAGTCCCAGCTATGAGTCTGACCTTTAGCAGGGGCTGCGTACAGAGCATTGGTAACCTGGCGCCTGTGGATTACTTGGGGGTTTATAAATAGGTCTCATGCATGTCTTTAATGTAGTTCATCGAGCTGAGTTCATTTTCCCGTCTTACATGGTGCCACTCAAGAGGCCTTGGCAACCCTCAGTACTCTTGTCCTCCCACTTAAAAATATATTTCCCCCTCTAGATGCCTGCCCTGGAGTGCAGATCATCCATGTTCCTCCCTGACACGAGCAACAGGCTGCACATAGTGAGTCTCTAGCGGGGAAGGCTTAGCATGCAGTACCAGGGCAGAGCTTAACTTGCTTTAGTTCTTTTAGTCCCCAAAGCACCCCATTGAGAAAGGTACTAATGTTAACCTCCTTGTATAGGGAAGAAGTCAAGGCATAGAAAGGCTTACTTCTGTAAAATGAGAGGTAGAGACTGGATTCAAATTCAGAATAGTCCTATCAGCTTGCTTCTCTGCTGGGCCACATGCCCTGTGGTATATTTTTTTTACCAGGTTATGAGAAAGGGAAGAGCAATTGAGCAAAATTGTGAAGGAGGCTCATTTTCACCTCAGCACCACTGCCTTTGCTTTTCCTTTCTGTCTTTTTTCTCTTTCCTTGATGGCATGTTTCATGTTCTTCCTCATTTTTAAAATATATATATTTTTTATTGATTTGAGAGAGAGAGGAAGGGAAAGGGAGAGAAATATCAATGATGAGAGAGAATCATCCATTGGCTGCCTCTTGCATGTCCCACACTGGGGATCGAGCCCACAACTCAGGCATGTACCCTGACCGGGAATTGAACTGTGACCTACTGGTTCATAGGTAGGTGCTCAACCACTGAGCCATGTCAGCCAGGCTCAGTGGTTGAGCATCTCTCTCCTTTTCTCTATTTTCTCCCCCCTCCCCTAAATAAAACTCAATATTGGGAAAGAATCCGATGAATGTACAAGTATAAGTGATAATAAGATCTTAACTGTTCTGCAGGACAATTTATGGCAGGAACACATCTGTTCACCAAATATTTAGAGAGTACCCCCTTACAGATAGTCCTCGGTCTGTGTAGCTTTATTGAATCAGTAAATTGCCATTATTGCCTGGGACCTTTGTGAACTACTAGTGAAATGACTGCCTAGGATCACATCACCAGTGAATGGTAGAGTCAGGAGGGAAATAGAAGTCCCTGATTCTCAGTGGCATGTTCTGCCCATTGTATTACTGCTGCCCCTTCGGGTTGCTTTTTACCGTACATCATAGTGAACCTCTAAGTGGCCTTGACTCAGAGGTGAAGAATTCTTGGGCTGAGGGAAGCAAACAACTGGCACTTTTACATTCCAATCACATAGGAAATGACCTTCTCTAGTTACTTTTTTAAGGGTTGCCCTGGAAAACACATTAACGAGGATTATCGTCCTCTCCTATTATCAGCAGAGAGACACAAGACAGGCAAGTTTTGATGGGTCAGAAAAGTAAGAGGTAAAAATCTGGGAAGGGCAACATACCTCCCTATCGGCAAAGACGTTGCCTTGAGAATTCCCGGGCCTCTCATTCACAGAGAGGGACAATAGAAGCTAGTGGGAGAGGAAGGTCTTAGAACAAGAGTGGAGGACAGCCCACTTCACGTCGCCCACACCACATCAATATTAACCGACCCTTCCATTATGGTCATCCTGAGAATCTCCCAGGGGCTAGCTCATCTCCAAGATCATAGGTTCCAGCGCTGCAGGGCTGAGCTAACTGACCCCTCAGATTCACATGTATGATCTCTGGCCCCACCCCCAACTACCCAAGTGCTTTTAACTCTCCAGGCAAAATTCACTTTGCTCTTGGGCTGAAGCACACTGGGCACATTCTTGAACAGAGTTCAAACTAACAGGATTTCCCTAAAACAAGCAACTCCCTGGATGCCCTAGGAAGCACTGTGACTACTGGGGGGGATTAACATAGCCAGAGCAACATGGCTCTGGTCCAGAAAGAAAATGTATGTGCTTTAAAAAAGAAGGCTGGCTCAGAGTCTTGGGAACCCCATAATCAGAAGCATACTCATTCTGACGGTTTCAAAAGACCCAACACCCACCTCAATGTGACCTGGCGAGGGTTCAGAGAAATCCACCCCCTCTTTTGTCTTTTGGATGGAATGCAGGAGCCATAGAAGACTTCCTGCCTAGGAGGCAAAGAGAGGGCAAACCTTTGCCACCCTGTCTCAGCAAGGTGGGGGGACAGTTGGAGGCCATCCTTTGGCTTGTTTTGGGCGCTGTGATTTCATCTTATGGAACAAGGCATTCCGTATTAATTCCGCATGGCATCCAAGTCACTGCAAATCTGCCATATCATCTTCAGCCAGGGTTTTTATTGGTTTATGTTTTGTTCTTTTTCCACCCCCTGGCCCCATGGGGAGAGTTACTCGCAACTAGGTGGTGTGGGTGGCTTTTGTCAGGACTGGACATGCAGAGGTGGAACAGGAGTTGAGACTAGGGGCCTGCAGGCCAAGAGTGATGAGCTTTATGCTCTCAGAGGTCAAAGGCAAGACTGAAGCCCAGCCAGGGGATTAGTCATGGCAGAACAGGACAAACATGACTTGGAGGTCAGGACAAGCAGGGTCAGGAACACTGATGGTTGGGCACCTCAGAACAACAGCACAGGTTAGTAGAAAAGTCACCCTGATTCTAAAGTAGGAGCTGAGTCACTTCTGGCTTCCTGATTGTTCTATTAGGCTGGCACAAATATGGGCCTCAAGGGAGTCTACTGTCTATTTTTAATAAGCTAGAGAGCAAGGCTTGAGGTCTGAGAAAAGGGAGAGTCTTATAGCTATGAACAGACACTGTCTTGTGGTCTCTAACTTATACTCTGCTGAAGGCTTTGTCTGTGGGTGTTGGGTTTGCAGGCCACTTTGGCAAAAGAAAATGAAGGAGATGTCTGCCTGTAGTCTGTTGTGATCCACATTTTATGCAACTGGAAATGCCAGTGGAAGATTTTAAAATATTGGATCCATACTGAGCCAACTTCATGGGGGCACTCTGGGAAATGAATGCTTTAAATATTTCCTAAGAAATCTTGATTTTCTAGAATTAGTTGAATCTTAGGACAGAACCAGTTTTGCAGGCCTGGTCACAGCAGCCAGCCTGCCGCTGCATACCCTGGTCCTGGTCTGTGCCCAGAGAGGGGGTTTCAGCATTACTCCTTGTAGGGCTTATTTCTGGCGTACAGCCCCAATGAGGATCAAAAGTGGATGTGTTACTACATTTAAAGTAAGATTTCTATACCAGTGCTTTGTAGACAGCTTGCTAACACATCAGTGGTTGCTGATCAGTTGTGCATCTATAGGATCATTCATTCAACAAGAAGACACTTATTGAGGGCCTTCAATTCATCAGAACCTACCAGGTGCTGAGCAAAAGTGCACAGCTGATTAAGAAGGAAGCGGTGGAAAGATCATGGTCTGAAGGAAACCGAAGAACAACAGGGTCAGTGTCTGGCTTGGAGACAGAGGAAGAGAGAAGATAAGGTGTTTTGAACATGTAAGATAAGGCAACCCTTAAGGTTTAGTAGATTCAGAGCACAGAGTGCAGTGAAATGAACGACCCAGAATGTCCAACCCTGGAAGAGACTGGGCTCTGAACTTTGAGAGGGGGAATACCATCTCCTCCCTGGGGGTACATGTCACTGCCCTCCCTATCTGAATGATCTTAGTGATGGGTAATGCTGTCAGGATAAACCTGAAGAGCCTGCCTTTATGTTTATGAACGTCTCTACCCAAGTGACTTCAAAGGTTGTAGTCTATGATTAATTTATCTGGCTGGTTTGATTGCAGCAGGCCATTCTAAGCCAGTACCACAGATTCATGCCAGTGGGGCCAGTTAACTTCCCTGTGTTCTAATGGCAAGGGCTGATCCTAGAATAGGGTCACATGATCACACCTGACTGCTAGACTGGAAGTTCCTTGATGTCAGGAGCATTTCTGTTCATCATATATTTCCAGGATCTAGCAGATCATGTGCTGGTGAATATATAGAAAATGTGAAGTTGGGGTAAGACAGTGTGAAAATCCATCACTATGAGTGGAAACTGATTGCTACCACTTGAGAAACTTCTCTAGAACATGTCTGCTCTTGCTGGGTTAGTAGGAAGACTTGAATTAATTTGTACCCCACTACCCCCAACCTCCAAAGGCTAGGTGCAGAGTTATCATTCAACTTTCCTCTTCTGCAACACTTTGTGTATTGTTGTCTACAAGTAATTTTAAAAAATGATGCTAGCCCAGGGAGCTTAGAAATCTTGGAAGGAAGTTGGTTTTGGCAAATTCTAACCTCCAGGGTTGCAAGTATCTGTATCAGCCAGAGTCTTGCAAGAAAAAAACAAAACCCATGTGGAGTGATTTATTAGAAGAAATTTAATATGGGGCATGAGTTACAAAGGTTTTTAGAAGGCAACCCCAAGATTAACAGTTGCAGAAAGCCATCACTCCTACTAGGACTGGAGGAACAGAAGCATTACCCGAGCCCAACAGCCTGAGCTACCTGTTGGAATCTGGTTCTAGGGAAAGTCCAGTTGGTGTTGTGTTGGCTGGAGAAGACTTAGCCCCATGTACAGGATGGGGCAGCGGTGAACACTGGCTTCTCTTTCCCGCCCATTCTCCAATTTTTGGCCTGTCTTTCTCATTGGCCAAACCAAGCAGGAAGCAGTGGGCAAGGAAGTCTTGGTAGTTTTCTGGGGTCATCCCTTTTGAATACAGGAAATGGTGGGAACTGGATCTAAGGGCAAATGGGCAAATGATCAGTGCAGCATCCAGCCAATCAGCCATAGACTCCCGCAACAGTCCTAATGGTGTGAGTTGGAGGGAGTATGGCTGCGCTCCCCTTAGATGAATGGTGGTCCCTTGGGAGGGTTGTGCTGAATCATTTCTCTCTTTCTTCCATATTGAGCCTTAGTTGGAAAATACTAGTATCTAAACTGTTTAGTGAAGCCACTCTATCCCTAAACCTGGCTCACACTTGAGGCTGAAATTTACGTGGGTGGAGCCCCTTTTAGATAGCTCCTCTAAACAAACACTTGTCCTGTATGCACAGGCTGGTGCCCTGTGTTGCGCAGTCTTTGTATCTTCATCTGCTCCCACCAGTGGGATGGGAGCAAGTACCAGGGAGAAGATAGGACTGAAATGTGCTCTTGGGTTAGACTCCAGACTGACAGGTCTTCTGAGTCCTGGTTCACTGGGAATGTGGTCAATTAAACCTACAGGAGAGAAATGGGGACAACTGGCAGCCCATCCAGATTGTGGAAGCCGTCTTACTTGCCTGGTAGGCTTCCAGGGGATGAGAGTACTGGTTGGGGCCCATTTTGTTGGGAGGTCCTGTGATCACATAAGTAGTCAAGTGCTCTGTGTCAGGTAGGGTTTGATCAAGGAAGCCAAACCACTATGAGTGATGAGGTAAATAAGAGATTTTCCATAGATATTACACCTTAGACATTTGTGGGAGCCGGTCAAGAAGCTTATGGAAGGCTCTTGCCTCTGTGTCTGGTGGTGGGCCTGAATTCACTGCAGGTCAGTGTTGCTAATTGGGCAGAAGAGTGTAGGTATGAAGTGGTGGGGAGCCAGGATAAATTAGAGCACACCTTTAAGAAGCCCATGAGAATACATGGGTACTGTGTGTGCCACTCATCACCTTTCACCTAATGATATGGGTGACCTGCAGAAACAGGTGCCCTTCCTCATGGAACTGCATGTGTGCCTGGCCCAGGGCTCATAGTAGCTGAAGGAGGAGATCCCGCAGGATCTGCAAGAGCTTCAGGCCCAGCTCTGCTCCCCTCCAGCAGGTGGGCTAGAGGGCTAGGGCAGGTGGAAGGCCGGAGGTGCTTGGAGCCCTCCACCATCTCCCCAGTTTAATGGAGGCTGCTTGGCTTCCACTTCCAAAATCCCACTCCAAGTTCCCTTGAGGTCAGCCCTACGCTGGAACCATAGAGGGAAGGACATTCTGGGAATCCCAGTCTACACTGGATAAAGTCAGTGCACGTTGCTGAACTGAGCTTGCATCATCCATGGGAAAGGAGCTGTGTCTCTCAGTTCTTAGGGAGCGGCAGCCATAGCTGGTGGCCTCCTCTCTGGATGGCTCCTTCGTCTAGGGGAGCCAGTTAGTCTGAAGTCTTTGCAGAGCTGGGCGAGCCTTAGCTGACTGCAGTTGGCCAAGGATGTATATCTCCAGGCCTCTCTCTCAGGCCTGGGAAAGTGAAGTCCTCCTTGGGCCACCCCGGCCCCTCTCTCCAAGACAGACCTAGTCACACCTTCCCGGCAGTGTGCTGTGAAGATTCATTAGTTAATGCTGGGGAAAGGGCTTTGAAGGTGAAGAGTACATTGGGAATGCTGTCATAATTGCACACAGATGCCTGAATCCAGACTTCCAGGCACTTTGCTGACTAATAGTAGAATTTGCTGGAGTTGGTGATGACCTTTTCTCCCCAGTACATTTCTAAATATTTTGGTTGTCAGTTGTAAACAAGCCCATTCCCAAACAAAAATCAGACTCCATTGGAGCTTTTACAATTGTCCTAGTTCTACTGAGCATTTCCAGTTCCCTTCTTCCTCTCTCATTTCTCTCTCGTTAGGGAGACTGAAAGAGCCCGACGGGCTTCTGCTTTCCCCTGGGAGGAGCTGGTGAGGAGACTTGAGTGCACTCATTCCCACCAGGGTGCCTTCACACCCATTGCTGGCCTGGTGGACAGGGTGTCGAAGCTTGCAGTCAATCTTCTTGGTATGACAAACATATTAGTCAAACATTTGGATTCTCTTATTTTTTAATGATGAGAAAGAATACTTTTCTACTAAACTTTTGACATCATGTAAGCAGGGCTGCTATTTGCATTCTGTCTATTTGACCTTCATTCCTTTTGGTTTTGTCCCAGTTGCTTCTACATTATAATCTTGAATATGAAACAAGGACAGCAGATTGCAACAATCCTATGGCCTCTCTCTCCATCTATCTCTTGGAGGAAGGCTTTTAAAATTCTGGAATCTCTGATATTGGGCGGGATAAGATGAGAAAAGGAAAAGACAAATGGCTAGAGCAGCCAGCAGGCCCAATAGACATCCATCATAAAGAGCCACAGAGGGGAGTGGGAGGAGAGAAATGCAAACAGGGCATTCAGGAGAGTTTGAGGGCCATAGAGGGAGAAGGAGTACATAGATTTTTTTTTCGGGGAGTGGGGGTGTGTGTGGAGACACTGATAAGTGGGGAGAATAAGGACAAAAGATATCTAAAGAGGGGTGTATTAGTTTGCTAGGGCTGTCATAACAAAATGCCACAGACTGGGTGGCTTTTAAACAAACACAATTTAGTTTATCACACTTCTGGAGGCTGGAAGGCCACGACCAAAGTGTTGGAAGGTTTGGTATCTCCCGAGGCCTCTCTCCTTGGCTCAGTGGCCATCTTCTTGCCGTGTCCTCACATGGCCTCTGTGTGCCTGCATCCCTAGTGTCTCATCTCTTCTTATAAGGACACCAGTCATATTGGGTTAGGGCCCAACCTATGACCTTATTTAAACTTAATTGCTTTTTAAAGGCCCCATCTCCAAATACAGGCATACCTCAGAGATATGGTGGGTTTGGTTCCAAACCACCACAATAAAGTGAATATGGCAGTAAAGCGAATCACACACATTTTGCTTGGTTTCCCAGTGCACATAAAAGTTATGTTTACACTATATTGTAGTCTATTACATGTGCAATAGCTTTATGTCTGAAAAAATATATACCTTAATTAAAAAATACTTCATTGCTAAAACATGTTTACCATCATCTGAGCCTTCAGCAAATCATAATCTTTTTTTGCTGGTAGGGGGTTTTACCTTCAATTTATAAATAATAATAATAACAATACAACAATATTTGCAAAGCACAATAAAGAGAAGTGCAATAAAACAAGACCTGCCTGTGCAGCCACACTGGGGTTAGTCCTTCAGCATGCGCATTTGGGAGGGATAGGATTCAGTTTGTAACGAGGGTTAGAAGCTGTTTTGTCATATTAAACATGTGCCCTCTGCCCCAATTTGGTGTTTTCTAAAAAGAACCAAAGAATGATTTAAATTCTTTTCAATTACATTACTTTTTTTTCTGTTGCATTGCTTTTACTACACCACTGCACCAAGCCTGGGTTACAGGGACCCTCAGCTTACTAGGGTTATATACAGATTTAGGTAACTCTGTTACCCGATTTTCAAAGAATGACAATATAATAAAATAGATTTGGATAAGAAAATCAGAAGGAACATAACCTAATCTCTCACTTGTAATTTGGAAGGCCACGTAGGAGTGAACCTACCCCCAAATGTGAAAATTACATCTGTGGGAAATGGCTACACATAGTCATGTCGTTGAAACAACGAATGTCATATAAGCTTTTCCATTTTTGTGGATATAAATATGTGTAACCACACGTAGGTCCATATTGTTGTAATGCAGATTGTCTTTGGCGATTAAGAAAAAGATTTACAGCCTTGACTCTGCTAGTTTCATTTTCGATAATCATCCAGAGGAAACCTGTCATTTAGTGAGTGCCATTTGGAAGTATCAATAACTGTTTGAAAACAAGCAAACCACAATCTGGATGGAAAAAGAAGCCCGCCCTTCAATACCGCGTTCTGCTTCTCTGATTGCTGCTGGGAGCTGCCCCCCTTCGCATAAGGGCCCCTCATCCAGCGCTCTGTGCAGCCCTGTGAAACCTGGGCTGAGCTTTGCCGAGGCTGCAGACACATGCTGTGTATCAGACACACGCTGCTTGTCACGGTGCAGCTCTGAGGGCTGGTGGCCTCAGGTCTGCAATGAGATGTGTGTCCGGAGCATGGAGTGACATGGATGTGTGGCAGTCTGTCCTCACTGCACACATCTGAGCTACTGTACTGCCTTGACATGGTTATTTGCTGGGTCTAACTTTTGATCGTTTTCTGGAGAATGCCACAGAGCAAATTTAGAGGTGGGGCTGGAGTGGTGGGGGTAGGAGGAGAAGGGTGGGACAATGGGGAGGGAGAGAGAGAGAGAGAGACCTCAATCCTGAGATATAGATTGCTTACTTATTCAGGGGCAATTTCTAGGCCAATCAAATTAACACTGCAATAAGGCTAATCTCGTCCCTACTTGTGCAAAAGGATGGCCGTGAGATGCGGGTCCAGTGTGATGAATACCATCAAAGTCCATGTATGTTTCTCTGGTATAAGCCTAGTTGTTGTTTTTTCAAGTCATCCTTATTTATAATTCACTTAAATATGGAAGATGATGGCTCTTTATGGTTCAGATGATTTAAATCTGGGCCTTTAAAGCCAGGCATGATTTATTTGCACAAGGAAATCATGTTTTCTTTGGAGCTTTTCAATGGAGGTATAATTACAGTGTTGCAAATGCAGTGCCCTATTTAAGGGTCTGTCAGCATTTCCATAATAAACCTCTATTTTCAGGAGTCCAGAATATTGAGAGAGAGAGAAAGAGGGAGAGAGAGAGAGATGGCAGGACAGATAAAAATCCTAAAATAAAAGCTTGGTGGGTACATCTGATTCTTAGCCCCGATCGGTATCTGTATTTGCACCCACACATTCTTCTCTATGTGTGTGGTGGTGCCAGTGATGTGCCCGGCATCCCCGGACCCTGCCCAGCAGGGCGGCGCCTTCAGGTGAAACTTCCCCGGAAGCAGCAGCACGTTGGGTGGCTGACTGGCTCCCTTTCTGCACCCAGCCAACTGCCAAGGTGCATCTCAGCTTTAAGAAAAGAAAAAACATTTTTGTCTTTTCTCCAGGTTTGTTGGTTGGTTGGTTTAGGCATATGCCAACCTGGACTTTGAATCATCATCATCATCATCATCATCATCATCATCATCATCATATTATGAGCAATATGAAGTACAATTTCAGTGCCTAGTATGTGCCTGGCACTTTACAAATATTTAAATTTTTACCATTATCACAATTCTGCAAAGCAGAAATCATTATCCCTGATATTCAGAGGTTGTAAACAAGCTGAGAGGAGGTACGTGCCTGGCAGAGAACGGGAGCAGAGTTCAGGATAACGGAGGCAGTGGCTGAGGTGGCCGGGTGCTGGGCTCCACAGCTTAAACCCAGTAGAAGGCGTCTCTCAAGTGAGACGAGCTGAGTTTAGAGAACGAGGTTGGGATTGTCCAGTGGACTTGGAAACAACACAGGCAGGACCAGCGAGGGCTGGGGGAGCGGGACCATGCAGAAGGAAAGCCTCTCAGGTCATTTAGCAACTCCTGGAGTGTGGTCTCATGGGTAAGCGTGAATCTGGTGGAGCCTGGATAAAAATCCTGGCTTGCCCAGCTGCATGGCTCAGTGGTTGAGCATTGACTTATGAACCAGGAGCTCACGATTTGATTCCCCGGCAGGGCATGTGCTCGGGTCGCGGGCTCGATCCCCAGTGCGGGGTGTGTGGGAGGCAGATGATCAATGATTCTCTCCTCATTGATGTTTCTATCTCCCTCTCCCTCTCCCTTCCTCTCTCTAAAATCAATAAAAAAATATTTAAAAAATATCTGGGTTTTTTGAAGCTTACTCTGTGGCAAGCTTGCCCTTTACATGGGTTATCTCACCGATTTCCAAACTTTAGCAATGCAGAGAGTGCGTTTTACGGAGATCGGGTGACATGCCAGGATTATATAACCAGGAGGTGGCAGAGTTCCCGGGTCTGGAAGCCTGGTTCTTGACCGCTGTGCTTGCTGGCCCCAAGGGAGCCTGTCTCCCTCGGTTTGGAAGTACATTGTGAATGGAGACAGGAAGCTGAAACTCAGATCCTCCCGCCTTCTGTGGGAGGGCCTGTCTTCGGACTGCCGGTGGCCCTCTTCCAGGGGTTTGTGCGTTGGCATTTAACAGAGGCAGAAGGTAATATACACCCCTTTGCATAGGGAGGACGAGGCACAGGCGACGGTCAGAGAGACCACCCTCCACTCTGTGTTCGCAGCCAACCACGGAAACTACTTTGTAAACTCCTGATCCGGGTGGGTGGTGCGATCCTTTTTCCTTCTCTTTCCTGGGACTGCTTTTGGGTTGCTAGTTCTGGCTGAGACTACAAGTGGTCGAACACAGCCCCGGGGGAGGCAAGGAGGAAGAATGTTTTCACTAAGAAAATGCCTTTCCTTCTTCTTGAAGCAAAAATCAGGAAACTGTAGGGGGTATATTGCTTATGGAGGTGTTTTCTCAAAGCTGGGCTGGAGGCTCACCGTCAGGAGAAAGGATTCAAATTGCCTTTCAAATGCAGGATACATGTATCTTATTGGAAACAGCTCTCAGTGCTCGGAGGCTGCACATTCTGTTCAACAGGGACTGACTGAGGTCTTCTAATGGGTCCGTGTTGGGCGTTATTCTCCATGAGGGAGGCAGCTCTACTGACCTGGAAAATTTGACTCCAGTTAGTAAAATGGTAGAGAGGCCACTCCATGTTGCTAGAACATAAGCGCTAATTTTAGTGATCACCCTATTAGCGCTCCTGTGAATAAAAATTGAGGTAACCAGGGTCGTCCATTCAGAGCAAGAGCTGTTCATTTAACCACCCACTATTTACTGAGCATCTACTACATGCTGGGCACTGTCCTTGGAGCTGGGGATTCCATGGTGAACCAGACAGATGTGGCTCCTGCCCTCATAGAACTTAAAATCTAGTTGGAAATGGACACATGAAACAGATAGTTACACTAATAATTAAACATTTAAAGGTAATTACAACTGTGATAAGTTCATCAGAGAAAAATACAAGGTTCTATGAGAACAATGGCTTACATAAATAGGATTTACTTATGCTTTTCACATACCAACAAGTCCAAAAGCAGGTTGGCATTGGTTCAGTGACATGGTCAGGGACCCAGGCCCTTTCTGTGCCTCCTCCCTGCCGCCCTCCACATATGAACCTTTCACTTTTGGGCTTATCGCCTAGTGATTACAGAATGGCTGCCATGGCTCCCATCCCAAAGACAGGACACCCAGGGAAAGAGGGCGACCAGGGAGCTCTTTTCTCTGACACAAGGGTATTTCGTCAGCAGCAAAATTTCTTTCCCAGAAACTCTCAGCAGACTTTCCGTTACTTCATTAGCCAGACTGGGTTTATTAGTGAAACTACAGAAAAGACAAAGGAGGCAGCAAGCATACGTGAGTCGCTGTAAGGAACGTGTGTGGAATGTCTGGCAGACTGCATTCAGAAGTTCTGTGCTTCTCACGTCAATCCCGTGAGAAAGAGAGAGCAATTTCTCAGATGAAGACACTGAGGCTCGAGGGAGAGACCTGCCCTAGAACACATGGTCAGTCCGCGGCCGGCCTGGGGCCTGCAGCTTGCTCCTGGGTGCTTGCACTGTGCCCCGTCTTCTGAGATTCGGAGAGTGGGACAATCCTGGGCCCTGAATGCACTGCATCCCAAAGGGACGTGTGAGTGTGTACGGGTTTGCTTTCTGGGGTGTTTGCTTAGGGACCCAACATTTAGATGGCCCCTCTGATTTTT
The DNA here is from genome assembly GCF_963259705.1 of Myotis daubentonii. NCBI lineage: Eukaryota > Metazoa > Chordata > Mammalia > Chiroptera > Vespertilionidae > Myotis > Myotis daubentonii. The sequence continues at coordinate 83,844,399 of NC_081845.1, read as the reverse complement.
TTTAGATGACTGTGCCTAGGGTTGTAAGTCTCACAGCAAGAAGGCAGGCTGGGAAGAAGGAGGCCTCCTGGTAACCAAGTCAGAATCTCACAGTGGACCCCTTGGGGTCCTCACTTACCAACTGAGCGGCCTCATTGCCAGAGGACTTTGGACATGTTGATTTTAAATGTTTTTGAGTACTGCTCCCCAACCCCTGGCACCCAACCCAGGCCACAGGAGGTATGTTTAACTTCTCGCATAAATGAATGAATATTAAAACCATGGGTTCTCATGGTATTTTAAAGCCTCCCCCCCCCCGCAAAAGTCAGCCTGCCAGTCACATGTAGCACCCGAGCCTGTGCCCCTCCCCCAGGCTCCCAGCCCTCGGTGTGTGCCTGTCACAGCCCAGTCCGCTCTCCCCACCCTTGGCCTCTTGGATTTGGGCTCTGAGGTTGTCTGTTGTCTATTGCTGGGCTGGTGGAAGGTGGAGACAGACCTTTTGGCTCGAGCCCATCCCCTGAAAGTTGGGATGGGCAGGGTGCCCGGAGGCACACCAGCATCCTTGAGTTACACCAGTGGAAACAAGAGGCATGTACCCTGTGCTGGAGAACGTGTAAAACTGACACCGGTTACCAGATGTTCCGGCTTTTATGAGCTTTACAAGGCCTTCTGTTAAGTAACACTTTGAAAAAGTAAGGCTTGCCTGCCCGGAGTGGAAAGTTTTTGTTTTTGGGTTTTTAAAAAATCTTTTGGGTGAACTCTGCAGCACCTGTTTTTACAGCGGAGCTCTGGCCTGCCAGGGCCCACTACTGGGGAGTGACAGGCAGGAGAGAGGTATGTGGCAGGCAACCTGGTCCTGATTTAAAAGGCCAGAGACCAGGGGCCCAGGCTCATGGCTGCAGAAACACACAGACAGGGACCCAGATGTGCCCCCCTCTGTTTAATGCAATAAATATGCTCCTGAAACGTTGGGTACAAATCCTATATTTTTGCAGCACAAAATAGGATATTTTTTTTTATGCAATGAATTGTTTTTTAAACAAGTGATTACCATCTCATTCATCTCATTGCGAGATAGGTTGATTAAAAGGGCATCCATCTTTGTCACATGCTGGGGTGTGCAGCAGCACAAACGAAGTGGCCATTTATCCTATTTGGTGCCTTAAAGATGTCATGCAAAATGGTGAAGAGAGGCATGTATGCACAGGCGTGAGGGGTTCAATGCAGAACACGGTGAATCCATTCGGGTGAAGGGCAGGAGAACCAAGATCTTAAATAACTGGACAAGGAAGGAAGGAACTGCTGGGAGGGGGTGGGGAGCAGAGAAAAACTCCCTTTAGTAGAGTTGAGTGCTTTGCAACTGGGAAGATGTTTATGTGGGGTGAGTGGAGCCATGAAAGCTGGAAATGACCTGGTTGGGAACTTTCCTGCCCAAATTACTGCCACCCACAGAGAACCAACTGGAAGTAGCACCTGAAGGAGCCATGAGTGTATAGAAATTCACACAGAACCCTTCCCCTTATCCAGCGTAGCTCTGGCGGGAGGAGGAGGGTGCTCTGAGGCTGCCCTATCTGTCCTGCAGCGTGTTTTGAGCAGAACTCAGTTACGGCCCAGCAACCGACTTTGACAATCTTTAAAATTATAGCACCACATCCAACATCTATTGGGTTAGAGTCTTTGGACTTCCAATGTGAGACTCCTTCATTGCATATGTGGACCTTTGTCCTTGTCTGTCCCCAGGGTCCATTGTCAAAATCTAGGCCTTCATAGGACCAGGGTTTTCAACAAGCTCCATCACTGGGCGGAGAAAGCAGGCAGAGATCAGCCTGGGAGGAGGCACAATAGGGAGTGTGGGTTTCCCACAGGGGGCATGTTGAAGATGGGGAGGTGGAGCATAAGCCAAAAAAAGAAAAAAGTGCACACTCTATAGAACACCAGCATGTATGGCTTCCCATGTATATAGAAAATGTATATATGTTCACATCTATATATATAAAAGGCTAAGTGACCATCTGACCGGCTGGTACATATGATGTGCACTGACCACCAGGGGGCAGATGCTCAATGCAGGAGCTGCTGAACTGCAGTGACTTAGCATTGGTGGTTCTCAGGTGATGCACCCTGGAGCCAGAGAGGAGGGAGCCTGATTCCTCACGGGGCCGCACGATTCTGCCTTTGGCTGGGGGTGCACGAATTCATGCACTGGGCCACTAGTAGAGATATAAAAATGAATCACCAAAATGTTCATGGTGATCAGCAGGTTAGTGGATTTCAGATTAGTTTTAGTTTTCTTATTTTCTTAGAGTTTGAATGTTTTGCGCTATTTATTATTCTTAAATCAGAAAACAACAAGGCTATTTCCAATGTAAAAATAAAAAATAGCAACAATATGACAAAGGCGAGTCCTGCAGTTCAGAGCTCAGGGTGTCCTCCTCTTCTCTCCTTGTGGAACCCCGACTGCCCATAGGCCATGTGGCCCCCAGGAGAAATGGGAAGAAGCTTTGGGACTTGGGTCAGTCACCCATGGGTTGGGCCTGTGATCTCTCTTGGAATCCAGTTGCTGATGGCAGCAGAGCATCCGTATCATCCCTGACGGGAGCTGGGTGTGCAGAGTTCCCTGTGGTCAGAAGCAAGGCTCAGCCTCAGCTATTGCACCCACATTCCTCACTCCAACAAGAACACCACCAAGAATCATCAGACAAAGTCAGGTTTATTAACTCGCTGCAGCAAGGGAGAACACCCCCCAGAGAGCCACAGGCATCTCAGGAGGGAGGGAAGAGGACCAGGAAAAGGGCAGTCTCCTCTGGATTTCATGCCAACACATTGTGGAGACTGTAGCCGGGCCTCTTGGCAATCGCTGAGACAGGAGGGAAGAAGCAGAGCTGGGGACGTCATCGGCAAGCCCATCCCTGAAAGGAAGGCAGGTTCTTCATTGCTTTACAGCATGGCGTGGCCTTTGGAGAAACATTAGTTTTCATTGGCTTTGTCACCTTGTGTGTGTCTTTTCGGGACGTCTCTCTCTAATGGTGAGCAGGGCTGGTTTCCATGTTTCCTTGGGGCCCAGGATGAGCTGCCCATCCTGGGAAGGGGGACTTGGAGTTCATGGAGTCTGTTCTGCCCTTAGGCCTGGCTCTGACGGGTGAGGATGGAACTCATGGTCCTGTAGACGCTGCCAGGACTGCCTCCTTTGTCATGTGGTCCAGGCTTTGGAAGTTTGAGGGCTCGTGGAGGAAACTGCTCATCGAGTCCCGTGGTTTAGTCCAGAACCTCTGACATTGAGGCTTTTAGAGACGGGTGCTTAGCAAGCAACCCAGATCCCCCCTGGCCTCCTGGAAGGCCCTCTGGGGACACTGGACAGTGCTGGATGGCAGAGCCTCAGGCCCAGCCTGAGGAATCTGCCTCCATTCCTCCCACCGCACTTCCTTCTCTTTGCACCTCTGTTTTCTCATCTGTGGAGAGGGCAGATGTACCAACTTCTCCAAGGAAGGCTGCATGGCTGTGAGTGGAACCCACATGTATTCTCTGAGAACTTTTAACCTGAAGGGACGAGCATGCAGATGTGTGCCAATGTCTTCACACAGGTTGCAATCTTAGTCCGCGGCCAAAAACAAACAGTGGGCGCGCTGACAATGGTGCCCACCTGCCCGAAGTCCCTGGGTACCTTGGGGAGTCACGACTGCGGCTGCCTCCTGCTTCTCTTCCCTCGTCTTGCTCACCTCGCATGGCCCCTCTTCAGGCAGACCCTTGAGCCATGGCTGCCATCCCTGTCTTAGACACGCCTCCCCCTGACCCTCTTCTCCAGGGAGGAAGGTGCCGATGGGCTTGAGGGGGAGATCTGGGTCGTGGTCCTCTGACTCAGGCCACAATGCTAACCCATGCTGCCCAACGTGGCAGGCCCGGCCTCTGTCCTGGGGAGGGTCAGGACTGGCCTGGTAGTCTGCTCACGGCACCTGGCTGTCACCCACAGGCAACTCATCCTGACCGCGTCTGTGTCTGTGTGCAGTAGAAAACAACAGTCGCCTCGTTAACAGCAAAAGCAACAACCGCACACACCAAGCAGAGACCTCCGCTTCACCCCACAGGCGGTGGTAGGCAGACTCAGAGGGGACGCATTTTCCGGGGATGTGAGAATAAGATGAGCAGCGGTTCCTTTGGGCCCAGCTCCAGCACACACTGGGGGAGCGCCTCCACCCTGCAGATGAAGCCCCAGGTGGATTTTATTGGGTGATTTCAGCACTGCCAAATATTTGTAGTGTAAAGAAATCATAAAACGCGCCGGTGGTCCAGGGGCTGGATGGGGTCCCCTCTGCACACACTTGAGACGACTCTGTGATTTGGTGACAGGCCTGTTTGATCCCCTCACCTAGAAATCAGTTAGGATCTGCCGGAGAAATAAATAAGTTGAATGTCGATGGCCCCGAATCCATTTCTCCTGCCGGACTCTTTCCCCCCTTATCTGGGGAGAGCAAGAATTTCGCTGGCCCCCCGCGCGATATGTATTTCATTATCACAGCTCAGATTTTCCCTACTGCCCTGGAAGCCTGGACCCGCTTCCTCTCCACCTCCCACCCCAGCTCCGGAATAACATCGCTCTCTGCTGATGATTATCCGCGACGTTCGGGTCTTCTGCAGCGAACGTCTGCAGCGTGCACAATGCAAGGCTGGGCAGTTTGCTTTAATTAAGCTTCAAAGGGAAGCCGGAGCCTCGGTCTTATCTCCAGTTTGCTCCTTAATTCCTTTTGCACGGTCCTGCTGTCGGTGGGAGGTGCAGCGTGGTCTCAGGTGGCCGATCCCTCCTGCTCTGAGCCAGCCTTGCCCAGCTTCTCTGAACCTCCTCCCCGGGGCCTCCTCTCCACGGTCCCCATCCCCACAGGGAGCTGATTGCCAATGACCTTTAAAAAAAATCCCCTTGGGTGTTCCCACTGCTACAAACTCAGGAGGAAGGAAAGGGGGTGCCAGCAGGAAGAAGGGGACGTTGTGGCCGGCTGCGGCTGCTGCTGACCCCACCCCCTGAAAGCTCCCAGCAGCAGCCCTGTTCTCAGCAGACCCCCTGGACAGCCGCCTCGCCCTAAATGAGGGACGGCCTGCTGAATGGGCCCCCCGTACTTTAGTAGAATTTTCCTTCTAAAACTAACACGGGGGCCACAGAGGCAGCTGTTTGTCCCAGGTAATCACCGGATGGAATTTTTATTTTTATTTTTTATTTAACATCCAGCCACCAGCTTCTGTGGGCCTCAGAAAGAACATTTGTAACCATGCATTCTTTATGTGGTCTTCGATTAATAAACAGGAACCTACCTTCCTAGACGGACGGGGAAACGGTTTTTTTCTGTTTGCTGCTCCGGTGTGGAGGGTCCATGAATGGGGGCTTTGAGAGCTCGCCCTTTCATGGCCAGATATCAAAGTGCTGCTCACACATTCGATCGCCCGCCTCAAGGTGCAGCTCCGAGCCGCCGCCCGTGTGGCCGCCCACCGCGGTTCCACGCTGGCCGCCTCGGCGGGCCGCAGGGCCAGCCCTGTGATGGCCCAGTTTTCCTCCCTGGGAGGGATGCCGACCCACCGGGAAGAAGGGGGAGACCACCAGCGTCCATTCTCCACCGAGTCCTAAAATAACTCTGTTTGTATTGACTCGTACGTGCTCCCTTTGGTGGCATTCCTTCCCCAGGCACATCCCTCTGTTCGGGAAGAGAAGGTTCTTTTTTTAAAGGCTTCCTGGCTCAAAATTCCTATCTTCCTGTTCTTTGTTTGTTTGTTCTCTCTTTTTCTTCCTCCCTTCCCCTCCCTTGCCCTCCCCTCCCTCCCTCTCCTCTCCTCTCCCCTCCCCTCCCCTCCCTCCCTCTCCTCTCCTCTCCCCTCCCCTCCCCTCCTCTTCCTCTCCTCTCCTCTCCTCTCCTCTCCTCTCCTCTCCTCTCCTCTCCTCTCCTCTCCTCTCCTCTCCTCTCTTCTCCCCTTCTTCCCTTTTCTATAGCCCTTCTCTCTTGTCCTTGGACAATGTGCCTGACTTTACTGGTTGGGGTTCTCCTGGCGTCTCCCCTGTGTTGGGACTTTGGAGAAGGGGAGCAGGCAGTCCCAGGCCAAGGAACAACGACCACAGTCAGATCTCTGCAGAGAGAGGGTGTGTGAAGGGCCGGGACTTGGTCTACACACCCTGAAGTCCGAGATTGGGGTGGTAAAGGCTTTGCAAGTTACGATCTGGAGGATAAAGGGGCCACTGCCCAGGCCCAGGGAGCCTTGTGCTGAGCACGTTGGATGTTCTGGCGGGCTCTTCTGTCCCGGGAAAGACATCTAATCCTGAGCTTCCATTTGAGTTATGCCGGGCGAAAGGCTGAAACTGGAAGCCGTGTCCTGGAGATGGGCCTGAGGGAGTGAGGAAGGGGCAGAAAGGAGCCCATCCTGTCCTCTCCTCCACCCTGCCCTCCTATGCTGGGCCTGCCCTCTCACTCCACATGCACCAGTTAGGAAAGGGGAGGAGTGGCCACCTTGGGTTAAACCTCCATAGGGTCAGGGTACCATTTTCTCTGCCACAGCCTTGGAGAGCTTCCCAGGAAAGGGCTTTTCAGAAGTGACAGGACACCTAGCACCATTATAGCAGGGCCCGTGGTGAGGGAGGGGCCCGTGGTGAGGGAGGGGCTCGGAGGTGCAGTGTGTCCCAGGTTAGGCAAACAGGGACTCCCTCCATGCCATGTAGCTTTCGAATTGGAATCGGAGGAGGGAGGACCATGGGGTCTCCTTCCCCTCCTGTGTGGGCACAGAGGGAGTCTGGATTTGATCTGCGTGGGGAAGAGAGGCTGAGCAGCAAGATGGAAAGCTTTGGGACGATGGGAGTGAGACGAGGCCTCAGATCTCTCAGGCCCCCTCTCCCCGCCGTGAATCTCAGAAGGCCCCCATGGGACAGCCAGGAGGGGACCGCTATGCTCACATCGCAGACGAACTCACTGAGGTTCCCCGCCGCCAAGTGACTACACCGAGGTCACTCAGAGGAGCCGTGCTTCCCTCGCTGTCTCATCGGGCGCACATGCCCAGGGAGAGGAAGGAACATGCGTTGGCTTGCAGATGCTTGCTGTGATTCTTAGCAGCCCTGAAGGTTGTCCAGAGGATACTGTCTGCCTGGTTCTTGCCTAATTCCTACCCCTCTGCAGGGACGCGCCAGGGAAAGGAGGAGGAAATCATGGGCGTTAGCGCCCCACCGACAGCTGCCTCTGCCAAGGGCACTCTGTTCTTCAGAGCACCCATGCTGGCAGGGCTCTGCGGGACCTGCCTGGCATCTCCAGACTCCCTGGCCTGTCCTCGGCTTGGCCCTGACAGTGCTCCTACACCCCAGCCCCCTAATCCCAGGAGGCTGGAGACCACTCCTCTCTTCCCCTGGTTTAAAGGGGAAAAAAATTGGCCAATGGACATATGTCCAGGCTGGAGGGGGGTTTGGAGGCTTCCAGAACCAGGGCCCAGATCCCAGGTCCTTGTCTCATGGACCACCAAAGTGAGGCCTCCGGGAGCCAGGGGGTGAGAGTTGATGAATGAGGAACTCAAAAGAAGTTAGAGCAGGTCCAAGAAAGTGGGCAGTGGAGGGTGGAGTTGTAATGAAAAGATTCCTCACAGCCCAGGGCCAGATCTGTACTATTCTGGGCTTTGGTTGCCCTTATGCTGGCACTGCTGGTGGCAAACTGAGGGGTGTGGCTTTGTATGGGGGGCTTCGTGTGGGCTATGGGTATCCCTTGATTATCCCAGCTGAAGCATCCCTGAGCAAAGACTTGAGCTCTTCCCATTGGGGCAGTCATAGGTTCTAGAAGAAGAGTCTCTGTCCTTCTGGCTTGAAGTAAGGGGAGGTGCTGGTTTTTATTAAGTGTCGGCCTGCCCAGGGTAGAATTGTACAGAATTCAAGAGAGGAGCTGAGTTCTCTTGCCCCATTGGCCACAGGGATATCAGTCCCTCAAAATATTCCTCCACAAAGGGGACTTCTAGGTTAGGTGAGCTTGGAAATCCCTCTCTCTCATGGATGCCTGCCATGCCCTTTATCAAGTTAAGGTCCTGAAAAGTCTACAGTGAGGAAACCATTTAACTTTGTTCAGCTCAGACTATGCTAGCATTCCTTGATCATGGAACTAAATTTTCATAGAACTCCATTTACAGTGAGTGGGAAATATAAAATAAAACACAGTAAAAAAAAAATAAAGTAAAATACAGGTGATAACATAAAGTAAATACAGCTAAGAAAGACACAAATATAAGTTGCTTCCCAAAGTATAAGATACTAGAAGTCCGGTGCATGAATTTGTGCATGGGTGAGGTCTGGCTGGCCCTGGCCCCAATCGGGGTGGGGGGGAGCGATCTGGGATGGGGCCAGCGGGGGGTGGGGGTGGGGGGGAGGGGCGGGGGGAGGGCTAGGGTGGTTGGCCGGCCCCGCCCCCTGGTCGAACCTCTAGTTGAACTCTCGGTCAAGGGGACAATTTGCATATTAGCCGTTTATTATATAGGATTGGGATAGGAGATTTTTACACACACACATTTAACATGTGATGTTTTTCTGATTTAGTTTTCATTTCTGCAGGGATGAATATACCACTGTTGGGGGGATCCCTTTTCTTATCTTGCTGAGGAGGCAACACACACACACACACACACACACACACACACACACACACCAAGGTAACTAACTGTCCCTGAGGGGAAGGCAGGCTGCATGGGATTGGAGACCAGTAGGAGAGGGGGAAGAGGACATGGTGGGCTGGGAGGAGCAGGTGAAGGGCAGGAAGGGGCAAGGGGCCCTGGTTGGGTCCTGTCCCCAGGCTCAGACTCGTTTTCCCTCACTGGCTCTTCCAGTTTGTGGGAGCAGTGCAGTAGGGCCCTGGCAGAACTCTCGGTGAGGCTGGCATGGGGCTGGGTGCCCTGTGCAGAGCCAGCCAGTGAAGGGGCAGCTGTTCCCTTCTCTGTGGACACTTCGTTTCCTGAGAGGCCAGGCAGGGAGGTCAGTTAGCCCCACGCGGAGGCAGGAGGGTGGCGGAGACATGGCTCTGGGTGCTTTTTGTCACCTGCGGACCATCTTGTGCTCACATCCCTGCGGCCTCTGGACTGGCCAGGGCGTGTGGCTCTGGTCAGGGATGTGCCCAAGGAGGATGTGACACATCGTGAGCAGCCAGCAGCCAGGCAGCACCTGTTGAGGGCGCAGCTGTGCCGGGGCGAGGGGCATTCTTGGCCGCTGGCTCACGCCGGCCCGGCAGCTGCCTGGGCATTTGCCCACATTCCCCGTGTGAGCCGCTGCCGGGAAGCCCTGAGTGCGGAGAGCCTCCCGGGCAGCGGGGCGCTGAGCCGTCGCCACGACAGTGACCCGCACCCCGGGCCGCACAGACTGGCTTCCAGTGAGCTGATTCAGTACCCGGTTTGGGCTGCCAGTCCAAGAGCAGAAGCAAATTCTATGGCCAAGGGCTCAGAGTCAACTTTGTCTTAAGTGACGAAAATGTGCGGCATGTTGCAAACGGGAGGTGCGGGGAGCGGCGGCCAAGGGGAAGCAGGGGCGAGAGAACGAGAGAAAACAAGACACGGGAAAGGTCCATCTCCAACCATCTGGCTCCTCTGCTCATGAGACTGTGAGGAGGGAGAGGTTCGGCTGCACGAAGAAGGAGAAAAGAAGAGTAGCCCACGGGTTCGCTAAAAAAGTAAAGAAAAGCAAGACAAGCGATCCGTGGTTCTCAACCTTCCTAATGCCGCGACCCTTTAATATAGTTCCTCATGTGGTGGTGACCCCCAACCATAAAGTTATTTTCGTTGCTACTTCATAACTGTAATTTTGCTACTGTTATGAATCGTCATGTTAATATCTGATAGGCTCTATGTGTTTTCCGATGGTCGTGACCCACAGGTTGAGAACCGCTGAAGAGGCTTTCTGAAGACCTCATCAGCCGGCACTCCTTCCAAGTCCTGTGGACAGGGGTGAGGGGGAGGGGGGTGGAGTGTGGGGGGAGGGGGGGGAGTGGGGGGGAGGGGGTGGGGTGGGGGGGACGGGGGAAAGGCACAGGTGGCCACAACTGAGCAGAAGTCCACTCTGGAATGATCTTTTCTTCTCATGTAACTCCTTTAATCCGAGGCCCTTAGAGCACTTCCCAAGTTTGCAATCACAGCCTCATGGCGCACCTGTGGGAGGAGGCGTGTCATTCTGCCCATTTTATAGAGGTGAAGGCCGCACCGAGAGTCTGGGAGATGTTCCCAGAGCCCGTGGGTGCGAGAGGAGTGCCAGGCGGCCCAGCGCCCGCTTCCCAGCAGGCGAAGTGGTGCGTGGTCGGCTGGTGAAGGGAAAGGTTCCATCAATGTTACAATAAATTAAACCTAGAGGTTACCTTAAAACTAGAATAAAATAATGTTCAAATAAGAAATATATAATAAAATACAAAATACACAGTATATATTTTTTTAATTTAAAAATCACAGTTCACTAGGATTTGGTTCCTTTTTGCCCAATGGCCTCGTTTGATGCTCTTGTTTTGCCATCTCCACAGTAAGAGGCAGCAATTCAGAAAAATTGATTTTTTTTTCCCCAGAAGGAAAAGAAAACTGATGGTGTACGCTGAGGGAAGGGAGGCAGGTAGGCCGGGGAGGAAGGGAGTGGAGAGAGGGAGAATCCCTTCCTCGGCTGGGCTGAAAGGCCCCAGAAAACGTTTCTCTTACCTTCACCTCAGAGGGCAGGCGGTGCTAAGAGCTCTGTGAGCGTTTGCTTCAAGTTGGGATTTTCCTTCCCAAGTTAGGCTTTCTTGTGCTCACAATCCCTGAGGCCCCGGCTCTTCCCAGGGCCTGGGTAGAGGGAGGTGATGGGGTGGGGTGTGGGCAGAGGGGCCCATGCTTCAGGGCATGGGTGCCTCATTTTCATCGGCGCCTATGCACCTCACTTGGTGTCCACTCATCATTGTCTGCATTTGAAAGACAAGAATGAATGTATTGGCCCCTAACTCACGAGGACAGTACACATTCTAGGCTCTGTTTCTGCAAGGCCTGCATCTTCTTGGTCCTGCGCTGGCGTGTGAATGCACCCTAATGATGGGACTATCAAGAGTCTTAGCTGGCTGGGGAGCACTGACGGTTTGTAACATGCTTCCACCTAAGCTCCCAACAGCCCTGCGTGGGGCCAGGCTCCGTAGACGTTCAGTGGTCCCCTTTCAACACTCCCTTCATTTCCACTCCCGGATCTTTGGAAGGATGTCACCGCTCCAAGCCCTTCCCTCCAAACCCTTGGGCTAATGGTAAACCGCCACCTCCCTGGCAAGTGCTGGTCAGTCCTGGTCCTCGGACAATTTCCAAGTGAAATTATAGTGACTCCACTTTGTCTGACTGTTTCAGGTTAGCTGCCACCCACAATAAAAAATGAACGGATAATTCTACCTACCCACCTGGTCCGTTTCACTGGACCTCTCAGGGGCTGTCCTAGGTCCCCAGAGCTTGTCAGGACATTGCAGATCTGAGCAGTGGGGCTCCTCTCTGCTCTGTTCCTCTTCTCCCTCTCCCTCCTGTTCTCTGAATACCCCACATATATATAAAGAGCAACAAAATCAGGCAAGAGACCTTAATTTTGAAACGGCATAGAGATTTTTTCTGTACTTTTAGACAATATTAATGTCCTGCTTAAATAAAGCTCAATATATATATAACTATATAATATAAATACATTATAACATTAATATATGTTTATGTATTATATATGTTCTAATAAATTCATAAATATGTAATATAAATCTATAATTATATAAATATAGATTAAGTGGTGTAACTATAGTTTCCTTAGCTCCTCCAGTTTGGGGACAGTATGGAGGGAGAGTGGGGGGACCTAGGGGTTTTCATCCTCAGTCACTCAGCAGGGAGGTGCTTTTCAGGCAGGCCCGGAGGCGGGGGCAGGAGAGGAGGGGGTGGGGGGGCACTGTAAGCTGCACCTGCCTCCCTGCGCATCGCACTGCCTCACAGCCACATCTTGAGAGAACTTCACAGAGGTCAGGAAATTCCCGGCCCGCGCTCTCATTCCCCCCTCTGCCAACCGCGCAGCGAGAGCACAGGTGGGGTCAGGCCGAGCACATTCTTGAAAAGGAAACATCGAAGCACTTCAGGGGCGTCTGCAGGCCGGTGGCAGGCGGGGTCTGCGCAGGCCTGGCCAGGGCTGCAGAGTGCGCCTCAAGCCCAGTGCCGGGGGCAGCAGAGCTGGTCTGCTGCTTCACTCTAGACTTTTATTTTGTAAAGTTGCCCCCCCCCCCCCCCCGCTTTCTTTCCCCTTGGGGAGCAACATCTTTCCTCCTGGGCAAAGCAAGATGCCCCGACCTCTGCCTCCCATGGACAGGGCCATGTTTAGGGTTGGGGTTGCTCGCCGAAGCTTTGTGGATCACCGAGCCTGGCACGGAGCGTCATCCTTAGGAGGAATGGCATGAAAGGAAGAAAAGGGAAAGCGAGGACCCAGAGTAGGAAAGCTACCCTGAGGAGAGACAGCGGCGTGGCCGGGAGGGCTAACCTCCGAGGAATTCTCAGGAGAAAGGAAGGACTGGGTGTTAAAAGTGCCTGGATGGGCAATTAGGGAACCTGCTAGGGCTCTGCAGGGGTCAGGGCGGGAGGGGGTGGTGGCAACAACACCAGAGGCATCCACTGTGAAGAGCAGGGTCTGCTGCCCGGGCCGCAGGGATGACTGACGGATCCAGTCCACTCCCTGGATGTGCACCAGGCATCCAGGGCTGGGCACTGTCACTTGGTCCACATGACAGTGGAGGGTCCTGGAGGATCCCGTTCCTCTGCCCTGCCACTGCCGTACGGAACACCCTGGTCCAGAACCGGCTGGGTGTTGCCTTGGGCAATGGGCCATCATCCCTCCCTCCTCTCCAGGCGGTGCCCCACTCCTTTCTCACTGGGGCTGGGGTGACAGCTTGGCAAGGGGGCTTTTTCCCTAAGATGCTGTCCCAGCCGCGCTGGTGAGCGCGCACCTGTGCCTGCCTGCCACACCCGGGGGTCCTGGAGCCTCTGGGTGTGAAGAGGGCAGAGTGAGCCCTGGGTGGCCGGGCACGGCATGTTCCCGCCTTGCGTCCCGCCACCGTGGACTGACCTCGAGGAGCTGGCAGCATGGGCTCTGGTTGTTCCCCCAGCCCCGCCAGACTGTCTCCCCTCCCCGCATTCCTGGTGGCGGCCCGCTCCCTGTGACCCCAGGTTCTAATATCCTTGGGTTTGCTCAGACTACCCAGCTGGCTCTGCTCTGGGCTTCCCGGCCTTGTTAAAGCCAAAATGCCGACTTTACAACCCGCTCTTTCCATCCAGTGCATCAGGCAGCCCTGTTTTTACAAGCGAGATGGCCCCTTTGGTGCACTCTCTCTCTGGAGGGGGAGGGGCAGGGCGCATGGGCTTGGGCAGGTCTGGTCTGTGCCGTGTTATTTATATTTTTTAACGATCATCTTTAAAAAGTGAAGTTCAAAGGTGAGTGACCGTCCAGGAGGAAGAATTAAATGGGTTGATTTGGAAACGGTTCAACCCTGGAGGCATAGCTGAGGAACATAATCTATTTTGAATTTTCCTTCATGAGCCCAAGTCGGTTATGGTGTGGGAATAGCTTTTTCATTCTTTCTCTTCCTGTCTCCATACTCTACTACGGAAAGGCTTGTGCCATGGAAGATACAGGCTGTATAAACATCTCTTCAAAAAAATCACAGAAAGATATTATATGTAGTCACCCATGTCTCCTTCCAAATGGATGTGTTCAGAGAGACGCATAGAGATATCCCTCACACCCTATATGTGAGAAACAGCCAACTTAGAAATTGGCAGAGCAGCCGTGCTGAAGGGAGTGGAAAAGCCTGGCTCGGGGCTTAGCAAACAATCCCATAAAGCCCACACTTGCTTTTATTGAACGCTGATGCATGCAAGACCCAGGGTGGCCAACTCGAGCGAGGGCAGGAGCCAGCCTTCACCGGCAGGGTCGTAAAGGGTGGCAGGAAAGTTTCTTTTTGCTGAAATGCAATCTGTTCCGAGAAAAAAAAAAGCCAATTGCTTCCTATAGCGGTTGGCTGGACTTCACTCTTGTGCTTTCTTCTGCTGTAATATCATGTTAGCTCCTTGAATGTGCAAGATGTTACTTTTACATTTGGCCTTCTCACCTCCAACCTCACCCCCTCCTGTTCAGCCTCCACACTGCTGGCTGCCAGGGTGATCTTTTAAAATTGCAAATCAAATCTCTCACTCTCGGATTTAAATCCCCTCCTGGACTCCCCATGGCCTGCCAGAGTTCAAATTCCTTAGTTTCTCGCAGACAAGCTCCTCAGCTGTCTGCCCTTGTTATCTTTTAAGCCATTTCATGCGAGTCTCCCAGGCCTGTGCACCCCACCTTCCAGCCATTTCAAACTGCCTTGCAGGCCACAGTCTGCCAAGCCTCATGCATTTATTTGCACATGTAATTCCCTCCACCTGGAGTGCCCTGGGGATACAAGTGGGAGAGGGTCCCAAGCATCGGCTGAGCAGTGCAAGGGGGACCGAAAGCTGATGTGGTGGGGTCGGGGTGGCACTTTCAACTAGGTGTCCAGAAACAGTCCCTTGAGAAGGTGACTTTGAGAAAAGGTTGAAGGATGTGAGGGGTGAGCCATGCAGATATCCAAGGGAGTAGCATTCCAGATAGAAAGAAAAGGACGTGCAAAGGCCCTGAGGTGGGAATGTGCCCAGTACCTTCAAGGAATGATTGAGCAGAGTGAAGAGGAAGCAATGGAGCAGCTATAACTCTGGCTCAGGACCATCGGCTCTTGAACTGGAACAACTCCCTCCTTTTTTCTGTGGCCAGTGGTGCTAATCAGAATATGTGACCCTGAGGAGCCAGAGGCTTGCTGTGGAATGCTTGAAGGGTTAAAATCACCTTGCTTGCTCGCCCTAGCTGGTTTGGCTCAGTGGATAGTGCATTAGCCTGTGGATTGTAAGGTCCCAGATTCAATTCTAGTCAAGGGCACATGCCCGCGGTTGCCAGCTCGATCCCCAGTAAGGGGCGTGCAGAAGGCAGCCGATGAATGATTCCCTTTCATCATTGATGTTTCCATCTCTCCCCTCTCCCTTCCTCTCTGAAATCAATAAAAATATATTTTTTAAAAAGTCACCTTGCTTGTGAAAGCAGAATAGGTCTAAAAGTGGATCTAAGAGTGTCAGGCTCTGGACTGTACTTTCTTCCAGCCTTTGTCCACACAGTATCAACAAAGCTATTTTAGAGGCTTTCACCCTGGTAACAGAAAAGGAGACATCTTAGAATGTTTAGGTCCAGGACTGAGTAAGTGACCCTCATTCTTAGGGCTCCTTGGGGTGCTCAACCCTCATCCGACCTATAATGTTCTCAGCAACAATTTATTTTATTAGTTCTTTTCTCTTCCTATTTTACAAAACTCCCAGAAATGTCATATATAGACCTTCTTTCAAGTGTTTGGATAAAATTGTGAATTCAGTTGTCATACCTCGCCCCACCCATTTTATTATTTATTATTGTGGTAAATTATACACAGCTTAACATTTATCATCTTAACCGTTTTGAAGTGTACAGTTCTGTGGCATTAAGTATCTTCACACTGTCGGGCAATTATCACCCTCATCATCTCTGGAAGTCCTCAGTCTCCCAACCGGAACTCTGCACCCATTAAACAGTAACTCTCCATCTACCCCCGCCCCCCAACCCCCCAGCCCAGTTCCTGGCAACCACTGTGCTCCTTTCTCCCTCTATGAATTGACTACCCAGGGATCTCACACAAGAGGGATCATACAATATTTTGTGTATTGGCTTTTGTGACGGGCTTATTTTATTTAGCATAATGTCTTCAAGGTTCATCCATGTAGCCTCTATGAAAATGTCCTTTCTTTTTAAGACTGAATGATAGTCCATTGTACATGTCACATTTTGTTTATTCATTCATTCATCCATGGACACTGGGGCAGCGCCCACCTTTTGGCTCTTGTGAAGGATGCTGCTATGAACATGGACGTATGGTACCTGCTTCCCCTTCCTTTTCTCCCCTTCTTCAAAGGTGCTCTACGGGCAGGAGCACCTCTGGGCTGTTTGAGTCAGTCCCTGTGGCTGCCCTTCTCCCTTCCCAGCTACTTTGCTCTAGTAACTCGCTTGATGATGAATACTCCTCATTAGCCCCACCCCCAGCCACTAGGAAATTAGAGGCTGGATACTTCACATTGAAATAAAGGGGCAATGACTTTTCCTGTGTCGCTCCTTGGGAAGTCACTAATGCTGCAAGAAATAGAGACTGAGGACTTCCCCAGGGCTGGGCCTTCTGAACCCAGAGGGTGGCCCCTCAGAGGCTGGCACTACAGTGGTTTGGCAGCATTCCTCCTGGGAAAGTCAGAGGGCACGTCCTGGGCATCACTTTGGAGGATCTGGTCCATTGGCTGTAGCAGAGTCTGGATGAAGCCAAGGCCATGGTTTCAGTGACCCCTGGGCCAGCCCATCCTACTCAGTGGCTATAGACTGCACTGCTACTCTCAGGCAACTGGCTAAATAGCACTTGAACTTGAACCAAAAAAAAAAAAAATGCAAACTGCAGAAGAGGTTTACATTTAAAAAATTCACACATTTTCAAAATAGAAGAGGCCCAGATATGAGAGAGAATGGGTCAACATGATGAGCACTGATGGGGGAGTCAGCCACCAACTTTGGGACATGGGTCTTGTCAGCCATAGGCTTTGTCCAAACTCTCCAAACTCTGAGAGCCTCAATTTCTCCATTTGCAAATGGGTTGAGGGTCATTGTTGAGTAACCCTAGCTGGGTATCAGTGTAATCACCTGGGTGCTTTTAAAATGCAGGATGCCTGGGCACCAGCCCTGGAGATCCTAATGTAATTGTTTGGGGGCATCAATAATATTTACAAAGCTCTCCAGGTGATTTTAAATGCAGATCACAGGCCTTAAGTGTAGCAGACCCTCTACAGATGTTAACCTCCTTCTCAGCCCTCCTTCCCTGCCTGCAAAAACCCCAGAAAGCACTTTCCCTCCTTCACATGGACTGGCCTCTGGCATCAGCTGCCTTGACTCACACCCCAGCTCTGTGACGGTGAGCAGGGTTCTTAACACAGCAGAGCCTCAGTTTTCCCAACAGTAAAATGGGACTGAGAACAGAACCTACTTCATAGTGTGCCACACAGATGAGAAGAGATCATTTAACACGTAGCATGGAGACAGTGAGCACTCAGTAAATGTTGGCTCCTATTGTGGGAATGGTCAGTGTCAAGTCGGGAATCCCCTTGTCTCCAGGACAGCCAGCCCTCCTCAGCCCTCCTCTCCCCTGCTGGGGCTGCCCTCCTGCTGAGCCACGTTCCTGAGAGATGCCTGGTGAGAACTTGGGATCAGATTGAGTCAGAGGTATTTGTAGACTTGACTCATCAGGTCTTAAAACCAGAAGATTGCCCTGTGGTTCTCATGACGTTCCTGGAAAATAAAAGAAGCGAATATTATTGGGCTGAGTTCATCAGACACTCAACCCTCCCTTTTGTGTGCCGGGCATCTGAAAGGAGCAGGCAGCAACCCAGCCAAGTCTGAACCATCAAAGGCAGGGGCCCGGCCGTCGTGCTGAGAGACGTCGCTTCTCCCGCAGACAGGTCTGGTCCTCTTCCCACAGACCTCTGCCTCTCTGGTTCCCTAAGGCTACCCAGTTTCTCCTCCCTCCAGGCTCCTGGGAAACTGTTCCCGAGGGCCGCCTCTGGTGAGGTGTGTCAGAGCTGAGCTATGCTGGAGGGCTGGGTGTGGGCTTGGAAGGGGCCACCCAGACTCCAGAGAACCAGAAAGGGAAAGTTCCCCTTCTGCAGTCAGAATTTCTGGGATCTTGCACTGAAACAGCAGCCAGCTAGGGTACCCATTTTTCTTTGTCTCCTTTTCCTCTCCCTGCCGATAGTAAGTCTTAATGTTTCCATGTCCCAACTTTCTGTAGAATCTACTGTTCGGCATCCCCAGAGCTACAGCTCTAACAAAAGCCACTGTCATTCTGTAATTTCTCACCTGCACCTGGAACCTCCTTACTGGTCTCCCTGCTCCTGTTCCGTCTACCCACTGCTCAGTGCTGCCAGGTGAACTTTTAAAAAAACAGAACTAATCATGTCACACACACACCCTTATGCTTAAAACTTTTCCAAAGCTTTCCATTGCTTAGGATAATGACAAAACTCCTTAACAAGTTCAACAAGGCCACGTGTATCAGGATTTGGTTTGGCTATCACAGAAAACCCAATTTAACAGGGATTTGGACAGATAAGATTTTATTTTCTCACTATGGGCCAAGAACGAGAAATTGTGCAAGACCCAGGACCCAGAGTCCCGCGGCTCGGCGGGATCCAGAAAGATTCCTGCGGCCGCTGCTGCCATGGGAGGCGGGATCCAGAAACCCACCCCCACCTCCAAGAGTCAAGTCCCCACCCACCCCGTGCACACAGCCTCCTGCTGATTGGTCGTTATGGCATGATGGCGTGATGACCATAAGCTTTTTATATAATAGATATGAAGAACCTGCAGTTGAATGAGCAAGGATTGGTGGAGCAATTCCTCAAGGTTATCAGGGATTCAGTTCTCTGCTCTATCATGCTTAGCATATGGTTTTCACCTCATGGCCCAAGAAGGCTGCTTGAGCACCAGCCACTGCAACCAAATTCCAGGCACAGGAAGGAGGAATTGCACACAGCACTTCTACTTGCATCCTTCTGCCCCAAATTTAACGACATGGCTAGAGCTAGCTGGAAGAGAGGCTGGGAAATATAATCTTTATTCTAAGTGCTATGGTCCAGCTAAAAAGGAGGTGTAGGAGGAGAATGAATAACAACTGGCAGTGTATGTTATCTGCTGCATCTCCAGACCCCTGTTCACCTGTTGAACATCTTACCTCATGCTTCCTTTACCTTGCTCTCTCTACACTCCTGTCACTCTGGCTTTCTCTACAAGGCCCACATATTTGCAATATTCCCTCTTGTCACTGCCCCTTGCTTACACTTCAATATTTTCCCCCTCTTCTTGCTTAACTACTCATCCTTTGGGATTCTGCTCAATCAGCATTTCCTCATGGAATCTTCCTTCATTAGGTCAACCCTCTATTTCAGATGTTTATAGCATGTAGATTGTGTCACTGTTGTAATTACATGTTTGTGCAATTATTTGATGATTTCATGTCCCCCCACCATGAGATTTAAGTCTGGTTTTGCACATGATGGAGCATTCTGCTGGACATACTGTAGGTGCTCAATGAATATTTGTTGCATGAATTAATGAATAAATTTAGCTGTTATCTAATAGCTAGACCTCAGCAGATGATTTTCCGGAACAAGTGGTGGAGGGTGGCCAGGAGGGCTGGGACATGCAGTGAGTAGGGGAGCATTCTAAAGGATTCGTTCAGATCATGTGGGCTCTTGGGTGTGGAGAGGAAACATTGAACAGGAACTCAGGAGACCTGTTTTCTTGTCTCAGCTCAGCCCCAGTCGTTGGGCCACTGCCTGGAGACAGTGAGAAGACAGTGAGAAATGGTCAGATACTGGATATATTTGAAGGCAGAGCCTATCCTATAATCATTGCTGGCAGACGGGGGTGGGGTTAGGGAAAGAGAGGGGTCAAGGATTAGTCCTGGAGGCTTGGATGAACAAATGGAAGGTTATTTACTTAGAAGGTGAAGAAAAGGAGAGGAACAGGATTTAGGGAGATGATCATAAGGGCACATTTGCAAATGAATGGCAGGTTCCCATAGCCCTCTGGCCTTACACTTCAACTCTTCCACAGGTCCCCTCCCCCCCCCCCCCCCCCCCGCACCCACCCCCGCAGAGAAAGCCAAAGCCCCAGGTTGGTGCCAAGTGGGTGTACAAAAGGTAAAACAGTTGCCAGCCCAGAAACGATTCAGCCTTATTCAGCAATCACATTGGACAGAAAGTGGTCAGAAGGCCGTGCCCTGCAGGCTTGGTAGGAAGTGGTCACATTCTGCTAAAGATCAGTGACAAGGGAAGGCATATCTGTGCCTGGTGGCTGCAGAAATCTTTGAAAATTCGGAAAAGTATAATCTCATCACGTGCCTAACATCTAGATGTGTTTTCTCTGAATCGTTACTTTGCACAGTTTTTTACAGGCAGTTGAAGGCATCCACATAATACGATTTGGCAATTTCCTTGTGTCACTAAGCAGTGGAGCATGTATTTGTAAATTGCTTTCCGGAGAGGATGTACTGACTGACTCGAACACAAACAATATCTTAGAACGCGTCTTCCCTGCCTAGTTGGCCAGCAGTGAGCATCAGCGTGAGGATACTTTGAAAATTTTACAAGTGAAAAATAGCAACTCATTATTCATAATGATTTCAATTCATAATCAGGATTATTTTAATTTGCAATTCTTTCATTTCTAGAATGAACACTTCTTAAATGCTTTTCAGTTATATATTTTCAACATATATTTACATATATTTTCTTATATATATTTTAAATATGTCTTTCAATTCATAATTTTGATTTGCAATTAAATATATATTTACCATATATTTAACATCTAGGATATATAAATATATATTTAATATGTATATGGTATATATTTACATATATATTATTCACTTTTTAAAACTGACTTTTGTGAAGATATTTGCAGGATAGTAACAGGAGCCAGAATCACTGACATTTAGTTGAACTTAATCTTCCCCATCTCAAGAAGTAGCACCCCCCCCCCCCCAAGTGGTTGATTGTATGTGAGTGAGATGGGATGGCAGGGGGGAGAAAAAAGAGTGCCAGACCTGGGAAGCTTGGTCTGAGCTTTTCACACACCAGCCTCGAATATGCCCAAGAAAGGCCAAGGCTCCAAGCTTTCCGAGCAAGCCACTGCTCACTACTAGCTGGTGGCCATCTGCTGGGCAGCTGTTTTGGATTTCTACTCCAGTCTGATCCCCCAGATGGCAACCTGAACACTCCTTCAGGGCAGGGATGCTGTCTGGTCCGGCTGTGTTTACCAGGCCTGGTATAGTATCTAGCACATAGTAGGCCCTCAGTACCTATTTGTTCTGTAACTGAATGATAGATGACAAGGAGAGAAGAGACTGTTCTCAGCTGTGTCATGAAACAGCGAGTTCCTTTCTCTCACTGGCCTTCATCTCCACGTCTTAAGTAATTCATCCAGTCACGTCAAAGATTCCTTCTAACTATGAAATTCCGTGAAAACACCTCTTAAGTAATTAATCCAGTCATGACAAAGATTTCTCCTAACTCTGAAGTTCTGTGAAAACACCAAACCCATCTTTGCTTTCGTTTCCTCTTCTATGAGACAGGATGAAAAAATCAACTTCCCATAAGGTTGCCAGATAAAATATGGGACACCCAGTTAAATTAGAATGTCAGATAAACAAAGAATAAGTTTTTTTTAGTATAAGTGTGTCCCAAATGTTGTATAGACTCCATAAATAATCGAAGCACCGAATGAGTAAACGACATGCAGCTGGATCAGTTTATTGCATTTGGAGTTGTATTTCTGGCCCGATGATAATTATATGGCATTCATTCAACAAGTATTTATTGAGCATCTACTCTATGCCAGACACAATTTCGGCCCTGGTGATGCAGCAGAGAATGAAATAAGCAGTGTCTCTCATTTCATAGGGCTTGCATTCTAGTTAACAAAAAAATCATAAAATGTCAGGTGCTCATCATTCTCAGGAGACGAATAAAGCAGGATAAGGGTCAGAGACCAAGTGAGGGGGTGAAGGAAGGAACTAAAGAGTCTGATTAATCGACCCTCTGCACCTGAGAGCCCCCATCCTCCACAAAGAGCAGTGTCTGTAACAGCAAGATCCTGACATTATTTTGTAGCAATCACTGAAGCTGCATAAAAATGATGTCACTGATTCAAAAGTTTATGTCCCAAATCAGGGATAAAATGATCAGTTGTGGATGGAAGAGACCTATAAATCATTTAGCCCAGATTTTTGCTGCCACCGGATTTCCTGACAGCTAGGTGAAAGTTCTGGAAGGTGATGTACTTGCTCAAAAGTTGGTTTAGTTTTTAAATTCTATTTGCCATTCAGGTTGGGGGTGAGTCCTGACAACTTGAGGTTGTTTTTTTTTTGAAGTTTTAGCTGAAACAACAGTGAAGGGCTTTTCTCTTTAAGAATCTTCACACACACACACACACACACACACACACACACACACACACACCCCTCAAGCCAGTGTTCATGGTTCAAGGCTTTGCTGGAGGCTATTAAGCTAATGGCAGGTGAGGTCACCTCCCTATTCCCCTGGCAGCTGAGTGGTCATCAGCATCAACACTATTACTATTTTCATGATCATATTAGGTTTCCAGGTTGCTCCTCTACACCTGGTTACTCTGATGTCTACAATCATGAATCCTAGCCTTTATTTGCCAAGCTTGTCTCTTTGGCTTATACCTTTGCTACCCCAGCTATGGTCCCCACCGGCAGCATCCTCATCACCTGGGAGCTGGCTGGAAATGCAGGGTCTCAGGCTCCACCCCCGCCCTGCTGAATCACCACCTGCCCTTTAACAATGTCTCCGGGGAATGGCATGCACAGTCAAGTTTGAGAAATGCTGCCCTAGAACATTCTGCGTGCTGGCCTCTATTCCATTTTACACACAAAACTTCGATCTGGTTTCATATAAAGGGCTCTTGTGTGCTGCAAGAGCTGGATGTGTGAAGCTCATTAACATCTTTCTCAAGCAAAAGCAGATCCAACAGTTTGGAGAGTTTCTCCTTTATCCTTTCCAGCTCACAGGAGTCATGTGCTCAGAGGTGTGTGTGATTCTTGGTTTGCAACATAAGATCATCACAGATACCCGAGGGGTTATGTTTTGGTGGAGGAGCGGCAGCTCTACGAAAGCCAACAGTAGACAGTGCCCGGGCCATCTCTACCAGAGAGGTTTGCAGGCACGTGGGTGGCTTCTCCTCAAAGGTTGTCCCTCTGAGAACAATTGCCTCCCTGGTCCCATCAGACCTCACTCCCCACCACACAAACTGGGCACCGGACATCTGGGGCCTGCGAGGACGTTGTTGGGAGCTGAAGTCAGGACGGGTGAGGAAACAAGCTCTCACCAGCTGATTAGGGCTCCTCTGAGGCTCTGCCAGACTCAGACGAAAGAACAGCTCACCCATGACGAGTGTTAAGAGCGCACGTGTTCCCATGCAATGGGGGATGTGTCGACTCATTGACTCTCATCATGGCACTCTCCCCGGCATCATACACCCAGGCAGCCAAGCAGGTTCTGCCCTTGAAGGGCGTGGAATCCCTGAAGGGCAGGGAGTACAGGTGGGCACCCAAACAGACAATGCAGAACCGAAGGCAGAGGCCTCGGAGACATGGCTCCGGTAAAATGCAGAACAGCTTCTAGGGTGAGCACGGACCGTGTGCCCACAGCAGCAAGCAAGGTGGCTGAGTCGGTTGGGTTAGGTCATCGGCATTGATGTGGGTCCTTTGATCTGAGGCGGGTAAGCCCAGTCACAAAGACCTGCCACCCACTTTCTACCTGGAGGCAGGGGATTGGGAGAGAAGCAGCAAAGGTAGGTTTGTCAAGTGCTGCCCACTGTGAACTTAGATCAAGGCTTCAAGTTGAAGACCTCTGATGGCAGGTCCTGGGAGGGTCCCCAGGGGCCACTGGGTCCTGCCTTCCTGTACAGATGGGGAAATGAAATCAAGTCTTTTAGAGTGAGAATCGGCACTAAGGTCTTCTGGCTCCTGACCCCAAACCCTTTCAACTCCCCTCTGTGAGCCTGGCTTTGCTGGGGCAGCGAGGGGCTGTCTGGTTAACCCACTTCTGCTTCTGAGAGGAGTGGAAGGGCCTTCCTTCTGCTGTCTGCACGCACTGTCCTGGGCAAGATTGCCTCCAAAGAGGTTGCAGCTCCCGCCCTGCCTGGAACTCTCTGCTGTCTGCACAGGAGTGCCGCCTCTCCTGACCCCAGGGGTGCTCCTCACCCGCTGAGGTGCCATGGGGACCCCGCTGCTCTCCCGGCCTCTGCATTCCAGTGCTGGGCCACACCTGCCCACGTTGCTCTCCCACCTTCTTCCTCAGTCCCCAGCGTAGAGCTGGGCTTGCAGCAGACCATAATGCCTGAGTGACCCTTTCTCGTTTCTTCCTTGGCAGATTCCGAGCCCAGTACCTTGGACTCCCAGTCTTCGACCTTGTTCCTTTCCTCTGAGGAGCCCGGGCCCTCCGCCACCGCCCTGCCTTCCCCCTCCTCCTCCTGCGAGCCCCAGGCATTTTCTCCAGGCCCCTCCGTGCTGCCCCCGCTGCTGCCCCCTCAGTTCCCCACAGCCCCTGCACCCCCTGGCCCTGGTGCCCCCAGGCGCACCGGCCTCTACTCTGTAGTGGCCTCCTCTCCAGAGGCTGCCCCGCGCCTCCTTGACTGGCTGCCGGGCTGCCCCTCGGCCACCCCTCCTGGCGGCCGCGGGGAGGAGCGGGAGTGGCCGGTGCCCGTCCAGGGCCCTGAGAGGGGCCGCGCCCAGCGCCCGGGAGCATCGGCCAGGGAGGAGGGCGCAGAGGATCCGGGGACCTCCCTGCCTCCCGCCGCTCCGCCGGTCACCGCCGCCCC
Source organism: Myotis daubentonii (assembly GCF_963259705.1). Classification (NCBI taxonomy): domain Eukaryota; kingdom Metazoa; phylum Chordata; class Mammalia; order Chiroptera; family Vespertilionidae; genus Myotis; species Myotis daubentonii. The sequence goes on along the minus strand of NC_081845.1, from coordinate 83,819,900 downwards.
TGCGAGCTTGGAAGCCAATGTTGGGGACATCCTGGTGGAGTTGCGGGCCATGAACGGCCACCTGGACGTCATAGCGAAGGCCCTCACCAAACTGGCCTCGTCCCTGGGGCCCCAGCCCCAGCCCCTGCCTGATGGGGCGGATGACAATGCAGCGGGCACTCAGCTGGGCATCTGAACCACCTCAGGAAGGGGGCCCTGGAGGGCACCCGGCATCCTGTCCGCCACCCCCCAGCCCAGCAAACCCAGCAGAAGAGGGAATCACTCTATCAACCTACTTAGGGGAACGGACCTCCACGCGCCTTTCCATCTGAAATGATGTCACTGCCCACACCTCTCCCAGGCGAGGCTTTCTCAGCTCTCAGGCTGCCTGCCCCTCGCCTCTGGACTCTCCAGGCCCCTCACAGGCCCTTCTCTTGTTCTGGAAAAGGCCTTGAACTCCCGGCAGGAAGGGCGCCCCCAGTCGGCAGTGGGAGCGTGGGAAAGATGCTTAGAGAAGCAGCCTTTCGCAGGCCGCGCCTGTGACTTCTGGGAAGTGTGGAGGGAGGGCAGGTGCACAGCGGGTTACAGAAGCAGCCGTTCACAGCAGCCCCAGCCTTCCTCTCTCGAGTTGCTGATGGTGTATCCGACCTCTGGTAACGTTTACATGTTTCTTTAAAGAAAAAAAAGTTTGGGGAAAATTTATTTTTTTTCTCATTATAACCGCATTTCAAGACGTTTGGAAAATAGAGAAGTGAAAAAACTGATGTATCTGGAGAAGGGCGGGGTATTTAAGTCGTTCTTATGAACAAGAAAATATTTTGTGTAATAAAGTTTTTATATGTACTGCCTGGCAGCGGCCCTCTCTGCCGCGTTTCTTCCTCCCCAGGGCCCGCTCTCCCTGTTCCTAGCTGCGTGTCCAGCCTCCTTTCTCCTTCAGTCTCGGCCAGCTTTCCCCATGCTTGTGAAGAAGAAGCTTTGAAAGGTTCTCATGATTCTTTCCTAAAACCCCCTGATCTCCCTGGTTTGGTAAACCCACCCCTTTTCTCTGGATGGAAGCCGAAACCCAGCCAGGAGTGACTGGCATATGGAGGAAGCCGGCATCCCCCGCCTTTGTTCACTGGATAGCACCCTCCCCAACGGTGACAACCAGAAAATGTCTCCAGATCCTGCCAGTGTCCCAAGGCTGAGACCTGGATGGAATTTCAGAAATCTGGAATAACCGGTTGCTTCCAGGATCTGACTTCCCACAACGAGCCAGGGCCCTCTCACCTTCCTATTGGAATTAGAATTTTAATAAAGTCTAATCGTTTGCCCAAAGCAAACATACTGCTCTTCTTCCAGGAGCAAATCTGGGGGCAGAAACCACATGGCACAGAGTACAATCCCACCCCTGAGCATTTGCAGACTCCCAGCTGGTGCGCCGAGGCGGGCTGTTTGGTTTCTGCGCGTAGGAACCACCTGGAGAGCTTGTGGAGGTGCGGTTTGGGCCTCAGTGGCTCTGCGGTGAGGCCTGAGACTCAGCATTTCCACTCAGCTCCAGGGGGATGCTGAGGCTACTGGCCCAAGACATGCTGAGTAGCGAGCCAGTAGGGAGGGTAGGGAGGGGCTGTCTGCTGTGGGATTCTTGCTGCTTCCAGTTGCCGCTGTTGCCCAGGAATGCCACTTGTCTCTGCACCCCACAGTGGCCTAGATGGCTCAACCTCTCACCAAAACTTTCCCTGCAGCTCTTACTGCAGCTCCTTGGGGGAGGTGTTATTTTGGTTTTTTTTTTTGAGCCAGGGCGTATTAGGTCTAGCCACCCACTTCCAACGAAGCTTCAACAAACCTTAACTGAGTGTCTACACTGCTGCTGACCCTGGGGACACATGGATGAATAGAATAAGCTTCTTTCTGCCCGGAGCTCCAGGCTCACACAGTGGGGGGGGGGGGGGGGGGAGGTGATCAGGTTCCACTGTGGCAACAATTTGAAGGGGGTGGGGAGAAGTAGCAGAGGGTGGTGGAAACGGCAGTCCCATTGAGGCCAGGCTTCCTGGGCTAGGCTTTGGGACAGCCACTTCACCCCTCTCTTCATCTGGCCTCAGTCTCTTCATCTGTGTGCAGTGGGCATGGCAGCCTCTGCGCTGCCAGGGTCTATCAGGACCAGACATGGAGGTGATGTCTGCCCAATGCCCTTCTATGGCTCGTGGGTATTGCTACTTCCCCTCTCCTGTGCTGGGTCAGGAGGCCCTGGGGGAGTGAGAGTCACACACTGAGGTCTGAGCTGCCCTTCGGTCTCTGAGGGACAAGGCATTCCCCCCTTCTTTTTTTCAGGAAGAGGATCCATGGCCACAGTCACTGGCCTTCGCTCTGCTCTTTAGCTGAAGAAACAGCTACATTGGCAACAGGGAGCTTCAGCGGCGGGTTTCCACTCCTGGCGCCTTCACACAGCCTTTTGTTCTCATTTCAATGGACTTCTTTGGTATGAGGTTGAAAATAAAAATGCTGAGATGAAATCTTTCAGAAACAAAGAGGGGCTGACATATAAATCCCACGTTCAGAACCCGTGACTGAATCCTCCCATGGTCAGAATCCCACTGTGTGTATATATGTGAGATTTGGACTGAGGCGATCAGAGGAGGGAGCTGATATCACGCTCGTTCCATCCAGGAGAGCAGAGCGAGGTCCGAGCTCCTGTCCTGGGTGAGTAGGGCCATAGACACTGGGCCTGGGCTGGGCGTTTGGAGATGGGGCTGAACAGGATGGTAGGAGCAGGACTGGCCTTCACCTTGCAGAAGGTACAGCCAGGGAAAACCTGCCAGTGCCCAGGAGCTTGGAGGGGAATGGAATTGAGTTTAAAAAAATAAAATAAAAATTTGAAGGGGCTCGGCAGAAAAAAAGGAACATTAGTTTTGTAGATTTTAGATTGAAACTTCCCTCTGAATGATGCTAAACTCCCTGATCTGTGTTTTTCTCAAGGCCTAGGGAGTTGTTAGGGTTGGCACAGCATAAGACAAGCACACAATGGTTCAAAGTGGCAAGCGGAACGTCGGCATCAGTCCAATGGCAGAGAGTGGCACACCTGAACCAAGGGAGAATTTACCAGCAGTTACAGCAGCTCATCTTTGTGAGGTAGTGAGCGGCATGTTTCTGAAGGCATGCAAGCAGAGACCAGGCGGGGAGCTACTGATGCTGCAGCAGAAGGGATTCCATACTGGATGGAGCAGTGATTTAAGAACGCTTTCCCTCTCACTTTGAGGTAATCCTTGGCTCTTCCCTATCTCTCATACCCACACCAATCCAACAGCAAATCACATGGGTTCTACCTTCTAAAGAGGTCCATTATCCACCACTTCTCACAATATCCTTTGCTACCATCTAGCCTAAGCCACTATCCTCTCTTACCTGAGTTACTGCAATAGCCTCCCCACTGGCCTCCCTGCTCCTGCCATATTCTCACAGACCAGCCAGAGTGGTCTTTTAAAATATTTATGATTAGCTTAGTCCTCTGCATAAGACTCTCTAGTCCAGTGGTTCTCAACCTTCCTAAAGCTGAGACCCTTTATCACAGTTCCTCATGTTGTGGCGACCCCCGATGTCATTGTTACAAATTGAACATAATTAAAGCACAGTGATTAATCACAAAAACAATATGTAATTATATATGTGTTTTCTGATGGTCTTAGGCGACCCCTGTGACAGGGTCGTTCGACCCCCAAAGGGGTCGAGACCCATAGGTTGAGAACCGCTGCTCTAGTAGCTTCTATCTCATTCACAGTAAGAGCCAGCATTTTACATAATCTGGTCTCCTATTATCTGCCTGACCTCATTTCTTAACACTTTCCTCCACTCCAGTCACACAAGCCTCCTTGCTGCTTCTCTCGTGCGCCGGGCATACTCCTACCTCAGGGCCTCTGCACTGGCTATTTCTGTAGCCTACCAGTGGTCGGCAAACTGCGGCTCTCGAGCCACACGCGGCTCTTTGGCCCCTTAAGTGTGGCTCTTCCACAAAATACCACGTGCGGGAGCGCACGTACAGTGCGATTGAAACTTCGTGGCCCATGCGCAGAAGTCGGTATTTTGTGGAAGAGCCACACTCAAGGGGCCAAAGAGCCACATGTGGCTCACGAGCCGCAGTTTGCCGACCACTGGCTAGACTACTCTTCCCCCAGGTATATCACATGACTTGCTCCCTTACCTCCTTCAGGCCTTCGCTCAAACAGCACCCTTCTTTCAACAGTGGTAACCCCTTCCCTAATCCTAACCATTCATTTCTCAGCTGCATTTCTTACCCTCCTTTCTTACTTTTTTGCCTCCCACTGATCACCTCCCACACACTATGCGTCTTCCTTTATTTTTTTAACTGGACTATCAGCTCCACGAGGGGAGGAATTTTTGTCTGTTTTGTTCACTGCTGCTATCCCAGCATACCGCCTTTCCCAATAAAACAGTATTTTGTAAAAGAGACACATCAATTGTAAGAATTAAGACAATACAGAGGAGAACAAAGAAGACCATAATGCCCACCCAAAATTCCACACCCAAGAGATATTGGGCAATTGCTATTTGAAACATCTGTCTCTGCACAAATGCATCCGTGTGTGCGGCTCTGCCTAACTGTGCTCATACTATGTCTGCTGTTCTGTAGCCTGTTTTGCTTTTTACCTTGATCATAGATTTGCCCATGTTAGATAGGAAGCGAAATTTTCATAACCAATTTCCTATTTGTGTTTCCAATTTTTCAGGATGATAAGCAGGGCCGTGATGACTGTATCTGGGGCATGCATGTCTTTCTCTTCTGTAGTTATGTTTTAAGGTAAATTCCTAGAGGTGTGATTGCTGGGTCGGAGGGCGTGCTTCTTGTTTTAGGGTGCTGCTGTGGCTGCATTAGGTTCAGAAAGGGGAAGTGAATGAACGGTAGGAGAAGCACCTGGAAAAAGGGGAAATAAGAACAAGCTTGCCGTCTGAAGGCTAAACTTTAAACCAGCACACCGTGGGGCAGATCGGAGAGGCGCAAAGCCCCCGTGAACAGTGAATCCTTGATGGCCACTCAAATGGTCCATTAGTCTGGGTTGGCCAGGACACAGAGCTCCCCAGGTTTGTCACATAGAAGGGATGTCACTGAGCAATTGGAAGCCAGGCTGTTGGGAAGCTGGGGGAGCATGGAGAGAGGTATGGAGCCCCCAAACGAGAAACTGCAGGGAAGCGCTCCCAGCCGTGGGCTGCAGGAGCCAAGAGGGCAAGGACGTGTGACTCCAAAGGCCCTGCTCAGAGATGCGTTGCTTCAGCGGGAACCCAGGAGCGACTCCGCCAGGCCACAGCCCCTGCCACTGCAGACACTGCCCCGTCACCCTCACACTTCGCCAGCTCTGTTGCTGCCTCCTGGGACACCCACCAGAGATCTAGCTGCAAGCCTGTTGGAGAGAGTCTGGGGAATGCAGTTTGTGGGACCCTGGCCCCTGCGACACAGAACAGAACGAAGAAGGGTGGGAACGCAGCTGACGGCGAATAGGCAAATGACAAGCGGCAGCGGCGACTGGAGTCAAAGCAGTGGTCCAGCTAAAGATAGCAGCTGTCTGGCGGGGAGCAGGCTTGGCCAGCCATGAGCGCACGGAGCAGCAGACGCGTGGGCACTCCTCACAGCTGCAGAGGAGGGCTCGCCCTCTGGGCCCCGCCGCAGGTGGGCTCGGGCACCTGGCTCTCTCATCTGCTGCGGCTCAACAAACGAGTGCGTGGCAATGGGAGACTGTCCCTGGGGGATGTCTCCACTGCAGAGTGCCCACGGGTTGGGTTTCTGAGCCTTCCTGGTGGGCTGTTAGCCCTGGATAAGAACAGGTTAACAGTGTGTGTGGTCACGCTGGGAGACAGGAAGCCAGCCCTGGGACCTGCCCTCAGCCACGCCCATTAACTAAAGGACGTCTGTACTAACACCTCTCAGACTCCTGGTAGGTGCCTGGCCCTGTGCTGTGTGTATACAGGTTCTCCTTTACTTCTCACAGTAACCCTGTAGGCGAGGTTGGGAACAAGGGCTTATAAGCCCATTTCCTTGACCAGGAAATTGAGGCACAAAAGGATCCTGTGATTTGCCCATGGCCGCACAGCTGGTAACCGACAGCCTGGAATGGTCTGTCTCCAAGGCTCTGGCTGTGCCGCCACCTGGGGCTGCCTCTCATGGAGGACTTCTCCCTCTCAGAAGCAGGTCAGAGACCTGGGGCAGCCCAGCTGCCTTGGGCGGGTGGCTCTTCCCGGGGTGGCAGCAGTGTTGCTCTCTGGAAGTAACAGGTCTCTGAAAAACGAGAAAATGCCAGCAAACTGGAACGGTAAACTGGAAAACAGGGGACCTTGCCCACCCCCTCCCTGCCTCTCCCGCACCGGTCCAGCAGCACCGATGAGGCTGTGCATATGGGGTGGGGGAGAGGAGACCATGGAGGAAAAGGCAAAGTATAGGGAAGGGTGGATGAGGAGAGAGGCTGGGAGGGTTGTGCCAACCTGGTGCCTCCAATGTATCAGTAACCTCCGGGTCCTTTAAGGTCAAAGTCATTAACCACATTGCTTGTACAAGTGACTTGGCCATAATTGTACTTCCCGCCCCCCTCTTGCTCCTTAGTTCCTCGGCTACCTGACTTAAACAACCAGCTCTGCTTAGAGAACCAGAAAATGCCAGAATTTCTGCCGTTTCTGTGGCACCTGCATTAGGATCCCGAGTCCCAGGGGTATTTGCTGAACCTCCTGTGAAGCAAGGGCCCAGCAAGCAGCAAGCATGCTGACTCCAGCCGTGGCTTTCAGGGGTGAGGCTGGCTCAAACCACCTCCACACAGCCAGACTGCAAAGCCTCTGATGAGGGGCCACCAGGAGCATCTTCCAAGGCTCTCGGCTCCAGCTTTTATCTTCAAAAAGCACCAAGTGCTGTTCTATTGCCCGCATGCTCTCTGGCCCAGCCACCCCTTCCGGAGGAGCAGGCATGGATCCTGTTTACCCGGTCCCAGTCCCTGCTATGCCAACACCATTCCTGCCCGGAGCTGGTGCAGAGTGAATGTTGATGGAGGGAGTAGCCCCGGGGTCCGCCCGACCATGGTGGGCTCCACCTCGCTTCCTGAGGGCAGCCTGGCTGCCTGCATGGAGATGAAGACCCGCCCGTCAACCAGTCTGGTGCCGGCAGCCGGGAGGGAAGGTCACCATGACCTGCCTCCGCCACCGCTTCCAGGCCTCGCCTGTGCTTGTTTTCTGGGAGCCTCGGTGTCTGCCCACAATGGCATGGCTCGCTCAGCTGCCCGGATTCTTGGCGATGCACGGGCTGCATCCCTTGTTTCCATGGTGAGCAGGCCAGGGATGCAGGCGCACCCAGGCCGAGCATACCTCCCATGTCTCCCCAGGCAGGGTTTGCACCCAGCGGCTCCGGGGTTTTCTGATGGGTGGTCGCCTCAGACTTGGCTGTGCTTTGAGCTGGAAGGAACAGATCTAACAGACTTGATCCACTCCTCCCTTTTATATCCCACTTTGTCCCAAAAAGCACTTGAGGTGGCTATATGGAGTTTCACATGTAGGAGGGCGCTGGCATCATCAGGCCTGACCCCCTACCCAGTGATGGCGAACCTTTTGAGCTCGGTGCGTCAGCATTTTGAAAAACCCTCACTTCACTCTGGTGCCGTGTCACATTTAGACATTTTTTGATATTTGCAACCACAGTAAAACAAAGACGTATATTTTTGATATTTATTTTATGTATTTAAATGCCATTTAACAAAGAAAAATCAATCAAAAAAATGAGTTCGCATGTCACCTCTGACACGTGTGTCGTAGGTTCGCCATCGCTGCCCTACACTGTGCCACCCTACAGGAGGCTTACCAGGTCCAGGGACCTGCTGAGGGCACCGGAGAGATGTGGAGCTGAGCTGGTTTGGGAGCTCACGTGTCCTGAGTCCCGTGTTCTTCTAACCGCAGCACGCGCTGGCTCCCTTTGTGTGAATGTTTCTCTGAGGACAGGACTGCCCAGAGCTGCCAGTCCACCTCCGTGGACACAGCCCGTGCCCCTGACAGGGGGCACACACACTCAACCTGTGCACACACACGGAGGATGTCTCAAAACGTTTTAATGAAAACAATTTTTTTTAATCGTTTTCTAAACTGAGTCTGCAGATGATGGCCCACAATCTGGTCTTATTCAGCGTGTGAACTCAGAAGGCCTTTTACATTTTTAAATCACTGTGAAACAGAATACGTGACAGAGACTATAGGTAATCTGCAAAGCCAAAAATATTTACTGTCTGACCTTTGCAGAAAAAGTTTGCCAATCCCTGGTCTCGATGATCCTTTATTGTTCACCCCGTAGTGACAGTAACCAATCTTCCCAGGATCCTGAAAAGGCCTCTTTCTGGAGAGGCCTGGGCCTCTTTCTAGGGGTCTGGCCCAGGAATTCAGACTTCCCAGCTTTTGTGTCCTTCATCCTGCAGATGCTCATGACATTTCTGAGTGCTGTCTCTTCTCTGGATAAAGCAAGTGGTGAACCCTTTGTCAGGAGACTTCCAAAGCTGAATTCGGGGAGTCGGGCACCCCTGCCCAGAGGCATCCTGCAAATGACTCGGTTGGGGCTGACTGGAGGTAGGGGCTGCGAGCCACCTGCCAAAGGAGTGACAAGGGAACTTTCTTTCCCGTCAAAGATGCTTCTGATCTGAGTGCCTCTATTTCCTCCCCAGCACACAGGCTTCTCAACTAGTTCCTGTCTGTCCAGGCTGCTCATTTCTTTATAGTTACTGAACCAGAATAACCACAAGTAGAGCCGGAAGCACACGATAACCCGCTGAACTCTGCACGGCCTTGGCCCGGTTTCTCCGGACGCACGTTCAGAGGCTGCCCTGATGGGGCAGCTGCGAAGTAGCCAGCGAGCGCCCAGCAGTGTCTGAAGCTCCAGCCGCGGCTGGTGACTTCCACAGTCCGAGAGAAGAGGGGAAAAAAATGACGGGCAGATGGAACCAGGAACGTTCAAAACTGTCGGAGCCGTTCACAGTTGTTAAAGATTTACGGGCAGGCAGCTTGGAGTTTAAACACGAGATGACACCAGAAGCCTTTAATGTACAGCCGAGCTTTAAGCATGATCTGGGAGGAGAAAATGGTCTGTGAACTCCCTCTCGGAGATCTTAGAAGTTCTGTTCTATTGTCTGCAGGCTGGGCTGCAGCCACGGTGCACTTCATGGGCTCATAAATATAACATTATTGGACCAAAAAAAACACAACCATCCTTCTCCAACTGATTAGGCCCAGATTGGTCAACCCATAAATCATTGCTGAACAAGAACTATAAAGTTGTGAATCAATGTGTCTGTCCCAGATCACCAAATCGGAATGAAAAAGCTGGAATTAAGTAGCTGGAGTTCTTCCAAGATCCTTCTTTTCATCCCCGCCTCCCGCCAGCTCCATACCCTAGTGTGCTAATTTTAAAAGGCCTTTTTTTTTTTTTTTTTCTTTTTCTTGCTCCTGGGCCTGCCTGTGGACAGCATTTCAGAGCAGGAAATTTGTTACAGAAGCAAAGCTGGGGAGACAAGAGGCCTGCCTGTTGCATTTCCGGTCAGGGCTGATCTGTGCCTCCATCGTGTCTCCCTGGCCTGGGTCTCCACCTGTGGCTGAGAGGTGATGGCATTGGTCATCAGTGTCCTGAAGACAGGAAGGCAACAAGATGCCCCACATGTGACTGGTGTCTAGTGGGTGATCAGGTCATATTTAGTCAATGAATGGATGCTTAGACCCAATTTATTTAAGGGCTCTGGATTACTAAATGCAATCATCCCTTCTCTTAGAACGGCACATCCAGTTCAAAAATGCCACCTGCTGTCCCCGTCGGACGTGGCCACCCTTTGTGGATCCGGGAACCGAGGTTGTCTGCTGTGAATGCTCACATGTGCTCGGAGAGCATTCTGTGCCCCAGGGCCTCTGGTTCCTGAAGCAAAGCTTGTTTTCTGAATCCCCTTTTCCAAAATATACTCTCTCAGTACTCTTTCCCCCTCTCTTTGTCAGCCCCATTTTGGGGACACTCCACGTACCTCCTTTCTCCCATCCTCCAAGGGCTTATTGTCCTACTCTCCTGGGCTGGGTGCTCTTACTCCTCCCCAGTCATCTCAACGCCCAGCTGGCCTGTCATCTCCTATTTAGGATGGGGATGTACCCATGCTCCCACACAAATTCCTTGAGCTGGTGACCTCCGGGTTTTCTCTAAACACAGACTCCAAGAGTTGGAAGGAACTTGATTCTCACCCAGTTCCACCTGCTTGTTCTGGGAAACTGAGGCCCTGAGAGGAGTACTCACTTATCTAAAGTAGAACTCAGGCCTCTCGAAACCCGTTTTTCTTCCTCCCAGTGTGAGCCTGGAGCTGACTGCATTCTTGTTCGTCTCCCGTGGAGAAGGAAGGCCTTCGTCCCCTGAAGCTGTTCTTCAAGCCCCGTGTCTGTGCACTTGGCTGTTTCCTTCGGACACTTTCCTTTCCTCTCATATGTTCTTCTCTCCTTGCTGTGACTTATATGACCATGAACAGACAAGCCCAAGACCCCAGAGGAAACATCCTCCCTCCAGTGTGTGTCTCTAGGAGGAAGGAGGCTGAGTGACAGTGCGACTTGACGAATGAGCTCCATTCGCACCAGCGGCCAGAGAAATCCTGCAGGATGTGCCCAGGGAAATGGATTCTGTGAGGCTAGCTAACTGTACAACCCTCCGCACAATAGCAGCACTGTGCAGAAAAGGCGGCTTTGAAACGGGTTTAGTTTTATGTTAGTTCCAAGTTTAGGTGAAGAGCCAAGTTCAAGTGAAGGGTCATTTCTGCAGCTGAAAGACTTGTATTCCTCCTCCTCACCCTGATGCAGCCTTTGCCACCCTGGCTCTTCTACCTCTTAAAAATTCTGACACTGTCACTCTACTTCCTGGGAAAACATTCAAAACCCCAAATAAGAAATACTGTGATTGTGCTGCTTGGAAATAACTCTTTTTTTTGCAGCAGATCTGTGAGTGAGTGTCAATGTAGTGAATCCCACTCCCTAGAGAATCGTTTTTAGCCACTTAATGTTTATTTGAGCCCATAGATCTGAGGGCCCATGGAGAGGGGATGGCAAGATAGTAAAAATGACCCTAACACTTCATCCCTCCTGTATCCATGCTCTTTGCCATAACTCTGTATTGTCCCTTCCATGCTGTCTCTGGGCTTAGTCATGAACTTGTTTTGGCCAACAGGATAAAGTGGAAATGATGTGTATCTGTTCTAAAGCTAGACCTCAAGAGGCCTTGCCTGTTTCCTCTTGCTCTCTTGTGCATCTCTCATTGCCATGACAACATGTTTGAGCTAGCCTGAGGAATAGACACTGTCCCCAGAGCTGATCACCCCAGTTGTCCCAGCCAAAGCCAGTCTAGATCAGCCAAAAGCCAGCCAGCCATCCCCAGACATGTGAGTAAGCCTGGCTAAGCTTAGCAGAGCCACGTAGCTGACCCCGAGCTGACCTCAGGTGTTTATTGTTGCGTGTCACTGAGGTTTCCTGATGGTAAGACAGCATTATAATGTGAGTAGATGATTGATATGGGAAATTATACTATATACTTTTTATCATGCCTTTATTCCTTGTCTCAATCAACTGATGAGATACACTATCTGGTCTACATTCTTAGGTGCCTACCTAATATTCATTCTTCTTCCCTTCTTTCTTTTTCTTTTTTTAATTCTTACCTGAGGATATGTTTTTATTGATTTTAGAGAGAGGGAGGGAAAGAGAGAAACATTGATCAATTGCCTCCCATACACACCCTGACTGGGGATCCAACCCACAACTTAAGTATATGCCCTGACCTGGAATTGAACCCACAACCTTTTGGTGTATGAGACGATGCTCCAACCAACTAAGCCACCCAGCCAGGGCACCATTCTTCCCTTTTTGCTACTAACAGAACCATGTGCCCAGCTAAAAACCTACATTTCCCAGCTTCCCTTGCAGAAAGGAGTTGTCATGTGACACTCCTTTGGCCAATGAGAAGCCAATACACTGAGTGGAGTTTCCTGAAGAGGAGTGGGGACTCCCTTCCCCACCTCTCCTTCTTCCTGCCTGGAATGAGACTGCAATGCTGGAGGGTGTTACTCTGAGGTGACAGCAGACGCTAAGAATGACTGAGAGAGAAGACAGAAAGAGCCTGGGCCTCTGATAGTATGGCCACCATACTAGTACTGTGCCAATCCCAGAAAGCCTTCTTTATGGACTTCCAGTTACAAGAGAAAAAAATAAGACTTCTAAATTATTTATGCTCCTTGTAACTTAGTGTAATTCTTAATAGCAAACTCTACCTCCCACTTTATCTTCATTTGAAGAAAGTGCTTAGAACAAACAAATTAAGGCACATTCTAAAGCTATCTCACAGAAAATATGACTGCTAATTACTGTAGAGGTTCATAAATTATACACATAAAGCAACAACAACCTCTTTGCATTTATATTTGTTAATAATTTTCAAAGTTCATGATGCTTACACTTAATCCTTCTTAATATACTTGTGATTAGTATCCCATGGCCATTTTATGCTAGGGGAAACTGAGGCATGGGGAAGTTGAGTTCTCCCAAGTAAAACACCTGTTAGTAAAAGAACTGGAAAGAGACTTGAAAACAGGGTCCCAGGCTTTCTGAGGAAGGATAGTAGACCAAACTCGAGTGATTTAACTTATGTATCTTGAGCTTCAACTGGACTCCATTTAGGGAGAGCAAAGGCACGGAATTCTTTTAACAGCATGAACCACCCCAGAATAAAAGTCACTAAAGTCCAAGACAGGCTCATTTACAGGAAGAGAGAAGGAAGAAAGGGCAACTTGTTGCCTTTTGTGTCCATACATTATTTTCTTTCTTCTCTGCTCTACAGTGGAGTAGCGTTAATTGGTTGTGGATCTGTCTTCCCAGAGCTTCCTGGTGAGTCCCTCAAGAGTAGGACTAGGTGTTCCTTCTTCATGCATCTCTGGCAGGGCTGCCGGGTAGAGTTGTGCAGGCTGGTCATAGCACAAGGGTGGCTGGCTGAGGAGTGACTAAAACACACACTCAGCAGGCGGTGGGCCCCATGGGATTGTCACACACTGAGAGAAAGTACTTTTAAAAAATTTGCACACAGGTGCCCTATGGAATAGTAGGAGCCCTCGTCTTGGCACCTGGAACATAGTATAAGGTGCTTATTTGATAAATGAATGTCCCCCAGTTGATTGCTTCTTTCTGAAGGTCATTTTGATCAGTATTACCAGCGATAAAGTATTTCAAGGGTAGGAGTTGGCGAGTGCAACAGATGCTTTAGATTTTTCCTTCTCAAGTTGCTATAAATACTCACAGAAGTAGAGCAGCAGTTTCAAGGTTCAGAGAGTAGAGTAAAAACAAAATAAACAGCCATCTTTCTTAAACATGTAATATGTGTCAGATACAAAGGTAGGTTCTATTAACACCCCCATTTCAAAGATGAGGAAACTGGGGTTCTGAAAAGTTAAGCAAACTACTCATACAGCTAGTAAGCAACAAAACTTGGATTTGAATCCAGGCTTGTCTGATTTCAAGATCTTTGTACTTTGTCCTGCATTTCCATAACCATGTGAATTCTTTGTCATTAGTGCAGGTATAGCAAAGAAAGTGGTATTTGTAATTAGTCCATGGGCTCCCCTAAACTTCCTACCTTTGCTTACAGTAGGTTGGGCCACATGATTGGGTTCTACCCATCGGAGGGAGGCAGAAGTGATGTACAACCAACTACAGGCATGACCTCTAATAATATCCTGGGGGAACCACCATCCCTCTCTTCCTCTCTCACAGTGACCCTGGAAGCCACATGTTGAGATATTAGCATCTCAAGGTGGAGGGAGCCTGGGTCCCAGAATCACTGTATGGAGAGAATTGCCCTCAAGAGCCACTCAATCCACATCTGACCTTGTATAAACTGGAAATGACTTTTTGTTGCGTTCTTGGAGCACAGTGTAGCTGAAGCTAATGAATATAGCAGAAATAGGAATTATTTTACACATTTATTTCATATAATTGTTTATACTGCACAAAATATTTTCTTGATCCTCATAATAACATTGGGAGATCAGCAGGGATCATGAGCCCCATTTTATAGGCCAGGAAACTGAGGCTTAGAGAAGTGAAATGATTTGCTCAAGACCACACAGTTGGTAGGTGGTCAAACCAAGGTTAGGCCCTTGGTATTTTTCCCACACTTTGCAATTTTATAACTTCCTAGCTTGATGTTATAAAAGCAAGCAATAACCTCAGAGGGAATGAGGGTCCCACTGTATAGAGTTCTGCAGATTAAATTAAACACCTTGAAGGACTAAAAGGCTAGGTAGCCAGTACAGACAGGTGTAGTACATTCCAATGGCTCATATTCTTAAGTCAACAAGCTGCAGGCGTCCTGTGGCTGCTCAGACTCCTGGGTGGTCCTGGAGGGGAGTCCAGAACCTAGCTCTTAAGCAGATCTCCAATCTGAATTGTAGGCTTGAATAAAGAGAAAAAGTTGTATGCTCTAGGTGAAAATCCTCAGTATCTCCAGGAAAACTTGATCATGCACGTGTGTGTGTGTGTGTGTGTGTGTGTGTGTGTGTGTGTGAGAGAGAGAGAGAGAGAGAGAGAGAGAGAGAGAGAGAGAGAGAGAAAGAGAGAGGGGAAACTCATAAAGTTTAATTTATTCTAAGATAATATCAGGGTTCTACCTCTGAGGATAAAGCCTGACATTTATTGAACATATACTATTTGTATTATCTGACTCAATCCTACAATGGCCCCTCTAAAGTTGGTGTTACTGTGCCTAATCTACAGTGAGGAATCTGAAGAATCAGAGTTTAAAAACTCATTCTAGGATACTCAGCTAGGAAGGCTCCCAGGGAAGCTCTATAAAGCCCACGTAGGAGTTCTCAACAAATACAAAAAAGGGAAGGGATGAAGGGAAAAGCACTCAATTTCCCCATCCTATACAAATACCCAAGTAACTCTTAGGTTATTAGCCATAGTCAATTTTACACTCTTTAAAATCTATTGGAGTCTTTGATCTTACTTCTTCAAAATGGAAGAGGATCCGCAATCTATGTTGTCCCTTTCATAGGAAGTATAGCTTCCATTTAGTTGACCTGTGTACTAAGAAGAGGGCTGGAATCTCCTTGTTCAGGTGACCTCTTAATGACTTTGTAAACACTGATCTTGTCCATGTTCAGTCTCTTTTGCTGCCTAAAGTCTTCAAACCTTTTTCTCTTTGTCTAGGTCAAGCTCCTGGGATTTTTATCCCAGAGACTTGATGAGCTGTCAATAGCTTGAAAGTGACAAAGATCCAAGTCATCTCCACTGTGGTTATTGGCATCCTCCGTTCCTTGCTGTGGTTGAGTCTTCATTCAACACTCCTGCCTGTGAAGCTCAGGCTACTGACAGAGGTCCATCCTCAAACTGAGAGTTTCCCTGTAGGGCATCCAGCTGCCCAACTCCAGGGCACCATTCAGCAATCAGCTCTGCTTTCTGTGTAAATGTCTCTTTAGAGTTGGACACTGAGACAAGACCTTGACCCTGTTCTTAACTCATTCATTCATGCATTCATCATGCATGCATAAATTCATTCATGAATTCTATTAAGCACTAGCTGTATTTTAGAATCTCAATTGGTCTCTGAGGATGGAGAAGTGAATATGACAGGTCTGTTCCAGTTTAAGGGGACATACCATCCGGAATGTATGAATCACTATTGACTCTTCCTCTCCCTTAACCTCCACATTGTAGTCAAACATCAAGTCTCACCAATTTTTCCTTTAAAATACTCATCATAATCATCTTCAGCATCCCAGCCACCGCTCACTTAGTTTAGGTCTTTCAAACCTCCTTTGTTAAGTGTTGCAATTCCCTTGTAACTACTCTGTCTCACCTGTTCTTATCCTCCTTAACCACTCTCCTGCACCATAGCACAAATGATTTCCCTAAAATACCCATCTAAATGAGTCACTCACTCAAAGTTTCAAGTGGTTCCCTTCTGTCCACTTAACTTCGAGTACAAAGTCCTGGGTGCCCTGGCTGGTGCCTGCGGTTCCAGCTCTGTCCTTTGTGGATGCTCCTGACCACCAGACTGATTACCCAGCCCTTTGGTATGGACTGGCCTCCAGTCCTCCTGGTGGGAAGGTGTTTTGACTCTCCCCCAAACCCACTGCCTCTCTGCCTTTGGTCCCTGCTCCCTGCCTCCTTTGTAACTCCTGTACCTGGATAACTACTATTCATTCTTTAAGGCTCGTCTTTGGGCCCAACTCTCCCCAAAAGCTCTTGTTAATCCCCAGTCTCTCCTTGACAAGCGCCTCTGCTCAGCAGACCCAGGCTGTCTCTTGCACATCTCCATCATTGCTCTTAACTGATGGTTTTCGTTTTGCTTCACTAGATGCTGGATTCCCAGGGTACACACAGTAGGCTCCCAAGAAACTAGCTGAATGAATAAACAAACAATTTCAATGCAATGGAAAACAAGGCGTCCTCAGGGACTGACTGACTCCCACTGGGGAATCTGGAAGTGGCTTTAAACAAAGGATATGGGGCTGCGTGTGGAAGGAAGCTTAGGAGTTTGTGGGAAGGGAGTAGGGAGGATACACCCTTAATGACCCACTAGCAAAAGTTTTGCTTCCTGTTCCTGTGACTTTATGCTCTGCTGGCCTAGTAGTCTTAGTTCCTTTCACCAGGGTACAATAATGGTTCCATTGAACTGAAAGTCTAGGCTACCAGTCAGCTACTTTCGGCTCCTCAACCTCTGAACCATCATGCAAAGAAGGGAGTGACTGTGCCGGCCAGGGCGAGTGATCCTGACGACCAAGGGGAAATTGGACTGGGACCCCATAGCGGAGGGAAGGAAGACAATGTCTGGAACACAGGAGATCTCTTGGGATATCTCTTGGTATCACTACATTCTGTGATTAAGACCAATGGGAAACAGCATCCGCCCAGTCCAGGCGGGACTCCTGGTGGCCCAGATCCTTCAGGAGTGAAGGCTTGAGTTGCTCCACCAGGTACAGAACCACAGCCAGCGGAGGTGCTTGCTGAAGGCACAGGGAATACAGAATGGGGAGCGGAAGAAGGTAGTTAGTAATTCCAGCTACCACCCTGAGACCAGTTACAGGAACAAAGACTGTAATTGTCATGAGACTTCCTCCTCATTTTGTTATGAACATGTGTGTGTGTTACACGTAAAATTAACTGTCACCACTCCTCTCATGTTCGTCTTCCTCAGAAGAACATATCCTATCTGATCATAGCAGGCCCGGGCCCCTAGCAATCCTCCTTGAGGTCATCTGATTTCTGTCTCCCTGTGTGGGCAGGAGCTTAGTGATTTCAAAGAAATTGTCGGCAACGGCCTTCGAGAAAAGTGTACTGAGAATTTACCAGAGTAAGAGGCTGTGTAGAATGGTGAGTCAGCGACAGACTTGACCCTCAAGTGGTTTTACAGTCTAGTAGCAAAGCAAATATAGGTGTTGTTTTGTTTTTTGTGTTTTTTTTCTGTTTGCTATTTTGCAGTTATGTTTGTCTGTATCAGTACAATGTTCATGCATAGGTATAGTGAGGGCAGACATACTTCACACACACTAGCGTTGTGGTCTGAGTGCCCTGCTCATCAATGCCCATGACTGCCAGTGACCGTAGCTGGTTAAGCAAAGGCTCCTTTGCCAGCTGGGCAGCCTCCAGGAAGATAGGGCCCTCCTGGGCTCGGAAGCCTGAGACGTGGACCACCAGGGCTGCCATGACCCCACTGCCACCCTCCCTGGCCCCTCTTCTCCTGTGTTCCTTTTGGTTGCTTTCATTTTGTCCCCCAGGTCATCCGTGCTGGAGGCTGTGCAGCTCAGGAGGCAAAATGGTGCTCTCTGAACAGTGAAATTTCAATCCCAGCTTTTCGGGGCTGGTCAACCCCAAATCATTATACTCTAATGGCAAAGCACCTCAAGAAGCCTCCACAGACAATTCAGCAGTGTGCCTCAGGAAGGCTTACAGTGTGTGCGCATTTCTAGCCATACAGTGGGATACTACTCAGCAACAAAAAGGAATGGACTATCGATGCATACAATAATGTGAGCAAACCTCACAATAATTATACTAAGTCAAAGAAGTCAGAGTGTATACTGCAGGATCCCATTCATACAAAACTCTAGACAATGCTAACTAATCTATAGTGACAGAAAGCAGACCCGTGGCTGGTTGGGAGGCAGAGAGCAGAGACGGGGAGAGGAGGAAGGAGTGCAGGAACTTATGAGGGTAATGGCCGTTCATGATCTTGATTGTGGCAATGGTGCCACGCGTGTGTACGTATGTCAGAAATGATGAAATCGGGCACCTTAAATATGTGCAATTTGTTGCATGTCAATTATACCTTAATGGGGCTGTTTGAATTTTTTTTTAATGTGTGTATATTTTTACCCAATAATTCCATTCTGGTCACCCTCCTAAGGGAATAATTGAGGTGCTCAATTTCTGTTCAAGATCTTTAGCACATTGTTTAGAATAGTGAAAAAGTTCAATAAGAGGGCATAGTTAAAAAAAAGTTAATGCTTAAATAAATTCCAGATGATGATGGAATATACTGTGTATGCTTTTAACACACTCTTATTTACCGTGATGACAAAAATGTTTGCCGTGTAGTGTTTGGTGAAAAACTCATCTACAAAGCAATACAAACTTTATGAGAGGAAGATGTTACAAAGTAGAGATATGTATAGAAGAAAGACTAGAGGGTTTGTACAAAATACCCCAAATAATCATTTCTGGGTAATGGTGGGGTCACAGGTAATTTAAATTTTCTTTTTAGTGCTTTTAACGTATTATTCAAATTTTCTTACTTTTGAAATGTATCGCTTTTTAAGGTAGAGAACAACCTACAGCAATAAAAGGTGTGTGTGTGTGTGTGTGTGTGTGTGTGTAGGTGCCGCTCTGCTCTCTGCAGAGGCTGCAGGGGAAGGGCCTGCTCCTCTGTTCTCCCTTCTCCCATTTCCAAATCGGTGCTGTCCTTGACCGCCGTGAGCTCCAGGGAGCTTGGGGACACCCTTGGCTTGGGACCTCCAATCCTTCTGGGGGCCCTGGCACTCGTCCCCCACCTGGCTAGCCTGCACATGAGGCCACTTGCTCTTTGCGCTGTAAATGGCAATGGCTGAGCGAAGAATGGTTGTGGCCAGGTCATGGCAGAGCTTAAGTGTCGGGGAAGGAGGCAGAACTTGGTCTTCCCAGCTCCTTCCCAGCTCCGTTTCCTCCGAGTAAGTACAGCTTTTAGAGGCACTCAGGCAGCAGAGCGGTCACCACTGCCCAGGCCAGAGGTCGATTACCTTCCAGCAAATTCTGTAGCCACAGGGTGGGGAGGCTGAGTGCAGTTCGGGTGTGTAGGCCAGCCGCCTTTCCTGACCTCCTTCTTCATTTTCTTCCCCAGCAGCGGAAGATGAGGAGGACTGCGCGAGGTGCTTTTAGCTTTCCACCCGGAGCCGGCTGGCTTCATAGGTCTGGTGTGCTGCTCTCTGGGTTGTGAGCTGGCCCTGATCTGAACTAACAACTGAAGTCAAGAAGTTTCATGCAAAAGGTCTGATGCACTTTGCAAACATAGCTGCTTGTGCTCCACGGATAGCAAGGCTGGAAGGGCTGAGGGGCTGTGACTCAGGCAGCTGCAACTGAGAGGTTATTGCTGAATGAACTATGGAGGAATCAAGACTAGAAGTGTCTGTGGCCTGAAAACTAGGTTTGTTTCACTGGGAGAGGAGGCCTGGGGCGCAAACCCAGGGGTATACCGTGGGTGGCCTTGAATATGTGGAGGGATAGTAACATGATGGGTGGGCTGCCTAATCTCTGTGAGGCTCAGTTTGCTCATCTGTAAAATGGGATGTGAATGCCCATCTTGTAGAATTCATTCATTCATTCATCCATTCTCTAAACCAGTGGTTCTCAACCTGTGGGTCACCTAAGACCATCCTGCAGATCAGATATTTACATTACGATTCATAACAGTAGCAACATTACAGTTATGAAGTAGCAACGAAAATAATTTTATGGTTAGGTCACAACATGAGAAACTGTATTTAAAGGGCCAGAAGGTTGAGAACCACTGCCTAAACACTGATTGAGCAACTACTATGTGCCAGGGGCTGAAAACACAGCAAATTAATTAGACATGGCTTCTAGTTCCTTATGGTTCTTTCCTGTTAGTTGCTGAGCGGTTGGGAGGTTATTTATACCTATGACCATGGTGACTGACATATAATAGATGCCCAAGAAATACTACTGTTGTCACTGAGGCAAGCTCCCTGCAAGGGAGTAATGCCAGGGCCAAGTCACTGGCCACAAGGCAGAAGCCTGGATACTAGCTCTGGTGCACTGACCAGAGCTAAGGGACATGCAGACGTCAGTAAAGGTTTAGCTAGAGGTAAAGAAATGTGTGGGATCCAGGCTGCCATTGGAAACAGGTTTTAATTGGCTGCTGGAAACAATTCTTCTGAATATATGCTATTCATGTGATTGGATGTTCATTTTGTATATCATTCACTTATTTTAAAATCATCCATTTAGTTACAAAGCCTTTGTTCAGTCCTAGGCACTGTGCTTAGAGCTGAGGAAGAGGCTAAGGCATCCTGGCACGCGGCACTCCAGGATCTTGCAGCCCAGTGGGAAGAAAAAGAAATGCACATAAACAAGGCGGGTGGTAGCCCGAAGGGCCAGCGGAGTGACACAGGTCAGTGCGGTGGGAGTTCAGCATGGGTGGGAATGGTTGGGTTTGGAGAGGCAGGAAGTTGGAAAATATCTTAGCACAGATGAATGGATAAGGGGCCTTAGCTAGACTCTGAGTCTCAGGGATGCTTGTGGGAGAGTGAGCAGACAGGCCCTGGTGAGTGGAGGGTGCCATAGGGACATTCATTCATTCACTAATGCATTCACTCAACAGATCTTTTCAGAGTGCCTACTGCCCAGCACTCTTCTAAGCTCTGGGAACTCAGCGGTAAGCAAGACAGAAAACCACCCTGCCTTACTGTAGTTTGCATTCTAAAAGAGGAAGACAAAAAATAACTAATACGTTATGTATAGGCAGCAGTTCCCGAATGTTTTCGTTTCAAATCCCCTATGTTCTTAAACATTATGGAGAACCTCAAAGAGCTTTTGTTTATGTAAGTCAAAGCTATTGATATTATAATACTAGAAATGAGGCTTAGAAATTAAAACGATATGAAATATAAAAATAACAATATACTCCTAACATTTTAGTACAAATAACATATATTTAGTAAAAAAATTACTATTTTTTTTTTCCAGAAAAAAGAACAATTTAGACAAGGGAAGGCTTTTTTTTTTTTTTTTTTTTTTTTTTTTTTTTTTTTTGCAGTTTTTTGCAGATCTCTTTAATTTCTGACTAACGTAAGCGACAGCTGGGCTTTCGTATCTGCTTCTGCATTCAATTGGTGCTGACGTTGTTCTGGCTGAAGTATATGGAGGAAATCTGGCCTCACATGGATATGTAGTTGAAAAGGAAGGAGTCTTTTAACAGCCTTTTTTTTTTTAAATTGTGGATGTTCTTTTTTGATACTACACCATAACCCAAGCAGCAGTTTCTTAAAGGTTAGTTGTAATGTTGAATTTGAAGCTGTAACAGTGCTTTATATCATTCAAATATGTTGGTAGAATCCCATATTTTGAATGTCTTTTATCCATGCACCACGAATTGATCATTTGGAGAGGATGGGTTCACCCAGTTTTGTAGATCTTCCAAATGTTAATCCATTTCATACTCCAATAACAGAAGTCACTGTTACTGTTATCAACACCAATTTCATTAGAAAAGTCTTTTCAGTATTGGGAAGTGGTAGAAATAAGTTTTCAAAATTTTTGATTTTTACTGGAAAGCCTGTGTTTTCCCTTTGGCAGTAAATACCACCAGTTATTTTCTAGAAAATTTCAGTCAAATATCCAAGCCTGAGTGACAATAATTCATCACTTGGTCATTTTTTTTAAGTGAAAACGGATTTCTGAAAAAATCAGCTTGTTCAGCCTGTAACTCAAACAGTCTCACAAGTGCTTTCTTGAGACAATCATCATACTTCGGTAGGTGACTGGAGGGCTTTAGGCATATGCCTCAGAATATTAAGAAGACATGCACACAATGGTCAATATTTCAGAAAATTAATGATTTACATAGTTTCCTCAGGGACATTCTTAAGTGAAACCAGCACCTTTTGGAATGGGGGTGTGTGGCAGGGAGGGTCACAGTGGCCACTAGTACAGTTTGGTGCCACTGACTCGATTCACACAAAGGTGCCACCTGCTTACCCGCCATTGCCTTTGGATCACCAGTGCCAGTGCCAACACAGTGAAAAGGGCAAATGGCATCTTAGCATGATGATGAAATAGTGGGAATGTGTCTCGTGGACCTTCAGGGCTTTGTGCACCACACTCTGAGAAACACTGATACAAACTATTATATACAGGGGCGGGGAGGGCAACAGGTAATTCTAGCAGAGAAGAGGTTTTGGGAAGCAAGGGGGAGGTTCCAATTCAAACTAGTGGTCCAGGCAGGCTTCAATGAGGAGGTGACACTCAAGCAAAGGCTTAAAGGAGGGGAGGGAGGGAGCCCTGTGATATCCTGGGGAACAGCAGTCAAGAGAGAAAGAATGGCAAGTGCGAGGGCTCTAAGGCAGGAGCACACGTGGCACGTTCAGGGAACAGCAAGGCGGCCGGGGGGGGGGGGGGGCTGTAGGTAATAGGAAAATGAGGTCACAGAGGAGACAAGAGCCAGACTCTGAGGGGCCTTCCAGGCCATTATAGCGGACTTGGGCTTTAATTTGGAGTCAGCTGGAGAACTATTGAAGGGTTCTGAGTAGGAGAGTTGCTTCTGTAGCAGGAGGGGTGAAAGCTAAAAGGTAGTTTGTGGTCAGATTCTATAGTTGTAAGATTTGTACTTTTATCAGCACATAGTAGGTGTTTAAAAGAAGTATGTTGGATGAAAGACTGTCCTACATCGCTGTGTCTATCAAGGAGCAGGGCTGTGCTGGCCAGCTTTTGCTATCATAATCAACACCCTCAATAACCCAATGGTTGAAAACAACACCAAACATTTATTTCTTGCTTATATCACTTACATTTCTTGCTTATATGACATATAATTGGTGGAGTGGGGAGGGGAGAATGAGTATTTGGGAGCCATGATAATATCTAGAAAGGCCCCTCTGAGGGTGAAATGTGGTCATCGTCAGCTAGATAAATTAATGATGCTTTTGACTATCTCTTTTGCTTATGGGGCCCAGCAAAGGCCATCTTACAAGAATGCTGCTGCCAGAATTGAGTCACTGGCTCGTGTACACAAAGAACCAATGCATAGTCCTCCTTCTGTGATTCATTCCAAGAGAAGGACCAAAAAACCATGGCCTTTTCACCCACGGGGCACAGAGCTACCGTAGGGTTGCTCAACCCCGACTACACGTGTTCTGATTGGGGCCAGGCTTGGTGCCCTGGGAGAGGGTCTCGGTCACCTCAGAGCCTTCAACCACAGCACTGGGATCACCTGGTGGGAAAGATTCTTGGACCTTAGGAAGCTTTGGCGATTGGACCTGGGACTGTCTCCAGGCTTTTCTCTTGTACTCTGAAGAGTAGGGGCACCCTAGCCAATTTGGCTCAGTGGATAGAACGTTGGCCTCCAGACCAAAGGGTCTTGGGTTTGATTCCAGTCAAGGGTATGCATATAGGTTGCAGGTTCCTCCCCAGCAAACCAATCGACGTGTTTCTCTCACATCGATGTTTCTCTCTGTCTTTCCCTCTCTCTTCCACTCTCTCTAAAAAGAAATCAATGGAGAAATATCCTCAGGTGAGGATTTAAAAAAAAAAAAAAAGAGTAGGGGCATCTTAATGATATGAAATTGGAAAATGAGCGATATCACAAGAACCCGCTCATGGCTGCTCTGCCATTGTTTTGTTCTCTTTATCTAGACAGTGGTCGGCAAACTGCGGCTCGCGAGCCACATGCGGCTCTTTGGCCCCTTGAGTGTGGCTCTTCCACAAAATAGCGATTTCTGCACATGGGCCACGAAGTTTCAATCGCACTGTACATGAGCACCTGCACATGGTATTTTGTGGAAGAGCCACACTCAAGGGGCCAAAGAGCCGCATGTGGCTTGCGAGCTGCAGTTTGCCGACCACTGATCTAGGACAGCGGTTCTCACAGGGGTCGCCTAAGACCATCCTGCATATCAGATATTTACATTATGATTTGTAACAGCAGCAACATCACAGTTATGAAGTAGCAACGAAAATAACTTTATGGTTGGGTCACAACATGAGGACCTGTATTTAAAGGGCCAGAAGGTTGAGAACCACTGATCTAGGAGGCCCTATAGCTTGGACTTTGGGGTGGGGTCCCGGTACCAGACCACTCACCAAACTCTAGGGAACTTTCTTACTTTGAAGTTACATCCATTAGCTGGCCAGGTCACCTGTCACACTGGCCACCCTTTCACCTTTATCCCTTCCTCACCTGGATTCAGCTGCCTGCTTGTCTCATGTGAAAAGGAAGCCCCTCACAGGTAACTGAACGTTTCCCTTCCCTGACTCGGGCCCTTTAACCTTAAACTGTAGCCCCTGAGTTTCAACACACCCTACTTTTGAGAAATGCTTCTTTAAAAATCCCTCCACTGCCGGGACCCCACACCTGCCAGGTTCACTTTCGTTGGTGATTTTGTGGGACCAGAGCCATGGCCTCTTAACCACTTCAGGTGATTAGAAGCAGCCCGGAGCCCGTCTCCCCCTCCTCCCGGGGGGGGGGGGGGGCGCAGTGGGAGGGAGTTCCTTCTGTGCAGGTCTCACCAGGTTCCAGCAGCTCAGGGACACCTCCACGGGGGCCCTGTTTGCGACCTGGTGTGATTTATAGCCGCACTAAAACCTCTCACAACAGACAAATTAATACTCAGACGCCTTTTCAGCGCCTCCTTTGAGAACGAGGTTTTGACTTGGGGCCAAGGTGTGGGAGGCAAGGTGTTTCCCTCCAACTCCATTGGGTGGCAGCCTCTGGGATCACACCCAGCTCGGCCTCCAGGCCTGTGCGCTCCAAAATTCCTCCCTGCTTTGACTCCGTTTCTGTCTCTGTCTTTCTTTCTCGGTTTTGGTTTGTGTGACTTCATTGTTCCCTCAGAGGAGGAACACCATGGGAACACGGTCGGGGGTGGGGAGACGGTCCGAGGCCTGAGTGTTTGCACATCCTGGGTTTGAGCCAGGCTCGCTCTCCTCCCCGGAGGACCCCGCCAGCGACGCCCAGACACTTGTCCTTTGGTGGAAGTGTAATATTATGTTACTAAAGTTCCAGCGAAGTCCTCCAGGTTTATAATTAGAACCGAGGAGGGAACTCTCCCAGCCCTTGAGTGAAGAGAACACAAAACTTTGGAGTCTGGGCAGAGGACATTGCAGACGGGGCTGAGCAAGGAAGCTCTGAGGAAAAAAATACAAATTCACACGGGAAGGGCTAACTTTCAAAGATCACGGAAGGTGAAGAAGGGCTTCTATTTATTTTTTTAATATATTTTTATTGATTTCAGAGAGGGAAAAAGAGGGACAGAGAGATAGAAACATCAATGATGAGAGAGAAACACTGATCGGCTGCCTCCTGAACACCACACACTGGGGATCGAGCCCGAAACCCAAGCATGTGTCCTGACCAGGAATCAAACTGTGACCTCCTGGTTCATAGGTCAACACTCAATCACTGAGCTATGCCAGCCAGGCAAGAAATTAAGCATTTTAATTGAATACTTCATCAAGAATCTAGGTAAAAAACACATTGCTGTTGTGATTCCCCCTTGCCAAGTCGCAGGGTTAGCAAGAAGCCTGTTTCCTGCAGTTTTAATAGCAACAGACAAACAGAAGGCTTATAAGGCATTCTCCATAATGTCCCCTGGAGGCCCTGTGGTTCAGAAGTGGACATAAGGGAGTCACCTGTGACTGTCACAGGCTCACACGCCCAAGCGCAGTCCAGGGTCTTCTGATTCAATAAATCTGGGTGCTTCATAGAAATCGGGGTTTTAAATAAATGCCCTGGCAATCCTGTTGTCATGGATCTTGTGTTTGGAAGCTGGAACACCAAGAAGGTCAAGATTATCTGCTCCTGAACTTGGCTCTGCTGGTCCACCCTGAACCTCAGCTCCTCGTCTTCATGGCACTGGTCTCAGAAATGCCTCTTCTAATCTAAGGAGAGTGTCCCAGAATTGGGGTGTGTGTGTGTGTGGGGGGGAGCGCGGGGGTCAAGCCTTTGCACACATAGTTATTTGCTGTCATAATTTAGGAAAATGGCTAACACTAGAAGCCAAATGTCTTTCCAAAGGAGGATGATTAGGTGACCATGGTAACTGCTCCCACAGAATGCTCTGCAGATATTACAGATGGTGTTTGCTAAACTGTATTATTATAAGGGAAATGCTCATGATATGACAGAAAGCAAGATACCAATGATAACATGCTTATAACTAGGTGAAGGAGGAAAATCTGTGCCTAGGGAAATGGAAGGTTAAGACATACAACAAATGTTAGCTGAGGTTGTCTTTGGATGGGGGTCTTTGGATGCTTTTGTTTACATAATTCTTAAAATATTTTCTTTATTATTCATTATCACTTTTATGTTATATTACATATACACATGAATCTATATCTATGTAGAGATATAGGTATATCTTCATCTTAAAAACAAAGAATTATGCAGATTTGGTTATGAAACAGGAGCTGGTGCCACAGGGTGGTGGTCGAGGCCAACCTACCCCTTTCACTAGGAGTAAGTGGGTGCATGACTCAGTGGTGTGTGTCTGCAGGTCACATAGAAGCAATGATGTCCTTGACCAGGAAAGAGGTATGTTCATGTCACTGTCCTGTGATGAGGCTCTCCCCCTGAAGAGATAGGCAGAGGACATTTCTGAGCACAGCGGACGTTGGTGTGGGACCCTTGAGGTCTACGTCGCTGAGGTGGTTCTAGCTCCAAGGAATACCTTGGACAGAGATGCAGTGGGTGGGCTCCTTCTACCAAGCAGAACTGCCCCTGTCCCGCTCAGAAAGCCACCCCGTCACCGCAGGACACCGACGTCCCCGAAGGGCCCCACACCTAGTCGGATAACAGACCCTGGAGCTTCCCAGCTAAACGAGAGTGACCCTTGCCTCTTAGGATAGGGACAGAGAAGAGCTTGTAGGCCAATTCTGGTTGCTTGGAGTCCTGTGTTGGAAAAAAATTGTAAGTCTGGGGATTAAAGAACAAACCAAACCAACAACCAAACCCCTCACATCAATGCACTGTCATTGCCCAAGTTGGTGCCCGCTGTGGGCTCTGTGCCTGAGGGCACTCCTCCCTGAGCTGGGCCTGGGTCTCAGGGGGCTCTGCCTGCCCTGAGTGACGAGATGGAGGGGCTCCCTGAAAAACCCAGCTTTCCTCTCAGGCTTACCTGGCCTCAGTAGCATCCCAGGCAGAGCTTCCTGCTTTCCCAGTCAGTGCCCCTGCCCTTCTTAACACGACCACTAAGGCTGCACTGTCCTCCTTGAGCCAAATCACCGTCAACCCCACTCCTACGCCTTGGACTGCAGGAGTGCCTTTTGACCAGCTTCCATTATTCCTTCAGAATACAGAACACGGCAGAACGAAATCTTTTAACAAAATAATGCTGCTGAGCCTTCAGACTACCTTACTGACTTATTTAGCTACTTATTCAAAACCAGTGCTGTCCAGTATAGGGGCCACTTGCTACACATGGCTATTTAAGTTAATTACAATTAGATATAATGTAAAATTTAGTTCCTTAGTTGAACTAGTCATATGTCAAGTACTTAAAAAGGGCAAGTAGACATTGCACAGGGAAATTCCCATCATTGCAGAAAGTTCTAAAAGTTTTGTTGTTACAATTTCCTCTATCTATCATCTATCTATCTATCCATCTATTTATCTATCTATCTATCACTAGTTTCCCAACCTATTAAGGGCAAACCGAGTGATGATAAGAAATGACCTGATCTAGCCGAAACCGGTCTGGCTCAGTGGATAGAGCATCGGCCTGAGGACTGAAAGGTTCCAGGTTCGATTCCGGTCAAGGGCATGTACCTTGGTTGCAGGCACATCCCCAGTAGGAGATGTGCAGGAGGCAGCTGATCGATGTTTCTCTCTCATCGATGTTTCTAACTCTCTATCTCTCTCCCTTCCTCTCTGTAAAAAAATCAATAAAATATATTTTAAAAAAAGAAATGACCTGATGTAAAAGGAGACAGTCATTCATTTATTCAATCGCCAGACAAATGGTTATTGAGTGACCACATGTGGTGGACACTGGTCAAGGTGCTTAAGCTACATTATTAAACAAGAGATACAAAATCTCCGCACTGAACTGTGCTACACACCACTTTGGGGATATTTAATGCAGCAGCCTTATTTCCTTCACTATTTCCCGAATTGGTCCATCAGTTAACAATCCAATTCATTAACAGATGTTTATCTTGAATCATCAAGAATAATTAATATACTTCAAAAAGGCAACAAGTATATACATTTTAGACAGGTTATTGTTTAAGTAGCTAAAGAAGCTAGTTTCAATGATTTGAAAAAATCTGGGATTGTTTACTCTTTTATTTCCCTAAGTTTGGATAACTGTCATTTTATGTGTTAAGGGTCAAAAAGCCCCACACCTGTGATTTCATGAGCTCTTTTTTTGCAGAGGAGTTTATACTGACCTTTCTTTCTATGCCTCTTCATGCTGATATAATTTGCTTTCCAGTTCTGTCCCTTGATACTATGTGACTCTGGATTAGTCATTTGAACTTTTCTATGTCTCAGTCAGAAGGAGAAAAAGAAACAGAACTAACACAGACATAACCGTGGGTGGCATAAATTTTATCAACAAAGTGCCTGAGAATTAGTACAAAGGTTCTGAGAGCGCTTTCTGATGCAAGCCAGGACCACGTGACATTTATACATCCTTATTCTCTCTCTCTCTCTCTCTCTCTCTCTCTCTCTCTCTCTCTCTCTCTCTCTCTCTCTCTCTTTCTTTCCTGTCCTCCACTCAATACCCACAATGAATTCTCTTCTTACCCCTCATGACTGGTGAAAAACAGAAGCCAAGCCATAATAAGCTTAAATATTTCCTCAGAGAAAGAATTCAATTCTGGTAATAAAAAAATTGTGTCAAAACAGGTGAGGAAGAAATTAAGGTTTCTGAAGCGCACTCCAGGGCTTGGAATGCATAATTCTTCCAGGTGGTAGAAGGAAAGGGAAAGGTGTGAAGGAAAGGGAAACATATATCTGAACCACTTTTAAAAAGTATATGTCAGAATCAGGGCAGAAACTCCTAAGTTAAAAATGATGTCAAAGACAGAGTCCAGGATCACCGACGGATGGGAGACAGGGCGATGTATTGGAGCAGAGAACTCTCCATCGTTTGGAGCCAGACAAACCTCAGCCAGACTCCAGCTCCAACATTTGTTAGCTGTGACACCCGCCCCCCCCCCTCCCCCCGACCATTCAGGGCTGTTACAAGTGTTCAGTTGTGTGAAGCACCTGCATACAGTAGGTACTTATATTAAGGTAACACTAGGTGTTTAACAGTTAAATGCCAATTTCCAGGGACTTGATAGTTTATTTCTTGCCCATGGAATAGAGTCAATGGAGAAAGGAGAAGGCTTTCCTCCATGTGGTCATTCAGAGATTCAGACTTTCATCCCCTGACTTCCTTAAAGACCTCTGCTTCCAGGCGGCAAAGGAAAATGAGAGAGTGAAGAAAAGCCCTGGCCTTAGAGGTGAGACTCATCCACGTCCATTCACATTATTTTGATGAGAACCAGTCACATGGTCTCACCGTGGTGCAAGGACGTTCGGGAAATGTAGTCCCAGCTTAGCTGCCACCTCTTAGCAATAGCTCCACACTGTGGAAGGGGTGCCACAGGCTTTGACCAACAGCTAGCCATTTTGACACAATGCTCAATCAATGGTAGCCCTTTCTACGTTATTTGGCATAACACACAGTCAAATGACAAGTGATTTTTGTTGTATAAGAAAACTGAAGTCTGCTGTAAAATGCTGAAGGATAAGGCAGAACATTGAAAACCCAGATAATAAAACTATACAAGTAAAGTAAAGATTCAATAGTATTTTGGACTATGTTTTATTTGCTCATATTGGAAACCAAACAGTATAATGTTTTTATTAATCCAGCAAGCAAATATTTGTTATACTGATTATATGCAAGACACTGGGCTCGGCATTGGGTGTGGACTGGGAAGAGGATACAAAGATGAGTAAGACTTGGACTTGCCTTCAAAGAGTTTAGATTCTGGTAGGGGAGGGAAGATTTGCACAGCCTCGAAGAACCATAGCGACAGTGTGGGCAGTGCCCTGAGAAGTACAGGGTGCTATGGGATTTGAGAAGGGGTGGGATGGTTTCCATCCTGCATGATTCAGCAGCATGAGAACACACAAGACACTCAGAGTATGTCTGTCCTTGTCCACTTGCCCCTTGATACCACCTCTACTTGCTCCACAAGAGCTCCCAATTTTTCTCTCAGATATCCTATCTGCTTCATTCCTGCTCTCCACAGGTCAGAGTCCTGTTCTGCTTTGGATCCTTGACTTGTCTCTCCTCCCTGACAGAGCCTGGGTCTCCAGACCCCAGTGCCTGCACTGGGTCTCTTCTCATGGCAGTTCTTGAGAGCTCTGCTCCAGTGGGCTGTATCTCCCAGGTGAGGCCTGGTGTCCCAGACACCACTCAACCACCTCAGCTCTTTCTTATCTTCACATTAGGGGGTTAAAATTGCATTTGAAGCAGGCCTTGCAGAATGCACACATTTTGCCCTAGCCAATTTGGCACAGTGGATAGAGCATCAGCCTGCAGACTGAAGGGTCCCAGGTTCGATTCCAGTCGAGTGCACGAACCTCGGTTGCAGGCTTGATCTCGGCCTTGGTCTAGGTGAGTGCAAGAGGCAACCAATCAATGTTTTACTCTCACATTGACGTTTCTCTCTCTTTCTGTCTCTTCCCCTCTCTTCCCCTCTCTCTAAAAATCAACGAAAAAATATCCTCGGGTGAGGATTAACAACAACAACAAGAACAACAAAAGAATGCATAGAATTTTGTTAAGTAGAGATGAGGCTTTCATCTCCATAATGCTTGACTCAAGACTACTTTCTCAATTTAACTACAATATTTTCAGTTCCATCTATGGTTTTGGAAGGGCTGCTGTTTGTCGGGCATTGTGTTGATTGCCAAGGACACTGAGATAAGTAGGATACAGAAACTCCTGTGATGTAGGTAGGGCCGTTGGTATCATACCCATTTTATGGATCAGGCAGATTGAGGCTTGGAGAAGTCATCACCTTTCCTATGGTTAATCATACAGTAAGTGGAATAGATGGAATTCCTCTCCAGTTTTCTTTTGCCCTAGCCCAGGGCTCTTTTGCCACATCAGAAAATACCATGGGGTCCAAATAAAGGAACTGAATTTTACCAAATTGACGTCCATTCAATAAGATACAATCTCTTGTAAGACTATGTGCAATGTAATAGGGCACTCTTGAAGATTAGACTGTAAAACTGTCAGTAGTCAAAGGAATAAAATTCTCAAATACTATTTGCTACATAAACAAAAGACTGCATTAATGAATTAATGGGTGCATGGAGCCCTGACAGTTCCTCTAATCAGAGGGGGCAGGCAAGTCCACGCCTTGTCTGTTTATTCAGAAGCAGGTGTGAACCCAGGGGTAGGGGATAAAAGGTCCTCGCCCTTTGCTTTTGTGACCTTCCTCTGTCTCTGGAGGCAACATCTGAAACACCTGGTGAAAGTGTGCCTTGCTCAGTTTAGCTGAAACTGACATTTGATTTCAGTTCTAATATTACTCCTTCCTCTTGGGGCGGGGTGGCTGGAGGGAGGAGGCCTCCTTGTGAGACTGAAGCAGAAGGTTTCACTGCTGAGTGAAGAGGGATTTAAGAGGGAAGTAGATTCGAAAGCAGACTGGTTGGGTGGAGCCGAAGGAATCGGCTGTCCCGAGTACAAGGGGCTGCTTTGAAAACGACAGAGCTGTGAGGCTAGTGGGGGCGATGGAGAAGTAGGCTCCGTGCAGGGCGTGGGGATTGGCGAGGAATCATGCTTTGGGTATTTACTGTAAGATAACTACCAGGCCTTAAGCATGAGCAACATGTTTGGAGTAACTAATAGCAAAGCATAGCAGCCATGGGTTAGGGGGAGAATTCAGAGAGATGGTGTCGGAAATGCAAACATGACCAAGCTCACTGCCCACCCCCCCCCAGGGCCCAGGACCTGTCCAACTCATGGAAACAGCCCCTGCCTGGTTTAAAAAACTGCTGTGTTTTTCTCTTTGGGATCAAGCTGCACCCCTTTCGCCCCTGGAGGTTGTGACCAGTAGGTATGAAAGAACCTCTCTCAGTTCTAACCAGGAGCACTGCTTTTCTTAAACGCCCTATATTTTGAAAGGTAACAAAATCTGTATTTGAGATTAGAAAAATAAATGAGCAGGGAAACAGTTCGACAGAAAGAAGCTAACATGGCCAATGGGAGTGGCTTTCTGACTCTGAAGGGCCTTCCATACTCACGTCATCTTTACCTGGAATGAATGACTGATACCTAAGGAAACCCACTTTTCGGCCGACGAAAGAATTGCGAAATGGAAACAGGCCACCTGTTTTAGATCAGGCTTTGGGGGCCGTGCTGTGAACCCAGGAGGTCCAGAGGCCTGCATTTCTTTGGTCTCTTCTCTCCCACCCGACCAGAGTGGTGCAGGCGCAGCCCTGACAGAAGCAGGTGGCGAGGAAGGTGTTGGATAACGCGTGCATCCCTGGGGATTAACCTAAGGATGAAATGAGAACAGCAACTCGCAGAGCGCCTGATTGTTGAGATCCTTGTAAGTGTCAGGCAGTGGGGCCCAGCCGTGAACAAATAGAAACCCCTGCCTTCACGGGGCTTCCTGTTTCAATGGTGTGAGGCAGATGATGAGTAACAGCGATAGGTAGCGTGTTCGACAGTGGTCCATGATGGAGAACAATGCTGCAAGGAAAGGGCTGGAGGAGCGTGGGACTGCCGTCAGGGAAGGCGATACTTATTTATTATTTATTTTATCTTTTTTAGGGAAGGCGATTTTATTTATTATTTATTTAATCTTTTTAGGGAAGGTGATATTTATTTATTATTTATTTAATCTTTTTAGGGTAGGCGATATTTATTTATTATTTATTTTATTTTATTTATTGTATTTATTTATTTTTATTTTTATTTTTTTACGGAAGGTAACATCTAAAGCAGATGCTGGAGCGAGCTCTGTGGCTATCTGGGGGAAGAGGGGTCCATGCGGAGGGAACAGCGGGCTGACAGGCCCGGAGGTTCATGCCTGGTGTGTTCTAGAAGCTGTAAGGAGCCCATGTGGCTGGCTGAGTGAGAGGGGCAGAAGCCGGTAGGAGGACAAGTCAGTGAGGAGCCAATCCTCCAGGCCTCTAGGCCGCGCCTAGAATGTGGGCTTTTATGATAATTGAGGAGGATCCTCTGGAGGCAAACAGAGCGGGATGGGATCTGAATTAAGGGAAGTGGAATCACCCTGGACTTAGGTTGTAAGGTGAGAACAGTGAGCTGGTGCCCCTTGTCAGCTTATGAAGACACGATGTGGGGAGAGGACGGCAGAGTGGCCCCGGCTTTCCTGTAACCTGTGTGCTCACATTTGCTCCACCAGCTGCTCATACATTGGCTCTGATGGAATTCCGGAGTCAGCTAGGACACGTGCCTGGGGCCTTAGGTCTGAAACAGATCAGCGAGTGTCTGCATTGTAATTAATTGCCTGGTGAGGGGAACAGCATGTCTTGAGTGTCTCATTTTCCTATGCTGGTATGTCAGGTGCTGAAGCAGACTCTGGGGTACCGTCGTGAACAATGACGGGTTCCTGCTTCGCAGATGTCTGTCGATCCAAACCTCCTCCTTTGGGCGGAAGGTAAGATGACATTAAACACAAGTGTGCAAATAACTACCCCATGTTAACGGTGATGAGTGAAGCTGAAGATGTGTGCGAGGGGTTCTTGAATGTGCTTCGGAGCGTGGCTTGGTGACCACAAGAAGCTTCTCTGAGGGAGGGACATTTACGTTGAGGCACAAAGATGGGGAAGAAGGTGGCCTGGTGGAAAGCAAGGTGGGCCAGTGCGCTCAGGGAAAAAAGGGCAACACATGCAAGGCCCTGGGGCAGGAAGGAGGAAGTGCAGGCCTGGTGCCTGGAGAGCAGACAGCAGGGGTGAAGGGTGAGATGAGCCTAGAGAAGTGGGCAAGGCCCTAGCTGGTTGGGTTCAGTGAATAGAGCATTGGACTACGGACTGGAGGGTCCAAGATTCAATTCCAGTCAAGGGCATATGCCCAGGTTGCGGGCTCATCCCCAGTAGGGGACATGCGGGAGGCAGCCGATCAATGATTCTCTCTCATCATTCATGTTTCTATCTCTCTCTCTCCCCACTTCCTCTATGAAATTAATAAAAATATTTTTTTTAAAAAAAGAAGTGTGCAAGTCTGGTCAGGTGGGACCTTCTGGCACGTGAGGATCGAGGTGTTTCTTCTGAGTTCAATGGGCAGTGCTAATGGGTGTTTACCAAGAGAGAGAACTCACCAGGCTTGCATCAATCGCGCTGGCTGAGTGTGGAGGGTGGCCTGTTAGGGGACCAGAGTGGACTCATAGCCTGTTAGGAAGCCCCTGCAGCATCCAGCTGGTCAAACTGCTGCACAGGGACAATTGAGGTGCAACAGGAGGGTCCCCCCAAGAATCACTCCCATTCACTGGCCTAAAAGCCCTCTGGGTTCTTACCCCTCATCTGGCTTTTAGCTTTGCTAAGGCCTCCATTTCTATTCATCCCTATGGGCACTAACGCTGTTCGACTCAGCCTGGCTCGGGATCCTAATTCTGCCCCTTTCTGTTTGTGGCTGGGACAAGTCTCTGACCATAATGCCTTACTCTGAAAATGGGCAAAATTGCACTTGGGAGAATGAAATGAAATAATAACAATTTTAAGGCTCTGTCCTGATGCCTGTATAGGTAGGTACCTCCACAAGTGCCAGTTTTAGGCTATCTAAATGAATCATTTTCTAATGAGAACTAGTTTCTTGAAATCAGGTTTCTTTCTGTTCCACAAAGAGCACAAGAGAGAGAGAAAGAGAGAGAGAGAGAGAGAGAGAGAGAGAGAGAGAGAGAGAGAGAGAGAGAAAGAAACATGATGGTGAGAGATATAGGAGACCATGACCTTCACCTTGGGCCTCAACAGCCCCCTGGGGCTCTGAGAACTGGAAATATGGACAATATCAAGGGGTCTGAACGAAAGGAGCTGAACAATGTGAGATCTAACTATTGGAAGATTAAAGTAGTTTCTCCTCCTGTATAAACTCATTTCCAAGGTTAATGAGCACATTTAAAAAGAAACAAACACCGTCAACATGTTGCTGACCCGAAGCTGGGTGCTATCTCCCGGTGACAGGAGCGGCCCCGTGTCTGTTTCTTCCACAGACGTCCTGACTTGGGTCCTCATTTAGAAACCAAAGGGGAAAACTCTGGTTTTTCAGTTTCTCTGGGTGTTTTCACTGTTCCTCCAAAGCGTCAAGATTTAATTGTGTATCATCAGCTCCTAAATCCCATTATCTTGAAAGCTTCTATCCAAACCCCTACCACTTAAACATTAAAATTTTAAAACCTGTTTTAAAAAATGATGAGGCTCAAGTAATTGACCTCATAAAGTTACAGAGGATGGAAATGTGGCTCAGAGAGGACTAAAAAAGAGACAGAACATATACACACGTGGATATGTCCAAACTTGTAATGTCCTCCCCGATCCACGGGGACCTGGAACCCACCTAAATCCTTGGCTTCTGCTGTTGAACATACGACATGAGGCGGGGGCAACGCGTGGCCCACCACGCCCCTGGTAACATGCCCCTGTGCCAAATAGTCCACCTGGATGTCCCATCACCCCAGAAAACCATGCCATTGTCAGAATTCTGGAAATACAGTAAATACACCAGGCAAATTGTGAAATATGAGTCACGGTTCCATTTCTTTTGCAATTTTGAAAATAGCAAAATTTTTATCAAGATAGAAACTGAAAACTCTGAGTGTCACCTCCTGGGGAGCCCTGACACTCTCACGTCAGACTTGTTCTCACCCACCCCCACAGCTCCAGTCACGCTATGCCTCCCAGGGAGTTACCCTGCTGTTCAGCGCTCAGCACCCAGACAGCTGCCTGCCCGGAGGCCTTTCAAATGGCCTCACAGGCACCTTGCTGCGGCCTGATCTCCAGCTCACATGCAGACATGCAGGCAGGCAGCTTGTTGTCCTGGGGTGTTGTTTCTCCCGTCACCCTCCCCTCCTACTCTTCAGACTCTGGAGACCAGCCCTTCCTCTCCCCAGGTCCGCCCTGGCCAGCATCCCTGCCCTGCAGCTGGGATCTTACCTGTTCTAAGTCTTATTTTTCTCAAGTACCTGGTATTTGAAAACCGATTCCTACAACTGCACAAATTCATTACTCCCAGGAGGAAGGAAATGTTATCTTAAAGTGACCCTTAATAGACAGTGTCTTAACCCTGTGACTTTAGAATCTTATGCTTCCAGGGATGTGCCTGAGGGTCTTCCTCTGGAGCCTGGAATCCATTGCCTTCTCCCGGGGCTAAGACCAGGGCACACTGTGTTTATATGCCTTCAACCTTGGGGCCACCCAGAGGGGTCAGTAAGAGGATGGGCTCCCAAGCCAGACCACCCAGGTTTGACTCCTCCCCCGCCCCCCCCCCCCCGCCCCCGCCAGCTCTACCATCTACCAGCTGTGTGATGGCGGGCAGGCCATTTAAGCTCTCTGTGCCTCAGCTGTGTCACCTGTAAAACATTAGCAATAACAGTACCTGTATCTGACAGGGTTGTGTTGGACTAAGTGAGTTACAACATCTGGCACATAGGAAACACTAGGTGAGAATCTGCTATTATGGTTTATGTGGGGCAGTCTGCAAGATGCCACTCGAGAGACATTTTCCACTGTTTAAGAAAAAGGTAAAACAAACAGACATAGCCCCACACTCCCACTACCTTCACTCATATATGGATAACTAATTGGAATTCTGCCACCGAGGTTTTTGGTGCCTCTCAAATCCTACCTAAGTGATGGGCTGAGCTGGCTTCAGGTCTGCCCTTGGACTCCATCAACCAGCTCACGGGGAGCATTTCCATTCTCGGTTGCTGACTTGGGGAGAGGGCTTAAGTGCCATGTCTGGGGCATTTATTCATTCCATTATTCTATGAGGTGTGTTTTTTTTTTAAGTTGCTATTATTAAGCTAATAACACTATCAGGCTCTTTATGATACGTGCCAAGCAGGAGACCATTGGCTCACAGTGTGACAGCGTCCATGGGAAGACGTGTTGCCTGATTTTCTAGGAGAAAGGTCGGACACTATTATCAGAGTTTGCCATGGTGTGTACGTCATTAGAGAGCTTTGGAACCTGACATGTGGCTTCTGTGTTTGAAGGTCAAGGACATAACCTTTGTAGGACGCCTGCAGGTCTTTTCCACCTCCGGCATCTGAAGTCTGTTCTTTCAAGTTCAGCACAAATTATGCTACATTATGCTACGGCTGTGCGTTGTGAAACTCGGAGAAATCGTGGGTGTGGGGGAAGAATGTTGGCTTTGGAATTAGGCTCCCCACCCACTGGCTGCCACGCCCACTCAGCGGCTGCCACCTCTGTGTCTTTGTACCTGATCTCTGTGACCTTTGCTGGCCTTAGATGCTCTTACCAGCACCTGCCTCCTCCTCCATGTCCCCAGGAGCCCTCCTGTGCCCCAGGCAGGTTGACTCTCCTATCTCAGGACCTTGGCCTCCAGGTTGTAGACAGAATTGTTCATCCTTGATTGTCTCCCCCCCCCCCCCCCCCCGTGGCCTCCACAGCGCCCTGGTTGTGCCCTGCACGGCACTGGTCACCCTGTGTTGTCCGTCTCCCCTGCATCTTTGTGAGGTCTTTAAAAGCTTTAAAGTCCAGTGTATTCTTCATTCTCCAAGGTCTGGCACAGAGCTTAGCATGTAGTAGGTGCTTAATACAAGTGTGTGAAATGAATGAATAAACCAGCCCACTGTTCAGTTAGGGGTGGCCACATGTTAATGATCACTTGAGACAATGTGTCATAAGATAATTTCTTACCAAACTGGAAAACAATGCTTTTTTTTCATTCTTTTAAAATTTTTTTAATTTGTGTGGGCTCAGGTTCTTATCACATGATAATGTCACTCTCACTTGCAGAAGCAGCTGGCCTGGGATTAGAACCCTCCAGAAGTGTGCTGTCCCTGGGTTGCACAGGAAGCACCTCATGGACCATGGCCAAGGGACGAGGATGGGGTCTGAAGCACACGCCACTTAACACCATCAGGGTCACACCTGCCCAGCGCACGGCTGTTGGCACAATAACGCCCCAAATTCCACTATGATGCTCCAGTGGGGTCCGAATTGAAGGGTTATCGTTTTACAGTGAGGGCTAGAATGAGGTGGAGGTGTGGTGTTTTCAGAGTTTATTGCCCTGGGATCTGAGAAATATTTGTTTTTTGGTTAATTGGCACTGTGCCATTTATACTGCCTATGTGGCTTCCTCTGTAGAATTCCAAACACAAGAGGGCTGTTGGGTAGACCGGGAAGCACATGTTAGGAAGCACCCATCCAACTCCCCCGTGACATTTCTGTGTGGGTCGGTCTGAAGTCACACAGGCCTCAGAATGTCAATCCTAAAGAAATCCCCTCAGCCTGTGCAAGAGAGCTTTCTCGTGCGTCCGTGTCTCTACATGCGGAACACTGACGTGTCATTTCATTCAGAGAATAAAGGTAGCGGCTCACATCTAGTGAACACTCACTACACGCCAGGCAGAGTGCTGAGCACCTTCACACAGATCATTTCATCGATTCCTCGCAGTGATCTATAATAATAAAAGTATAATATGCTAATTAGACTGGACAGTCTAAAGACCTTCCGGATGAAGCTGGGGCTCAGCCCAGGGCAAGCCACCGTGGCTGCGAGGGCCGAGCCCCTTGCACGAATTTCATGCATTGGGCCTCTAGTAAATCCACAAAAGATGAGAAAATGAAAGTGCAGCACTTCCAGGTGACTTGTTTCAGGTTATCCAAGTAGAGGTCATGGGGCTGGGACCTGAAGCCGTGTCTGGCCCCAAAGCCTGGAGGCCCCTTCCTCTCACCCCAGGCTCTTCTGGTGAACCCAGGGCCCTTACTTCTGTCTATACCGTGCCTGCATTCTCCCGGCAGTCTGGTGCCTTAGAAAATATTGTGGGAGTCCTTACTCCAGTAGACCAGCAGATCCACCTTATTTGCTCAGGAATCTCCCCATTTCTTGCTCCTCTGTCTATTCAGCTTGGAGACCAACTGCCAGGGATGAAATCTCCCTCTGCCCACAACGCATGTTCTCTTAGAGTGCTTGCAGACACCCGCCCAGCTGCCCTGCACAGCTTCAGGTGCCAGGACGGGTGCCTCTGGTTCAAAGAGAAGGTGTCACTACCGAGGTCAAGGCTTCAGCACCCCTCCCCCTCTCCTTCCTGCTGGAAAGCCTGGGGCATTGGAGATGCTGGTGTGGCTGGATCCAGGCACCTTCTGAGCTTTAACCCTTAAATGGGACCTTTACAAGGAAAAGAGCCTTTCTGTGAAAATCTCACTGGGAACTTACAAATAACGTGTGCCCTGCTGCCCCTCCACCCCCACCGCCCTGCCACCCCGCGGTGGGTGCTCACACAGAGTCAGGGGCTTTCTTGAGAGTCTTTACTCTCATCTTTACCTCTGAAGACCTGAAGGGAGAAATCACAGGAGCTGGAAATTCCAACCAGCCTTTTGCTTTCAGTTGTGCCCAGGCCTGGTGAGTCTTGTTCTGAGAAGATGGTGAGAGATTGTGGATGGCCTGCCAATCAACCTTTATCTGAGGAGGAGGTTGACGTCCCCTTGTCAACGTGGGAAGTTAAATGAGGCCTTTAGGAAAAAGTGAATGGTGAATGCCATTTTATTTCCTTAAGAGCATTCTTTATCGAAAGAGGCACACTGCCAGGGTCTTAAGCAACCTCGGCAGACAAGGAACAATTCTCTGAGGAAGGGGTGGAGGGCAGAGAGGGGAAAACCCATCCGGGACATCAGTGCATTTTAAGCTTTAAAACCCCGTTGTTCATCTTGCCAAGTTCCAACTCTTGACAGCTGCTAAGTAAGGCACCTGGGAAAATGAGCTTCGATTTTATAATTTGGACATGGGAAGGGAAAACTCATCAGGGCTAACGGCACAGAAAGAGCACGGGGCTTTCCTGGGCCTGCCCCGGAGCTTCTGGCTGTGACTCACTAAGCTTGGTGTGTGGAGAGATTTGGGGTCCTGCGAGGACGAAGGAGACACATTTCCTGCCCTCTGCATCTGGGCACTCACAGCCACAGGATCAAGTCAGGAACTGGCCTGTGAGGAACGGCCTCTATGCAATGTCCCCCTCTACTGGATTCCTGCGTGGAAAACAGTACCCTACAGGCCCTCTGCTGCCTTAGAATCTCTTCAGAGGTTTTTCTCTACATTCAAGCATATGTCGGTGTTGGCCAAGGCGACTGCCTCTGCCCTCTCCACGGCTCCCTTGATTAAGATGAAAATCCCTCCAAATGCACTCTCACCCAAGAAAGATAAGACAGTTCCCCGAGAGAGATGAGTGAAAGGATGACGGGTGGCATGGAATTTTAAGACTTGAGAAGACAGAGTTGTTTCTCTAGTGGGGGATTGAGGACCAGAGAGGGGGAGCTACTTGCTGAAGACACACAGCTTGTAACAGGCAACGGGGGGGGGGGCGCTAAAACCCCCTTCTCCTGACTCCCACTTTGATGCTATTCCTTCGATGACAGAGTGACTTGTGAATACTGCATTCAGGGTGGCTGAGTCTTGAGAGAGGCTTCTGGTCATGGAAACCATAAGGCCAGTCTCAGAAGGAAGTGGTCCTTTAGGCTGTTTCTCTCTGGGATCCCCAGGTCCTTAGGGTTTGGGGTCCCATAGACCCTAAGTCCAGACCAAATGCAGGGTCCAGACACCTCCCTGTTAGAGTCACTACTTCCGGAGCAGTGCTGCTCAGTAGGACTCTCTTCAGTGATGAAAATGCCTATGTCCGCACTGCCCATTGTGGGTACCGCTAGCCACGTGGGTCTACTGAGCACTTGGAACATGGCTAGTCTGAACCTGAATTATAAATTTTATTTGATTTTAATTAATTTTAAATTAAGTATCCACATCTATCCTGCCTGATGCACAGCACAATTCTGGAAGGATCTGTTGACATGTGTCCATCACTTGGCCAACCTTACTAGGTGTCACCCGGAAATTAGCAGGGCTGTGTGGAGAAGGTGGGACCCAGGATGTGGCAGAGCAACTTGACCAAACAGCACTGGGAGGGAAATGCCGGGCAGTCACCTGTAATCTCGCTTCTGCCCCATTTGGGTTTGGGAGAAACCTAAATTCTGGGACTCTGTTTCTTAACCTGCAAAATGGGCGAGGTTGGTGGGTTTTATCCGTGTGGCCACTAAGTCTTTTATTATTTTCCTCCAATGGACTCCTTGGTTAGAAAAAGTTTGTGCTACAATAGCACTCATCAAGTAATCATGGCAGCCATTTTAAGTTACAAACTACTAGTCAGAAGTTTAAAAAAAAAGTATTTGTTTTGAATTCAGACAAGAAAGGAGAGAGAGACAGAAACATCAATGATGAGAGAGAACCATCAATCAGCTGCCTCCTGCCTCCTCCCATTGGGGATGGAGCCTGAAACCCAGGCACGTGCCCTGAGGGGGAATCAAACCATGGTTCATAGGTTGATGCTCAACCACTGAGCCACTGGGGCTGGGCCTAGTCAGAACTGTTGTCAGCACCAGCTAACCAGAGTGACCACATTGAATCAATACAGTTCCATCCAACAGAGGCCTGAGGCATGGTCAGCCTGTCTATTTTCACGTGAGGCATGTGCACGCTATGAATGGCTCTCCAAAATATTGAGACTTTCTCTAGTGCCCCCATTATTGCTTGCTAGGATGTTTTCGGGGGGCTTAGGATGACAATCCAGATGAAATGATGCCCTGTCCCACTGGCTCTCACAGTCCTGAGTCTAAGGAGGCTTTGACAAGGGGGACCAGATTATAGGGAGGGGGACAAGCTGGTGCAGTGCTTCTTGGGGGGACCTGAGCTTTGTTGGGGAAAATGCTGGAATGCAGCTGGGTTTCGCCTGCTTCCCTCTTTTCTGTAGGACCCTGTTTATCCAGACCTGCCCCCAGCTACCACAACAGGCCTTGCCTCCCCTCAGGCACTGCCTCCACCAGCAGGAGCAGAGGATGAGGCAAAAGGCCATTTGCTTCCCACAGTGCGACTCTCCAAGGCTCTAGAAGTGCCGCAGGGAGGGTGGTGGGAGGAAACCCAGAGCAATGAGGCAGAACCCAAGACACACACAGGAAGCTGCGAGGAAGCGCCTCTCCCCTCCGAGTGTTCTGAGAGTGGACCAGTTTCTTTGAAGGACGTACTTTCAGGTTGAGTTAACATGTGTGCGGCACCTCTGCGTGCACTCTGGTCTCACCTACCTCCCTGGGTCCTGGCAGTGGTCCTCTGTGAGGGAGAAGACATGAGTCTACCTCTACAGAGAAGGTGATGGGCCCGGGAAGCTCCAGGTTGTGGAGCTGGTAGATGGCAGCTCTGCATTCACTCCCAGGACAGCAAGGTTGTGAGCCTAAGCAGCAGGACAGAGGCCTCCAATCAGCAAACACAACCTGTTAGTCTGAGCGTTCTTACTCCTGTTACCTTGGGCCACTTCGGCAAGGAATCCCTCTGTAGCTCAGTACCAAGAACCCTCTCTCCTGGGTTCTCACACATTTGTCCTTCACCCTCTGCTGCCGGTTTATGTTTCCATTCTCCGAACACCTTTCTCAGGCTGGGTAACTTTGCTCTCCCAAGAATCCTGGCAGGTAGATGGAAAGCAACCTCTTTGTTCCCATTTTCCATCTGCATAAACGGAGGCCCAGGGAGTTACATGGCTTTACCAGTGATTTCAGGGTTGGATTGGCTAAATGAAATGGAACTTTTGGGGTTGGTATGTCTGCCTTTTTGACCTTCTCTGTTATCCATTCCTCAATATCAGTATCCTTCTGACACTTTTTTGTTGGTGGTGGTGATGAACCAGTGTTATTCACTCTGGTTTTGATAAAGCATCAGTGCTCCCTATCTCAGCAACTTTTGTAGAGCTGACAGAAGTTCCAAAATATCCACATGGTTCCAAGGTCTTCCAAGACGAGGATTCTCTCTGTGTGTAAGTGTGTCTGTGTGAGTGTCTGTGTTAACCTATTCTTTTAGGGACCTCAGGAAGGCCAGGTGCAAGCTTCCATATGCTGATTTGTCAAACCAGCTAATAAGCATGAAGGTGTTTTGAAAATCACAGCATCCTGACTTTGGTAACAAGAACCCATCTTGTCTGTTCAGGCTGGGCCTGTGCAGGCATGGTCCACAGGGCTGCTTGTATGTATGTACTTATTTTAAAAAAAATAAATATTAACTGAGCATCTACTATTTGCTAAACGTGTTATGCACTTTTGTAGTCATCATCTGTTTTAATAGGCTCATGTTTGATCTGGGTTTTGTTGGGGAGAGTATTTGAGCATCTGGAATAGGATTAAAATAATCATAGCCCTCTCTTTTCCCTTCTTAACTTTTCAGATTTTATTTCCCAGGAGATGGTGTGCAGTTGTTTGATTTTACGATTTATGATGATGGAGGATTTTTTTTTTTTTTTTTACATTAAATGCTTGCCAAGGAGGTGTGTTCTACTGAGGGCATACATCAGACTGGAATGAGAGTCTGCGGTGAGGGCAGCTTAACCAGGGGGAGGGGACTGCAACATTAATAAACTGAGATCATAGAATCACGGGGGTGGGGAGCCCAAGGCCTTTGTTGGAAAGATATTAATAGGGATCATGCTTACATTTTTAGCTGAAGAAACTATTTGATCTCCTGAGCATAGCTCTGATGTCTCCTATGATATGTATTAAATGTAAAACCCTTTCCCACTCAGAAAGTCATTTGTCAAATCAAGTGGCTAGATGTTTCTCTAAAGTCCTGGAGCCTTAGGAAGCAAGGTAGGCATGGCCGGTCCATCAGTGCTGACCTGAGCCGGCAATGTGGGTAATGGGCCCCGGGAGGAGGGCCTTCACGGCCAGGTCACGGTGTTGGCATACAGTCTGGTTTTGGTGGGAAACCGTGAGGGATGGG
The DNA here is from genome assembly GCF_963259705.1 of Myotis daubentonii. Lineage (NCBI taxonomy): Eukaryota > Metazoa > Chordata > Mammalia > Chiroptera > Vespertilionidae > Myotis > Myotis daubentonii. The sequence goes on along the minus strand of NC_081845.1, from coordinate 83,775,684 downwards.
GAAAAACAACCTGACATCAATAAAGTGCCAATTCTGTGCCTGGCACAGAGCGAGGCACTTTTAAATCTATTTTCTCAGCTAATGTCACCAATAGCCTCACCAACCCTGGCTCATGATGTTTTACTGCCCTTTGGGCCCACTCTAACCCAGGGCCAAAGACAGCAAATGGACCATTATCACTGTCATTTTGGCAGGGGAGGAGGGTGATTCTAAAAGGTATTCTGGTCAACACTATCTCCCCGATTGGATTAAAATTCCAAATCACTGATTTACTTGTGAGTCAGATTTGAAGCGTGAGGCATGGACTCCAGGAGCCTCCTGTTAAAATGTCCCTAAAATTCCCTGCGAGGAAAGAGAAAAGTCCTCCTGGCACTGACACATGGAGATTTCTCAAGTTAATGAAAACTTGGGTGTTGGCTTCATTGCAAGGGATGGAGACCCAAAGTTTTACATCGTTTCACCTCCCTCCCTCAGCATCTAGGTGTCAGCCCAGGCCGTTTCCCCCGTGGAGCCTACGATGGGTGTGTGGTTCTCACAGGTGAAGTCCAGGCAGCAGCTGACATTGTATGCCAGCAATGAAGGGCTCGAGGAGACTGATATTTGGTAGAATGCTGGTCTGGCTGGAGCTGTTGCCTGTGTCTGGGATGGCCTGGCAGTCGGAGGAGAGGGGAAGGGAGGGGAAGGAAGAAGGGCATTGCTCACTTACCTAATTCCCACAACCAACTGGGCAGCCAAGTTCCTCAAAGGGAATTTTAAAAGCAGACAAGAATCAAGAAAGTAACCACCTCAGTTGGAACCTGCACGTTGGTGGTTCTTGCAGGGAAAGGCAAAAGGTGAACAGTAATCTGATAAAAGTGATCCCGCACACGGGTTGAGGTTAAGCGTCTCGGCCAAGATTTCTCAAGAATTTCTTGGGCATTGTGTGAAGTGTTTCATATGAAATGCCTGATTTCCTCTTCAAAACTGCCTCACGAAGGTGTGATGAGCACCTACATTTTACAACTGAGCAAACCGGGTGCCGAGGATTTTAATCTAGCTCTGAGAATGAAGCAAGAAATATGACCAGTTATGTGTTCATGTTGACCATATGATCTGAACAGCCCAGTAGCTTAGGAGCTACATAAATATGTCTGCTATTGAAACCAGAGAAAAATGTATCTTGTGAAACACATGGACGATCTACTGTCATAAAGTAACGCTATTTTTAAACCATATTGTACCTGAATCTATGCAATACAGATGAGTGCTGGGTTGTCAAGATCCCCCTCCCCCATGTTACTGGCAATCCCTGGGGCTCTAGGAAGGAGGTGGCCCTCACGCCCACAGAAGGGAGCACTGGTGAGTGGAAGAAAATCTGTCCTCCCTGGAGGTGGCAGCTGACTTTTCCAGTGACAGAGCCACAGCTAGAGATGTGAACATCCTCAGTGGTGGCAGATTGTCATCCTGGGGGCAAATGGTTCCAGGTTTTTGCAAGCAGAGTCAGGTCCGGTGAATAAAGCCTTTAAAGTGACCTTCTGAAGGAGTTATGACAAGGCCGGTTTTCTGGCAGGATCCATAAATCAGTCCAACTCCTAGAAAGGAATTCCAAAGATATTTTGGCAGCAGCCTCAGGATAAATGTATATGGCTTCCCGAGATGACAGCTTTGGGGATAGTGTTCATTTGCCGAAATAAGCTCTGATGTATCCGTAATTAATCAGTTGTGTTATCTTGTGTGTCTTGATTTCATAAGTGAAATATAAGATCCTAAAGCTGGGGGCCAGAGTAGAGACATGGCTGAACTGTGCGGTGGAAGTATTACCTGATGTCATCCCTCCCCACCCCCGGTTCTCTCAGTCCTCCCCTGCAGCAAGCAGCTCCATTCTCTGATGCTCTGACCAAAATCCTTGGAATCCCCTCTCTTCTCTTCCTGTTGCCCTCCACGTCCACTCTATCAGGAGATCCTAATAGCTCTCCCTTTAAAATATGCCTGCAATAGGACTGCCTCTCACAGCCTCCATGGTTTCTACCCACTTCCCCCTCCCCTCACACCTGGCAAGTTACAGTAACCCTCTCACTGGACTCTCTGCCTCACCTTTGCCTGCCATAGTCTGGTCTCTTACCCAGCAGCCATTTAGAAAGCAGGTCACTTTTCTACTCAGAGCTTCCACTGAGTTTGGTGGTTGTCAGACTAATGATCCCCAAGATGTCCGTAGCCTAATGCCTACCACCGTGAATGTGTCATCTCAGGTGGCTAAAGGGACTTTGTAGATGTGATTAAGGGTATGGGTCTTGACCTGGGAAAAGTACCCTGGATCACCCAGGTGGGCCCAACCTATTCCCGTGAGTCTCTAAGAATAGAGAACCTGGCCACACTGTGATCAGAGCCGGAGAGCTGTGGGAATGGACGGATGGTCAGTTGTGGGAATGGACGGATGTGAGAAGGGCCTGACCCCCTGTTGCTGGCTTTGAAGCTGGAGAAAGAAGGCCACAAGCCAGACAGGGAAGTCAGACTCTGGAAGCTAAAACACATGAGGAAAGGGATTCTCCCTGGAAGCTCCAGAAAGTAACCCAGCCCCACTGACACCTTGAGCTCAGCCCAGCAAGATCCATGTGGACGTGTGACCTCCAGGACTGCAAGATGATGAATTGGTGTCATATTAAACCACCGTGTTTGTTTGTTCACAGCTTGTGTTCTAGCCGCAACGGGACCTACTGGAGTTTCTCAGCCCACTTAGGTAAAACCCTAAAGGCCGTGTGTGATCTCTGACTTTATCTCCTTCACTTCCCCTCAGCTGCTCACCCTGCTCGTCACACAGGCCTCCTTGCTCTTTCTCTGAACATCAAGGGGGATCTTACTTCAGATGGTCACACTTGCTGCTTCCTCAGCCTGAAGCGCTCCTCCCCAAAACCACTCAGCCCCCTCCCTCACCACGCAGATAACAAGGTATTAATCATCATGTACTATCAACAAGCCTCTTGCTATAATATACTGGTAGCTGCTAGTTTCAGATTGACATAAAATTAGCTCTCAACAACAAATTCCCCAAGCAGCTAATTAATTTTGGACACGTTCATTTTATTTTAGTTTTTAGACTATGATGAGACTATTTGTTTGCATCCAAAACCCAGGCATGGACAGCATCACCCCTCTCCCTACAAATTGCCTGGATGGTAACTTCTGCCTGCAGCACAGCTGCCCCCCTGGCTTGGTGGCCTTGGGCAAAAGCACTTTCCCCTCGGGGCCTTCATCTGCTCCTGTGTAAAGGGCGGCCAGATGCGATTCTCTGGACCCCTTCCACCATTAAGGTCTCCAGTGCCCGCTGGTTCTGTGTCTGTTGGGCAGGTTCGTGATGGTGAGCTGTGGGGAGGTTGGGCACCATTTCTCTGGGTGCCTTTGAGAGACAAATGCTCCTTTGTACTCTGACCTTGGACGCACTCCAGATTCCCGGAGCACAGGTGGGGTGTGGGTGTGTGTCAGCCAGTGTCATCACCGGGAAGATGGGGAGAAGGGGGTGGGTGGGGAGGAAACAAACAAGGCAGGGTGGCTCAGGGAAGGGGCAAGAAAGACAAACAGGTCAGGACACATAAAAGATCCTTCAAGTTTTGGAGAGAGAACATTGTGAATCTGACTGAAGGATGCTAATGGCATGCATATTGAAGGAGGTGGGTGGGTGAGTTGGGAAGCCAGTCAGGAGCATGGGTTTTTTAATTGACTTCTTCAGACAACAGTTCAGCAATCGAGTTACCCCTTGATACCAACAGAGGCTTGGTTCTTCCCAACAGGCACTCAGAAAGCAGGTCACTCTTCTGCTCAGTGCTCTCCACTGACTTTGGTGGTTGGCAAACTACTGGGCCCAAGATGCCCATGGCTTCATGCCTAAAGCCCATGAATGTGTCATGTCATGTGGCTAAGAGGACTTTGTAGATGTGATTAAGGATATGGGCCTTGATATGGGAAAAGTACCCCACATTATCCAGGGCCTCCTGGTGCAGATGGCACGCCAGATCCCGCGATGCCTGCCCCATCTCCCCTGGTCGAAGATGGCAGGCCCAGATCCTGTGCTGGGGTGGGCAGCAGCCCGGGATCGCGCTGCCCTCTCCCTCCCTCCCTGGGCTGCACACGGCAGGCCTGGATTCCACGCTGGGGTGGGCCAGCCGCCCGCCCACCAGGGCGGGGGGTGGCACAGTGGGAAATGCCTACAGTATGCAAATTTAACGGCCATCTTTGTTGGGTTAATTTGCATACTCTTCTGATTGGCTGATGAGCATAGCAAAGGTAAGATCAATTAGCATCTTTGTCTTTTATTAGTGTAGATGGCATAGTATTTGCTTATAACCTACACTCATTATCCCATATACTTTAAGTCATCTCCAGACTCCTTATAATACCTAACACAATGAAAACACTATGTAAATAGTTGTTGCACTGTCATGTTTGGGTGTAAACTTTCTGGGATGTTTTTGTTCAAATATTTTTGATGAGGTTGAATCTGCAAATGCAGAATCTGCAGACACAGAGGACTAACTGTGTTTAGTAAAGTTGAAGATACGAGTAAACTATTACCCAGCAATTCTACTCTTCTATGGACAGAATGTGACCCCCTCCCCAGTTCATATGTTGAAGCCCTAACCCCAGTGTGATGAAATTCAGAGATGAGGCCTTGGAGAGCTAATTAGGTTTAGATGAGGCCGTGCAAGTGAAGCCCTCATAATAGGTTTAGTGCCATGTAAGAGAGCTTGCTGACTTGCTGGCAGGTGAGGATACAGTGAGAAGGTGGCTTTTACAAGCCTGGAAGAGAGCTCTCACGGGTACCAACCATGTTGGCACTTTGATTTTGGATTTTTAGACTCCAGAACTGTGAGAAACAAATTTCTGTTGTTTCGCCTGCCCAGTCTAGAGTATTTTCTATGACAGCCTAAGCTAACTAAGACACATTTCTAGTATTTATGCTCTAGAGAAACTTTTGCCTATGTACACCAAGAGTATTTATAGCACCGTTGTTATAAGAAAAAGTAGGAACAAATTATATATCCACTATAGTAGAAGAAACTTAAAAAATGGTGATATAAAATCATATAGTGGAATGCTATACAGCAGTGAAAATGAATCTATTCCTCCAGTCTTGTCTATACAGGTAGATCTCCCAAGTTGCAGAAGAATACTGTGGTATGAACCTTAAAGAAAGTTCAGAAGTATGCACAATAAATCATTGTGCATACTTACGTAGTATATACATACATACTAAAACTTGAAAAAAAGAACAAGGTGAAAAAAAATGATAAAATCCAGGTGAGTAGTTACCCTGGAGAAGGGGGTGAAGGACGTGAGAACAGAGTGGGCACGTGGGTGGCTGGAAAAGCATTCAACATGTACAATGTTTGAGGCTGTGTGGTGGGGACATGGGTTTTGCTTGTTTTTCTTCACACATTCTATATAGTGTTATGTTTATTATTATGTATATGTATGAAATATTTCATCATTAGAAAAACAATTTAAGCAATGAAACAAAACATAATAAAAACATGGGTTTGGGAGACAGGCCAACCTGGGCTCCGCTCCAGGCTCTGCCGCTTTGTTAGCTTGGGGTCCAAGCAAGGCTCTTCCCTTTGTGACAAATGGCACCTCCTCATGGGCATCTGAGGGAAAACCCGGGGGAAATGAGAAGAGCTTGCACCCAGTAGGTGTTCAGCAGTGGGAATGATGATGATGAAGGTGACAAGAAGGCACATAAAAGCTCTTAAGATCCCTTCTCAAGATGATGCGAGGTGTTGTGAACATTTTCAACAGTAACAATGAACCTTCACGTGATGCTTCATAGTTTGCAAGCCCTCTCTTCCTTGCAGCTGATAGCTCTGAAGCAAGCCAGAGCAGATACGATTGTGGAGGCTCAGCGGACTAGAAGGATCGACTGAATCCCACCATCGAGGTGGGAGATGTTGAATGCAACGCCGAGTAGACCAGGAGTTAATACGACTGAGAGGATTTGAACGGCTTCCTGAACAAGCTGTGTTGGTGGACATATAGGGAGCCCTGCACCACACAATTGGGGCTTATGTGTTTTTTCCTGTGTAAATGTTCATAGAAATTGACCATACCTTAGGCAACAAGGAAAGGTTCCCAAATTAAAAAAGAAAAATATCAGGAACACATAGATCATGTTTCTGACTAAAACACAAGTTAGAAATTAACAACAAAAATATAATACACATTTGAAAACTTGAACATACTTTTAAATAACTTGGGGATCAAAATAAAATTACGTGAACTCGGGCAGAGAAGTTCTATTTTTAGTGCACTTATTCTTTTTTAATTGTTTATTTTTAAGCGACAGTTTGCACTCAATCATATTCTGTATCGGTTTCAGTTGTACAGCAACGCGGTCAGAAAGGTGTTAAAAGCCGTCAGTGGCTAGCTCTCTGCTAGGATTGGGCTTGTCTGGAGAACATGACCAGGAAGGGGTGCCCGTCCTGAGTTCTTGCCTCCAATGATTGTTCTTCTTCATCCAGTCTTCAAGGGACAGCCTATCTTCTTCAGACCAATGAAAACGTGTTTCCTGCTTGACCCCGCTCCTCCCCATCACTCCTTCTCCCAAGTAAAAATCTCCCAGCTGACGGTCAGGGGTGGAAGAGAACACACGTGTGTTGAAGGCTGGCTGTGTACCAGGTGCTGGGATTTGGGGCATATGGATGAATTAAACTCAGTCCTTGCCCACAGAGCTCACAATAGAAAGGGGGAAAGGAATATTATTATATCCATTGTATTCACACACACACATATATATGAAAGAATATAATATTCCTTTACATTCATCCATAATCACTGGCCCGTGTGATGAGTGTCTTTGTAGAGGTCTCCATAAAGCATCTTTGGGATGAAGAGAAAGGCAGGACGGAGAGTGCAGAGGGAGTGGGGTGGGATGTGCAAACACAGCACAATCAAGACAAAATTCCAGGTGGATCTCAAAGCGTGGGGAGGGGGAGGGGCAGAGGAAGGGCGGAGCAGTGTGGGAAAGAGAGGGGGAAAGAGCCTGGTTCCTCTGGGAAATGCTCAGGGTGCGGGGGAGGGAGGTGACAGGCTGCCATCCCCTTGCAGGGGCTAACGCTAAAACATTCGAGGCCTTGAATTCTAAGGGCTCTGAGTCGTATTCTGTAAGCGAAGGGGAATTAACAAAGGTTTTGAGTCAGGGAAGCGACAAGGATGATCTTTTTTTTTTTTTTTTAATAAAAAGCAATTGCTGGCAGAAGAGAAGAAGATGAACGGGAGGGAGGAGAGAACAGCAGCAGGGCAGCCAGCGAGGGGGCTGCTGCGATGGTCAGGGTGAGGGTGATGAAAACATGATAAATGGATTCTAAGATGCTGGAGACTGATACTCAGTGTGCTATCCTTTCCAGGAATTTTAGTATTTTGACAGGGGACACTATCTTAACCCAAAGGAATGAAACTTTAAGGATGGCAATTCCTTGGGTTGTGACAAGCCAGCGGGAGTGTGTGTGTGTGTGTGTGTGTGAGGGGGGGGGGGGTCTAACAGGATCCTTTGGGGTCCTTTAAGTAGGTCCCATGTCGGGGGGTCACTACATGGTTTTCTATGAGGTTCTTGTTTGTGGGCAACGTGAATCTTCGTTCATGTTGCATTGCAGGTGTGACGAAAATAGTTACAGCTGAAACTGTATAAGAAGATGTAATTCTACCTGATTGGAAAGGGAAAGCTTTCTCCACCCGCATCCAAGGCCCAGACTAAACTCAAGCCCAGGGTCCTGAGAGCATTCTCTTCCCGCAGCTGGTCAGTGCAGTGGCATGATGGGTGGAAACTGGGCCAGGACCAGCCAGAGGCAGGAGGTTCTTCTGCCAAATCAGTCCTGTCGCTGAAACTGCTGTAGGGCTGCCATCTCAGGAGCCGCAGGACCAGAAGGGGGAGGCCGGAGTGGGAGCTCTGGGTGGGCAGGGGGTGCCTGGACCTTGGGAAAAACCCTATGTTGTCCTCAGGTCAGGACCAGGACTCTGGCTGAAGTGGTTTCTCTAACCCTGAACAACGGTTACCATCCCGGCCACCACTGGAGTGGACAGGGAAGGATTTTGGTACCCGCAGTGATGGAGCTGCTGCAAAAGGGGCTCTTTTCACATTTAAAGATGAGGCTAGTACTGCGGTCGGCAAACTGCGGCTCATGAGCCACATGCGGCTCTTTGGCCCCTTGATTGTGGCTCTTCCACAAAATACCACAACATACCACATACGGGCGCGCACATACAGTGCAATTGAAAGTTTGTGGCCCATGCGCAGAAGTCGGTATGTTGTGGAAGAGCCACACTCAAGGAGCCAAAGAGCCGCATGTAGCTCGTGAGCTGCAGTTTGCAGACCACTGGGCTAGTCCATCTCCACCCCCTGGGTTGGGTTGGGTTCTTTCTGTGGTCGCAGGAAGGAGTTTCCCTGAGCCATCGGCACACTCACCTGTCTTCCTTGTTGTCTACACACAGGCATTATTAAGACAGCTGGCTCAGGCTGCAGGTGGAGGGCGGGTATGTCTATGGCTCAAGGCTATGAGCTACCTGGGCCACGCAATGTTCCCACACGGGGCCTTGGAGGAGAGTGTCTGACACCTACTTGGCACAGTGTTTCCAGCTTCCTCCCCAGACTGGCCTGGGGCCTCTTTTCCTCATTCTCACAGGCTTGTCTGAAGACACACACGTGAAGAGGACAGGTACTCCCAGAGTCAACACAGCTCCAAGGAGAAGGAAGTTCAGAGTTCCCTGGGGCCTAACTTCATCGGAGGCCGGCTGAGCTCTGGTGTCAGCCTCATGGATGCCCCACCAAAGTCTAGTCACTGCCAGGACCCCAGTGAACTGCTAGCCCAGGTGGTGATCCGCAAGCAATTTATCTTCTTCCTGCAGCAGTCTTGGCTTTGGCCTTAACCTACCAAAAATGGGCCTGCAGTCAATTAGATAAGCAGCTGTGACAGGAGATGGATGCCCTGGGGTAGGAGAAGGGAGGGCTGGGCCTGGCTGCTTCTCAGTCTCTGTAGCTTGTATGACATCGTAACCGAGATCAGGAGGCCCCTCAGCAGTCCAGCCAGTGGAAATGGTGGTGGCTGGCACCTGGTTCTCCAGATGGCGAGAACTTGGTGTGAGGGATGTGGAAGCCACCCAGAATCCTCTGCGTGCTTGCTCAAGTGGGAGAGGAGATGGTAGGCGGAAGATGGGTCCTGAAATTTATAGCATGTACTCTGGAAGCAAAAGGTGGCAACATTTCCCTCCTTAAATGTTTGAGACAGTGTTTTAGTTGGGCTGATGGCTTGAGAACTTCCATGAAGATTCTGGAGTGTTCTGGAACACTGATAGTCATTTGGACTCCAGAATTTAGCTTCTATTATAAAGGGTCTCACAGAAAACATTCAACTTTCTAAAATGTGCTATCCCCCATCTCCTCCCCCCCGCCCCCCACTCCCCCCCGCCCCCCCCCGCCCCACACACACACTCCAACATCCCCACTCACTTTAAATGCCTCCTCCTGTCCCATGATGGCCTGGGACAAGAGGCAGGCTTAGGCAAAATGTGTGAGGAAACCAGAGCCTGTGGCACTACTGGCACCCCAAACCCATTCAGGGTAAGGTTCTCCCCCTGGCCCTGCTCAACTGAGACTTAAAGTCTTTTAGCCAGAAGGACCCTGAGAGAACCCCTGAGTCCAAAGTTTTCAACCTTAAGTATCCTTGACCTCTATTGATAAGTGTGACAAGTTCGTGCTGATCGAATCCTGACCTCTGCTATGGAGAGGCCTGGGCCTTCTTTTTCCCTTCCTACTGGCCAAGGTTTAGTTGAGCTTTATATCTTGTGGTGTGTATTATGAAAATAATTTAAAAAATCAATTTCTGAGTTGAAAATGAAGTTACAGTAATACATATGTTTGTATTAAGATTCACAGGCATAGAGGGAGGGGTTTGCTCTCGATCCTGAAGGCAGTGGAGAATCATTTATGTAGCTCAGAACAAAGGCCAAGTTCAGGGCTCCATGATTTACACATGGTAGTCCTCTCATTCACCCTATTGAGATAGATGTTGACAGTCCCATTTTACAGATAAGAGAATTGAGGCTTGGGGAGGTTGAGTGACTGCTCTAAGTGCTATCATTCAGAAGAGCAGAGGCAGGATTAGAACCCATGTGTGTGTATGTATATATATATATACATATATATATATATATATATATATATATATATATATATATATGTATATATATATATACATATATATATATATATATATATATATATATATATATATATATACATATATATATAGATCACCACAATAAGTGTAGAGTTAACTTTCACACCACACATAGTTACAATGTTTTTCTTGTGATGAGAACTTTTAAGATCTACTTTCTTAGCTACTTTCCAATATGCAGCAAAGTATTGTTAGTCACCATGCTGTGAATTACATCCCCAGGACTTACTTACCTTGTAACTGGAAGTTTGTACCTTTGGATTCCCTTCACCCATCATTCCCCCACCTCTGGCAACCATCAATCTGTTCTCTGTATATATGAGCTTGTTTTGTTGTTGTTGTTTGTTTTCAGATTCCACATACACTGAGATCATATGGCATTTGCCTTTCTCTGTTGTTTTGCTTAGCATAATGCCCTAAGACCTATCCATGTTGTCACAAATGGCAAGATTTTATTCCTTTTTAAAGACTAAATAATATTCCATTATACATTTATTCATTGATGGACACATAGGTGGCTTCCATACATTGGTTATTATAAATATTGTTGTCATAAACGTGGGGTGCACATCTCTTTTCAAGTTAGTGGTTTTGTTTCTTCAGATGAATACCCACAAGTGGAATTCATAATATGGTAGTTCTATTTTTAATTTTTGGAGGAACTCCCTACTGTTTTCATAGTGGCTGCCCCCACTAACCCTGAAGGAGGGTTGTCAGTAGGGCATCTCCTTCTACTTCAGATTGGGCCTGTCAAAATCCAACCTATCTATTTGACTGAGCTCAAATAGCCCCTTTACCTGGGACCCTCTCCAAACCACCTCTGTCCTTTCTGAAAATGCTGGCTCCATTCTCATTATCTTCTACTGCTGTCCACTGTGGCTGTGTCTAAGGCGTCTGTAACAATGTGGACTTGGTTTGGGCACCTTAGAAGCCCATCCTCTAGGCCTCTCCTCCCCTTGGGAAGTGGCCAAGGGTGGGACTTGGAAGACAAGATAAGGAAAGGGGAGGCATGTGGGGAGGAGAGCAATACCCCTACCCCCTGGAGTGAGTCCAGATTTGGCCAAGAAGTGGTTTCAGGCGTTTGGGTGAGAGAAGCAACAGAGTCTTTATCTCTGAGATTAAAGAGAAGGAAATCCCACGTGCAAAAAAAGGTCACTGGATCGAAGTTGAGATGATGATAAAACGTGAATCAGCAGCAAAAGACTGGATTAGGCATCATTCCTGCTTGTGGGTGAGGAAGGAGGCCATATGCACAAGAGGGCAGCTGTTTGGACAGTTGCATGATGGCCACACTTTCTTCCTAGTGGGATGTCAGGTGGGCCTGGACCTCAGAGAGAGCCCCATAAAACCCCTGGCATCCGGCCTGCCTTTTTAAAAGCCTGAAGGGTTTCATGTTTGAGAGCAGGCCACAGGGACAATAGAAGTAGTCTGGCAAGTAGGGTTTTAATAACTTCCTTCCCCATCAGTTGCTACGCCCACTTCCTGTGTCATCTCACCTCTTGCTCACCAGACATGGGTCATCTGAGAGGGACAAGCTTCCAGGTAATGGGGCTAGGGACGCAGTGGTGGCTAAGACCCAAGTGCTCCCCTTCCTGGGGAAGTTCCCAAGCTACCTGCATGGTGTCAGTATCTTAGGGTTTCTGAGCCATAGTTTGTTTTCCTATAAAATAAGGAAATGTGTATCTATGCCAAGAGATTTGGAAGGTGTTTAGCTCTTGGTGGGCATAGAACAAGGTTGACTACCATGCCCTTTGCTCAAGGTATAGGGCCATTGCTCAAGGTACATTGGACACAGCTATCTCTCCGGAGCCCCTCCCTTCTTCCTCCTGACTTTACCTGATATCAACCAGCTATTTTGGATTGTTCTGTCTTTTATCACTTTTTAAGTGCTTGGTCTTAAGTATTTGATTGAATCTTCAAAATAACCCCAAATATCATTATCGCCATTTTGGAGATGAGGAAACAACAGCACAGACAAGTCAAGCAACTTTCCCAAGGTGACGGAGCTCATGAGTGAAGAGGTGGGATCTGAATCAGGATTCTTACATTCAAAGATTGAGTCAAACTGCTCCACTGAGGAGCAGGATGGACTGAGGAAGCAGGCCCACCACACACAGACCCTTCAGAGGTATTTGGAGGACCAATGTTTAATTTTGAGGAACTGAGCCAAAAGGTCAAAACTAAGATCTAGGTTCAGGATATACATCAAAAGAAACTGCACACAAACACCATTTAGCTTAAATAGCTTTACTTTGTTCCATCAACAAGCTAAGCAGCAACTATGGGCAAGCAAGAGGGATTGTGGCGGGGAGGAGGGGGCCTGGTGTCTAGTCTGGGACCAGCGGTTTCCTCACAGCCTCCACCGTCACTCATTCTCAGCCAGCATGGTTGCTGGCTGCTGAGTTCCTCTCTCAGAATTCTCTGTCCTGACCCACACAAGGGTTGGGGTCACTGAATGGTCAGTGTGTGGTAGTCGGCTGCTAGTCCACTGTGCTCCGGAGAGATCCAGGGAGCTGATATTCCACATCCTGGGAGGCCGGGCTGGGCACGATGAAATGAAATGCCAATGTAAAACTTACTTGATGGTTATGAGTCAGGCAAAGCCAAGGCATTGTTACTGAGGGATTGGGCATCATCTCTGTTGAAAATGAATGACCTGAAGATCAGAGGTGCTAATTCTTGCTCAAGGTCACAGATGAGGTAAGTAGAACCAAGACTTGAGTCTTGGTCTCCTGGCTCCTTGTCTTTCTCAGCTGGGGCTGGATTCTGAAATTCTTGACTCCAGACTGGGTTGAAAAATATGAATGCTTTAAAATGTTTGGCTTTCCTTGTAAGGAACACAGCGTTAGTGAATTAGGGAAAATATAATTATTTCCATTATGTGCGTGGGAGCTGTATGCATCATATTCCAGAATGCAGGTCACGAGAATGGGTATTTGTTCCTACATGTTGAACTATTCCTGGCACATGGAAGGTGCTCATTTCAGAGGTCCCCTGAAACGAGTCACAACCTTTGTCATTTCCTATTCATACATTGTCCATTTAACCCACTTTCAAGCTGGTATTAAAGTGACCTTAGAAAAAAACTCTTGTAAGTTTCACAAAAGAGTTTCTTCATGAGGGATATTGTGAACAGAATACTAGGGAACACAAACTAGTAGCAGGTGATATAAAAGAAGAGACAGGCATGAAACAAAAGGAAGGCAAAACAGTCAAGAACTAAATTTTCAAAAGATCTGTTTGTATGTTTATGTATTTATTCTATACACCACCTTTACAAAAGTATTTAAGATACATGAAACGCCTGGGAGATGTAGTGGAGAAAAAGGTATGGATTGAAGATAGGCAGACTCAAATTCTCTGTCTTTTACCAGTGTGGTAACCTTAGGCCATTTACTTAGCCAGCCTAAGCCTCAGCTTTCCTAACTATAATATAGGGGTTGTCAAATATCAGGCACAGTGTATAGAAAGTGCCCATCATGATGGCTTCCTGGAACACAATAGACCTCAAGAGGCTGAAACCTATTGTTATTGTTATTTTACCGAAAAGGAGGAGAGAGAAGCATCTTCACCATCACCACCCTTATCATCACCACCACCTTCATTGTTACCACCACCTTCATCACCAGCACCGTTTATCATCATCACCATCATCATCATCACCATCATTATTAACACCACCTTAATCACCAGCACCTTTATCATCATCACCATCATCATCATCATTTTCATGATCACTAACGCTATTTAGTGAGTTCTCGTGTAGCTTGGGTGCTACTCTAAGTTTTTTACATGCATTAATTCATTTAATCCTCACAAGTAGGGATCTGAGGAAAGAGATGAAGTAATCTGTCCAAGATCACACACCTGGCCCATGGCATCAGGTAAGTAAGGCGATGGCTCCTGCCAGCATCGGGCTGTGCATGCAACCTGAGTATAGGCCCATCCTACACATAGCCCAGGATGTAACCAGAGGACAAGACCAGTTGCTTTTTGGCTGCTCAGTGACTGACAGAATGTACTAGTATGTGAAAGAATTCTAACCCACTAAGCAATATTCAAACAGGAGGCATAACAATGATGGCTTGGATGAAATATACCATGGGCAAGAACCGTGGACTTCAGAAGATTTTCCAGCATCTTCTGCGTAAGGTCAGCGCAGCCCCTTCCTTCTCCCCCCTTGCTGAACAATAAAGAACAAAGGAACCCCACTGATTTCCAATTCACTCCTTGTAGCCCATCATTCAATGCCCTCAGGCAGGCCAGTCATCTTGTCCCAACAAGCAGAGATGAGATGCAGCAAACTTACCACCCTTTGGCACTTGTACTATTGGAAATAAACACACAGAGGAAATCTCTCGTTAAAATGCATGCAATGTGCCTTTAAAATACACAGCCACTTTCTAAGACAGCCATTTCGCTTGGCAGTTGGGCGCTCAAGGCTCCAAATTAAACAAGAGTGTTAGTGAATTGAGCCAATTCATCTGCTTGGTCCCAATGTAAATGTATACACTAGTGTGGCCATGGGTGTCTGTGTGCAGCCAGAGTGTTTACATGGTGAGAATCGAGCCTGGACAGCTAGGATCTGATCCCTCCTTCCCACTTTGCCTCTGGTGCCCCACAGATTCTTCCCTGTCCAGAGGTGGAGATTCTCTGCACGAGGTGAGCTCACAGCCTGGCCCTGGCCCCCAGCCCAGGAAATAATGTACCTTTTGTGATGTCCTTTTCCTTTGATATTTTGGGCCAGAGCAACAGGTGTGGACGCCAGACCCCCCTGAACTGGAGGAAGAACAAACTTAAATGCTCCTTTGAACAGAGCACAGGACTAGCCTTTAGAAAGTGCCATCTTTAAGTGGAAAGTGAAACTTCCAGTACGTGAGCGAATTGTTGTAGAGAATCATTACACTTTCATCCCCTTCTTCTCTTATTGCATCCCCATTTTACAGATGAGAAAGCTGAGGCACAGAGAGGTTAAAACACTTTCCTACCGTTGCTCAAGTTGCGGTGGCAGCTCTGGGATTCACACTTAGGGACCCTGACTCCAGGTCTCATGTTCAAAATAGCTCTCCGTTGCGTCACTGTCTGAGAGGGCACAGTCAGGATTTCAGCTTTTGAGGTGTCTGCTCTAAGAATGACTCTTCATATAGTAGGTGTGAACTTGGCCAAGTTACTTCATGTGTCCGGGTCTCAGTTTCCTCCTCTGTACACTATCTGTGTGGCATCCTGTTGGGTTGTCATGAGGAAGAAATTATATAGAATACATATAAAAGAAGTGGAGATTATGAGTTAGAAGTTATGCATACTTGTAGTGGTTTTTTTTAAATTTATAATGTGTTTACTCATGCTGCTTAATCTTCAAGTTTTATCGATCCCAACTCAAATATGAGAAAATTAATACTCAAAGAATGACTTTACCAAGGTCTTCTGAACAAACGGAAGACTCTTCTGTGTGACCTTTTTATGCTAAGAGTTCACAGGTTGGGTGGGATAGGGCATGAACAATGTCATGGTCCTTAATTTGTTTTATTTTATTTCACCTTTAAGTCTCCCTGATCATGTAGCATGGTGACTTGAACATGGAAATGATTTAGTTAGTTTGTTCTTGACTCAATGAATCATGACTAAATAGAGAAGAAGTTTGATTAACCAGAAACTTGGGGAAATGCAAGTTCTCACTGGGTTTCAGATGAATCTAGAATCATTCTTAAACAAAAGGACTGATAACATATCTAAAAGGTTCCAGTTCACTCTCTTTGTCGCAGAAAGGGCAATGTTACACACATAAGTGAATCTTCATAGATTGACTAAAGATCTTACATCTTCTAGCCATGCAATCATGGAACTTTTAAAATTAGAATGCATCTCAGAAATCACCTGTTCCAACTTTTTGCTCAATGGATTGAACCCCAGTTGGTAGCTGAAGACACAGGCCAACTCTTCCCTCTCCATCACTATTCAGAGTTGAAATCAGATAATTTGGACTCAACTATCAAACTATTTATAAGAAAACAACCGTGAGCAAGTTCTTTAACTACTTTATGCCTTAGTTTTCTGACTTGTAAAAACAAACTTTGACATCTTGCTTTTTTTACTTAACTACACACCTGAGAGTCTGTTCCATATCAACATATAGAAAGCTGCATAATTATTTAACAAACACACACACACACATATTCTTAATTATTTAATCAGTTCCCACCAGTATAGTTTATGTACTATTTTTTGCTATTGCAAACATTCCTATGATAAATCTCCTTGAACAGGAAAAAATAGTACCTACTTTATAGGTTGTTGTGACAAATAAATTAACTCATATAAAACACTGAAAATATTGCCTGGCACATAAAAAGCAATCTATAAATGCTAGCTATTACTATTTTCATTTTGGTAACTAAATAATTGGAATTATTAGAAGATGAAATATTGGAATAACTGGAAGGGGAAATAAAGTAAGAAGACATGCAGCCTGTGAAGAAAACGTATCAGGTGTGAATCAGTTTAGCTATGAGCAGGGTAGAAGGTTATTTATACCTTACAGTCAACAAATTTGGAGGAGGTGGTCCAGGGCTACAGTGGCACTCATGATATTGGGGATTCAGGCATCTTTAATCTGCATCCTCCATCACAGTGGCCTCTCTCGGTTATCTCATGGTCCCAATTTGCTGCTGGAGCTCCAACCATTAAGCCACATTCTAGCTGATAGGAAGGGAAAAGGCAAGGAAGAGGGCAGGAACAAAGGGTACAATTTTGCTTTTAAAACCACCCCCAGCAAGTAACACACACCATGTTAACCCCGATGGCCCGGACTGAGTTCACATGGTCTCACAACTGCAAGGAAGGCTGGGAAATGTAGTTTTTAATCTGACAGCCAGGTGTCCCATAACAATCCTGGATGTAAGTACCATAGAAGAAGAAGAGAATAAGTATTGGGGGACAATCAGTAATCATTGCTTCAGGGAGTTTGTGGAACTTGGGGAAAGTCAATCCTGCAGCCTTTGTTTTGGTAACAGTGTGTCTTTTGGTTCAAGCTAAAAGTTTTTTGATTCGTGACTCAAGGATTTTCATCAAAATGACCTCCTTCTCTTCAAAATGTTGCTTCTCTGAATCATGTCTAGCAGGCTAGTACTACAGGGTAGAGACTCCCTGTCCCCATGGTGGGAGTGTATGCTTCGGTTGCTTAGCCCTTGAATAACTTTGCAGTAGCCTGAGACATGCCTATGAAGAGCTGTATATCATGTGTGGCTTATGGAATCAGCTCACCCGACTTACATTGTCAGAGATCCGCTTGACTCAATACTGAGCCCAGGTCAGACCTTGAAGTTTGAGCTACACACATGGGATTTTATTCCATTCCTGATAGGGTTTCTCTAAGTCTCTTCTTTTTAACCATGCAATGCAGACCTTCTGGTTACTTGAAACACCTAGTAAAGCCCATCCGCATTGATTGTGATTCTGCATTCATTAGAATTCCTCCTCTTATTCTGGGCCCGATCTCCTTCTCATTCCAGGAAGTGATCACTATCTAAAGTAGTCCCACCTGTGGCAGGAATTCGTCAGGATGCACACTAATTCATTTCTGGAAATCAAAGCAATCTTGAAAGCAGTTTTTCTCCCTCTATGGACATTATCTCTCTATTTTTCCTCTTTCCCTCGTTCCTTCTTTTTGGAAATGTCATGTAACATGGGCAGGGGTACTGGCTGCCCTGTGACCCATTTTCACAGGCAGAGACCTCATAAGGGACAGGGTGCAATCTGGAATGAGAGATGGCACACGTCACGCACAGGGCAGGACAGAGGGGCTACTGCCATCACAGCCTCCGGGGAGCGGCCTTTTGCTTTTCCGGGGAGCTGAGCACCTTTGTGTGAGGGTATCTACCTGTGGCCAAATTGTGGGCTAGGTGGGGCTGGCTTTCACTTCCTCCAGCTCCACGTCATAAACCTCCTGCTCGCCCTCCTCAGCTCCCCAAACTCAGGGCTCTGGTTACTTCTTACTCTGCCCATCCTCATCCCTCTCGAGTCTCTACCAGTCTCCCATTCTCCTAAACATTTCTTAACTATTCCATTACTCGATTCTCCAAAGCCACCTGACACTTTTAGGGGAGTGAACTATTGATAAATAAATAAGTACTAAACATGTTGACTGACTCATCAAAGTTGGAGCAACAATGTGATTTGGGGGTAGTAAGACAAATGTTAGCAATTTAAAAAAAACATTAATGTTTGCATCAAGAGTTTCACCAAACCCACCAATATCATATAGATAGTAAATGATGGAGGTGGGTTCAAACCCATATTCTCTATCGATTGCTGTTCCTGGCCCTAAGGGGAATTTCAGAAAGGTCAGCAAAATGACATTTGGGGGGCAGATGGGTCTTTCGGGGAAGCCTTGCCCCTCCCTTACAGACAGGGAGTGGGCTTCTAGGAGAAGTGAAATACATAGAAATTTGGGTTCACAGTTTAACTTGAATGTAGCTGGGAGGGAAGTTAACCAGGAATCAGGACTCCAGAAGTGAGTCAGGGGCAAGCTTTTGTAGGAGAAATTGGAATGAGGCTGAGGCAACCTTTCCACCTCTTTCTTCTCCTCCACTCAACCTGAAAGTACGTCAAATGATGTGGTTTCAGCTCCATTTAGCTTCTTTCAACCTGAAAGTCAAAATTTCTCTCCCAAGGAGGGAAACCTGCAAGAACTGAAACTGAAGTACGTGAACCCAAGGCCCTGGGAACAGAAACTGCCCGATTTCACACAGCTCCAGGTCGCTTTTCTCCTCTCCCATCCAACCCCACGCCCCACATTATATTCATTCAGGGAACAAGTCAGATTTAGATGTTTTTCCAATTGCCAGGCTCAGAAAATCATCTACACACCCAACCATATATTCTGCAGTGAGGGTGGCTGGAGGCAACAATAAATGCTTGGTTTATCTACCACCTGGTCTGATATGGTGGGCTAATCAAAAGGATTACTCCATTGAGGGTAGAAGGCGCTTCACACAGAGATGCCTCGGCTATGGGAAAGGCTTTCAAGGAAGGCAAGAAAATGCCTGCTTTTCTTCCTGCTCTGTCTTAATATTCTCTTCCCTCCGGTGAAAGACTGAAATGTCAGATTTACCCAAAGATGGCTACTCAGAAGGCCTGAGTCTTATGCAACTAAAGGAAGTGGCTGAGACAAGTAGGGCTCACCTAACACTGGGAAAACCAGTGGGTGACTGTGGAATATGACTTGGTGGTTCTACTTCAGGAATTGCCTCTGGAAGGTCTCTCCCATGGCCCCCGATGACTACCCTTAGGGGCACAGTGGTGGTCATGGACTCCAGGCTGCCCTGAATGTAGAAGGCCTGCTGACCACATGAGCACTCTCTGTCTCCATTGGGCTACTGGGATAGAAAACAATAAACTTTACAGCATGGGAAAGTGTGCCAAATAGTAATTCCTTTGTCCTTTGGGTGGGTTTCTTAACACATTGTGCTTTACCTGAGTCCTCTGTCAACTCAAGAAGGGGCCTGAGTGAGGAAGGGAACCAAATGGAATAAAAATGAACATGTACTTGTGTCTGTTTTGTAAAGATGCTTCTGTGGATGTCATCTCAACTCATCTCCCTGATGCCTGTTTGCCAATGGCTGTTCTGAAACTCCGAAACAGGCCCAAGGCCAACTATCTAGGAAATGGTTGAGCTGGAATTCCAACTCCCATCTCTCTGACTCCTTCCATAATGTCAGTGCTTGCTTTCTGAAGGGAGGGATTTTCAAGATCACTTAGGAAGATCTGCCCATGTCACTGAAGAGCAAGCTGAGGCCAGAAAGGTAAACAACTTACCTAAAATCAGACAGCTAGTTGGTATCAGAGCGGTGGAGACCATGTTTCTTGACTCCTAGACCAGAATTCTTTCACTATACCACACAACCGCATCAAGGAGAACATAAGCCCCGTTGTAAAGGCCAATTAAAAATATCAGACTATGAGTGTGGGGTGGACAGGAGAATAGTTTACATTTCAGACAATATCAGGGGATCACTATATATAAGCCTTCTTGCCACAAGTTTTCATTCTTATGAGCAGACTGTTTCTTACTGTGGCTGAGTGAACCTAGCATATGAATGCAGCCATACTTTGTGAATAGATTCTATATGGAAATAGATTAAAAATAACATGGTCCAGCCCTAATTGGTTTGGCTCAGTGGATAGAGCGTCAGCCTGCAGACTGAAAGGCCCCAGGTTCGATTCCGGTCAAGGGCATATACCTTGGTTGCGGGCACATCCCCAGTGGGAGGTGTGCAGGAGGCAGCCGATCGATGTTTCTCTCCCATCGATGTTTCTAACTCTTTATCCTTCTCCCTTCCTCTCTGTAAAAAATCAATAAAATATTTATTTTTTTAAAAAATAACATGGTCCAGGTGGTTCTAATGTGTAGCCAGAGATGAGAACCACTGTTAAAACTCAGAGTCCTGCCCTGGCCAGTGTAGGTCAGCAGTTAATTCACAAAGGGCATCTAGCAACCCAGCTAGCTCTTCTGTCTGATTTCTAATCCTAACAGTTGAGACCAAAGGGCTTCACAGGAATGAATATGAGCAGCCAGATAGTGTGAGGTATCTCAGAGACCCCCATTAAGATCCTGCTCCCATGGCAGCTCATCAGGCCTGGAAGCCCCCCTGTGGACAGGAGAATGATTTACATTTCAGACAATATCAGGGGATCACTATATATAAGCCTTCTTGCCACAAGTTTTCATTCTTATGAGCAGACTGTTTCTTACTGTGGCAGAGTGAACCCAGCATATGAATGCGGCCATACATTTTGAATAGATTCGGTATAGGAATAGAATAGGGAAGGACTCTGAATTTTAACGGTGGTTCTCATCCCTGGCTATACATTAGAATCACACCAAAGGGTCTTGGGCTTGATTCTGGTCAAAAGCATGTACCTGGGTTGCAGGTTCAATCTTCATCCTGTGAGGATTAAAGCAAACAAACTAACTAACTAACTAAAAGGAAACTCAGAGCCCTTTTATTAAATTATGTGCCTTTAACCTTACTTTAAACAAAATAAAAGTGTGTTTAAATGAACCGTATCATAATTTAGGCTGTGAATGAAGATCCTGGCTTTGTCAGGTGCTGTCTGTAGAATTTCAGTAGACTGGTTCAATGGCAGAGGGTTAGAAATTGCTCCCTGGCTTGAATCTATGTTATATTTAATTCAGGAGTAATTCAGAGTGCATTGCAGTGAGAAGGAATTCTACTATACTCGCCCTTCTGACCCTGAGATTCTAAGATTTAATGTGTGTATGTGTACCCTGTCACACACCCACACATACTTCTACATAAAATGGAGGTATCTGCGTACTACCCAATGAAATGATTATAGGTTTTTACTTTTTATTTTTTCAGAGTCCATGATTTTGAAGAAATGTGACATCATTTCTGGGGGGAGCTTCCTTGCCTCTTGCCCTGCCCAGGTGAAAATCCGCTCGGAACAATACGTCTTCTGTGAGCACTCTCCCCAGAAGGCTGTGGGAAAAAATCTCCCCTCTCACCACTGGAGCCGAGGTCACCCCAAGCAGACACAGAGGCCCTGGAAGGGTTGACGCTCAGAGGAAGAGGGAAGAGGGTCTCGACAACGAAATTGGTTGGGGGAGGACCTGGCCTAGAATTCCTTTTGGCAACTGTTCTGTGGCACCAGGAGGGTGCGAGTTAAGGCAAAAAAGCATATAGAGCCTCCCCTTAATAAATCCTTGATTCTCCCCTTTCATGCCCCGTTAGTGGGGATTATAACAGTGTGAAAGGGGTCATGGGGCTCCATGTGTCTTTTTTTAAAATACATTTTTGTTGATTTCAGAGAGGAAGGTAGAGGGGGAGAGACAGAAACATCAATGACGAGAGAGAAAATTGATTGGCTGCCTCCTACTTACCCCACACTAGGGATCAAGCCCGCAACCTGGGCAGGGGCTCCACAGTCTTAACCCCCTGCTGTGTGGGTGACAGAAAACCCACAGGCCAGCTGGAGCCAGCATAGCCCGTGGCTCCAACCCCTTGAGCAGTCACAGGGGGGCTTCAGGCCTGGTGAGCTGCCATGGGAGCAGGATCTTAATGGGGGTCCTGTGATACCTCACACCATCTGGCTGCTCATATTCATTCTGGTGAAGCCGCTTGCTCTCAACTTGTGAGGACTAGAAATCAGACAGAAGAGCTAGCTGGGTTGCTAGATGCCCTTTGTGAATTAAGACAAGGATGGAAGTAACACTGATTTTACTTAACTAATTTAAAAATCACCTTCTCCATGGAGACTGCCCTTATCACCTTATTAAAATGTGCCCAGTCGCCTTTCCAGGCTTTCCAGCCCCTTTCGCCCCAGCATGTGTCACCTTCACACACACAGAACCAAGAGCAGGATCTTAAATGTGGGTCTCTGACTCCCTGCC